>NC_090937.1:1254582207-1256982207 GCF_040938575.1 Ambystoma mexicanum | reverse complement strand
TATCACGCTTACGTACACTTGACGGTCTATTTCGAATCAACTTTGATGCAAGTAAAGTAAAGGCTGATATTCCTTGCATTTTAGAATATAACAGACTTCGCTCACTATACACTCCCCATCTAAACACATATTCTGTTCCACAAAAACTAAAACGTTGTAAAAGAAAACTAAATCAAACAGAAATGCAACAGGACGTCACTGCAAATCCTCCAAAGAGAGTAAAAGAAACTAATACTTCATCAAGTACCACAAACAAAAAAGAATCAATTAGAGAAAGTAAACCAGGTACTTCTTTAAAGAAGGAAGACAAACTCCAAAAAAAGCAGTTAGATACAGAACTACCTGAACCATTTACACAGTACAGACCCTTTGTGTTTGCAAATGTTAGTACTTCACAGAAATGCAGCAAACAATCCTGACAACACATATAGTGTTTTTGGAATAAAACGACAATTGGACTACTGTGCTGGAATGGAGAAATTCACTATAAACTCACAGGAATATCCACAAGAATTTCTAATGTACTTACTATTAGTACTGGAAAACAAAAACATACCTATAAATGAAATCTTCCAGATTTCATACATGTGGTAACATACATGCACTCTGTGCAACAATGTGACACAAGAAGAAATTCCCAATGAACGCTTCATATATATCATATATATCAATACCAAATTGTGAATCCATTCCATTTCAGCAACTTGTACAAAATGCAAACCATGGTAGATTATGCTCTACCTGCAATTCAGATAATCGCTACACATTAGTAACACAAACACATAGTAAATACGTAATACTAATGCTTCTACGTTACAATGCAGATGGTACCAAAAACAACTGCAAGCTGACTGGATTCACACATAGTCAAATATCACTTGGTAAGAAAACCTTCACAACAATAGGTATAATCTACCACGCAGGAGCCACAACTAATTCAGGGCACTACACGGCATATATAAAAAAAGAAATGTGGATGGTTTGAATGTAATGATAGTACCATTACTCTAAAGCAGAGATTACGAGCAAATCTTAAAAACGCTTTTTTGATGTTCTTAAAACCAAAATTTGATAAATAAACTGTATTTAAACCTTTAAGTAAATTTGTGTTAAAAAAATATAAACTGTTAGAATACTCCAAAAGCTATCTAACTGCTCAAAGATTCTACAACAACTAATCAGATAAATGAATACCACTAAATTAGACCAAAAAATACACAGTTAGAATACGCCAATTGGTATCTAACTGTCCCAAAATTATAAATTTGTGTTAAAATAATATAAACTGTTAGAATACTCCAAAAGCTATCTAACAGCTCAAAGATTCTACAACAACTAACCAGATAAATGAATACCACTAAATTAGGCCAAAAAATACACAGTTAGAATACGCCAATTGGTATCTAACTGTCCCAAAATTTAACAATATCCAAATAGATAAATCAAAACCACCAAAATATATTAAAAAAATAGACAGTTAGAATACGCCAATTGGTATCTAACTGCTCCAAAATTTTATAATATCAAAACAAATGAAGTATCTGTTACTGCTCCAAAAAAAATACAACAAAACAAAGTATAACGCATTAGCCAGAAACAAAAAGTGAACATTGAAAACAAACAAACAAATAAACTGTAGCATAACAGAAAAAGTTTTTTTTTAATCCAACATGGATTTTTTTTTCTCCCACAGACCCAATGATATTAGCAACAAATACAGAAACTGAGCAAATTACTAAATATGAGGGTCGAAAAAAAATAAAAGTATATTGCTTATACAATGTAATAAGTCATTACAAAATACTAATACTAACATGCTATTTTCTTTTATCACAGAAATGAAGAAGAAAAGCATGGACTCCCATTACTAGACCAAACAGTAAGTATACAATAATAAGGACAACCATAGCAGCATATCACATCCATAGTATCTAATACCTTTGTTCCTTATACATTTGTTTTTCACCCAAAGTTATAAGCAAATATGAATGTGATATGCTGCGGTGGTTGTTGCCAGGGCATAGAGTCTTGGGTGCATGGCCAAATGACTCTATTCCCTGGCAACAACCACCGCAGCATATCACATCCATAGAGTCAAACATTTCAACTATGATCTATGGGAAACTTTTAATGTCTGCGAACAATGTGAGTGTTCTTAGAACACTTTGAACTTGCCAGCGAACAATACGGACACCGTTTTCAGGACAACCCCTACGAACATTTCAGAACAACGCGATAGTTCTTAGAACACTTTCAACTTAACAACGAACAATACAGACAGCGTCGTAAGGACACCCCCTACGAACATTCCAGGACACCGGGAGTGTTCTCAAAAACGTCTTCAGAACACCCCCATTTTGTTTATTTGCGAAAATTTCAGGACACCGCGGGTGTTCTTAGAACACATTCAACTTGACAGAGAACAATACGGACAGCGTCCTCAGGACACCCCCTACGAACACTACCCGGACACCGCGAGTGTTCTTAGAAGCGTCTTCAGAACACCACCATCTTGTTTATTTGCGAACATTTCAGGACACCGCGAGTGTTCTTAGGACACATTCAACTTGACAGAGAACAATACGGACAGCGTCCTCAGGCACCCCCTACGAACATTCCAGGACACCGGGAGTGTTCTTAGAAGCGTCTTCGGAACACCACCATCTTGTTTATTTGCGAACATTTCAGGACACCGCGAGTGTTCTTAGGACACATTCAATTTAACAGAGAACAATACGGACAGCGTCCTCAGGACACCCCCTACGAACACTCCCCGGACACCGCGAGTGTTCTTAGAAGCGTCTGCAGAACACCCCCATTTTGTTTATTTGCGAACATTTCAGGACACCGCGGGTGTTCTTAGAACACATTCAACTTGACAGAGAACAATACGGACAGCGTCCTCAGGACACCCCCTACGAACATTCCAGGACACCGGGAGTGTTCTTAGAAGCGTCTTCAGAACACCACCATCTTGTTTATTTGCGAACATTTCAGTGCGCCGCGAGTGTTCTTAGGACACATTTAACTTGACAGAGAACAATACGGACAGCGTCCTCAGGACACCCCCTACAAACACTCCCCGGACACCGCAAGTCTTCTTAGAAGCGTTTTCAGAACACCCCCATTTTGTTTATTTGCGAACATTTCAGGACACCGCGGGTGTTCTTAGAACACATTCAACTTGACAGAGAACAATACGGACAGCGTCCTCAGGACACCCCCTACGAACACTCCCCGGACACTGCGAGTGTTCTTAGAAGCGTCTTCAGAACACCCCCATTTTGTTTATTTGCGAACATTTCAGGACACCGCGGGTGTTCTTAGAACACATTCAACTTGACAGAGAACAATACGGACAGCGTCCTCAGGACACCCCCTACGAACACTCCCCGGACACCGCGAGTGTTCTTAGAAGCGTCTTCAGAACACCCCCATTTTGTTTATTTGCAAACATTTCAGGACACCGCGGGTGTTCTTAGAACACATTCAACTTGACAGAGAACAATACGGACAGCGTCCTCAGGACACCCCCTATGAACATTTCAGGACACCGGGAGTGTTCTCAAAAACGTCTTCAGAACACCCCCATTTTGTTTATTTGCGAACATTTCAGGACACCGCGGGTGTTCTAAGAACACATTCAACTTGACAGAGAACAATACAGACAGCGTCCTCAGGACACCCCCTACGAACACTCCCCAGACACCGCGAGTGTTCTTGGAACAGTTTCACTTTGCTTGCGAACAAAACGGACACATATTGAGTTCTTAGAACACCCCCCAGTCAGTTTATTTAGAATATTTCAGAACACCCGTGATGTCCGCAAACAAATCGAACACAAAAAGAACGTCTAACACATAAAAAACACAACTTTCATCCTATCTCATACACTCCCATCCTCCCCAAACACTTCTACACACCAACACACTCTACAAAATACACATTTTGAACAAAGTTTCACCGCGCTGTCCACGGACGTCCGCGAATCCAAGATGGCGGGCGCTACCGAAAAATCTGATGCGCTTCACGCTCCACGCCGTCCAATCAGCGAACACGTTGCATGTCCGCGAACATCACACAAGACGATTGGCCAATCAGGACACTGTCCGCGGAGCGAACAGGGAAGTGTGTCCGCGAACCAAACACAGATATCACTATTTTTTTTACCTACTTTTTGGTCATTTTAAAAAAAACTACTGGACGGATTTTCACCAAATTTGCAAAAGCACGCTTTCGGGACCAAGCCTCTGCTCCTGGTCCAAATTTGGTGGAAATCCGTCCAGCGGTTTGGGCTGTAGGCGCGAGCAAAACATTTTTCCCATTCAGTCTATGGGGAAAAAAAAGTTTTGGGACCCCCCCTATGACTTTGCCCCCCCTGGACGAATCCTAACCAAACTTTGCAAAAAAATTCAGAGTGACCCAAATACTTTTTTTGCAAAGTTTGGTGAAAAAGTGCTCTTCCTATGGAAACAGCAACTTAACCATAACTACATGGCCACTACGGTGGCCATGTAATATATGGTGGCGGTATATAGATGACGTGTTTATCATTTGGAAGGGTACCGAAAATGACTGGCTGTCATTTGTTAAAAGCATTAACAATAATCAGGTTAATCTAAGTTTCATTGAATGCCATAGTCACTCAAAGATTGTCTACTTAGATGTGACTGTAATGATGGATGATTCAGGCATTACATAAGAAACCAACTAATACTGGTCTACCACTCCATGCGAACAGTTGCCATCCTACACCTTGCAAAAAATCCATTCCTTATGGCGAATGTATTTGTTATCGCCGTAATTGTTCCAATATTGCCTGCTTTGATTATCACTGTGCACTGACAGCCATGGATTTTTTGAAACAGGGCTATCAAAAAAGAACGATTGAAATGGCATATCTTCGAGCACGTGGGATGTCCAGGGATACATTATTGTACGATACCAGTCCTAAAACTGTCATGAATGATGATCCTAGACTCATCATTACATTTGATACTGCTTCTAATGATATTAAAAAAATTGTGGAAAAGCTTTGGCATGTCCTTACCCTGGATAATGACTTGAAGCCCATCTAGGGCAACCGACCTACCTTGACGTATAAACGTGTACCATCTTTAAGGGACAAACTTGTGTCCAGCTTTTTACCTCCCAGGGGCAAGATTCACTGTTTTAACACCTGGCTTCCAGCTTCATACACAGGATTTACTAAATGCATGAAGTGCAAAGCTTGTGCACATGCCATTGCTAAGAAAGCCTTTGTGCATCCTATCACACAAACACAGCAAATGATACGTCATTCCATCAATTGTGATACCACTTTTGTTGTTTATGTACTCTCTTGCCCCTGTCTGCGTTGGTATGTTGGCAGTACTACATGCAAATTGAAACTCAGAATTCTGCAACATCTGAGAACCATTAAGAATTCTGATCCGACATACCCCATGGCAAAACATTTTAAATCTGAACATAACAATGATGTGAAAATGTTAACGTTTTTTGCTGTGGCACATGTACCTCCTCATCCAAGGGGTGGTGATCGTATTTTGAAGCTGAGACAACTCGAAACAGATTTATTTTAGATCTTGACACTAAATATCCCAGGGGTCACAATGTAGACGAGGAGCTTTATACTTTTCTGGGTACTTAATTATTTGCCTTAGTTACTTTATTGTCTCTCCTGCTATTTTGCCTTATTTTCCTTTGCTGGGTTTTTTTTTTGCTTTCCCAGTAGGATTCTTCCTTAACTTTATATTTCCTGTTTCACTTTTGTTGGTCTCATGCAGGTATTGATTTATTAACCTTTTTTCACATTTTGTAAAATTTTCACTTTTCTTTACCTGCCTGTTTTAGCTGTTTCTTTTGCATTATAGTGGGAGTGTTTATCAACCATGTTTAATTTATCTTGGTGGTTTACATGCAGTCTTTTTACATATTTACATATCTATGTTTTTCCTTTCCCTCCTCGGTATTATTTACTTCTTGGCTTTAATTTGTCATGCTGCTTATCTAGCTTCTGGCCTTGCGTGCTTTTTACATCATGGTCTGTTATTACTGCTTATGCACTTGCACTTTGACGGAATAGCTGCTATTTCTTGCATTTTGCACAGTCAACCATGTTGATGCACTTGCACTTCAAGATATCTTTAATTTTGAAGTTGGCTAGACACATCGTTGTCTTGCTGTTCACTACGCTTTGTTGCACTGTACAACATACATTCCATGGTTTTTCTGCTACTCTTGCTTTCTGCACACAATACCTTGCCTTTTTGCACTGCCATATTGACATTTTTAACATTGTTGGTCCAGCCCTATCTTTGATCTATTTTTACATCTTAACTCGGCTGGCCTGTTTTTATTGTAATTTTACTTGAGTGATGGGAACACATGACTTGTTTACTTACCTCATGAGGTTGATTGTACATTTGCAGGCTTTATTTTGTATGTTTGGGCCTTGGTATTATTGCCTATATATGCTAGTGATTCCCATGTGACATAACTTTACTACTGACGTTAATCATTTTCTCTTAACAGGGTGTCCATGGATCACTTAGGACGCATATGTTTACTTGAATGCTATTTGACAGATCTGGCCGTGTTATTATCTTTGCAATTCTAATTTTAATACGGGTATATTGCTATTCTGAGTGTGACTATTTTAGTTCACTATATTATGGTGGTCTGCAATATAATGCACTGTGCATTTATATTTATCATGTCCCACATATCAAAAATGTTATTTTTATGAGGTTTTGACTTTATATTGGGACTATTACATTCCATACAGTGTCTCACATTGTGGTTAAGGCCACTTTCAACTTGCAGATAACTTGCAGAGAATGTGTTAATGCACTGTGCTCTCATTTCTCTGACTTTGCCTGTAACTTTACTCCCTTCCAAAATGGCCACCTTTGTTTCCTCATGTTGTCTTAACAGTTGTTGCCATCGACACAGGCAAGGGACTGCATCTCTGAAGTGTATTTACTTTTGCCAAACCCACTCCCCCTCACATGATCAACCGCTCAGTATAGCGCGAAACGCGTTGTTTGCAGGCTGCTACACCTAGGCGTCCTGCTGTTGTTTTGTTTCTATGTGCTGCTCATGTGTTGTGTATTTGTTTTTGCACGTTGCTACTTTTAAAATTTTGTAAAACATTAAAGACATCAGTAATTTTTCTACTGTGTCCGGTGTGTTTTGTCCGACCATTTTTGAACTTGGCACTAGTTTATGTGCCTGCGGGAGTGCGGTTCGCCTTTTCCTCCTTCTTTTGAAATATATATATATATATATACATGTTTTCAGGCAAATGTTGACATTTAAAATGTCATTTCTTTTCTATACCTATATACATTTACAGTAATAATCCCTTTTTTTCAATACCCATGTATGGAAATCTTAAAATATATTCTAATATTTAGTTGTTCCTTGTTGTAAAGAACTTCTCATGTCATTTAGAAAATTATACGTGTACACATTTTTGTTGCAATAAAGCAAATTAGTTTTTACATATGTTTATTTTAAACATAGAACATAATTAGGGTTCAACGAGTGTCACTTTCTATTTATTTTGACTCATTTGTTTTGTAAATGTATATACAGATAATATTATATTTAACAAGTCTTAGATATATTTGGCACAAACAGGAACATTCTAAGCAGTGTACTATTTATAATTCAGATATCATTTTATACCAAAGTACTACAACAGAAAGCTTTACAATTAGTGATATGATGCATGTGTAGCTGTTTACTGTTTAAAACAATATACTCATTGTTATGAACTATTCTGAAATGCTAAAATCACATATGTAGAAATGTAAGGGTGGTGTAAATATGGGCAAATACGTAGGGTAATCTTATGTCTGATGCCATTAGTTAAATAATCATTGATGTTATGATGTTATTAGCAATGTAAATGGTGATGCCATCAGTGATGCCATCAGTGATGCCATCAGTGATGTCATAGATGATGGCATTCATGATGTCATCAGTGTGGTCATAGGCTGCGCAGCAGGGGCGTGAAGTTAACAAGGCTTTAGCTGAATTTCAGGGGTTGTGTTGTGTTAAGCTTTCACCTTAACATCCCTGCAAATAAAGTTTTTTCCTTGAATTTCAAGGGTTTCGTAATTCCATAGATTTTTTCCACACATGGCCAGTGGCCACGGCCTATGTCATGCCACTTGCAACCCATTGCTCAAAGACGTTCATCAATCGCAAACTGATTTTGACCTGTTTTGATAGTGGTATTGGTATGTATAAAAGATTGCAGGTTTTGAGAACTCACAATGTTTTTTGGCAATGCACAGTGCGATTACATTATTTGCTATGGATCACGCACTTAAGCAGTGTGCTACAAGCCCCTTGTTTTATGGCTGGTCACTTGGTGACTGTTGTGATACATTGCAAAATCCCAACCCCAACTAACCACATTCAAGCAGCACGGAAAACGGAAAACAAATGACCGGCTGCAAGAATAACATATGCCCAGGTACTTTTGCACACATAGCAACAATTAAATACTGGCAACCATGTATATATGCACAGTAAGTGAACACATATCTTAAAGTGAAATATACAAATGTAGTTCAATTGACCTTCCCCTTAGAAGAAGGTGTGCAAGACAAAATAGCATTGCACTTTTAAAAAAAAGTAATGAGAGAAGAACTGTTCCAATAAATATCCTGGCAAAGTATAAAAATAGGTCACCTTTTAAACCCAGCAATCTGCCGTGAAATATTCCCTGGAAAACAAAATCTGAAAATTAAACAAGTTATTGTGGTCTTGAGGATAAGCATCTGCACTAGGAACATGACAACCTGAGCAAAATCCAAGTAGCCAAAACTTGCCCCAGCTTGTGAACCTAAAAATAATCCAAGGGGTTGCGTCCGCCTGCTAAAAAGAAGTTATGCTGTCCACTCACATATGCCCTTTATTTGTGCCCTGAAAAGCAGCCGCAATCAGAAGCAAATAACTGCACCAGTGTCCAGGATTGCAAACTCTCTTGCCACATAGTGAGAAAGTACTCATGACTTACTTGCCCTCTCATCATTTCCCCTCCTCACTTCCATGTCTAGCTTTCAACAACAAACTACCCACACCCTGTTGTTTCCAACAGGTAACCCCTTTGCACTCTTAGAGGGAAAAGCCCCTCATATGCTCAAATTAACCACTTTTGAACGTGAATACGATTATCAGTCTGCTATAATAGCAAAATATACATCTTCAGTTGCCAAAGGGAACATCAGCAACTGTGACAAACTTAACCATGTACATAAATAAAACAGTGACAATTAATTGGGTGGTCGATACATTTTCAACTCACAGTTTTCACCTGTACACCAATATTAAAAGAGCCGGTGCAAGGTACACGCTCAATTATACGTTTCCAAACAAACTAAATCAGTACACAAAGTTTATGACTCAAATACAGATTGACAATTTTCTCATCATTGTTAATCCTCCTTGAATCTAATCTGCACACTCAAAACAAAATGCTGACGCGTTTCGGATTGATAATCCTTCATTTGGGCATGTGTTCCAATTAATATTCAGTAGGGTAACGTACTTTTTCATCTGTATATCTATAACACAGAATACACTCAATGTAAACTCCCACTTTGTTGACTAGTAATACATAGTACCCCATCGGCCAAATGGGCACAGTTTGTGACCATTCCCAGTGGCAACTTTAACCGGGGCAAGCCGTTCCCACTTTCATCCGTGACCAGAACATGGCCTTGAACCCTGCTCAGGCACCCCACAAACTACCTGATGACCAACTTTGCATAGCCTGCGGCCATGCGCAGAGGCTCCTTTGAACAAAGAAGGGCCTAAAACCCAGTGGTCCCATTGCCACCAATTAAGGCCTGTGAACCACCAAAGTGGTTCATAGTTTACTGGTGGCATGTGGGGCACATCCAATGTATGCCACATGGATGATATCCATGGGCTAGGAGGTGTACCATGAACCACCAATGGTCTGTGACCCTTACAGGGGTGGGCTGCATACCGCTGCCAGAGTTTATTTTCAATTTCTTGGGGCATAGCGTATGGGGGCCATTATTAAAATATTTTTCAGAGTGTGACTTGGGCAAACGCTGTTAAAAGTCAGATTGGCACAATGGTGACCCTCTGGAAAATCATTCAGAGACCAATCTGGTTACCACATACTCTGTCTGTGGACCTGAAGATCCGGGGAAAGGGGACTACTGACCCAGACACAGGCAGCCGATATGGTGACCTATACTGGTCCATGGTGTGTATCGGACAGCCCCAAATATCACTAATCATTTTTTTGTGGGCAGAATTGCATCAAGTTTGCAAAGACACGTTTTCGGTACAGTGCATCAATTCCTCGTAAAGGTTTGGTAGGACTGTTTTTAGGGATGCAGGTAATAGTTTGGGGTAAATCTGACTTATTGAGAAGGAATGGTAAAATATATGTTTTGTAACCACCTTATAATTTGGAACTCCCACTGTCCCCCCAACCCCCGTGGCACCATAATTTTAGTCCCCCTTAAACATACCCTTCTTATGGGGAGACCAACTTAACCATCATCACAGATTCACTATTGCAAAAAATGCAACATATATATACATATTCCACACAAGCCATAGCCACCAGGCGGAACAGAGAGAGGCACTTTGCTCGCTGGTTTTGGCCTTCTATATCACTGGGCAGTGGTGCGAGGGCGATTGTTACTGCTGGGCATGGAAAAACTGACAAAACATATTATAAAAACTGAAATTAAAATAAGTTATAGTTTACAGTTTGTTATAAATACATTTTAAAATTCATTGAAAAACTATAATTGAAGAGACTTTATGTTTACAAGACAACAGGATGAATGCAGAAATACAGGAAATGCAGATTAGGAAGCCCTCATAATTAAAGGGAGGACCAAAGAGTTAGTTTATTTTTAAGTCAATTGTAAAGTTCAGCTAACACCCCAATGGGCACCTTGGGGTTTGGATGCATAAACAAAGCAAACCCTGTTCAGACTATGGAAAGGAAACGCAGTCAAGTAAAAGCAGGATGAAGTTTAGTCATAGCGTTTTTGAAAAAATGAATCTTTTGAGCTGCTTTCTAAAGGACTGATGATTTGGGTCTTTCCTTTGAGACGCCAGTAGCAAAATTACAAAGACTGACTTCCTGAGCAGTGAAAGATCTGCTCTCATCCTGTTTACAAGTCAACCCTTTGGGGTGACTAGAAAATTAGCCTTGGTGACACACAGCATTATGTTCTAAGCCAAGCGTCTGCAATTTGGACTTCGACTCCCATGATCCCTCACCGTCGACTATGATGGCTTGGGCTGGTGGCATTAGAAGTCCAAAATATTTGGAGATCCAAATGTTGCAGACTCTTTTTCTAAGTAAAGGGCCTTGACTCTCACTCTTTTAGCAACTAGAAACCAGTGCAATTGCTGATTTGCGGGCAAGGTTTGGGCATTCTGTGAATGTTCCAATAACATTCTGGCTAGTGAATTCGGAGCCTTCTGAAGTAAATGCACAAGTGAATATTCGGGACGGGCCAAATAGATTGCATTTCAGTGATCAAGTTGTGACGTTTCAAATCCTTTTGCCAGTAAAACTTCATGACTAAATGAAAATAAATGCAAGAGTTTCCAGATTTGGCTAATTTGACTGGAAAAGGTGCCAGCTCACCTTGTTTTCCTGTAAGACAGGAGAAATTTGACTAGTGATGGTAACACCTAGATTGCTAACTTTATTTGGGAGTACGCTGAGAATGTCAGGCCAAAAATGTTGATTCCAGTCTGACAAATGTAAACCTCATATAAGAAATCAGTTTTGCGAGCATTCAATTTTAGGCGATTATGGTCCATCCAGCTGCTAATAATGGACGGACGTCACAGACCCATAATGAAAGCTGAATCAGATGATGATGATGAGGACTCCCGATCCAAATGCAGTAGGATTTAGGTGTCATCACTATATGTATAAAATTCCATACCAGACTTATGGAGAAGCTTTGTGAGGAGTTGAAGGGAGCAATTTAATAACAATGGAGAAATGGCAACTCCTCCAGGAGTGCTTCAGAGAGTCTACTGATTGCGATCTGCTGTCAAAGAATCATTTCATCCAATTTGGTGTCCAAGGTGGCTGATAGATATAGTAACACCAGTTTACTAAAACTGCCACCATCAACCATTCTCCTGATGTTGGACACCATTGAAGTGACCACTACCTCAATGCTGCAATGAGGACGGAATCCTGTATTAGCTAATTCCACGTGTTTTATCAGTTGTGGGTTGAGAGCTGATAGAAGAACCTCCGGCATACGGACAGATACAGTTGTGCAAGGACTCAGGACTGCCGAAGGGACATCCTCTGCATTTGACTTTGGGGCGTTCACTCAGATGCATCAAATTAAGATGGTGGCTTGGTCACGTGATGAAGGTATGTGATTCAGCCTGTTGCAGCAAGCTGGTGGTGGCCTTCTTAGGATGGGTCACGTATACCTAAATCCGATCCAGAAATAAAATCTTGCAAGTTAAATTAATGAAAACAAAGGCCAAGAAGACCAGCCGTTCTCCAGCAACCTGCAGAGGCCATACACAGAAAATGCTTATGCTAAAAAGGATCAGGCAACCGTGTATCTTGTATAAAATACAAGGAAATACTAATGATAATTAAAATTAAATGTTGAAACAATTATGTGAACAAGCAAAGTACAAGCATCAAAAGGAAATAGTGTTTCATATGAGCAGCATGCACAGGGACGTCATTTCACCAAAATGCCAGGGGTAGCGGAAGTGACATCACACGACCCTTGGCCTCTGATGACATCACAGGAAGTGATGTAATATGACCCCCACCCGAAGTGATATCACGGGAAGCGTTGGAACACGACCTTTCACCCCTTGACCAAAACAGGATGTGGCATCACATAGCATAGTTGCTAAGCACACTACGAAACATATGGTTACAATATCACTATAATTAAGCAATATGTCCCGAGCGGCGGGGGCATTACCGACTCAGGTAATGCCCCTGGGCATTACCAGAGTCGGTAATGCCCCACCGCGAGGGCCATATAGCTATTAGTTCCCCAGCACGCAAAAACTGCGTGACCGGGGCACTAAAAGCTTTATTTTTTTCCAGAAACGCTGCAGCATTTCGGGAAGAAAAAAAAGACGTCAAAGAAAATGGCCGCCATGGAAAGGGGAAACAAACTCCGTTTCCCTTTCCATGGTGGCCATCGGGAGCGGACGCACTGGAAACAGAAGTGTTTCCAGCGCATCCGCTCCCGAAAAAAAAGAAGGTAAGTGGGGTTGGGAGGGCGGAAGGGAGGGGAAAGGGAAAAAAGAAAAGAAAAAAAAAAGGTACCTGGATCCCCGGCGGGGGACGATGGAAGTCTCCAGCCGTGTGGAGGCTCGGAGCAGGGATGGCCCCGCTCCGAGTCTTCACACGGCTGGAGGCTTTCATCGTCCCCTACCGGGGACCAAGGCATAGAAAGTAAGTGCGGTGGGGAGGGCAGGGAGGTGGGAGGAAGGAGAGAAGGAAACAAAAAAGCCTTACCTCTGTCCCCAGCGGCGGGCGAAGGTAGCCTCTCAGCCTTGGGGAGGCTCGGAGCGGGGATGGCCCTGCTTCGAGCCTCCTCATTGGCTGAGGGGCTGCCACGCCCCCCCGCCGGGGACAAAGGCTGTGGAATCCCGACGGAGGGATTCCCGGCCTGGTAACGACTCGGCGAGGGCCAATCAGAATGGCTCTTTCATTCTGATTGCGCCCTCGCCGGGTACTAATGTGATATACATTTCACACAAGAATGGATCGCCATATGTCTCGTTCAGAGCAGTGTGTATAGGCCCATATTACCAAATTACTGTGCATGCAGGCAGACGTCCATGGCCAAATGATAATGATGTGCTATTATATAGCACTTACGCTTAAGCGCTTTACATACAACAAATATACATACAATATCACCCAACCTGTGTTGGTACTAATTTATCAATCTCAGAAGGATGAAAGGCTCAGTTGAGGTATTTAAGAACAGACTAGATCAGTGACTCACCCCCTGAAGTGTGCCTGAAGTAAACCTTTAATGTGTCTAGCAATTATTGTTTGGAATTCTAGAAAGACAAATTATTTGGTATTCCCATTCTTTTTTTTATTTAGGGTCATTGCTGAAAATGTTAGACTTGTGAAACCCCTGTTTTTTTTAATTTTGAAAATGTATTATGAAGCCTGAACAAGAAAGCCAGCCACACCAGAAGCAAAGAGCCACATGGCTCTGGCCACAGCCCAGGACCTTGGATTAAAAAGAAAAAAGAAAAAAAACTTTTTTTTACGGGTAGCAAGGGAGCCCACCGGGTAGCAAGGGAGACGCCTGGCGACCCTTAAATGACATCCCTGAGCATGCAGCGTGCCGAGGCAACATGCCATCAGTAGTTGACATGCTCATTTGGTCAGAGAAGAGGATAGATATCTAACATTAATGTGGAAATATTTTGTGATAACAGGAACATATATTTCGACTTGCCACACAGAAAACCAGAGCTTCGAAAAGAAAAAAAAACTATCAAACATATAAATGTGAAATGCGGCATTTAAAACTGAAATTGTGTATGTCTGTAAGAAAACTGTCATGTCATCTTCTCAAGGGTTAAACGTTTACTTCAGAACGCAATGCGTGCCAAGCCCTCAAGTGCATGTCGAATATGAAGGGGGGGTGCGAGCGTGATGCGTGGGGGCGGGGGGAGAAGGAACGGCACAAATAGAGGAGATTATATATGCTGCATCCAGGCACTGCGCTTTTTTTCCTTTGTAGTACGACACTAAAAAAAACATGGATGGCAATTTCAACCCAACATAATATAAAAGCAACACAAGCGTTCAAACATGGCTTTTTTTCTATGTGTACACCCACAGCAAAATAAACAGAGCTTTTTTTTAAAGGTCAGTCCAACAGCAATATTCCATGCCACCTGGCCGATGACTCTAACATTTGATCTTCACAATTGTCGGATTGTTAGTTAGGGCTATGTAGCCCGCCCACATCGTTGTGTGGGCAGACCGCCGTTGCGGTCTTAGTTCCCGGCAAGGGAAGTGACGTTGGGATAGGGAGGGGGCGGGACAGGAAAGGGGCAGTGTAACTTGAACGGGGAATAAAGGAAGACGCATTGTTCCCCGGCTCCTCCCGTGTGACTTATTACGCGGTTCGGGGACCCGCGTAAAACCCCACATTTGGCGACGAGGGGTACGCTGTACCCACTCGCAACCCAGGGACCCCGCGCATCGGAGCAACGCCGCCACTCAGGAGTACCGCGGAGGTCCGCGGTCGAGCGGCGTGGCGCGTCGGCCCACCTCCCATATCCTGCTGAGAGGCCGCGAACACGAGCGGCCGCAGCAGGCGGAGCCGCGGGGAGAGGCCACAAACACGAGCGGCCGCAGGAGGTCCGCGGTCGAGCGGCGTGGCGCGTCGGCGCACCTCCCATATCCTGCTGAGAGGCCACGAACACGAGCGGCCGCAGCAAGCGGAGCCGCGGGGAGAGGCCACAAACACGAGCGGCCGCAGCAAGTGGAGCCGCGGGGGAGAGGTCGCGGCTGCGCCTGCAAGGGAGCACGCGTGCCAAGGGGCAAGTTGCCAGGGTCCTGCCCCCCCTCCCCCACTTCAACCAGCGATCGGGAGGCACTGAGGAGGGCCCCAAGGCCCAAATTAAAAGGCCAAGCACACGCACCAGCCCGTGAGGGACACAACGGCAAGCCAGAAAAGAGGCCGCACATTGCCACACGGTGCCACCGTCACAGCGAACATGTCGGGCCCAGCAAGCCCCGTAGCCTCCTCGTCAGATGGATCCGGAGCAGCGAACGATGGCAATCAACAGGCACCAGCTTCAGGTACCGCCGCCCACAACTTACCACTACCGGGCCCCTTTGATGTGAGAGACACATCTAACCTAGGCCCCAGATGGGTCATATGGCTCAGGGATTTCAAATTCTACACGGGGGCAATAGGTCTGACAGACAACGCGATGCTAAAAAACACCCTTTTCATGACAGTAGGCCCCGCTGTCAGGGACATCGCAGGCGAACTGATGAACGTAGACACGGTCACCTATGCGGAACTACATGGGAAGCTATCAGAATACTTCACGCCCCATACAAACATTGACTATGAGCGCCACGTCTTTCACACTACGCGACAGGAGAAAGGAGAGTCCCTCGACAATTTCGTGATGCGCCTACGCATCAAGCTAAAATACTGTGAGTTCCACAAGTACTCCAACGACGAGGCGCTAAGATCTCAAGTCATAGCTGGCTGCATCTCACAGCCATTCAGGAAACAGCTTCTCCAGAAACAAAGGTCCCTGGAGGAAATCCTTGCACTGGCCAGGATGGAAGCAGCAGTTGAGTCGCAACTCGACAGTCTAGGCAAAGTCACCATTCAACACCCGCCACCGACTGCTGAGACCATCAATAAGCTATACACGGCGCCCTCACCGAGTGGGAAAGGAACGGACGCCACGTGCTACAGATGCGGATTCGAGTATCCGCACGCGGGCGACTGCCCTGCAATTGGACAAAAGTGCGCCGCATGTGGCGGTATGGACCACTACAGAGCCGTATGCAAAAATCCACCGGGACAGGGACCCAACAGAACGAGACAACAAGAGAGAAGGAGAAGCTCGAGACATAGCCCACCAGCAGGCAGAGGAGATGAAGACCAGCCGGGACCCAGGAGAGAAGAAAAACCACGAAGGAGCGCCTACACCAGAGACGACAGAAGGCCTTCGGAGGGTTCGAGGCGTTCGCAAAGAAGAAGGTTCGTCCGATACATTGAGATGAGATCCCCATCAGGCAGTGAATCCCAGTCATCAGAGGATGATCAACGGAAAAAAGGGTATGTGTGGGCTCTCAACAACGCCACAGCCACCCAGCACAGTCCAACGCTCCAGCTTCAAGTTAACAACACACCGTTAGAATTCCTCATAGACACGGGGGCAACTGTTAACATAATAAGCGAACAGGCGTATAACTCACTCCCCAGCCCCCCAAAGATCCGGAAGGCGTCAGTGGACATATACCCCTACGGCGCCACGACCCCGCTGCCATGCAAAGGAACAATATCAGCATGGTGCGTGCATAAATCGCATGCCGCAAAAATCACGCTACACATCCTGAAGACGGAAGCCAACAGCGGGTGCATTCTCAGTTTCAAGACTGCCGTCGAGATGGGTTTGGTGCACATCCTGTATCAGCTAATGGCCCATAAATACTTTGCCAGACCGGATGCCATCGAGCAAACATTCCCCAACCTATTCAAAGGCCTAGGAAAACTAAAGCACCGCAAGGTACAGTTGCACATAAACCCGAAGATACCACCCGTCGCCCAGCACTATAGGGGCATTCCGATAAATATACAACACCAGGTCGAAGAGGAGCTGGACAAACTAATCAAACTCAACGTTATCGAACCGGTCTCAGGACCCACTCCATGGGTGTCCCCCATCGTTCCCGTCCCCAAAAAGTCACCGGATGGATCCATACGCCTGTGTGTCGATATGAGGAGGGCCAATGTGGCCATCGAAAGGGAAAGACACCAGGCGCCCAGAATCACGGACATGATACATCTGCTCCACGGGGCCCAGGTCTTCTCAAAACTGGACCTCACCAAAGGCTATCATCAGATCGAGATTGAGCCCGGATCCAGGTACATCACAACATTCGTTACACACCTGGGTTTATTTCAATACAAAAGGCTTAGCTTTGGGATATCCTCTGCAGCAGAAATTTTCCAAGAGGAAATACCAGAGTCATCAGGCACGTGCCCAACTGCCTAAATTACTCCGACGACGTCCTCGTATTTGGAAAGACCCAAGAAGAGCACGACACTGCTCTCCACAGAGTGTGCGCTGCACTACAAGAGGCAGGACTAACGCTCAACAAAGCCAAATGCGAGTTCGGTAAAGGCTCCCTACGATTTTTCGGACACATATTCTCCGACAAAGGGATGCGACCAGACCCGGAGAAAGTGGCGGCACTCAACTCAGCCGCTCCCCCGACGAACACGACGGAACTTCGTTCCTTCTTAGGACTGGCCAGCTACTGCTCCAGATACCTAAAGGACTACGCAACCATCAGTAACCCGCTGCGCCTCCTAACGCGCAAGGATCAACCGTACACTTGGTCCACGGACTGTCAGAAGGCATTCGAGGCGATACGGGATGCCATTTCCAAGGCAGAGGACATGGCGTACTATGACGCCAAAAGGCACACCGAGGTGATAGTGGACGCCAGCCCCGTGGGTCTGGGCGCCATACTAACGCAAGTTGACCCGCTGGAACCGGCAAACATATATGTGGTCGCATACGCCAGCAGGAGCTTAACCCCGACAGAACAAGCCTACTCCCAAGCGGAAAAGGAGAGCCTGGCGGTGGTGTGGGCATGCGAATATTTTCATCTGTTTGTGTATGGCAAGGAATTCACCATCATCACCGACCACCAGGCACTGATCACTATATATGGAGACCCCAAATCACGGATGCCGCCCAGAATAGCCAGATGGGGCCTACGACTGCAGGACTACAAATTCGTCATCAAGCACCGGCCGGGAAAAGAAGACATTCCAGCGGATTATCTATCACGCCACCCGACCGGCCCGGCCACACCACACCCATCCATCGCTGACGAATATCTTAACTACGTAGTCCATCACCTACAACCACTACCAGTCGGTTGGGCAGACATCATTGCACACTCGGAACAAGATCCGGCTCTACGCATCGTGCGACATTGCATACAAGAGGACAGAAGGGCGCACATGCGTCAACAGGCACAGCACGAGTCGGAAGAGGTCCGAGCAGACGTCAAACTGATAGACCAGGTCGGGGACGAACTCTCCATCGTCGACAATCAAGTCATACTCAAAGGGTGCAAAGTGCTCCTCCCGAAATCGCTACGCACCAGAACGATCCAAGTAGCACACGAAAGTCACCGGGGAGTGGTGGCCACCAAGAGACTACTGAGGGAAAAAGTGTGGTTCCCCAAACTGGACTCGATGGTTGAGGAAATCATAGGGCAATGCACAACGTGCGCACAGGTAGCACCGCCTCCGCACCCAAACCCACTCCACATGTCGCCACTACCGAGAAATGTATGGGAAGAACTGGCGGTGGACTTCTTTGGACCCCTAAGAAATGGCACATATGTGCTACTGCTAATAGATGAACACTCCCGATTCCCGGACGCACAGATCGTGGACAGCACAGCAGCAACCAGCGTTATTCCGGCACTAGATCGCATGCTGTCCACATATGGAATACCCAGGATCATAAAATCTGATAATGGAGCGCCATTCATGAGCACAGACTTCGAAAACTTCGCGAAGTATATGGGCTTCCAGCATCGGAAGATAACTCCGCGATGGCCTCAGGCCAATGGAATGGTCGAGAGGTTCATGGCCAACATCAAGAGAACCCTGCAAATAGCGACCATCCTCCACAAACCTTTTGAACAAGCACTGTATCAGTTTCTCAGGGACTATCGCCACACTCCCCACAGCACCACGGGCGTCTGCCCCGCTGACCTGATGTTCCGCAGGCCAGTACAGACACGACTGCCAGAAGACGCCCGCGCAGCTGAAGCCAAGCCTCTGGAACAAGAGGCCAAAAACAAGGATGAAACCGCCAAAGCCAAAATGAAGGAAGCGGCGGATCACAAAAGAAAGGCACAGGAGTCGAACGTGGAACTGGGAGACCAAGTGTGGCTGCGGCAACCGAAACAGCGCAAGGAGGATGCCACGTTTGCACCGGAACCGCTGACGGTCACGCAAAAGAAAGGTACGATGATTACGGCCCAGAGGACTGACCAGTCCTCCGTCACAAGAAACGTATCGTATTTCAAACCCAAGAGGTGCTACAAGGAGGATACCGTGTATCAAGAAGCTGACAGCGAAGAGGACATCGCCCTTGACGGGTATTACGCGGAGGAGAGCGAGTCATCAGAAGGGGAGGACAGGTCATCACCCCAGGGCCTGGACGAACACACCCCGGGCAACAGAGGTCGCCCTCAGAGAAGTCGTTTCAAACCCCACAGACTCATAGAAGAAATGGAGTAAGGTAAAAAAGAGACATGTGGTTGTTTAAAAAGGGGGGAGATGTCGGATTGTTAGTTAGGGCTATATAGCCCGCCCACATCGTTGTGTGGGCAGACCGCCGTTGCGGTCTTAGTTCCCGGCAAGGGAAGTGACGTTGGGATAGGGAGGGGGCGGGACAGGAAAGGGGCAGTGTAACTTGAACGGGGAATAAAGGAAGATGCATTGTTCCCCGGCTCCTCCCGTGTAAACCCCACAACAATAAACCTCTGTGTTGCGCTCTGGGCTAGATGGGAAGAGAAGTGAAACTTTGGTACAGTGTTGTAAGGATGACTCCAGGAGGCAGCAGGCAAGATCACTCAAGTTCCCTTTATTAGGTTGTTACAAGTAGGTAGCTCAGATATGGCGCAGAACTCCAGAGAGGACCCACCGGCACCCACCAACCAGGATTACATGTTCTAACTGCCTGAGGTGGAACACAATTCAGATCCATACATGCCAGGCACTCATCAGCATTCTCACCGTGAGATCCAAACATTCTCCCAAATGAGGAAGCCGAGGAAACCAGTGAAACCAGTAATCTTGTTTATTATGAGCCTGGGCAGTGCAGCGCAACATGCAGCCCCGCAGTCAGCTTAACTGACATAGAACAGAATGTAAACCGAAAGTACACACTAGGCAAGAAAGGAAGAATGGAACTTGGAATGAGGTGATACGTCAAAACACATCTTCCCCCCTTGATATGCAACCAAAGAAGAAAACATTTAGGACAAACAGGTGTCATAAAAAAGGAATACCTTTTTAATCAAGCAAAGTTATTCTAAAATTGATCTGTACTGTTGACACAGAGACCCCTGCTCACTTATTTCTGAGGCACCACAAACATTCAATCTCTCACTCACCCTGATACATTTCACACACTTTAATCCTTTAACCCGGTTGAGCTTCTCTTCAACCTCTCACTCATCCTGATACCCTGCTCAAACCCCTCCTCCCCGCTAACACCAACACCCGACCTTCTGTTTTCAACATTGCCGTCACCTCCTGCTCTGGAATTGGTCTCACCTTCCACCTCTCTGTAGGGTGCCAACCTGCCCTTTGACCACACCTGTCCACCTTCAACAACCGCTACTCCATTCCTCACGGCAGTGATCCTCATTGGTCCCATAAACTTTATTTCTTAACACTTGAGGACCCACCTAGGGTTCTGGATCATAGCCAGATCACCTACTTCCCAAACCAAGGCCTTGACTTTCTTGTTTTCATCAAAGGCTTTCCTATAATGACCCTGCCCCTCTCTTACAACCCTCATAATTTCCTTATGATCCAGCAACACAGAGGTGGCCATTCCGAGCCAGCTGAGGCACAATTTAGTATCAGGCTCCCGCCCTTCAATGAAACGGGGACACCTTAGTCACTGAATGAGGGGTAGTACAATAGTCCCACATCATGTGTCTTAGCATAACCTGCCACTGCAAGTTTGAAAACATGCCGAGCTGAATCCCTCCTTTAATGAATCTGTTACCCAGTTCAACCAACCCATTGGCCTTGGGGTGGCAATGAGCTGTGTGATTATACCTGATGGAGTATTCTGCCAAAAATCTTCTCATGGTCACAGACCAAAATTGGACTCCATTATCAGTCAGTATCTCCAATGAAAATCCTCCCGAAAGAACACCCATTCCAAAAATGTGATTCGCTCCACCGTTGTGGCCTCTCGCAATGGTTTTCATTCTACCCATTTTGCGTGATAGTCCACCATTACTAAAATGAACTTCAGGCCACCTCCCAGTCCTTGATTGGGACCCATCATATCCACTGCAACCTTTTACTATGGCTGCCTCTGTACTTTCACAGGAGTGAGTGGAGTTTCACAAACTATTTTGCTTTTGCCGCTTGCCATACATGCACATACTGTCTCTCTTTCTTCTCCACCTCCCCATTCCTCCTCATCATCAGTGTTGTAAGGATGACTCCAGGAGGCAGCAGGTAAGATCACTCACGTTCCCTGTATTAGTTTGTTACAAGTAGGTAGCTCAGGTATGGGGAAGAGTCCCAAAGGTGACACACTATCACCCACCACACAGGCTTACATGTTCCGACGGCCTGGGATGGAACACAATTCAGATCCATACATTCCAGGCACTCATGAACATTCTCACCATTTTTCTAATTGTTTTTAATTGTTTTATGGTGAAACAAGTTAACCTTGAACAAACTTGACAATCCAACGATTTAAAAGAGAACAGTTCCTCATCAGGGAAAAAAAATAAAAATAAAAACGTGCATATTAAAAGAGAAGAAGAGAATATTTAAAAGATCACATAAGTGTAAAAGAAAAACAAAATCATACAAAGCCATACAAATAATTCAAAACACATACCCACTATAAAAGCATTTTACAACCAACGGAGCTGTAGACATACATATGGTCATATTTTCTAACAGAGTGTGAATAAAAAAAAAGAATTACAGTTCCGTTTTCGCTCATCCCTCGTCCAGCCTAAGTGCGAAGGTAACTACGGCGATTACGGTGGAGGTTTAGTGACTAGATAGACAAGATGACCAAATCCTCTCAGAATCTCCTGAGATCGCAAGTTGCACAACCATTTGTAGGTATTTTGATCTCAAAGTACTCAGTGCTGGGCTAACGATGAAAATATGCTTCAGAGTTTCATACACGTCCTCATTTTTACAGTACCGACATCCCACCCAATCCACAACAATGTAACCCCTTCTCTACATAATTTCCTTGCTCAATGAGAGATTCCAATGAAAGCCCGGAAAAGAACGACAAGCCCATCTTGCAGGATACACAGACAAAATGGGAGCCAAGACTCCCAATTTCGTATGATCACACTTTAGGTGTGAGCGAGAAGAGTAGCCATGCATTTTCTCCATGGTAGTAATCCAGTCTTGCCGAAATAGGGATTTCTTAACCCGCTCTGTATAATCAAATAGTTCCTTCAATTTGCTATTTACTTTCAAAAGTACCAATGCACAGTTATCAAATATCTCATTAAGCCATAAGCTGCTTTTACTCGCCAGGATACGTTTTAAGTCTTCAAACAAGGAACCCCACAGTATTTTCCTCAATAGAGACAACCGCTTCCACTCAACACGTGTAGTCAAGGAAGGTACCCCAAGTTCGTAGCGTGACATCCAAACATTCTCGAAGCGACATCACTCAGCCAAGCATCCAAGGCACATGGATATAAAGCATCTCCCGTCTTTCATAAAACCAAAACATCTGAAACATGCACAGGCAGCATCACAGTACCTAAATCCAACCACTGCCAGCATGCCCAAATCACATAACAACGTCCTTAACTAACCCAAGTACACCAAACACCTACCACCCAAGACTGCCACTCTTGGCTCTTGATCCTGCCACGACCAAGCACATACCTGCCACATCCAAAGGGCTACAAACACAGCAAATCTCAACCAACATTACAGAAACAAAAACTCCTTTTACCTTGGTACGTCACCCCCAGGTCTCGAGACTGCCACTCTCAAGCACAAAAAACCATCAAGGGTGGTACATCCTGACCACGGGCCCTACCGGCCAAGAGGCCTAAACAAGTAACCAAGAGACCTGCCTGGTGCAATGGTGGCCACAAACACAGTCAAATAACAAAAAGACAACCCAAAACTTTGAGATCACCACATTCACAGGAAGTGGGCACATTCACTCCACACGCACACATCATGTACCACCACACACATCTCCCCCTTCTTATTAGACTAAAAAGGGAAGCATCGGGCACGAAGCTGATATGCACTTAAGTATAAAGGTAGGATGACTTCAGGAGGCAGCAGGTAAGATCACCCAAGTGGCTTGTTTTTATAATACCGCTGGCAATACAAGGCACTTCACAAGTACTGCTTGAATATTATTACACACAATATAGTCACTGATGTTTTTCAAGTGAAATGTTGGAAAAGCAAATTAATTTAGAGACATGAGTAAAGTTGAAAACAGTTTTTTATGTACGAGTTGTGTCTTGTAAGGATGACTGCAGGGGCAGCAGGTAAGATCACTCAAGTTCCCTTTATTAGATTCGTACAAGTACAGTGCTTAGTTGTCAAGAGCTATACAAATTCTAATAAATATAAAAAATACAAATACATGTAGGTAGCTCAGATATGCAGCAGAGCCCCTCAACCGGCACCACCCACCCAGGCTTACATGTTCCAACTGAGTAGACTGGTGCCAGTGGGTCCCCTCTGGGGCTGTGCCCCATATCTGAGCTACCTACTTTTATTTGTATGTTTATTAGATGTTTATAGTGCTTGACGCCTAAGCGTTCTATGTTTAACAATCTAATAAAGGGAACTTGAGGGATCTCACTTGCTGCCCCTGGAATCACCCTTACAAGACACAGCTGGTTCATAAAAAAAACAGTTTCAGCTTTACTCATGTCTCTAAATTAACATTTGCTTTGCCAATATTTCACTTGCAAAACATAAGTGACTATATTGGGTGCCATAATATCGATACAGTACTTGTGAAGTGCCTTGTGTTGCCAGCGGTATTATAAAAACAAGCCGCAACTTGCCTTACTGATATGTGGATGATAGTCACAGCCTCATTATGATTAATGCGGACAGTCTGCTGGAAATAGCAGCATTTCCGGTGCGTGCGCTATGGCTGGCTGATTGCGAGGTGTCTCTACATGAGGCGGATATTTCATGCAGATCTCTGATCCATGTGGACCGTGGGCCTAATATAGAGAAACAGCATGGATAATTCATACAGAACATTCATCTGCATGCGCTTGCTCTTCTGTAAAAATCAAAATCATCGGAGCCGCAGTCATGCCACCAGAATGGCGTGCCACTCTTTCCCACCCTCAAGCTACAGGACGTATTCCAGCTGTTTCCTGCAGTTTCCTGGTGCTGTGAACATGTGAGCCTGCCCGGTCTTCTTAAATAGTGCTCCGGTCAGCGCTGCTGCCATCTACCACCACAGCGCGTGGCCCCTGTAGTAAAAGCCGGTGGCCCACTGCTTTACTGACCTTCTATGCACCTTTATCACCCCACCGCATCAGAATCCACCAGAACCATGTATTACAACCTGAGAATGATCAACTTTATTGGAGGCGATCGGTGAGTCCTGGTGGACGGAATAGTGAAGGAGCACCCCTACCTTTTGAGATTGGGGTTTCCCACGAACCCTCCCATGTATTGTATGACGAAAGTGGGTGATGGTCACTACTAAACAGTACACACACAACGTATTTATTCCTGCATGTGCCCACTTGTTTATGGCGGTAAACAGGGTAGAAAACCTCTAAAGTTGTAGTCACTGCAGGTTTCATGAAGCAAATGCTTACCTGCACAGGGCGGCAACTGATATGATATGATATGACATTTAGAACACGCCTACACACAAGTGTTTCAAGGCGCAACGAGGCAAGGGAGGGGAGACAAAGGGAGGACAAAGTCAACGATCTTACTAGTCCAAGTGAAATTGCGATCGTGCAAGTGCAGGGGAGAGGGGTGGGGAAAAGTGCCAGGGGAAGGGGAGGAGGAAGGGCAAGTGCAGGTCACAGGATCTCCATTATGAAACTCTGACCTATAGTCTCATTGCAGGTTTTCCTCCTCTGAGGGGGAAATCTGAAGTCTGTTTGCGAGGACCAGTATTGTGATCCCTCTGGATAGATTTGATCCCTTTCCATTGGGACAGAAATTTTGGCATCTGCTCAGAAGCAGGCTCAGAAAATATGGTTGAATTGTAATGGTGGCCAGCATACTTTTTTCGCGGCCATCATTACTGCTCCACAAGGATCCACCATATATAGTGGTGACAGGCTGCGAACCCCGCGTCCATCTGGACTCCCATGGCTGACAACAGTTTATACCATGGATCCGATCCGGTCTGTGCCGCGGAAAGGACCTGGCGCGGGGACACAGACATGGTAGGGCTCTTCCTAATGCAATCTATGGCCCCACTGGAATAAGGCTTTATGTGTGCGTGTATTTCACCGCACAGATACCAAAAAGCGTAGATTCTCAATGCTCAAAGTAGCAACAAAGCACATTAAAAGACGTATTTCCAGCTCTGTTGGTCCAAGAGGTCCTGGACCCGCCCACGCATTGGAGCTCCTCACATGCTATTCACATGGTTGGCAGCAAGGGGATTGGAGGTGGTGATACAGTATCTGAAGGACAGGTAAATACCAAACAGAACATTCACAAGGCCTAAAACACTGCACCTGTTTATAGAGGTGAATGAGATTGAATCCATCTAAAATCAGAGTTGCTACAAGTTGAATGTTTCATAAGCCCAAAATAGAGCTTCCCAGTGGTCACAAAAATTCTAGAACGCCTCCTTAGGCCTGAGGTGTCCTATCCCCTTCCAAATATTCAAGCCATGTACATGGCTGACATTGTGGGAGTTGGAGGAGTGGGGACATGTCTGACAGCACCTCATAATATGAATCTGGAGTATCCATCGTAAAGGACCTGACATGGAGCGGGGCTCTTTCTTATGGATCCGACGGGCTCACTAGATAGACTAAGGCTGTATGGGTCCACATCCTACATTTACCAGATTTCAGGCAGCTTCTTGGCTCTCATAGTAATCACACATTGTACCAATCCTGAACAGATAAAACCAACAATCAAAAAGAATACCAACAAATGCAATCTACATATCCCAGGCCATATCATGAGAACAGCTCCAAACAAGATACAGCTTTTCATTCAGATGCGCTTTCACGTACCGCATAAATATCGTATTTCAGGTCAATATGTGAAGGCTTCAAGGCAATAAGCTTTACGCGTTAACTCCCATACTTGGAGGTATTAACTGCCCACTTACAGCCTCTCAAGGGCAACAGCCAATTTTCGTAGGTAGAAGGCAAAGCTCTTGTGGGGCAGGAAAAAAACGACCCTCGCTATCAAGTGATATGGACTAGTGGCCATAGAAGCCTTGGATATGATAGGTAATGTCTTGAGCTAGCATGTCCCCAAATTATCCTAATCTTCAAGGTAGCCCTAAAATTGAGTGCTACCAATTCCCTCCATTATGCAAACTTCAAATGGGAGTTCTTTGTAGTTCTTTGTAGTTGTCTTTGCTGGATAATCTGACGCTTCTTTTCGTAAGAGGTGCAATAACTTCTTGTTTGCAGCAACAGAGTCCAATTCCAATATCTAGGAGCTTGTAGACAAGCACCAATACATCCATTACAATAGATGGCATAAGAGTTTGAAAGATTTTAGTGGGACATGGGCCTAGCGGAGAGGAGAAGTTACTTGCTGTAGGCTTATTACCATCTTTATTGCTCTTGTGGTAGTGGGGCCATCGAGGATTTACCCCACGTTTTGTTAATTTGCAAGTTGCTGTTGGATTTAAGGAGGCGGTGATTGTGCTGCCACTTTATCGAGTCGGCGGCAATGCAGTTTATTTTGTCTTGCATCGAGCACTGGTTTATATCTGATTTTTGTGAATACGTTAATGCCTCTTTCAATTGACTGGGTAGGAAAAGTTAATCCAGTTTCTATGCGAACATACATTTAATGAAGTTCCGTAACCTGCATATTTTATAGTCGCACATTTTTAATGTAGTTATTTTAATATTGTTATTGTGTGTTTCTATTTTGCTTTATTATGTATTTCATGTATTTATCTTTAAATGGCGTCAGCCGAAAAAAAATATTTTTAAAAACGTACAAAAGTGTCAGAATCTTAAAGTTCATTTGCCTTTTCACATGTTATCATAGCGGTTCCTCCGCCTCGCCTCACAACATATGGTTAAGGATGTGGGGACAAACTTTGTAAAAGATCCTCAAGCATTGTGCAGTCTATCTGCCCAATGCCCCTAATACTGCCCACAATGTGTGGTGATCCTGCAACAAAGTTCGCAGTCAGGCTTCATGCACCGTGCTTCTGTGCGCTATCAGTCATGTGATCCCTGCAGAGCTTCTCGTTTCCTTTCGACCACGCCCTTTTCTGCTCATTCGCGGAAAAGCAGACCCAGCTGTGTGACGCAATATAGTAATGACACGCGCCTGCGTGCCACAGCGGCTGCAGCACCACCTCTGCATGGATGCATTGATTAGGGGCGATGTTACGGATTCATCATGTGCAACGTATGGAACCCCTGGTCGGCCCTGTTGCCGGTGGATTCCACCTTGGAAAGCAGGGAATGTTAGTGATGTGTATGGCAGAACTGGTGGCGACGTGGGCCATGGTGGATTTCAAGCTGTTGTGAGAATGCACACATATGCTTAGCACAGAAGCATGTGGGTTAACCTTTAAACAAAAAATGACACACAACTCTGTGGGCTGAATCCAATTATTAGATTTAAATTTCATAAGCTGTAGGCAGTCAGATCATTTATTTTGATTGAGCATATACTTCAGGCCTGTTGTTTAATGCAATCAATTATTGTTCATTGACCATGTCTTTTGCTTCCCGATATATCAGTTCTTTCTTTTTATTTGTTGTATATATGGTTATGGTTTGTTTATTAACTGTGGTACTTTTTTATGCATTGATCTGACATTTTGATTCTTGTGTTGCCTAGTCTTGGTTCGATGCATGTAAATTAAATGGTAAATTAATTGTTACTTTATAGATCCACTCTTAACAAAAGAATCAATGATTTTCATATATCAAGATATCAATTTATTTTTTAAATAGTTGAAATTCTGTTGTACTATTTCATTTAAATAATCAGTTGTGGTTTTTGATGGTGTACCAATTGTGTTAGAAACGTTTTTTAAAGTTGGTATATTTTACACATCTAATTTTGTAGAGTTATAGAACTTGATTTATTTTAACTCTGAAGAGATGTGTATAACGCCCCTGGTTTGAGAACACCTGCACTGCGTTATGTTCAAGTATGAAAAGATCTCATATACAGTATCTTCAGTCCTCTCCTGGCCGTGGGTATTCGGGTGATGTGGTCTGAGCGGTGCGCCTGTCTTTTATGGAAGACGCAAGATCCTCTTCCTCTGCGCTGGACTCAGAATAATAAACAAGTGGTGCTTCTGGCCAGTGGTAAAACACACAACAAGGGAAACAAAAGTAAGAATCTTTGCTTACAGAATACTCCAGCCATTTTCAGGTTTTGTACAATCCTGACCAGAATGCTCTTTCATGGGTATCAAATTGACTTTTGGATAGCATTTTAATAAAGGCTGGGATGGTTTTTCCCTAGTCAAATCATTAATATTGTCTGTGTTAGCACATTGCTCTGCTTGGTCAATACTGCTTAGCTGACCAGGCAGTTTCATCTCTTGTGCACGAAAAGAGTGTAGTACGGACAGAGGCATTGATGGAAACTGTGATGCATTATGGGTGGATTCTGTAGAACCTCTTCCTATGATGAACCTGTCCATGTCACTCAAGCTAGAGTGAATAACTGCAATAAAAAATGACAATGATTAGTTATGAAATAAGCACAATAAAATGGTCTCCAGAGTGACCATTTTAGGAATTCTCTGCAGGCCACAGGTGCCTGCCCTTTCAACGCAAGCACTTCCCAAAGTATTGTTTTGTTCCTCAAAAGTGAAAAATGCTCTGCTCTCTTGAGATCCTGGACGGATCATTGAAAATATTACACGAAAGAAACTGTGAAATTAAAATAGAGCCATGCATTACAAGAACACCTCCCTTCTGCTTACCCTCCATATAGGTCTGTGTTTGGTTAGTATAATGGAGCTCCTCTTTTGCATCGATGCAACCTTGCACTGAATGATTAGACAAGGGTTCTGCAACCTGCAGCTCGCCAGATCTTTAGTAAGACAACCCCTATGATTAGACTCTCTGAATTCAGGGCCTTCAATGTGCTGGGCCCCCAGCAGCTGGCTTTTAAATTGTGCATTGAGACTGGGACATGCCATATCCCCCCATTCGCAGACACCAGGAGATTTCCAACTTCCTCTCTGGAGATGCTGCTGCCTTTGCTGCAGCATTTGTATTTGTATTTGTATTTTATTTATTTATATTGCGCACCTAACCCCTGAAGGGGTAGCAAGGCGCAGAGGCAACAAGAGGATTGCAAAGCTTGGTTACATGCAGGGGAATGAAGTCCAGCCGTGGTTACAATGCTGGACAAGTCAAAAAGAAACAATGCACGCCGATGAGGCATAGGTTACAGAAATATACAATATAGTCAATACTATATACAATACATCGGATGTCTCATGGAAGGTATCTACACTGAACAGTTGACAACCTAAAGATACATATTTACAATCATAGTGGTGGAGCATCAGGGCAGCAAGAGAGCATGAGGTCGTTATGTGTCGTGAGCATGGATTAACCTTCAATACCTGGCACTTATTGAAACAATAAAAGGGACCTAAGTGGGCGCGAACAAACATTGGCAAAGCAAAAAACAGTTTTAGCATTTGCGTAGGCTTGGGAGAGGCATTTTGCAAGCGCTGTCATAATGATACTGCTTGTTCGTACGATGGCTGGCAACAGCTGGCAAGCAAATGGTCTTGGTACCTGAGCATAGAAGCTTATCTAATGCCAATGCCAGAACCAAAGTTGTTGGCTTTGGAAATGCTTGTTTTAAACGGAATCCAATGAAAGGAGCAGATGTAATGAAATGTTTTTCTTATAACTCAGGTAGCTAAAGAATGTAGACCTTTTTATTGCACAAGGAGTCAATTTACACCTGCAATTAAGCTATTACATGTCAGTAGAGTGCCTGCATATAACAATGACATCCCCTTAAAAGCACAAAACTAGTTCAAAGAGATCATGGAGGGTACATCAGGAGGGGCAGTTAGCATGCAGGAAAGACCATAGGGACTGGCATGGGCATGGTCGGTCAATGAGTGGGAAAAAAAGTTAAAAAATATCAGGAAGCATGTCCTTTCTCACATCAGTACCACTTAATTGCTGAAAATAAAAGTCACTTACAAATACCTGAATGACGCCAAAGACCCTACAGCCAAAGCACTTGACACAGCTCTAGCCACCCTAGGATTCGTCAACACCATCAACAACCCCACACACGCCCTAGGCAGATCACTAGACTGGATCGCCCACCACAATTGCCCCATCACAGTCACGGGCAACACCCCCACCCCATGGTCCGACCACCACACCATCACCTTTAACATCCCCACCACTACAACCACATCCCACCCCCCTCCTCCCTTGCCTCCTGCCCTTACAAGGAGTGCCCGTCAACTGACCAAAGAAAGACACCTACCCTTCTTACAGGGACCTGCCTTCACAGCCCCATTCTCCAACGACCCGGAAACTCTGGCAAAAAATTATGATACGGCCATCACAGCAGCAATCAATACCATCGCCCCACTTAAACTTCGGAAAACCAAACCCACTAGACACGCTAATGCGTGGTTCACCCAAGACCTTCTAAAACTACACTCCGACAAACGGGCAGCATTAGCTCTTTGGCAAACATCACGGGATGAGAAAGACAAACTCAACTTCAAATCCCTTGCAATTAATTACAAGAAAGCCATCATTAAAGCCAAAGCTAAATCCTTCGAAGAGAGAATTACTAAGGCCAACTCGAACACCAAGGAAATGTTCGCCATTTTCAGGGAACTTGAGAACCCCACACCCACCCCCCAAAACTTCACTAAGGACAAAGAATGGTGTGACAACCTCCAAACAGCCATGCGCAATAAGATCAGCTCTCTCCAAGACAAAATCTTGAACACCAAACTAACACTCTCCACCCACACTACACCCTCCCCACCACCACTGCCCCCATCACCCACTGAGGCCCCACCCACCTTCTCGTTTAAAACCGTCCAAGAAAACGACATGATCAACATTATGAAAAACATAAAACCCTCCAATTGCAAAGGCGACCCCTGTCCTGCCTCCATCATCAAAGACTGCGCAGACACCTTGGCCCCCTTTCTAACAGCCTTCGTCAACGCCTCCTTCACCACAGGGAGAGTCCCCGCCTGCCTAAAGGAAGCATGGGTCCGACCCCTCATAAAGAAACCCACACTTGACCCCACCTCCCCTAATAACTACCGCCCCATCACCACTGTCCCTTTCCTCCTCAAGATTCTAGACAAAGCAGCCTACCTGCAGGTCCAGCACTTCCTCGAAGAACAGAACCTCCTTGGACTGAGACAATCCGGCTTTCGCCCTAGGCATGGGACAGAGACCGCCCTACTCGACCTAAAAAACCAAATGGACGACGCAAGGGACCAAGGCAAACCTGTCTTGCTCCTTCTCCTGGATCTGTCGGCAGCTTTTGATCTTGTAGACCACGACATCCTCTGCCACCACCTCTCCTCCACAGCCAACTTCTCTCAAGAAGCCATTACATGGATCACCTCCTTCCTCCAAGGCAGGACCATGCAGGTCTTCTCTGACCTAGCCACTGCATCGCCCTCTATCATGCTATGTGGGGTGCCACAAGGCTCCTGCCTCTCCCCCACCCTCTACAACATCTTCACCCGCCCCTTCTTCCTCATCCTTGACGCCATGGGCATCTCTTACACCAACTACGCCGACGACACACAGATCCTTCTTACTCTGACAGGCGACTATGACACGGACTCTGCTACCCTTAACAACATCTACAACACAATTCAAATGTGGATGGCTATCAACGGCCTCTGCCTTAACTCCGACAAAACTGAGCTCCTACTCGTAGGCTCCCCTGACACCATCAAGAAACTTGACGCTCAGTTCAGCCATTTCACCATTGACTCAATCACGATCCCAGTACTTGACACGGTAAAAACACTAGGCGTCTACTTAGACTCCAATCTATCCATGACCAGACAAGTAAACGCCATTGCCTCCTCGGCCGCTTACCATGCAAAACTCCTTAACGCAATCAGACCTTATCTGTCAAAAGACACTTGCACTAACATAGCCAGGGCCATAACCGGCTCGCGACTTGATTACTGCAATATTCTTTTCCTTGGGACCTCCAACAAAAATCTTGAGAAGCTCCAAGTAATACAGAACAGTGCCCTACGCGCCGCACAAGGCATTGCCAAGAGAGAGCACATCACTGCTGCCAGAAAAGCTTCCCACTGGCTCCCCATAAAGGAGAGGATCCTATTCAAGGCTCTAAGCATCACCCACAAATGTGTCCATCTTGCCGCCCCAATGTACCTTTCCCAGAGGATCCACCTGGTCTCCTCCACAAGACCCACTAGATCACCCTATGCCAGCATGCTCTCAGTACCCAGGGTAAAAAGGACCAGAGCAGGGGGCTCCAGTTTCCCGTACCTCGCTGCCGTACACTGGAACACCCTCCCTAGCTCCCTGCGCTCTGAACCCTCACTGACCGCCTTTCGGAAAACCCTGAAAACGACCCTGTTCATCTAACAATTACATGGCCTAGCCCTCATAATTGTATTGTATGATGTATTATGTGGTAAATCTGATCACAGGTCACTGCCTTACTGTAACCCAAGGCACAACCTGCTCACATTGTAACTAAGTCTTCCTTGCAAGTAACAGTGCCACAATGCCCCTGGGCTGCCTGCGCGCTATATAAATTAAATAAATAAATAAATAAATAAATAAATAAATACCTAGAGGACACATTTAAACACCTTCTTTGGCAGGAGGCACAGCACTTTCATGGAGCGAGTGGGACCACAGTCATTCTCTTATTGTTGGGAGGATCTGAGCCTGCTGCATGTAACAGCAACACACATCTCTGAAGCAGTCATAGTAATCTCTTTTCCTACTGTAACTTACTGGCAAGGGAAATTGAGACCTATGTTGTGCTAGTATGTCTCTGCAGCAGTAACACTTTTGCTGGCATGAGCACTGTGATCTTGGAGATATCACCATATCGCTGCAGCAGGCACATACACGCTCTGAGGTATCTTACAGGTATTAGAACCTGCACTGCACTAACTTTTGATTACTTTCTTTTTCATGTTAACTGCAGATTAATTCCATTGAAAACACTGTTTTAAATAACGTTTCCCCCTTTCATCCAAGATGCCAAAACATTATTAGGTCATCTATTTTTGTAGGAGAAATGTGCTTTAAATGTTCCTTATGTAAACACAATCTTTAAGTGCAAACAGCCAGTATTGTTTGATACTTACTCGTTAGGTCTTATTTTAATTGCACTGTACAGCTATTTGTTAAAAATAAAAAATAAATAAAAAGAAAACGGGGCTCTGGGACACTGCTTGCAACTAAAAACAGAAGCCTAAGTACAGAAATACAGATTTGAAAAGAAAACTCAAAGGATGTAAATGAAATAGCAGGAACATGATGGAAACAGGAGCTGCATCCAAAAGGCCTCCTGCAGCCATGCAGGAAGAATTTGTTTCAAAATAAACTACTATTGGTAAATAATAAATGTTCTCCCTCAATTTGTGAGCAGTTCCATGAGTGAATAAATCACCTTCAGTTTGTAAATAAATGGACATGGCCCAGTGTGCCTAATAGCTTTACTAAGTGCTAATGTATGTGTTTCAATGTCCCTGTTGACTACTTTCTTAGTTCTGCCATACAGAAGCCAAACACATTGTCTCGTTATAATCTACAACTGTTAATCCTCTGTTTCCTCTTTGTTTTGTTTATGATTTTGCCACAGTATGATATAAGGTGGTTGATATGCATAAATGTAAAATAAATTTCATAGCTGCAGATAAAAAAGAGGAAAATAGAAGTAAACGAGGATAACAGGAAACAGAAAAATAATTGAAACCAGGAAACTAGGCACTTCACTACAGAAACTTTGTGTCTCAAAATAAAAGAAAGTCACTGTTCTTTGAATTACACTTAACCAGTTTGTAAGTTCTGGTTTAGACCCAATGCTGCTTCTAAAATCTTTACTGTCGCTGTCGACCACTTAGTTCTGTCTCCAGCAATCAGACGACACCACCATGTGTTTTCCTCTCGGAGTGGTACGTCGTACATCAAAGGGAGCAAATAGGCTTCTCGCAAAAATGAGGTTCTAGTGCAAGTCATAAGCAAACGTCTCAGAGTTTCCACTTTTCCTGGGTCCAGACAGTATCTGCAAGTACGAGCGTCCGTTTTCGTACGGATTGCTATGATTTCCTGCGTTGGTAATTGATTGAATCTTATTTTCATAAAAGTTTTCTGCATTTTTTTGTTGGAGAATTTTATGCAGTAGCTCATAGGTTGGTTAAGTGTATTTGTTGTTGCTGGTAAAAGAGCCAGGAGTTTATTTCCTATTGTTTTTCAACCAGTTTGGATCCAATCTGCTTGCGCTATTTTTGCCTTGATTCTGTTTGGGTTCGCGATCAGATCGTCTGCCGAACAAGCCAAATCTGCTAGTTGTTTTGTGAGTTTTTGAACCCAATTATTTAGTGCTCTGCAACGTCCTTGGTTAAGCTCTATCTGGACCAACTTGTAAATTGGAATGGTATCTGGAAGAATAATTTCCGAAAAAGACGCATCTTGCTTTGGTCTACTGATGCTTGTAATGATAGTAAGCCCAATTCACGTCTAACAGCAGCAATTGCAGAGGATTTAGGCAGCCCTAACACGGCTTTCCATAGGTAGCCTTCCAGTTTGGTCCATATGGTGTTATCAATGTTCAACGCAGCGTCCATGCCGTAGATTATAGAGGAACTACCTTTTGTTTGTAGTATTGGATCGCTGGAAGAAGCGAGAATTTACCAAATTTCCGATCTACTAATTTCATTTGGGTTGTCAGAGTTTTGGTCTTTGTCCATAGCGCTGAGATGGTCGCACTTTCTGATCTTTTTGAATTTATCATGATTCCCAAGTATTTTATAGTAGACACGGATTCAAGTTTTGTGTTGTTTAAATACCAGTGGTCTTGATGGATCGTTGCTGGACGACTTTTCCCCATCGTCAACATTTTTGACTTATGGATGTTTATCTCCAAGTCATTATCGCTGATGTAAGTTGCCAGGTTCGTAAATTGGCGTTGGAGACCTATTTGGGTTTGATCCACCAGGATCAAGTCGTCAGCATATAACAATCTTGAGATTTCAGTATTGCCCAATTTAGGTGGAAAGGCTCTGACCGCTGGTTGTGTATGCTGGAAGTCTCCCATGAAGGCGATGAATAGGGCCAGAGCGAGCGGGCAGCCCTGTTTAACACCACGCTCTGATGAAAATTGGTCCGATAACATCCCTTGCCGATTTAAGCGTACTCTTAGTTTAGTATCCGTGTGTAATGCGATCACCGGGCATAGGATCTTTTCAGGGCAATTCCAGTTTTTAATTTCACCCATAGCCTTTGATGGCTGATCTTGTCAAAGGCTTGTGTTAGATCGATAAACGCAATATAGACTGGAGGCGCACCATTCTTAACATTGTCCTTGACGATGTTCAAGATCAGGATGTTTATGCTGGTACTTGCGTTTTTAACAAAACCTGTTTGAAATTTATCTAGACAGGGCGCCGATCTCACTCAGTTGTGAAATCTAGTTAATAGAAGGGTGGCGAAGATCTTCCCCATAATGTCAAGAAGGGCAATGGGGCAGTAGTTTGCTGGAATTTCTCTATTTCCCTTTTTAAAAACTATTACCGCCTCAGTCCAAGTTTTGGGTATTAGCCTGGTGATCGTACATTGCTTAAAAAATTTTGTGATTAGGGCGGCCCATTCCTCTGGGTGCTGCTTTAGATCGATATTGGTTAAGCCATCAGGGCCAGGCGCCCTAGAGGTTTTTAATTTCAGGATAGTTGCCAGAATTTCATCGCGATCTGCCAGATCTTCCCAAGGTGATGTTGTGCAGCATAGAGATTTGTTTGAAGTTTGCGAGATAGAAGCAAAGTGAGCTGAAAAAAAGGTTATCCATGCCTGTTCTGAGACGGCGCTCGAGAGTTGGTTGTTTGCCTCGTCATTTTTATCTTTGATCAGGGACCAGAATTCTCTTGGATTTTTTGTTGTTAGAGTTTTTAGCATTTGCTCTGAGTCATTCTGGTACATTGCTGCTTTATGGTGTCTCACCCAAGATTTGTAAGATCTTGTGGCAGCTTTGGCGTAGTCCTTTTGTACCTGATTATTGGAGACTTTAGCCAGACGATTTAATTTATGCATCTGCTTTTTTTTCAAGGCTAGTTCTTTATCATACTCGTGGACCCATTTTCCATTGGATCGGTGACATAGACCCTTTTCTTTCCTATGCGGCAACAACAAAGGCATGTAATTAGGTCTACTTGTTGAGTCTATCTTTGTTTTACTGAGTGCATCAAATTTCTCGGCGATTTCCTTGATGTTGGCTGCTGTAAATTGGATTCGCGACGACTTTCGCGCTACCTCCACCTCAAATGGATATGTTTGCTTTGGAGTTGATTCGGACTCGAGAGTCATTATCAGAGGATTTTGGTCGCTAAATTTTGTTCTGTATACCTCAAAATAGTCAACAAAGGGGAGGAAAGGATAGGAGACGTAAATATGATCCAGTGTTGCTGATGTTTTGGCACGTTCCCAAGTTGGAATTCGGGGTAAATGGCCTCTAGCTGGTGCAACATTGTAAGATTTTCTGAAGTCCATAAAATCAGTCGAAAGCACACCTCTCAGAGCAGAGGGGCAGAGATTTGGTGCTGCAGCAGTTTGATCAACTCTTGCGTTAAGGTCGCCACAGATTATGATGTAGTCAGTTTTCTCTTCAAGAAGGAATTTATCTATGGTTTCCGCGATGGTATCAAGAAATTCCATGTTGCTTGTTCTCTGCGGGTTCCAGTAGACATTGATGATTCTGAGGTTGGATTTCATATTGCTTTTTGATATAGATTCTATATGGAACCACTCAACTAGTAGAGCTAACATGCCATATGATTCGGCCACTTTCTTTTTGCTAGAAATGCCTGATCCAATTTTAATTGCCGTTAGGAGGCCCGATGACGGTCTTCCAAACAAACCTTTAACTGCTGAAGAGATGTGTATGTCATATCCATCTAGTACTGGTGGTTCCATAAGCCACCTCTCCTGGAGGCAGATAATATCAACGTCACTCAAGTCAAAAGCGTCTGGCTTGGTAAGGTGATCGTGACCCCTCGTGTTCCAAGAACACATGATACTCCTGTTCCGTCGTAAACATTCCAATGTTAGAGGTCCCATAGGCGTCGCTGAATCTTTTAGTTGTTAATCTTGCTGGTTTGGGTTCAGAACCTTTTTTAACCCTCTCCAAGGCCCCGACGGTTCACGCTTTTTATTGTGGGCCCACTCAGCAGTTTCATCAGTGGACTCTGAGTGCCTGTAGTTTTTCCCCCGTCTGGGGTTTGAGCTCCAGTTACCTTCAAGTTAGAATTTTCGATGATTTGTGTTGGTGTTCGACGAGTGTAATCTCGATCTGAATCTCCCTCTGCTAAGTTCAGGTTTCTCCCTGAAAGCGACTCTTCTACTGCGCACCGGCAGATCTGTAGTGTTTAGGTGGCGTTCCGAAGGGTCCACCGTCGCATTACTTCGCAGAGGAACAGCCTTTCCCGCACCTTCAGACACAGGAACTTCCTCTATCGAGAAGCCTAATTGAATTAAGGCGGCGATCACATCTTCACCACTGTCCAGGTCCACGAGATTGTTCACCTGAAGGTAAGTTTTAGCCTTCCCATCTCTATGGTAAGGCTCCACCAATACAAGATCTGATGTTTTTAGAGATTTCAATGCCGGTATGCTGGTTAAGATTTTCAGGACCGTCTTTCTGTTCAAGACGAGGACATTTTTCCCGGCTGCGATATGTTGCATTTTATAGACTCTGGTAGATGTTACTTTAGAATCGCACTGACACCTTGTCTTCCCCGATATCTTTGTAGTATTTATAGTTTTCGTCTTTTCAGGTATTTTTTCATGTTGTTTTGGCCGCACATCCCATTTTTTGGCCGATGGGTCCGCTGGTAGTTTTTCGCTCTCTTTACACATTGTAACTTTTGTTTTATTTGTGTTTGAAGGCAGGGATTTACTCACAATTTGTGGTTCTTCTCCATCATTTACGTTTAACTCCAAGTTCGTTTCCTCTACGTTCAGATGGACCGTCAGGTCAAGAAGTGACGAATTCCCCATTGAGCCTTGCTCATTTAGTTTGGAATTGTCAAGTTCGATTATAGTTTGTTCCATTTCTGAATTGCTGCCTACTGGGGCTTGAGGTGGCGCGTGGATAGTTGCAATCTTTTCCTGAGTCGAAGCAATTGCTTTAGGAGTTTTAAACATTGCTGGCGTTTTTGGGTGTTCTTTGCTTTTCTTCCCGTTTTGAAGCGTAGAGTTTGTGCCCTGACTTCTAACGGCTTGATTTACCTTTGCACCTTTTGTTTGTAAATCCTTTGTATTTGAGGACAGAAGATGTTCTAACTGGGGGTTTTGCCTGTTTTCCCCAAGATTTCTTGCAGTGGTTAGTATGGTAATTAAAGATTCAAGCCGGGTAAGCTTTGAGTCCCATTGTTTCTCTTTCTCCACATTTTGTTGGTTTTGGGCAGTAATGAAACCTTCCAAAAATGTTACTTTTGTGTTCAGGGTCGAAACAAGAGTTAAAGAATCCTTCATTGAATCGTTAATTGATTCATACAATTTTACAAAAGGTGCCAGCTCCACTGTTATGGCAGACATGATTGTAACTAAGTCTGGCTTTTTTGTTGACGTTTCTTTGGGAAGGTGGCCCACCATGTCACTTGGTCTTCTATTTCTAACTGGTGTTGAGGTGTCTTTTAGAAAGTTATTATATGAAGACTGTCTTCCAGATGGAGGGTCAGATAGAAATATCTTTTGTCCATGCGTAACCAGCACAGGTGGAACGATTCTAGGAAGGGACTTATTCCTCAAGTCCGGTTGGGCTGGTATTGGTGACAAGGTCTTTCTTTGGTTATTTACTTTCATTTGAGGGGAAATAGTTGATGGTATTAGTAGATTTTCCCCCTGTCCGGCTCTCTCCGAATGATGTGGGGGGACATCTTCATCGAGCAGATTTATTGTCTCTGTTTGTACTCCCGTTCGACAAGGGTTGATCCTATTTCCTTGCACATCCCTGTCACCTCGGCTGCTGGATAGTGGGGTGGTTGAGTAGCCACACTGGGCCTCAACTGCACTATGAGTGGAATCCGCAATTATTTCTCTTTGTGGTGCCACTGGAGGTAATTCCAGCGGAACATCGAGCATTTCTGCATCGGAAAGTTCGGTGTCTGTTTGTGGTATCCTCTTTGTTTGTTTAAAAAAGAATTCTTTGAGCGTGTGTGGTGTCGGAAGATTTTGAAAGGTAGATTTGACTGAGTCACATTTTTTTTGTTTCTGCATTGTAGCCCTTTTTAGTTACTGGGAGCTATGCTCTAAATGTTCCCCCAGTTCCTTTCCACTCTTTCTTAATGATGCTCTTTTTTTTAATAGCGCCATTGCAATTTCTCTTTTCTGGGCAATGAGCTCACCAGTTATGGCATTTTGTCTGTTTCCCTGAGTTGGTCGATCTGGGGTTGCATCTGTGAACCCATTCTCAATAACCGGCAAGGGAGCCTGTTGCTGCGAGTCTTGGCTTTGCCACGAGGTGGCGGCAGAGAGAAGCTGCACGGTGGCGTCGCCTGTGTCTAACACAGGCTGATGTTTGGAAATGACAGCTTCCGCCTGTGAAAGGACTTGGTGGTCTTGGATATCTGAACCCTCGGCAAAAGTAGCGGGTGGCCCCATCACCCTCACCGATGGGGCGAGAGGGACGTGGGAGCCACAAGCAACAGCCGCCGCCGGCGCGGCTACCCGCAAGCTGAGTTCAGCCGCGCGGGGTCCTACGACTCTGCTTGGCTCACTCGCCGCAGCGGAGGCGTGTGGGGCCGACAGGCGATGGCGGCGGGCTCGTACTGAGCAGCGGTCTCCCAACATCCAACCTTGGGTCTGTTTCAGCGTGAAAGGCCTCCCCTCGCTGGTCCATTGCAGCCTGGCCTCCAGATATGAGCAGGGGCGAGGGGGGGGGGGGGCAAACTGTGTAAGTTGGAAACAGAAGGCTCAGGTTGGGGAGGTAGCGATGCGGATACGATGTTTCACAGGAAACGTTAATAGAATCCTCCTCCTAGCTTTCACTCGTTGCATCCTCCAAAGTGCCGTAGGAAATGTCGTTTGATGTTTTCTGAGCGGTCAAAGGGCTTACGACCTTACAGGATGCTTTCTCAAGAGGGTTCTTAAGGTGGCTAAAGTTCGTTTGGATGGGGGACACTGAGGATCCTGAAGGTAGCGCTTTTTTCACTGGCATAGTGCCAGAGTTAGCGTTAATTCCACGGTTTTTCCTTGCCGTGTAAATTTTACGCGATTCTTTCTGCTTCTCATGGCATAGAAATTTGCTCCTCAGTACCCTACCAGATGGGCTTTTTACTTGGGGATAAAGGGTGGAAAGTTCTGAGTTATCCATAACACTTTCAGGTCTGGGAAGTAGGGGGTCCGTTTGCAAATCCATGCCTCCTTACCTCTTAGCTTCCGTAGACTGCTTCCTTACCATCCACCAAACAGCCGCACAACAGCCAGTGGCCTTTACTTCGTCGGGCTTAACGCCGCAAGGGTGTGCTGATCTCTGCTTTGTGGCCCTGGATAAGTCACGTGAGCAGTCACGTGATAGGCATAGCGCTCCGCCTCCTCCTGGAAGCGAGCGAGCGAGTTGGAAAGCGCGAGTTCGTAAAAACTCCCAGTGCACGTTTTCAGGTAGCAGCAGCGGCAGCAAGAGTGTTCTTTCCTCACAGGAATTTCAACTTCTGTGGATTTACACATGCACATATTTGCTAGGGAGGCATCAGTCTTCTCAAACTAAAGGCTGTATCACTTAAAATGTGCCTTTGTTGTCCAAACTACCAAATGATGTTGTTAATTTATCATCATTGACATGTTTGAGCCTGCTTTTATCTCTTTAGTGCTTGGTAGGCAGTATATATTGGGGATTAATGAAGTTGAAGGTGGGGCTCATGTTATGCACCCTCAATCATAAACCCAGGGAAGTCACCCATTGGAGTTTGTATTAGGAAACATTTCCACGTTAACCTATGCACCACACAGCTGCCTCAAAGGGTTGGTTATGGGGCCCCCAAAAATGCCACCATGAGCCCCAGTGCATTTTCAGCCGAACATGAAATCTCCCATGAGATAGAGGAGGGGGCAACCCCAAAATAACTTATAAGAAAGGGGAGGAGGAGGACGACACATATCACCAATGTAATAAACTTGCTGCGCCTCATAAAATCAAATAGCATTTTGAAAACTTAAGAACGAACACTATTTGTTATACATGACATATCTGTGACAGCAATATCAAGTCGTCAACCCTTCTGAGCACATAAAGCATATTGACCTTCCTGCTTATATCATTTGATTTTTGATAACACCCTAAGAGTAAAATGACTGAAAACCTACACTCATATGTACTCATTTGGACAGCCATTGGCTTTGGGCGTCTATCCTGATGTAGCAGCAAACTGCTTCCAGCCATGCATTTATTTCACAGCACTTCAATTGCAAAATCGTTTCTTAGTACTTGACTCGTCGCTTGCAATCAATTAAAATAGTTAAAATCACACCAGAGCCAGACAAGGCAGCTTAATCTTATAGACCTGGTATTGGTCAATAATGGATTATTTATTTCGTTTTTATTTTTTACATTTATAAAGCGTTCAAAGCGGCCCTGGGGCGTTGTGCCACTGTTACAGCAGTGCTTTCTTCGTTACAAGGAAAATAGACATGTGCGCCTGTCTGTGGTTCTTGGTTACATTGAACCTAATGCCAGCCAGGTGAACATTACATTGATACGGAAACGGCATAGTTACAGGTTCAAACGTTCAGGTAAGAAACAGAATAGCCCAGTCCGAAGGGTAGGAAACCTTCCCTGGGATGGTGTGCTCTAACACCTAGAAACGTCTTTTGTGCTAGATGGAATTACAATAATAGATCTTAGACCAAATAACCGGACCGACGCAAGGAATATGAGTTCAATAAAGCAGGGTCATCTGGCAGATATCGACTGATGCTTGCACAATCACACAGTAACCTGATTGCATAGAGGTCTTATATCCCAATGTACTTCATCTATGACGTCATTCTACGTTGCAAAATACAAAGCCTATCAAAGGGAGGGATTGGTTAAGGGAACATATCTACTTATAAAATATATAAGTATTAGTACTTCATTGGCTACCCCTTGTCTTTAGGGCACACCTTGCACTACCTCGAAATGCATACAGTACTGATTATGATGGACACAACATCAGGGAATTGGCTCTTGCAACGTTGTATGTTAGGATGTCTCCCCAACCCCACTGATTGGTTGGAATACTATCCCAACCTTGGACTTTCGGCTAATTAGCAGCACACGTATGTGAAACGAAACTTAGGTGCTTGAATCCCACCATACTACTACCCATTTTGCCAATTGACCATCATCTGTCATCATTACGTCATCAGCCAACATCTACCATCTGCAGTTGCTGCTCACTGTTCTGTAACATTCAAGGGAGTATGAGCAAACCACAATCTTAGATGAGAGCTCAAATGAATAGTCTTTGTTTTTGACTTCTGGGTCACATGTGAGTGGATGACGAATTTGTCCATTTCAGACTTCCATTTACTGCTATTTGATTTAATTATGCAAGGCGCTGTTGCTCCTCTTAACCTCTAGAGACTTGATCACTCTATTGTATATCAACGTTATACACTTTTAATTGACCAGCAGTTTGTCTCTCACAGATGTTTCATCTTCCTTCATCTAACAAGAATGTCTCAATTTCAGGGCTTATCCATGTACTCCCTTTGTGCTCTGTGCTTATCTTTTAAAAATAGAATCTTCGCTCTGGGCCAGCCTTGACTCACCGCCGGGTCTGCTTATGGGGCTGTCTTTTCATGCCTTCTGATTCTTACAACTTCGGCCTGTTTCTAAGGCAGCTTGGTTACTTTCAACATGAACCATCGTCCATTTTCCTAATATGGCCATCCTTGCCATGATATATATTCCTCTATGGCAAGCTTCTATATGTTTTCTTTCTACCTTGAGTTACTACGTATATACTGTTATTGGCCAGATAAATTGCTTTATTTCTTTATAGATTCATGATCACTTTAACTTCCGGTTCATGTTACTGTTAGTGCTTCAGTTTCTTCACAACATAGTATTTTCATCATGCTTCAGCATATGTTCATATATCTTCTTCATTACATCATTTTGTCCTTGTCAGATTTCATTTAACGTCCATCCACGATATTCACTGATGCATTCTGACATCTTGGCAGGCAACATCCTTCCATGTAACACTCCCTTTTCAGAGCCGCCAGAGCGCCAGGGGACCAGATCACGGTATAAATGTCCTTTAACATTAACATTGTATACAACATCCTTCCACACTTTCAGTGCGAGTGAACATTCTGTAAGGCTGTCTAAATGCATAACGTCTCTCATACACTCAATGCGGTATAAGAACGATACAGGGGGTCCCACCTATAGCTTTTATCCGACTGTTCCAATATGACGGTGGTGATGGGGCGAGGACTGGTAGGCTACTGCCTACCCGCTCCTCTACAATGGTGACAGAAAATGACTAGTCTTTTACACGTTCTCTCCCCTCTCCATGCCCCCAACAGCCAAGTACATTTATTCACTATTCACCAATCATCAATCTTGCACACGTGGTGAGTAGACACACATTACACATGTTTAACAAACACTACATTAAAATACACATGCTACACTTTTTGCTTTAACTTACCGTGCTTCACAGCTGCTTTCTTTCCGTGCTTCACTTCACTGCTGATGAGGTGTCCTTGAAATTCATATGGGTGTGAAAAAACACGGGCAATGGCAATTGCAGATGCATGGTCTGCTCCTGCACCTCGGGAACTAATGAGGCCTGCTACTTGCAGGTGGCCTTTTGGTTGCTAAGCAACGATTGAAAGTATTGAGGGAGCCGAGGCAATGTTGCAGGCGGTGCACTGAGCTCGTGCCTTTTTGTTTCAATCAGTTTTATTTAAAGTGACTTTAAAAAAAGTTAATACTGACTGAGGGCTCTGTGGGCCCCTGTTATGACAGTGGTGCAGACGACTGCTCATTGTGTAAATACATTAAAAGAAAAGCTTTACTTGCGAATGAAAAGAAAACAGAGCACAACTTTGTGGTGCCAGATGCCTCTAGTCTAGTGGGGGGGGGGGTTGGGCGGTACAGTTCCTTGGGGGGGCTGGCCCTCCTTGCCCCCTGCTGGTGATGGGCCTGGAGAACAGGGAGTGAGAGAGAGAGAGAGCAGACAGTGAGAGAATGTTCCTTTGCTGCAGCAGAAGGTGAAATATTGAAGGATGCTGATGTTTCCCAAGTAAGGGACCAGGCACAAACAATGAAAGAAGGGGTGTCCAACTCATGACACACTAAGGCCCTATCCTCCCTCCACCAGAGAGAGAGGGATTGTCACATAATGCTTTTCCATCCAACTATGGAGAGAGAGTTCATTTTGTGTCTGGTTTCCCTTTTCTGACATGATGGTACAGCACCTCCCGAGGCATCCTTCAGACTGGATACAGGTGTTTTCTATATGTGCTATAACTGTATTAGCAGGGTCTGCAAACTTTGGCTGTCCAGATGTATTGAACTAGAACTCCTGTCAGTCCTAGCCAACAAAGGAGTGGGATCATGGGAATGGTTGTCCAAAACATTTTCAGAGCTGCGGGTTGCCAGTCCCTGGTCTATAGCCTGGACCAACGCCAGTGAATTGTGCATTGTGGAAGGACAAGCGAGTCATACCAGAAGTTAATCAGACAACAATGACTTTAGTTGGAACCCAAATATAAAACAATGAAGCCTTTCTGTGATACAGCACAGAGTAAAATGTATTTTATGTGTAGAGCTGCAAATATGGGTTTTCAGCTTATAATTATAATTGCTCATATATAACGCACTAAATACCAGAGATTATTTTCTAAGCACGGGATCGGGACTCGAACCTGTGTTGTGCTAGGTTGTCTTGCTTCGAAAACAAACGCGTTGTCCCTAAGCAATCGCCCAAGCCAGCTTAGGTTAGTTTGTAAATAGTTTTTTCAATATAGGTCTGTGCCCACCCTCATTGGACCTTTGGAAGCACTATACGGCTTAACAGATAGCCAAGGAAATAACCTAAACAGGAAACTTTGCACCAGAGCATAGAAGGGGACAAAAGGATAAGTGATGCATAAAGCAAGTGCACGAATTTCAGAGGGCTTTAACCATGCACGCCTTCTTCTGTTCCTCACAGCTAGCTCCAAGATGTACTGAAGCTGGGACTGCATCTTCATAACTGCCAACCCGTCCATTACAGAATGCAGTGTGTGGACGTTTCATCCACTTGGCAATTATCTCCAAGCCCATACCTCAAGAGGCAAATCCACAACATGTTATCAGTTTACATAGAATGTACAGTGAATGCAGATACTAGTCACATAGTCAGTGGCTAACTTCAATAACTGGTATTGGTATTAGCCCCTGGGGAACGGGCTTTAAACATAACGCTCATTGCTAGTGATCAAACCAAAGCCAATCGATGACCTTGGCCACTTTCAGGTGCTGATTTATGGAAACTCTTCATTGCAGTCCGACTAGAGAGGCGGAGAATTGACAGGGCATTTGGAATGAGCCCCTCTGTCATCTCCCGACCAGGTGTGCACCATGTTCAGCCATTCAGGGATGGCTGCACTGCTGATGAGACTTTCCAGCTATTGTTGCTTAGTCAAGGCACTTTGGCTGGACAATGTGGGCAATCAGTAAACTGCTCGCATGTGCATAGAAAGTGAAGAAACTACTCACGTGTGCATAGAATGCCGTCTGCTAAACACTCACTCTGTCCCTGTGAGAGAGTCCGATCTTCCCCTCCCACAGTCGCACCCTCCTGTAGCTCCATACACCTGTAAAGTGAGTTCCACCCATGCAGCAATGTTCTGTGAACTACAAACACAATACAAAGTGAATGCAGTGACAGCCGCCTCAAATCTAGGCTGCCAAGGGGCACCTCTTGCAATACATCTGATCTCACCTCTCAGCCTCCTACCCAGGGTGCATGCATTGCAGCACACTTATGCTGCTATATTATTACTACTTTCTGGAGTATCACTGCGCTTAGCACACTGCCTTTGTTAGGTGCTAAGGGCTAAAAGCTGCCTGCGCACATAGGAAAGTGTGTCTCTGATTTAATGCACCTTTCATTGAGAATGCTATATAAACCTGTTAGCCAATTAGGCAAACCCTATATTTATCCTCATGCACAGCATCCGCACATCACTTCTAATTAGGTCACTGGGTGTGTACTCGGTGTGTACTCGGTCTGCATCCAGCAACAATCGAAAAAAACAGAAACTGGAAACTACCAATGTGTCCCCTCACTCCTGTACTGCAATTGCAATTTTGTTGGAAAGAATAATGCTAATAACCCTATATAATCCCAACAGGGGTCTCCATTTGTACACACACTTCAATGATGTATGCTCTCTCCTCACACCCTCCCCAGACCCTAGAACCACTCCAATGATGCTGCTCCTGTCTCTGTGCAGTTCTGAAGACCCCTTCAAGGTTAAGAAGACTCACTGGGATCCACATCACTTGTGCTAAGCATAGTGATACTGCATGCAGGAAAAACAAGTGCTTCATTGACCTTCATCCAGGACAGCTATAAAAACAACACTATCAGTTAAAGCAACTGATTTGTAAGATAAGCTGATGGGCTCATCCATAACGGGTGACAGGTGCCGACGCGCCACCCAGTATGGACAAGTTAAGCCAATCCAGTGCAGAAAGCAGCTGAGAGAGCACTCCTGGGCTGGCTTTAATGGCACGCGGAAAAGTGATTGCACTTTGGCAGTTGAGTTACCAGAGCATGCATGTCCAATGGGCCATGCGCGGCTGGGGACATCTTGCTTCCCCGGCATCCATGTCCGATTGGGGATGCCCGATGGGATTTTGGAGGGCCGAATGTGCAAAAGCGATGGTCCTGAGCCTCCCCGCACATTCAGAGGGCCAGGTGTGGTGGCATGGATGCACTCTGTGCATGTGCAGGAACCAGGAAGCCTTCTGCTTTGGGACACATTCTCCTTGGCAAGTAATGCGGTCAAGCTTGAACAGAACTATCTCTGACTAATCTTTGTGTCTGATTTCTACAACCTCAGTATGTGTTTTTGCTATAAATAATACATGGCAGCAAAACAATAATATAAGTCTGGGTAAATGTAGCGGGAGTGGCAAGCCCGGGAGTTTGTGTAATCTCAAAGTGCAGTTTGCGGCAAAGGAATTGTAACAACAGTGGAAGAGTAAGAGTGTTTAGCCATTTCTCATTGATACTCAAAAGCCACTATGCTTCCATGAACTCAACATCTATACATTTATAATCCCAGACATGGCCCAGGTTTTTCTATTGTATTCTAGTCTTATGAGCACGAGACTACCTCACAAACAAACAGGACCTTTGCTATTCACTGAGTCATTCATGACAGCAGCGTTGATCTTTCCGCCGCTGAAAATGACCCACTAGTCTAAGGTGATTGGGTTTAGCAGAGCACCATGGAATTGCATCTGTGGTGCTAATACTGTTTTTTTGGGTAAAATAAAAGGCTTCCTTTAATGAAAGGACTATTTTGGTTGAGCGTCTTTTGATGAAAAGAAAGCAATGCAGATCAAAGATGGCTGCCATGGGAATAGAAGATAGGTATTCAAAATCGCACCCCTTTTCTCTTTCTATCAGGAGGTGGAGATAAAGGATGGCGTCAGGACCCAAGAAAAGGTGTGCAGACTCGGTGAGAGAAAGTGCCTCAGATGGAGCAGGAAGTAGGACTATCATTGCTATCATCCACTATATGGATGGCAGCAATTAGGATATATTACCACGAGATGAGGCATTATTGAATAGTTGTTCGATAAACTGAAGACCACTACCTATCCTCATTTTATCGACCTCAGCAGAGTGAGAGTCTTGGTGGTCTTGCTGGAATCTTAACCTGTAATGCTCGCTCTCTCTCTCTCGGTCTGTCTGTCTCTCTTTCTCTCTTTCCTGTACAATGACTCTGCTGCCCACAACACCAAATGAAAAGCCCCATATATGTGCCTTCAGGTACCACACACCCTTTCCATATGTGTACTTTCAGGTACCAAAAAAGGAGAAACCGTCGCTCCACATTTTATTAGCACAGTATGGTGCACGGAAAGTGTGCTGAGACAGTGTGTCCGTGGTTTTTATAAGATGCTGAGGCTCACTATGTACCACTCCCGGACCAAAGCACATCTCTCCGGGATCTCTTTGAGCTGCTCTATCATGCAGTAAAATCAGTTCCTCCGGTCTTGTTTCTAAGCAGTTTTATGAGATGTAATGGGTTAATTGTGGAGGGAATTGACTTCTGATGTATTAAAAATGCTTTAACCAAAAATGCCTCCTGCCACTTGATTTATAAGCAATCTTTGTATGTGTTCCTTGCTATGAAGTCCTGTTAAGAACACGCATTGGCAAAGCCAACAGTTTGACTTGTATATAGGTATTAGATAGGCATTGCGAGGCATAGCCATCATATGCCCAGATATCCATATCATTTTCCAGCTTTTACCATCTTATGGCCATGTCCAGAGAAAAGCTCATTCCGCTATATAAAAGTGAAAACTGATGGCTTTGCACATGCTTGAGTTTACTTTGTCATTGCCCGTCTGCCTTCTCATGCCAAAATATGACTTTGTGGCGCATTCTAAAGCATACATATTGACATTTCTGGCCCGGTCCTATGGATGGTAAGCTAACATCTTTCAAAATTGTTAAGAAAGTTTCAGTCGTTGCGGGAGGGGCTGCAAACATATGGACATTGCCTTTTAGAATTAACCAAGATCATAAAGGGAGCTTATTTCCTCCTTTCAAGGCAGTCAATCTGTTTGGAATACAGAAAAGCATAGATTGCCTTTGAAGTGTGCTACGCCCCTGTTTAGTACTCCCTTATCCCGTAGTCACACTCCAGCAATACGATTTTCTTTTAGGGCCCTTGCCATTTTGAAAGTTAACATGTACATTTCCCTTACTGATAGAGACGTGCAGCGTTCATTTGCTTTACATACAAAATTGGGAATACTAATATAAATCGCTCATATATCCAACTTGGGAGGGTAAACAGTGGCGTGGATCCTCACAAGATTGAAACCTGCAGGTTATGCTGCTCGCTGCAACAACCACTTAATCCACTGATTTGTAGACCCAGCTCTAAGCACTGGCAGCTGCGCCTGCCCCAAAATCTGGATAAACTGCCTCTGTGGCAGGGGCTGCTGTGTCTCAATCTCTTGATGGGAACATGGATGCATGGAAGGATCTCTGGATGCGATATTCCTGGGCTCAAGCACCCTCTCAAATAAACCTCTCCCACCCTAGTCTACCAAATCCCTGCGACTGTATCTCAGTGATCAATGCTTAGGTCCCACTGAAAGGAAGCGTTGAGCTGAGGGCCAGCAATATAGACATTGTCCTGTTTTAACCCAACCTTCATTCGACCATCTACTGTCGCATGCTTGCATACTCACTTTCAGGTGTGGGTATGGATTTGAGTGGTTTGATATTTAGTATTTGTATGGCATCTTGCATTACCACTGCTTGCCTGCCTGTCCCAGGATGCTTGTTACTTATTCACTTTTATATCAGTCTGGAGATTGTTCATTACTCTTGTGCCGATTCTGCCCAAGCAATGTGTTAGGTAAGATTTTAACTTTAGGGCTAAATCTTCCTCACTTGTGAGAACCGCAGAACATTTCCTTTACTGGTGGATTGTTTTTTCCTATCACATAGTGAGTGTGAACTTTTTCCACACTCACAAAATCTTTTACTCTTCTTATGAGCGCCATTTTTAAGAACCTCCATAGTGGCCTTTTCATTTTATCCTCTTTGACAACTTTTGGTCTGTACCTTTTTATTGTTACAGACTTGCCCTTTGGGGTCCCCTTTTACTTTCTATGGCTAACCTTTTGATAAGTACAGTTCCCATGGGTAGAAAGGATATTTCTATTCCTTCTACATTTTGTTAGGTGAAAATCAGCACACCCCACCTTATGTGGAGTGCTGGGGAGATACAATGTATCCCCTTTCTCACTAGCACTGTAACAATTTTGTCACAGGGACAAGCATACCTGGCAGTGAACCTTTTTCCTAATTTGGTGCACCTTTACCGCAAGCTGTTTTCTCAGCTGCAGTAAAGACACCCAAGGATGCCCATTTTACCGAAAAGGCCCCTATCTTCTTTTCTGCCATTTTAGTGTTCCTTGTCTTTTTCTGTTCCTTCCCCTGGCCTGCAATGTGGGAAAATCCTTTGTGTTAACTTTATCTTCTGCAGGAGACCACGGTCAAGCCAGCAAAGGCTCCAGAGTGTCTGTGAAGGCAGGAAGCGATGGAGGAGTCCAAAACTTTGCAGCCCCTTGCTTTCCGGCCTGCCTGCAAGAATCCAGTTGAAACTGGGAGGCTGGCTGTCCTGAAAAGACTGCCAACCTCCTAAGTTTGAATGTTGCAAGCCTGTTTGATTGGCTGGTTTCTTGCATAAAAGTCTGATCCTGGAAGTCAACCACTGGAACTAAATCTGAAGAGGAAGATGAAGAAACGGCACCTGAGATTATTTCCAGTGAACAGAGAGCCTGCTGTGTAACCATAGCCTGGTGTTACCTTCCGTCCAAGGGTCCTGGGGACTCCAATAAAGATGAGATCCACTAGACTCAAGAAGACCTGCATTTTGAGCCATCCCACTTCCTGCTGTGAACTTGCGGGCTGCAATACCCTAATTGCCTGGGACCTCAAGCCATTGTGCAGTGCATGGTCGTCCGAATTCCCAATCGAGCTGAAACTTTGGTGGCCTCCTACTGGCTTTCTAGAGATATGATTCCAGTCCTTGAAGTCCCCTCACCAGAATACCGGACCAGATTAGCAGCGCAAATCCAATCAGCTATATTATATCTTATTCTGGCTCCCGAAAAGGGCACCAAAACCACTTAGCCACATCTAGCGGTAAAGAGACTCTTGCCTGGAGCCTTCTGTAACGCTCACCTGACTCCCACGGGGGCGCTGGCCTAGTTCGCGCTGCTGTGACCTCATCTAAGGTGATGCGCAGGGTTCGGAAGACGTACTGGACCGGGCCCCAGATCTGGCTTGTCTGACTCGCAGAAGTATCCTTCTGTAGGTGAGAATAGGGGGTTAACTGTCTGCGGGGTAATGCAATCGGCCTCCCACTTACCCCTCTCACCCTCCTCAAAACCCATCTGTGCTTCCCTGTAGCGTCTCACCTTAGGATCTGGAAGGACGAGCTCTCCATCCTGCTTCTGATGCAGGGGCGCGTTGGTATCCAGTTACGTCACTGGATTTTCGGATGGGTGAGAACCAAACTTGCTTGGCTTCCAGGTAAGTTTTTCTATAAGTGGTTCCCCTTGTGTCCATGCATTAATGTTCTAATGCTAGTGTCTTTTTCCCCATAGGGGCCGGGGTACGGAATGCCGGGGAACAGGCACCGACCCGAGGTGAGCAGTGAAATCCTTGTGGAAATCAGGTAAGTCTTTAATGAGTGTTTTGGTAATGTCTTTTCATTCACTCATTAACGCTGATGTCTTTTTCCCCTTAGGGGCCGGGGTCCGAAAATGCCTGGATACGGCAGGAACCCGAAATGAAAAGGGAATGACCCAACAGGTAAGTCTTGACATGGAGTTTTAGCTTCCCTTTTCCCTTCTTCTCTCACCTTTGTTCTTGTCTTTTTCTCCCTAGGCGCGGGGGCGCGACTGCGAATCCGGATGGTCGCTGCTGAACATGGAGGCGCCTTGTAAAGGTGAGTAGAATGCGGCGCTGCAGCGATCGATGCGATGTGCTTTTAAAAATAAATGTCTTCCTTTTCAGGATTGTCGGCAAAATGTCTCTGGGATGCAGATTTAGCAGGTGAGGCCTTTTCCTTCTTCTGTTCTCTTGTTCCCTTCCTTTGCAGGTGATTCAGGATGCTGGCAGGTGTGGGAGAAGTCAAGATGCAGGAGCAGACACGGTGAGCGTCCAGCTGCTAGATACAGAACAACGCGAAGCACGTGTGGCTGATCGGGTGTGGTTTAAATAGCCTTGGAAGAAGTAACTAGAATGTGTCCTTCCTCCAATCAGGTATGTATCCTTCCCCGACCACGCCCGGGTGGTAAATGAGTCCCACAGGTAAAGTAGTTCCTTTCAGGCCTCAAGGAGGCCGGAGTTCTGCTGCATGGTCTGCATCAGGTAAGTGCATCCAAACAATTTCATAATGAGCCTGGCGCCTATGGCGCCAGGACTGACGTTTTCTATGAGCCTGGCGCCATAGGCGCCAGGACGCTGTCCAAAGGGCCCCTATAAGGGGTTGCTGGGACCTTCCCTGGGGACTTGATGTCCGCTTTCGGGGACGCAGGGCCTGAGCCGGCTCCCGGGGAGCGGGCATCGTGACACCTTCCCCATTGATCCCAGCTGCAAAAGCCCTTCCAGAGTTCTGTCTTCAGTCTTCACTACAAGGAATTCAGCGACTGGATTTTTGGCACCAGATCCTGAAGTCTCCACCGGTGCAACTTCATCTTCTGTGCTGAATAAACCATGTGAAAAACCTCTTGCCTAGAGCCTTCCCCGTGATCTTCGCTTCAAAGTACTTCCATTGTTTTGTCTTTAAACTTCATGATAAAGGAATTCAACAACCATGTTTTTGGCTTCAGATCCTGAAGTCTTCTTGCTGAAACCCTTCTTCCGTGCTAAGGTACCGTGTTGGCTGAGGTATTTACTTACCTTAAGCCCATGTGATTTCTGTATAGCTTTGAGGTGTTTCTTGTGATTGGGAGTCCTCTCATCCAGTTTACCCAGGTCCACTGCTGGAATCCTCCTAGGGTGTCTTCTCAGAAGTCCCTGTACTCTAACTAACTTTAAAGTGAACTACTTACTTGTTCAACAGACTTTCACAGGAACTCTGACTTTTTCGGAAACTGAACCCTGTCTCACCCTGCCTACAACTGGCTCCTAAACCACTAGGGTGCCTTCCTGCCCTTGATTGAATTCATACAATAGAAGAGGAAGAGATGGATATGTAAAGGATTATGTCTTGAAAAGTATAACAAGTGTTTAAAAGTACTTACTTATGAAAGAGTTAGTTGGTAACTGTAACTCTGAGAGTGAGCAGTTACAAAAATTCTTGCTTGCCTTGAATGTGTGTTGTGCTATTCTGAAAAGTATATAGAAGGTTAATTTACTCGCATGTGAATTGGTTGTACCTCTTTCCTAAAAGTAATGCTGCTGTCTTCACTATTTCTTTCAGAGAATAGAAGTATACGTTCCACAGCTGGGTATTGCTTCCCCTTACTTGCTGTATAGCCTGTTTAGAAGCATTCTGTTTTAGGATTTACCTACCTAGAATAACATCGATTCATTCATAAAGTGTAACATTGGGTTTTGATTTCTCTGGTCTGTTTTATACAGATGCTAAAACAGTTTCAGGTCTATACATACCTTTACGTTGCTGGTAGCTCCTTTTAAAAGTATATACGTTTTACTTACCATGAGGTAGCTGTATGCCATCCTAAAATAAGTTAACAATGTATTGCTTACTTCAGTCTGTGTTCCACTGATCTGAAAAGCAACTGTAGTAGTCTATTACAATATTAGGGTTCACCTGCATAGCTGTGTGCCATTCTTGAAAAGTGTTCTTTAGGTGTAGCTGAACTTGGTCTGTCTGATGCAATCCTAAATTTGTGTAAAGAGTTCTTGCTTATCTTGGACTATGTTCCACTGAGCTGAAAAGCAACTGTAATTCTATATTACACCAACAGCTCTTACTCACCTAGTATAACTGTGCGTTATCATAAACGTAGTTATAGGGATATACTGTTCCTTGAACGTGTGTTCTTCTCATCAGAACAGTATCCTTGTAACAGGGTTTTTTGATTATGTGATTTCTTTGCTGTGTCTCACTGCATAATTGACAGGGGCTACTACCCTTGTATTACCAAAAGTAATCAGAAAGTATCTAATGGCTTTTATTCCCCATGAATAGGTGTGGCCTATACTAAATGTGTATGATAAAGTCTAACTTCCCTAGAATTACTGTTAGGTATACTGAAGAAGGTGTTATGCTTTGGTCTGTGTACCTTCAAGCATTGCGGTGTGTTTTTATTAATGTATTTATGACTCTATGACCAGTACTTAGCCCAAAACCTAACATGGCTACTTGTAATTATAATAAACCTTTCTTTTGAATACTATTTCTGGTTGTCACTGTTTCTATTGAATCCTTGGTATACTACAGGTTCAGTGTTCTTTCCTAGCGCCCTCTCTCCCGCCTATAATAAGCCTGGCTGCTCTGTCTACGCTACCATATACTCAGGTGTTACAGCCTTATGCTAAGAGTGGAGTTTTGTACTGTCTCAGTTGTATGGTTTTCATGAATTTGGGTAGGACTTCAGAAAAACTGTCCAAATACAATGTTTTGTGTAACTTCCAGTATCTAACAGTGGTCCTCTATTGGACCATGAAGCCTCCTGTAAGAGAGGTATTCAACGCCCAGATGCTTCTCTCAGCTAAAGGACTCTTATGTTGTGAAATGGTTACAGAAACATACACGTTAATCCTGACTTCTCCATATGACCATTCAGTGTGCTGCTCAGGAAATGGCTTTGCCTCCCTGAGACCTAGTTTCCATTTCTGGAAGTATAAAGAGGGCTTCTAAATGCCATTAAGCAACATTATACAAACACCAGGACTGTACATGGCACATCACTCACCACCCGCCATCGCTTTATACACATGTTAAACACTCGAGTCCGTGTGGTTTAAACCATGTGGCATGTTCCACGCCTGCCTCTAATCCATCTACATCCTTCTGCCACGCCCCCTATCCAACCCTCCACCCCTCCTGCCGTGGTTGGGCAGATCTAAGTTTCACTCCATCCAACTTTTTCTGCTTCCAGCGCTCTCCCGCTCAAGGGCTGCACAGCTTGAAATTTCTCCAACACGGGGTGAGCTCAAAACTTGAATAAGGTGGGAAAATTGCCAGCAAGACGATATCCTGAGCCCTCGGGACTTAGTAGCAAAACCCCAGTCCATGGGTGCTATACCACCGCCTTCAGGGTGAAAATGTGCGTGTGCTGTTCTGCAAAGAGGCTTTCATGGGCGGGTGCACATGTAGGGAACCTTGTGGTGCCTTTGCCCCCTTGTGGTGCTTCAGAGTTATTGTTCTTTATGCATTTATAATCACTCATTCATGTTCAGTTGATGTGTACAGCTCCAAGCACGCCACATGCAGTCATTTTTTTAAATGTCACAAGTTTCCCTAACTTTAGGAGGTTTTCGTTTTTATAGCGCCAGCATCATCTTGCCACGCTGTCCTGGCACCTTGTAGAGAATTGTTTCGCTCCCATATACTGCTAGGTGCAGTGCTGGTCGTTGGGCCAGCGCTAGCCGGATCCGAGATCCGGCACCACACGTGTCACATGCCAGGGGTACGGATGGGGTTGATAGTTAAGGTGCAGAAGTCATATTGGATGCCTGTGCAGTGTGAAGCAGTGAATCTTAAACTATGCTGAAAATCTGGATAGATGCATTTCTTTTTTTTTGTACATGGGCATTGCGATGCAGTGCTGTGCATCTATGCTGTGTGATGCAGCATAACTGATTTTTACACTGCAATGCTCCACAAACCGTTCTTGGCAAGATCTACAGGTTTGGCTTTATTTTGGGCATAGATAGGTATTTTCCAATCACTGCCATAATAGTACTACCTAGCCACGAGATGGTACAGCTGGGAAAGTGTATTAGTACATAGGCATATGAGGTCAGTACTTAAATGCATAGCCAGTAAGTACCTCTACACAGTCTGAACTGTAGGCTTTGCCAATGCTTGTTTCATGCTGCACATGGAGCACTGCTGCTGCGGGTCATCTGGGGGCACAACACGAGCTTCTACTTGATGCTACCCGCTCCCTGTGAGGAAGCAGGATTGCAGGCTTTTCTTTGTTCCCTCAAGGGGAAAACCACATGTACGGAGTGAGTCCTCTGACAGGCCGGGATGGTCTCTCTCACAGAACTGCCCGAGATGACAGTTTTGTTCTTTACGTCACCTCATGAACACCCTCCTCAAGGTTGGGCACACATTATTTGATACAGTGGTTTCAGGGATGCACCAAGACCCCTGTAGAGCAAGGGGAAGCCTGCCCTCTTCTTCCTTGTGTATGGGAGCGAGGGGCCCCCAGGCCCACTCGCGCCATACACTCCTCAGTACCGGACTTGGACCACGTGCCTCCAGTAGTGGGGTTGCCCCTTGCCCTTATGTAAAGTTAACCACGGTTGACCGCTACATAGATGGGACTACTGAGGAGGACACGGGGCATCCATCTTTTGTGCCCCCTTTCGACTCCATCTTGGGTAAACAGGCCTCACTGCGATAGTACAGCAAGGCTCAGCTCCCCATCCACCGCAGCAGCCAAGGACAGAGACACACACAAGGCGTGCAGGCAGCTGGCTGGTCCCCACCCTTGCACTCCCCCTGCGAAGGAAAGCTCTGCGCTCCCATTCTCACGCTGAAGCTGGAGAAAGTTGCAACAACCAATATGATACAGTTTTCTTCCTCTGAGATCACTGCCAGCATGAGAACCAGCATGTGAACCGGGATGAGATAAGCACTTTTGCTCGTTCCTCCCCATAAACGTGCAAGCCACCCACCTGCATTTAGAGTAATTTATTGCCATCCTGACCCTGCGCTCCCTGTAAGGTATTTCTTTCAAGTGCCAGAACCTCGCCTGCGCTGCGAAACCCACCCAACACACCCACTACTAACCTTAAGCACCTTGCCACAATATATGTTTTTACTTATACTAATAGGTTTAAAGCATAGGAGATATGTGAAACAGAGCTTGACTTTTTTTACATGCACAATAAAGGTCAAGGTCTCCAATTAAAGCCACGAATGACCCAATTGTATTGACAATAAATACTATGTGTGATTTGTGTAGAAATATGAAAAGAAGTATAAAATGTTTAGATAATTTGTTATTTAGTGTTTTACGAATGCAACATATTAGCTTAGGTAGTGACCACAGTGACCGGACCCTGACCTGCGTGGAGCACAAGATATTTGACGTCCATCATCTCGTCAGCCACTCAGCCAATCAGAAGGAAGAGATGCCACGCACACCTACAGCACCACACCGCCTGGCCAATCGGGTCCATTTAGTATTTTTTGTTAGAGTTACTTTAATTGATATATATATATATGAGTGATGATGTAAATAGTTTTTAGGGTTTTTTTGGGTTATTTCCTAGCTGGAGAAATAAACCATCCTTTGAACTCTTGCAGCCAGTTCTCAGTGCCTCCTTCCCTGACAGGGGTTGTGTTGGTTATTTTATTTTCTCTTACACGTAGTAAGACGGGGAAAGGCACCTACACTTGCAAAGTGTTTATGAGCCTGATCACAGAGCTTTTTTCAATTGGATTGCGTCATTATAAAAAAAAACTCCTGTGAATCAGGCCCTGTGTGTCCCCTGCACAGCAGGCAAACCAAAGGTGGACATTTGAAGATAAAGGCGTTCAGGTAAGTACAGTCTATGAGAATATGGAGCTCTCTCGTCTTATTTTCCACAGGACCTTTTTCCTTGTACAAAGAAATTAACAAGCACAATGGCATCTAACATTTTTATATTTGAAATGCCAATAAACATATTATGATTTACATTGTCATTATATTATTACACCTGTGCTTTAATAATATTTTTTATCCAAAGATGATGTGCGCGTGTCTTCATCAGCGCTGTTGATTGGGCCGGCTCTCGGCGGATCCGAGATCTGGCACCAGATGTGTAGCCGGATTTCGGGATCCGGCCAGAGTCAGCCACCCCAAACCCATGCTGTGCGCAGGGTTACTTAAAAAATAAAAATATTTAAAAAATATATATATACGTGCCCGCGAGGGCATGGAGTAGGGGGGCGGAGAAGCTCATTGCCGCCATGAGTGCTCTTCTGGCTCCGCCCCCTATGTGTACACAGCAGGACTAGTTTATACTTATTTGTAAAAACCAACTAAGGACAAACACCAGAGAGACACACAGAGCCAGCACACATTCAAATCTGTCCTCTAAAAAATACAGTGCATCAGATACGTTATATATTATGTGATGTGCTGCATTTTTTAGAAGCCAGATTTTGATGTGTGCTGGCTCTGGTGACCCTGTGAAATGTGTCTTGTCTTGGTTCGTGCACAGAGTAAAAGTGTGGTTTGTGAGTGATGCTGTGGTAGGGTGACCAGATCGTTTTCCAGGGACAGTCTGGGGAAATCACCCTCCGTCCTGGGGTCCCAAGAGTTTTTTGATTTTATAAACCCTGTCCTGGGTTTCCAAGGGTGGGTGGCTACAGTCCAGGTTATTGCAGGGATCAGATTTCTAAATCCCGAAATTGAGTCCTGGTGCAAATCTTCCTGCGCGAATGAGAGCGTGAAATGCTTTTCACCCCCCCATTTACTCCCACTTTCCCTCCCAGGTGCTCTCCTCCAATGAGAGGAGTGTGCTTGTGAGCACACCCCTTCCCTGCCCCCCGCAACAGGCCAGCGACATAGAAGTAGGACAAAAGTTGTATTTGTATTTACTTTAGTCCTACATCTATTGCTATGACCTGTCCCGTTTTTTGAAAAAAAAATCTAGTCACCCTATGTTGTAGGCACATTTTATGCATCTGTATACTGGCTGCCAGGGTCGGACTGGGGAATAAAATTGTCTCGGCTCCAATGCAAAAGTGGCTATTCATTCCTTTTGTGTCAGAATTTTTTAAATTGCCGTTTTAAACTATTATTCTGGACATTTCCTTTGACCAGAGGTCAACTGCCAGCTCTGCCCCCTCTAAAACCCGCCTCCTTGGACACTGCCCCCAAACTCCACGCCACCCCGGCCCTTGTGGGACAACCCACCACATTTTATCCATTTCCACCACTGGTCTTCATTGATTTACTTTACTGTATATTAAATGGGATTTCACGTGATTACATGAACACTTGAATGGATCTAAAACATGTGCAGAAGGAAATCCGAAAACGGAGTGGACATAGCATTGAAATCGAAACTTAAATGTGTAGAGCCTTGAAGTGCTGCTGATGGGTCCTTGGTAATCTAATGAAAATACCACTGGTTGCTTTCTCATAGCAATATCCTCGCAGTCAGACTTTATCAAAGGAGAGCAGATTGCAAACTCTTAACCAGTGTCTTCCAGGACATTATACATGTTGTTCAAGCCACTGCTGAGCACAGGTCTGTAAGGAGATAGACAGGAATGCTCAGAATTCCTCAGCCAATCAGGTTCCAGGGAATGCAGACGTCAACAGCCAGGAACATTCCCTACAGTTGCCAAGCTCAGTCTCCAGCCTACCATTTTGAACAGTCTTTGTGAAGCTCTGAAAGATGGGCAAGAGCTGCTGTTTGACAAGATTACTTCAAATGGAAGTGTCTGGAGGTACCCTTTGATGATGATGTGGAAATGGAATTTGAAACCAAAAACACTGAGGTAAATCTAAATCTTAAATTAAAACTGTCACTTGATAAAAGTCACCCCTGTATTTTAGATGATGTATGGGGTAGACTTTACACAGCTGTGAACAGTGTTGAGAGGGAGGGCACACTTGTGTCTTTGAGATCTCTGGCGAAGAGCAGTTTAATGTGAAAAGGCTGAGCACATTTTATTTGTAAAAACAGGTTTCCTACTTTTCAGCGATGTGTGTGAGAGCTGAGTTTTTTTGAAATGATCTATATTTGTATAAGGAGTTCAGCTTTGCCTAGAGAAAATGCCTGATATCGCAGAAACTATAGAACTGGTTCTTGGCAGAGGCATTGTTGAGCCATCACGATGTCATGGGGTGTGGCAGCACCTGTCCAATAGGGTCCAACTTACCACTTACCACTTCTAACTTAAATTAAGAGTTTGAGGAAGTGGTACAACAGGGGACATTTAGAAATATTGCCTGCTTTACCGCTCAGCTCCATTACGAGTTTTATTACCAAACCCCTAAAAATCCACCTGCTTTTGTGGAGGTCTCGACCGCCACACACATTCAAAAATAGCTGTGGTACTACCTAGAGGTATTAGAACATGCTGTAATTCTGCATGTCCCAAATGGTGTGCAATGTGACTCCAAAATGGAGACTAACAGCTCAGTCCTCATGACTCTAAATCACGCAGACCTTTTGCATTCTTGCATCGTTACCACTTAATAGTACAGTTGGCATTAAACTCCTAATGAAGCCCAATCTCTCTGTTTTTCTTTAAAAAAGGAATTAATTCGTCAAGTCCTATCTCTCGGCACATTCAGCGGGAGGCTGAACTCATATGTGATGCAATTCACTTCGTCATGAGATGGATGGTACTTCGAAGATTGTCCCCAGTAGCCTCAGGATGAGGTGGAATGTTTCCAATGGCCTTTACTCAGGTCTAAATCTCACGTTTCCACATAATTTCCTCCTTTTCAGCAAATAATTTGCAGTGTTTGAATAGTGCTGGAGGAAATAAGATGAGATAGTGAGCTGAGAAGATTTCAAATTCTCAACGGTTTTACTTGACATTATTTAATCCATCCACATCCAATTACCGACTGAACAGAGGGTTTCTAACAGCCCACCAATGCCCACTTTGAGACCTCCTCAGACGAAAATGGCTATCATTTGTATGGAAATTGAACTCCAAAGCATAATATGATCATGGCTTTGAGGGACCCCACAGTCCACCTGGACATCTTCAGTGAGGAACGAAAAGTCCCGAACTTCACATGCCTTCCATGTCAACCCTGCGGGCACCACAGAAACCCAGTCAGTCTTCTAGACACCTTCCAGTACCATCTCAGTCCAATGTCGCAGGAGGAAAGCAGATCAGTGTGTGCCCTGATGATATGCATACACAACGTTTTCAACGTTTTTGACAACCATGAAAGACCTGAATTAGGTTGAAAGTTACTTAACAACCCTAGGTCTAGTAATAGCTTTTTGCACCAAAACGGCAAGAACTGATCTATGAAAAGCAATTGCCACCACCCCAGTGCTAAATAGCAGATTTACAGTCTCTTATACAGAGGGAATGAACATATTCTAGTTACATACAAATGGGAATAGAATCTCCTGCCACTGACGAAGGACATAAGAAAATTGAAGTTGTCAAAGATGTTGTTGATGGTGACCGAGATGCCATTTTAGAGTTATGTTTGTTCTTATGCAGCACACCATTCACTGAGCACAGGCATATTGGCAATGGTACCCGGTTTTGGACAATGAGATGGACTGGGACATGGTAGAATATTAGCAGCATCCATTTGGACATCTTTAGCAAGTTATACATAGCTCTTAGGAGGATAGACATGTATGTAGGCATAAAATAACCATGAATGATTGACTCACCTCGATTTTCTGATCGACACATTCTTTTTTTTTTAAAGTGAAGGATGCTTTCTTATAGTTGTTAAAATCAGATTTCAAAATCCCCATGTCACTGCAGGAGCAGATTTTTCACCAGCTCATCCCCAATAACCCACAAACACTTTAAGAATACCCAGGTCAGCATTAAGTAAGAAGGATTTTATTTTTTGCGGTCCTGCACTCTGCTGGTGTCGCCTGAAGCTTAGCTTTTGAATCAGAAACATCTAACTTGGATTTTATCAGCTACACTCAGGAAACCTGCAGGTTCTCTGTATCCCATTGAAAAGATCCTCTAATCTCTAGACGTTTCCAAAGATGTGTTCAATTGGACACGCCAAATGTCTTTTTCCTTTCTCACTAAGGGTCATTGTCACAGTATCATTTATATTGGTTGAACAGACACCATATCAACAGACTCACCTGTGGCAACTGTTAGCAGAACTACTATCAACATTAGTGACCCCAGTTTCCCACTTGCAAAAGGCAATTGGATAAGAGTACGCTGTGGTATTACAATTAGTAAGTTTTGCTTATGTAGCGGTCTCTACCCAATTTCTTATATTCTATATACAATTAGTTAGTAGCTTGCACAATACAGAGTCTACTTGTATTTTCATACGGGAATCACTTTCCTTCTGGTACATGCATTATAATGAGAAATACATGGTTTGTTATTACACTAGTGGTCTGAAGATGCTTACACCAGCACTTATTATATAAATTGGCCTTATTCTTAGTCCTTTTTATTCTTAGCTATTTTAGATACTCTTTTAACTATATTTGTTCATACATTACTTTTATTAAATGAGTCTTTGGTGTCATAATCTTAAATGACAATCTAGCAAAAAAAGGTGTTACTGAATTCACATCTGCTGCTGTTTTGTGTTAGGGTTTAAATCACTTCTAGACAGTAAACCCCTGTTACTGTCACTCTCTGACAATGCCTCTGGCGTGTTGGGCAGATTTTCATAACTGGATCTTAAAATGTCTACTGCCACAGCATACAGTGTGATGATGGCTGTCCTGCTGTCACTGTTCTGGAAAGTGATACAACTGTAGAGGGCGAATCATCAACTGCTACTCCCCTTTGCATTGCCCTCCTCTGGCAGCTCCTCCTCAGCACTGTATCCCGAAAGGCGAGATCTGATACCCATGTCATTTACACTTCAAATGCTCTTCAACCTTTCAGTTGTTTATGCGGACCGCTGAAGTGGTGCAGGGCGGGGTAACGTCAGCACCCCCGGAAAAGAACAGGGTAGCTTAGACGCCACATGGACATCCACAGCAGTGTGAGTTCAGAGATCCAGCAGGCAGGCCACCATGTTTCCTTTCACTGTGGCTCTCATTACCCCTTCAGGTGATGCCAGCTTGTTTGAGGTTTTATGAAAGCACATGCCAGTCTCTTCCATGAGAGCTAGATGATCTGGAAAACAGGGCTAGACGATGCAAAGACAGTCTGGCCTGCCAGATGGAAGTGCCAGTTGTTTTTCAAGGTTACATGAAATCATCTTATCGTGTCTTGGTGAAATACATTCAATAATATGAGGGTCCTTTATTTGTTGCATTCTGCGACATCAGCAGGTGGAGGAAATAATAAAAGTTTGAAAAGGAAACTAATCTGTGCAATGGCAAGGAAGGAATGCTGAAATATCGCAGGACTTTGCAACAGGGGCAGTAAAAAAGAACCAGAGTTTCCTTGTCTTGTGAACTGAGATGAACTATAACATATGGTTTCTAGGATACAACAGAGCTCACAACTAGAAATGGGTAAAGCAGACACTTTACGAAGCCTCAAGAGTCTAGAGAATGTGTTGATTTAATGAAATATGATGATATGGAAAGCACAACATCACACTCCAGTAAAGGAGATGCTAAAGGCCAAGGGATCAGCCCAAGACTCGACATTATTGTATGCAGCATATTGCAGGTTCACTATGCAAAAGTCTTGTGGTCACAGTAAGGCCTTGGTTTTCAGCCTAATTTCCCTAGTCTACAATAGCTTGTGTTTAAGGGCGAAGTTACACTGAACGGATAATACAAAATCACAGTTCCTTGATGGTCCTCCATATTCTGAGACCCTTCCGTAGAAGCTGCTGGTGGATATTAGTCCACCATGCATTTAGTCGCTCGACATTGAGATGACAGTGGATTTTCAGGCTGCATTCATTCTTGTAACATTCCCCACAGCCAAGGGTGTTTACAGTCCAGGAAGTCAACGCTTTTCCCTGTTTTGAGGCCCACAAGGCTCTCCACATTTCTTGTACGTGAACAAGGTTGTTTTTAACAAGGAACAATAAAATAAGCTTTGCTTGTACTTGCGTCCTGACCTCTCCAAACCTCAGGCCCCACCGGTCTTGCTGCCTGCCCTTCAGTACCCCTTTCATTCCATGGCCCTATTGGTTTGCCCAATGCTCGTTTCCTATTTTGGACTTTTATGTCTTTTTTCCTCATTTCTTCTTTATCCCTTCTTCAACTCCATCCTCTCCAGGGATTTCCGCTTTCCTCTGCCTTCCTGAGCTTGACTTTCTCCAATTCCTCCTGTTACTACCTGCTTCTTACTCCTCTCCGGCCAACTTTGTGCACCTCCTCTCTGTCAACCCGACTTAAAACTGCCTCGCCCTGGATATGTCCTTACCCCTTTTTATATCCCAGGTTATTAGGGAAATGAAACAATGAAGACCTTAATTGGGGAACCTGGTACCTGGTGGCAGTGGACGCATGTGAACAGATATTGGCTAGTGAGCCCTCCTCTTGCCTAATATCTAGTAGCGTCCATATGATTATGATGTGGGCGGGCTGAGTTATCGTGTATGAGTCTATGATTCTAGCAGTGATGCATGGCAGAATGTGGGAGGGCAGAGTTACAAAGTTTGGAATGAGTCCGAGTCTCTGGAGTAACCTCCATTTATAGTCTCTGGGGACATTGCTCTCCTGGCCTTTGGCGTCTCTCAGCCCCACCCTCTGCATCGCCTGTGTGACTTCGGTACAGAGCATACTTTTGCTGTTGCTGAGAAGGGCTTTGCTTAGATATCATAGAGTTGTGACTAGTCAGCAACTATACAGACTCCTTGCTAGATGTTACATTTGGTTTCACTACTAACATTAAGGAGAAATAAAAACGATTACAAGTGTAAGGGGAAAAGTGGAATTTCATCTGATGAAACACAATTGAACAAACAGTCTTCACATGAATAAGTATTTGAATAAGAGCTTCAATTAGTTAACCATTTTCTGCTTTGCTTCAGTTCATGTGGGCCCTCTGACTTCCAATATGATGGGGTTTGTCCTTGCTGGCATTCATTTGGTTATGGCCTATTTTGACCTAGTTGAGCAATATGTATTTGTGCAAAGAAAGTAGAACATTGTTTTTCTTGCTCCCTTATTTAGTTTTTTTGTGTTTTTGCTTCTGTTTTTGTCAAATTTTAGTTAAAGTGGGGGCTTTTCGAACTGTTGTGTGTGGTGAACCCATTGTTTTTAAACATTTTATAATTATTTTGCAAAGGATCCTGAAAATGGTCATTGAAATCAAGTTCATGTCATGCAATGCACATGGTTTCAATCACCTTATCAAACGGAAACAAACATTAGACTCAATCAATGTAAAACGCGGATATACCTTTTTTGCAGGATTCCTCTTTGGTTTACACAAAGGATGAGAATTGCAAATTCTATGGGAGCAATAATGAGACACATGCTGAGGAGTGAAGCACTAGGGGTCGAGTAGAATTCCAATGGAAAGATATTGGTGGTCAAAATGAGGTTAGAAGGACTTTGGCTAAAATGTACACTCCTAACGTGGAACATACCAATTTGATTAATTGCATAGTACAATAAACTGCCATTGGAAATTCTTAAGGTACTCAATATTCTACATTTTGGATGTATAAATATGCACAAAATAAATGGTCCCATTTTACCTTCAGGCAGGCATATTCCAGGTTGGCAGGTAATGGCTGATTTAATTTAATGATTGTTTGTATAGCTCCAAACTCGCCCATGGGCATCATGGCCCTAACACAAATAACAAAAAACATAAAACAAAACAACAGACACAAGTCATACAAATACATAATAATAAAGACAAAACAAGAAAGACCCAACAAAAATAAACAACTCATGGAACACAGGGATTAAAAAACATCAGTACATTTCAGCTTTGAAAACTAGATATAGGACACATTTCGAACACAGTCAAACTAAAATACTATAATTCAGAAAAACCATAAACTACCAATTCAAAAAAGAGATACTTAAAAAGCTGGTACCATTAAATCATTCAATAAAACCTGCATAACTATAGGTCCTCTACAAAATCCACCCCGATTTTCAAATTGGAATTGGATTGCACATATTCAAAAACTGCAGAAGGTTATTCTGTCCATAACCTACTAATATGCAATCTCTATTATTAGGGGCAAAACAATAACCATCTGTACCCTTTTAAGAACTCTGAAGGTCCTGCGATCCAATTCATCCCCGTCCTACACTCTGGTGTAGCCAGACTAACACTTTGTTCCTTAGAGCCTCTCTCGGCTCATTCCTTGTTGGCTTTTCAACGTTTGTTATAACTATATTCCCTTTATCCATGATGAAGCTTTTTACATTCTTGTCAATAATAGCAGGCATTTGAGACTTTCCAGTACGGATGTCCCTTGTACTAGGAGACCTGAATGACTTCTGTATCACACCTGCCGTTCCCATTGAACCTTGATGAGATACTGCATTTCCACAAGGAGTTTCTGCTGACATGGGTAATGATTTTAATGTGGACAGGGAGCGTAGAAAATTAGCCCTCTATTTATGGCTGTCACTGCTAACCATCACACTATCATTAACCTCTTCGCGGACCGTTTTATAGTACTTGTCACCTATACCCTGATGGACCTTGAATACTCCCTTATCCACAGATTCCAGCCACTGGCAAAACTCCAGTATGCTGTCACACTTGTTGGGCTTAGATATAATACGTTCTTTAGAGGGTGGTCGGTCAAAACCTCGAAAAAAAAATCTCGAATGACAATAAGGTCGAAAAAAAAATCTCGAAAAAAAAGTTGAATTACTCTTTTTTAAATTATATAATTATTTTGAGGTCCGGGATTAAAAAAAATGGGTAAAAAAAAGGGGGGGTTGGGGGGAGAACCCCCCCATTTTGAATAAAAAACGGCATAAAAAAATGCGACTTTTTTTTTCGACTTTTTTTTCGAGGTTTTATTTTTTGATTTTATCACTATAAACCTCTTTAGAGAGTTTCCAATGTGCAGGATTGCTTAAATCCCAGTCCAACACAGCTCGTGTTGATGTAGTGTCCCGAAGGGTCTGTAGGGGAGCCTCTGGTAGAGCTCTCCCCGCCTTCTCCATTAGAGATTGAGGTGGAGTAGTCAGAGTTGATTCTAACCCAACTGAACTTCCTGCTTGAAATCCTCTTAGAAGACTCCCCCATCCGCAACACTTGGCCATCCCATTTAACAACTCCTTCCCCATTCTTCGCCAGCTCTGTACTTAATAGGTCCAAGATCAGCACATTTTTTTAATGCATTGTGGCCTTTAGGAAGTGTCTCTTGATCAGCATCATCATAAATAACCTCCACTCTTGAGCCCATTAATCGCGGGGCCCTTTGTGCACTCCTTTCCAGAACCTCAGAAAGCCTACTCCCTCTAGACACTGAGGGAGCAGACGATGTGCCAGACTCTAATAGAGCATGTTTGATTATTCCAGAACTCTGCCCTTCTTGGGAATGCCCCAACATGGCCCCCAAATCAAAAAACTAAGGCTGGATGGGGGTTTCAGCTGCCACCTCTATCATTTGAGAACCCGAATGTTCAGACATCATTTTAACGCTATGGGCTCTGGTAGTGGGCATACTCTTTTTCAACGGATGACTTCAAAGGGATAAGCCCCAGCTTGTAGAAAGGACCTCCCATTCACTTAGGAATAAAGTAGCCGAGTAAAATCACGACTAGGTTATACATGCAAAATATTGCACTCTGCAATTATGGGGGTCGTTCAACAAAACACACGCCACAATCTAATTAAACACGCGCACAGCATGCCTTCTACTACATGTCCCCTGCCTAGATAGCTAAATACCTTAGGGCAGGCTCTCCAAAGTTACCCATGCCCGGTATTGCTTCAATAGTTTTAAGCACACCAATGCTAAGAACGCAAAGAAAGGGGTATGCCAGCAGGGCCCAATGGCCACAGCGGTCGTGACGAACAGGAACCAGCCCAGGGTCAAAGTTGCAGGCACCGTGACCCAGCACCATTACTGTCTACTGAACACCTCGCCACCTTTTTCACCTAGGAATTTCACTAGGCCCCACCCCCAGCGGGGGAAACCAATGGTAGGTATGTAAAAAGAAGTAAAGTGGGCTACACAAGGGAACAGGCAGCAAGCCGCACTGAGGAGTGCACCCTGCCTAGCCTCAGCGCGCGGACACAAACGCAATCTCAGCTCTTTCTGCCACATATACCAACGCATCTTCAACTTCCATCTGCAGCTGCCGGGCGCGAGTGGCAGTAGTTACAGATACATGCTACAAAGTGATAGGTAGGAGTCAGGATGTGAGTGAGAAAGGCGGGTAAGTTCATATGTATGAAGATTTTCTACATTAGACTTATTAAAGGAGTGCATAGAGGACACTTAAAAAAAGGATGTTCAGAATTACAACATCAGACATTTTATTGACTCAAAAGGGTTGGATAAAAGCTTTTCTGTCTCTATCCTAAAAATTTAGCTAAAGGTCAGTCTGAGTTTTGTCGTCAAAATTATAAAAAACAGTCCTGGTGCCTGAACTATATCTGACCCTCACACTTAAACAAAAACTCAAAAGGTGCAATGTTCTGAATTTCTTTTAATGAAAAGTATAACAATTCAACTAATATTCCTTAAATCCAGGAGGAGTTCCCTTACAAGGATTATTTCAGGCTGGATAACCAAAGCGTTCTCTAAAGTCTGAGTCTCTAAGAATAGCTGAAGTCTCTTTCATAAAGCACTTTCTTAAGGATGGCAAACAGTGTCCTTTTTCAAACAATGAATATTTAGAAATAGCAGAAATGTATGTTCTCACAACACTGAGCCAAAAGAAGTCTTTTCAACTTTACTTAGAGAAAGAATTGTCTATTTTTCACAACTACTTCAACATTGACAGGATGGCAAAATGTCTCTTTCATATTACTTTTCCAAAGATGGTTTCCTGGTATACGCTCCTGCCAGGAGTGTGTCATTTGGTATACTCTCTTGCCAGGTATCTTTCAGTGTGTCTCTTTCTTTCATAGGTATCATGGATTACCTGGTATACTCTGCTGCCAAGAATCCTTCTTACTGGGATTTGCAGATCCCCTGGTGTACTCTCCTGCCAGGTATCTTTCTCCAAAAAGAGTTCACTGCCTGATGTGTTTTGTTCACCAGTTCTTTCTACAATGTTCACTTTCTTTCCAAGTATAATACAGTTACACTCCTTCACTGTTTACACCTCCTTAACTTCAGTTATCACTTGATCCAACCTCCCCCACATTGACATCTTATACATGCAGGTTTGTACACGTTCTTTCTGTTAACCTCTTCATTAACATATCTTGGCTTGTGGCAATGCTTGCTCCAATTTTCCCCAAATGTATATTTCATATAAGGAGATTTGTACAATTCTTGCCTTGCCACTCAATTTGGTCGGTATTCAAATTGAATTGAATAATTGTTCATTAATATGCAAATACATCCCGGGACCACCATCTTCTCTGGGCTGACTCACCAGTCTAATTTGTGGCTGCAATGAAGGGGTTTCTATGGGAAGGTGTCCCCGATCATGCAGACCCTCTTTTGGCTCCCACATCGGCTTCCCAACTCCTCGGCGATGGAACCAGGGCAGCCCCACAAAACCACGTCTCTTGGAGCCTCATGGCGGCGATCTGCTGTGCAGCGGTTCTCCTGCTGCTCTCGCACTGGTTTCCTGTTCCTCCGGTTAAGCAGGCCCCCCAGGCTACTGCCTGTGAGCCCTTTGCTTTCCCAGCATGGCTTGTCTCTGTGTCTCACCTTCTGCTGTTGGTCACGCTTCTCGCTTCGCCTGCTCTGCAGCTCGCCTCTCCTTTCCATTGAAGTTCCTCATCAGATTTAAATGCGCCGCACAGCTGTTTAGCAATCTGACAACTAGTCCGCACGTTGCAACATTTGTTCCATTCATTCCACATAAACTCCTTCCTCCTCTTCCTCGTCTCAGTACTTGAGGCTTTATGGGAGTTGGAGTCCCAAGGAGTTTCAAACCTTTAATGTTACATTGCTTCACATTTGTGTTTAAATCAGAAACATTAGAAACAGAAGATGTTATGTTTGTGTTATGCACATATGAAGTGTGAATGGCATCAGTTTGGCAGTATGCCATCAATATTTTACAGATTGTGTTTTCAAAAGGGAGGGAAGAATACTGTGTCTTTTCTGGGGGAGTCATCAGTTTCTCCCGATATTCATCCCCTCCCACATGATCCTCCCTCGTACGACCACCCCCGGGTCAGGATTAGGTAGCGGTTGCCGTCCCTTGGCCACGTGGGTGGAGATCATCACCGGGGAATCAGTTATGATTCTGCAGGATTCATCACAATAGTCTACATGTAAATTGGGAAGTTATGATGGCTTTAACATGTGGAAGCATAATGTTGTTCTGCTCTGGAAGGAATAGACAATACAGAAAGTACAAGAGTCTAAAATGAGTGTAACATTAAAAAGGAAGAGACGATTTTGCTGCAAAGTAGGAATTCTGGCCCATTTTTTAAGCTATCAACTGTTTAATATGGCTATAAAAATGCTTCTGCACATCAAGAATGTATAATGTTTAATTAAAAACATGTCTATTAGGGTATGTCGATGATAGATGAAGGATTCAGGCGTACACGTTACTTAAGTAAGACGGGCTGGAACATACATAGAATAGTTGGTAAGGACACTGAAAAAATTGTTAAAATTAAAGATGCCACTAAATGAGCTGTTAAATGATAATATGAGCCATTGTACTCATCCGAAGTCATGGGACATGTTGATAAGATAGTAACATGTTTATGAGGTCTTGAATTTGCTGAATTATCTGCTGTGGGGTCAAGTTGTTGGATGGGGAGATTCGGATTTCAGAGACGGAAATGAAATCAAGACGGCTAGGATTTCACTATGTTGATCTTGTACTCACATCATTTGCCCAAATTTGCCAGATATTGTAACTGTATGCCAGGTACATAATTTTGCAGGTGTTACCATCATGCGCCCAGTTCTTCACACAATTTGCAATACCGGATATTGAACTGAACATTTGGACTTTAGTGCCAAAGCTCCCACCCACCCATGTTTTGTCTTTTCCAAAATAGAATGGAAATGTTAAAAATAAAACAGGAAAAATTGTCTTTGCCCTTCACTTTTCTACAATTGCATTAGGCATTTATAATGGATTCCTATGGACTCAGCCTACTTTGGCCAGGTGGTAATTGTAGGCGATTCCGTTGCATTGCCTCCAGCATGAAAATATCATGGCTGGTGGATTTTCAAGGCACATTGGCAGGGGTGGCTCATCTATTATGGGCGACGGGGCATCAACCCGCCACCCATTCGCGATAAGCCACGCCAGCCCAATGGAAACACTGAGGGCTCCCCCAGCTGCAGCAAGCAGCTGACGGAGCGCTCCTGGGCTGGCTTCAACTGAACTGTCAAAGAGAAATATGGTTTCCCTTTGACCGTTCAGTAGTAACTGTTTTGCTTCCCCAGCCTTTCATGCCACATTGGGGATGTAGGTTGGAGTACTGCAGGCCTGAATGTGAGATGGGCCGCTCTTGCGCCTCCTCGGTCATCCAAGGCCCAAGGAGCATCAATATGAAAGTGCTCCGGCATGCGTATGAGGGTCCCAGTGAGCACTATCTGCTGCCTAATACCTGTTGTATGCTGCACAGAAGTCGGAGGGTCTTCATTATAGCAGGAAGGGCGAGGCTGTGTACATTGGTATCCGGAGCGGGCTGCAGGTGACCAAATAATACAAAAATGTATTTCTGTGTGCGTGTATGAAACGGTTTATGTTTTTAAGTGGGTGCAGGAAAGAGAGGGTATGTTGTTTAAGAGCATATTAAGGCTGTAATAGTGCGAGGGTCAATCTGTGTGAAGAATACATGCATATGAATGGTGATTTGTGTGGGTGAATGTGAGAGTGAATGAAGAATGAATGCTGTATGAATGATCATTGAGGAATTCTGATGCATGTGTGCCTGTTGGGCAGCAGGCCTCTTATTGGGAAGAGGAGGGGGCGGAGGACGGCAGCCAAGAAGACCTTTTTGTATTGGTGGTCTGAATATTTGTCCAAACTGGACAGAATGAATTGGTGTATTAGTGTATCCAGTTTGGACTTCTATTGATGGGGGCATGGCTTTTTTTTTTAATCACTGGGCAACAAATGGGAAGACAGCATAATTAGAGTTCTTATTGGGACTGGTCCACATTGGTGGGTCCAGTCTGAACATGTAGCTTTAGTGTGACATTGCAATTGTTTTTTACTGGGCATCTAGGGTGAAGGCTTTACAATGAGATTTACTATGTGGTACTGGCCCACATTGGTGGGTCCAGTCTGTGCATGTTTTTTTTATTGTGGCATGGCATTTATTGCCTGGAATCAACAGTGAAGTCAGCATAATGTCCTACATGGTTCTTGCCCACACTGGGTACAGTCTGGGCATATGTCTTTACTGTGACATGGCATTTTCTTACTGGTCATCTGCGGTGAAGGCAGCATAATGAGTCTTCGTAAGTGGTATAGACCCACAGTGGTGGGCCCAGTGTTGACAACTCTTCATTGTGGCAGCATTATGAGTATTGTTATGATCTTTCTATGTTGTATTGGCCCACATTGGTGGGACCGGTCTGGCCATGTGTCTTTACTGTGATATGCCATTTTTTACTGGGCATCAAGGGTGAAGGAAGCATGATGAATGTTCCTGAACGGTTACTGGCCCACTGTCTGCACATATTTTCTTATTGTCGTATGGCATTTTGAACTGGTAAAGGAAACAGCAGTACCTTCATATATGATAATACTGCCATATATGGGTGCGGGACATGAAAAGGCACAGACAACATCATTTTTTTTTTTATATATTGGCATATTGTGTGCAAAGGCATTATGAAAAAGAGCTGGGAAATGCTCATGTGAAATGTTGAAGACTGACTTCTATTGGACTTTTCCATTTGTTACCATACAAAACCCATTGCAAACTATCCTTTTTTTTTACCCAATTTTGCGCGGAAGGTGTGCTAAAAATGCACTAGTTTAACCCAATATTGAAAACATTTTCCCAAAGCCCTCTTTCTTCGTTTGGGCTCCCACATTAAGCTCAGTCGCTCCCACATATTCGGGGGAAACATTTATGTCCCTCCAGTAAGGCTAGCGGACATGCACAGTACTCACCCCCTTACCTATGCGCCTTGATAAGCCACTAAACAAGTATTGTCATCATTTGCAAATATAATAACATAATTTGCCAGGTATTACCATCAAATGCCCATGGATTGATATAATGTGCCTGAGTCATACCTGGATGAGCCTGGGGAAGAAGGACGCAACACTACTCTCACACTCTTGACAACTGGTGGATCGGAGATAGAAAGGGGCACATGACATCTAGCCTATTAGGGGGTGCTGTAAACATCCCTTGTTTTACGCATAGGCCTTGGGGGATGAGGTCCAATGACCTTGGGTCAGGAATGAACAACCTACTCGCTCCCATCAAATTGGTGTGTAGAAACGGGAAGCGCATCACTAATGCCGCAGTGCCAGGCTCGGACTTGCGTATAGGGCAATAGGTGCACAGCCGAACCAAAAATGCAAAATGCTGGTGTGGGCCAGGTTTGACCAGTGTTACATACATATTCTTTAGAATGCACAGTTTGCATGACATTTTATTAGACAACTCCCCCTTGTGTACTATTCAAACGGTGTCGCAAAAGGAATGAATAGCCATTTGCAAGTGTAGGGCACTTTTTCATTGGTGCCCGAGACAATGTTATAGCCCAGTTTGACCCTGCACAGTGCTGCCTCTGGACAAACACAGGGGCATGAAGAATGACTCAGTGGTGAAAAGGCAGCATTCTATTCCCCCGGGCTGAAAGCATGCATTGGTTCAAAATCACCCAACCAATCACCCGTCAAAAGCAAGAGGCAGGAAGAGTTGAGATGTGACTTCCTTCCTGACCAGCACTCTTACACGGTACCAGATTGACACCAGCCAGGAAGAAAGCATGCAGCAGCTTTGATGGCATGGGACACTTCCCCACCCTCCAGCCACAGCAAAGAGGAAAAGTGTCACGTTAAGACCTGATAGAAACAAAGCGGGCAGCAGCCATGATGGTTAGGGATCCTTTCCAGACATCTAACTACCAGCAAGGCAACGTTATAAAAGACATCCTCCATTTTGAAAAGGTATTCAAATCTGAGATACCAGGAGTTACTATAAGTACATGCTGCTGGATAGATTGCCTGCAACAGAGGGCCCCTTATTGGAATGAACTAGCCAATAACCGCTTTTCTTTTTCAGGTTTTTCATTGCGTTTTCATACCTTTATACTTGAATATTCATGTTCCTTATTGTTTTTTTCTTTCAAGAATTCATATAATGCTACCGGGTAACTACTGCCATCAGAAAATGCAGCGTTTTGGTAATATACTTGGAACTGGTGTCTGTGGACTATACTTACAATATTTCAAAACCTCTCGTGGCATACTGCCGTGGCTTTTTTAGCTGCCTGGCAGCTTAATATGAATTCTTAGAACAAAGAAAGATAGAAAACAATAAAGAAAAAAACAGAAAAAGGAATGTTATGAGGTGTCAAAAACTGGTCTATAGCCGGTCCGATAGCACAGCAAGTAGAGCGCTCGCTTTGACATCCGTGCAGAGCCTGTTGACGCAGGTTCAAATCCCAGCAGGTCCAAACTCAGCCTTTCATCCTTCAGCGGTTGATTAATGAGCACCACACACCGTGGGTAATCAATCGAACCCTCAAATACCTGAGGATTCCTAGCACCATATAAATGCTAAATTATTATTATTATTATTATCAAACAAGACTACAAGGACCCCCAATGCAACATGACCTGGTTCTAATCTTGTCCACATTTCTTAACTCATTTACCACCAGATCTCTTATCTGCCAACATTGGAAACATTGGGCTAAATTCCCATGTTTTACTATTAAAAGACACTTTATAAAATCTGCATAACGTAAGAAACATGGGGACTTTCAAAACGTTATCTTTTCCTTGTGAAAAAAGGTAATTAAATAGATCTCCTGGTCTCTACATTTGATGTTCCAGCATTCTGCTGTGTCAGCAAGGAATGCCACTAAATGGTCAAAATCATTTGTTTGCATACATAGGGGGTGATTCATGGAAATTGTGCGCCGAAAAACGCGGATTTTTTAAACAGGGATTTGCGAGCAGAATGGTGCACAAATCCCCGTTTTTCGGCACACACATTTTTATCGGTTAAATATTGGCCTAAAAAACCTATGAAAGGTATGGTTTTAGCAGAAGAAAGCAAAACTAAAAAATATCAATTCGTTATAGTTTTAAGGACCACCATAACAGCGCCACCGCCATTGCATAACAACCATGAATCAGCAACTGCTATACACATCTCATGACATCTCGCTTCATCTCAATTCTCCCCAGAAATTGAGTCTTCTGTTTAATTTCTATTTAATTTGTTTACAGTTGTTAAGGTGTATTTTGTTGTGTTGTCCCTCACATGAGATTGAAACAAACCATACACGTTCTTTAATATCCTCTTGGTCATTACACATGAAATTCAAACAAACCATAGGCTTGTTTCTTTTTTGTTTGTTTTATTATGTTTATTTCATTGTTGAAGTTAAGTTCTGTAAAATATATTTTGGTTAATGTCTGGCTGCTTCACTAAATAGGCAAACCTGATCTAATGCCCCCTAGTTTACAGTCCCACACCACAATTTCAGGCAACAAACATGCGATTTTATCAAAACTCAAATGTAAGTAAATAAATTAATAAAAGGTGATCCCCAATGAGGGGATGTCACCACAATATCACACAAACACAGACGTCTTGTCAAGAAAACAAGACAATAACCTACTTGCTTGACTCCCACTATTCCTTAGACACAATCTTTTATAGAGTCAATCATAGTTCTGAATACCAATAGACCTTCTAAATTCACTTTCACTTAACTGATGCTTGTCTGTTAACCTCACAACACTTCCTTGACCATCAAAACATTACCAGATTGCACACACAGTTACATTTGCAAATGATACATAGCACTTTGCTTTCCCCAATATCATCCACAATTGCTGGAATCATAGAACTTTTGCATTGAAAAATGACAGTTATATACATCTATTTATATCATTTTGTTTCTATTCGTTCTCCCAAGCGTAAGTGTGGGGTTGTGGGTGTCTAGCCTGTACATGCCATGGAATGTAGGGTATTATGCATTGCACGTAAGTCTTGCAGGTTTGGGTTAGAGAAGCAGTGTTATCAATGTACACTGCACCAACTATTTCGACTCACCCAGCCAAACTCGGACAATGACTTTATAATTTTAGTAAACAGGTATAAGTGTCCCTCCCCTCTCACCTCACTAATAGAGTGCCACTGTTCTGTTTTTAAATTGAGGGGTGTATGGGATTTTAGTCACAACAATTTAATGGGAGCATAAATGACACCATTAATCTTGCTCTCATTTACCAATCCTTATTAAATAATTGTGGCCTTCACAGAATAGACGTTATCAAGCAGATCTTCATTAAGCTATGGTATGTACGTCTTCGTATGACAGCATAATGTTATATATTTCTGTGAAGAAATGACATGTCAGTGGATTTTTAATGCAGTGAGTATGTGTTACAACTGAGAAAACTGCACATAAATAAGCAATTCAGCATAGACAGCATGTGGAATGTGGAGAGGATGGACAGTTGGGAGGAAGAAAGAGAATGTATCAATTTGAACAAGAAAGGAGTTGGAGAAAAAGAGAAGGAGGGATGGCATGAAGTTGGGGCTGCTGTAACCTGTAGAACCAATCAAAAAGTGTTACTCACATGAAGCTCCGCTGTGCTTCCTTGCAATACTGGTGAGGATGGGATAGAATGCACTGCACACTTCCTATTTAAACAATGCCTTTTGACATCTACTTCCCAAACCACCCCTTTATGCGACATAACAGGAAAAATAAAATAGTGGCTTAAGAGAAGATATCATGTCATTTGGAAGAATTTTCATGCTCACTTTGCAATAGTCTTGAAAGGCATGGAGCCATCACAAACCCTCAAGTGTACCCAAGGAAGTCTCAGTCAGCTGGAACCTCTTGGTTTGCTTCCATGAAGTTAAAACAGCCTCAGGTTTCCTTTTCTGCAGGTTCCCTTGTGGACATGACTCATCACACCAAGTTTTACAAAATGTACAAACGGTGTGGGAGCACCTCTACCAAGAATGAACATGGATCCGATAACTGGTTCTATGGAATTACATTCACTCAGGAGAGTATACAACCACATCCTACCACACTGCACAAACCTTGGGGTTTTACCTTAAGTAACTAAGGGTAATCCAGATATGGCCCCCTTGCTCACTGTGCCTTGGAGAGGCTCAGCTTCACCTCCCTAATGCAGCCCAACAAGGCCGAAGCACGTGTCTGGGGTTGCTGATGGTACTCTTGTTCAGAAGAGAATTGCATAGCATTTCAGTGATGGATTGTCTTTTTGGATGGGAACAGACTGATACACAACTGGATATTTCTCCTCTGTGAATGGTGCAGTGTGATAAAACGTGGTTGTGGCCACTCCTGAGTGGGGTACAGCTCATAAACAGGATATTTGAACCATGTCCTCCTCGGTTGAGGGGCTCTAACTCCTCTGTACATTTTGTAAAAAAAATTGGGTTTTACCCTAACTAACTTAGGGTAATCCAGACATGTACCTCTTGTTCACACTGCATTAGAGAGGCTAGCTTCACCTCACTGATGAGGCCCAAGACGGCCCAAACTGTTTCTGGGGTTACTGATGGTACTCTTGTTCAGAGAAGAATTTCCTAGCTCTCCATTGCTGGAATGCCTTTTTGGGGGTGACCAGACTGATATGCAAATAGATATTTCTCCTTTGTGAAGTGTGTAGTGAACTAAAACATGGTTGTAGACCCTCGTAAGTGGGGTAGAGCCCTTAGAACAGCTTATTTGAACACATTTTCATCCTCCGTTGAGGGCCTCCCACACCTCTGTAAATTTGGGAAAATTATGTTTCTTATTTACATTGACGTTTTTCTCTTGAGAATGAATGGGAGAAACTAACCCCCTTCGTATTCAACTTTAAGGAATAGAAAACTCTGTTCAGGAATTTTCTTTTATGTAAACATGCTGTACACCTTACTCACAAAAAACAGATGTTAATTGCTCTTGTGAAAAACAAGTGAATTCATTAGTATTTTTTACTGTAAGAGACAAATGTGCCCAGTGCAGTCTTGCAATCGAGGGCAATCTATTCTAAATATACCTTCATGAAATTTCATTTCCGGGTCCAGTCCCTCTTTAGTAACATAGCTTGTAAACTGCTTTCCACCAAAATATGTTCAATTGCTATCTGTGATTAAATTAATTCTTGAAACATTTATCTAAGTGCTCTGGGGTCATTGTACTTACCTCGTGTTTGTCTTTCAAAGGCCCAAGACAGGTAGGGACATCGGGTGGCTTCAATGAACATCACTAAATAGGCTCTTTCATGCAGTCTATTCCCCTGCTCTCATTCCCTCTCAGAAATCTGATTCTGTTTTAGGAAAAGCTTCTGCATTCCGTTTCCTCCAGAAAGGGACTTCTTAAGGAGGATTCCATCAGCTACGACATTATGGGACCACAATCTGCATTTCTCCTGTCAGTCAGGCTCTCTTGCCTTGCTACCTTAAAAACAAACTCCCTTTCTTCCTATGTGTCTGTCTGTAAATACCCAGTAAACGCCACCCATGCAGCATCCACTTACATAGCAGTGTTGGTTTGGACAGAACATTTGATAACTGTTGGTTCGGTTCTATGTCTGTAGGTCAAATGTTTAAGGCCGCAACAAAAAGGCAGTGTTTTTTTAGGCTGATTTGTTATTGCCTTCAAAAGGTGGGAATATGTGCAGAACCCCGACTCCCCAGCCCAATCTTCTCCTGCATTGACTTAAAATCTGGGGGTTTCACTCACACCTCCAGTTTTGATCTCTCTTCCTCCTTCCCTCCCTCCTTTCTCCCCACATACAGCTTGCCCCATCCCCCACATACACACACAGCACACTCTGTACCCCAACATCCACATACATACATACACACACATGCATGCACTTACCTGCTTCTACGCCTGCGTCTTCTACTGCAGTTCCCAGAAGAGTGCCACATTGCATGAAGTTTAAAGACTCCGTACTGGGAAATGAAGCTGATGATTCAGTGTTGCAGCAGTTTGATGATGGCCCTAAGAAAGGTATACTGATGGCCGGTGTTAAAATGAAAGTTCTGAGGGGTTGAACGATGCTGAAAATGCAGGGGTCCCTTGTTTTATGACATTTTAGTGAAGGACTCAAATCTGCCCACCACAGCTGATGTGGATTCATTATTGACTTATCTGACTGGTTGATCCTGCATTGCTTCAGAGGAGACAAGGGCCCATCTTTCTCTGCATTTGGAAACCTACACCTTATACACAGCCAATTCATTATTGGAGGATTTCCAAGCCCTTTATTATTGAATGGAGGAAGTGGCTGATTGCTCTGACCATATTGAAGCTATGCACTTACAGGCCATACTCCTGGCTGTTCTGGCCTATGATACTGGTAGGGTAGCTGCCTTGTGAATTGGGACTTGTACCACGGCCAGTAAGGACACCCATTATTGTTACTGGAAATTGGACAATGCCCAAATGTTGGTGGCTTTGTACCTCTTATTCCCAGCTTTTGAAACCTTTCCGGGATGATTTGAAATCTAAGGTCGACCGTGTTTATAAACAAGCCAAACATATCATATGTGTGGTGGGGGAAGGAGTCGGACAAAGGGTTTGCAAGATATGAACACTTATTTATGAAACAATAAGGAAAAAGGCCTAACTCTACTGATTCTAAAGTGTCTTCTCTACCTAAGGAAAACTCATCGTCGGGGTGGTTCTCCAAATGAAAACAGTCCTGTTCTCTGTCCAAAACTACCTAACTCTAGCCCTACCACTATATACACAAACAACATACAGAACGGCAGGAGAATGACTCCCTTCTCCTGGTTCACTGGTATCCACCTTGGGGATTGTGTTTAAAGAATTAACTAAGAGTTAATGTTCCACAAAAATGCAGAGTACCAGGAGATTGACTCCCTCCTCCTGGTCCAATAGTTAAGTGTCTTTGATGATATCTTTGGCAATCTTTGCCCTAGTATCTGAATTAAAATAAGTGTTTTGGGAAGCTAGAAGAATGACTCCCTTCTTCTGGTTCCCTTGACTCTATAGGACAATATTTCTTAACAGTTGTTTTTAAGGTTTGTACCTCTCTCTAGGCTTTCTCTGGAGTTGAGTTAAGTATTCCTGCTTCACTTTGTTTACTGTAACCACAAGTATTGTTGTGAGGGACACTACTCCCGAGTACTTTATTATTTCTGCCAGAATAACTAAGATGAGGAAGATCACTCCTGAGGCTTTGCTAGACTTTGCACCATTTGCTGAGATGAGGGAGATCACTCCCGAGGCGTTGGTCAGGTTTGCAACAATTGTTAAGTCAAGGGAAATAACACCCAACACGTATTCCATTAACTGAGATGAGGGAGATCATACCCAATGCTTTGTTTAACTTTGTAAATGTTACTGAGAAGAGGGGGATTGCTCCTGATGCATTTGTTATTCTCCACACAGACCTTACTGGGTCTACCATGGTTCCCATTAGCTTTTTCTTACTGGGACCATGTCGCTGGTTCTTCTTAGGATGTTGGGGCTGTTCCTTGTCATTCGTCCCTGCTCTTTCCTCGCTTCTCTCGGCTTGCTTCGGTTCTGCAGGGCCTCAAGTTCACCAGTCTCAGCACTGTGAAGAGACCAACCGGTCCACCTTGCTGAGATCATGCCATCATTAACCAGATCCTCTCTTCTGCATTGGCAGGGCCTCCTTCTAGGTTCTGAGGCTTCCTCCAACCTTCCAACCACCGCCTCATGATGAGGACTTGCTTCTCCATCTCGCTTTTTGATCTTCCGAGGCAGGTGTGCCTTCATGGTGGCTACTCTCCTTTTTCCCCGGTTCAGTTTCAGACAGTCCTTTGTCTATTTTTGTGGTTGTAGCTGTGACCTCCCCAGCACAATGTCAAAGTCACTTGTCTGTATCAACTATGCACTCTACAGGCCTCCTCTGTGCCACCTCTTCTCAGTACTTTGGAAGTCGCATGAAAGAGTAGTTTGTATAACTCATGTAATATTCTTCACAGTATTTCCATAACACAATGAATTAGGTTTTATAGAAAGGAAGGGATGAGAGTCACAATAACATACAGCGGTACTATCAGCGGCTTCTCTTACAGACCTTAAGGATTTCCGGAACTCAAAGGTAAGTGGGTCAGTGAGTTCTGACATGGAATGTCAGTCACCATCCCCAGGAGGGATGTCCCTCCCTGTGAGGTCCTCCTGCTTTTCACTACCCCTAGGGGGAATATCGGGCAGCAGTCTCACATCCTTAGCCTCACAGGGAAGGGCCACCCCATGGAGAGAAGCAACATGATCCCACAGTTCATCACATACCCTTACCCTAAAGGAATTTCCTCCCCCATCTTCAGCTAAAGGAAAACTGGAGTGGAAATCTATGTTCCCTTGTTCCTTCCCTTTTCTATGCTCGATGGGAAAATAATATGGTTGGAAATCTAAAAACCAAAGCATAATGCAGGGATTTGTATCTTTTTGCAATTAAAGGGGAATAGTCGATTATGAATCAGAAGTTGATGGTGGCTACTCTCTTTTTTCCCCGGTTCACTTTCAGACAGTCCTTTGTCTATTTTTGTGGTCGTAGCTGTGACCTCCCCAGCACAATGTCAAAGTCACTTGTCTGTATCAACTATGCACTCTACAGGCCTCCTCTGTGCCACCTCTTCTCAGTACTTTAGAAGTCGCATGAAAGAGTAGTTTGTATAACTCATGTAATATTCTTCACAGTATTTCCATAACACAATGAATTAGGTTTTATAGAAAGGAAGGGATGAGAGTCACAATAACATACAGCGGTACTATCAGCAGCTTCTCTTTCAGACCTTAAGGATTTCTGGAACTCAAAGGTAAGTGGGTCAGTGAGTTCTGACATGGAATGTCAGTCACCATCCCCAGGAGGGATGTCCCTCCCTGTGAGGTCCTCCTGCTTTTCACTACCCCTAGGGGGAATATCGGGCAGCAGTCTCACATCCTTAGCCTCACAGGGAAGGGCCACCCCATGGAGAGAAGCAACATGATCCCACAGTTCATCACATACCCTTACCCTAAAGGAATTTCCTCCCACATCTTCAGCTAAAGGAAAACTGGAGTGGAAATCTATGTTCCCTTGTTCCTTCCCTTTTCTATGCTCGATGGGAAAATAATATGGTTGGAAATCTAAAAACCAAAGCATAATGCAGGGATTTGTATCTTTTTGCAATTAAAGGGGAATAGTCGATTATGAATCAGAATATTTGACCAGTAAGATAATATTTCATTTAAGAAACAGCCCACTTAATGGCTAGGGCCTTCAATTCAATAGTAGCATAGGTGGTCTCCCTACAGAAAGCTTTCCTGCTTATATACAGGACAGGATCCCCTTTTCCATCCTGTTCTTGTGACAAAATCACCATAAGACATACCTTGGACGCATCAGTCTGGAAAATAAACTCCTTATTAAAATCAGGAACTTTAAGGACAGGCTCACTGCAAAGAATATGTTTTAGCATATTGAAACTATCCCGATCTTGTGTTTACAATTTTAATTTCTGCAGTTCTGCATGTTTAAGTTTATCCATGATATTGGCAGTGATGGTAACAAATCTCAGGATAAACTGTGGGTAATTTCCAACAAGCCCCAGAAATTGCCTTTCCCTTTTGTTTTGGAGGGGATGTTTCCTGAATGGTTAAACCTTTCTAGCAGGCCGTTTACTGGTGATATACAGAAATATGCAAGGTTTTAATTTGCATTTATATCACCCAGCAGTTTTGACATGAAGGTACTGCCTTGATCCATTAGAATTTCCTGTGGAATCCCAACTCTAGACAAAAAATGGATCAGATCTGTTGCATGGTGTTATTTTTGAGAAGAGAAGCTTCTGGAAATCGAGTCACATAATTGAGTATAACTAGGACATATTTGTTCCCTAACTTCGAGGGCTCAAGGGGACCTAATATGTCCATATTGTTTCATGAAAGGGTACCTCAATAATTGGTAATGACGGTAAAGGGGCAGGAGGGACCATAGGGGAACTAATCTTCTGGCAAAGGGCACATGTGGCTACAAAATACTTCACATCAGCATGGACTACTGGGCAGTACAATTTTGGGATAACCTGCCCCTGAGTTTTCACAACCCCCAGATGTGCTGCAATAAGATGATAGTGGGCAATTTCCAAAACTACTCTTCTATGGCTGTGGGGAATTACCAACGCATCTTAGTTGCCGGGCTTGAACTTCCCGAGCAGGCGCATCTTCACGCTGGCTTCGCTCTGGTTTCCCTGCTTCACTTTCAGGCAGTCCTTTGTCTATTTTTATGTCCGGTAGCTGGCTCCTCCATAGCGCAATGTCCCTTCTCTTTATCAATAATGAACTCTTCAGGCCTAGGGAGAATATCGGGTATCGGCCTCACCTCCGTAGCCTGATAGAGAAGGGCTCCCTCTTGGGGAGAAGTCACGTGATCCCACGATTGGCCTCAGTTAACTCTTTGCATAAAACATACAGATCCGAAAGGCTAAGGTCCAACTGTAACTAAACAGCTCAACCACACTATTGGGCTGGGGTTGGAGGTTTTGGTCTGATTTTTAAGGGAAAATCGAGAGGGCTGCAGACTTCCGTGTAGAAATGGGAACTGGCACCTGAGAAATCGCAACGATCCTGGAAATGCCACTTCAACTCGGTTTTGGGGTCCAATTCTATATTTCAAAGAACAGTGTAAGATTGATGTGTTAGACTCTATGGTTTTACAAGAGATTTGCATGGGCTACTGACTCAAGTGTCGTTCACTTCTATGAGACATACGTCCTGTGTTCACATTGATACTGAGTGATCCACTGAAAGAGGGGTTTCTTGATGTCAGAGGTTGCTTCCCTTCTGAAGAAAGGAGCTATTAAAGTGGTTGAAATGCAAGAGTGGGGCATTAGAACATCAGTCAGTCACACTAAGCAGTACGAAGCAGTATGAGAAGGATGCAGATCTGTGTTAGGAATCTGGTTGATGGGCTATCTCAATTCAAATCAAACTGGATGACTAATGGATGTGGCAGGAACTATCAGACGCTGAAAATCTTGAATTGGACAGGCCTTACCATGCCTGCTCCCGGACACAGGCACTCATCTCCATTCATGGTGTAGAATCTAGAAATGGACTATCAATCAGAACATTATTATTCATCCAGCCTGAACTGAACTGGGATAACACATCAAACAGATTCCTAACACGGATCTACAGCCTTCCCGTACTGCTTCGCAACAGCACTACCATCGCATTGGGCTTGAATAACTGGATAACGTATATCCCGCAGGATTCCCATTGGCTAGCCAGGTATCAGCATTGACACAAATGGCCATGAGATAGACCCAGGCGGGTCGAAACACGTGTTGGCTACAAAATTAAAATAAGTTAAAATAACAATACATTTACCCCGACATCTATAAATCATCAGGGAGGCACAAGGTCCAGGGTCTTGAAAGGAATTTCCACCCCCCTGGTGGCTTCAGTAGAGAACAACCTCCTCTCACTCAGAACAATGCATGGGAGAGGGATAGAGAACACTCTTGCAGCCACACTGAGCCTCTCTTTCCCAACTTCAGCAGAGTGGTTCCAATCAAAGCAGATCTTTCTAGGGCTGTACCAGGTTTAGGCTCTTCCCAGGCTGGACATGTTTGCTTCAGCCAAGAATGCTCAGCTGCCTGTTTTTTGCTCAGAAATTCCAGAGAGAGGATCCTGGAAGGTGAGTTATTTAACCTTGCCATGGCCAATGACTTTGATTTACACCTTTCTCTGGTTCTCCCTGATTCTCAGGACCCCGATGAATATCAGGGAGAGTAGGACTAGGGCGATTCTCATAACTCCCTAGTGCCCCAGAAGGGGTTGTTTTTTGCACCTGATCTTATGGTCTGTGTCTCCTCCACAAGTGCTTCCAAAATTATTTCCCCTGTCCAGGGCCTGTACAGCTCTCTGCAGAAAAACAGATGGGCTTGGGGGACCTGGACGTTGAAAGGGTGGGGTTCAGGCAGTCAGGTGTTGGGGTCAAGGTCTCTTCTTCTGTTCAGAGTTCTTGGCGTTCTGCTACTCTAAATTCATATGTCGACCTTTGTCTCATGGTGTCTAGACAGGGGCTCTCTCTTTGGACTGAATGGTGGGATCCTTATTCCCTCTTTTTGTGGGACTGGTTTGACTTACATCTTCTTCATTCTTTCCCCAAGGCCAAATGGTCTGTGATGCAAACTTTCTCGCAATCTTTACAAGGAGTTTGTTCAGCTGCATCCATAGCGGTTCACCTCTCAAAGAGTTTTGTGGTGCCCCATCCCGGAATATGTATTTTGGCAACTGCTTGGGATCACCATTTGGTGTTACAGGTCCTCAACAGCCCCCTTTACCACCTGTTTCTGTGTAGTGAATATTTTTAACTCTCAAAACTACCTTTTTGGTTGATATGGTATCAGCGCATTGCTTAGGGGAATTGGAACCTTTGGCTTGTTCTCCCCTGTGGCTATCACATTGAGGTGTGAGAGTCTTTCCACCATACAGGGGTCTCCTCTTTCCAGTTGTGAGAGGAGATTGTCAATCCTTTTCTTCCATCAGGGTTACAAGGGAGAAGATGCCATGGTGGGTATTGCTATATCTGAGGTTCTTCTTCAGTAATTGACTAGGATGGCAAATTTCTGTAAATCAACCAGTATTTTTGTTACTTTTGGTGCAGCAGAAAAAGGCAGGGTGGTCTCTTCTTTCATGATTGGCCATCGGATCAAGATACTATCACTTTGGCTTATTCCCTGAGTATATTGCCTTGTCCTTCTGTGGTAATGGGCCGTTCTACGAAAGGGATTACTGTTTCCTAGGCAGAAGCTCTGAGGGCCTCCAATCCAATGACTTGTAGGGTGGCCACTTGGGCTTCGCTGTTCACTTTTTCTAAAGCATTACCAGCTTCGCCTTCCTGTACTGGAGGACACGTCCTTCAACTGATTATTTCTGAGTGTTGTTACTTGTTCAACAGTTAAGTGATTGTTACAGGTGGACTGGTGCATCTTAGCATTTGATATTCTTACCATAGCAAGTACTGGGCCGAAGAAGAACGCACAAAGGTAATGCCAGGATTACTTTACGCATTTTCATTACTTCTAGTCCTACTCTCTATTTTGCCAGTACTTGCCTCATCCCTCTCTGCCAGCGACATTTGACATCTGAAGGATTGGAATGTCAAGATGTGGATACAGTGGTTCTGGTCATAATTTGTCCAGGGATAGGGGAGGCGTGGAGTTTTGGGATTCAGGATTTTTTATTGGATAAGCCTAAAGTCAGTATAGTATATCTAGATATCACACTTATTAATCTTTATCCAATGATCAGCAATTGGTGATATCACAACAATCAACAATCTCTTTAATCAATAGGAGTATGGGTGAGAAGAATAATGTAGCAGAGAATAACTTTATGTGGGTTCAATGAAATGCAATGATATGAAATTAATGCAGCACAGAAATAAAACTTGATATGAAGTCAAAGACAATGTAATCACTCTTTCCCTTACTACACAATCCCACCTAATATGCAGTATGAAGAGATGGAATGAGGGAACACAGGTTTCATGAATAACAATCAACAATTCCAGTTTCAATCGCAATTTCCCCCAGCAAGCTTAGAGAAAACAGGAATGATTTTAAACAGGTCAATTGCTTTTGATGTGATTTGTAATGAATGGGAAAAATGCTAAAAATTGATTTTAATTCGCTAATGGGATTCAAAACTAGTGGGAGCTGTTTTGGATAGGTTCAGGTAGACACTAGGAATGATGTTGGAATGACTAATATATAGGAAGCTGAATTCAGAGATTACATGCAAGAAATAGCAATTTTATATGGAATGAAATTGAGCCAAATGCAGAATCGCAGCAAACTTTTCAGCGTGTGAGAAACTATAAGGTGTTGGAGCACGTATGGTTCAAAAGTTACAGAGGTTTTAGTAAAGGTCGATTTTTCAGAAAAGAGTCAAGATTTCAAATGAGATATGCGCTGTTGATGATTACAAACAAGGATTTCTTGACACTATCGGAGGCTATGAAGATGCGAGATACCAACGGTACAGCCACCAGTCCAGAGGCGCCTCTGTCTGATCTTTGTCCGCTGTGACACTTGCCTTCTTCAGCAACTATATTAGCACCAAGAGGATTTATCACTTCAATTATCACAGGATTATGTGGATGAGAGAAGGATTCAGGATAGACAAAAGAGATTCTACAATGCAGTTCTGGATATGTTGGAATGGGTTGGATGGGATTACTTAAGCTAAGAGATGGCTATGGACAGTTCTATGCTACATATTCACAACTAGGGCTTTGGAATGGGCCATCAAGATCTGGTCAAAGGTTGGGACGGGAATTAGCTCACCACCGGACAGGTCTCAGGCGCTTGCCTCTGCTCTCAGCAAGGCACTCTGGTCTCTGCTCAGCCTCTGGTTCTGGATCTGACGGGTTGGTTCTGGGTTACAGCTCTGCTCTACCGGTTTGGAACTGTGGGTTCTAGCAAGGGTTCTTGGCAAGAAGCAGCCAAAACAGCACAGCCAGGCTGTTGAATTGGTTGGCCCCCTTGGAAGTTTGGGGTTAAAATCAGGTTGCAAGATTCTAAAGGCCAGCTGAGAAGGGTTCAGCTTTTTGGATTGGGCCTTTTGCTTCAGGGTTCTGGATAGTTCTGGAGTCTGGATTCTCCTTCAGAGCGTTTCGCCAGTAGATCAGTGATGGGTGAATGTGTGTGTCTCTGTGCCCTCAACAGTCCCTATTTATGTATTTCCCAAAGGGTTGGGGAGGATGATTATACTAAGCCCAACCTCTAGGAAACTGATTGGTCCCAGTATTCCCTTTCGCCTGATTTGAGAAGGAAACAGTGTGTCATGATGTGTCATGTTTATGGTCCAGGGAGAAAACCCTCCACTTTGTTTCTGTACAGTATATCTTATTTTTCACAAATAACATATTCACAATATCCCCAACTTGCTAATATTACATATTTACATCCCAAATTAAATAAGGCACATATCCGTCAAAGTCCCATCTTCTGGAGAGCTTTGCTTCACAAATGACAGTTTTTTGCACTTTTGGCCGGTTACTCAGTGTCAGTTCTGTACCAATTTTCTCACATACATTCACATACCATCTGGGCATATTCCTGTAAATTTTCATATTCCTAGCATAATCTCAATTGCTACAATATCAACATTTTCGTGGTTCAGTCTCTGAACATCGCACACATTCCAGAGTAGTTTCTACTTGTGAGCAACATTTTCATTTTAATAACCTCTAAATTCCATATTTTTGCCAGTTCGGCACAATTTTCTATAAGTCTTTTCCTAAAACATATATTTTCTCCAGTTTAAAATCCACATCTCAGTCTGGGCCTTCCTCTGAGGCTTGGCTGAGCCAGAGAGTAACTTGAGCTTCTTCCTAACAGGGCTCGTTTCTATTGACGCCCCAAATTAGCATTTCCTTTCATTTCTAGAATCCCATTGTCTCTTAGCAGAGCTACAGGCCAAAGTCCCCCTCCCAGCTCCTTTCACACACCCCTGCCAGTTTCTCAGCAGAGCAGGGGGGAAGATTCCTTTGTTGGGTAGAAGGTGTGGAATGTCTTTAAAACTCAGTGTGGCTAACTTTACTCACTTTTAAAACAGTGTTTAAATAGTCCTGTCCTAAATACAAATTACATTTTTACAAATATATCCACAAATCTCTTAATTCCAGCCTTTTTAAAATATAGTTTTGAATTGTATCCACCTCTATTGCTTTTGATAGGAGTTCTTTTCCATACTTAGATCTTAATGTAGAAGTTTAAATGACAGTAAAAGTAAATCGCCAGCTTCTGACACAGGCGAGCAGCGGTATTGCGCCCATTTTTACCATATTTTTCCAAGCAAGCATCCTTCAATGTGGATTTTCTTCTGATAAATTTACTTCTGATGACATTGTACTTAGGTGGATTCTTGAAGTAAAGTGATGTTTAACACCCAACAAGGAGGTTGGATCTTTTGTGAGGTTTGGGAACCATGATTTTTGCAAATTTAACAGCCAAGAAAAACAGATTTTTAAGCAGTGTTTCTCTTGCTATGCAGGACTGCTTTTTCTCAAATAGTTTAATTTTCTTCTGTGGGCAGCCAAATGATCGGTTTTGGCAGAAGTGGATTGGCGGCCTATTGTTCAGGTTTTCCTGTGCACTTCTGGGTGATTTTTAGCTGCATAATGCTTTCCGGCGGTCATTCTGATGTTCCTGTTGCACACAGAGTACAGTAATGGACTAGTGCGTTAAAACATCCCACAAGTCCCCCCTCTTGCGATTTGGCATTGATCATCCATCAATGGGAATTCGTAAGACTGGGATGTCAGTCTCATCTCTTTTGATTCCACAAATGGCAAAGTTCATCATCTTTTTCTCCATCAGGGGTGGATCGATCGGTTCTCCTCGCCCAGTCCTGATGTGAGTATGGAGTGATACTCCAGGCCCCTCAGATCTTTGCTCCCGGTCCCTGGATAGTCCTCCTTGGTTAGTATCCATGATTTCCAATCCTAGGTTGACAAAGCAAAAACATATTTGTAGACATTTCCCCACCACTATTAATGTAGTGGGGCAAACACATACATTTTGAAAAATCCAGACACATTTTTCTATGGTAAATCACAGACTATGTATGGAATATTTTATAGTTGGAATACTAAGGAGCTGGAGTGACCCCCCTGGGGTTCAGGGAGAATCCTCCAGTTGCTGGAGAGTGTGCCTAGGGTGGCAACACTTCAGTTGGTTAATATGGACCCACTTATCTTCCCCCTCTGCCAAACTGCCTTTGGGGATGCGGATTTTGTAGGCGACTGGTGAGATTTTGTCTACAATTTCAAAAGGACCCCTCCAGGTAGGCAAACATTTGCGCTGTTTGGCCTGGTTCCTTTGGAAATGGTGTAAGTAGACCCGGTTTCCTACATTGTATTCTTTTCTGGTAGTATTTAAGTCATAGCGGGTCTTCATGCTGTCGGCAGATCTGTCTAGATTTCTGTTACGCTCACCTGGCTCCCACAGAGGCGTCGATCTGAACTGGACAGCTGCGGTCTCCACCAATGTGACGCATAGGGCCAAGATGACAGACTGGACTGGCCCACCTAGCTTCGTTTGCTTGGCCTGTAGGAATATTCTTCTGCAAATGGAGAAAGGGAATTAACCACCCGTGGAGTTGAGTATAAATACCCCCCTCCCTTTGTTTCACCTTGCTGTCCTTTTGTTTCCCCTTAGGGGCCGGGGTTCGGCGAAGATGCAGTGGAAGCTGCGCCGACCTGTGAAGAGGAATAGTACCCCCGGTGGTAAAATCAGGTAAGTCTATGGGGGGGGGTTACTAATATTCCTCTGTGTATTCCCTTGGCTCACCTTGCTGTTCTTGTCTACTCCTTAGGTGCCGGAATGCGGCGGGAACATGCAGGAGGATGCGGTGGAATGTGAAGATTCTGCGAAGGCCTGTGAGTTCAGCGCAGCGCTGCAGCAGGTGAGGCGAGGCGCATAAAATAACTTCTTTCTTCCAGCTCGAAGGCGCGATGGATCGGGAATTCATGTAAGGATCAAATGTATTGCTCTTGTTCTAACTTTTTTCACCTTCTTTCTCCCTTTTTCTAGGAGGTCCAAACTCGAGGCGGGCGTGGCCGAAGACTGGATGCAGACTTGCAGGCACGGTGAGCGTTACGCTGCTGGATGCAGAATAACACGAAGCGTGTGCTGCTCTTCGGGCGTGGTTTAAATAGCCTCCAAAGTAGTCCCAGGTAAGTATTCCTCCCCAGCCCCGCCTGAGTAAAAAAATAGTCCCTAGGTTAAATAGTCCCTTCCAAGCCTCATTTGGCTTGGAGCTCTTGCAGCATGGACTGCATCAGGTAAGCTTGCAGCATGGTCTGCATCAGGTAAGTTCTACTCTATGAGCCTGGTGCCTATGGCGCCAGGACTGACTCTCCATATGAGCCTGGCGCCATAGGCGCCAGGACCGCACCCAAACAGCCCCTAGCAGGGGTTTTTGGGCTTGCCCAAAATAACTTGATGCCTGCTTCCGGGGTTGCTGGACCTGGTCTGGGTCCTCGGGGGAAGGCATCATGACAGCACTCCCCCCCAAGGCCCCTCCTAAAGTCGTTCTTCCCCCTGATTTTGGTTTGTCTGGGAAATTTCGGTGGAATCTTTTCACCAATCGAGGTGCATGCACGTGGTCACTAGGTTCCCAAGACCTTTCCTGTGGTCCGTAACCTTTCCAGTCGATTAAATAAAAAAGTTTTGACTTCACCATCTTGGAGTCCAGGATGCTTTTAACCTCAAATTCGGGTTCCCCGTCTATAGGGATGGGGTCTGGTGGCTTGGTTAATCTTGTCCCTGTTTGCACTAGCTTCAAAAGTGACACATGAAAGACGGGGCGAATTCGCATATTAGCAGGTAAGTCCAACTTGACGGCCACCGGGTTGAAAATGGCCTTAATAGAGTAAGATCCCAAATATCTAGGGTTAAAGGTCCGCGTTCCCTTGAGAGGTATGTGTTTTGTGGCCAACCATACTTGATCCCCTATCTGGTACTGTGGAGTATCACTTCTATGCCGATCAGCATCTTTCTTATATTTCTCCTTCGCTTGTTTTAAATGTGCAGTTGCCTCCTTAAAGGCTTGTGTAATCGTAGCGTGTAGATGGTCCACTGCGGGCATTTCTAAGTGTTGGGGTGAGTCAAGGTCTGAGGTTCGAGGATGGTGCTCATATAGGGTATAAAAGGGGTTTTGTCCAGTTCCAGAATGTACTGAATTATTGTATGCATATTCTGCGATCCAAAGAATGTCCTTCCAATTACTCTCAGTTTGATGTAACATACAACGCAGGTATTGTTCAAGAGTCTGGTTGGTCCTCTCCGTTTGACCATCGGTCTGGGGGTGGTGACTGGTCGATAATCTCACATCGATTTGCGCCAATTGACAAAAATGTGAAATGAATTGACTGCCCCGGTCAGACACCAACACGGACGGAAATCCATGTATGCAAACAATGTTTTCGAGGAATTCTTTGGCCAGGATTGAGGCTGAAGGTTATACTTTTAAAGGAATAAAGTGGGCCATCTTGGAAAAAGATCCACAATAACTAGAATGGTGTTAAATCCATTACAAGGAGGTAGATCAGTAATAAAGTCTAACGATAAGGTATGCCATGGTGTAGGCGGAATGTCTAAAAGTTGTAAGAGTCCAGCTGTTTTTTTCTTTCGACTTTTGTTTTGGGCGCAAATGCCACAAGACATCACAAATGATTTAATATCCTTTCACCAGGTGGGCCACCAGAATTGTCTTTTTTAATTTTAGCTTCAGTTTTTGCAATACCTGGGTGCCCCTCCATTAGGGTATCATGATAACGGGAAATGACTAGCTCTTGTAGTTCCTTGTGTGGCAGAAATAGCCGCCCTTGGTAATAAGGCAGATCATTGGTGATAGAGTAGTCCGGGCCTTTCTTTACCCAGTCCTGCATGGCTGTAGGATCAAAGAGTTGCTGGATCTTTACCTGAATGTCCTCTAGTGTCTGTAGAGTAGTCATGCCAAGAATCCTTTGTTCGGAAATTATAGGTACTGGTTCTGGGTTCACTTCTGCCTCTCCCATCCCTATTCGGGATAAGGCGTCTGCTTTACCATTCTTACAACCTGGTCGATAGGTTATCACAAAATCGAACTCGCCAAAGAACAATGCCCATCGGAGTTAACGTGACGATTGGGCCTTGGCTGTTTTTAAATACTGTACGTTCCGGTGATCGGTGATCACAGTAATGGTATGCCTGGCACCGAGAAGATAGTGCCGCCAAGCCTTGAAGGCGGATTTAATGGCTAATAACTCCTTGTCGGTAACCGCATAGTTTAACTCGGGTGCTGAGAACTTTCTGGACCAAAATGCTACTGGGTGAAGCTGGCCAGTTTCAGACTCCTTCTGAGACAGGACAGCTCCCATGGCTAGACTGGATGCATCAGTTTCCACTATTTATGGAAGGTCAGGGCGCGGGTGCTTTAATACAGGTGCAGACGTGAATTTCGCTTTCAGCTCTTGGAAGGCATTTTCTGCTTCTTCAGTCCACATAAAGCGTTTATTTTTTCTCAAGAGTGTTGTGATGGGATTTACGACATGTGAAAAATCTGGGATGAATCTGCGGTAGAAATTGGCAAAGCTGAGCATGCTTTGTACTCCTTTAACTGAACTTGGTGATGGCCACTTAAGGATTGCGTCCACCTTTCGTGAGTCCATTCTGACTCCTTTTGGGGTCAGGATAAACCCAAGGAATTCAACTTCTGTGGCATGAAAAATGCATTTTTCTAGTTTTGCATATAGTTTGTGCCGGCGCAATTTCTCAAGGACTGCTCGGACGTGCTTCACATGGTCAGATTCTGAAGAGGAGTATACTAGAATATCATCGATATATATGACAACACAAATGTCAATGAGTTCACGAAGGACATCTTGCAGCATGGTCTGCATCAGGTAAGCTTGCAGCATGGTCTGCATCAGGTAAGTTCTACTCTATGAGCCTGGTGCCTATGGCAAAATAACTTGATGCCTGCTTCCGGGATTGCTGGACCTGGTCTGGGTCCCCGGGGGTAGGCATCATGACAATTTCGATGAGCATAGGCAAAAGCATGTTGAAGGTGTTTTCTCAGATTTTCAACATACTCATGAGTTGTGGAGGCATTGATCAATGTCTGCTCTTGGGTTCTGTAGAGCAGATGCTGTGGAAGCACCATCCTGCGTCCAGTCATCAGCTCAAACAGTGACATTTTAGTTGCAGATGAAGTGGTAGATCTGATGGCCATTAGGACAAGAGGTAATCGAATATCCCAAGTTGGCCCAGAATCTGCCACAAACTTTTTAAATATGCTCACAATTGTTTTGTTGTATCTCTCTACTGCACCACTAGAGACTTCCCGGTAAGCAATGTGTAGCTTCCTTTTGACCCCAAGTATCTCCCACATCTTTGTCATTACTTCACTGGTGAAATGGCTACCTCGGTCTGACTCGATCCTTTGGGGTATTCCAAAACTCGAAAAGATGTGGTTGATGATCAGGGCAGCTGCTGTTTCTGCCTTGCAGTTTGGGGCCCGGAGACATTCCACCCATTTAGTAAACAAGCATGTCACAGTCAACATGTACCGAGGAGCGAATCACGGGCCCGATAAAATCGACTTGTAAATCTGACCATGGCAGTGTCATCCCCCTCTTTTGGAGAGGCGCACGGTGTGTGAGGGATGTTGGCTGAAATTGTGCAGACACAAGACACCCCTTCAAATATTGGTCGAGGTCCTGCCCCATGTGTGGCCAATATGATACCTCTCTTAAGATTTCAAGTGTGGTATGAAACCCCCTATGACCGGCTGTGGCCGCATCATGGGCGTGACTTAACATTAGGCTTGAGGAATGAGGTAGGGACCACCCACTGATCATGGCCAGGTAGGGATCTCCTCACCAACAAGCTGTCTTTGATTCGGAACATTTTGGACATTTCATCAACACTCTGAGGTCCTCTTTCCCTATGTAATCGGTATCCGTCAGGGGGAAGTTCTCAGGGTCCTCAATGTGTTGATAAAACTTACCAATTATTGGATCCCCTTTTTGAGCCGTAATCAAATCAGCATCTGGGGTCTCCTTACACCATTGTGCAGTTGAGAGTTCATTGTGAGCATTTGTCTGGGACCTGGTGATAGCAGTGACCTGGATTTCCCCCAACAGGGACTCGATCTCAAGTAGATCCCCTTGGATGGCTCTGGTTTTGGCCAGCTAATCAGCTAGGTAATTTCCAGTTTTGTCTGGTCCCTCTACTTTGGAATGACCCTTAATCTTTTTCCAGTAGATGGTCATCCCATTCGAGGTGACCAGATCATCAATGTTTTGAATTAATTTCCCATGTTTCAAGGGTTTGTTGTTAGCACATAACATGCCTCTGGCGCAATCATGCTCTGGTTTTCCAGTTAACCAGGTGCTCCACGAACCTGTTCCGTACATAACCCGAATCTGTGATTATGACCAGTTCGTAGAGTTGATGTTGGACAGCAGTGAGGATGGCTTGATGCACAGCTATCAACTCTGCCACTTGACTACTTTGGGGATCAATCTTGTACCCAGCGGAGAGTTCTGGGTTCTCATTCACCCAGAAATTCCCTACGCCGGCCATAAGTTATTTTCCCCCGTTGTTGTCAACATGGTAGGAGCATCCATCCGCATAGACAGTGGGCATTCCCTCACACTTGCCTTCTTCAAAGACTTGGTGTGGGGAATTAAGGTATGCCTCCATGTTGTCCTTGATTTTAAGACTTTCGTCCTCAAGACAGTTTTCTCTGGCGCAATCATGCAAGTCAGCCAGACCTTGCGCGAGGGGACTCTTCTTGTTTTGGCCATATCTGACCTCCACAGGAAAGCCTTGCATTGACAGAATCCAGGAAGTAATTCGGGAATTACTTACATTTCCAGCCTGGATTCTGTCACTTTGGAGATATTGCAGAGGCTGGTGTGGAGTCTCCACTATGATGTGTTCCCCCTGGATAAGCGGGCGGGAATTCTTCAATGACCACACCGTTGCCAGGAGTGCCTTCTGTTAAGTTGTGTGTCCCGAGGACGGGGCGTACCTGTATCTCCAGAAGTCTTGCGTGCCGAGGTAGCCAGGTCGTGGTAGAGGTAGACACGTAGCTGATGAAGTCTTCACAAATGAAGAGTAGCGACGCAAAGAACCAACCCCGGACCCGTCCTGTAATACAGGATTGAACTGGGGCCGGCTCCTGACGCCACGAATGACGCTTCCCAATATTAACGTGGCGTCAGAACAGTGCAAGCACTGACTGGGAAGGTCGTAGATGTTTCTGGCAGGTACCGGCAAGTATCCCAAGCAGCTATCCAGGATAGTGAAGTACAAAAGTAGCCAGTACAGGTAAGCTGGGAGTCCAAGGTGCCAATGCCGGTAAGCAAAGAGTCTATGGTACAGGTACAGGTAAGCAGTGAATCCAAGGTACCAATGCAGGAGATCCAGGGAAGCAGACCAGGACCACAGGAGACTCAGCAGGAAGTGGGCAACTCAGGCAAGGATGGAAGCAGGAGGATTCCCCAGGGAGGTAGACCAGAGTACACAAGAAGACAGGAGAGGGAAGGGAAAGGGGAGCCAGACAAGGGTAGGGGCAGGAAGGACACAGCCCAGGCACAGGATCAGGACCCAAGAACCTCAGAACCAGGGAGCGAAGCGGAAGGGAACCAACCGCGTTGAGACGCGATGGGAAAACAATTCGGATCGCTTAAGTAGCGGTCCCGTGTGAAAACGAGGCTTGAACCGCGCTGCAATGCGCATGCGCGAATGGATGTCGCCTCGTGAACGAGGTTTGGAACGCAAACACGTTCGAACAGCTGCGTGAACGACAACCGTGCCCCACACGGGCCAGGACAGAGCAAATCCGCCGGGGAAATGTGCCCGGGGCGGCGCGTCGTCTCCACAATCTGAGACGTGGGTACAGCCGCCAGGAACCAGCACGCCCCCCAGAGCCCCGCCGCCCAGTACAGGTAGGTGTCCTAACACTATGCTCCCCACCAGAAAGACCCGGAGCACCCGGTTTCCAGGGATTCCTACGAAAAAATTCCCGTAGTAGACGGGGGGCATGAACGTTCACACAAGGTTCCCAAGTCCGATCACAAGCAGGGTAACCCTTCCAGTCCACCAAAAATTGAAGCCTGCCCCGGAAGAAACGGGAGTCACAAATCTCCTGCACCTCAAATTCCGGAGTGCCTCCCACATCAATGGCCGTGGGTCGAGAATGCGAACGACCGTACGGATCAGACCGAAACGGTTTAAAGAGAGACACATGGAAGACGGGGTGAATCCGCCAAGACTGCGGCAAATCCAACTTGAATGCCACAGAGGAGATTCGTCTGATCACCCGGAAAGGTCCCAGAAAACGGGGTGCTAATTTAGTCGGGAGATTGTGTACTGGTAGATTCTTAGAAGAGAGCCATACCATGTCCCCAACCTGGAAAGCTGGCTCACTACTCCTTCTCCTATCAGCCTGTGCCTTCATACTTTCACATGCCTTGGCGAGAGCTCCCGTGGCCTGGATCTGATTCTTCTGGATGTCAGCAACCATCTGATCCGCGGAAGGAACTGCACTGGAAGGAACAGGATGAAATGGAATCAACCTGGGATGAAGACCCGAGGAACAATAGAAAGGACTCATTCCAGTGGCTGAGTGTTTAGAGTTGTTATAAGCCACCTCAGCCAGATCCAGATGTTTTGCCCAGTTGGATTGAGAAGCATTGGAAAAACAGCGTAAGTATTGCTCCAAAGTCTGATTAGTCCGCTCAGTCAGGCCATTGGATTGTGGATGATAGCCGGAACTGAGAGCACGCTGGACACCCAAGTGACGGCAAAGTTGCTTCCAAAAGGCAGAAATGAACTGAGATCCACGGTCTGAAATAATCTTCTCAGGAAGCCCATGTAAGCGATAAACAGAATGTAAAAAGGCCTGAGCCATACTACCGGCTGAAGGTACCTTCCGGAATGGAATGAAATGGGCTAGCTTAGAAAAACAATCGATGACCACCATGATGCATGTATATTCTTCCGAGGGAGGGAGGTCCACAATAAAATCGGTGGCAATAGTATGCCAAGGATATGGTGCTCTCTCGGTGGGTTGGAGAAGTCCAATAGGTTTCTTTCGTGGAATCTTGACCTGGGCACACACTGGGCAACATTCCACATATTCTCTTGTCTGCCTAGCCCATCCTGGCCACCAAAATTGGCGAGAAATCAGTTCCTGAGTGGATCGAATGCCGCGATGTCCCCCAATCTTAGAATCGTGTAATGCTTGCAGGACGGCAGTCCGAAGTACCTCAGTGGGGAGGTATAACCGATTGTGAAAGAAGAGTAGGCCACCGTTCTCCCTAATTGAAGGGTGTTGGAGAAGTAAGGAATACTTGGGATCCTTTTGAGTGTCCTGTAGGATGGTATCCAGGCATTGAGATATAACCAACAAGAAGTGTTTAGAAGGAAGTAATTGTTGAGCTCGATGATCTAGTTCAACGTTGTTCTCCAGGGAGCGGGAAAGAGCGTCAGCCTTCGAATTGCGTGACTGAGGGATGTAAGAAATCGTGAAATCAAATTGGGAAAAGAACAAGGCCCAACGAGCCAAACGAGAAGTACGACACTGTAAGGAGCGTAGATACTGTAGGTTCCGGTGGTCAGTGCGTACTTCCACTGAGAATCTTCCCCCCAGAAGATGGTGACGCCATTCCTCAAATGCAACCTTTATGGCCAATAGCTCCTTTTCAATGATTGCATAATTTCTTTCGCTGGATGTTAACTTCCGGGAATAATAGGCAACAGGAATCTCCAACCCTGTCTGTGGATCGTCTTGAAGAAGGACAGCCCCAACATCAAAATCGGAAGCATCTGCCTCCACAATGAATGGCCTGTTCTCATCAGGATGATGTAAAATCAGGGAAGTACTGTATGCCTCCTTCAGTTTCTTGAAAGCACTGGTTGCTGTTGCAGTCCATCTGAACGGAGTCTTGTTGCTGGTCAAATCCGACAAAGGCGCGGTTACTTCCGAATAGGCAGGTATGAAACGCCGGTAAAAATTGGCGAATCCTAAGAAACGCTGAAGAGATTTCAAGTCGGAAGGTTGTCTCCACTCCTGAATCGCCCGTACCTTGGCAGGATCCATGTGTATTCCGGATTCACTAATAACATATCCAAGAAATTCGATACTACTCTGATGAAAGTGACATTTCTCAGCTTTGGCATATAAGTGATAGTGATGTAACCGACCAAGAACCTCCTTCACATGACGTGGATGTTCCTCTTTCTCTTTGGAGAATATCAAAATATCATCGAGGTATACCCATACGGATACACCAATCAAATCCGAGAAAATGTCGTACATTAGACGTTGAAAAACGGCTGGAGCGTTGCACAGACCAAACGGCATTACACGATACTCAAAATGCCCTGCTGGGGTCTTAAAGGCCGTCTTCCATTCGTCGCCCGGCTTGATACGTACTAAATGGTATGCCCCTCGGAGATCCAACTTAGAAAATATACGGGCATTCCGCAAAGACTCCATAATGTTGCGTATCAAGGGCAACGGATATCGATCCTTTCGTGTGATGTCGTTTAATTGCCTATAGTCCACACAAGGCCGTAAAGTGCCCTCCTTCTTTTTCACAAAGAACAAAGGGAATCCCGCAGGTGACTTAGAAGGTGTTATATAACCTTTCTGAAGACAGTCATCCAAGTATTCTTGCAGGACCTCTCTCTCGTGAGGTGATAAGGAATACAATTTGCCATGAGGAATTACTGCATCGGGTAGTAGTTCTATGGCACAATCAAAGTCTCTGTGAGGTGGCAAAGGAATGGTACCAGGTTCAGAAAATACCTCATGGTAATCGTTGTAGTCGGAGGGTACCGAAGACAAGGTACACACGTGGAATGGTCCTGATCCTTCTGTCTGAGTGGCAATAGTGGAAGATCCGGTACTAGGTCCGAAGGTGTTACACTCCCGACTACATCGATTGGAAGCGAAGGTCAGGTTACGGGAAGCCCAATCAATAATGGGGTTATGATGTAATAGCCACGGCAACCCCAGAATTATCGGGTATGAGGGTGATTTAATCACATCAAGAGAAATCAGTTCGTGGTGTTCAGCTATCTGTAACTGTAGTATTCCGGTATGTTGGCGAACCGGACCGGAGGCCAAAGGGGTTCCATCAATTACCTCCACCAGGGTAGCACGATCCTTATCAAGCAGAGGTATCCCGTTCTTCTTGGAAAATTCAAAGTCCACGTAATTACCTGAGGCTCCACAATCCAGAAGACCCAATACAATCACTGATTTGCTATGCCAGGTAACCCGGATCTGAAGAGCCATAAGGGCCACCGGAGTCATGGGTGGATGGGTCGTCACAGGAATGGGAAGGACTGAAGAGATCGAAGGGCCTGTCACTGCCTTCCTCCGTTGCGACAGGCCTCTTAGTTTTCCGCCTTCTTGATTGGTCGCAATGGACAAGCACTGAGAAAATGTCCGGCAGTACCACAATACAAACAAAGACGGAGACTTCTCCTGCGTCTTTTCTCAGCCTCCGATAATGGTCCTCTGAGTGCTCCTAGCTGCATCGGTTCTAAACCCATCTCCGAACTGACGGGCGCGCCTCCAGCCTGAGGAAGTGGTCGGGGAAGGAACCTCTCTAACCGACGTCTCTCACCTCTTCTTTCGGCCAGGCGATGATCAATACGTAGGACCTGCTCCTGGAGTAACGGCAGAGTCTCAGGTTCGGGTATGTGAAGTAACTCATCCTTGTATTCTTCTCTTAGGCCGCGTCTGAACAGAGTTTTTTGCGTTACTTCGGGCCATTGAGAGTCCGTAGCCAATTGACGGAACCGACTTATATAAGTGATAATATCACTGGGTCCTTGTTTTAAATCCATCAACTGATTCTGTGCCGTAACAGCCAAATTGGGAGACTGAAATACCTCCAAAAATGCTTTCTCAAATGCCACAAAATCATTAAGAATGGGACTGTTAGCCGATACCAAGGGAGAAGCCCAGGCCAAAGCACTTCCTGTTAGATTTCCCAAGATGTAGCCGATCTTAGCCTTTTCTTGTGTGAAATGTGATGCCCGGAACAAAAAATGTATCCTGCAATGGTTGCAGAATTCTGCCACACGCCTAGGATCACCATCAAACTTCATGGGTGCGGTAGAAGCCATTGGAGTCTCCGCATGTGGAATAACAGGGGTTCCTTGCATGACCATCTGGCGAAGATTGAGATTCTCCTGACGTAATACCGCCATTTCTGCTCTTAAGGCTCTGACTTCGTCATGGATCTCCTGGGATTCCTCCATCTCCGTCTCAGAACTGGGGATAAGGCGTCTCAATCTGTTAAGTTGTGTGTCCCGAGGACGGGGCGTACCTGTATCTCCAGAAGTCTTGCGTGCCGAGGTAGCCAGGTCGTGGTAGAGGTAGACACGTAGCTGATGAAGTCTTCACAAATGAAGAGTAGCGACGCAAAGAACCAACCCCGGACCCATCCTGTAATACAGGATTGAACTGGGGCCGGCTCCTGACGCCACGAATGACGCTTCCCAATATTAACGTGGCGTCAGAACAGTGCAAGCACTGACTGGGAAGGTCGTAGATGTTTCTGGCAGGTACCGGCAAGTATCCCAAGCAGCTATCCAGGATAGTGAAGTACAAAAGTAGCCAGTACAGGTAAGCTGGGAGTCCAAGGTGCCAATGCCGGTAAGCAAAGAGTCTATGGTACAGGTACAGGTAAGCAGTGAATCCAAGGTACCAATGCAGGAGAGCCGGGGAAGCAGACCAGGACCACAGGAGACTCAGCAGGAAGTGGGCAACTCAGGCAAGGATGGAAGCAGGAGGATTCCCCAGGGAGGTAGACCAGAGTACACAAGAAGACAGGAGAGGGAAGGGAAAGGGGAGCCAGACAAGGGTAGGGGCAGGAAGGACACAGCCCAGGCACAGGATCAGGACCCAAGAACCTCAGAACCAGGGAGCGAAGCGGAAGGGAACCAACCGCGTTGAGACGCGATGGGAAAACAATTCGGATCGCTTAAGTAGCGGTCCCGTGTGAAAACGAGGCTTGAACCGCGCTGCAATGCGCATGCGCGAATGGATGTCGCCTCGCGAACGAGGTTTGGAACGCAAACACGTTCGAACAGCTGCGTGAACGACAACCGTGCCCCACACGGGCCAGGACAGAGCAAATCCGCCGGGGAAATGTGCCCGGGGCGGCGCGTCGTCTCCACAATCTGAGACGTGGGTACAGCCGCCAGGAACCAGCACGCCCCCCAGAGCCCCGCCGCCCAGTACAGGTAGGTGTCCTAACACCTTCTCACAATCGTTGCATAGGAGATTACTTTATTGACCTTGTCATGCTTTTGGTATAATACTGCAGTCAAGCATGCATTAGAGAACCCTGTCTCCAAGAAGAACTCCTTGTTTCTGACAGGTTAAGCTAGGCAAGGTGCTTGTGAGAGGCTTCTCTTGAGTTGTCTTACTGCCTTGGCTTGTTCTGGACCCCATTCCCACTCAACCCCCCCTTCAAAAGATGAATCAGGGGTCTTGTGATCTCTGCGTAGCCCTCAATGAACTTTCTACTTTAATTAGTCAGTCCAAGGAGGCTCCTTAGTTCCCACAGAGTTGTGGGGTCTTTTAATTTCTGGAGTGCGTCCACTTTCTTTTCCTGGGGACAGAGACCCTGAGGAGTAATCTCATGCCCCAAGAAATTAACACGGGTTCTACACCACTGTGCCTTTTGAAAGGAAAGTTTTTCTCCGGCAGCCCTCAACTGTGTCAGAACATAACGGATCTCCGCAATGTGTTCCTCTACAGTTGAGCTTTTGATGAGAACATCATCCACATAGGCCAGGTTACCCTCTCACCCAGGTCGGGCATGGCCTTATGTAGAAAAATGTTGAATTCATTGCCGGAGTTCATGTATCCGAAGGGAGTCCGGGTCCATGTGTACTGCTGCCTCCCAAAGATAAAGGCCAGCTTGTATTGGTCCTCCCTACTGACAGGAACAGTCCAGTATCCATTGGTCAGGTCTATTGCAGTGAATACCTGTGACCCCTGGATTTGGTCAATGTAGGGAAGAGGCCATCGGGAAGTATGGACCCGTTTGTTGAGCTCCCTAAGGTCGGGGCATAGTCTCCACTGGCCGTTTGGCTTCAATATCCCCAGCACCGAATTATTGAAGGTGCTGTGGACTGGATGGATTATCCCACGGGACTCAAGGTTCTTAATTATTTCAGTAAGGGACTCCATTGATGCAAGAGGCAAGTGATATTGCTTCACAAACACTGGAGTCATGCCAGGGTCTGTGGGAATTGTTGTTGTGTGGATGTCGGTGCGACCACAGTCATATCGCAAAGAGATCTTGAAAATCCAAGAAAACTTGATTCACCTTTTTCTTCTCCTCCAGAGTCTAACAGGCATCAGCTAGGTTGACTCTCTCTTCAACCATCTGCCTGAAGCCCGGAAAGTCTTCTGGTTTTGCTATCTCAGCGGCCTCCTCCAGCTGGGTGGAGAAGTCCCTGGTCAAAGTGTTGATTTGGACTGGTGGCTTCAGGTGGGGAAGGCAGTCCTCGCGTACCTGGAAAATCACCTCATCCCTCCTGAAGTCACAAGTCACATCTTCCTTACCATAAGGGCAGGAGGTGTACGCTAGCAAGTTCCCCCCATACCGGGTAAAGATCCTGTCTGGTGTTGTGTTGTCATCACTATCACCGTCAAAACAGTCCTTGGGGATTGGTCCTAGCAGTTCATTACCTAAATCTATGGAAAAATGTCGGTCATCAACCGCCATTCCAATAATGGTGCCTGCGGCTAGAGTGATACTCTTTAAGTCGCTGTTATCCACCTCTATTGGAATGGTGTCATGTTCTATATTGACTAGTGGTGTTGCGTTTACCCCCAACCCTTGCTGTTGGAAATAAGCATTCAGATGAACATAAGCATCAGGGTTTTTCAATTTCTGTCCTCTTTCAACTTTCACTTCCAGGGAGAATTGTCAGGTCCTTTCTGGGATGGTGACTTCCTCTCCAATCTGAATTTCAACTGCATAAGGCAGCAATTGAGCTGACCTAAATGCTTTCTCTGGGTCATCAAAGCCCATGGGATCATCCGCTAATCAGGACCAAGCTTTGAAGTTTATTAGGTCCAAACTAATGGAAAAGTGATTGAGTATATCACGTAAAAGGCGGCAGTGACGTCTCGCACGACCCAACAATTATGAACTATGCTCTTGTTGACTATGGAGATTTTGAGCATACACCTGCTTGGCAGGAGATGTTTGGATTTGGGTGTTTCCAGATCCATTTCCCATTTGTCTGTCAGTTTGAATGTGGGAATGGCTGGATCTTTTGGGAGTTGGCGAAACATGGCTTCGCTGTTGAAGCTCTTACCATTCTTCACACACAATCGGGCGAGAACAGAGTCCTTCCCCTCATTTAACTAACAGGGATGAACAACTGCTCTCCAATTTGCTGAATATCAGCCAAGATTTGAGCTGATTTCTCATCTTTCTGGACTATAGGAGTGGGAATGTCTGATTGTGGATTGGTAAAGAATTTCAGAGTGTTTCCTTCCAGTGTGGAATACCACCTTAGACTGGAAGGAAGGTTGATTTTCAGAAATAGAGAGGACCCCCCATCACCAGTTTGTTGTCCTACTGCGATTACTGTCACGTCTGGAATTTGGTTGTTCTGGAAGTGAAATTCTACTTGGTCAGATTTTTGTTCAACCATGTGGCATGTGCCGTTTAAACTCACATGGTTGACACTCTGTTTCACTTTTATTGGTCGGCAAGTCTGGGTCCAGAGGATCTTGTTTACACAGTCTATTAGGGGTGACAGCCTTCGCAGGAGGTCATTCCCTAGTAAACAAGGGGTGGGTACCCACTGGAGTCACAACTATGACTGGGTGCTTCACCTTGTTTCACCCAATTTGAATGTCCAAATCTGCAGTGCCCTCGACGGGAATTTCCTTCCCGTCAAAGTTCTGAAGTTGTCCAGGAAGAGGGGTGAGAGGAATTTGATAATTCTCCCCCCTTCCTGAATTCAGTCTATCAAAGGTGTTTTTGGACAGAAGGGTAGCTTGGGATCCAGTGTCCACCAGTGCCAAAATTGTACCCTGCCCCTGTACTTGAACCGGGACATAGTATCTTCCCTCTCTATCCGCAAGGGGACACAGTTAATGCACATTTTTTGGACAACTGGTGGGTTAGTTTTCTAGTTTTGGACACTGATAGAGAAGAGATTTGGGCAGAATTCGGTTCGGAGTCTAGGGAATCTGAAAGGAAAAGGTGGCAACTAGAGATGGGAGAAGTTTTGAGATCCCCTGGTTCTGGTGCTGGGCTGCCCTCCCCCCCCTTTTGGAGGCAGTCACCAGGATGGGCTTGACCCAGGGGATTTTCCTGCTGTTGGTTCTGGGGTTGGATGATGGAAGGCGCTAGCCCAATCCCCACATCTACCCAGTCTGGATTTGAATCCTTTGGGACCCATTTTTCTTTGGGAGGAGTTCCCCCATCTCTGAAGGAGAAGATCCTTTTCCCAGGATCCTCTGAGGATCCCTCTCCTTCAAATTGGAAGATTTGTACCTCCTCCTAAAAATGTGTTTTTTTGGGGTCTTTGTTTCTCCTACCCCCCCCTCTGCTCCTTGGGTGGCAGACCTTCAGGGGCAGGAGATTTTGGTTCCAGTTCCTGGGTTTCCAGGGGCTTTTTACAAGTGGGGAAGGAGGCTTTCTCCAAGGCTTTACACCCTCTGCCCCTTGTGCCTCCTCCCTGGGAACCAGTGGGTTGTCGGGGCGCTGCCCCGTCATTGTTCTGGAGCACCAGGTCTGGAGTTTCTGTGCCTGCATGCTCATCTGAGGGTTCTGCTGAGCTCTCAGCATGTGACCCAGATCCTGTGCCATGTTGTGGACCTGGCGCTCTAGCTGTGATACCCGCTCAGACTGATACAGGGTTCTCATTTCTCCCCTGGGCTGATCCCGGGAAGGGTAGCTATCCCTTCTCTGATAATACCCTGGGTTTGGAAGATTTGGGTACCCCTCCACCCTTGACCTCCCCTCTCCCGGATTAGGTTGTCTGGGCTCAGGAAAGTGTGGAAAGAAGAATGGATTGCTCTGGGGTTGGAAATTTTGTGGATGCCTGGGGAAAAAGTTCTGCCCTCCTGGGGGAAGTGAGGAGGGAAGTGAGGTGCTGCTTGGTTGGATCCTCCCCTTGGGCTGGAGGAGTCCACACATAACCCAGGATGGGTCTGTTCCCCTTGTAGCGGGGACTTGCATAGTCAGGGGAGTGAGGGATCCCGTTTGTGGGATTACTTCCTTGGCTCCCTGTCTGTGACTGGCCCGTGGGCCTTCTGGGCTTGGGATTGCTCAGATTTTGTGCAGGCGGGTTTTTAGGCCCCCCATCTCCAAATCCAAAATGGGGGCAACCTTGACCTCTGCCACCTTAGCAGCAGCAGGGATGTTGGTTGGTTTGGGGTTTGGGGTTTTTAGGATTATTCTTGTTTTCTATGGGCTTTTGTACCTCATAAATTCGGGTGGCCTGATCAATGACCCAGTCTAGTGATCTTTTCTCATGAAAATCTCTCACTAGCTGGGTCATGATGTACTTGGGTAGAGCGTGGAAAAAAGTATTGACAAATTCTTTGCTGTCCGTGCGTACGCTTTAATTCCTGCACAAATTCTTGTGGGGCCTGATCCTCCCCACAGTGTAAGTTGTAGGTTGCCTTGCGAGCCTCTTGGGGATTTCTGTAAACAGAAAAATGCTTCGAGATGGCCGCTCTATATGTGGACCATCTAGAATGATTTTGGTCCTCCAGCCCCGCAAAGAAACTGGAGTATTCTGGTGAGAAGGTCCATTTCACATACTGAATGCAGCTACTGCTGTCTTTCAAATGGAAAGTTTCCGTCATCTGCTCAAAGAGCTCTAAGTGCTCCCAAACAGAATACTTAGCGTTCTTATGATAAGGCGTGATGACGCTCCTTAACGCCTTGAGTTGTTTTAAGGGATCCTTAAGCAAGGCCCTTTTTTGCCTTGTTGGCCTTCTTGGTACGGGTAACCCTGATCCAATCCTCCTCTGACTCAGAAGCACTGCTCCCAGAGGTGCCCGTCTGGTCTTCTAGGTTCTCCCGGATTCTGTGAGCCTGGGAATGGCTGGCCGAATGTGGGGACCTAGTCTCCTGTGTCCTGGGGCGCTCAGAGGAGTCTTCTGATTCCTCCTTGCTCCCAGGATATGATGGGTAACCCCCACTGTCCTAGCTGGGCAGAGGTTTTCAGGATGCCCTTAGTGGGCCTACCCTCATGGAGTTCCCCACTAAACTTCACAGTACTTGGGTACCCATACCCAGATGCCCGCCCATCCATTCCTGGGAGGTACTGGTCTATGAGCCCCATACTTCTGATTGGATAGAAATCTGCCGTCCCCGTGGCCCTGGGCTCATGTGTGCCAGTGGACATGGGGGTGGCAGAGTCCAGGGACTGGGAGAGATAAAGGCCTCTGGTACTAGGGTTCCTGAGGTTATGCTCAGGTGTTTCCCTTTCCCAGTGAACCTCATCTCTATCAGCCCCTGCTCCCTGTTGCCATGCAAGGACCTGAACTTTCTGTTCCTCAATCAAGGCCTTACTAGTCTCTATCAGTCTCTCGTGCATGGCTACCTGCTGTGGATCCTGTCATTGTTCTCTCAGAGAGCCTCATTTTTTCTCTGTGCTTCCTCGGTTGTTTTTGAGTACTGGGCCAGTCTTTGCTGCAGGAGGGTTACCTCCTGAGTCCTGTCCAGACTGGCCTGTTCCTTCCTTGCCAGAGCATCTTGCACCCTCCTGGTGTGCTCTAACAATCTTTCATGCTCTTTTTGGAGGTCACCCAGTCCCAGAAGGGCCAGGTGATTTTCTTCTACTTTCCTTTTTAAATAACAGACTTCCTGGACTAAGGTGTCCCTTTCCTGAGCAAGAGCCTGCCTCTGTGCCGCCAGGTCGTCCCTCTGTCTTTGAAGGGCACCAGCTTTCTGGTGCTCTTCATCAAACTCTGCCTGGGTACCCAGGTCTTTCAGGATTAATTTATTGCTTTCCTCTTTCTCTCTGTCTAGTTGGATTTGCAGGGTGACTACCTGCTCTGTGCATGCCCTGTTAAAGTTTATTTGTTGCTCCAGCTTTTTCTGGCTCTGCAGTAGGGAGTCCAAACTTTCTTGGTACTCCTTCTGCAAGGCCAGAATTCTGGTATCCTGTTCTGCCTTTTCCTGCTGCAGGATACACATGTCCTCTTTTATTTTGACTATATACTTCCTACTTTCATTTTCTGACTCCTGGCTCCTCTGCAGCCTCTGCTCAGAAGAGTCCAGAACAGTTTGGGCCTTTTCTAACGCCATCAGTTGCCTACTTGCCAGATCTTGGCCTTCAGCATATTTATCCTGTATGGCTCCAATGGATAAATATAGATATGCCGCTATCTTGGCAATCTTATTTTGCTCATCCTTGGCATTAGAGGCCATATATAGTTCGCTCAGGGCCACATGTAAGGGACCCTGGACTTTCAATATATCTAACCCTGTTGCAGTGATCTGTTGTGTGATTGCCTGCAACCACACATTCTGATTCTGATCCTGCTCTGTCCATTCACCTCTCACAAACAACATATGCAAAAGGTGTTCTCTAGCCATATTGATGTCTACCAATGTCGCCATTCTGGAAATATTGATTTCCTTCCTGATTTACAGAAGTTTATTTTATTTTTGCAAAACAGACCGTTTCCTTAGAGTGTTCCCTTTTCAGGGGTGCTTTTACAGTGTAACACAGTGTGATAGTCCAACAGAATGTATGTATCCTATTAGTTAGCACACTGTGTTAAGATGTGATAAGTGGTATTTCTAATCCAGAAATTCTGCGACGAGCCCCCAATCAGTAAGTGGTTCCAACCCAGCACTCCAACTAAGTCAATGCCTAGCGTGAGATGCCCAGCTAGAACCCTTAATTTATATATTTTTATGTCAAAAGATCTTTTATTTCTGGACGATGTACCCTTATATAACCCCCCTCTCCTTGAATACCCCCGGTCTCACTGAAACAAGAAGTAGGTTGTTTTGCAAAGTTAAAAGATTTATTTGTTGAATTGAACAATATATATATATAACACACTTTTATGAATATGAACAATATCTAGATATCACACTTATTCATCTTTATAGGAATGGGTGCTATCACACCAATCAACAATCTCTTTAATCAATAGGAGTATGGGTGAGAAGAATAATGTAGCAGAGAATACCTTTATGTGGGTTCAATGAAATGCAATGATATGAAATTAATGCAGCACAGAAATAAAACTTGATATGAAGTCAATCAAAGACAATGTAATTACTCTTTCCCCCTGTTAATACACAATCCCCCCTAATATGCAGTATGAAGATATGGAATGAGGGAACACAGGTTTCACGAATAACAATCAACAATTGCGGTTTCAATCCCAATTTCCCCCAGCAAGCTTAGAGAAAACAGGAATGATTTTAAACAGGTTAATTGCTTTTGATTCGCTAATGGGATTCAAAACTAGTGGGAGCTGCTTTGGATAGGTTCAGGTAGACACTAGCAATGATGTTGGAATGACTAATAGATATGGAATGAAATTGAGGCAAATGCAGAATCGCTGAAAACATTTCAGCGCGCGAGAAATGTGAAAACAGAAAAACTATAAGGAGTTGGAGAATGTTTCGTAGTTCGTTTGAAAGCTGAGAATGTTAGCTTCAATTTGACATTTAAATCCTGTTCCTAGCACGTATGGTCTAATAGTTACAGAGGTTTTAGTAAAGGTCAATTTTTCAGAAAATACTCAAGATTTCAAATGAGATATGCGCTGTTGATGATTACAAACAAGGGTTTCTTAACACTAAGGGAGGTTATGAAGATGCGAGGTAATGGTATTACCACTGCATTTAAGGGCTGTCCCAATACAAGGCCAGCTTTTTACTGGAGGTGAAAATCCCATTTAGCGCCCTGTTTTCGACGGTATTACTGCCGACTGTATTAGCCTGCAGTTAGCATGAAAAATGCCCCATTGGATCCAATGGACCCAATGGGAAATGGGGATTTACCGTTAATGCTCAACCTGTGATCTGGCGGTAATACCGGAGGACCGGTGGGTGCTAAGGCTATTACAGTCGGGCGGCATTACAGGTGGCATAAAGACCAACTCGCGATGAGGCCCTAAGAAATAAGCAAGAATGCACTGTAGTACTGCTTATCAAACTGGACCAATCATTGCAAACATTGCAATAAGAGAGCATTTCTAAACTCGAGCAGGTGCTGCAGCAGGACTAACGCCTTATGAAACAGCTCAAGAAAGGTCTCCCTATAAATACTTACTCACGTGGCTGGATAACCAGAAGTAATCTAATGAACGCTTTATCTGTGGTCCACTCAATGATGACCCCAATTAATCCTACAGCTTCATAAGAAAGAGAAGGACTCATCAGTAAAATCAATCATGACAACCAAAAAGTTGCAGGAGAAGTCCCTGGGTCAGGTCACAGTAGACCAGGCACCATCGGACATGGTCTCTAACAACCAAGTGAACATATGGTCCTTAAATAGGTAGCATGTCATGCAGTAGATGGGATGCAGAGTAACTCTTACACCAAATAATCAAACCAACTCAGGAAGAAGGCAAATTCGGTTTACTGTTTTATTATCAATTGTCAAAAACAGGTAGTTGCAACAGACATTCACGGACGTCGCACAGCATAATCTCATTCGAGAACTCAAAGCATTTCATAAAAAAGTACATTTATAGAGTGGCAAATAAGAAAACCTACACAGGTTTGTGATAGGCTTGAAGGGAACATCTAAGTATTCTTTCTATAAGGTATTGGGTATTGATTGGGGTCTCTACAGTCAGGTGAACAAGTTATGCCCACCCCTAGTGCAAGTTCTCTACAACAGTTATTTGACACACAGCTCATCATTGGCTATCAAACTATAAGGCTTTTAGTTATATGGTCTCCTATAATTGGTCTGCACACTTGTAACCTTGTGGAATGTTCAGCTCACTAGCAGCACGTAAACTAGTACCCCAGGTGTCAATGGGTGGACTTTGAAACTGTCTCCCCACCCAATTAGCTCAACATCACTCGTCGTCCATGCCTTCTGCCATGGAGATTGCCTTTGAACTTGGTCTTGCAAAGTATTCTCGCTCCTGGGTATATATGGGAGCGTGAGCACACGTTATCTGAAGTCTAGAGCTGCATGCCCAACTTCTATTTCCATCCATAGCCCACATGACAGGAGACTGCAATTTGGCTAATTTTCTAGCATTTAATTTATTAAATCAATATAACTTGGCACTCATGTGTTCTTTCTTTGCACCTTAACAAGGGATGACTCAGCTTCTCATGTTCACTGTTCTTCAAGGATAGATAACCAGTTCTTGGCTGCTCCAGTCTTTCACACCAAGCCAGACAGCCTTTCCCGGTCCTTCCTCGATTCCAGCTGTTTTCTTGCTGTGACACAACTTTCAGCCATCTTCTCCATGGGCTTAAGCTTACTAAAACTGTGACACTGAAGTCAAGATTTATTAAACGGCTTGCATTTTCTGCAGTGCCCTTCAAACGTGCAATCTTCACTTTGCATATGAAAGTTTACTCGATTCTTTACTTCGTCATCAGATTCCATAAAGTCTATACATCCTCTTCTTCAGCCACTCTTCTCAGTGCATCACGTTCATCTCTTGTGACGTTACCAACTCTTTCTTCCGATTTCATGTTCCTTCGGGGACCTCTTCCAAGAGATAGGCTTTCTTAGTGGAAACATTTTCTCAAAGGTTCTCCATGGAATAGTCATAACCACTGGTGTCATGCATGGTGTGATTTCAGGCTTCCAGCATATATGTGGGGGGGGGGGGAATTCCTTGAAGAAGTGCTTCTTTGGGGTCCAAATCTTCAATTCAGGGATCATGCTGATTTTACATGGTCATCTACACTCCAGGTCATGTAACTGCACTGTCCATTCGGGTTACAATAGATCCATCGTTCTACATACTTCTTGTGATTCCTTGGATGCAGGAACATTATTTCATCAGGTGCTAAGATGCTGGCCTCTATATATTTTCTGATATCTTTATCATCAACTCCTTGGGTCCAAACCCTGATTCGACATTGATCATGATCTTCATTCCCACTGCCTTTTTTGCTGTCTTCTTGCACCTTACCAACCTACAAGAAATTTACGATCTTCCACCCTTGCTCAGCTGCAGGGTAGTAAGTCAAGATCCAGGGGCCTCTAAATGTCCTTCCCGGCCATTTCATCCTCCTTTTAGAATGCTTTTCCCCTAACTATTAGATCCATGCCCAACCTGAAGTTATTCAGAAAAACCATGAAAGCAGATCTTTTCAGGTAAATCCTTGGCCTTACTAGTCATTCCTTCGTGTGACCCCTTAAATTCTTACAGATGATCACTGTCCCACACTTTTGTTTTCCTTTTATGTTTTTGTTGCACCCCGAAGCCCACAGGCTGTTGGCACATTATACATTTAAAACAAAAAAAATGTATAAACTGTGTCATTATTATCTTGATCACACAGAATCCAAACATTATCATCAATAATACTGCTCCAACTTGAAGATGTTCGCCATCCATTGTGCAACCCATGAAAAGATAGACGCGAACCAACCGTCATCTGCAATTGCCTCTGTCTCATGTTCCATCCGATTGTGCAGTTTTGTAAGCAACTTTTTGGCCACTGTCAAGGTCTCATTCTCGACGCCGTGCGAAGGTATGAACGTGCAACATGATGGTCTAATTTTGGCGCAAACTCCTCCATCCATTGCTGCGATTATGTCAAGGACATACCTATTCTGCAGGGTCATCAGTCATATGGGCCACAATTCTTCTTTGATTGCATTTAATCCCTTTATGGTAGTGTTGATCATCTACAGGAGCTCCCTTCTGGTTTTTTGTAACCATTTAGCATTCATCATTGTTTGGATCCCTGGAATAAAGATAGCTGTGAATACCGCAGCAGACTGGCTAAACAGCCTGTGCTTATATGGAATAGCATCAAAAGCTTCTATTAATTTCGCTGAAAAATAGTTCTTTCTCTTTGTTTGATTGAGAAGTTTGAGTGCTCGTCTCCTTCTTAAATGGACATCTGCTTTTGGAAATTCACCAATGTTCAGTACACTCTGTGGAATCACTAATGCAGAAATATGAACGAGCACCAAAGAACACCTCCCTCCCCATTCCTTGGGCAGCTTCATATAGGCTCTGGACCCACAAGCCCAATATCGATCAATCAGGATGGCGGTCCCTACTCCCATTCTACTAATGTCAACTGTAGTTGTGCAGCTTTTGTTATTTCCCACATGATTCTTTCCTTCTCTTCTAGAGCATATCGTCGCATTTGCCAATGGGATTACAACCACAACCATCTTCGACCCACGTTAGTAGTTTGGTATACTCGGCCCACAACTTCAAACATTCACCGTTCCCTTTCTGTACTTCTTGTATATATTCTTTCTTCAGTAAGTGAGCTATACAGGACATCAGTCCTTCTTCCCATCCCTTCTTGGATTTTACTTGTCCATAGATTAGCAGCTGAGTTTGTTCCCAGCATCCAGGCATCCACGCTGTTTCTGTTCCATCAGGACAGTTTAGTCTTTCCATTTCTTTAATGACTACCTCTTCCCGTCCTGTCGTCGGATACGTACGCATTTTGCTTTTCCATGCAGGTTTCTTTTCCATCTGTGTAGTCTTAATATAACCATCCTGAAATGAAAACCAACATTTTGCTCGCCATTGCAGAGTGGCCAAACTTCCTTGAAACTGTCCTCTGGACATACATGCTGCAAGATGAACGAGACATCTGGCATCATGTTCTGGAACTTCTCTAGAGATTAAAGTTTTACGCTATTCATGGCATAGGGCATGAGAGCATAGACACAGCTACTCTCCTTAGATGTTCTCTCTCCCACCTTTTACATGTGCTGGTACCACATGTTATTACCCATGTGTGCTATACTATCTAGATATGTGTTTATCCCACCATTGTCTTCCTCTGTATTTCTCTTGTTCCTCTCCAATGCACAGTTTACATAATACTCATGAAGCATATCAAAAAGAGTTCTCTCTGTGGGGAGGATCATAGGAACGTCTGTCTCAGTGGAAGTAAGCTAACCAAGAGTAGTTCCTGTAGTAGGAGAAATCATAGTGGTCTCTATTTCAATAGGAGCATTAATATAATAGGGAATGCTAACCAGGAGAAACAGAAAGACACACAGTATAGTTGCACATCCGTATAAGAACCAACATATTAACCCTCACTACACAGTATTCTAGAATTGGTTGGGCTTGCTCATTCCCCAACATCATACCAGCTTCAACATTCCTCATTTTTACATCAATTGTTAAGGAAAAACACTTTTAATCCGGCAGCTGCAATAAATCTGGCAACTGCAGTATTTCCTCTACTATTGCTACAAGCAGCCTTCTGATTAAAGGGCCACTCTTAAGATCCTGGAAAAAAGTGCGAACATCAATGTCTTTTCTTACAAGAGCAGGATAAGTTTGAAGGATAAATATAAAAACAGCAGGAATAGGTCTGTGAACATCTCTGTTTGTTAAGACCATAGATTCAACCAAATCAAAACGAGTCTGGAAATTGTTCACATTTCCAATCATCAAATTCAAATTCTAGATTAGGCATATTCATGACACATCAACAACTTTCCAAAGTTCAATTTTCAAAAGATTCCTGTGACTCTCTGCACGGGTTGCACACCTGCTATAATATCTATAAGGAGAGTTCAAAACGCGTCACAGTCCAAATGCAAAATCTGCATTTATCAGCTGGTTGCCTTATCGTCCTTCTTCTTCATCATTGATCGAGTCTGCACACGCTGAAATCGTTCTTCTGGTCTTACTTCTGGATCGACAGCTGGGGCTGGTGCGGTCTCGCTGGTGTATAGCTTCACGTTGTTTAAATGAAGTCACGTACGTCTGCCTTGGATCTTTACTGCTGAGGGAGTGATATTTTCAATACAAAAGGGGCCATTAAATCTTGGCTCGTGCCACTGCCTAGTGAAGTTTCTGATTAGCACTGTATCGCCAACAAATAGTCTTGCTGCTGATAATAATGAGCAAGATACTAGAAGTCATACATGTCAAATAATTGTGCAGCTCATCACCTAGCAGTTTTGCAGTACTCTGGGCATCATTTCTACTCCTCGATGGAGGTGTAAGAGGCATTCTCATTTGCCTCCCTGTTATTAGTTTGTGGGGTGTAAGGTGGTGGTCCAAACCAGGCTGATTCCTTAGGGCATATAAAGCTAAGGTCAAGCAATATAGCAATCCCTTTTTCAATGTTATCTTAAGCTTGGTAATCCTTTCTTTAAGGAGGCCATTGAGTCTCTCACAAAAATTCTGTTTGCTTGAGGGTGATAGGCAGGAGAAAAAGTGTGCTCAATGCTTAACAATAAATAGGCCTATCGGTTTGAACACTTCATTGACAAAATGTGGTCCATTATCGCATCTAGGCACTCCACACACACCCTATCTTGGAAAGACTTCACGCACTAATAACATTGCCGTGCAATTGGCTTCAGGGTGTGTGTACAGACCTGCCTCGATCCACCTAGAGAAGGGACACACCACCTCTATCAGATACCTGTATCATTACATACCTGCAGCATATCAACATAGTCAATATATAAATGATGAATAGGACCTTTCGGTCAAGGAATTACTCCTCTAATAATTCTGAGTGTATGCCCAGCTGTACATTTCTGACATACAATGCAATTTACTACATAGAATGTAACGTGTTCTAACAGATTTGGAACAAACCATTCTTCCGCAATTGTTGCAGCAAGACTCTCCCTAGTCACATTCGCAGGGTAATGCAGCTGTTCTAGCGCAATCTTTAATAACGCGACTGCCATTACTGCTCTCCAGTGCTATCCTGTCGCCATAATGCTTCTGTGGGGGATAAAGAACACCACCTTCATTCCATAATTCCTGCTCTTTTTGCGGTGCACTTCCCTGAATTTCCATTAACTGTGTTTTTTGCAAATGATTAAACCCTTCTCGCTTTACCATAGTCGTGGTTTCTCCCTTTCTTATACTAGGAGTATCAAACTTGAGATATCTGCTGAATACACAACCCTTTTGGCTTCTGTGTCTGCGGCTTCTTTCCTGGAAGAGACAAAATCTGTTTGCTTAGTATGTGCTGCACATTTAACTATTGCTATAGATACTGGGAGTTGTAGTGCCTTAATAGCCTGTCCAATAAGGATGCGTGCTGCACTGGAGTTCAGTCCACTTGGAGGTACCCCCTCCTTTTCCAATGTGCTAGCCCTGCCTGTACTGTTAACATCACATAGGCGCTGTCACTGTACATTGTCACTTCCTGCCCTTCATGTTTCTCGAGTGCGACAATGAGCGCTACCAACTCTGCCACTCACGCTGAAAAGTGAGACGGTAGTCTAGCACTTGCTGCAATTACAAACTCACCATTTGCTCTATGCCTCACTACAGGTGTGCCAGAATTCCTTTCTCCACTTGTCTGATCAATTTTCAAAAAACCTTCAATAAAGAGAATTTCCCCTCCTGACAATGCATTCTCTTTTACGTGTGGTATATCATCATAAAATCTGACATAATTCCCACAGTCAAGCACATGATCACTCTCTGCAACTGGCTCAGTGACAAATGTGACTGGATTCACTATTCTACATCTGAATATTTTGATCGTTGGATTTGAAATTATTACTTAATAAGCAGAAGCTTTCTAAGAAGTTAAAGTACCCTTGGGTTTCTCTAAATGGCAAAGCATGCTCGACAAAAAGCCTCATAGAACAGCCAATTACAATACTTGTAGACTTCTCAATTGCGAACATGGTGGCTTCCAAGGACTGTTCACACGGAAAGTGTCCTTTCATAACTGGATGTAAAATCCCATTGTTATACGCTAGAGGTTTGTGCCCTCATGTCGTTCTCTGTTAAAGCACTGCTTTCATGACTGTCGCTACCCACTCCCTTACCATTTCCACCTGCCTCTGTTTCTTCCATGGGGCTGCCTCCTGAATCATCATTCAAATGGAAGACGAGCCCTCTGTGGTGCCCACTCTCCACTTCCATGTCAGGCTCAACAACAATTCACATGCACACTGCGATTCTCTTTCTTGTTATTATCATGTTGGGACTTAGCCCTGGGTTAATAGTAGCAACCTGCAGTGATAGACTGGATGTACTGGTAATGGCTTCAGGACCTGCCTATAAGGACCACACTTTTCTTTGGCCAATAACTTGGGCCCTGGACCATTCCTGGCCATTCCAGCCCACTGCTGCGGGTGTTATTGCGCAGAGTGCACTATTGAGTGCAGTTACTGCAGTTGGTGCAGCGGTTGCAACATGCCAACAATAAAGGTTCATTCAATATAGCGGTAAGAGAGGCTTTGGGACTTATACTGGTGGGAGTAAAAGGGTGTGTACTGTTAACTATTGCTCCTACAGCCCAAGTGCTTACTACTTATTGTCTACCGCATTTATCTTCATATGATATGATACGGCATTGAAATTAAAAAACACCTATACACAAGTGTTTCAAGGCACGATGAGGCAAGGGAGGGGAACAGAGGGAAGACAGAGACAAGGATCTTGCTAGGCCAGGTGACATTGAGATTGCGCAAGTGCATACAGGGGATTTTGGACTAGTACAGCGAGTTCAGTTACACATATGCCGGCAAAAAAGAAAGCACCATACAAACTATGCAGCCCGGTCATGGCACCTGCAGTTCCAGTTGAGGGAGCGTGTGATGATAATTTGCAGGCTCATCAGCCAGCTCAGACATCAATTGAGCCCCAGCAGAGGGTAAATAAGTGAAGTGTTGCCTCACACACTTTGGGAGATTATCATCTTTAGTATTTATTCACTGACATGAATATACATATGTAAGTATATGTCCATTAAATAGGGGACATGAATGTGAGCCCTTCAGTTCCCTCATCCTCCCTCTAACGGTGCTACTCGCGCTTCGCTCGCCTGCGTTGGCTCCATTCTGGAATCTTATTGTGTCCCTGAATTCTGCAGGCATGATACTACAATAAAATAACTATGTATTTTCCAGCAATTCTTGTGGGGGATGCTGACAAGTCTGCGCTTGTTGAAGGCGGTACAACCGTAAGAACAGTATTAAATCTGCCCCTACTGATAAAAACTCTTTGCTAAATCTATGTTACTCAATTCTAAAAGAGTGTGGCATGGCCGAGGCACCTGACTCGCAAGCACACGGGTCAGATCCTGTGATAATAGTTACAGGTCTTTCAGCGACCCTAGACCTGTTCAACGAGAAAAGTGATGCAGCTGTCAACGATACTGGGGACAGTGTTGGCTTTGTTGATGGTAATTTGAAAGCCACCCAATTTGCCTTAAAAATTCTCTGTGGCAAAATACACAGGGCAGTCGCAATGCACACAGATACCTTGTGCCATATGGAAAAGCATTGTTCTGAACAAGTAGCCATATTTCCCACATCAGTTCCACTGACTTTGAATGTAGTGGGGGCGCACCTCTGCTTTAGAGGCTCAGGTCCTTATCAATGACTTCCAGGAAAGGTGCGAGGACCGGTTGGGCCAGGATCTGGAATCGACTATTGGATCTGAGCCAAACGCACGCTGGGGACACAGAGCATTCAGAGAGGTTTATTTCAAGAAGGGAACATCAGCATCTGAAAAGGATTAACTTTATAAAAGCCAAGAAAGGAACAAGCAGGAAAACATCTGAGGTGGGGTGTGGGGGCATTACTGCTCCCCCTTGATGGCCCATTAGCAGAAGCAGGCATTAGGTCAAGAGTATTGTCCCGCAAAGCTAAGAAAAATACAAAAAGAAGACTCAAGGGGAAAAATGCTCAAAGTGGGACTTTGACTAGCTGGGTACTTAAACCACAAGCCGAGGTGGATGTTGAATCTGAAGAAGAGCTTAATGGTACATGCTCAGCGATATGTGACAATAGTGTGGTATCTCCATTGAACGATTCCCAGAATGTAACTCCGGAGGAGGCGGCCTCTCCTAACAGTATTCCTGTCATAAAAAAAGGCCTTAGTAGGGATAAGGATGGGAATTGTCGTGGTAAGGAGAGCATTTTGCCGGTATGGAAGGTTAAATCAAGCAATTCAGACTTTATTATAACAATCCTTTTCCCAAACTCCAATCAGGAGCCTTTACATCGCTCACACATTTTGCTGCTATTTTCAATGATACCAGCCCTCAGATTTCTTACCTCAAGAGATATCAATTATATTGATTTCCTGCATGACACAAAGACTGCCTCGACTTTTGTGCAATGTGTGTCACCCATTATTGCAAGTGTAGTAACAGATCATATTCCGGACTTTTTGACAATGGGATACCACATAGCTACATAGTCCTGGGATAAGAAAATGGTACCTACTAAGTGTGACATCAAAATAACTGCGACCAGATCTGGCCGAATAGTGCACACCAAGATTTCCTCGGATTCTAAACAAGTATGACATGCAGAACCACATGAGGATTGGGCATTGTTAGCAGGGTTTCACCACTGACATTTAGAATTGGCTTTGTGGAACATGCGGGGGCCAAACTCTTTTCCGCTCTACAAAGTAGTCGTGATTTGTTGATGAATGCTGATATCTTTTGTTTGTATGGAATGCTGGTTAACTGCTGAAATTCAAATGGATGGGTTTCAGGTTTTTTGCAAAAAAGAGGTTAAGTGAGAAAAAGGTCAACCAATGGGGGCTCTCTTAGTGGGAGTGAGATCCTCCTTAGCTGCTAAGGAAATAGACACATCTGAATAATGTTATGTGCAAGCAGTATTGCTTGATGTCTCTGATCAACCCGTTAGCAAAAAACTTGTGGTATACAACTTATATGACCCCCCCCTGTGGAAAATATCATGTTCTATCTCTACGATGTGCCAAACTCGGTGAAGCTGTGTAGCTATAGAGATTTGATGTGGTTGTGGGATTTAAATGCCCATTGTGTGGATACCACTGTATAAGCAGAGCACAAGTTTGTTAGGCCACGGAGTGTAATGTAACCTAGAACAGACAGGGCATGAAATGGTTGACCTTTCTGCAGGATTGGGAATTGGTGATGCTGAATGGCAGGGTGGCAGGGGATATCCCCTGCAGCCACACCTGCAGAATGGGAACATAAGCTCTACCACTGATTATCTCTTTGTTAATGCTATAACATTGTCTATGACCTGTGCCCTGGAATTCACATTTAACACATACAGTGATCACACATTGGTTGTTTTATTCCTCGCCATACAAAAAGAGAAAGCCTGACCCCTTAAAGTGGCAGAGTTAGTGGTGGGGAATAAGGGCTATCGACTTGGGTTGTCTGAGAAAAACATGAAAGCTGTGCGTACATTTATTGCGACTACGCCCATTGATTGTACTAGGGATGTGGGAATTGATGGCCCTATCCTGATTGAGGGGTAAAGGTGTGTTTGACAATGCGATACGTAACAAGAAAAGAATATTGAGGCAATGATTTAGACAGATGTATAATACAAAGCCAGATCGCTTAGAACGTTTATCAGAAATAAGAAGGCCACTATACAAACTGGATAAAGAGACATATATTTTTCTTTACGAATAGTGCTTGGCAAAGAATGTTAGAAATATTGAGAGCAGCAAACACAAAGAAAATATGGAGGGCGAGCAATAAGTCCAGAGGATGTAGTGTTGGCATGCTGGTTAACCCAATCTGTGAAGAGAAATGGGAATTGTTTTTGAAGAACAAGCATAACCTGCCCTTGGGACAATGTGATGAGTTTAGGAGAGCTCCAAACCCGGGCTCCAGATATCTCAGGAGGTCATTTAATGTCGCATTCACAAGTTGAAGGACTCGTGGGCCCACGTCCCGGAAGGGCTATCAAACTTGGTCATTAAAAACAACCCTGAATGTTGGGCTAAGCTATTGTATAGGCGGTACACCACGAGTGGCTGCATCCCTGATTCATTGAGGAGGGCCATAATTATCTCTGTATATAAAAAGGGTGAGATGAGTGAACCGGGTAACTATAAATATTAGCCTATTAGATATCTCTGCCAAAATCTTCTCCACCTTCTTGTTAAAGGAAATTACAGTTTGGGTGGAGAAGGCTAATTTGTTAAGTCTCTTTCAGACAGGATTTAGGGCGGGATGCTCGACAATACATAATATCTTAGCGTTGAACACCTTGATAGAAATCGCGCTGCAGAAGGATAAACCACAACTATACGTTGACTTCAACACGGTTCTAGGTCATTTGGTCAAAAATAAATGGTCGACAGGACAATTGGTCGACACCAAAAGGTCGACAGGTCAATTGATCGAATTTTTTTTGTTTGTTTTTTCACATTTTTTTTTTTTTTGGGGGAGGCCCCCCCAAACACCCTTTTTTTGCTAAAAACGCCTTTTTTTCCCTAAACGAAAACCTAAAATATATATACATATAAATAAATAAAAATTCGACCATTTGACCTGTCGACCAAATGGTGTCGACCAATTGTCCTGTCGACCATTTGTCTGTCGACCATTTGACCGGACACCCTTCAACACAGCACTTGACACCAGGAACGGGGGTAAATTGTGGACTAAATTCTGAAATAAAGGCATTCCAGAACATCTGTTATCGTTTCTGATCCAATTACATAAAGATACTAAAGTACAAGTCAAGCTGATTAGTTTTTGGGTTGTTATTCAAAGATATTAATACGAAAAGCGGAACTAAGCAACGGTGCGTATTGGGCCCTTTGCTTTTTGACCCACATATGGCAGATCTCAATGAATATCTATCTTTGGTTAATATTTTCCACCCAAAATAGGTGACACCCATATTACTATGCTTGCCTACATGGATGACCTGCTCGTATTAGACCACACTCATAAAGAATGGTATTTCTAGAAGCACACCCAAGCTCTGAGAATTTACAGAAGACAATGATCTTAAAATCAACTTGAGCAAGACCAAATTTACAAAATTTGGAAGGGGCAGAGACAGCAGATCTTCTATTGTTACCTCTGCAGGGATCATTACTTCTGTAACCTCATCCTCCTAGCTGGGCTATGATTTGTCAGATAAGGAAGGTTGCGGTGAGGTGATGGCCAGCAAACGGTTGAAAGCTTTGTCCCTGATACTTGTAATAAAAACAATTTGCTACAAAAAACACAGGTTACAGTCTAGAAGGGATACACATGGCTTATCAACAATGTGTGATATACACGTTGAGGAATGGTTTGGAGGCCAGTTTTTCCCATCATGGCACTTGGGTAAAACCTTTTGTGGGCCAGACCTGGAGAAAGACTTTGGGACTTGCACAGGCTATACCCATTGGGGCTATCCAATTACAACTAGGCTTGACATCTATTCATGCTTTCATATTGATAAACAAGTGGCTACTTTATATCAAGGCAAGCAGTTCACCATCTTCCCATTGTCTGCGTTTAATGGGGGAAGGCCATGTTGGGTAAAGCATTGGGTACATACAAAGTGCAATGCAAATCCATGTTTAAAGATATTGGCTTGAAGCCTACATGGGAGCTTAGCTGTGATCTTCTAAGGTGGGAATTCAGTCCCAAGGCTATGGTTTGGGACTGGACGAATACTCAGGAAAATGCCCAATGCCTGAAGAGCTATGAAGACTTTACTAGACTGTATAATAAATGTTTAACTCCTCCTTGCTATCTGGTCATACAGCCATCTCCTAACCTACTTATCGTAGGATTGTTTTACTGTTATGTTTGAATAAATTGCGGACTTTGGCTGTCACTGGTAGTTGGCAGGATATTCCTGATAATAAGAGTTTTTATTGTCTCTGTATAAACATACACATAATTGGATCTAACAGACATGTCTTGACGCAGTGCCTGACTATAACCAATTTCTATGAATTGGATCTAGCACGATTTGTGGATATCTGGGAATGTATTAGGGGGGATGCTTTCAGGGCACATTGTCTTGAGTGTTCGAGCCTCTGTTTGATACTTGCTCTCTCAAGATTGTTGATCAGTATAAGCAATGGCTTATGGCTTTCTGGAATCACCATTAATGCCGAATGCAGTGTGGCCATGGCACAGGTACCCCTTTATGACGGTGGGAGATGCAGGTATGCTTGCTTGCCACATACCCAATACATGTCCATGAGTCCTGCTGTACCCTTTCTCATATCCGGGATGACGATCGTTTTGTTGCAGTGTCTGTTAGAGCCCATCTGTACCTTCCCTTCGCCATGGAAACAACATTCGTGTTCAATTTCTTTCTGTGTTTTGATGGGTTTCTCGAGAGCTGTGACCCACTTGAGTTTTGCGATGTTCTGTGACAGACCAGAGTGCATGTCTCTTTGACCCATTGAAAGTTCTCTTCCTTTAAACCCCGCAATGCCTCTGCTTTGCACGTGATTGTCTCATCATGCCACTTATTTTCAGTGAACCGTGCCCCTTTGATAACATAAAATGGTTCCTCGATGCAGATCACTCCTTGTGGCTTACTCGTGCAGGTTTTTTCGTTTTGCAGCATTTCTATTGTAACTGTGTGTGATTGGAAGGTACCTCGAATCCTACACAATACTAGATGAACCAAACATTGGGCATCCGACAAGGGCACTTCTTGGGGTATAAGGACTTTGTGTGTGCCAGAGGCATGAGGAATGAGAGTGAAAACGTAACAGCTCTCGTTCGTTGCTTGTTTGGCTGTGGCGCTCATGTCTGAGTACCATTTGTTGGATTGATCAGGGTGGCGGGGGTCTTCAATCTCATCTAATCCTAGGCCATGGTATGCATCATAACTCTTCCCTTCCGCCCCCCTTTTCCGCCTTCTGCTTCCCCATTGACCATTATATGAAATATTTACTCTTTGATACTTTATAGGAAAAATGTCTGCCCATGTTGCATCACTTCGTTCATTATCATTTTGCCAAGACTGTGGTACCAAAGGATCTTGGGTGATTGGGGCTTTTGGGCTAAAGTGCATATCAGTGCCATATGAGGTATGTTCTGTGGTTGCATGTGCATTTGTATATATTAGATTAGGCGTACCGAACAGGGAATAATCACCATCATATTCATTTATTTCATCATCATTATCGAAACTCATAGCAGCGTATGTAAGGACAGGGGTTTTGATAGTTCGGTTTTTATATAATGGTGTAAGATTATTATTTAGGGAGGCATTATGTGACCAAATTGCCTTAACTCCAGTCCATATAAGGCTGAATCCTTCTCGTATTACGCTTACCCCACTCCCCCCCTCTTTCATATCTCCAATTATGAAAGACACACTCCATTACGTACCAAGGCAAAATAGCATTACAGAAAACACTATTGCGGTAAAATATAGACCGCAGTCATAATTATAGTATCTATTCACTCTATTATCTACCCTATCACTATCTAAATTGGAGTCGTTGTTAGTGAGGGGCCTCCTCTCCATCATATAATATAAAAGGGTTAAGTACACCAAAAAATACTTTATATTTGTATACATATTTTCTTTTTCATAAAAATGGCACATTATTATTTAAAAATTTCTACTCATACTCTTTATCTTATTTTAACCAATCACAAAACTTTTTAGTAAGTAATCACCTAATTTTTCTGACATTCATTTTTCTACTTGTATTTCTTTACCTTGTGTTAGAGTGTAGAAAGCTACTCAGAAAAGGTAAACTAAGCGAAAGACCTGAAGAAATAGCAAGGGACAGAAAGAGAGAGAGAGAGAGAGATGTATGTGTGATGCCGGAAATGCATCTGAGGGACAGGACCTCTGAATCCTTGTCCTTTTTCTGTTTTTACCGTGTGTTCTGTCATGTTTTCTGCCCAGGAGTCCATGAGGGACTCCTGGCAGTGCAGCTCTCTTTTGGTTTGGTGAACAGACCCATGGGATACCCTTATGGCACCCATGGGTAGGGGTACAACCCTGTGCCCCTAGTGTATGTTTTTGGGCACCTGTGGGTGGCCCACAGAGCAGGGTATGGGCTGGTGGCAGCTCCATGCTAAACTTGACAGGTGCTCTGGGTGTCCTCCATTTTGGGATACCCAGGCCCTGCCATTGGGATCAGTTGATTCCTGATAGGAAACAAGATGGCCCCTGTGGCCTCTTGCTTTCTATTGCCTGTTGTCTTGTTTTTCCCAAAGTCCTGGGAAGCCCTGGCTCTGTCCCTTCCCCCTGGCTGGCTGTTGGGTGGAAGTTCCATATATGGTGTTGTTGTGAAGGCCCAGCTAGACTGACTGGAGCCTTCCCTGTGACTGTATGTTGTGGGTACCTCCTGTGGGTGGGACCTGGGTGAATGGAGTGTGTGACCAATATGCACTTCTTGTTGTGGTTGTCTGGTTTCTGGCATGAGAGACAAAGACTGAGACAGCCCTGCCCGAAACTGGCCTGAATGCAGTGTGTAGTGTTGAATGGCTGGGTACTTGTCCCAATCCACATTCCTTGTTGTGAGTGTCTGAAAGGGAGGAGTGTGACCTGAATGCACTGTGTGCCTGATTGGCTGACTGACTGCATGAATGCCCTTCTGTGTGATTGGCTGCTGTGTGTGTGCCAGCAGTGTGGATGAGAGACAGAATAGTATATCTGGGGACCTCTCACCACTGGAGATTGTTCAGGAACGTTCAAGCACGTTCAGAAGCATTCAGAAGCTGAGTCTCCACTCAAGAGTAACTGGATTTGCTGATCCTCGACGTCCAGCTGGAAGAAGAAGACTTGCTGTGGCATTTGCTTCGACAGAAACTGAAGGTTGTCGAAATCGTCGAGGACTGACCCGAGAGAGGACCTGGTAAGGCGCCCTCTTCCCGTGCTCCGAGGGACCATCGAGCACCGCTGAATCTTCGCCGAAGCGCCCTGGAAGTCAGACCCTCGAAAGGCTGCCGACCCGAGACGGGACCGCCGAGGAGATCGAAGTGAAGCACCCGGACATCGACGCTGTCGAAGTCCATTGCCGTCGACCAGGGTTCGCAGGTCTGTGCAACCGCTGGAGGCCCGTCGAAGTTGTGTTGCCCAGCCGTGGGAACCACTTGACGCCGTGCCGCCGACGACCGGAGCCGTCCGCTCCTTGCCTAAGAACATTTGAATCGAAGGACTCTCTCGACCGCATCGTCGACCGCTTTTGTCCTGCCGGAGAAAGTCGAGGACGACCAACGCGCCGAGGAGAATCCGCCGGTGGGTTTCCCGCCACCTCACGACCCCAAAGACTCGAGCGACTCGACGCCCTTGCTGGGCTCCCGTCTCTACAATCTTTGCGGTCCAGAACTATTGTCATCGAGGTGCCCCGCACACCTCCGCCTTGCAGGACGCCGACGCCCCGACGCCGACGAGCACCGCTCGGACGAAGCTGCCGCCTCTTCGACATCGTTCTACCTCGTTTGTCGACGGACGTTCGACGCCCCGTGCCTCCCGCTTGAAAGGGAAGGCATTCAAGAAGGGCCGTCGATTCCCCGTCGCCGAACCCCGAGGTCTTCGACGTTTCTCGACGCCTCTCGACGATCCGTGACTCCTGCTTTAACAGGGGGTCATTCAAGAAGGATCTGTCGACGCCTCTTCGAAGAACTCGACTCCACCAGGTACATTGGGGGGGTAAAAACATTGCAGGAGAGAATAAGACTATTGAACAATATATGGACTGGGCTTGTGTCATATCCCTTTATTTTACAGGTTGCCCAGGTGGGGGGATCTCCACACAGAACTGTGTCCAGTAGCTAGGGCCAGTCTTCTGCCTATTGTTTCAACCCTCTTTTATCTCTCCTCTCTCTATTGCTGGTTTCCTTCCTATTGATCTGTGTGCTATTTTAACAGTATTGTGAATGCACTGTTATGAGGTCTAATATTAGTGGTACCACTTTAGAATTGTAGATATTTATCATTATTGGTTTTCCTGAGCACAAAGTGCGTTGTTGTGATAAGTGTACATAACCCTTGAATATCAATTATATAAAGACTGTGTTTTCAGTAATACAGTGTGTGGACATTCCTTTGTGGGGGCTTGGGGATACACTGTACTTAAGAACCAGCCTGCATCACCTCCTGAGAAGCTAGGCCTTGATTGCTCGTCCATTGCTACCGTAATCGAGAATCTTGGCTGGGGTCTTCTGTGCCTCTCCTCTACCATATAGAGAGCGGAAGTACAGACCCCCCCACCGGTCTTGACAAGCTGGTGGCCAGCGGTGGGATGCTTATGGTTTTAAGACTCAGTGTATAACCGTGCCACTTACAAAATATCCGCACTTTATTAGATTAAGGTTTGGGTGTGTACCAAATAACTGCATTACAGGCAATGGAGCCCATTGCAAATGGTAAATTGACTCGGATGAGCTTAGAGGCTCTCCAGAGTGCTTGTGAAGCCAGGGAGTTAGACTTTGTGGATAAGTCTAGGGCTGAGCTGATAGCTGCCCTGGTGGACTACCAGACTGATGGTGAAACCCTTGATGAAGGGGGGGATGCAACCAGTGAGGACTCTGCCCCTGGGGTTGTCGCTGAATCTGTTTCTGGGAATGCCACCATTCCTGCTGCCTCTGTTCCAAACCCCAGCAATTCCATGGAACTTGAGTTATTAAGGATGAAGTTAGCCTTTGAATATCGCAAGTTGGAAATAGAAGCTGAGCTTAAGAAAGAGGAGCTGGCACAGCAAGTGGAACTCAAGAATAAGGACCTTGAACTCAAAAGCCAGGACACTGAATGTCAGAGAATCCAGCTAGAGAAAGCTAGAGTGGAGACTTCAGCTAGATCCAGTGAGAGTGTCAGGTCCCCAGCCACCAAGTTTATGAAAGATTTGGTTGGTGTGTTTGTGGAGGGTTCAGATATCCTCCAATGGATTGAAGCGTTTGAAATGGCTTGTGCAATTCATGATGTAGATAAAAGAGATTGGGCTAAGTGTTTGTTAAGCAGAGTGCCTCAAACTGGATATGACTGTATTCTGAAGCTGAGTGTGGAAGAAAGGGGTCAGTATGAGTGTATGAAGTCTGCTTTGATTGCCAAGTTTGGCAAGACACCTACCCAATACCTTAAAAGGTTCAGGGAATTTAAGAAAAGAGAGAATGTGTCTTGGGTTGACTGGGTGAGTACTGCGCACATGAACATGATGGGGTGGATTGATGGATACAAGGTGAAAACTTTTGTTGAGTTGTCCCACCTCTTGTTTTTTGAGCATTTTTCTGAAGCCTGTTCACCAGAGCTGCGTCAGTATGTGGCTGACCAGAACATTTTGGACCCCTTTAAGCTGGCTAGGTTGGCTGACCAGTGGGTCTCCCACCGGGTGTCCCCTAAGGACTCCAGTGGGAAGGACAAGGACAAAGAAAAGGGGGCCTCTCAGAAAGCTGAGGAGTCCCAAAAGCAGTCACAGTCGGGTAAACCAAAACCTTCCTCTCCTAAGACCCAAAAATCTAGTGGGGATAAGTCCTCTGTGGGTGGGAATAAGAGTAGTGGTCCACCTGCTGCAAAGCAGGTTCCCAGTGGTTCCAGTACCGTACCCCGCACTCCTGGCACTTGTTGGGATTGTGGGGCTCTGGGTCACAAAAGGGGTGACCCCAAGTGTAAAGGTAAGGCACTTGGAGTACAGGCTGTCAGCCTGACCTACCCTTACCCCGTGTCTGAGGTGGAGGCCACTGTCCTCCCCTCCTCTACAGGAATCACATTTGGTGCTCCGGTAGAGATTTCCTTAGTGTCCCTTGGGGCCTGGGACCAGTACGCAGAAGTACTGGCGACTATCCCACAGAACACCCGTAGGTTTTTGAGAAGTGTCCTCCTGAATGGCCAGCCTTCTACTGGTTTGAGAGACACTGGGGCAAGCATGACAGTGGTGGACAGGACCCTGCTCAAGCCAGAGGACTATGAAGGTGCTCCTCTGCAAACCACCAGATTAGCTGGTGGGCCTCCCAAATTATCCCCTGTAGCCTTAGTCACACTCATGATTGGAGACAAGACAGCAAAGCTTCCTGTCCTGGTTCAGGACAATGTCCCTGCTAACATTCTGTTAGGAAATGATCTAGTAGAGTTGGGGTTGATCTCGGATGGTCTTCCCATGACTGCTGCTGCAGTCACTAGGTCACAGGTGACACCGGGTCTGGCTGTGAGTCAGGTACCCGAGCCAAAGGCGAGGCCTAAGGCAAGAAGAAGGAAGACTAAGAAGGCCACCTCTGTGGAGGGAACACCTTCTCTTCCTGCTGTTCCGACAGCACCCATTGGGATCCATGCTCCGGACGGGCTGGGTCCAGTGGAAAACCCAAACTCAACTCCTGTGGGAGAAGAGACAGAAGACTCTCCTGTGGGAGAGGTTCTCAACCCGGAGGATCATCCCGACCTTCAATGCTTGTTAGCTGAAGGGGGACCCTCCCGGGCAGACTTCTGTAAGGGACAGAGAGAGTGCCACTCTCTCGAGGGCCTGAGGAAACAGGCCCTGTCCCAGGCACAAGGTGAAGTGCCTAGGACATTCAAGATTTATTGGGAGGGTGAGCTCCTTGTTAGTGAGCCCACTAAGCCCGAACCTGGTGCCCGCAAGAGGTTGGTGGTACCCCAGGTTTACAGGCCCTTCCTACTGCAGTTGGCGCATGAGGTGCCCTTGGCTGGTCATCTTGGGACCAAGAAGACTAAGCAGCGGCTCTCTGCCCATTTCTACTGGCCACGGATGGGAGTAGAGGTGGAGTCCCACTGCACGACCTGCCCAACTTGTCAGTTGTCTGGCAAGACTGGAGGCAGGGTCATTGCCCCACTGCAGCCATTACCAGTGGTTGGCACACCATTTGAGAGGGTGGGCATCGACATCGTCGGTCCCCTTGACCCTCCCACTTCAGGTGGACATCGGTTCATCCTGGTCTTGGTAGATCATGCCACCAGGTACCCTGAGGCAATACCCCTTCGGACTGTTACTGCCAAGGTGGTTGCCAGGGCTCTCCTGGGCATTTTCACCCGTGTTGGATTCCCCAAGGAGGTTGTCTCTGACCGAGGATCCAACTTCATGTCTAGTTACATGAAAACCATGTGGAAAGAGTGCGGGGTAACCTACAAGTTCTCCACCTCTTACCACCCCCAGACCAATGGTCTGGTTGAGAGATTTAACAAAACTCTCAAGGGCATGCTAGGTGCTTTGGAAGAGCCCCTAAGGAGGAAATGGGATCTCCTCCTGCCATGCCTGCTGTTTGCTTACAGAGAGGTACCTCAAGAGGGTGTTGGTTTCAGCCCCTTTGAGTTACTCTTTGGACATCCCGTGAGGGGGCCCCTCGCCTTGATCCGAGAAGGCTTGGAAGCCACCCCTCCAGGTCCCGCCAAGCAAGTGGGGGACTATGTGTTAGGCCTCAGGCGGAGGATGACACAAATGATGGGTCAGGCAACAGCAAATCTCAAGGCCAGCCAGGAATTGAATAAGTACTGGCATGACCTGAAAGCTTCGCAAGTGGATTGGACTCCGGGACAGGAAATCCTTGTGATGGAGCCTACCAAGCCTAGAGCTTTGGCAGACAAGTGGACTGGACCCTTCAGGATCATCTCCAAGATGGGCGAAGTCAATTATCTGGTGGACATGGGAGCCTCTGGGGTAGCCCCCCAGGTATTCCATGTCAACAGGCTCAAGCCTTTCCACAGGCGAGCAGAGGTCTCATGTCTCTTGCTAGCTTCAGGGCAAGAAGAGGATGAGAGTGAGCCCCTTCCTGATTTGCTGCATAGCAACCCTCAGGATGGCTCAGTGGAGGGAGTACAACTCTCTCCAGATTTGACAACAGAGCAGCAGAGGGCCTGCCGGGCTTTGCTCCAGCAGTATGCCCCTCTGTTTTCACTGACACCGGGCCTTACACCGTGGTGTAAGCACGAAATTGACACTGGTGACAGTGTGCCTGTCAAAAGCAGGAGCTATCGTATGTCAGATACCGTCAAAAGCCACATCCAGGCTGAGGTCGCCAAGATGTTGGATCTGGGTGTTATTGAACCCTCCACCAGTCCCTGGTCCAGTCCAGTGGTCCTTGTCCCCAAGGCAAGTTCCCCGGCGGGTACCAAGGATTGGAGGTTCTGTGTGGACTACCGAGGAGTCAATGCCGTCACCAAAACTGACGCGCACCCATTGCCCAGGGCTGATGAGCTCGTGGACACTATAGGTGCTGCCAAATTTGTGAGCACCTTTGACCTTACCTCAGGCTATTGGCAAATAGCTCTGACGGACCATGCCAAGGAAAAGACGGCATTCTCCACACCTGAGGGACTCTACCAGTTTAGGGTCATGCCCTTTGGGTTGAAGAATGCCCCTGCCACCTTCCAGAGATTGGTCAACCATGCGCTCAGTGGGCTGGAAGCCTTTTGTGTGGCTTACTTAGACGACATTGCCGTCTACAGTTCCACCTGGGAAGAGCATTTGACACATCTGGATAAGGTGTTGCAGGCCTTGAAAAGGGCTAACCTCACTATCAAGGCCACCAAGTGCCAGATAGCTCAGGGGAAAGTTACCTATCTTGGTCATGAGGTAGGAGGGGGTCAAATCCAACCTCTCTCCAGTAAAGTACAGGACGTACAGAACTGGGAGACTCCCACTACTCAAACCCAGGTGAGAGCCTTTTTGGGCCTCACTGGGTACTATCGCAATTTCATGGCAGACTATGGAACCATAGCTGCACCCCTGACAGCTCTAACTTCACCCAAACAGCCTAGGAAGGTTAATTGGACTGAAGACTGTCAGAGGGCCTTTGATGGCTTGAAAGAAAGTCTGTGTAGGGCACCTGTGTTGAGTGCGCCTGACTACAGCCGACCCTTTATCGTCCAGACGGATGCCTGCGACACCGGAATTGGAGCTGTCTTGTCCCAGTTAGATGACAAAGGGAGAGAACATCCTATCATATTCATCAGTAGACAACTCAAGGGTAGAGAACTTAGGTGGGCTACTGTTGAAAAGGAATGTTTTAGTATAGTTTGGAGCCTTAGGCGTTTTAGGCCCTACCTTACGGGGTCCACCTTCAAGGTCCAAACAGATCATAAGCCCCTGAAGTGGCTTATGCAGATGAAGGGTGAGAATCCGAAATTGCTCAGGTGGTCGATTAGCCTACAAGGGCTAGACTTCACCATAGAGCACAGACCAGGGAAGAGTCACGATAATGCAGATGGCCTTTCCAGAAGGTATGTTGACCGTCTGGATGAGGGTGTCTATCCCGTGGGAGATTAGGCACCCTCCACCTCAGTCTGGGGGGGGCGACTGTGATGCCGGAAATGCATCTGAGGGACAGGACCTCTGAATCCTTGTCCTTTTTCTGTTTTTACCGTGTGTTCTGTCATGTTTTCTGCCCAGGAGTCCATGAGGGACTCCTGGCAGTGCAGCTCTCTTTTGGTTTGGTGAACAGACCCATGGGATACCCTTATGGCACCCATGGGTAGGGGTACAACCCTGTGCCCCTAGTGTATGTTTTTGGGCACCTGTGGGTGGCCCACAGAGCAGGGTATGGGCTGGTGGCAGCTCCATGCTAAACTTGACAGGTGCTCTGGGTGTCCTCCATTTTGGGATACCCAGGCCCTGCCATTGGGATCAGTTGATTCCTGATAGGAAACAAGATGGCCCCTGTGGCCTCTTGCTTTCTATTGCCTGTTGTCTTGTTTTTCCCAAAGTCCTGGGAAGCCCTGGCTCTGTCCCTTCCCCCTGGCTGGCTGTTGGGTGGAAGTTCCATATATGGTGTTGTTGTGAAGGCCCAGCTAGACTGACTGGAGCCTTCCCTGTGACTGTATGTTGTGGGTACCTCCTGTGGGTGGGACCTGGGTGAATGGAGTGTGTGACCAATATGCACTTCTTGTTGTGGTTGTCTGGTTTCTGGCATGAGAGACAAAGACTGAGACAGCCCTGCCCGAAACTGGCCTGAATGCAGTGTGTAGTGTTGAATGGCTGGGTACTTGTCCCAATCCACATTCCTTGTTGTGAGTGTCTGAAAGGGAGGAGTGTGACCTGAATGCACTGTGTGCCTGATTGGCTGACTGACTGCATGAATGCCCTTCTGTGTGATTGGCTGCTGTGTGTGTGCCAGCAGTGTGGATGAGAGACAGAATAGTATATCTGGGGACCTCTCACCACTGGAGATTGTTCAGGAACGTTCAAGCACGTTCAGAAGCATTCAGAAGCTGAGTCTCCACTCAAGAGTAACTGGATTTGCTGATCCTCGACGTCCAGCTGGAAGAAGAAGACTTGCTGTGGCATTTGCTTCGACAGAAACTGAAGGTTGTCGAAATCGTCGAGGACTGACCCGAGAGAGGACCTGGTAAGGCGCCCTCTTCCCGTGCTCCGAGGGACCATCGAGCACCGCTGAATCTTCGCCGAAGCGCCCTGGAAGTCAGACCCTCGAAAGGCTGCCGACCCGAGACGGGACCGCCGAGGAGATCGAAGTGAAGCACCCGGACATCGACGCTGTCGAAGTCCATTGCCGTCGACCAGGGTTCGCAGGTCTGTGCAACCGCTGGAGGCCCGTCGAAGTTGTGTTGCCCAGCCGTGGGAACCACTTGACGCCGTGCCGCCGACGACCGGAGCCGTCCGCTCCTTGCCTAAGAACATTTGAATCGAAGGACTCTCTCGACCGCATCGTCGACCGCTTTTGTCCTGCCGGAGAAAGTCGAGGACGACCAACGCGCCGAGGAGAATCCGCCGGTGGGTTTCCCGCCACCTCACGACCCCAAAGACTCGAGCGACTCGACGCCCTTGCTGGGCTCCCGTCTCTACAATCTTTGCGGTCCAGAACTATTGTCATCGAGGTGCCCCGCACACCTCCGCCTTGCAGGACGCCGACGCCCCGACGCCGACGAGCACCGCTCGGACGAAGCTGCCGCCTCTTCGACATCGTTCTACCTCGTTTGTCGACGGACGTTCGACGCCCCGTGCCTCCCGCTTGAAAGGGAAGGCATTCAAGAAGGGCCGTCGATTCCCCGTCGCCGAACCCCGAGGTCTTCGACGTTTCTCGACACCTCTCGACGATCCGTGACTCCTGCTTTAACAGGGGGTCATTCAAGAAGGATCTGTCGACGCCTCTTCGAAGAACTCGACTCCACCAGGTACATTGGGGGGGTAAAAACATTGCAGGAGAGAATAAGACTATTGAACAATATATGGACTGGGCTTGTGTCATATCCCTTTATTTTACAGGTTGCCCAGGTGGGGGGATCTCCACACAGAACTGTGTCCAGTAGCTAGGGCCAGTCTTCTGCCTATTGTTTCAACCATCTTTTATCTCTCCTCTCTCTATTGCTGGTTTCCTTCCTATTGATCTGTGTGCTATTTTAACAGTATTGTGAATGCACTGTTATGAGGTCTAATATTAGTGGTACCACTTTAGAATTGTAGATATTTATCATTATTGGTTTTCCTGAGCACAAAGTGCGTTGTTGTGATAAGTGTACATAACCCTTGAATATTAATTATATAAAGACTGTGTTTTCAGTAATACAGTGTGTGGACATTCCTTTGTGGGGGCTTGGGGATACACTGTACTTAAGAACCAGCCTGCATCACCTCCTGAGAAGCTAGGCCTTGATTGCTCGTCCATTGCTACCGTAATCGAGAATCTTGGCTGGGGTCTTCTGTGCCTCTCCTCTACCATATAGAGAGCGGAAGTACAGACCCCCCCACCGGTCTTGACAGTATGCTGTACACTTCTTTACCATATTTTTATATACATTGTACATTTTTGCATATTTTCTTTTTTATGCTCTTTTCAATCCTTTCATTTTGTATTTCATGTTTCTTTCTTCTATTTTAGCCAGTTGCAATTTCTTGGCTCTGCTGTTGTTCACTCTGGAGTGTTGTACTATCGTGTGCCCTTCTCACATCTGAGAGATACGCCCAGTACTAAAACCCCTTCACTTTTACTGCGGTGGGCATGCAATATACTACCTCGTAAGGGCCGTGAAATCGTGGGGAGTTCCATCTCCGCACGAAACTGCGCACATACACATTTTCTCCTGGCATTAACTGTCCTGTGGGGCTGTCTTGTGCTGGCATTGTTGTGTCTGTTTCATTATCCTGTGTGAATGTGGGTGCTATTTGCTTTGCTATACTTCGCACTGCACGTGTCAGCTGGGTAATGTATTCCTTAAATTCATCCCCTAGCACTGTGGCAGCTCTGTGAGCGTCTGATGCTCTCCTTACTGGTAATAGTGGCATATGTACATGCCGTCACATCACTATTTCGTGCAGGCTCAAATGATGATCATTGCTCGGTTGCGTTCTGAGTTGGAACAGTGCTAGGGGCAAGCAATACTCGCAGTTATTTTTAAGTGTATTGCATAGCTTGGACAGTTTACTTTTAAGCAGGCCGTTGATTTTATTCTACCATCCCGTTAGTTTGCAGGTGATAAATCGAACACAATTTGTGTTTTACCCCTAACAATGTTGTCACCTCCTTGAAGAGGTCATTTACAAAATGGGTGACGTTATCTGACCTGATCACATCGCATATAGCCCACCTACAGAAAACCTCTCGTACCAAAAACTTTGCTGCACACTTTGCGTCGGGGTGGGGGGATGGTCCAGCTTCAACAGACCATGAGAAGGGACAAACTATTACACTGAGATACCTTGCCCCGTTACATCTTTCTCCCATATCTGCATAGTCAATATGGAGCTCCCTGTAAGGCCCTACAGGGTGTGGCAGTGTTCCTCGTAATGTCCTCAGTGTCATACCTAAATTGTATGTTTGGCATGTTGTACATTCTATTGTTAATTCTGATAAGTGCTCCAGTACATTGGGGATGAACCACTCCTCCTGAATGTCTGCTGCAATGTGTTGCTTTGTTACATGTGTCGGGTAGTGTAGTTGTTGGAATGCTATTTGTAACAATTCTACGGGCATCACTACTTTTCCTGTCATTTCCTGTCGCCATATTAAGTCTGTGGGGGACTGTTTGCATCCTCTTTTTCCGCATAATTCTTGTTCTTCTGGGGGTGCACGTCTTTGTAGTTCTATCACTTGAAGAATGGGTGCGCAGTTGTATCCTTCTTCCTGTACTTCTGAACTGGGTGTTTTTACAATGCATTCTAGTGGTTAGGGGACATCAAAGTACACTGCTTCTTTTGCGGCAGCGTCCACTGCCGCGTTCCCGAGCAAGATCGCGTCCGTGTTGTTGGTGTGTGCCTGGCACTTTACCAATGCTACCACTGACGGTTCTGCTGGTGCCTCAATCAAATCATTTAATAGTGCTGCATGCTGTACCGGCGGGCCATCTGCCTCCTAAACCCTCTTCTTCGCCATTGTGACAACCCCAAATGTACCGTTGTTGTCACAGCTGTCGAGTCTGAATAGATTGTTACTGAGCATCCTTTGGCTGATTGTAATGCTTCAATTAGTGCAATCAATTCCGCTGCTTGTGCTGAGTAATGTGATGGGAGGCGTTTCTGCACTATAACTTCATACTCCTCCCCTTCTATTCTTACTACTGCTGCACCTACATCCTTTTCTCTGGTCTCACTGTCAATTGATGCTGACCAATCCACAAAGTATATTTCCCTCTCTTTAAGGGCGTTTTCGCTTGCTTTTGGGATATCATCTCCCTCCCCCTCATATGTGGCACAATCGTGTTCTTGCATATCTTCTACAGTACATGGCTCTGTAATGAATGTAGCAGGGTTCACACTTTTACACCTAACTACACGGACATTTGGGCTGGATATTATGATCTCGTAAGCTGTTGCTCTTTGTGTGGTGAGTGTTGATTTTAATCTCTCCAGAATGGCAAAGAGTGAATGCTCAGCATACAGTGTTACTGAGCATTCCATTACAATAGTTGCGCTTTTCTCTATCGCGAAGGCCGCTGCTGCGAGAGCTTGTTCGCATGCGACGTGGCCCTGCATCACTGAATCTAATGTGCCGCTGTAGTAGGCCAATGGCTTGTGGCCTAGTGAAGTTTTCTGTGTTAGAACTGCTGTCATCAGTATTCCATTGCAGTGTGAAAAGAGGCAGAACTCCCAGTCATAATCGGGGGTTCGCTAAAACTGGGGTGTGTGTGATGAGATCTTTTAATTTAAAATATTGTGTCATCATTTCCTGGGTCCATTTTATTGGGGCGCTATTCTTTTGTGCCTACTTTAGTCCTTGCAACAAGGGGCATGTGTAGGCCGCATAATCTAGAATCCATGCATGGCAATAATTACATATGTCAAGAAACGTCTGCATGTCTTTCACTGTCTTGGGCATTATTGTGTGACATATTGCTGCTGCTCTGTCTGGTATAATTCTTTTACCATCTTTAGAAATCATCTGCCCTAAGTATAGCACTTTTGCTAGGCAGTATTGCAGTTTACCTTTGTCCACCTTGTATCCTTTCGTGGCCAGTAAATTTAGCAATGAAATCAAATCAGCTCTGCACTGTTCTTCACTTATACTGCAGATGAGGAGATCATCCACGTACTTGATTATCATGCCCTCTACATCCACATTACCAAGGTCTTCATGCAAGATCCTATTGAAGTTGCTGGGGCTCTCACAGTACCCTTGTGGTAATCTACAATGTTCATAAATGTTGCACCAATGTAAATGCTGCGAGATATTGGCAACTGGGGTTGAGTGGTACTGAGAAGAAGGTGTTTTTCAAATCTACAACTGTGAAACATGTGGTTTCCTTTGGTATGCTGCACAAAATGGACGCTGGGTTAGGCACTAGAGGAAATACTTTCTGTATGACGTCATTAAGTGGGCAGAGGTCCTGTATCATCCGGCAAGCCCCGACCCTTGCTTTTTTGATTGGGTAAATCACTGTATTACAGGGTGAATTTGATGGCACTATTATACCTTGTTGTAATAATGCATTTATAGTTTATTTTATTGCTTCCTCTGCTTCTCTTGATAATGGGTATTGTTTCACCCTAGGTGGGATTGCACCGGGTTTCAATTTTATTTTTATGGGCGTGACCTCTTGCAAAAACCCTACATCGTGTGGGCCTGTTGTCCATAGTTCTGGCAGTACTTTTCCCATATTGTCATCAAATATAGTGGGTGGTGCACTAACGCTAGCCATGAGAGGGTTGTGTATGTCTATGTGCTGGATCATAATGTCACATGGTACACTTATAATTTCCCCATCAGTATCATTGTCAGTGAACAATTCTTCATCAGTCAAATCACGCAAAGCTATATTTGGATCTATGCACAGTACTTTTCTCCATTCACATCCATGCCTCTCCAGTCCTATTACTGCGATACATTTGCTTGAAACTTGTACCCCTTCCAAATCAATTGACATTATTGTACCTGGCACAATATCTGAGTTTACAATGGGGCGGAAAATAAAATCAGATGGCACTCTCCATTCTTTGCGTGTTATCTCAGGCACCACTCTAGCAAGTCATCATATTCCATAAATGAACATGTGTATATCTATGGGCACTCCCCTTACTGCAATTTCGTTTGTCATAGTACTTATCATCAACATAGCTCTTCATGGGCATACCCCTGGAGTGGAGCACACTATCCCTCGTTATGTGAAGGATATGGTCATATTCAATTTGCTCAGGATGTCCCGTCCCAACACATTTATTGGCGAGTCTTCATGGTTTAGTAGGGGTACCTGCACTTCTTTTCCCCCATCGTTATGTCTATATCTTTTGTGTAAGGAACTTTTAAAATAGCCCCAGGGAACCCCTGTGTTTCCAAATTTTTTCCCCGAGAGCGGGAACTGGCCTTCCTTGAGGCACGATTATTCTGCTCCAGAATCCACCATAAAGATGAACTGCTTGTTGCCTATCTCCGCGCCCACCAGTGGTTCCTCTTCTGCACGTAGGGTAGTTGGTAGGACTGGACACGCAAATGCTTTCTGTGGGATGTCCTAGTCTTGGTATGTTTCTGTTCCGGGGACAGAAAAGACACTGTCCCCCACTACAGCTATGCTGCGAAAAGGTGCCGGTGCGCCATTTGCAGTTGTTTCCCATCGTGTTCTGACGTGCTACCTGTTGTTGCATACCTTGCTGCTGGGGCTGCTGTCTGGGTTTCATCTGTTGTTTTCTCTGTGCTATCTCCTTTTCTCTCTCTCTTTGATCATGCTACAATGATGTACTATTATGCTCTGAATCTCCGGCCAGCCTTTGGCTTCAATCCCAGGTATTTCATCGAAGGCCTTCTGTAGCTCTTTCGGGAGCCCCCGCTTAATTATAAAGTAGAATAGGGCAGTGGATTGGTCCCACGCTGTGCCCGTTTCTGATCTCCACAAATCTTGCACCCGAAGCAATGCGTCCCACACCTGCGCCCTCACATTGTTGAACGATGACCCATCATGGCGGTCACAGTTTAGTGTTATTCCTGGGAAATCGCCTTCACCCACACCCAATCTGCTTGATCTCCAACGGCAGACACTAATAAACTTTTTACATCCCCTATCGACAAGAGCACCCCTGCTGTGTGCTTTTTGAATGCATGTATCCATTTCCCCGCCCCACCCGAAAGTGGAGGGAGTAGTTTCAACAAGTTATTTTTGTTCATCTGTGCCCATGGTATGTAGTGGGCCCTCCCCACTCCCTCGTATATCAGAGGCATCTGTAGTTTGGCCTTACTTCCTTTTTTACTTACCGTTACCTTCTTTGCTTTACTTAACAACATGTTTCCCACTCTTTGTCTCAGTCTCCCTTGCCATCCTGGGAGCCCTCCCCCATTCTCTGGGTCCTCCCGTAAGGGAAGCGAGTATCCTGCTGCTGCTACTCCCTCTTCGTAATCATCCAGATCACTCCATACTTCAGCTATTTCCTCATCTTATTCTCTCTGCCCTTGTCCCTCTCCTCCTTGGTCGTCTGCGGCTTCTGCTCGCACTATTTTTATTGGCTTGCCATTTAAATGGAAGAAAAACTCTCCTGATTGCCACTCATGTTCTGGTCCCTAAGGCACATTCCCCTGTGACAGCGGAGATGGTGTAGACACCCCTGCTACGCTGGGTGGAGGCGTCAGGTCACTGGCTACAATGGATGGTACCTTTCCTCCCCTGGGCAACATCTGTCCCCTATCACACAGTGCTCTTAGCCGTGTTATTTCCATTGAGTATTAGCAAGTTGTCTTTCTAAATCCCCAGTAAGGCGTGCTATGTCCATCTGAGGGGCACTAGTGGGCCCGTATAGCCCTCTTGGGTCATAAGGTGGCGGTGCCGTGGCAGCTGGGGTTGTTGGGGCACTCGGCGCAGGCACATACCTGAGATCACTGTATCCTGCTGTGGACCTAGTTAATAATGGGTAAAGCCTAGTGAGGTAAATTTTCCTGGTTTTTACCGTACACTCCTCCGCGGTTACTCCTTCTCCACCCGTTGGAGCTGTAGGCCCTTCTGAAGACACCTACTTATTTGCATTACTGCTCGGGGCTGCTTCTTCAAAAATTCTCCATAAATCTAGTACTTCACGTCTGTTTTGCAATTGCTTACCTCGATATTTTGCTAACAAATGGGTTGCTACAAGATCTAACACTCTTTTCTCAAAGGACCCTCCTTCTGGCGATATTTGTGATGAGCCATCTCCTTTTATTTCTGTGAGCCATTGTTCATGGTACTTCTGTATTTTTTCACTGTACAAAGGGAGGTGTTGACAAATATGTGCTAATGGTGTATTCCCACCCTTGATGTCTTATGCCAATTCTTTTTTGTGTTTTTTATTTTTATACCGTGTATCTGACACAACGTAATCAACAAAAAGCCTTTTCCGGTATTCTCTTCAATACCTTTTGACCCACACCAAATTAAATGTGAACAACCTTTTTTACTTACACCTTATTTCAGGAACCCTAAAACACTCTTCATCAATGCTTATTTTATATATTAACATAAACACACAAATACTTCATCGACAGATGAACATAATACACTTCAATACATTGAACATGTAACATGTACTACCTTCTAATGTGAATCGCCCCTTTGATTTATTCTAGTCTCTTGTTTCTTATTCTTATTTTCTCATTCACTCCCCACCTCTGAGCCCCTTTATGCTACCTCCTTTAAGAATTCTGCTCACACGGAAAAAGAATGTTCTAAATTACTACTCTGAGCCTACTAAATATATGAGACTCCTACATTTTTTCCTTTTATCTCCACTTATACCCTGCACTGGTCAAGACAATGCTATGCTGCATTGCATTCTACCCCCTTCGGAGCTAGGATCCCGTATTCCTTTTTATCTCTTTGTCCACAACAACCTAATGGCCATAAAAAGGATAGATAAGAAAAGGCTAACAGATTCACTCTTGCTCCTAATTTGAGAATCTCGCAACCAGTACTCACATGTCCGGGGTGGTCCGATAGCCTCCGTTCATAGTCTATCCACAATTGGGGCCGCACCCCAACCAAGCCGCGACCCGCCTTGGTGAGCAGTCAGGTATTGGCAAAGATGACGGGGACCCTTGGAACCTTTCTGTTTGTGCGCACACTGGTCAACTGCGGAGTCAATGGTTTTGCTGGGGGTGTCCCGGATCTCGCTGCACCGCACGGGGGCATCTATCGGCACACCCTTCTCGATCACATTGCGGGGGGTCACCAAATGTGAAGGCTCACTTCCCGACTTGCCAATGCAAACTTATAAAATATAACACATCCCAGTAGGGAATGAGACTAGGCGAACAGGTTGCAAGATTAATAAGCCTAACAGATTCACTCACACAGTCCCTAACACCCAAATCTCAATTTCCCTATTCTCTTGTCCTTATCTTTACACCAACTATTTTGCACTCTTGCTCCTAATTTGAGAATCTCGCAACCATAACTCACATGTCCGGGGTGGTCCAATAGCCTCCGTTGATGGTCCATCCACAACTGGGGCCGCACCCCAACCAAGTCGTGACCCACCTTGGCGAGCAGTCAAGTATTGGCAAAGATGACGGGGACCCTTGGAACCTTTCTGTTTGTGATCACACTGGTCAACTGCGGAGGCAATGGTTTTGCTGGGGGTGTTCCGGATCTCGCTGCACTGCACAGGGGCCTCTATCGGCACACCCTTCTCGATTCCGTTGTGGGGGGTCACCAAATGTAAAGGCTCACTTCCCGACTTCCCAATGCAAACTTATAAAATATAACACATCCCAGTAGGGAATGAGGCTAGGAGAACAGGTTGCAAGATTAATACGTCTTTATATGAAGTTGGCATCCAGAGTACTCTGCTGCCTCGAGAGTGCTCTGGCAAACAATACAGTTACAGGGAAATATAAAGCAAAACAGCATCATCGATGACATCATTAACATAGGGTATTACATTAGTACAGGATTGGTTGGGGAGCGATGTTACATATGTTGCTTTAGGCGCTGCTTTCTCCGGCTAGGCTGCCCAGTTGGCAGGAGGGTGAGCGTCACGAGGTCCAGCTGCCTGTGTTCGGGAGAGGTGAGGGTTAGGTCACAACGAGGTAGAGTTGACACTAAGCTGGCATGAGAAACTACCACTAGACATATAATAAACAACAATCATTAGTATACATTTGAGTAAATCTTGAAAACCTATAAATTGTATACACGTGATTACATTATGTTTCATTCAGACTTTTATGGAGTATAGGGCTTAGGGGGCTTGTCCTCCAGGATAACCTGGGCGACTGGGCGGGTCTTAGCACATCAAGGTGAGTGGGGAGTATAATGACATATGTTAGGTTTAGGGCACAATATACTGCGACAGAGGTCTGGATTTAGTGGGGGCACTCTGGGATGGGCTGCACAGCAAGGTCACACTTCTGGTACATCAAGGGAATACCTTAGGAGGGTACAGGGTTACATTGGCAGTAATTTTCTAACAGCAGGGTCAATGGAGTAGGAGCAGGTTTGTGGAGATGGATGAGCTACAAGGCATGGTTCGAGCCGGATCACATATAGGACAGTGATCACAGAGGAAGAGGAAGAGTGAGAAGATACATTTTATTATTTGTGTCAATTATCCCCGACACATCCGTGAGAAAGGGATTTGTGAAGCTTTCAGACAGTGGAGAAAAAGGTGGGGGCCATGAGCGCGCTGTGCGTGGCGCTGCAGAGGGGAGAGAAGCCTTTTCGTATTATCCGAGTGAGGCCTAGTCCAAAGATGGAGTCGAGTGCACACAAAATGGAAGCCAAGTATATCCCGCAATAGCCCCAATTATGCTAATCTTAGCATAAGGGCAATGGAAGTGTCCCCCGCTATTGCGTGAGCAAGTGGTCCATACCGTGCAGAATGTACGAGGGGGGGCAAAATGACCTGTCACTCCCACACAATGTGCTGTGGGAGGAAAGCCAGCGAATGTTGGTCTTCGATAAAAAAAAAAAACATGTGGTGAATTCAACCCTAACACAGGTCAACAGTGTTTCAGAAGAAGCCTGGCTGGTGCACTTTCAGGATCTTTATGAAGATATGGGTGAAATTGTTCCACCTAACATGAGTGAGGGGATCACGCCATGCAATGTTTCTTATGGCATCCTGGACATCATGGAGAAGTTGACGAAGTTGAACACTTCTCGGGCTCCTGGACCCGATGGCCTCACAAACACCATGCTTCTAGTCAAGCAAACAGTGCAAAAACATTGCCTTCCAGATTTGTGGAGGAGAGATATTGTGGTTTCAATATTCAAGAAGGGCTATAGAGAGGATTCTACGAACTACCATCCTATTTCCCTTCTTGATATGATCAGTAAGATCTTTGGCTCAATGATCCTGACAAGACTGAATGAGTGGTCAGTCCGAGAGGGATGTAACAACCCTTTCAAACCGGATTTGTTTGGGGGATTGGGACAGGTGTGAACATCCTGATATTATAAATATTTAAGGGGTGGGTCTGCGATAATAAGTCAGGATTTTCCAGTATTTGTTGATTTTGTCCAGGCCTTTGATCAGGTGGGCCAAACATGATCATGGAGGAAACTTTGGAATTGGATTTGTCTGTGGTCACTCATGGAATCCCTAGTCTTGTTGTATTCTGACACTAGTTTGAGGGTAAGATTGAATAAGAGCGGCCAATTGTAACAAGAGATAAAAACACAGAGAGGGTTAAAACGAGGAAGCCCATTGGCACCAGCTTTTTTAAATCTTTTTTTGGTGGATTTAGACCAAACAATGAACAAGGCAAGAAACTTTCCTCCACGTATAGGTGGTGTCCATCTAAGCCGCCTTCTCTACACAGACGACTTGGTATTATTAGACCAAACAGCTGTTGGACACAGCTTGACAAGCTGAGGCATTTTGTGGATAAAAACATCCTTCAAAAAACGCTGAAAAGACCAGGATCCTTGTGCTGGGGATACCAAAAAAGCTGAAATCTAAAATTCTGTGTTGGTTGGGGCCAGCACGAATTGAACAGGTTCTGCATTTAGGTTCTTGGGGGTACTGATCAACAGCCGCAGTACTGAAGCTCCAACCTTGGCATCCTTGTGCCAGAATGCAAACACGCTGGCGAGTCAAACCAACAGTTTAATACAAAATGTGGTTGTTTTTCATTGGTTCCGGATTTTTATAAGATGAAGGCCGTTACAATTTTGACCTAAGGCTCTGAAGCAATCCTCTCTGTGTAATAAAGTTTGGCCCTTGCTTGAAGGTATCTTCTGGAAGAGAGTTTTGAGAGTCCCAACTTCCACTCCTATTAAGGTTCTTCTAGAGAATGGGGCCTTTTATCATTGAAGGCAATAGTGAGATGGAAACGATTGACCCTTTTCAGAAAAATGTCTTCTGGGTTCTTATATAAAAACAATGGAAATCATAAATAATTAAATGTCAAAAGGAGCTAATGGGGCTCTGAAAGCCTGGGTCGATGCCAATTTGAATAAGCTGATGGAGATCGGAGCCACAGAGGATGATTTAAAATCAAAGCTGTGTAGGATGAAAACCAAGCTGTAGGAGAATGACTGGATCCTTACTCTGAATGAAGCAAGTAGTTATAAGCTGTTTCACAATTTGGACCAGGAGGTTAGGGCATTGGGGGAAATACCAACTCACCTGGTTAAATTTCCGAGCCAATTCCATAGGGACCAATTCTTCCGCTTAGGCTAAATTTGCTATTGACTAAAGAAACAAATGCCTCAAGAACAGCAATCACTGCCCTGAAAGACAATCAATGTCGATTTTGCAGGGGAGCGGGCATAGTGGAAACTTTAACACATCTCTTGTTGTTCTCTTCAGGGCTGACTGATGAAAGAACGAGGCATTTTGGGCATTAGTTAAAAGATGTAAAATCATTGGCTCCTGATGATGGTCAGTGGGCCTTTGCTTTGAGTGGGTAAAGGGTTCCATTTGTATTGGCAGCAGTGTCATTTACGAACGAGATTTTGACACAAAGGGAATGACACTTGGAATCGTGTTAATGTCTTGTTCCTTTGTTCTTCCCTTTCCCTCATCTTTCTATTGCCTTACACTGGTTGTGTTTTTTATGAAGGGAAAATTGTGTAATTTGATAGGATGTGTTAGGATAACTGGTAATTGGTCAAGATTTGTAATGAATTAAAGAAACAACAAACAAAAAAAAGTGTTGCTGTATGTACCGTGATCGTGAAAGTGAGATTGTGTAGTTGTGTCATGGCAGCAGTTAATTGCTGGACAAGTCTGGTTGTAAGTGATGTGCGGGTGACAGTGAGATTGTGTAGTTGTATTACAATCCTTAGAAGAAGAACACTCCATCTCGAGAATTTCCTAGGATTTGAGTGAGAGAAGATAGCACCCAATTTTCTTGTAATTATGGAGAAGCATGACACACAAAACCATCGAGGAGGTGCAGTGTATGTAGTGCTTGTAGCTGGTGTGTAGGTGCACCAAAGGATGTTTCTCCAACTTGGGGATGTCATGAGGATTGTTTCGGGAATACTGTTTTCAGGTGTCGACCCTGATAACATGAGCCATCGTATATAGTAACATAGGTTGTGAGACATTGACCGACTTTAAATAGGTGATCACTAGATACCAGTGCATAAAACAATCTACAAAATAAAATGGCTTGCAAAATAACAGCCCAGATATCAGAAGGCAATGGTCTCTCATCACATTTTCAGAGGCAGTTTATCCCATAAGTTAATTTTCCATTGTTGTCAATTGCATCATCTTTTCTTTCATGCTCAACCTTCATCTATGTCCATTCAAGAAGCCATAATAGATCCATACGTTACATATAAGAGCTATCTATGCACAGATGTAGCCCCTCTATTATTCTTAGAGGACAAGCATTTTCCAAATACATTGTCCTTTTTCTACTACCCTTCCAACATTGCATTATGGGTATTTCATAAATGTTCAGTTTAGTGTTCGCAAGAAAACCACTAACAATGCTGAAATAATACTAACGTACCACCTGGTCAATTATTTACTTGCCTGCCCCTATGACCCCCAAAATCAGCATCTTTACTGAACAAACTACTATGCTCCCAATTCTCTGTTTAATTTGCACATGTCCAAATTTGCAATGTGCAATGCTGGCCATATCTGTTTGTCACTTCTCCACTATTATTTTTCTTCTGATTAATCCATATCATATGTATTGCAAACTTGCAAATACTTAAGTACATATTTAAACTGCATTTATTTAGAATGTTTTAAGAGCTCAAAGCTAGCAAATCCTAGTAATGATCAAATGCACGCCAGCCTCTCTGTCCCACAGACCCCTTCGAAATGTTGCTCCTTCTCAACTTCAGAATTCTGCCCAAGTCGAAGCGCTCCTCAGGGACTGGAGAGTTTGAAAAAATAATAAATACAGCCCTTTTAGGTTTTCAAAAAGCTGCAGAAAGAGAGACAAAACCGAGAAATTAATTATAACTCCCACCTTGACCTCCTCGCTTCTGGCATAAGGCTCTCCTTACTTTTTTATTTCTCCAGGACTTCTATCTGATCACACCTAACAGAGCATCTTGAAGGTGAGAACAACAAAGGTAACCTCTACTTCCCAGTGAGGTTTTGGGCAGTTTTTGGTAGATAATAGCTAATAATAACTTGTTATTTATATAGCATTTTTATCCAAAGAGCTTTACATAGAACATATTTACTTACAATATTATTACCGAATGGAAACTGGTACTCATTTTATCAATTTTGGAAGGAATAGTGTACCTTGTCAGGATTTGAGCCAACGACCTGCAGTTCAAACATACATATCACAGCAACGAGCACTCAACCCATGAGCTATCTTACTGGCAGTAACATTGCGCTATAGTTGATGCAGGTGTTTTCTGCAGGTCTTTAGAGTAATTAACTAAGAACCTTCACAAAGCAGTCTGAAGATGAGAGCAAGGGTACACATTTCTATGTCTAGCTCCACTTGAGAATAACGTTGATGGCCAGTGTTTTATGAAGATCTCTAGGGTAATTAGAGCTGCGTGGTGAATGGCATGGGTTTTCTGCAGGGTCTTGGGCTGAATGTACCTGTAGCTCTTCCTGGGATCCTTATTACACTCTCGAAGAAGGATTGTCTTTATGTCCTTATTAAGTCTCCCTAACTAGCTAAACCTACTGCTAAATAAACTAAAAAACTAAAGAAAATCGTTTCCTTTTAAAACTAAAAATGTATGAGGGATTAAAACTACAAAAATCTCTAAACGCAAAAAATGCTTGTAAGAGGATCTTTATTAGTATAACAAAATTATTTTTAGCTGCTAATTTATTGAACGGAGGGGACTAATCTCCTCAGTCTGTGCCAAAGGTAGAACGCTGAGCTGCCTGCTGATTACCAGCATTTCTCCCGCGAAGCCTAATACCTAAACACTCATCTCTGAAGTGGAACTGTACATTTTCTTGTTCAGTGGGGAGACACCACTAGCTCGTTCCTGAAGTACAAAATTAGCAGAGAGTAGTGTCTGTTTCGAGGGCATATTTGCAAGCACTGAATCTATGTGAAGAGCTTTACTTTATTGTGCTAAAGTGTGAGTGCCTGAGCTGACTTTTCTGGGTGATAATGTCCTTCGCTAGAAGCCACCAATAAGGCCCGGAGCATGGTGAGAATCTGTGACTGATGAAAGCCAGTGGCACATGGTAATGCTGACCATCCCAGTTAATTTTCTGCATGGCCATGATGGACAGGGCTACAGTTAAGGGCGCTCCTCTCCAGTAAAAAACAACTCAAACTCACAATCCAACATCCAGGAATAATAGAAATGTTTCAGGTTTAATTGCCCCCTAGCTCATCCCCAACCCTACACAGCCCAATCTCCTCATTAGGAAGCCAGTGGTACACCACAAATACTGGGATCTGGTATCAACATGTTGTTCTGAGGCCACAGGAGTTTAAAGTTGTTGACAGGTATTGATTGTCATTGACTGGAGTAAGAACACTGATAAACCAGATTCCACTTGGATCTGGTCATAGTGATTGACAGTGAGGTGGCAGGGATGATAGCCTCCTGGAGCAGGTGGTTATCTCAGTGTACATTGTATGAAGTTCCATTAAGCCATCAAAGTCACAGCAAGCATCTTGCAGCCTGGATTCTTCTGAACTGCAAGCAGGCGCTGATCCTTTGAATTTGCATCTGTACTAGAATTGACTATATTTTGTTTGTATCCTTCTTGCAAGTAGAATTGAATCCTAACACCTACGACACCCAATAGCCAACACCTTGAAGGAGAAGGCACAACCCTCCCTTCAGCTCCTTGCTTCCATCGTTTGGCCCTGTGTCTGCTTCTAAAAGACTGAAAAGAGGACTTATTTTATCTACCCATCGGTGCGCGTGGTGGCATTCTCACATTCAGTTGGTGCCAACTGCCATTATAACACTGTGCCCCTGCCATGTAGAAGTAAAAGCTCCTTTGGGTCTGATATTTAGCGGAACTTAAATAAATCAAGTTATCTATACCACGCCCGCCGTTCATTCTTTACTAAACGATTGGCGATGCCAATGGAGACCGACCCCAAACTGCAGGTACCTAGTGTGATGTGGGCCGGTGACTTCACCTCTCGGTGTGGCTGCACCAGTACATCCCAAGCAACAGTCGAGGCACGGTATGATATGATAAGTCATTTATAACGCACCTGATTCATCCCTTGACATTGTTCCAATATTGGAACTATAACTGCAACTTTGGGGCCATTCTATGCTCATATTGGTAAGCGGCAGTGGGATATACTCCTTCCCTGAACATAGCTAGGTAGCAGTGCACATTCTATCTGGAAGGTGATACCAACATGCAGAATCTTGAAACACCACCCAAGTTTTTGTCAACACCAGGGGAACCACCATTTCCCTTCGAAGATTGGAGAGACTTGTTTAAAATTTTGTTAGTTGCTTCAGGAGGGGAAAGATATTCTGATGAGCGCACATTTTCAACATTGATGTGTTGCTTAGGTGCAGAAGCAGTGAGAATAATAAAAAAAACTGCCAGATGTTGTGGATGAGGGAGAAGCTGATGGGGGTAGAGGGGCTGGCGATGGGTTGCATGTAACGGGTATGAAAAAATGACATGCTCAGTTTGGTAAACAGATTAACATTGTGTTGGAAAGATACACATTTTTCTCAAGGAAACAATGTGTGGGGGAAGCGGTGGCCTCATTTGTGGCAGACCTTAGGGTACTATTGTCATCATGTGAATTCACAGGGAGGGATGATGAGTACATCAGGGACCAGCTAATGAGGCACACATCCAACCCACTAATTCAGGACTGGTTGTGGCAGGCAAAAAAAACACTGCTACAGAAGGTACTGGCGATAACCACGGGAATGGAATGAACTAGTATGTGTTTGAAGGAGGTTAATGCTAAAGGGAGCAAGGAGTTCGTACATGCTACAGCTGAAAATGTGGGGGGAAAGGACTTTGGGTTGATGAAGCAAAGGTATGTGCGTTAAGAAAAAGACAATAGAGTGGTTATGGGGACATGTGGGGGGAGTCAGTCCTCGGCAGCGAATTGGGGCCATGTGCCATCGCAATGTACCAGGTGTGGCTTTGAGAAACATGTCATGGAATCTCCGGCTATGAGAGTCAAATTCAAGAGGTGTGGCAAGATGGGGCATTTTATCAGGTTGTGTAAGTTCAACAGCAAATCCCACGAGGTTGACAGAAATATCCAGTATGTGGAGGAGCAGAACGGGGAATTATACAGATTGGGCCTCATTAATAATGTGGCGGTCCAGAAATAAGGGTGCCGGTCGCACCGTACCAGCACCCATTCTGGACCGCCACACTACAACTCTGCCGGCGGATATTAGGAAATATTTCCTTTAGTTGCAATTTTCCCTCCATTTATGAACCCCACAAACATTTTTCTTTTGTTTGGCTCACCTAACCTGACTTCTTGCAGTGGAGCACAGCCTTCAGATGCACTCCTCTGGGCTTTCGCTCATTTGTTATGGGGAAACCGACACATCCTTCAGGCTGTCAGTACTGAGAAACTATGTTCACTTTGGTCTTCGACTATGTTGCCATTTCTTGGTAACTTTTTATTTATGTGCCAAGTACCTTACAGTACCGCACATAGGGGTCCTTTTGTTTTATGGCCCTAGCCAACCTTGTACATGTGTGCCTAGGTCAAACTGGTGGCAGCAGTTTACTTTTAAAGTATTTTACTTTGTTTTTATGGACCATACCATGTTTACTGCGTTTGGCCCAAGATTATGGGCAGTGCCGAAAATGGCCATGCCAGGAAGTCTTTTGTTCTGTTCTTTGGCCATTTTGTCCCTTTTCCTTCCCCCAGGTCGAGAGACCCGGGTATTCCTTATTTGGGCATGCAGCCTCCTTATTTCGCGGACTACTGCATGTCTTGTGTGCTAGTGCCCAGGTAGAGGGTTGGGACTGTCTGGTCCCAATCCACACTACTGGTGCTAGTATGTCTGATAGGCCTGAATGACTGAGCACACCATGGGCACGATTGGCCCACACCTGGAGTGCATGCAAGAGAGCGGATCTTCCATTGGGTATCTAGGATTTGGGCAGCGCAGACTTGAAGAACTGCCGGAGACGTGCTAGAAACAGTTGGCACCATCACCCCACTGTTGTCCCGTCAGACCCCTTCTTTTGCATTGTACCAAGAAGGCCTGCAAGGGTACTTTGGAGTAGTTGGAACAACTGCTCTCGGCACCTACGGGTTACCCTCGCAAGGATCCTCTTCGGAAGTGTTCCTGGGCCATCCAGTGAACTGACCAGTTTGAACTCACGGTACCGCACAAGAACGCTGCCGTCCCGAGTTGAGACTCAAGACTTCGGGAATTGCTTGTTTGTGATCCTGGGCCATTGTCCTAGCTCCTCTGGTTCACGATTTATGAGAGTGTGCCCTGCCGCAAGTAGATGCGGTCTCTCTGTCGCCACACTGTGGCGACTATCGCTGTAGACCTGCCCCACCATGTCCTGAGACGTGCTGCAGCAGAAACTTTCCTTCTCCTCTCTTCGAGAACTGAAAAAAGGCTACTGTCCTGCCACAGACAATCGCCCAGTCTCGCAGCCCCTGTGAGCCAGAGCATCCAATAACTGCAGGGGTGAAGCCTACCAGCGAAGTGGACTAAACTGGCAAAGTTTGGTTCAGACTGTGTTGAGGGTCGGTGAGTACTTTAATCACTTACTTATAGCCCCCGGCACATCCATCTGTTTTTACGCACGAGAATCACTTAAAAGATACTCACTTTGGCACGGCTAGCCTGCACGCCCCAGCTATTCCCGAACTCCGAAAGTTGCTCTATCTGAAAGGGTAGATCCTCCTCAAGGATTGGGGCTTTATTCTTCACCACCTCAACCCCCTTCCTGAACAGCTACAGCTCCCGGAAGAGAACCCACTTTTAGCTTTAAGCATGACCGTGTGTTGTTAAGGCACTGCTGTACTTTGAGCATAAGGCTCCTCACTTCTTAGGGATGGACTGCATAAGCTAGGGATTGACTACGAAGTTCTGCCTAATGCCATATATGTGTTGAACTTCTCCTTTCTGTTGCAGGTTGTGGTTATTTTCTCCCGTTTCATCAGCATTAGGCTAAACCTATTTTGTATATATATGTTACATAGTGAATAAGCATGTGTGGTAACTGTTATCTTGATACTGTGGTTTTATCGTGTTTTTGTTATAAAGCCTATGATAAATGTATTTTTGATATACATCTGTCTAAGAGTAATCTGTGGAGTTTTACGGTGTGTGCTCATTGTGGGCTTCCGATCACTCTCAACCCTCCTGAGACTTAGGGCCTCATTACAAGGTTGGAGGTAGCCTTGCCAGTAAACTGGCAAGGCTACCTACAAACTTGCAAGAAAGTCCAGCACCTGCGAATGGGCAATTACCGGGGCATTCCGGCCCGCCGGAACTGGTAATTGCCCTTTCGCGGGTGCCAGAATCGTGTGATCCCCATTCGAGCCCCATAGGACTCAATGGGAATGGGGATGCCTGTTGCACCTGCACTGTTCAGAACAGTGCCTATGATACAGGAATGCTGTGCTCGTGGGTGCCTTTCATTCCACCAGGCAAGCTTACGAGTACCGTTGTATCCGGATCGGCAAGCTAGTAATGAGGCCCTTAGTCTTGACTGCCTGCCAAACTGCTATAGATTGGTCTGGTTTGTCCAGAAGGTTCCCTTTGAAGGTACTCAATCCCCACATTGCAATTAGAACTCAGAATAATGGACACATCCCCGTAGGGAATGCGACCAGGAGATTGGTTGTGAGATACAAAATTTCAGCATCCAGAGAACTCTGTTGCCTCGAGAGCGCTCTGGCAAACAATACAGATACAATGCATTTTAAAAGGTTACAGCATCATAGATGACGTTTTCCATACAGTCTACAAGTTACATTTTGATTGGTAAGGGAATCGGTCCTAGTATATTACTATAGGAGCAGGCTTCACAAGATTGGCTGGCAGCTTAGTGGGTTGGTAGGCATCACATGGTTCAGCTGGGCCGGTTTTTGCGAGGTGAAGGTCAGGCTGGGTCCGGGAGAGATGGTTGGTACTGTCCAACTGATTTACACACTATCACTAGACATGCAGTAAATAATAACCCATAAACTAAACCTTTGGTATTATAGAGGCCTATAAATTGTACACGCTTATTTACATTATCCTGCTTCAGATCATTGGCGAGGTAAAAGTTGTGGGGGTCTTCCCCTCCAAGTGACTTGTTGGGGGGGTGTGATTAACAGTTGTCGGGTCTGGTACTTCAGAGCGAGAGGGGATGGATTAACACATGTTAGTTTAGGACAGAATATATGACAGGAGCTTGGTTTTATTGGGGGTACTCTAGGGTGGTCAGCAAGGAAGGGTCACACTTCTGCTACATCAAAAGACGGCTTGGAGGGGCACAGGGTTGAACAGGCAGTAATTCTTCAACAGTGGGGGGAGAGGTGCAGGAGTGGGCTTGTTGAGATAGATGGGCCACAAGTCATGATTCGGCCCAGTCACACGCAGGGCAGTGATCTCAAAGGAAGGATGAAAAGAATACACTATTTGCTTGCTACAATTCCCGCCAGAGCATCCGTGAGAAATGGGCTTGGGTGGCACAGGCGTGGGAAGGAAAAGGTGGGGCTGTCAGTGTTTGATGGGCACAGCACTGCTGAGGGGAGAGAAGGCTACACAGATACCAGAATGCGGCCTGGTCCAAAGATGGAGTCTGAGGTACACAAAATGGAGTCCAAATGTATCTTGCAATAGCCCCGCTTCTGTATGTGCCAGGGACGTGTCCACTGAGGCCATACAAGGGCAAGGAAGGTGTCCCCCACTATTGCAAAAGCAGGTGGTTCCTTTCGTGTTGAATGTATGGGGAGTGGGGCCAAACCGACCCCCTCCTTCCTTACATCCCCCCCTTTCGTTACATTTAAAGTAACAAATTACTTTTAACATTACTAGCGTTACTGTAATGTTCCGCCTCCATCACCGCCTCATCCCAAGCAAGTGTCACTTTTATGGGTATCCAAGCTCTGCAAACACCTCGTAGGTTTTGACCTCTCCTAGCATATTCATCAGGGGTGCATGTCATGTATATTCCGCCATCCCCATCCAGGTCCACCCACACCTCCTTATACCATTCCAGCTCCCGGGGTTCCTTTATTGTGGTAGGATAGAAACTATCCACCCTGTCCCCTGGGTAGTGATATACCACTGTCATACAATATTTAGTGTTACTCGGTCCCCCGGTCTGTATTTGCGCATCCTTCATAGCTTGCACCTTTTTCGGTTTGCCCATCGTCACCATCATCATTGCAGAACTAGGCCTTGATTTTGCACAGCATCGAACTCCTACCTGACACACACAAAAAATTAGTAACAGGAAAGTTATGATTGGAGTAAGTATTTTCATCATGGTCCCGAACCAGGAAGGGACCCAGTCAAAAATGTTGTTGAACCAATTGCTTGGCTGTATCCCGTCTTCTTTTTCATCGTTTCACCAAGGTTGTGCATTGCAGATATCACGTGTGATAAAGTTCCATTGCCAGCATCGGCAGAACATGCAGTCCCAATTTTCCGCAAACACCGCCGTCCATTGCTGTGAGGAGATCTAGGACGTACCGGTTGTGCATGGTCATCAACCACAGGGCTCTGAGTTCCACTTTGATCATGTTGAATCCCTCTTCTGTGTCGTTGGCCAGCTGAATAAACTCTGAGCGGATGATTTGCAGCCATTTCTCGTTTGCTCGCACCTGGATACTTGTCACAAGGGAGTCAAAGAATGTTTCTGCTGTGTTAAAATTTCTGCCAGGAGTTCTGAGGACTTGCTGGAGATATAGTTTGACGATCGCCTCTTGCAGGACACTCTTTCCCACAACTTTATCATCTGACAGGATGTTGTATGTGGGGGGCTCTTCAGTTGCTGGGCTGGGGTGCCCATGACGTTTTGATTGGCACCCTCTCCCCCTGGACATGGCTTTCTGGATTCACCATAAGGGCCAAGTGCAGTGTGGCCATGGCGCAGGTACCTCTCCATGATGGTGGGTGATGCAGGTATGCTTGCTTGCCACAGACCCATTAAGTGTCCATTAAGGCCTCTCTTCATGTCTAGGAGGATAAGTGGTTTGTTGCAGTGTTTGTTCGATCCCATGGACACCTTCCCTTCTCCAGGAAAGGAAAGTTCGTACTGTATTTCTCGTTGTACCTTGATGGGTTTTTCAAGAACTTTCACCCAGGTCAGTTTGGCAATGTGTTGAGACGACGCTGGAGTGCATGTTCATTTGACCCATTTCAATTTTTCTTCCAACAGTCCTCGCAGTGCTTCTGCTTTGCACGTTATTGTCTCTTCTTGCCATCTGTTTTCAGCGAACATTGTCCCTTTGATGATAAAAAACAGCTCCTTCACGCAAAGTACTCCTTGAGGTTTGCTATTACATCTCTCATTCTGCAGCATTAGTACTGTTACGGTGTGTGCCTGGAAGGTACTCAGAATCCTAAAAAGGGCCAGATGAACGAGACACTGGGCATCCGACAAAGGCGTTTCTTGGGGTATGAGGACTTTGGGCGTTCCAGAGGCATGAGAGATCAAAGAGCAAAAATAACAGCTTTTGTTGGTCGCCTGTTTAGCCATGGCACTCATGTCCGAATACCATTTGTTAGATTGGTTAGGGGGGCCAAGGTCTTCTACAGCATCTGATCTCAGGCCATGGTACGCATCGTACGTTTTGCCTTCCACCCCCCTTTTCCGTCTTCTATTCGCCCTGGACCATTATATAGCTTTTTCACCCTCTGATATCGTATAGGAAAAATGTCTGTCCATGTTTCATCATTGTGTTCACTATTACTCTGCCAGTACTGTGAGATTCAATGCATTTGTGGAATTGGGGTGAGGGGCTTAAAGTGCATATACTCACCATCTGAGGTAGGTTCCCTGGTTGCGGGCATATATACATATGGCTATACTGATATGTCAAAGGTCAGATCGTCAACATTATAATCATTTGATACTTCATCAACATTATAATTCATAGCAGAATATATAAAAATTGGGGCTTTGACAGTTCGGTTTTGGTGCAGAGTGGTGAGATTAAGATTTGCAGAGGCATTGTGGGCCCATATTACTTTAAACCCGTTGCAAATAAGGCTTGTTCCCTCTTGTTTGTTTGTTTGTTTGTTTGTTTGTTTGTTTTATTACTTGTATTGCGCACCAGACCATTAGGTATCAGGGCGCATTGCATATGTCAATTTACAGCTTGGCTACAGATCAGTGTAGACACATAAAAAATTCTGCTTAGTTACATAACAAAAACAGATCAACTATTTACAGGGTTATTCCATATAGCGGCTGTATATAATCTAAGATACAGATAATATACCATAATATATACAAAACTGTAGAGGGAAGAGAGAGGTGGTGTAAAGAAAGCTGGCAGGATTACTTGTCTGAGTCTTTGAACCATTTTATAAGGTTCTGATGGAATTGTAGGTAAGATTGATCTACTCGTAGAGGAGGGGGTAATGAATTCCAAAGTTGAGCTGCCTTGACCGGGAAGCTGCATCCCCCGACTCTGGAGAGTTTAAAAATTGGGACTGAAAGGCAATTGGTGTTCGATAGTCTGATGAATCTTGTGGGGGATTTCTAATAAGTCTCTCTGAAAGATAACAGGATGCCACGTTATTTAAACATTTATGCGTGAGAGATGTCACTTTCAACTGGATTTTATCGTATGTCGAGGGCCAATTGTTAGATCTTCTAGTTTCAGAGATATGATCCCTCCTTGCAATTCCGAGTTCTGCTCTCAAAGTATTATTCTGGAGGAATTGGATTTTCTTGATAGTTTCCTTGTTGGCCCCAATGTAAAGAGAGTTACAGTAGTCCAACTTTGACAGAATACGCGCTCTGGCCAAGGTAATGCAGCTATTGTTAGATAGGAACGGTTTACCTGCTCCGATCAATTTACAGGTATATGCCGTGGGAGATGCCATTGCATTGACCTGTTTATTGAAGGAGAGGGAGGAGTCCAGGTAGAATCCCAAGTTTTTGGCCTTTTTAGCGACCGTGATAGGGTTATTGTCAATGTTGAATGTAGAATATTTGGGTCCCAGTTTTTTTAGGGTTGAGGGGGTGCCCAGGATGATAATCCCAGTCTTGTCACATTCAGGCATAGTCTGTGTGTGGCCATCCATGCCTGGATGATGATATATACATTGTTCAGCAAGGCCAAATACTTGTCATAATCACCAGTAAGTGGTAGGAGAATCTGAGTATCATCTGCATTGTTAGTGTAGGTGATACCAAGATGGTCCAGATCATCGAAAAGGGGCTTTGTGAAGATGTTGTATGAGGTAGGTAAGACGCATGAGCCCTGGGGCACTCCGCAGGTGATGGGGATGGGGTTTACAGCTGCAGAGGGGGAGAAGACTCTCATAGTCCTATTATTTAGAAAAGATTCTATCCATACTATAGCTTCTTTAGAAAAGTGAGCCACCGAGTCTAGATGGCTGCAAAGGACCCCATGATCCACAAGGTTGAATGCAGCCAATAGGTCCAAGAGAAGGAGTAGGTCTGATTTCCCCTTATCCCTGAGCTCGTCCATCTGGGTTTTTAGGTCTATTAAAGCAGTTTCAGTCCCGTGCTGGGGCCGAAAACCTGGCCTAGGAGATGGTTAGATTCTAGATGTTTCTGTATTTGTAGGTAGGCCATTTTGTCTTTAATTTTCAGAAGAAAAGCCACTGTTTTGATCGGTCAGTAGTTGGTAGGGATGGCATGGTCTAACGTCTGTTTTATAAGAAGTGGGAGTTCCCAAGATTCTTTGAGGTTGCTTGTTATAGTACACAAGGAAAATGAAGCATGATAAGTTTAGAGATAAAGGGGGCCAAATCTCTGCCTGCGTTCTTTATCAGTTGGGCCGGGCATTGATCTCCCTGTCAATTAGAAGGTTTGAGCGATAGTATAATTTTTTCAGTCTCTATGATTGAGACTTTGGAAAACCTAAAGCGGGGGGACATGAAGTATTTTTAAGTAGTGTAGGAGAAATTTTAGGGGCAGTGGTAGGGATTAGTGATGCTTTTTTCTTGGCAATTTTGACTTGCAGAGTCGTGACTTTGTTGGCCAATACTTGCTGTATGTTCAAGCACAATGGTTTATCTTTTGCACAGTTGTCAGGTACTGGATGGGCGCTTCTAATTTCTTCAGGATAACAAAATGTTCCTTCATGCTTGAGTTGGCTTGTGATATTCTAGTATTATAGGTTTCACGTTTGGCTAAAATTATTTCACTTTTGTATAGAGCAGTTATAGTGCAGCGGTTGATTTTGTTTTCCTTGGAGGGTAGTAGTCTCCAAGATGCCTCGTATTGTCTTTTTTTCAAGTGCAATGTTTTCAGGTGTGTGGTGTGCACCATGAATTAAGTTGGGCTTTGGGCTTGCTTAGTCTCATTTTAAGAGGCGCAATAGAATTGAGTGAAGTGTACATCATTTTATTACACTCATTCACTAAGGCCTCAGGGCCCAAGTTTTCCGGCAAAGCGTTGAGGGTAGGAAGAATCAAAGGGAGTAGGTTGTCAGAGGTAATGCTCTTTTTATTCCTTGTTGGTATGGGCGGAGCCAACTGGGTGGGCATGGTGGATGGTCTTTTAGTTGCTAGAGAGAATGTCACAAGGTGATGATCTGTCCAGATCTGGGGGGAGATCGACAAAATAGAGGCATTGCAGTTAAAGTCTGCCACCCAGTCGAGTATTCTCCCTTTGTTGTGGGTAGGGTGGAGCACTCTCTGGGTAAGGCCAAGTTCGGTCAAGGTGTTAGCCACTCTTGATGTGTGTAAGGCTTTAGGGTCATTGAGTTTTTTAAGTTATTGGACACAATGATGGAGATGTCCTCCTCAAAGGTAACCATAGGGACTGGAGGTCTGTAAATCAAGTGGATAGTGAGAGTCTGGGAGTTAGTGATAGAAGGTTTAGCTGTGAGACTTCCACATGATTTAATATAAAGGGGTGGAGCGAGTCTGTAAACTACGTTTACACCATGGTGGATGGCAGATTTACCGCCCCATTCCAAGCTGAGTGGGGCGGTAAATCCCCATTTCCCATTTTACCCTTCCCCATTCCCATTTTTGCCCCATAGGGCATAATGGGAGTGGGGAAGGCGCTAATTACGCCACCGTAAAGTACGGTGGCGTAATTAGCACCATGGTCCCTTAGCGCCATGGATTTTAACGCCTGCAAAAAGCAGGCGTTAAAATCACCATGGCGCTAAGGGACCTTGTAATCAGGCGTTAAGGGTCGGCGCCGTTTACGGCGCCGTTAACCCCTTAACGCCTGACTCGTAATGAGGCCCAGTGTATCCATTGGGAATAGCTATCATGAGGGAAGGACCTGCTGCGACATGCAGCATGCAGCCATGATTCAGTGATTGCCAGGAAGCCATAGTTTCCAGTCTGGAAAAGGTTGGATATCTCGGTAGCATGAGCAACCAATGATCTGGCATTTATTAATGCACCTGTGAGGTTAGGGCCAGTGGTAATAGGTGTGCAGGAGATACCTGTAAATTGAGTCTTAGTGGTGCAGTGAGTATGTGGCCTGTTGAAGGTGGAATTAGTGCTTGAGATTTTTTGACAAAAATGAGTTCTCTTTTTAGCAAAGGGCAGAGATCTAGTAGGAGGTTCATAGAGTTTTGTTAATCTAGATCGGAGTCTAGTGTTCCTTGAGATTGTATTACACGGAGGATTTAGGACTAGACTCGATGTAGGGATGCTAGATTGTTCCAAGATGGGTAAGTTAACTAAGTTCATGATGGTCCGATTTGGTGGGGCTCGGGGGTGTATAGGGGAGAGCCTGGTCAGGCACGCTAGGATAATTAGTGGCAGTAGGATTACAAAAGGGCGCTAAGGATGTGACTTGTTGTCAGCATGCTGGAATAGGGATCATAGGTGAGGTCAATAAGCTAGGCAGAGCTAGAGTACTAACAGTTCTGGATTAGCGAAATAGGCTACTCTAACATTAGCATGGCTAGCATAAATCAATGGACTGAGAAGGGCTGGGCAAAACAGTGAGTGATATTACATTTGACAAGATAGGTCAGTCTGACATTTGCAGGAAAAGTTGTGATACTGCATTGGCAAGGCAGTAAGGTGCTAGTGCCTTTAACAAAATAGGCTAGTCTAACATTAGCATGGGTAGGATATATCAATGGAGTGGGCCGCTAGTTAGTGTATTAGTTTTACCCCGCCCCCTCCTTTTATATCACCCAAGATAAAAGTAATGCTCTAGTACATACCTAAACAAAACAACATTAGAGAAAAAACAATGGCAACGAAATACACCCACACTCATAACTATAAGCTCTAGTAGCACTAACATTTTTCCTATTGCTATTTACATTTGTACTGTTGGGACAGCTTTTTATTTGTTTACACATATTTTTACATTTCTATATACTTTTAATAACACTGTACACTGCATTCTGGCTTTTTGTATTCACTTTGTTTACTTGTCACCCCTTGTTACTCAGTTGTTTGTCTATGCCTTATTACTCATGGCATTGCGCATTCTTGTTCTTGTGGCTGTTCCCTATGGGGTGTTGTGCTATCGTGTGCTTTTCTTACATCAGAGAGGTGTAGCCAGTATTTCAGGCTCTTACCCTTCACAGCGGAAGGAGTGCAATACACTACTTCATAAGGGCCATGAAACTGCAATGTTGGACTGTCTGCTGCTGGGGTGTTTGTATCTGTTTCACTTTCGCGTGTGAATGGGGGTGCTATCTGTTTGTCTATACTTCGCACAGCTCTTGACATTTGGGTAAGATATTCTTTAAATATGTCCCCCAGCACTGTGGCAGCTTTATGCGCATCTGATGCCCACCTCACTGGAGGTAGTGGCGTTTGAATGCGCCTCCCTGTAACTATCTCGTGCGGGGGCAAATGATGGTCCTTGCTAGGCTGCGTTCTTCATTGGAACAGTGCTAGGGGCAGGCAATACACCCAGTTCTTCTTTAGGGTGTGACACAATTTAGAGAGCCTGCTTTTAAGGCGGTCATTGATCTTCTCGGCCATTCCGTTTGCCTGCGGGTGATAAATCGAACACAGTTTGTGCTTCACACCTAGCAATGATGTCAATTCTTTGAAAAGGTTGTTTAGAAAATGGGTACCATTATCTGAGCATATGACGTCACAAATTCCTCACCTGGGAAATACTTCCCTTACCAGGAACTTTGCTGCACATTTTGCGTCCGGGTGTGCACAAGGTGCTGCTTCCCCCCAGCATGAAAAGGGGCACACCTCCACAATGAGGTACCTTGCTCCATTGCATCTTTCACCCATGTCGGCATAATCTCTGTGTAACTGTCGGAATGGTCCGATTGTGCGAGGCAGTGTTCCCCATAGGGTTCTAAGGGTCATTCCCGAGCTGTATGTCTAACATGTTATGCACTCTATTATCAGTTTTGCAAGGTGTTCTTGGACGTTTGGAACAAACCATTCCTCCTGGATTTCTGCTGCTATGTGTTGCTTGGTAACGTGTCCAGGGAAATGAAGCTGTTGGAAGGCCACGTGCAATAATTCTACTGGCATTAACACTTTTCCTGTTATTTCTTGACGCCAGAGGAGGTCTGTGGGTGATTGCTTGCATCCCTTTTTACCCATATTTCCTGTTCCTCTATTGGGGCGAACCTCTGTAACTCTATAATTTGCATAATTGGTGTGGAGTTGTACCCTTCTTCTTTATCGTTCTGTGTGTTCAATCTACTGCCTAGCGCACGTTAAAGTACGCTGATTCTTTCGCAGCAGGCGTCCGCCGCTGCGTTCCTGAGTGAGATGACGCCAGTGTTATTCGTGTGGCCCTGACATTTCACCAAGGCAACCACTGATGGCTCAGCCAATGCTTCAATAAGATCATTCAACAACTGTGCGTCTTGTACTGGGGATCCGTCTTCTCTTCTGAATCCTCTTCTTCGCCATCATGACAGGCCAGAGTGTACCGTGGTTGTCACGTATGCCGAGTCAGAGTATATTGTGACTGCGCATGCTTTGGCTGTGTCTAGCGCTTCAATTAATGATATTAACTCTGCCGCCTGTGCAGAGAAATGGGAAGGATGATGTTTCTGCTCTATCACCTCATATTCATATCCTTCTATTTTCCCTACTGCTGCCCCTACATGTTTTTCTCCTTTTTCGTGATCAATGGATGCTGATCTGTCCACAAAGTACACCTCACCTCCTTCTAGGGCATTTTCACTGGCTTTGGGAATGTCGTCACCTTCCCCCTCATATGTGGCGCAGTCGTGAGCTTGCATGTCTTCCACTGTACATGGTTCTGTGATGAAAGTGGCTGGGTTTACAGTCTTACAGCGCACAATGTGTATGTTTGGGCTCGAGATGATTATTTCATATGCTGTGGCCTGCTGTGTGGTGAGTGTCGACTTTGACCTTTCGGGTATGGCAAACAAAGAGTGTTCGACAAATTACGTCACTGAACATCCCATTACCATTGTGGCGCTTTTCTCAATTGCGAAGGACACTGCTGTGAGTGCTTGTTCACACGCGAAGTGCCCCTGCATCACAGAGTCTAATGTGGCGCTGTAATAGGCCAATGGCTTGTGGCCTAGTGATGTTTTTTGCGTAAGCACTGCCATCATTAGCGTGCCATTGCAGTGGGAGAATAAGTAAAACTCCTGATCATAATTTGGTGTCGCTAAAACTGGTGCTGTTGCGATAATGTCTTTTAATTTAAGGTACTGTGTGATCATCTCCCGTGTCCATTTTATGGGGGCACTTTCCTTTTGGGCTTCTTTCATTGCCTGGAGAAGGGGGCATGTGTATGCTGCATAATCGAGTATCCATGCACAGCAGTAATTGCATATGCCGAGGAATTTCTGCATCTCCTTTACACTTTTGGGCATTAGTGTTGCACGTATGGCTGCTGCTCTATCTAGGACTATTCTCTTACCATCTTTTGATATGAGCTGTCCCAGATACAGTACTTCTACTAGGCAGCCCTGCAACTTCCCTATGTCTACTTTGTACCCCTTTGTTGCTAGTAAATTCAAAAGGGTTATTGAGTCTGCTCTACATTGCTCTATACTTTCTCTGCACACTAAAAGCTTGTCTACGTATTGAATTACTGTGCTCTTTACATCAATGTTACTGAGGTCTTCATGCAAAATTCTGTTAAAAATACTGGGGCTCTCGCAATAACCGTGGGGCAGTCTGCTATGCTCATACCTTTTTCCCTTTAGGGTGAATACTGTAAAAGTATTGGGAACTCGAGTCAAGTGGCACTGAGAAAAAAGCATTTTTCAAGTCCACTACTGTGAAGCATGTGGTCTCTTTCAGAACGCTTCATAAAATGGACGCGGGATTTGGGACCAGAGGGAACTCCTTCTGTATGACATCATTAAGTGGAGGTAAGTCCTGTATCATCCTCCATGCCCAGCCCTTCACTTTTTTGATCGGATAGGTAGCCGTATTGCAAGGTGAATTTGATGGCACGATAATGCCCTGCTGCAGCAGTGCATTTATCGTCTCTTTTATACCTTCTTCTGATTCCCTGGCAGCGGATATTGCTTTAATTGCACTGTGTTTTAGTTTTAGTTTTATGGGCGTTACTTCTGGTAAAACCCTTCATCGTGTGGCCCTGTGGTCCATAAATTGGGTAGTACCTGTTTCATGTCTTTGTCAAAAATTGAAGGCGGTTCACTGACACTGGCCATAAGGGGGTTATTCACTTCTCTATATTGAATCATTATGTCACAAGGCATACACATTTCCATGATTATCTCCCCATCAGCATCACTGTCAGTGAACAGCTCTTTGTCAGTAAGATCACGTAGCGCTATATTTGGGTCTATACACAACACTGTTCTACACTCACACCGATGCATGTCCAGTCCTATTGCCACAATACGTCCAGCTGCTATTTGCACCCCTTGTAGGTCAATCGAGAGGATGGTACCTGGCACAATTTCTGGGTTTACTACTGGGCGGAAGATAAGATCAGACGGTACTCGCCATTCTTTTTGTGTTCTTTCCGGCACCTCTCTAGTTAGTACCTGTATCCATAAATAAACATGACAACATTCGTGGACACCCCTCTCACTGCTACTTCATTTGTCATTGTACTGATCATTAGCATTGCTCTGAGCGGGCACACCACTGGAGTGGAGCATACCATTCCTCGTTCTGTAAACAAGATGGTCATATTAAGTTTACTGAGGAGATCCCTCTCTAGCAAATGTATGGATCAGTCTTTGTGGTATAACAGGGGTGCCTGCACCGTCTTTCCTCCCACCGTTACTTCCATATCTTTTGTGTAAGGAACCTTTAAAATTGCCCCAAAGAATGCCTGCGTTTCCAAATGTTGGCCCGACAGCGGAAACCGGCCTTCCATGAGGCACGATTTTTCCAGTCCTGAGTCCACCATAAAGATGAACTGCTTGTTTCCTATCTCTGCCCCCACCAGTGGTTCCTCGTCTGGATGTGGGGTAGTTGATAGGACTGGATATGCAAGTGCTCTCTGTGGGCTGTTCTAATCTGGATAGGTATTTGTTCCTGTGACAGAGAAAACATTTTCCCCCGACCATTACTGTTCCGCGGAACGGCGCAGGTGCACCATTCGCTGAAGAAGCAAAGAGATTTGAGTGGGTGTTTCCCATGGTGTTATGACATGCTAATTATGGTTGCATGCCCTGCTGCGGTGCTTGTGGCCCTTGCTAAGTTGGTTGGGTCCCTTGTTGAAAATTATTATAATACTGCTCTTGTTGCCCATGACCACCCATCGGTAATCCATAAGGGCTGCCCGGGTGAGCGAATTACTGCTCGTTTCCAGGTCGTTGGGGCCCTTGATAATATCCTATGGGTCGGGCGCAGCATTCTCTTGAAATATTTCCCCATCTCCCACAATTCCAACATGTCCCTTGACCCCCTCCCCTAGGCCCTTGTCCTCCAAACCCACCTCTCTCTCCACTGTACCCACCTCGTCCTCTTCCAGGCCTTGCCTGCCATTGCGGTCCCTCGCATTGCTCCTCGCCTGCCCATTGTCCCTGTCTGGTTGCGGACCATTTTGCTGCCATCCTTGCCAGTGAAACTCCTAATCCCTCCCCTCTGTCTCCCTGTCTCTCAGTAGGCAGAGCCGCTGTTATTGCAGCGACCTTCACCACCTTTTTTCGTACAAGTTTGGCCTTGTCTGCTAACCTCCTCTGTGCAATTAATTTTTCTCTTTCTTTGATCCTCCTACAATGGTGTACTATAATGCTCTGTATTGCATGCCACCCTTTGGCTTCAATCCCAGCTATTTTATCTAGGACCTTCTGTACCTCCTCCGGGAGGCCTCTCTTGATGATAAAGTAAAAAAGGGAGGTTGATTGGTTCCTTTGGGAGGCCTCTCTTGATGATAAAGTAAAAAAGGGAGGTCGATTGGTCCCAAATCGTGCCCGTCTCTGATCTCTACAGGTCCTGCACCCGAAGAATGTACTGCACAGCCTCTTCCTCATCCCCGATGGTGCATTGCATCACCGAATGTAAATCTGGGGTATCAGGGAAGGTTTTCCGCAGTGCATCCCACACTTGAGCCCATACAATATTGTACGCTGACCCATCATGGCGGGGACAATACTCCCAGGAAACCAGCCTTCACCCAGACTTCATCTGCCTGGTCTCCCACAGCGGACACCAGCAAGCTCTATACATCCCCTATAGCCAGCGGGACCCCTGCGATATGCTTCTCAAAAGCATATATCCACTTCCCCGGCCCTCCCGAAAGTGGGGGCAATGCCTTCAACAGATTATTCTTATCCATCTGTGCCCATGGTATGTAATGTGGCCTCCCTTCTCCCTTGTGAATGAGGGGCATTTGCAATTTCGTTTTGCTCCATTTTTTACTTACCTGTACTCCTTTCTTTTTACTCAACGGCATGTTTCCCAACCTACTTCGGAGCCTCCCCTGCTACCTTTCTCGCACCACCCCATCTTCCGGCTCTCCTAGTAGTGGCAGTGGCATTCCTGCTGCCACCGCCCCTTGCTCATATTCATCCAGATCACTCCAGACTTCATCTATTTCTCTGTCAGATACTACACTTCCTTGGTCTTCACTTGCTTGGCTACCTTCTTGTCCCACTCGTACTATCTTTATTGGGTTATTGTTAAGGTGGAAGAAGAATTCCCCTCATTTCCACTCGTCTTCCGGCTGGCTAGATGGATTCCTAGATGGGAGTGGTGACGGTGAGATGGACGGCGGCTCCCCTCACCCCGGCAACATTTGGCCCCTGTCACATAAAGCTCTCAATCGTGTCAATTCCATTTGCGTGGTAGCTAGTTGCCTTTCTAAATCATTATTTAGGCGTGCAAGATTTACTGGTGGGGCACAGGTGGGACTGTACAACCCTCTAGGGTCATAGGGAGGCGGGGCTGTTGCTGCAGGAGCAGAGGGTGTGGTTGGCACAGGCAAATAAGATGGGTCACTGTATCCCTCAGCAGGCCTAGTTAGTAATGGGTAAAGTCTGGTGAGCTCTTCGTCCCTGTTTTCGTTAGCTCTCCTCCATCTGCTTTTCCTCCCCCCCCATTGCTAGTCCTTGCGCTGCCGTTTCTGATGGCGCTACCTTGTCTGTGCTATTCCCAGGGGGCGTTTCCTCAAACATTCTCCAAAGATCTAACACTTCCCGTCTATTTTGAAGTTGCTTTCCCTGGTATTTAGCCAACAAGTGTGTTGTCACAAGATCTAATATTCTTTTATCGAACAATCCCCCTTCTGGCCATACTTGGGACAATCCCTCCCCCTTTATTTCAGTGAGCCACAGATCATGGTATTTCTGGATTTTCTCGCTGTACAGGGGGAGATGCTGGCAAATATGTGCTTGGGGTGTGTCGCCCCCTATGGCTCCTTGCTTTACTCTCGTGTGTGTTCGTATGTGTGCGTGTATGTGTCAATATAATTTAAAAGAACTTCTGTTCACCTTAAAACACTTGATAGGCAGCTTATAACATTAAAGTTGAAAGAACCTTTCACTTACACCTTTTCGACTCCAGCATATTTCAAAAACATAAACTGCACATATTTAATACAAAACAATTTTACATATACTCATGGACATACTGACACGTCTGACTTTAACAATAATTAACATAAAACAAAGATCTGCTGCCCTTTTGGTTACACCCCCGCCCTTCCTTGATCACACTATCATATTCTCCTCCCACACTTACTCTCCCTGTTGCCCTTCCCTGAACCCCTTTTGGGGTGACCTCTAAAAGAGTTATGCACACAAGAAAAAGAATGTGCTAATATCTCCTGAGTCTATTCATTACACAAGACTATGGCCCTCATTACAACCCAGGCGTTAAGGGGTTAACAGCGCCGTAAAATGTGGCGGCGCCGTTAAAACCTTAACGCCTGATTACGAGGTCCCTTTGCGAGTTGGAGACTTTAACGCCTGCTTTTTGCAGGCGTTAAAAACCAACCCGCAAAGGGACCTTGGTGCTAAGTACGGTGCCGCAATTTGCGGCACCGTACTTAGTGGCTTTCCCATTTCCATTGAGCCCTAAGGGGCAAAATTGGGAATGGGGAAGGGCCATGGCGGCATGGGGAATTACCGCCCCGCCAACCTCGGAATGGGGCGGTAATTCCCCATTCCGCCATGGCGGAGTCGGTAAGTTACCGGCATGGACCATGGTGCTGTTAGCACCATGGTCCAACGCCAGGGTCGTAATGAGTGCCTTCTATTTTATCTCCATTTATTTCCTGCACTGGTTGAGACAATGCTATGCCTCGCCGCCTTCCACCCCCTTTCGGGGTTAGGTTCCCGTACTCTTCCCGTATTCCGTTACCTCTATATCCACAACCTAATGGCCATATAAAGAAAAGAAAAGAAAAAGCCTAGCAGTGAACACTCATACAAGCCCTGGATCCTCAATCTGACTCCCCTATTTTTCCCTCACGTTACCCTTACACTCATCACTTCCTTTTTACAATCCCCCTCCTTTGAGGTTCTCACAACCAATACTCACGTGTCCGGGGTGATCTGAGAGCCTCCGTTCACGGTCTATCCACAATCGGGCCGCACCCCAACAAATCTGTGACCCGCCGTGGTGAGCAGTCGGGTATTTGCAATGGCCGGGATCTTTGGAACCTCTCTGATGCGTACACTTACTGGTCAGCCACAGGTGGTGATGGTTTTGCTGGGGGGCATCCCGGATCTCTCCGCACGACACAGGGGTGTCTCTCGGTCATGTGCCAGGGGGCCGCCAAGTGAAAGGTCTCAATACCCACATTGCAATTAGAACTCCGAATAATGGACACATCCCAGTAGGAAATGAGACCAGGAGATTGGTTGTGAGATTAGTTGTGAGATACAACCAAGTGCCTCATTACGAGTTGGGAGGCAGCCATGCCCTTAATAAGGGCATGGCTGCCTCCAAACACAGGTGCGGGTCCCGCAAAAGGGGACTTACTGGGCCATTCCGACCTCGGAGGGCCCGGTAAATCCCTTTAGCGGGACCCGGACCCAGTACATCCCCATTCCCATTTGAGCCCCCATAGGGCTCAAAGGGAATGGGGAGGATTCAGCCCAAACAGCGCCGTTAACCCTCTACCGCCTGGGTCATAATGAGGCCCCAAGCCTTTATGTAACATTTCAGCATCCAGAGAACTCTGCTGCCTCGAGAGCACTCTGGCAAACAATACAGATACAATGCATTTTAAAAGGTTACAGCTTCATAGATGATGTTTTCCATACAGTCTACAAGTTACATTTTGATTGGTGAGGGAATGGGTCCTAGTATATTACTATAGGAGCAGGTTCCACGAGATTGGCTGGCAGCTTGGCGGGTTGGTAGGCATCACGTGGTTCAGCTGGGCTGGTCCGTGTGAGGTGAAGGTCAGGTTGGGCCCGGGAGAGGCGGCTAGTAATGTCAACTGATCTACACACTATCACAAGACATGCAGTAAATAATAACCCATAAACTAAACCTTTGGTATTAAGAGAGGCCTGTAAATTGTACATGCTTATTCAAATTATCCTGCTTCAGATCATTGGCGAGGAAAAAGGTGTGGGGGTCTTGCCCTCCAAGTGACTTGCTGGGGGGGTGATTAACAGTTGTCGTGTCTGGCACTTCAGAGCGAGAGGGGATGGATTAACACATGTTAGTTTAGAACAGAATATATAATGACAGAAGCTTGGTTTTATTGGGGGGTACTCTAGGGTGGTCGGCAAGGAAGGGTCACTCTTCTGCTACATCAAAAACAGGCTTGGAGGGGCACAGGGTTGTACAGACAGTAATTTTCCAACAGTGGGGGCAGAAGTGCGGGAGCGTGTTTGTTGAGATAGATGGGCCACAAGTCATGATTTGTCCCGGTCACACGCAGGGCAGTAATCTCAGAGGAAGGATGAAAAGAATCCACTGTTTGCTTGCAATAATTCATGCCAGAGCATCAGTGAGAAATGGGCTTGGGTGGCACAGGCGTGAGAGGGAAAAGGTGGGGGCTTTCAGTGCTCGCTGTGCGTGCTGCTGTGCAGGGGAGAGAAGGCTTCACAGATACCAGAATGTGGCCTAGTCCAAAGATGGAGTCTGGGGTACACAAAATGGAGTCCTAATGTATCTTGCAATATCCTCGCTTCTGTATGTGCCAGGGACTTGTCCACTGAGGCCATAGAAGGTCAAGGAAGTCATCCCCCCAGTATTGCAAGAGCAGGTGGTTTCTTTTGTGTCGAATGTATGGGGAGGGGGGCAAACCAACGCCCTCCTTCCTTACACCCTGTTCCACTAAACTAGGGTGGCCTCCTAAACTTCTGCCCACCAGGTCGGAGTTTATAAATTAATCTTAACAGCGGGGGCTGTTGCGCACCACAGTTCTGACCTGCTGGGCATCACGGCACCCGCCTGCAGAGTTATCATGGAAGCACTCGCACCATTAGCAACAGTGCTGAAGCTTCCTTGTCCCCATTTACATGGAATCCTATGGGACTCTATGGTATTGGGAACTTACAATTTCCGCCACCTGATATCCCGGCCTTTGGGACTTATAATGTCCCGGTGGCACTAGGATCTCAGGCCGCAGAAACAGTGTTACTCCTATCTTGCCTTATGTCTAAAGATGGGAGCACGCTCTACCATCAAACAATAAATAACACAGTCCTAGTCCTGTCTGTCAAAATAAAGTGGCCTATACTAAATAAACCTATGGCCTGCACTTACGCTATTACAATAAATGGGTGCATGGAAAAAGGTGCATGTAAAGGAAAATCAGTGTTATAACAGAAAGGATCAAGATGGCTGAGTCAGCTCTCCTCCCCACATTGGACAGCATGGAGTAAGGCAGCCCCCATAGACATGATGACACACTCTGGCTCAGGTTCTCAAAACAAAGGCAGTTCAAAACGTTGATCAAGGCCCGCCTGGCCTTCAACGGTAAAGTCACCTATTCTAGCGTTCCAAAAGTTATTTCACAGTTTAACAAAAAGTTCATGTAGGTCTTCCTCCGTCAGGCTCAGACTTCTCAAGGCATCATAAGTTCACGTATGTCTCCCTCCGTCAGGCTCGGATCTCTCAAGGCATCATAAGTTCATGTATGTCTCCCTCTGTTGGGCTCGGACCCCTCAATAAATTACAGTTCAACAAAACATTCACATATATCTCCCTCTGTTGGGCTCGGACCTCTCAATAAAAAGTACCTGATTCAATGTAGATCTCCCTCACTTGGGCTCCGACCACACAATCACAGCGCTTGCAGGGGTTCCCTTCCCCAAGCTTAATTCTCATTCGCTAGGGGTTCCGAGTGTGCAAGGCTTTTACAATGGACCTCCACAGGACCACTTAGATTTTCTCAAAGTTCGCTACAGCTCTCCCTCTGCAGGGCTCGGACCTCTCAATCGCTCACAGTTCATCACAGGTCCCCCTCAGTCGGGCTCGGACCTCTCACTCTGCAACTCAGCATGATTCCCTTTCCTTATGCTTCTCTTGCCTTGAAACCAAACACTGTTCATGTCCTTTAGGCTCACATCAGTACGTGCTCAACAGAGACTTTCAACTGGGCACTGCCGCTATGCCAGACCACAAAGTGCACTGTTCTCTATTATTCTGTCCTCTCAGGGGTCTCCCTCAGCCGCGCTCCGACCCCTCCTTAAAGTTTCTCACAGGGGGTTCCCTCAGTTGGGCTTAGACCCACCTTGATTCGCAAAATTTTCAAGTCTTTGGACTTTATGTCCCAGAATGCACCTCTTTATTTATTTTGCTCCCACTTCGTCATCTACCCTATATAGTATTATAAGGTTTTGGGAGCTGCGGGAGGTAAAGAGGATAACTTGTTGCGGTCAGAGTCTCGCCACCTGCCCCTCAAAAGCCTGGGCTTTCCTGTTTTGCCGAGGGGAGGAGCTCTGGTGTGGGCACTGCCAGGTAATTACCAGCTTCCCCTAGTTTGGCTCCCTGGAGTTAGAACTCCTTCACCACACTGCATCCTCGTCTGTACTCACAGGCCCAGCAATTAGTCAGTCCTTCTTCCTCCAGGCCTTCCAGGATCTCTTCAGGTTGAATTCTTTCCCATTGGCCTATGTGCCCCATCCAGCATCCCCAGCTCACTCAAAGTGTGTCTGTGTATTCCACCTTTTATACTTCCTGGGAGAGTTAACAGGTTTCAGGTGGGAATTATTGCAAAGGGAGGCCTGACCTCATTACTGGGACAAAATGACAACTGCCTATAGGAATCCCTTGCGCATTGGTTTTTATGGGTAATCTTCACAGCTCCCTTTCACCTCTTCTTTGTCCAGTGGTTTGGTAAATGGGATTTCTACAGTGTAGGTAGGAATTATGGTTGTTGTGTTTTTTTCGAGAGGTGGTAAAAATATTGTCAGAAGAAGGGGAATTATTTTGTTGTTGTGAGATATATGGTGTTGTGTTTGTTATCCTACAAAATCTTCTACTAGGGTAAGCCCCCACACACAAGGTATTGACCCCTCCTACTCAGTGGGGATATAATATTCTCAAATCTCAAAAAAGGAAAGGGTATAAATCAAATAACACAATTTTCACATATACCACCAGAAATAGAGTGGGTACCTTGACACAGCACCCTCTGAAAACAAATTTAGGGTGTATGTCTACAACTATCTTTCATATCAAGTTTAATCATTAATATATTCAAAGCAACAATATCATGACTCAATTCTAAAAAACATAAAAGCATATGCACATGTTACAATACAATATACAAAACAATAAACATAACAAGAAATTTGAAGTAAAGAATTAGAATCGTAAGTGGAAAATAATCATCCCATGTTAAGCACAAGATACATGACTGCCCCTCAGGAATGTCTGGTTATTTAATTACATCTAGGACAGAAACTTATATAAGTCGGGCTATGATGGGATTCATGCTAATTAACAACAATTTTTCTTGTTATGTTTCCCTCCTGTTCAATTAATTGTGTATGGGTTTTTTTAGTGAAACATTTGTATGCAAAGGTTGTCGAAATGAAACTCTATCTACCTTTGGCCTGGCTCCATGTGGGTGACCATTTGTGGAACTGCAACAAGTCTACCTCAGGGGGTGGGCCACTCTGGCCCCCCCTGCAAAGATACCTCAGGGCAATTGGGCACTGCACTGTGTTACTGCTATGCTAGGGACACACACGCAAACCCAAACACTAAAAATAGACACAAGATGAAATAACATAAGACACAAAGAAAACACATGAACCGATTCAACAATAAAAACACTTTTATTCGTGCATAACACTGTATGCTGCAAACACTACTAGCAACAGAAATTTGCAACCCTTTCTGCATGGGTTCTAACTATAATGCAATGTAAACTACAATTGCCAGCTCTTCTGGCTTCTATTCAAGCAGAATAATACCATTCTACATTCATTGTAGCCTAATAACAACAATGCAGCCTAGTAACAATGCTAATAGCAACATGTGACAAGCTATTTGTCAGCAAGCTCTATCGTCAATATTTCTCTCTCTCTCTCTCATCACACACACCACACATCACACTTTCTCTCTCAATGAGACAATCCCTGTCTGATCTCCCGTTCTCTCAATATGTCAACACCCCATCTAATGTGTGTGCAAATCTCCCATGTCCTAACAACCCAGTCTAATCAGTTAGGCCTCATACTCCCCATTTGCATGATGTGATCAATATGCTCCCAGCACTACCCGAGCCTCTCCCTGCCAGCCTCGCACAGGAGCTCTCCTTGGCCTCTCAGCGGTCTGGTCTCCTGCCAAAGCTCCCGGCTAGATCGCTCTTGAACTCTGCTCTTATCTGCTGTCCCAGTCCACTCTCCCAAGCTGCATATCAGCCGATTCTCCAAAAGCCTCTCCTTACATTCCAAAATGCTTCTCTGCCAAAGCCATCTGATTCTGATTCTAAAGCAAAACCCTTCCCCTGGATACACTGTGCAATGACGTACATACATTACTATGGTTACATGTCAAAACTCTCTTAGCAAGCATTTCTCTAAAAGCAGACCACGCCTAAAGGTCTATCAACATCAGTCATGTTCTCTCTAGCTCACTATGTTCTTTGTCGTTGTGACATCTCAAAGCAAGATCATACTGCTTTCAATACTATGGGCCTCATTACGAGTTTGGAGGCAAACCAGTGTCTGGGTCCAGGTTGTCAGAATGGGGACTTACTGGGTCATTCCGACCTTGGAGGACCTGGTAAGTCCCCATTCGGAAAACCATTCCCCATTTCCATTCGAGCCCCCATAGGGCTCAATGGGAATGTGGAAGGAGCTAATAACGGGCCTGCAAACCAGCCGGCCCTAGTGGGACCTGCTAAGGGACCTCAGAATGCGCCAGTGCCGTTAACCCCCTAACGCCGTACTTGTAATGAGGCCCAATGTCTATCTGTCAGCATCTATGGCCTTCTATGCCTTACAAAATCATGCTACCATCCTCCCATTCAGCTAAAGCCTTCTCTACCAAAAAGCTTTCCATGCAAAGCAACACTCACTCACTGCATATTCCCTCCCACCTTTCTGCTGTCTGCAAACCCAAGGAGGCCTGATAGGCCAGCCCGGCTCATTCGCTTCTACTAGGCCAAGACCTACCTCTTATCTGTTGACGTTCTTCAATTCACAGTCTACCATAACAATCCTTCTGTGCATAGAGTGGAGCTGTTAACTGTCTGTCTACAAAATGGCTTCAGAATGGCACAGGCCTCATACATTAATTCTGGCACTTAGCACATTATCCCAAACCCAAGCCCTATATAATGGACTCAATGTTCACTAAGTGCACATACATGCGTGTCTAAGTGCATACATCACAACATGTGTCTAAGCAAGTCTAGGTAAGGCCTCGTCATATGACAGGGCCTATTTCTCTCAAAAATGCATACAAAATGTGGCTTTCAAATGTGGCATAACAATGTGGATATAATGAATAACTAATGTGTCACTAATAGGAATGAATGATGGATAAATTAATTACTAATGATTATATAACAGGCAAGCATAATATCTGGTTTTACAAGGTATCATGGCACTAGAGAGGCTAAGGCAGCAGCCATAAACAAGAGCACCCCTGCGCCTAAAACAAATATGTTTTAACTGCCTTTCAAAAGGCCAGATGGTTGGATAGTTGTTTTATAGCCGGCAGGAGCTCATTGCATAGCTGAGCCGCTGCTATGGAAAAGGCTCATCCCCCAAAAATAAAGGAATGAAGGCACACAGAGTAGATCGACTGAAGCAGAACGCAGACAGCGCTTGGGACAATAGCGGGTGAACTTTGTGCAAAGATATTCTGCACCCAGACCATGCAGAGCCCGATGGACAATGCATAATGCTTTAAAGCAGATGCTTTGGGCCACTGGGAGCCAATGTAGGGCCCGCAGCACCGGTGAAAGGTGGCCCCTGTAGGGCATACCTGTTGAAATGTGAGCTGCTAGGTTTTGCTAGGTTTTGTAGCTGTTGCAGTCACCGGACCAGCCCCTTTGGCTGCGCCAGGTAAAGGGAGTTACAATAGTCTAGCCGGCTAAGCACCATAGCTGCTACCAATGGAGAAAAGAGAGGGCTGGGATTATGGGAAGCACTTTTTTTCAATACTTTGAGCTGAAAATGGCCGGCTTGGCAGACAGTTGAAACTTGGGCATCCATATTTTTCACCTTCACCTATACCTCATTATTTTTGTCACCCTTTATTAGCTTGTTACTGGGCTTATTTCTAGCACTTTCCTCATCAACATTCAGGGGCAACATGTGTTTTGCTCCTTTTCAGTTAGTATAGAGTCTAAATAAAGTTTTGCCAATGCAGAAGGTGCCGAGCATGAGGACCAACACAGGGACTGTCACTCGAAATACTCCAGAAAGCCAGGTGGGCACCCATGTGAAAATGCTGTGCAGCCAGTTACTTAACTGCACTCCACTAGCTTTATTTTTCATCCTTTTGAGGAGTGTCAGTATTTCACTGATAACTGCTTTCAATGTTCTATTCGAAGCTTCTACATTGAGTATCATGGTACAGCAGCTGCTCCCAAACTTAGAGCACACTCCTCCTTTTATAACGGAGAGCCACCAAATCCTTATGCTCTCAACTCTTCCTCTATTGCATTTAGGCCTTTTGCTGTTGAATTGGACAATTGCATCAACTCATAACACATTAAGTGAAGCCACTTCAGCTGCACACTGCACACCTGGAAGGAGCAGGGATGTAAAGAAGTGGCAGCTTTGGAAAACAGCCGAAATTCATCAGGGTTTGTGGCCAGATTTTCAGCACTCTTTTCTGACCAGTAATTATTGCTTTTTCTCTTTCTGGTTAGAGAATTCTGCTTCTTACTTTGCTGTGTCACTCTCTCCTTTAGCTCAAGCTCTACATCAATGCTGTTTTTGAGGCACCACCAGGGCTGGGATGTGCAGTATAACGATTGCATAGATCCCAATCCAATCAGGGGGAAGCTGGGCATAGGCCTACGATCCACAGGCCCACCACACATCCAGTATGGCATCTGTCCCCTGCATCAGTGCATTCCTCATCACCTTGGCACAGCTGATATTAGTCCCCAGATGGATGACCCACTGGACGTGAAACGCAGAGGGAATTTTGTAAAGCTCTTGATGTCAACTGGTTGGTGTCTTTCATTTAACCAGGTCAATGCATGCATGTATTTTCCCCAACTTCTCTTACAACTTCCATTCACTTTGGCTGCCACACTTTATTTATACCCCCAACCCTTCAGCATGAAATTGCATTATTCCCCCCTCCCATTTGCCACCATACCACACTGCCCCTTGTATTTTCATTAATGGTCTTGTGTGACAGCAGGGAACGCTTTGCCCCTCCTTATTTATGCACTGCAATTTTTTATGCTCACTCATATTTAGCTCCCTCCTTTTAGAAACTTCTGTTATATATTCAACTATCATATTTTCTGTCTCTCTTTTTTCCGCCATTCAGTTGAATTTCACATAATTATCGGCATTGGTATTTTCCCCTTCATCCATCCACTGGACTGCAACATTTGCTCCTTGGAATAAACACCTTGTGTCCTGCATCCTCATAAGACATGCCCTGAGGCAGGAAGAGCTTGGGCATCCCTATTACGTGTGGGATGAGTGAGCAGGCGTAGCATGTGTCATTTGCCCTTTCCCTTCCCACACATAACATTTCATCGTACCAGACATTTCCAGATGATAAACTGTGCCCTTTTTCATTATCATGATGAAAACCCCCCTCATCAATTAAATTCCATTTTCCTCTATTCACATTGTCATCTGTGTACCACTTTTTTCTTTCAAAACCAAATAAAACAAAAATGTGAATCCTATACTAATGCATGTTAATGTCATTACACTCCAAAAAAATGAAACCTTTTGCCATCTACTCATAACGACATTCTCTCTAAAAACACTCTCTCCGTTCTCCTTTGCTGGTCTTTTATAAAGTTGTGTTGCTGCGAAAAAGTTAATGAAAATTCATAAATACTCCCCATCATGCTGCTCTGTGCTCCTCTTCTCAATGGGAGGCGGTGCTCTTGTACTTGTGCACGTCGGTGAGGTAGACCCATCCCCGGCGACCTTCAATTTTTACTGCAGTCGGTGTTGCATATGTCGCTTTATGAGGACTTGTGAAATACTCCTCCTTCCACTTCCTGACAAAGTTAGTTACATACACTCTGTCCCCTGTTCCCGCTTGTGGAAACTGTCCTCCTTGATGGCTCGTTTGCTCTGCCTGAGCTCTCGGCCTTGTCTGAGGGGATATATATTGAAGCAATGTTGTATGTTCTGTGAGATATGTATGGAATTCTCCCCCAGAATGTTAGAATGGGAATTTGCATCAAAGATTGTACATGATGGAGTTATAGGCACATATATTCTCCAACCTGTAACAATCTCGTGTGGAGTGAGATAACGATCTCTTCTAGGCGAACTGTGCAAAGTGAAAAGTGTGAGCGGTAAGTAATGCAACCAAGATTTTCCAAGCGTTTGCGTTAGCTTTGCTAATTGTTGTTTTAATAAGCCACTCATCTTCTCAACCAAACCGTTTGCTTGTGGGTGATAAACCATGCACAATGTGTGCTTAATCCCCTGGAGGGGAGTGACTTCTTTAATCAAATCATTTGCAAAATGCTGACCATTGTCAGAGCAAATTTCACCTTGGATCCCCCACCTCAGGAACAGACTTCACTTATCCCAACAGCCACATGCTCTTTTGATACATGGGCAGGGTAGTGAAGCTGTTCTAGTGCTACTTTCAACAACTTTTTTTGCATTACCACCTTGCCTGTGCTATCCTGCTGCTAAATTAGATCTGTTGGGAACAAAGAACATTCTCCTTTCTTCCACAATTCATTTTCATCATCTGGTGCTTCTCTCTGCAATTGTATTATTTGTATTATCGGGGTTGCATTAAAAGGTTCTAGCAATTCATCTTTTTCCTTGCTAGTTTTTAATCAATGCCTTAAGAGGTATAATTTCTCCTTTGTCAGGGAACAGCACATGACATGCTGCTTCTTTTGCTGCTTTTGCGGCTTTTTAATTGCCTGATGAAATAAAGTCTTGCCCTTCTGTGTGGGCCTTGCACTTTATTAAAGGCAATTCTATTGGGAGTGGTAGCACTTCTACAAATGTACTCAACAGTGCTGCATGTTGTACTGGTGTGCCATCACTTATTTTGAACCCTCTCCTTTCCCCTTGCCAGTCCTGAATGCACAGTGGATGTTACATATGTAGAGTCTAAAAAGATATTAACTGCTTGCCCTTCTGATAGATTTAGCACCTTAATTAATGCCACTAATTCTGTTGCTTACGCAGAGTAGTGTGCTTACAATCGTGTCTGTGAATGTACCATCACGTCCCTTGTTTATTCCATGTTTGTGTCCCACTGCTGCTGAACCATAATGCCTTTTTCCTGAACTTTGATTGATACTTGAGCTTCCATCAATAAAATTCATGTCCCCCCTTCAATCACTTCCTCATTTACCAGGGGGCTACCTTCACTCCTGTCTATGCATGCCAACCAATCATGTATGTAATCTCCCTCCTATTGTTCTGTACTTTACCACCTCTATTGCATGGTTTGTCAGTATTACTTCTTACCCTGAAGATCTCTGAGTTTTCAATGTTGATTTACTTTCTAGTATTGCGAACAGTGCATGTTCCACGTACAATTACATGGGGCCCCATTGTTATTATTGATGCTTTCACAATTGCGAACGCAGCAGCAAGTGCCTGTCACAAAAAAAGTGTCCCTGCATCACAGGGACAAGAGATCCACTGTAGTAGGCCAGTGCCGTGTGACCCTGTCCCTTCTTTTGTGTCAGCAAGGCGGTCATCATTTTGCCATCTGAGTGAGAAAACAAGTGAAACTTCTCTTTATAGTTGGGTGTAGCTAGTACTGGTGCATGTTCTAGCTCACGTTTAATTTCATCAACATTTTCATTCATTTCTGCTGTCCATATTATATTGCTTTTGTTTTTCTGAGCTTCCTTAAGTGCTTGGAGAAGTGGCCTAGTGTATATAGAGTAACCAAAAACCCTTGCCCTGCAGTAATTGCATAACCCTAGGAACTGTTGCATTTCTTTTATGTTTTTGGTCTGGATGCTTTATGTATTGCCTCAACTCTGTCAGGTGTTATTTTTCTCCCATCTGCTGAAACAATCTGTCCCAAGATAACTACTTCTTTTTGACACTACTGCAATATGTCTTCGTCCACTTTGTACCCTTTGTCAGCTAGCAATGTCAGTAGTGTCACTGAGTCCCTTATTGCAGTCCTTGTTCCTTCCCCTTTTTTCTATCTCCCTTTCAATTGTGTTTTCTGCTTCTCTGAACACTGAATACAGTTGCTGTTGTGTGCTCTTCGTAATGTCCACAACATATTTCTTTTTCCCCTTCTCATCCTTATTTACAGAGTAAGTTTCACACTTTTCCTTATTTTTGTTTATTCTCTCCTTATCGTGAGATGCTGACATAGGATTTGTATATCTTGCAGTTGCTTTCAACAGTGGGTACATTGTATAGGGAGTGGGTGGCACACTCCCCTTCTCCTCCTCCCCTTCTGCATCTCTTTTTAGTTTCTTCGTACAGCTTCCAGAGCCCTAAAATGTCCTGCCTTGTTTTGTGCTTGGCTCCTTTATAAGTAGCTGACAGGTATGAGAACATACTGTCTATAATGCTGTTATGGAATGTTCTCTCCCCGGGCCATTCCTGATAAAACTTCCCCCACTGTATCGTGTGCCCACTCAAAATTCTATTGGGGCACCGTTTTACACATATGATGAAGGGGTGCATCCATATAATCAAACAACATTTTTGTACCCTTTTTCTTAGACTCTTTTTTTAACACTGCGCCTTCCCACTTTTACTCTCAACCCCTCCTAATTATTCCTCCTGTTACATTTACCCCTGTCTTTGCTCGTCCACAGCCACTCACTTTCATACTTACCCTTTTCAATCATTCACCCTAATTCGTTCACACTGGTCTTCTCCACAGGCCCTCCCTTTCACACTGCTCACATACAGTGGCCTTCTCCACAGTCCCATACTGTTAGTTTTAGTTAATGCTCAAATGGCCCTCTCCACAGGCCCACCACCCTAATAACTATGCTCTGTTTTAATTGTGTTTAATGTTCAATTGCTCCTTCTTCATTCAACAGCGCCCTTTGCATGCAACAGCAACTATACCAATTGCCTGCAATATGCGCAACCCTCGCATAATGAGGTCCACCACTTACTATGCAAACCTCTGCTGTAACGCAGATGACCACCGCCCACTCACTCCATATCAGGTGAATACACCTAAAATCTAAGACTACTATGGCCAATCGCCCACCACCTTTTGACGGTGCGTCCTATGCATCATAAAAATAATCCCTCTTGCTCCCTGCGTGTTCATGCACGGGTACACTCACGCATCCTTTTTAGTAGATTCGCCACTCCTCTCGACCTCAGAGTCCCCCTTTGAAGGCCAGTAACCCTTGGGAGCAAAGACAGAGCTCTCACCATTCAGCCCTTCAGAAACTCAGGGTCCGACGGCCTCCTTGATATTTGAGCTCTTAGGACTGGTCAGCAAATGCTACCCCGCACTCCTCCAGGAATACGTCTGGAATCCTCATGCCTGGTCGGAAAAGCTGATGAATCTCGCTGGGCCTCCAAAAAATATTCAGGTGGTTGCCTCAGAACTCACCATTACAAATTACAACAGTAGTCAAAAAGGAGTGTACACCAGGCAAGAAGTTACATAACTTTAATCTGGGCCCCATCGCATCTGGCGAAATTGAAACAGAATGCGGACCAGAACTGCATGAAATGTGCTGACAAAGATACACCCCAAAAATAAAACGCTTCGTTACATTAAGATCTACTTAGCATCAATCATTTTGCAACATTAAAATGTCTCTTCACAAGAAGCTGATTGGTGGGATCATGTCATATCCCTAGAGAAGGGCATATATTATCTTCTACGATTGGGTCCTGCAAACCTTACCACACCACCCTATTTTCCCATCATTTATTTTATTTTTGTATTGGTAGAGCGCACTACAGCCCACAGGCATCGAGGCTCTATGAGGAAGTGTAAGCGGGCTTCATTCAGGTTTACAAGATAGCGGCCCAACAGAATATTTCTTAAGACATATTGTTGCGTTACATAATACATTCGAAGGAGGGCTTGATTCAGAGTTACAAGATTGCGGCCAAACAGAATATTTCTTGATACAGATTGTTAAGATACATAATTCATTTGAAGGACGTTGCTCAGATGCATGAATGCCGCCCTTTTAGACAAAGAGCCTAGTTTTAATGGCTTTTCGGAATGCTGTGTGAGAGTCAATCAACCTAATCTGGGAAGGGAGGGTGTTCCAAAAGGTACCGGCCATGGTTGGGAAACTGGTACTACCTGCACGCACTCTGCATGTGAGGGGAACAGTGATCTGATTGGAGTAGGCTATTCTGGATGGTCTGGATGGCGTGTGTCTAATGATTCTTTGTGCTAGGTAAGGGGGATCCAGACCGTGGAGGCATTTGTGTGTCAGGGCGAGGGTTTTGAAGACAATCCTTTCCTTGATAGGGAGCCAGTGTGCGTGCCTTCTGACACCTGAGATGTGGTCTCAGCGTGAGAAGCCTCTAGCGGCCCTCAGGGCATTGTTCTGAGCTAACTGAAGTTTGGCCAGATTCTTGCTTGAGGTTCCAACAAAGAAAGCATTGCAGTAATCCAGCCTCGACCCAATAATTGCCCTAGCAATTGTGAGGCAGTTCTGTTGGGAGAGGAATGGTCTGGCTGCATTGAGCAATTATGAGTGATATGCAGCGGAGGATGCAATAGCATTAACCTGCCTGTCCATGGTAAGGTTAGGATCGAGATATGCGCCCAGTGTCTTGATGACTGGTGAGACATTGATGGAGATTTTATCAACGGTGAAGGAGCAGTATTGCTTGTCGAGTTTACACAGGGTTGAGGGGGAACCAATAAGTAGAAGTTCGGTTTTATCACTGTTGAGACATAACCAGTTTTCTGCCATCCAGGATTGGATTGTTGAATAGATGGAGTTGAAGGTGTTCATGTCCGTTGGATAGTCTCCCGAAGGGGGATGAGCACCTGAGTGTCATCTGGATAGTTGGTGTATGAGATTCCCAGGGTGTCCAAGATTCAGAACAGGGGCCTCATAAAGAGGTTGTAGAGGGTGGGGGCTATGCACAAGCCCTGTGGGACCACACATTTGATGGGACTGGGGGTGGCACAAGAGGATTCTGAGAAAACCTTCATCACTCTTTCCTGTAGGAACAAGGTTATCCATGCACAGGCCTTTAGGGAGAAGTTGGCTGCTGAAGAAAGTTGATGGCAGAGGGTTTTGTGATCCAACAGATCGAAGGCAGCTGAGAGGTCTAAGAGAAGGAGGAGCGCAGGTTTGCCTGCATCTCTAAGGTCATCCATTTGATTTTTTAGGTCAAATAGCGCCGTTTCAGTTCCGTGTTGTGGCCGGAAGTCGGACTGGCGTAGACCCAGAAGGTGGTTGTCATCAAGGAATTGTTGGACTTGCAGGTAGACTGCTTTGTCAAGAGTTTTTTTGCAGAAAGGGCAGAGTGATAATAGTGATGTAGAGTGATGTAGTTCCCTGGGGCTGAGGGGTCAAGGGAGTTTTTTTTTAGAAGCGGACAAAGCCACACTTCCTTGAGTCCGATCGGGACAGGGCCAGACTGGATGGAGGAATTGATGAAGGCAGTGATAAATGGAGTGAGGGAGGAGGCACAGTCTTTGATGACCTGAGCCGGGCAAGCGTCACCTTTACAGTTCGATGGCTGGATAGACTTAAGGAGAGCCGTGACTTCGGGTTCACTCATGTCTGTGAATTCGAACACCGGGGCCTGCCTAGGATGAGTGCCTGGGGCGGTAGAAGTCGGACTATTAGCTAATAGATTAGACAAGGCCATTTGATGGGCTAGGATTTTAGTGTGCAAGGTGTTCAGTTTATCAAACATGGCAGCTTGAATTTTATTGCACCTAGTCTTGTCCTTCAAGAGGGTAGATAAAGTGGGGGAGGGAGTCTCCAATTCTCTAAAGCTGGCAAAGATTTCCTTTGTCCCAGATTTAGCTTTTTCAATTCTAGAGTTGAAGGAAGAGGCTTTGGCCTGTATGACCAGCAGATCTTTATTCAACTGGTCTGGTAATCTCATCTACGTTCTCTTGAGAAAGTCTCCTACCACAACACTGTCAGAACCTTGGACAAACAACAAGTTACTCAGTTAATGTTGCACATTACGAACGTTTTCAACCTTCTTCCCAGGCAGAGATGTACTCAGGGGCTACATGGGTTTTCTAAAACCATCAGTAGATCAAATTATTATGCTGAATTATAAAATGATTGTGCATTCATTGCCTTTCTGCGGCACCAAACAGCTCTGTTTTATGATCTCGAAAGAAACAATTGTGAAATCGTGAATCATGAAATTTGCGATGTGCTACCAGCCACTGTGGCTATAAAGCAAATTAATGAAATTGGCACTTGTTTCTAAAAAGCATGCTCTGAGGCCTATTCACAGTGCCTAACCCTAATGTTAAACCTTATATACTTATCTGTGGCCTATTTATTTTCGCTCATCCGACTCCAACTCCCTTAGGGTCAGTCGCTTCTCCAAGCAACAAGTTGGTGGTAGATCTCTTTCTTCGGCTGGAGCCTCCCTCTGGAACAGCTTCCCAGCCTCCCTGAAACTTGTGGGGGACCATCTTCGGTTCTGGAAGCACCCCAAAACCTTCCTCTTTGCTTCTGCTTTCTCTCCTCCTCTCCCAAGCTGGACTCCTGGCTGAAACTGAAACTGCACTGGTCACCTGGCCACCCCCTGATCTCGGGCCCACGTCCCCTCTCATGCCAGTTGCACCCCTGCACTGCCTCCCTGGCAATCCCTGCACTTGGCAACTGTATTCTGAATCCCTACAGTCCCCTACCAGCACTTAACACCTGATGTCTGCACTTACCCTTGCACTTGTCACCAGCTGGCCACACTTTTTACTTATTGCTTTTATTTATTCTATTTATGTTTTTACTGTTGATCCCATGTACTGCACTTTTCCCCTTCCCACTTCCCCTGCACTTGTGCGATCTCAGTGCCACCAGGTCTAGTAAGATTGTTGCCTCTGTCTTCCCTCTGTTCCCCCTCTCTTGCCTCGTCACGCCTTGAAACACTTGTGTATAGGCGCGTTATAAATGCCATATCATATCATATCATATGTTTTATTAACTTGCAACACAATTATTCAGGGCATTCTCCAGCCTAGTGCAAATAACGGTGCAACTATCAAGGAAGCCTCCTCCCCATTCAAAATGCTACTCCCATAGCTGGTAAGTTTGAACCTTTTTACTGCGCTGAACTTTCATTTTTGCCACACAGGGGTTATTGTTTGTTGGGGTCGTGCCAGCAAGGCAAATTAGGCGTTGAACTTCATCCGGGGAAAGAGCTGCAGGGGAGATCAGTGGGGATTAACAGGGGGGGAAATGTGCATAGGAGGTTGGGTCCAGATTCAGGCAGGTGTTTCAGAAGGGCATAGGGACATTGAATGAGTATTGCCATAAGATGCAGTTGTCTTTGCAGGCAATGCTGTGTGTGCACAAAGTGTGGAACCTTCTTTTAAGACTGAGAGAGAAAGTAAAAGAAGAGTTACGTGGCCTGTGTGTGCAGGGTGTCATTGAACCTACAGAGAGCGATTGTCCCCCATTGTTGGGAAGATTAGATTATGTGTAGATCTAAGGGACTTAAACAGGAGTATCTCGGTCAACAGGCACACGCTGCCCAACGTTAGTGAGATACTCATGACAATGGAAGAGGCTGAATGGTATAGTATGCTAGACCCCTCATACGCATAGTACCAGGTGGACTTACATCCCGTATCACATGCATTAACAGCCTTTATCACCCCGATGGGCGCATATCAGTTCAAGAGAATAACTTTCGGTTTGACATCTGCATCTGCTGTCTTCCAAAAAATATTGGAGGATCTGTGGGGGGCTGTTCCTGGGGTGAAATGCTTCCAGGATTACATCTTGATTTGGGCTGCAAGTGAGGTTGAGCACGATGCCAGAGTGCATGAAATATTACAGAGATTGGAAAGAGCGGGTTGACTGTCAAAATGGGAAAGTGCCAGTTCAATGTGCACCAAGCATCTTATTTAAGTCACATGCTCACAAAAGAGGGAATGGTGTCACCTCCAGAAATGGTGGATGTCATTTTAAATGTGAAATCACTGACAAGCAAAGATGGGTTGTGGTCATTCTTAGAGTTCATAGAATGCAATTCAAAGTTTGTAGAGAATTTTGCTGTGAAGAGTCAGCCACTGCGCGTGTTGTTGAAGGTAAAGAAGGAGTTTCTCTGGGGAGATGCAGAGGAGAGGGCCTCCAGGAGGCTTAGGGAAGAATGAGCAAATGCCCCTATTTTATACAGGTTTGGTTCTATGGCCTATGGCTGAGACCATTGTGTCGGTTGATGCACGCGTTGTGGGTTTAGGAGCAGTGTTAAGTCAGGTCAGGTAAGGTAAGGAAGTACCTGTTGCTTTCGCATCTCAAGCGTTACTGGAAACGGAATTTAGGTATTCTACTATTAAACAAGAAGGTCTGGCATGCTATTGGGCCTCTATGGGGATTTGGGGATTACCCTACAAAATCAGAAGTGTTCATAATCCATTGGCACATTTGTTTTCTACGAAGGGCTTGGGGTTGGCAACTCCCAGAATTGCCATATGGTTAGCTGCTTTGCTGAGTTTCAATTTCACTGTTCAGTACATTTCTAGATGTTGCAACCCTGTTGCTGACTGCTTGTCTAGAGCTCCCTTAGACAGTTGTGTTCCTGAGGACGATATATGGGATGAGTGGATTGCGCAAATTGAAGGCACAGTGATCAATACTTTCTCGAAAGAGATTTGGGTTGACGTGGTAAGAGAGGACCGCGAGATGAGGGTAGCAATGGAGAGCATTGAGCGTGGTTGGACGTCAGATTAATCCATAAACTCTCCGTAGTATAAATTCACAGAAGAATTAAGCTGTTATGAGTGGGGATTAGCTTCCAGTGAAAGGGTGGTTCCTCCCGTCTCCCTGCAGTGGGAATTGACCAAACAGGCCCACAAGGGACACCTGGGCAAACGTCTAACCAAAAGGAGACTTAGGGCTGGTTTTTGGTGGCCAGGCATGGATGCCATGGTAGATGAGGAAGTGGGGCTGTGTATGCCTTACAGTGTAAGCAAAAAATCCCTCAAAACACATAAGGTGTGTATGTGAGGTTTCCATTGATTTCATAGGCCCTGTGAACATGTTGAGGTGAGAGCATAGGTTTGCCATAGTATCAGGCACAGCATTGTGATCGAATATCTGGAGAGGCTTTTTGCGATGGAGAGGCACCCCACGATAATCATATCTGACAATGGTGTTCAGTTGGTGTCGAGTGAAATTAGGCAGCATCTCAAACTACATGGAATTGAGAACCACCACATGGCACAATATAACTCTAGTGCAAACGGGTTAGTCGGACGCACTAATCGGAGAATCAATGAGACAATCCAGCTGTCTAGAGCGAATGGCATGGATTGGAAAAACTGTATGCGTGAAATGTTGATGGTTCATCGTGATACCCCACCTGCATTGACAAAGGTTTCACTGTTCAAAATGATGAGGGGAAGGAGAATGTGTTCTGACTTATACCCTAATTGGTTGATGGATAAGTGCGATGTTGAGAAGCATGAGCGCGAGGTGGTGGAGCGAGCAGGAAGTGTTGGTGATGTTGTGAGGATTAAGAAACCCTTCAGAGTACCAAAAGGGTGCTCAAAATACTTTTAACCCATTAAAGTCATAAAGGTAGGCGAGAAACATGTTGTAACCAGTGATGGGAAACGTTGGAGCATGCATCGCATGGCTATTTTGAGGCATCCCGAAGTAAGGGAACGTGTTAGAGGGAGTTCATGTCACAATACGTTAGAGGATGAATGGTATAAGGAAGGATCAGTCGACAGTGAGATAGAGCTCAGTGTTGAGTCTGGTGGGGAACAGAGAACCAATGGTGAACAGAGAACCACATCCAGTAGGGAACCAGGAAATGATGCGCTATCCACTGACATGGAGAAGGAAACAAGGGGTGCTGCTGGGACTGTTAGCAGTGGTGGGATTACAGGTTGTACGAGAAGAAGGCCGACAAAATTTGATGACTATGAACTCTACAAGCGACCATTATTTTCATCTGTGTATTCATCTGCTGTCTAGCATAGTAATGTGTATGCCAAATCATATTTTTCTCATGCTCTTTATACTGTAACTGTTCGTGCCCAGCACCTGCATTTCTATGATTTATACTATTTTCATATTGGTTAACCTTTGACCTGCTATCCAAAAGGAGGAAGATATGTTGTATCTATCCCTATGTGCGTGTGGTGCCATTCCCAAGTTCAGTTGTTGCTAATTGCCATTATACCACTATGCCCTTGCCATGTGGAATGAAAGCATGTTTGGGGTCTTATATTTACTGGAATGTAAATAAACCAAGTCAACTATACTACGCTTGCCGTTCGTTCTTTACTACTACTACAGGAAACTCTTGTTTTTCCGCTTTTTTTAACGTGTTTCCCTTGGAACTACTTCCTGGATATCTTGGGAATATAATTAGCTTCCTTTAGGGTGTTACATCGCTGGGCAATCTGTGAACAGGGTAGACAGAGCTAGAGTAGGAGTCTATGAGCCTCATTACAGGTCCAGCGATAAGCCTGCTGATGATACTGGAGGCTTGCCGCCAGACCCGTAAAAACTTACCAGCGCCTGACTTCCCAGTGCCGGTAATTTTGTAATTCCCAGAGGACTCAACGTGAATGGGGAACACAGAAGCACCAGCACCGTTAATAACAGTGCTGATGCTTCTGTGAAACTCAGCAGGCGGGACGGCACTCACTTGTGGAGTCATAGTGTGGCACTGTTGTTTCCAGACCCGGAACACTCCAAATGAGGCCCTATATCTTTGTTTATATCTTTCTCTGACTCCTGTTAGCCCCTGTGTGCTACTGGTTGCTTCAAACATGACACAAATACAGCACACAAATACAGACAACCTGCGGATCAGGCACCAGCACACAGCTCAACTGAGACATCTCTTCACATACACCTCAACTGTCACTCTGCACCAGCATACATTCATGAAATCAACAGCCTCATCAACACACACACCTTTGACATACTCTTCCTCCCGTAAACATGGCTAAAACCCACCACACGCCTATCATCTATGACTTGCTATCCCCAGACTACGTCATCCACCATGGAAACCACTCACTAAAAAACAGGTGGTCATATTGCTACCATATACAAAGACTCACACACATTTAACAATCCTAGTATCCCACTATACACATCCTTTGAGTCTTCTCCCTCAGCTGCTCCTCTCCATCATACTGACAAACCAAATTCATCCACCTCATTTATTGACCCCTTTAAACAATCCCAAATTCCACTCTGAAAGGTCCAACTTCACTACAAACAACCATAGCTCACATTGCACCAACATCTACCTAGGTGATTTAACACAGGTACTTTCCACCCAGACAACAAAACACTACTGAACAACATCCTCAAACCACTCTCTCCCTACTACCTCACCCAATGCATCATCTTCCCCAAACACATAGCTGGCTACACCCTTGATCACATGAATTCTTGCAAATAAATTGATCTCTGTAAAACATGGAATCTTGGTATCATGTTGAAACCACTTTGACACCCCTTTCATGCTCACCCTCCCACACAACAGACCTGTTCTCGAGGGGAGGAATTCTCAGACGGGCCCATTTGTCAGCTCTCACCCTCTAGAACTTGTATGACAAGATAGCTTTCTGCCTTTACAAAATGGAGTCGCACTTGTATAATGTGCCTTATTGAGGTAATTATATGGTTGGCGCTTGCCGCTCTATCTTCCACTAAGCATTGAAGGCAGTATCGATTTCTTAGCATCTTGCGTTTCAAGCTTATTTACACACGTTTAACAGGACGTTGCTTCTATCTTGTCTCGTAGCACCATTTCCTTACGTTTTAACATTGTCCCTTCTCTGCGTACATTCCATTCAATTTCGTAGTTACTCGCACTGGCATGTTATCTCCGACAGCAGCTGTTGTTCATTCTCGGAACTGTTCAGGCCCTTGTGTCATTTCCACTGGCCTTCCATTAAGGCTTTTGGGGTCTCTTCGTGGACCGTGTGTAGGTACTCCTCATTTCGTATCAGCGGCTGGTATGGCTGTCTGATAGGGTACCATGCTGCCCAGGGTTGTCGAGTCATGGTTGCTTCAACCAGTACAGATCTTCTTATGTACACAGGGCAGAGTCCCAGTGCGGCTCCCTGTTGGTTCATTTGCTCCTCATACGTCACATACCTTGGTGAATACCCTCTTGGTAGCTCGAACTGAGGGACAGGGGTGCAAGTCATGTCTGGGGCCTCCTTTACACTCCCCCCTCTGGTCGGTTTATCGTCCACTTCTGCTTCATTCTTCTCCTCTATTTTTTTTTATTCTTCCGTGTTTTGTTCATCATTTTCAGGATTGGTACATGAAGGCGTGAACATGTGCACCTTTGGAGTCCATATTTTTATCACGCCTTTCAAACTTCCTGCTGTTTTGACATGTTCATCTTTGTTCCAGGTCATAAGCTGGCACTGTCAGTTTGGACTGCAGTAGATCCACTTTCCTTCATACCTTCTTTGCTTTTTAGGATATGTGAACTTCGTTCCTTCTAGTGCAAATTCGCTGGCCTTCACAAAGTCCATGATTTCTTCATCTGTCAAGTCTCTTGGCTTCCAGCCTGGCTCGACATCGACCATAATTTTCATCCCAATGGCTTTCCTTGCAGTTTTCTGGCATTGTGTGATGATTATGTTGATAACGCAGAATCCTAGCAGTACCATGGCTAGTAGGCCACCCAGGAACTTGAATATATCAGCCATCGATTGCGGGAGCCATGAGAATAGGTTCCCAAACCAGCTGTCATCGTCCACCTCATCCGTTTCATCGGTCATCTGGTTTTTTAGAGTTGTCAACATGCTTATGGCCTCTGTTAGAGTTCCATTTTCTTCATCGTGTGATGGTACAAATGTGCAACATGATTCTCCGATTTTTGCACAAACACCTCCATCCATCACAGTGATCATGTCAAACACATCTCTGTTTTGGAGGGTCATCAGTCTGATTGCTCTCAGTTCTTCTTTGATCGCGTTGAATCCTTTTATAGTGGTATTGATGGTCTGCAATAACTCCCATCTGGTTATCTGTAACCATTTAGCATTCACTCCAACTTTGATGTGGGGCAGGAGTAGTGTTGTGAATACTGTTGAGGTGAGGCTGAACAGCCTATGTTTGTACGGGATTGCGTGGAATGCCTCTTCCAATTTGGGAGAAAAGTAATTTTCCCTCTTCATCCTGGACACCAGTTCCACAGATCTTCTTCTTCTTAGATGAGCATCTGCTTTCGGGAAACTGTCATTCTTAGGGATCACTAGTGCGGGAACGTGGACGTTCACCAGTGTGCATATGCCTCCCCAGTTTTTCGGTAGCCTAATGTATGCCTTGGATCCACATGCCCAGTAATGGTCCATAATAACTCCGGTTCCTTGGATCATTCCCAGAGCTTCAAAGATTTGTCCGCAGTTTTGATTTTCTCCCATCTTCCTTGTGCCATTGTTTCTGAAGCATAGTTTCGGGCTCTCCAGTGGCACTATCTGCAGGGGTCCCCCTCTATCTTCGACCCATGTTAGTAATTTTACTAGCTTTGGCCACAGAGGTTTGCATAACCTCTGTGAATTCTCTATTGCTTCCTTGCAGGCTCCAAGGACCATCCACGCTCAGCAGATTACTCCTCCGTCTTCCCATCCATCTGGGGAGACCACTGACCCCCAGATCTGCATTTGGCCTCTGTTCTTCCAGATTTGAGCCTCTTCTGCAGTCTTCCCTTGAATGTTCAGTCTCGGGTTAACTTCCCATTTTATCCCTGATCCTTTGACGCCAGGTTTCTCGTACCTGATCACATGATTTCTGGTGTGCGCTCGGTTTCTGGTTTTAATGTCCTGGACATAGCCGTCTTCATCTGGGTAATTCTTTTCGTTGGCCCATATCAACGAGGCTTCTCTTCCCATAAATTGTCCTCTAGTGTTGCACATTGCTACATGTGACATACAGTGTGCTGGAGGGACATTGATTTCTACAGCTACGAAGATCTTGGATTTTCCTATGCTGTATGGTAGTAGAGAACAGACGAAGCATTCTCCTTCTGGCTGCCTTCGTCCTACTTCCTTCATGTGCGGTACCATATGTTGTTTCCAAGATGGGCTGTGCTGTCCAGGTAGTCATTAAGTTCATTGTTATCTTCATGCGGGCTTCTCTTGATTCTCAGCGTTCTTCTGTAGTTTGCTATGACTATGTCTCTGAATGCATCTGTGCTGCTTTTCCACTTTGGGTATCTCGATGGTGCAGGCTGCCTCGACTGCATCGCTGTGGTAGGGGACGGATTTGTGCTTCCCTTCCTTCCCTTTTGTAGTCTTCCATAAACTTCCCGTAACCACCATTGGTTCATCAACCTCCCAACTTGTGGCTGTGTTGTAGACCTTCGGCTTGATCCTTGCGTTGGATCAGGTGTGCTTGCTGTCATGGTTTCCGTACTCCTGTTTTTCAGCTCCTCATGCAGTTTCTTTGCTCTGACTACAAATGGGAACAAATAATCTATTAGCATGTGTGTCTTTTCTGTGAGTTCTTTCGTGGCCACTTCTGTTTTTTCGAGGGATTTTGCTATTTCCTCCTTCTTTGGCATTTCATTTGACTTTTCTTGGTTATCTCCACTCTTCTCTGGAATTGATTGTTCAGCAGGCAGTTTCTCCTTCTCTGCTGCCTTCATTGGAGGCCTTGTATCCATTGACACTTGCCCTTGTTTATGTGCATTCTGTGTGTGGGTGTGTGCCGTGGACAGTGCTACATTATCATTCATTCTGTGCTAACCCTGTCTCCAGCTTTTCGCTCCATTCATCACCTCACGTATATATGTATCGCTGCTAATTACATTCAAATTTAAATCATTTGCTTCATCATTAGCTTTTCTAGGAACTGGAATCACTATATAGGGTCTGGGTGCTCTTGTAGGCCCCTGACGTTCGCTATCCAGTGGGTGTACTGATAGGGGGACACTTCGTGTACCAATAAAGTAAGCAGTTCTGATTGTTAATAATAGAAAAACAATTATGATCACTGTATATATACACATAATCGTTCTGAGTGAAAGTTTGCAGCATTTCCTTTCAGAAAAGCGGGGGCGCCCTTCTGTTGGGGGTAAAACCAAGTTACTGTTCTGTGCCCCCATTTCAAATGAGTACATAGTCAGTTATTTATTCCTTCTTTAGCTCTGATCACTTTGCTGTAAAGTTCAGTAACTACTAAAGCGATACGTGCTATTCAAATGTCCCTTCTCACGAGTGAAGATAGTAGTCTCTGGATATGCAGTACAGTGCCTGTGCTGGACTATGGAGAAGGGTTAGACTACCGTTTTAGCACATCACATTCATCCTGCATTTCTATAGTAAACACCGTCTCAGTGCACAACTCCAATTTGCCTCGGCCTTGAGGACATGCAGGAATCTGTTCATTGTGAAAGGCTGAAAAGATGGAACTACTAAAAATCACATAAAAATAAAATGTCGTAAAAATAAGAACAAAAATAACTATAAAAATAAGAAAAACAAAGAAAAAGAAAAATAGGATGGCGAAGTTCTTGGTTCGGCTCCTTTCTCTCGGTCTCTCTGTGACAAGTTGAAGAACAGTGTCTCTTTTCTCTATCTGCTCCACAGTGAAACGATGACGACAAAATTCTATTTTGTATTTCCTCCCCCTAAGGCTCTCCTCAGCAGTGGATGTCCATAGTTGCTTCTTAGTTGCGCTGCAATAGCCCTCAGGAGCCTGTTTAGTTTATCGTTTTTTGCTGGATCAGTGAGAAAAGTGGGCACATCAATGTGGTTGGGTCTGCCCACTAGTTCTGAGAATGAGGTGAAAGAAAACACAATATGTGTATTGGCTGTCTTCTGGTGTTAATTACATTTGCTCTGATTTTCCAGCCTCTAGATCACAGGCCTTTCTTGCAGCGTGAACAGTCTTGCACTTCGATCTGTCTCTCGGTGAACAGTCACACTGGAAACTCCTTAGGAATTCTCACTGGAAATTGGACAGCTCCGCTTGGAGCATGACACCATGGAGAAGGGTCTTCATGTGTAGGAAATTGACTGGATCTCTTAGGAAGGTGACAACGTCAACATCAGCAGGCCTTCCCACCATTTCTGGATAGTCGGTGACTAGTCTGAGCATAACATTGTGCAAGTTGTGTATCCGCGGGAGACAGAGACATCTGCCTTGTTTTGCTGGAACCCGATCACAAGCCCTTCTTTTGACGCAAACAAGTTTTACACCTTCCTGCTACGTGGGTTGCAACCAAGTAATTTAATTTTTACCATACTTGGTTGAGAAATTCATTGTTTCTTGGATCTCTGATAAAGGTTAGTGCATCTGTGGTCCTCCCGACAAGTCCTGGGCACTCCTCTATGATTCGGAAAAATATGGTATAGGTCAGTTCATTGATGATCGCTTGAGGTGGGAGCATTTGTGCCCTTTTCACTGTATTCAGGCAGCTCAGTGAAAGCTTCTGTGATGACAGTCAGCAGTTGCCAGATTACCTTCTTGTTATCTGGATCTTGAATGAGTTCTGTTACACTTGTTTCTCTTCCTATGAGTGACGGGTATGATAGCACCACCAATTGAAAGTACGTGAGCACATCCCATGTGAGGCTTCTGCTGGGGGGTACCATTAGGTATGTAAAGAAAAGTCTTGATACTGGTTGCTTCAGAATACTGTGTTACGCTCTCAGAGAATATTTTATTGGCAGTCTATCAGAGTCTTGATTCCTTGTACTACTTGGGCGTGACGTGATTTAAAACGTTCATTTTACCACTGTTGTTGTGGCTTTGGATGTATTTCTCTTTACCCTGCAACTAGGATGCACAGAGTGTCCGTTTTTTTTCCTTTAGCTCTCTCTCTTGTTTTGAGGAAATGTCTTGTTTTAAAAGCCACAATTCAACCAGTGTTCCTTTGTCTTTATTTTGCTGCTCATTCGGCCTTCTTCCTCGTCATGGATCTTGTCTGCATGTGCTGAGGTTCTTCTCCTTTGTCTGTAAATTCTTCGGAGTTAGGTGCAGCAGGAGGGCTCTCTCCTACAAAAGGCTTGATGTCATTTAGGAAGATCCAGGCTCTCCTGCCCTTGAGCTTGACAGCAGACGGGGTGCAATCTTCTACGATAAACGGGCCATTAAACCTTGGCTAGTCCCACCTTTTTCTGGTAAAGTTTCTTACAAGGACGCTGTCTCCAGGTAAGACGAGGGGCGCACAAAGGCTGTGAGCTGCGCCTGCATCAGCACTATCTGTTGTGGTTTGTGCTGTGCTGGCCGCTTTCAGCCGTCGCTGCAGCTGGCCTAAAATGACAATGTGCTTGATGTCAAACAGTCCAGATAGGCTTTCATCTCTTCTTCTAGCACCATCCTAGTTGGCTAGGCATCACATCTAGCTCTGTCTCGGGGGGTAAGAGGGGTCCTCATCCTTCTACCAGTAACTATTTCGTGCAGCGTGAGATGATGGTCAGAGCCTGGCTGGTTCCGAAGAGCATACAATGCCAGTGGTAGATAGTGCAACCATCCCTTCCTTAATGTGAGCTTCAACTTGGCTATCCTTTCCTTAAGCAAGCTGTTGATTTGTTCACATATCCCATTCCCCTCAGGATGATACGCCGACGAGAACTTGTGCTTTACACCAAGCAACAAGTTAATCTGTTCAAAAACTGAATTTACAAAATGAGCCCCATTATCTGATCTCATTAACTCGCACATCCCCCATCTAGGGAACACTTCCCTCACCAGGAACTTTGCGGCACAGGTTGCATTAGGGTGTGTACAGGGACCTGCTTCTACCCATCTTGAAAAGGGACACACCACCACAATTAAATACCTGTACCCATTACACACCTGGATCATATCGACATAATCGATATGCAGGTGCTGGAAAGGTCCATTTGGTCTGAGGATGATTCCTCTCACTACTTTAATGTGTGCCCAGAGATGAATTGCTGGCAGGTAATTCAGTTTACCATAAAAAATGCAACATGCTCCGCTAAATTCGGTGTGAACCAGTCTTCTGCGAGCGTTGCAGCAAGACTTTCATTTGACATGTGTATGGGGTAGTGAAGCTGTTCTAACGCTACCTTTAGAAGGGTGACAGGCATTACTGGTTTACCAGTGCTGTCTTGCCTCCACAACCCGTCAGAGGGGTTTAAAGAACACCCTCAACGCTTCCACAAGTTCTACTCCTCCTGAGGTGCCTCCCCTTGGAGCTCCATTAGCTGTGTCTGCCCCATGTTGCTATAGGCCTCTGGAGTGGCTCTTGCTACCATCATTCTTTCCTGGGTACGTGCCACCTCCACGTCCATGACTGTTTCATTCTTGGATGCCATGCGTTTGGCTTCCGTGTCCGCTTCATGGTTTCCACGTGACACGAAATCTGTCCCCTTGGTATGAGCGGTGCATTTCACAACCGCTATGCCCACTAGGAGCTGTAGTGCTTTAATCAGCCTGTCCAATAAGGCTGCGTGTTGTATTGCGTGCCGTCTGCTCGGAGGTAGCACCTCCTTTTCCAGTGTGCTAGTCCTGCGTGAACTGTAGACGTCACATAGTCTGCATGATTCTCAATGGCGAGTATCAATGCCAATAGTTCAGCAGCTTGTGCTGAATAGTGAGATGGTATTCATGCACTAACGAGCACTTGAAACTCTCCATTCGCTATGTGTTTTACCACGGCCACGCCTGTATACCTTTGTCCGTCTTCTTGGTCAATTCTCGAAGACCCGTCAATAAAGACGATCCCCCCACTTGCCAGGGCATTCTCTTTTACCCTGGGGATCTCATCATAGAATTCCTCATAGTTCGCACAGTCGTGTATAGGTTCTGCCTCTGTGACTGGTTCAGCTGTGAATGTATCAGGGTTCACAGTTTTACATTGTACTATTTTAATCGATGTGTTGGAGATAATCACCTCATAGGCGGATGCTCTTTGAGATGTCAGTGTGCCCTTTGGCTTCTCTAGTATGGCGAATAGTGAGTGCTCAACATACAATGTCATGGAGCACCCCATCACAATGGATGACACCTTCTCGATGGCGAACGCAGCAGCAGCTAGATTTTGTTCGCATGGGAAGTTGCCCTTCATGACCGGGTCCAGATGCCCGCTGTAATATGCTAGGGACTTGTACCCCAGTGAGGTTCGTTGTGCGAGCACTGCCGTCATAAAACTACCATCAGTATGAGAGAACAGATAGAATTCCTCTGCATAATTAGGAATACCGAGACCTGGGGCCTTACAAATTGCCCCCTTGAGTTCTGTTAACCCCTTCTCCATTGCTTCATTCCATTCAATTTCTTCTCTTGTTGCCTGGGCCTTTTTAAGGGCCTGTAGCAAGGGCTTTGTATACGAGCTGTAGTGAAAGACCCATGCTCGGACATAATTGCACAGGCCTAATAAGCTTTGCATTTGTTTTATCGTGCGTGGCTTGGCCGTGTTCATGATGGCTTCAGCCTTTTCTGGGGTTACCTTCTTTCCCTCATGTGAGATCAGTTGCCCTATGTACAACACCTCCTGTTGGCAGTACTGCAACTTTTCCTTATCAACCTTGTATCCCTTCTCAGCCAGTATAGTCAATAGTTGGACAGAATCACGCCTGCATTGCTCTTCAGTGGTGCTGCAGATCAGAATGGCATCTATATACTGCAAAACAACACTGTCCACAGCAAAATTGCTTAGGTCCATCTGCAGGACACTGTTAAAAATGGATGGAGACTCACAGTACCCCTGTGGTAACCTCGTACCTTTCAGGCGCATTTGTCTGAAAGTAAATGACATCAGGTCTTGAGAGTCGCAGTGCAACGGGATTGAGAAGAATGCATTTTTCAAATTGATCGCCGTGAAATATTTTGCCTCGGTGGGTATGTTGCACAGAATTGTGGAGGGATTCGGGACTAGAGGGAACTTGCCTTCAACTATATCGTTTAGTGCTCGTAAATCTTGGATTAAACGCCAAGACCCTCCCTTTGATTTTTTGACAGGGTAAATAACTGTGTTGCAAGGTGATTCTGACGTCACTAGAATACCTTGCTCCATCATGGCGGAGATTGTCTTCGCGATTCCTTCATCTGCCTCTTTGGACATGGGATATTGTTGCGCTCGTGGTAAAATTGCTCCTGGTTTCAATTTGATTTTCACTTCACCCGCCCCCTTCAGGAGACCTACATCATAGGGCCCTGTAGTCCATACTATGGCAGGCCCTTGGGCCATGTCATCATCAAAGTATTCTGGACGTATTAGTGCCAACATCATCCTCTGTTGTACCTCCCTTCTGATTATTTTGACCCAAAATATGAGACTCACTTCCACCCTTGTCTCTTCTAGGTCAGGGTGTTCTTCGAACAGATCGTCATCAGTGACGTCAGTCACTCGATACTCTTCTTCAATGGCAACAATCGCACCCCATTGTCTGCCTTCATCGTCATATCCTTCAACCAATACCACTTTTCCTCGTACTGCGGCAGATTGTATTGTTAAGGGAAATACTTGTCCCTTCTCTTCGTGCATGGGTATTCTTGGTCTGAATAGAAAATCATCAGCGGTCCTCATAGTTTTGTCTGCGAGGCCTGGCAATCCTGCCATAAGCACCCGTACGCCATATGCGAAAACTTCTGGCTCCAGCGGTATAGCTCTCATTGCTGCACGTCCAGAGTATGCTCTGATCATTTCGCACATGTTTGAATAATGCATTCCTGGGGTGGAGCACACAATACCATCCTCAGTAAACGAGATGGTCATATTCAACTTTGTCATCAAGTCCCGACCCATGATATTTACTGGGGACTGACGTGAATATAATAGAGGTACATTCATTTTGCGCTCTCCTACAGAGACTGGGAGTGCATCAGTAAAGGGAACTCTACTATGAGCTCCAGTAAAACTCTGGGTATCTATAGCCTCGCCGGACAAGGAGAACTTGCCTTCTTGTATGCAAGAGCGCGTTGCACCTGTGTCAACTAAGAAGGAATATTCTTTCCCCCCTATGGTGACATTTACTCTAGGTTCCCTGTTAGGGTCTGGTGTCACTGATAGGATAGAACACATCAGAGTCCCATGTGAGCCATCCTATTTCATATACAGGTTCAGTCCACTGTATACTTGTGGGTTTCCCCCATTTCCAGGGTTAATTCCCCCACCGGAATTAGTACCCTGAGCCATTTGCGGCGGCGCCTGCTGGAGTTGTCCCTGTGGCAAATTCCCCATGCTCGGTGGTTGAACCACTTGCTGTGCACCTTGCTGCAAGCCTGCTGTCTGCTGCTGCACGGTATAATTTTGTGCATTGCCCTGTTGCGGGATAGCAGGTTGATTCACCATGCCTGCCCCCGTCCCTTGGCTGTTTTGCCATATGCTTTGGCTTCTGCACACGCGCGCCACGTGTCCAGTGATTCCACACAGCCAACATACTGGCGGTGGTCGTGCCATCTGTCCATCTGGCATAGTTGGATTGCCCATCTGTGTGTTCTGGAAGCCACCTTGAACATTCTGAAACCCTCCTTGGTTACCTCGACACCCTCCCTGATTACTCTGCCATCCTCTATTTCCAAACCCTCTTCCCCTCGGGTAAAATCCTGTGCTACCGTGATTATTCTGAGAGAGGTTAGTCGCTTGCTGTATGCTTGGTTCGGCCGGGCTCGTGAGCATTGCTCCCACAAGAGCATACTTTGTGAGCTTCCTTTGCACCAGCTTTGCCTCCTCCCCCTTAGGCGTTGCCTCCTTTTTCCGATTCCTTTCCTGTAGCAATCTACAATAATGTGCAATTGTCAACTGGATTTCGGGCCATGGTTTAGCTTCTATTCCTACCAATTTCTTGAGCTGTTTTTGCACCTGTTCTGGTAACCCTTGGCACAATATATGGTAGAACACAGGGATGGATTTCGTCCAAGATTCGTGCGTTTCGAGCACCCATGCATCTTGAAAATTCTGGATATAAAGCAACGGATACTCTGACTCTTTCATTTTTCGAGTCATTATAGCCCCCATATCAGACGTGTCTCGATATAGCGTACACAGCGCTTTCCACACTGCTGCTCTACAGTTATTAAATGGCGCTCCATCATTTTTCGCACCGTTTCCCTTCGTCATGTGCCACTTCTTTCCGTTTCCCCACCGGAGTCAGACTCTGAATACTCCCAGTTTACACAACTTCTTGCATCATCTTCGTTCTGCCCAATTTCTAGCCTATCCAGGGACAGTCCCCTGCTCCCGCTACTTTGGGTGACATCCTCGGTGTCATATAGCTGAGTGCTCTCTAAGCGCTCATCCTCCCTTCCCCCTTGGGAAATTGGTTCCAGCCCCATCTCATCATAGATTTTATCAATCGTTTCCCCAATGCTTCTGGTGTCAAAGTCATCGTCAATGTTTATCCCGCTTGTACCTGGTACCGCATCGCTTGCAGGAAAGAACTCTTCTATGTCTTCCCATTCTACAACAGGATTGGGTTTAATGACTTCCCGCTCCAAATACTCAAGATCTTGTGCCCTCTGTCTATGCTTGCGTTCTGTTTCCTCATTTATTTCTTTTTGCTTCTTTGCTTCTTCTCTAGCCATATCTACTTCTCTCATTTGTTCGTTTCTACGTTCCTTTGCCCTTCTAATCTCCTCATCTTCTCGCTTCTTCACTTTCTTTTTGTGCACTCTCCTTTCCTCCTCCAACTTTAGCATGTTCTGCCTGTACTTTTCATAGGCAGCGTATTGTGTGCGACTGAGCGGTATTCCCTGCTCTTTGCGATTTGTTGTTGCCTCAACCTATCCTTTCTTACCCTCTCGTTTCTCATGTCCTGTTCTTTTTCTTTTTCCTTTCTTTGCGCCTCATCAGACCGTTCACTCGGTCTTACGTCATAACTTCCTTTTCCATCTAATTTCAATAATATCTGTCCTTTCATCCATTCGTCTTTTGCGAATGCTAACTCATCACTTCCTTTCCGCTTTTTTCCCTCTCTCTCTCTATCGAGAGGTGCACTAGTCTGTGCCTGATCCTTTCTTCCATCGCCGCGCCTCTCCTTGTCCCTCAGGACTGTGGAGGCCAAATCAATTTCCTGTTCCTTCTCTTTCGTCTCGTCGCTACTGCATGTAGGTGACTCACATGCGGGGGTGCTATACCCTGTGGCTGCTTTGAGCTCTCTCAACGGGTAAAGGCCCTCTGACTTGCTTCCCTCAATGACTGGTTCCGGCGGGGCTGGTGGTGCGGTAGGCGTCTCACCCCCCTCCGTACATACATTTAAAATCCAATCTGCGGGTGGTTCTTCTTCCTTCGATTGCTCGAACATTTTCCAAAGTTCGAGAACAGCAAGGCGTTTCTCAAGCTTCTTGACGGTATATGTGGCGTGTAGAAATGTTGTCATGTGCTGTAAAACAGCCTTAGACAGTGACCCGTTATGGGGCCAAGGCATAAACATCTTATTGGCGGTACCCTTAACCCACTCCTGGCTGTACTTTTTCAATTTTACTGCATGCTTGGGCAGCTGCTTACATAAATGCGCAAGTGTGGTAACTTCCTCCATTCTTAATTTTGTCACCAACAATATTCACACAGTTCTTTAAGCTTTCCACTAGTATGAGCGAGCACCACACACGCAAGCTCCAATCCAACCTTTTCCCGCCAAATTTTGTATCAACAATTTACTCAAAACTCATCAATTCAAAGGCGATTCCCTCTTAGTTCCGAAATCGCGTAAAGCAAAATACATTGCAATCAATCAACAGTAAAGTAATTTCACATTTGACATACAAAGGACATATATATGACAGACTAGACAGACTAGGCGGACGCCAGCTGGTCATACATATACCTGCCTTATAATCACTACCCCACCATGGGATTTGAACGAACCCCCTTAATTACGTGTTTATACATCATCATAGCCTAAATGTCCCCCCTCTGTGGGCTCTGGGTTCACGTTCCTTCTGACCACTCATTAAAGCTCAGGAACACGGCAAATCTTTACGTTTTTGCTCAGGTGCCCCCCTGGTATTCCTTACGTTTTTACTTCAGGTGCCCCTCTGATATCCTTTACCTTTTTTTCTTCAGGTGCCCCCCTGATATACTTTACGTTTTTATTTCTTATGCTCAAGTCATTACCCCCTATATATATATATATACAGTCTTCTCTACTTCTAACTATTTTATTGTTTCTCCACCACCCTCCGTTACCTTTCACTTACTGGCTCTAATGCCTACACGACATTTGCTAAAGTAACGAGTTTTATTGCATTACTCACCGATCGCATCGTTTCCTCTCTGGAACTTTGGGATCACCGCCCCTTCCTTTTCCTGCTTTCAAGGTTTTCGTCTGATCTGCTGCCCGTGGTAATGAGAAGGGCTGTGCTTGGAAAGGCGGGTTCCTTCAGACCTACTGCACATTTTCTGAACATTTTTTACTCTATCATTGTCCACGGGAAGCTTCTCACTCTACTATGGCGAAAGGACTTGTGATCTTACCGAAGTCCCAGAGTGTTAGGGCGAATTCTCTGAAAAGGCTAATTTCCCAAACCTAGTGAGTCCCCCAGCAGCTTTGCTGGATTTTTGGGGTTTATTTTTTTTCTCCCACTCTTAGACATGATTTGAGGTGTTCCTTTTACTTTGTATGTGTTTTATGGGCTATGGGGTCCTTTACGCCATAGGGCTTCATGTGTTTTTCATATGTGGGTTACACAGCACCCTCCGTGCCGTAACCCAGGGGTGTCGTAGCGACCGCCAAGCATAGACTCCATACCCTGGGACTGACTACTGTCTCCCAGGGCATGTAAAGTCACCATTGGCTTTACTAGTCTCAAATTGTGAACAGACCATCATATTGTGGACGTTCTGGTCGGGGCAATTCGATTGCCCCGGGGTCTGTTGTTCGAGGGGGCACTGTCCAATCCCCCCCGACCGAGTTTTGGCTGGTGGCAGTGGATACTACTTTTTATATTCGACCGCAAATATATTCCTATGGGATTTTCCCATTGTTCGAGGCTACCACTTTTTAAAATAGCCTCGAACATACCGCCGGTTTATTAAATTAATATAAATTCACCGGTTGGTATTTTTTGCCAAAACTTGGTTCCAAAATGGTGTTGTGTTCGCTTCTGTGACTCCAACCCAAGTTGAGCCCTTTGTTCCACTTTTTGGCGGGCTTCTCCACAGAAGCCTCCAAAAGTGGTGCCACTCTGTCTGGGTACCACAGGGGGTGTGGGAGGGGGTTTAGGCACCCTGGACTGAGTTGCCTTGGCAACTCAAGTCGCACTCTTGTGTGATTGGCCCAAGTGGTGAGCCGCCCGGCATGTTTGAGTGACAGCTAGGCTGAATGAATGGGGGTTTTCTGCATAAAAGCAGGGCTTTGGGGACTGGAACTTCAGAAGTCGCCACAGGACCTAAAGAATCCGAGGAGGGAGAAGCCGAGCCGACCTGCAATGACGACACCACCGGTGGAGCCCTGCTGAACCATCTCACCACTTTTCCCCGACGATAGAGGAGATCTCCAGCCCGGAGAGTCTTCTTCCTTTGACTGGTGGGGATAACCAGTTTGCCTGTCTTTTCACCTTCCTGGACCATCTCGTAGCCGCCTTGCCCGTGCCAAGCACCCCGGGAACCGGAATACCACGGTTTACCACTACCGCGAAGAAAAAGGTGGTCCAGCTTTCCTCCACGTCGAGACCTCCTCTTCCTCTGGACGACACACCGACTTGCACCCGCTGCCAGGAACAACTGCCAACACTGGAGCGTTCTTCCCATTTTCAGGTACTGTGTCCCTCCTGGCTTCCCTTGCGACAGATCGTTCGGGGTGACAGTAAATCCTCGACTTTCTAACCTGGTCTAACCTGGGGCCTGTTAACTAGCTTTCCCTGACTTGATCTCAATCTTCTGTGAACTTTCTACAAAGACTCTTTGGGCATAACCCCATTGTGTGATCCTGGACACTCTCTCTAAGAGTGGGTCTGGCATTTGAACTTCCTTGCTCTCCAGTAGACTTTGCCTAACCTGCCTCACTGTGGTTCTTTGAAAAGTATTGAAATTTGTTTGCTTTCATAACTCTGCCTTTTTCCCTCCCTTTTTAATAACTTATTAGCGTGCCATCTTATGTTAAGCGCTCACCTCTGTCTGAAAATAAGTGGTGTTTCTCATTAACACTTGTCTAATAAGTAATCAGGGTTGTATATATATAATAGTGACTGTGTGTTGAATTTACTTACCTCTCTTTGTGCTAGTGTAAATTACAAGTGTGTCTTTAAATAAATAATTATATACTTTTACACCAAAGCTCTGTTCAGTGTTTGCTTGTGCTACTGTATCTCTGTACCTATTGTGTATACTCTATATACTGCCTAACTCATCTTGAGAGAAGTCTGACTGCTCAGCCACAGCTACAAGGTAAATCTGGGTGGTACAGACTGCTACCAATTGGGTTTACTGCCAACCACCTGTATTCCTAAATCTTTTGCAGTGGTCCCTAAGGTAACTGCACAGGTTTCTGCCTAACACTGGTGTACAGCGGTGGGATTTGTATTGAGTATACATTTTAGTGTGCTTATAGATACCTTAGTGCAACTAACCACAAAGCTTAGCACTAAAGAAGTATTTTCTAAACCTGTCAACTATGGAAAGTTATAGTCAAGAATCCCTTGCTACAAAAACTGCTGATTGTTTAAGAGTTCCCTGTAAGCATAAGAACCTCCTGACTAAGGGCAAGAAAATGGAGCTAATAGAAAGGTTGTTAGCAAACCAAAGTCTGGATGGTGGTTCAGAGGAACCTACCACTCCACCAACTGTAGATGACAGCAATGATATTGATATGAATGCTAGTATTGATAACTTTGAGTCAGAAGCAGAAGAGGAGGCAGAAGATGTTAGAGCTGTCTCCCCTGGGCCTCTACCTGCCCTGCCAGCTGTCCCTACTGGACCTTTACCAGGTCCCACACTTAATCCTCAATATGTGGAACTAGAAAAAATGAAGCTTGAATTAGAATTCAAAAGAATTAGTGCTCAAACAGAACAACGGCACCAATAACTAAGGCTCAGAGAAATGGAGCTCAACCGTGAGCTAGAAATGAAAAAATTGTCTGTGGAAAGTGCTTCTCTCTCCGAATCCTCTAGGAGTTCCAGTCCCAAAAGACCCCGGATGCCTAAGGAGTTGGTGGGCATGTATGAGCCTAAGTTGGATGTGTTGGATTGGTTGAGTTTGTTTGAATATAATCATGGGCTCCAGAACATTACAGGAAATTAGTTACTTTCCTGGTTGTTCTCTAGGCTCCCCCCTGTTGCAACTGATGTGTTAATGGAGTTGGGGGAGGAGGATAAGAAGGATTATGAATGTGTGAAGCTAGCTTTGATAGCTAGAATTGGGAAGACCCCTTCCCAGTACCTTAAGAGGTTTAGGACCCTCAAAAAGCCTGATGGTACCCCTTGGGCTACCTGGGTGAGTGAAAGTTTGAAGAACTTAGAGGGATGGATTAAGGGTTACAAAGTGAACACTTATGAGGGAATGAAGAATCTTATGATGTTGGAGTCAATTTATGATGCCTGCTCTCCTGAGCTCAGACAGCACTTGGCTGATTCAAAGGAATTAGATTCCAGGAAACTAGCTAAGGCTGCTGACTTGTGGCTTGCCAACAGGGCTACTCACAAGGACTCTGGGGTAACTCAGAAAAAGGATGAGGGGAAACAGCCAAAAAAGGACTCCAAAGAGAATTCTAATAATTCCAATCCCAAAGAGGGCCCCAAATAAAACAATAAGGGTAAGCCACAAGGGAAACCAAATCAGAGTAGTGTACCCTCTGGTGGTAAACCAGAAGGAGGTCAGAACAAGCCACCATTCCAGAAAGCATTTGGTAAATGCTGTGTTTGTGGCTCGCCTGACCATGTGAAAGGAGATCCCAGATGTAAGGGTAAACCTTCAGGGGTCCAGCTTGTCTCCTTAGCCTTCGCTCCAGAGCAGGAAGTACAAATGGCAAGTGGAAACGTTCTACTGCTGGCTGATGAATCCATTGGAGTCTCAGCCAGTGTTTCTTTAGTGTCTCTGGGTCTGTGGGAACAACAGCATTTAGATGTCTATAACTCTATCCCAGATAATACTAAAGAGTATTATAAGGACAGTGTCCAGGTGAATGGTCAGGAGACTCCTGCCATTAGGGACACTGGGTCCAGCATAACTGTGGTGGATAAATCTTTTTTCAGGCTGAGGATGTTGCTAAGGCACCCAAACGCCTCACCAAGTTAGCTGGAGGGCCTGTGCAGATGCTTCCCCAATTACCAGTTCTCATCCAGTGTAATGGCATGACTGTGATGATACCTGTCAGCATACAAAGTAAACCAGGAAGGGTTCTGTTGGGTAATGACCTGAAAACTCTTGGAGTAGTGTCACATACCCCCAGACCTCCTAGTAAAAGGTTACAGGAGCTCACCAGACCTGCAAGGGAGAGAACCATGAGAGGTACTCCCAAGGAGATGATGAAGAAAGATATCACTCCTACTCCACTGGAGTTACAACTTGCTATCCCTGAACAAAAAGAAGCAAAGGGGAAACCCAAGATTTCCAAGAAACAGCCAACAGCAAGCACTCCAGTGCTTCCAACTAGGACTTCCCCTAGGTTGTCCAAAGTTACACCTGTAACTCGACCTCCAGCTGAGGCTGAGAGGGAGGTACAACCCTGTATGGTGGAGCTAGACTCTGAAGAAGAGCTTGTGGAAGGCCAAGAACTCATTGGAAATCTGGATCCTGTTGACCATCCTGAGCTGCAGTCTTTACTGGCAGAAGGTGGGCCCAACAGGGCAGACTTCAGTAAGGGACAGAGAGAATGTCCAACTCTGGAAGGTCTTCGCCAACAGGCAGCTTCTCAGGCTGATGGGCAAGAGCCTGGGAAGTATAGGTTGCACTGGGAAGATGGCCTCTTCTACAGTGAACCAACTGAGTCTGCGTCTGGAGACTACAAGCGGCTTGTAGTACCTCAAGAAAACAGACTACAGTTCTTGCAACTGGCCCATGAGATTCCTTTGGCTGGTCACTTGAGTTACAAGAAGACCACGGAAAGGCTCTCGCTCTACTTTTATTGGCCAAAGATGGGGGCTGAGGTAGATGAGTTTTGCAAGAGCTGCCATACCTGCCAGACTTCTGGTAAGGTTGGGTCCAAGAATGTGGCAACTTTAGTGCCCCTCACAGTTGTGGGAGTCCCATTTGAGAGGGTAGGGATTGACATTGTTGGTCCCCTTGATCCTCCAACCTCCTCAGGCAGCAGGTTTATCCTTGTTGTAGTAGACCATGCTACTAGGTACCCTGAGGCAATTCCTATGAGGACTGTTACAGCTCAGGCTGTGGATAAGGCCTTCCTTGGTATTTTTACCAGGGTTGGGTTTCCTAAGGAAGTAATCTCTGACAGGAGGTCAAATCTTATGTCCCACTACATGAACGCCATGTGGAAAACCTGTGGAGTTACCTACAAGTTCTCTACCACCTACCATCCTCAGACAAATGGATTGGTAGAAAGGTTCAACAGAACCATGAAGAGCATGATAGGTGCTTTAGAGGATCCCCTTAAAAGAAAGTGGGACCTTGTATTGACATGCCTTCTCTTTGCTGATAGAGAAGTCCCTCAGGAGGGAGTAGGTTATTCTCCCTTTGAACTTCTTTATGGCCATCCAGTCAGAGGTCCATTGGCTCTGATTAAGGAAGGGTTGGAGAGTGCTCCTTCCCCCAAGCCAGTCAGAGTGACTGACTATGTGACAGGTCTCCGGGGGAGAATGTCACAAATGATGGCAGAAGCAAGTGATAACCTGAACGCTGGACAAGCTTTGGTCATACATTGGCATGACCAAAAGGCTAACATGGTTGAGTTCACTCAAGACCAGCTAGTTCTAGTTATGATCCCAACAAGTCAGAGGGCCTTGCAAGATAAATGGATGGGACCCTTCAAGGTTGTGGGTAAACTTGGAGAGGTAAACTATCTGGTGGGCTTGGGCAATCCCAAGGAGGCTCCCACAGTCTTCCACACAAACCGACTAAAGGCGTATGTCTCCAGGCCTGCTCCTAGCTTCAACAGAAGAGGAAGAAGAGAGTGAAGCTCTCCCTGATCTCTTCAGAGGCTTACCCCTGGATGAAAAGATTGAAGGAGTAAATCTCTCTTCAAATCTGACACCTGAGCAAAAGAAGAATGCAAAGCCATGTTAAATCAGTTTGCCTCTCTCTTCTCACTTTCACCAGGCTTGACCCCTTGGGGACAGCATGATATACTCACTGGTGACTGTCTGCCAGTCAAAAGCAGAGGATATAGAATTTCAGAAAATGTAAGAACCCACATCAAAGGGGAGGTCGAGAAGATGCTTGATCTCGGGGTAATAGAGCCCTCTACTAGTCCATGGTCTAGCCCAGTTGTGTTAGTACCAAAGGCAGGATCCAAAGAGTTGAGATTATGTGTGGACTATAGAACTCTTAATGCAGTCACCAAGACTGATGCCCACCCTTTGCCAAGGACAGATGAGTTGGTGGATAGACTTGGTTCAGGCAAGTTCCTCAGCACATTTGACCTTACATCAGGCTATTGGCAAATAGCCCTGACAGACCATGCCAAGGAGAAGACTGCATTTTCTACCGCATTTGGCTTATACCAATTTAAGCTTATGCCTTTTGGATTGAAAAATGCACCTGCGACATTCCAAAGGATGGTAAATCAGGTTCTGGCTGGGATGGAGGATTTCTGCATGGCATACTTGGATGACATTGCAGTATTCAGCCAATCCTGGGAAAAGCATGTTAACCACCTAGGACATGTTTTGCAGGCTCTTGGACAGGCCAATCTGACCATAAAGGCAAGTAAATGCCAAATTGGTCAGAGTAAGGTGGTCTACCTTGGGCATGAGGTAGGAGGTGGAGAAATAAGGCCTTTGCTCAGTAAGATTGAGGCTGTGCAAAATTGGACAACACCTACTACTCAAACCCAGGTGAGAGCCTTCCTAGGCCTCACTGGGTATTACAGGAATTTCATAGAGAACTATGGGACCATAGCTTCTCCACTGAATGTAATCTCCTCTCCAAAATTCCCTAAGAAGGTCAAATGGAATGAGGAATGCAATCAGGCCTTTGAAAACCCAAAGAAAGCTCTTTGCCAAGCACCAGTATTAAGAGCTCCTGACTATCACCAAACTTTCATTGTGCAGACAGATGCTTCTAATGTAGGTATAGGTGCAGTCCTTAGCCAACTGGATGAGAAAGGTAGGGAGCACCCCATTTGCTTCATCAGCAGAAAGCTGAAGGATCCTGAGACAAGGTGGGCAACTATCGAAAGAGAATGTTTTGCTATTGTGTGGGCACTAAAGAAGTTTAGGCCATACTTGTATGGTTCTACTTTTGTCATTCAGACTGACCACCAACCCTTGAGATGGTTGATGCAAATGAAAGGGGAAAATCCAGAACTATTGAGATGGTCAATCTGCCTGCAAGGGTTTGATTTCACTATTGAGCACAGGTCAGGGTGTCACCACCAAAATGCTGATGGTCTCTCTAGGATGTATGTCATCGACTAGAGGTATGAGATTCATCCAGGAGTGGATTAAATCCTCCTGTCCCTTAGTCTGGGGGGGCGAGTGTTAGGGAGACTTTTCTGAAAAGGCTAATTTCCCAAAACTAGTGAGTCCCCCAGCAGCTTTGCTGGATTTTTGGGGTTTATTTTTTTTCTCCTGCTAAGAGTGAGACTCTTTTTCTCCCACTCTTAGACATGATTTGAGGTGTTCCTTTGACGTTGTATGTTTTTTATGGGCTATGGGGTCCTTTACCCCATAGGGCTTCATGTGTTTTTCGTATGTTGGTTACACAGCACCCTCCGTGCCGTAACCCAGGGGTGTCGTAGCGACCCCCAAACATAGACTCCATACCCTGGGACTGACTACTGTCTCCCAGGGCATGTAAAGTCACCATTGGCTTTACTAGTCTCAAATTGTGAACAGAACCAGTACAAACCATCATATTGTGGACGTACTGGTCGGGGCAATTCGTTTGCCCCGGGGTCTGTTGTTCGAGGGGGCACTGTCCAGTCCCCCCCGACCGAGTTTTGGCTGGTGGCAGTGGATACTACTTTTTATATTCGACCGCAAATATATTCCTATGGGATTTTCCCATTGTTCGAGGCTACCACTTTTTAAAATAGCCTCGAACATACCGCCGGTTTATTAAATTAATATAAATTCACCGGTTGGTATTTTTTGCCAAATCTTGGTTCCAAAATGGCGTTTGTGTTCGCTTCTGTGACTCCTACCCAATTCGAGCCCTTTGTTCCACTTTTTGGCGGGCTTCTCCACAGAAGCCTCCAAAAGTGGTGCCACTCTGTCTGGGTACCATAGGGTGTGTGGGAGGGGGTTTAGGCACCCTGGACTGAGTTGCTTCGGCAACTCAAGTCACACTCTTGTGTGATTGGGCCAAGTGGTGAGTCACCCGGCTCACCACTTAGCATGTTTGAGTAACAGCTAGGCTGAATGAATGGGGGTTTTCTGCATAAAAGCAGGGCTTTGGGGACTGGAACTTGAGAAGTCACCACAGGACCTAAAGAATCCGAGGAGGGAGAAGCCGAGCCGACCTGCAACGACGACACCACCGGTGGAGCCCTGCTGAACCGTCTCACCACTTTTCCCGACGACAGAGGAGATCTCCAGCCCGGAGAGTCTTCTTCCTTTGACTGGTGGGGATAACCAGTTTGCCCGTCTTTTCACCTTCCTGGACCATCTCATGTCCGCCTTGCCCGTGCCTAGCACCCCGGCAACCGAAATTCCACGGTTTACCACTACCACGAAGAAAAGGGTGGTACCTTGTAACCGGGAAACTCTGCGGCTGATTTCTTCCCTGGCACTGCAACGACCTCCAGCTTTCCTCCACGTCGAGACCTCCTCTTCCTCTGGACAAAACACCGACTTGCACCCGCTGCAAGGAACAACTGCCTCCGCTGGAGCTTTCTTCCCATTTTCAGGTACTGTGTCCCGCCTGGCTTCCCTTGCGACAGATCGTTCGGGGTGACAGTAAATCTTCGACTTTCTAACCTGGACTAGCCTGGGGCCTGTTAACTAACTTTTCCTGACTTGATCTCAATCTTCTGTGAACTTTCTACAAAGACTCTTTGGCCATAACCCCACTGTGTGATCCTGGACGCATTTCGCTTGCTCTCTCTAAGAGTGGGCCTGGCATTTGAACTTCCTTGCTCTCCAGTAGACTTTGCCTAACCTGCCTCACTGTGGTTCTTTGAAAAGTATTGGAATTTGTGTGCTTTCATAACTCTGCCTTTTTCCCTCCCTTTTTAATAACTTATTAGAGTGCCATCTTATGTTAAGCGCTCAACTCTGTCTGAAAATAAGTGGTGTTTCTCATTACGACTTGTCTAATAAGTAATCAGGGTTGTATATATATAATAGTGACTGTGTGTTGAATTTACTTACCTCTCTTTGTGCTAGTGTAAATTACAAGTGTGTATTTAAATAGATAATTATATACTTTTACACCAAAGCTCTGGTCAGTGTTTGCTTGTGCTACTGTATCTCTATACCTATTGTGTATACTCTATATACTGCCTAACTCATCTTGAGAGAAGTCTGACTGCTCTGCCACAGCTACCAGGTAAATCTGGATGGTACAGACTGCTACCATTTGGGTTTACTGCCAACTAGCGGTAGTCCTAAATCTTTTGCAGTGGTCCCTAAGGGAACTGCACAGGTTTCTGCCTAAAACAGAGTTACTTCGTGCCTTCGGTCTAAGGGTGTCTTACACTATATCAATCGATAATCTATGATTGATGGCCGAAACCATCCTCACGCTACCAAGTGTTCTCGAGGGGAGGAATTCACCGACGGGCCCATTGGTCAGCTCTCACCCTCTAGAGCTTGTATGAGAAGATAGCTGCACCATGTGAGGACAGGGGGTGCAGGATTCACTTACTCCGACACGACTCAATAACGAGGACTCAGTAGTTTGGCAAAGGGAAGTCCGTTTAATGATCCATACATCAAAAAGGGAAACAAATGGGAATCAGCTGTAGTACGATCACCGGTCTCGCTCCGACTTTCACGAACTTTGGTAGAACAGCAATTCTTATAGCCAAAAATCGTCATCTCTGACGTCTAATTTCTATAAAAAATCATCATGCAGTGTAATTGGTTAAGAAAGGTGACTTAAGTATAGGTGCCATATCTGTATATAGAAATAAATCATGTGGATTGGATAACTCTTATCGGGTGGGCGTCTATGCCCATCCCTCTACATCACACGTGATTGACGTCACTACAAGTACGACGCCTCATTGGCTACAGTGTCTATAGGACCCTAGATTACATGGTGTAACGCTCACCTGGTTCCCACGGAGGCGCGGCGTCGAAGGCGCAGAACTCTGAAGATGGACAGGAAGGGCCCCTCTATTCTGGCTTCCCTGGCTCGTTGGATACCCTCCTGTGAGTGAAAAGGGAGTATTACCAACTGTGGAACAATGCTCAAGCCTCCCACTCCCTTCCAACCCTCCACAATAACTCCTCCACGATTCCCCGTGAAGCCTCACCTTAGGGTTTGGAAGGATGAGCTCTCCATCCTGCTTCTGATGCAGGGGCGCGTTGAAACCCAGTTACTTCACTGGATTGAGGATTGATGGGAGTTCAGGTAAGCTTGACTGTTCAGGTAAGGCGCTGTAAAAGTTCTGTTCAAAAGTTCAAGCTTAATAATAATGTTCGTTGTCTAATTGCAGCAAGCGCTAATGCTTATGTCTTTTTCCCCTTAGGGGCCGGGGTTCGGAGTGCCGGAGATATGGCGCCGACCCGAAGTGAAACAGTTCTGGATGAGCGCTCAGGTAATGTCTTTGCATTTGCTCATTCAATGTCTTTGTCTTTTTTCCCCATAGGGGCCGGGGTCCGGAGATGCCAGGAAGCGGCAGGACCCGAAATGCAGTGGGAATAATCCAACAGGTAAGACTTAAAAGGAAACTGAGCTTTCCTTATTCCTTTTCTCCCTCTCACCTTTGTTCTTGTCTTTTTTCCTCTAGGCGCCGGGGCGTAGCTGAATCCGGAAGATCGCTGCTGAAGATGGAAGCGCCTTGCAAAGGTGAGTAAAATGCAGCGCTGCAGCGATCGAAACGAAATGCCTTTAAAATGTCTTCCTTTTCAGGGCCGTTGGAGAAATGACTCCGGGATGCATATTTAGCAGGTAAGGGCTTTTCTTCTCCTATTCTCTTCCTTTCTCCCCTTGCAGGTGTTCCAGGGTGCTGGCAGGCGTGGCTGAAGTCAGGATGCAGGAGCTGACACGGTGAGCGTCCAGCTGCTAGGTGCAGAACAACGCGAAGCATGTGTGGCTGTTCGGGTGGGGTTTAAATAGCCTTGGAAGAAGTTCCTGGTATGTATCCTTCCACCAATCAGGTATGTATCCTTCCCTGACCACACCCGGGTGGTGAAGAAGTCCTACAGGTTAAGTAGTCCCATTCAGGCCTCAAGAGGGCCTGGATGAAGCAGCAAGGTCTGCATCAGGTAAGTGTGCACCCAAGCACTTAAACACATATCCTCTTCTATGAGCCTGGCGCCTAAGGCGCCAGGACTGGGGTCCGCTATGAGCCTGGCGCCTAAGGCGCCAGGACTGAGTCCAAAGGGCCCCGACTTGGGCCCGCTGAGACTTCCCTGGGGAAAATGATGTCTGCCTCTGGGGTTGCTGGGCCCGGCCTGGCTCCTTAGAGGTAGGTATCATGACACATGGTCCATTGTGATTGGGCAAGTTACACCCCTAAACATAAATCTCCACTTTAATTAGCAGCATGCAGAATAGACACCCGGGTGCCTAGTGCCCAAAGATTCACCCTTCCTCCTTTTCATCAATCAGTGTTTTAGGGCTATGTGTCAATTAGTTGGCTGGGTATGGCCTCGATACTGTAGCCTCTTATCAGGATAAGTTATCAGGAAAAGTTATGGCATCCTCGGGTTCTGGATGACATCAGGCGGTGGTACCTCTTTGCGCCTGGCTGGTCACGTGTTGGTTCACCGTGAATCTGCTTCAGTTTCTAGCCTTTTGTGCATTTACTTCTGTGTCAGCCTAGCCACCTGCATGGGCCTCTCTTATCTTGACCTTCACGGACGGGCTGGTATGGTCTGCAGTTGGAGTCTTGTGAGCTCATGCTCTCCTCCCCTTCTCTGGTTGACCTCGATTTCCTAAGCATGAGCCGTTCTTTGCTGAGTTTCGATTCCGCTCCTTCTCCTGCCTTTGGCTGGGTTTCGAAACTTGACCTGTCAGGCCTCTGGCCGCCTGGGTTCCTTTCTGCCTTTACAAAATGGAGTCGCACTTGTATAATGTGCCTTATTGAGGTAGTTATATGGTTGGCGCTTGCCGCTCTATCTTCCACTAAGCATTGCAGGCAGTATCGATTTCTTACACACGTTTAACAGGATGGTTGCTTCCATCTTGTCTCGTAGCACCATTTCCTTACGTTTTAACATTGTCCCTTCTCTGCGTACATTCCATTCAATTTCGTAGTTACTCGCGCTGGCGTGTTCTCTCCGACAGCAGCTCCTGTTCATTCTCTGATCTGTTCATGCCCTTGTGTCATTTCCACTGGCCTTCCATTAAGGCTTTTGGGGTCTCTTCGTGGACCGTGTGTAGGTACTCCTCATTTCGTATCAGCGGCTGGTATTGCTATCTGATAGGGTACCGTGCTGCCCAGTTATGGCGAGCCCAGCTGTCGAGTTATGGTTGCTTCAAGCGGTACGGATCTTCTTATGTACACAGGGCAGAGGCCCTGTGCAGCTCTCTTTTGGTTAATTTGCTCCTCATACGTCACATACCTTGGTGAATACCCTCTTGGTAGCTCGAACTGAGGCACAGGGGTGCAAGTCATGTCTGGGGCCTCCTTTATAGACCCCCAATTGCCAAACAGCTTCCTTGCTCCCTTGCCAGGCTAATGTTGTGCTCACCCGATATCCCCGGGGGCGTCTGGAAGGCTCTGAGATCTGGAACCCTAGATGCGTAGTTGCCCAGTGCTGAATAATGAATCTTAGTTATTTGTAGGGTGAGCTATCCGTCCTGCGTTTCTTGTGCAGGGGTGCTTGACGTTTGGTGGCGAGCTGCCCGAGTTGCTTCAATGGTGCAGTTACCCTTCCTTGGGCCCAGGCCTGCTGTGACCCCGAATCTGCTGGTAGGCAGGTAGGTTTGTTAATTGTTAGTCTTTGTTCGGTTTATGGTAGGAATTCGTTAATGTCTTTATCTCCTTCTTTTCAGGTGCGAAGGTCTTGATGCTGGCATGCTGGATGGAGAGGCACATTTTCTAGGTAAGAGAAAGTGCGAAGCACAGCACTTTTATTGTCTCTTAAAGCTGACCTGTGTTTTCTTCTTCTTCTCCTCACAGGCCACTGTGGTGCTGTGAGTGGATGAGAGCATGATGAAAAACAGGCCCCCGGAATCCGTTAAGGTAAGTACAGCGCTGTGTGGTTGTTTAATAGTGAAAGCAGACCTAAATATGTCTCTTTTCCTTTGCAGATTTTGCTGTGGTGCTCCGGGTGGAAGCTTGGTGTAGAAAGATGGAATTCAGGTAAGACTGATGGAATTCGATGTTTTGGAAGTGCGCGTTCTAATATTGTTTTTCCCTTTCTCGTTATTGCAAGTCACAATGTTCGAACAGCAGCTGTGGTAGCGGTTCGCCGGAAGTCCTTTAGCTAGTAATCACAGGTGAGAGGTGTTTCTTTGTCTCTCGGTTTTCACAGATTGCAGCCCAGTTGAGATGCTGAGTGCTGGATGGTGTTTTCTCAGGTAAAACAGAATAATCTTATTCTTGTTCTTGCAGGATTACAGGAAGATGCTGAAGACCAGGAGCTGGACACGGTGAGCGTCACGCTGTGGGTTGCAGAATAACTCGAAGCATGTTCTGCAGTCAGGGTGTGGTTTATATAGCCCATGTAAAGTAGTACCAGGGAAAGTAGTTCCAGGCCTGCCACACCCAAAACACTAAACCGCATGGCTTGGTTCTTAGTACTAGACTTTGTGGGTGTTTCCATGTTGGATTTAAAGGCCCATGTACATAAATGGGACCTAGTTTGAACAGCCCTTCCTTCCTACATATGAGCCTGATGCCAAAGGTGCCAGGCCTGGCTCCAGGAGCTCTTTTGCAGTGGTTTTAAGGCCCTCGGGGTTCTGGTTGGAGCCTGCTTATGGGACAACTTGTGCCCCCTCACAGTGGTCATGACAGCACTCCCCCCCAAGGCCCCTCTCATGGTATCCTTCCTGTCCGGTCCGGGTTTGGTGGGTTTTCCAGGTGAAACCTCTTAATCAGAAGTGGTGCGTGAATATGTTCACTTGGTTCCCAAGTTCTGTCTTGAGGCCCATACCCTTTCGAGTTCACTAAATAGTATAGCTTAGATCTGGTACATTTCGAATCCAGATCCAGGATGTTTTTAACTTCAAATTCAGGCTCTCCATCAACTAGCACAGGTTTTGGTGGTGTTAAGACTCAGGTTCCTGGTTTTACAGGTATTACAAGTGACACATGGAACACCGGATGAATTTGCATGCTTGGTAGGAAGGCTAACTTGACGGCACCGGATTTATCACTGATTCGATGGTATAGGGTCCTAGATATCCTGGACGAAAGGTCCGGGTATCTTTTATGGGCACATGTTTTGATGCCAACCAGACTTTGTCTCCAACTTGGTAATTGGGAGTTTTCTCTCGATGCCGGTCCGATAATTTTTTTTGTCTGTCTTTTGCTTGCAGTAAATGTTAATTTGCCCTTTTGAAGGTTTGGGTTATGCTTGTGTGTAGAGTCTTTACCGCTGGCATTTCCAAGGTCATGGGGGAGTCTAGTTCAGAGGTACGTGGATGTCATCCGTATATCGTGTAGAACGGGCTTTGTCCCGTGCTGGTGTGTATGGAGTTATTGTATGCGTATTCCGCTATCCATAACAAGTCTTTCCAATTCTCTTCCACTTGATGCAGCATGCAACGTAGATACTGTTCTAATGTCTGGTTTGTTCTTTCTGTTTGTCCATCCGTTTGGGGGTGATGGCTAGTGGATAATCGAACATCGATTTGTGCCATGGTACAACATTTCCTCCAGAAGTTGGCTTCCACGATCTGAGATTAGCACTGAGAGGGAACCATGCAGTTTTATAATCTGTTGAAGAAATGCTTTTGCCAGACCGGTAGCGTTAGGAAGTCCTTTGAATGGAATGGAATGTGCCATTTTAGAGAACAGGTCTACATCCACCAGAATGGTATTAAAACCTTGACAGGGAGGTAAGTCTGTAATAAAATCAAGAGAAAAAGTATGCCAGGGAGCCAGTGCAATATCCAGTGGTTGTAGGAGGCCAGCTGGCTTCTGTTTTTGTGATTTATTCTGTGCACATATCCCACAGGATAGAACAAATCGAGCAATGTCCTTACGACAGATTGGCCACCAATAATTCCGTTGACCCTTGGCTAGAGTTTTAGCAATTCCAGGGATGGCCTTCGATCAGGGAATCGTGCTAACCAGACAGCACCAATTCTTGCAGATCTTTACTTGGTAGATATAATTGTTCCCTGAATTAGGGTAATCTATCCAGAACCGGTTGATGTTCATTTTGGGAATTGCATTTCTGCAAGATCTCGGGGTTCATTAAGGTTCAAATCTTATCTTGAAGTTCACTCAGAGTCAATGTGGTGGTGAGTCCTAGTAGTTTATCACTTGGGATGATGGCAACAGGGTCCAGGGTACTGTTCGTTTTCTCTTCAACACCCATACGAGACAAGGCATCGGCCTTCCCATTCCGAACTCCCGGTCTGTATGTTATTACGTAATCGTATTCTGCTAATAATAGAGCCAGCCGCAACTGTCGTGACGATTGGGCTTTTGCTGACTTTAGGTATTGAAGGTTTCGCTGATCTGTGATTACTGTGATGGTAAGTCTGGCACCTAATAGATACTGCCACCAGGCTTTGAAGGCTGATTTTATTGCCAACAATTCTTTGTCTATAATTGCATAGTTAAGTTCTGGTGGTGAGAATTTACGTGACCAAAAGGCCACGGGGTGTAATTGGCCTGTCTCTGGATCTCTTTGAGAGAGAACTGTTCCCATAGCTACGCTGGAAGCATCAGTTTCCACTACATAGGGGAGATCAGGGAGAGGATGTCGTAAAATTGGCGCGGAGGTGAATCTTTTCTTGAGTTCTTGAAAGGCCTGTTCCGCCTCTTCAGTCCATTGGAATTTTTTGTTGTTTTTTTAGGTAACGATGTGATCGGGTGGACTATCCGTGAGAAATCTGGAATAAATTGGCGATACAAATTTACAAAGCCGAGCATGCTTTGGGTTCCTTTAAGTGAAGAAGGTGACAGCCAATTAAGGATGGCATCTACTTTGTGTAAATCCATCTTGACTCCCTTTGGCGAGAGAACAAAACCGAGGAACTCAACTTCGGTGACATGGAAGGAGCATTTCTCGAGTTTAGCGTACAGTTTGTGCTGGCGAAGTTTTGCAAGGACTGAGCGAACATTTTCCACATGATCTCTTTCAGAGGGGGAATACACCAGGATGTCGTCAATATAGACCAGGGCACAGACATTGATTAATTCCCGTAATACATCATTCATGAAGTATTGGAACTCTGCGGGAGCATTGCACAGCTCGAAAGGCATTACCTAATATTCGTACAGGCCATACTTGGTGCGAAATGCGGTTTTCCATTCATCCCCTTTCTTAACGCGTACACAGTGGTATGCTCCTCTGAGGTCTAGTTCGGTGTAGATTCGGGCATCCTTGACTTGGTCCAACAGTTCCGGGATAAGGGGCAAAGTGTAGCTTTTTTTTACTGTGATTTGAAGTGCGCAGTAATCGATGGAAGTCCTCAAATCTCCTTCCTTCTTGGGTACAAAGAATGAAGGAGAGGCTGCCGATGACTTTGACGGGCGGATAAACCCATTAGCCAGGTATTGATCCAGATAGGACTTCAAGTGGAGATTTTCGGTTTCCGTAAGTGCATAAACTCAACCAGAAGCAACCTGTGCGCCAGGTATCAGGTTGATCTGACAGTCAGAGAGCCTATGTGGTGGTAATGTGTTAGCCTGTTCCTTCTGAAAAACATCTTGATAATCCTGATGTTCTTTTGGTAAGTTGTCCATTGATTCCGCGATCCCCAATGCTATTTCTTGAACAGATTTCAGGTTTGGCTGTGGTATAGATTTTGGGTAGCAAGCGTGGGTGCATTCGTCGGAAAAGGTCAGTCTCTTTGCACGCCAGTCTATGTGAGAATTGTGAGTTACTAACCATGGCATCCCTAAGATCAACCGGAATTTAGGAGCTTTAATGAGGTCAAACGTGATTGCTTCTTGATGTCCATCCTCACACAGAAGGGTTCATTCTGTTGTGCATTGGGTTACTGGTCCCAAAGCAATTTCTGTACCGTCAACATTAGTTAGATTTTCAGTTGTTGGTTTTGTGCATAAGGGAAGTCCCATTTCTGTTGCCAGATCTCGATCTATGTAATTACCATCTGCTCCGCTGTCTATAAATGCCTATATGGCATGCATCCGTGACGGTTGTTGGTGATTGATCAAGGTTACTGCTAGGGCGAAATATGAGGTCTGTGACTCATCCTTTTCGCTCGACAAGCGGACCTCCATGCTTACTGGGCCTGGTAGTTTACCGATTCCTGTCCATCATTTTCTTTCTCTGTAGCGCCTACCACCTTCCTTGGAGGTTTCACTGGGCATTCTTTGAGGTAGTGACCCGATTTACCGCAGTATAAGCATAACTGTAGCTGTCTCCTCTTGTCTCTTTCACCCTTGGTTAAAGGGTGTCATACTCCTCCAATCTGCATGGGTACTGTGGTATTTTCTGATGGACGTTGAACATTATCTTTTGAACGTACGTACATGGCATGATTTTCGAGTCTACTTCGGTCTGTTCTTCGATCCTGTAATCTGTTGTCCAACTGAACTACCAGGTTGATAAACTCTGCACAGTCTTTAGGTGGGTCTACCACTTGAGCAAGGACATCCTTCAGGTCTCCTCGTAGGCCCCGATGAAACAACGTGGTTCTTTTATCTTCTGGCCACCCCACTTCTACAACCAGTCTATTAAAGGTGGCAATATAAGTGAGCAAATCTTGATTCCCTTAGCGGAGGGACAGGAGTTCGTGATCAAGAGCTAGTCCATGCAAGTGTCGAGCAAATAACTTTTCCATCTCCTGTTGAAAACCCCTGAAGTTCTACAGTAATGGGTCATCCCGGCTCACTAAAGGTACCGACCAGTCTGCAGCACTTCCACTCAAATATGATAGCACGAAGGCCACCTTCGCCTGGTCGTTTGGGAAAGCCCCAGGCCTTCAAAGAAAATGGAGGCAGCACTGGTTCATGAATGTTGCTTACCTTCTGGGTCTCCATTAAACCGTTCTGTTGGTGCCAGGGGTGCTGCTCCCGGCAACTTTATCTGTACTGGATTGACTGATGATGGTGTAGCGATGGATGGTGCTAATCCGGGCAATGGAGTCTGCCCCAACTGTGTTTGTAGTAGCTGTTTGCTTAGTTCATCAGTACGGTCTTTTGTGACTATTACCTCTTGTCTTAAGGCATTGGTTTCCTGCTGGGATGCGTGTATCTCGGTGTGTAATGGTCCTAAAAGCTGGGCTAACTGATCAGTTTCAGATGTCTCCATGACGCCCAGGTGAATAAGGTTTAAAGGCTTTGATTTCTGTTACTCTGACCTGATATCTCTGGGGGCGTCTGGAAGGCTCTGAGATCTGGAACCCTGGATGCGTAGTTGCCCAGTGCTGAATAATGAATCTTAGTTATTTTTAGGGTGAGCTATCCGTCCTGCGTTTCTTGTGCAGGGGCGCTTGACGTTTGTTGGCGAGCTGCCTGAGTTGCTTCACTGGTGCAGTTTGCCTTCCTTGGGCCCAGGCCTGCTGTGACCCCGAATCTGCTGGTAGGCAGGTAGGTTTGTTAATTTTTGGTCTTTGTTCTGTTTATGGTGGGAGTTCGTTAATGTCTTTATCTCCTTCTTTTCAGGTGCAAAGGTCTTGATGCTGGCGTGCCGGATGGAGAGGCACGTTTTCTAGGTAAGAGAAAGCGTGAGCGCAGCGCCTTTATTCTCTTTTAAAGCTGACCTGTGGTTTCTTCTTCTTCTCCTCCCAGGCCTCTGTGGTGCTGCGAGTGGATGAGTGCGCGATGAAAAACAGGCCCCTGGAATCCGTTAAGGTAAGTACAGCGCTGTGCGGTGTCATGCATGCTGGACGTGGTTCTACCTCTTACGCTCATAGAACAGCTAGACCATTCTATTCCAAATGGCGGTTGTTCGATTCATTGCCGGGAAAGCGACGTCTGCACTTTTCACGTCGCTAAATTCACGTGAATTCTACTTCATCACGTGAGCTACGGCATTACGTATATAAGTAGCGTGGAAACCTCACTCGCTGCTTCTGATCGAATCATTTGGCGTTGTGCAGCTGAACCTCTGGATCTGCGTCCTTGCATTTTTCCTCAGCTGCTTCTTGGGCCTTCTATAGTGTGTTTTCCGCCACACGCTGATTCCTGGAGCTGGTTGTTCGTGTGTAATTCCACATGCGCACGTTGTCTTCAAACGCGGCTGTCCTGGGCTGCGTGTATCCTGTCAGCGTGCAAATCCACAAGCGCACGTTGTCTTCAAGCGCAGCGGACCCGGGTTGCGTGAATCCTGTTCGCGTGTAATTCCACACGCGCACGCTGTCTTCAAGCGCGGCTGTCCTGGGCTGCGTGTATCCTGTTCGCGTGCAAATCCACACGCGCACGTTGTCTTCAAACGCGGCTGTCCTGGGCTGCGTGTATCCTGTCAGCGTGCAAATCCACAAGCGCACGTTGTCTTCAAGCGCGGCGGACCTGGGCTGCGTGAATCCTGTTCGCGTGTAATTCCACACGCGCACGCTGTCTTCAAGCGCGGCTGTCCTGGGCTACGTGTATCCTGTTCCCGTGCAAATCCACACGCGCACGCTGTCTTCAAGCGCGGCTGGCCTGGACTGCGTGTATCCTGTTCGCGTGCAAATCCACACGCGCACGCTGTCTTCAAGCGCGGCTGGCCTGGACTGCGTGAATCCTGTTCGCGTCTAATTCCACACGCACACGTTATCTTCAAGCGCGGCTGGCCTGGACTTTGTGAATCCTGTTTGCGTGCAATTCCTCAAGAGCACGCTGTCTTCAAGCGCCGCTGGCCTGGACTGCGTGAATCCTGTTCGCGTGTAATTCCACACGCACACGTTGTCTTCAAGCGCGGCTGGCCTGGGCTGCGTGAATCCTGTTCGTGTGTAATTCCACACGCACAAGTTTTCTTCAAGCGCGGCTGGCCTGGACTGCGTGAATCCTGTTCGCGTGCAATTCCACAAGCGCACGCTGTCTTCAAGCGTGGCTGGCCTGGACTGCGTGAATCCTGTTCACGTGTAATTCCACACGCGCCCTCTATTTTCTTCGCTGCTGTTCAGTACCGCGTGTACTTTGTTTATTCCACAAAAGGGCGTTATTTCCGACTCCTGCATCTGTGATATCAACAGGTGGATTTATTCATTTCTATACTTTTCTCTACGTGGGAAGGAGCTTTTCAAGGACCGTTGGAAGGTGACAGTGAACAGTACTTTGGACGCTATCCTGTGGTGCAGCAACCCGGTATCTAGCGTGAGCCTCGTGCCGTTCGGGATAAGTCTCCCTTACTAATCTTCCCTTCCTTGTCGTTTGTTCCAATTCCGGATTTTCCTCAAGAGACTTCTGCTGGATTCTTCTACACTAGTCATAAGGTCAGTGTGTGAGTTAATGCCAAATACTGTTCTATCATAGAGAGTCGATTTGGGGCAGTTTCTTATGATACTTTATTTTGTTCTAGGCTGACTTCCTGTACTTTACCCACACCCTTTCCAGTGATCCATCTCTCTGCCTGTTTCATCAGTCAGAGAGTCGTATCATTTGGAAGGTCTAAACTTGACTTCACAACTATCAAATCGTGTGAACAGGGATCCGGAAGACCCTACCATCTGTATCCTTTTGAGTACCGTATCCTTTTCAGTCAATACTTTGGTGCTTTATGACAGAATCAGAAGCCATGGAGGGTAAGGATCCTTTAACTGTTTTGACTCAGTTGATCAGCGATTTGAGAAATGAAATGGTTACGGCAAAGGTCATGTTACGGCACCGTATGGACGTTATGCAAGACGCCATGCACGCTAGCCCTCAGGGAGCACAGATTCCGATAGCTACTGCATCTGGATCTGGGACTATGACACCCCCACAGGAGACTATTAATGTGGTTATGCCCACTCAGTTTCCCTTGGCTCATCCGGAACGGTTCACAGGTGACCCCAAAACCTATAGAACCTTCGTTAATCAGTGCCGACTCCATTTTCTTTGCCGTCCTACATCGTTCCCTGACCTAACCACAAAAGCAGCATTTGTGCTTTCCCATTTAGGGGGTACAGCTGCTGCTTGGCCTAACCCTTTGTTGGAATCAAATAGCCCTTTGTTATACGACTGTGAGGATCTTTTGGCTGCTATGAGTAAAGTCTTTGACATGCGTTATGCTACTCAAGCTATGGATCTGGAGTTACTTAATCTCCAACAAGGCAGTCAACCTCTTTTGCCTTACATTGCCCGATTCAATCAACTAACAGCCGAAACCCAATGGCCTGAAGGCAAGAAAACGGCTGTTTTCTACAAGGGTCTTTCAGAAGAGCTGAAAGATGCCTTATCCATGGTTCCGGTGGTTCCTACGGGATTCACAGAGTTGCTCGATTTGGTTCTACAAATCGATGCCCGAAGAAATGCTCGGAAAGGAGAGAAAAAAACATTCTTACCAGCATCGGTTCGTTCGGAGGCACCGGCAGTTCCCTCGAACGACCCCGAACCAATGCAGATTGGCGCTGTGAGAGGCCGGTTGTCCAATGCAGAAAGAGAGAACCGAAGAAAGAACAATTTATGTATGTATTGCGGTTCATCTGAGCATTTATTAGCGACATGTCCTAAGAAACCAGTCAAGCGTTCGGGAAACGCCAAAACTCGACAGTAGCAGGAGTCCCTGTGTCGAGTGTTTTATCGGACTCCAGTACCATTCCTAATCATGCACCTATAGCTGTCGAGGTGACGTTACGTTGTGATGACCAAGAATTGGTTTCCAAAGCCATGATTGATTCCGGAGCCACTAACAATTACATAGACATCACATATGCCAGGAATTGTTCCTTACCCCTTGTAAACAAGAACAAACCTGAAACGGTTAATACTGTGGACGGATCTGTTTTGACTTCTGGTATGGTAACCCAGGAGACGGTACCTGTTCAGATGACATTATCTAATAGTCATTTTGAAGTAATCGTCTTCGATGTCATAGCTGCTCCGCAGTACACAATAATACTTGGTCTTGCCTGGTTGACCCTTCATAATCCCGCTATTGGCTGGGTTTCGGGATTGCTCCAGTATCCTTCAATTTATTGCAACGAACATTGCTTTACCAGTCAGGAGGTGTCAAACAATTCACATATATTGGCCTCTATGGGGGGAGCTTCAACTATTAGTGTGGTACGTCAAAGCGATACAACCATACCATGCGAATACACTGAGTACGCTGATGTTTTTGATAAAGGCCAGGCAGAACAACTGTGTCCGATTGAACTGATTCCTGGAGCTAAAATTCCTACAGGTCGTGTATATTCATTGACTTCAAAAGAAGACGTTGTGTTGAAAGAATACATCGATAAAGCTCTAGCGATGGGATTCATACGGCCATCGCAATCGCCTGCTGCGTCTCCTCTGTTCTTCGTTCCGAAGAAAGAGGGAGATCTAAGGCCTTGCATTGATTACAGGGCACTTAACGACATCACCATAAAAAATCAGTATCCTTTACCGCTGATAAACGTTCTATTGGATCAATTAGGTACTTCCAGGTACTTCACTAAATTGGACTTGCGAGGAGCATACAATTTAGTTCGCATTCGTGAGGGCGATGAATGGAAGACCGCTTTCAAGACGCGTTATGGCCTTTACGAATATTTGGTGATGCCTTTTGGTCTGTGCAACGCTCCCGCTACTTTTCAGTTCTTCATGAACGATATTTTCAGGGATATAATGGACCATTCGTGGTGATTTATTTGGATGATATTCTGATTTATTCATCGTCTTTTTCAGAACACGTCAAACACGTTTCTACAGTCTTACAGAGACTCAGGGAGAACCTTCTTTTTGTGAAAGCCGAGAAATGTGTCTTTCATTCACAGGAAGTGGAATTCCTGGGTTACGACATTACCAATCTAGGTGCTCGAATGAGCCGTTCCAAAGTGAAGGCCATATTGAATTGGCCTGTTCCGCACAATGTCAAGTCATTACAGTCTTTCCTAGGCTTTGCAAATTTTTACCGCAGGTTTATTCATTCCTTCTCCAAAACAGTGGCTCCTTTGACGGCTTTAACTAGTTCCAAAGTTCCTTTCTGTTGGAACCAGAATGCCCAAGCATCATTCGAGATGTTAAAGGAAGCATTTACCACCGCACCCGTGCTTCAGCATCCAGATCCAGATCGCCAGTTTATTGTTGAAGCGGATGCATCCAGTGTCGCTACTGGAGCGGTGCTCTCACAAGTTTGCACAGAAACCAAGGAGGAGCACCCAGTGGCTTTCTTCTCTCGCAAGCTTACCCCATATGAACGAAATTACACCGTCACTGAGCAGGAATTACTGGCAATCAAGGATGCTTTCTCGAGATTGGCGACATCATCTTCTTGGGGCCAAACATCACTGAGCGGGAATTACTGGCAATCAAGGATGCTTTCTCGAGATTGGCGACATCATCTTCTTGGGGCCAAACATCAAGTGTAGGTGTACTCAGACCATAGAAATCTTCAAGCATTCAAATCTATGAAATGTCTTACTGCTCGACAGGCCAGATGGCATGTCTTTTTTGCTCAATACGATTTCCAGGTCACATATCGTCCTGCCAGAGAACACGTTAAGTCAGACGCTTTGTCTCGCATTGGTGAGGAGGCAAAGGAAGAAACACAGGTGCGCAATCAGTTGTTGGCAGACCATGTAATATTTAGTTGTTCTGTTCAACCATCCTTAAAAAACGAAGTACAGGAGTGGGTGAAAAATCATCCCCAAGTGATCCAGGATATGAAGCTGGACGTACATAACGGTTTACCTTTCACACAAGGAGTGCTCTATTAACCAACGTTTTCAACGCGGAATAAGGCCCTCAAGTGGAATCATGATTCCTTGATCGCAGCCCATCCTGGACAGAAGAAAACACTAGAGCTGCTTAAAAGATGGTGTTGGTGGCCATCCATGACAAAAGATGTCATAAATCATGTATCAACATGTTCTGTATGCATCCAATGCAAAAACACTCCTGGTAAACCAGTGGGCTTACTCCAGTCCCTACCTGTCCCTAACAAACCATGGGACATGATATCTATGGATTTTGTGGTGGAACTCCCACAAAACCAGGAATACGATACCATATGGGTTGTAGTGGATTACTTCACTAAATTGGCTCTTTATATTCCCTGTATTGGTTTACCAACAGCTGCTGTTTTGGCTGACCTGTTCATTCGACATGTATTCCGTTTCTTTGGTCTACCGTCAGTAATCATTATGGACAGGGGCTCACAATTTGCGTCACGCTTTTGGAGAGCACTAACTTCAGCATTACTGATTGATGGCAGAATGTCCAGTGCTCATCACCCTCAAACTGATGGACAGACCGAAAGAGTCAATAGCACTATGGAACAATATCTGCAGTGTTTGTGTCTGCAGTTTCAATCAGACTGGCTCAAGGTCCTGCCGGCAGCAGAATTCGCCTACAACAACTCCTATCATAGTGCCATAGGCACTTCACCTTTCTATGCTCTCTATGGACAACACCCCCGATCAATACCTTCGGATTCCAGTTTGTCTTTGGATACTCCTGCCGCAGGCCATACTGTTCGTGATCTTAAGAATCTACAGAGGAAAGTGAAGCAACAATTGGAACATGCTAAAAGACACGACAAGCTCTATGCCGATGCTCATAGAGTACCTGCACCTGTCTACAAGGCTGGTATGAAATTATGGTTATCCACTAGGAACTTGAGGATACCAGGAAAAAAGAAATTGTTGCCTAAATACATTGGTCCGTATGCAGTACTCCAAGTAATTAATCCGGCTGCTGTCCGTCTGGTTTTCCACAACGATGGCGAGTGCATCCCGTATTCCACGTGTCACACATTAAGCCGTGTTCTGAAGCTACCAGATTGCCTGTACGGCCTGTTGCTATTTCTGTGAGAGGTTCAGATGAGTACGAGGTACAGGACATACTGGATATGAGGCTATGTTCTGGTAGGCAGTATTATCTGGTGGATTGGAAGGGCTACGGTCCCGAAGATAGGTCCTGGGAACCTCTTTCTAATATACATGCTCCTGCTTTATTGAAGCGTTTTCACTCAAAAAGGGGAGAGGTTGCCCCTTTGGGGGATGGCACTGTCATGCATGCTGGACGTGGTTCTACCTCTTACGCTCATAGAACAGCTAGACCGTTCTATTCCAAATGGCGGTTGTTCGATTCATTGCCGGGAAAGCGACGTCTGCACTTTTCACGTCGCTAAATTCACGTGAATTCTACTTCGTCACGTGAGCTACGGCATTACGTATATAAGTAGCGTGGAAACCTCACTCGCTGCTTCTGATCGAATCATTTGGCGTTGTGCAGCTGAACCTCTGGATCTGCGTCCTTGCATTTTTCCTCAGCTGCTTCTTGGGCCTTCTATAGTGTGTTTTCCGCCACATGCTGATTCCTGGAGCTGGTTGTTCGCGTGTAATTCCACACGCGCACGTTGTCTTCAAACGCGGCTGTCCTGGGCTGCGTGTATCCTGTCAGCGTGCAAATCCACAAGCGCACGTTGTCTTCAAGCGCGGCGGACCCGGGCTGCGTGAATCCTGTTCGCGTGTAATTCCACATGCGCACGCTGTCTTCAAGCGCGGCTGTCCTGGGCTGCGTGTATCCTGTTCGCGTGCAAATCCACACGCGCACGCTGTCTTCAAGCGCGGCTGGCCTGGACTGCGTGTATCCTGTTCGCGTGCAATTCCTCAAGCGCACGCTGTCTTCAAGCGCAGCTGGCCTGGACTGCGTGAATCCTGTTCGCGTGTAATTCCACACGCACACGCTGTCTTCAAGCGCGGCTGGCCTGGGCTGCGTGAATCCTGTTCGCGTGTAATTCCACACGCACAAGTTGTCTTCAAGCGCGGCTGGCCTGGACTGCGTGAATCCTGTTCGCGTGCAATTCCACAAGCGCACGCTGTCTTCAAGCGCGGCTGGCCTGGACTGCATGAATCCTGTTCACGTGTAATTCCACACGCGCACTCTATTTTCTTCGCTGCTGTTCAGTACCGCGTGTACTTTGTTTATTCCACAAAAGGGCGCTATTTCCGACTCCTGCATCTGTGATATCAACAGGTGGATTTATTCATTTCTATACTTTTCTCTACGTGGGAAGGAGCTTTTCAAGGACCGTTGGAAGGTGACAGTGAACAGTACTTTGGACGCTAACCTGTGGTGCAGCAACCCGGTATCTAGCGTGAGCCTCGTGCCGTTCGGGATAAGTCTCCCTTACTAATCTTCCCTTCCTTGTCGTTTGTTCCAATTCCGGATTTTCCTCAAGAGACTTCTGCTGGATTCTTCTACACTAGTCATAAGGTCAGTGTGTGAGTTAATGCCAAATACTGTTCTATCATAGAGAGTCGATTTGGGGCAGTTTCTTATGATACTTTATTTTGTTCTAGGCTGACTTCCTGTACTTTACCCACGCCCTTTCCAGTGATCCATCTCTCTGCCTGTTTCATCAGTCAGAGAGTCGTATCATTTAGAAGGTCTAAACTTGACTTCACAACTATCAAATCGTGTGAACAGGGATCCGGAAGACCCTACCATCTGTATCCTTTTGAGTACCGTATCCTTTTCAGTCAATACTTTGGTGCTTTATGACAACGGTTGTTCAATATTGAAAGCAAACCTGAATATGTCTCTTTTCCTTTGCAGATATTGCTGTGGTGCTCCTGATGGAAGCGTTGCGTAGCGCGATGGAATTCAGGTAAGACTGATGGAATTCGATGTTTTGGAAGCGTGCGTTCTAATATTGTTTTTCCCTTTCTCATTATTCCAGGTCGCAATGTTCGAACAGCAGCTGTGGTAGTGGTTCGCCGGAAGTCCTTAAGCTAGTACTCACAGGTCAGAGATGTTTCTTCTTCTCTCGGTTTCCACAGATTGCCGCCCAGTTGAGATGCTGAGTGCTGGATGGTGTTTTCTCAGGTAACACAGAATAATCTTGTTCTTGTTCTTTCAGGATTACAGGAAGATGTTGAAGACCAGGAGCTGGACACAGTGAGTGTCATGCTGCGGGTTGCAGAATAACTTGAAGCATGTTCTGCAGTCAGGGTGTGGTTTATATAGCCCAGGTAAAGTAGTACCAGGGAAAGTAGTTCCAGGTCTGCCACACCCAAAACACTAGACCCCATGGCTTGGTTCTTAGAACTAGACGGTGTGGGTACTTCCATGTTGGATTTAAAGGCCCATGAACATAAATGGAACCTAGTTTGAACAGCCCTTCCTTCCTACGTAAGAGCCTGGTGCCAAAGGTGCCAGGACTGGCTCCAGGAGCCCTTTTGCAGTGGTTTTAAGACCCTCAGGGTTCTGGTGGGAGCCTACTTGTGGCACAACGTGTGCCCCCTCACAGTGGTCATGACAGCTAATCAAACACTTCACAAAACAGAGTTTTTAGACTATTCTAACCATCTACCATCACACTAACCCCATCATATATTTTCACAATTAAAACTGCACCTTCACCAAGCACTTAACAAAATAGCACCCCTCAAACAACAGAAACCTCAAAGCCACCACCACAAACCATGGTTCGACGACTCCCTTCTAACCATCAAACATGAAGCCTTACGTGTAGAAATAGCATGGCAAAAGGACCCATGCCCACTCACCAGGCAACCCCTTTAAGACTGTCGATTCAAAGACAAGCTGGCCATACATAGCGCCTAAGCCACCCATTACCTCCAAGAACTTCATCACCCCTTTGGCTCCTCACTGCGTCAACATTCTTAATGCCTCTCTGTCACATGCCACCTCCCCCAACACTCAAAACAGGATAGATCTCCTCAAGAAACAATCCCTTAACTCCTCACTCCCAGAAGTATAAAGTCCCATCAGAATTCTGACATATCTCGCCTGAATCATGGAATGCTTTGCCACAAATTAGCTTTAAAAGCACATCCCCACAAACAAGCTCCTCAACCAGTTCCAGTCAGGTTTTGGCCACAGGCGCAACACAGAAACTGAAACATTCCACATCCTGGATGATCTGTACAACATAACTGACAACGAACACACAGCCCTTCTAGTGCTCATTGACCTCTGTAGAGCTTTTGACACCATTGACCACCCATCCTCCTCAACATCATGTCCCACAATATGAAATTCTCAGGTACCGTTCTCAACTGGTTTACCTCCTGACAGGACACACTTGGTCTCCATGCCTCTCTTGTGGGAATTGTCATCCATCAAGGGTGTAGGAGCCCTGACATTTTTGATTTTTATTCATTAGTAAAATGATGTGGGTAATTACATTGCTGAAAGGGAAATCTGCTGATCAGATCCCCCTTTCATAAGCTCTGTGATAAAGGTGTAGTGTGTACCTGTGTCTTGCTGCATCAGTATCCTGATCTCTTGCGCCTGACCTAGCAGTGGCACAGAGCAGGTTCAGAGGACACACATGCCCATTTGAAAGCTGCAGTGACAGCTGCATTTAAGACATGCCCCCTTGTACCAAAACCCTTTATTATGCAGTCACTGTCCTGGTGGAAGATACATCTTTAAATATAAGCGATACCTGAGTTATGGTATAGTGAATGGGATTTCTCATAATTATTACAGGCACAGCAATTTGAAATCACACATGTCTTAGCCCTGTAAGCCCTGCTCAGTTGTGAAAGGATTATGCGTATTCTACCCAGATAGGTTGGACCATGCCACTACTGGCAGAACTGTAGCCTTGGGGATTGCCTCTCTTTGTTCCTTTGTGAGTTCAGGTAACAACCTCCCCAGAGAGACAGCCATGCCACAGAAAGCTCTCCTGGGAACATGAATCAAAGAACACACCCAGTCACAACAGGAGTAGCCTCATACCAGTATGCTGCATTTTGATTCTATTGAGAAGGGAAGGGGGCAGAGTTGGTGTAGACAGAGGGAGCACTTTACAGCAGGCAGACGTTTTCTCCATCTTGCTTCTCTCTACCGTTATCTTTCCTTCCTGCCCCCTCCACTTCCAAAGGTTGTGATGTCAGAAGGCAAAGTACACTTTATTTTAAAAACAAAGATTATACCCCTAATGTGGGCTAGCTTTAGCGCAATCACCTGTAGGCATTTGCCTTTAAGAGACGGTGTCTCTCACTTTTTCTTTGATTGAAAAGAATTCATTGGACCTCTGTTGGGATAATTAATCTTTACAAAGTCCTCCTCCAGGGTGGTGAACACAGAGAGTCCAAGGCAGAGGGAGGCACTGTCCCCTAACCACTCTCAGGAACCAGTGGGGCTGAGCTGCTGTTGGGACAAGACCTGCCTCTCTGCCAGCTACGATGGTATCCAGGACCTCACTGTGTTGAAGGACTCCTGCAGTTGTGTGTCAGCCTCCCTGTTTTTGGAATGTCAAGAACAAGGACCAATCTGCTTCTGGAATTCCTGGATTGAAATTCTCAGCATCCTGAGAGCCAAGACATCCAGGATTCCTGATTTCACCACACAGAACTGGTCAGAATCCTTTCAAACCTGGTTCACCGTATTTCGAACCATAGGTCCCGTCAGTGCTGCCTTTGGCAGTCAGCCAAACTATTCACACAAGTGTGCTTGCATCTCAAACCAGCTTGCCACTGCATTGTGATTGCAGAGGCCATCACGTGCTCGGCTTGAGTCAACTGCTAGTCACCAAACCCTGACTTGAACTGTTGGAATGTCATCTGCCGGTTTAAAGCAGCTGTTACGCAAGTGACTCAACCAGGCTCAACCTCGAACTGCTGCTTTGTTTAATCTCCTACTAGAGCATCAAGATCACCTCTTCAAACAGTTGGCAACCTTCAATTTGTACCACAGGAGTGTCACTCGCTGGCCCTACCCAGAGGTTACAACCCGACTCGAATAGGCTGGACCCCAAACCGACCCTGTTGACCGCTCCAAACTGCATTATTTGAATGTCGCCTTTGAAGCGCCCTGAGTACCGTATTGGTCACTTGGGTCAATACAAGTCACTGCACCTGAACTTGCTTCAAACGACTCCCACAACTGTCCGAAGCCTGGTTCGACATTGTAGAACCATCAAGAAATGCAAAAAGGTATTATTGACTGCTAACTTGGTTCATTTATGGGCATTAGAGGCTGGTTAGGTCATGTTTATCAGTTTAGCAACCAAGTACATATTTTTTAAAGAACATTTTGGCTGTTACTTTCATCAGGAGTAGTTTTTGTTTTCCATTCAGTTATTATTGCATATGGTTTGTTTGATTAAAGTATATATTTTTTAAAAACTTGATTAGACATTCCTTCATTTTGGACTGTTATACTTCACTGTTTGGGTTGCTACTGAATCACATTCACATCCCTCTTGAGAGTATAGCCTTTGCTTGGCCCCCGTTATCATGAAAGGTAAAGGAGGTATATCTCTTAACTGTGTCTGTTTTACTTTTATGATTGTGTTCGCTCTTGGTTTCAAAGAAGTGTGAGGGTCGCTTTAGCCTCTACTCACCCTTGTACTCCTGAAGGGGAGAAGTCAATTGGTCAAACCCTTATTGATCAAATCTCACACCAGTCAAGGAAATCATACAAAATAGATTTTACCTATCTGCCCTTCTGTGCAACCCATATGTTGAATCCCTTGGGCAAACTTTTAACTGCCACAACATCCACAGTGATCAATACATAGATGACACACAAAAATACTTCAAGAACTCTTCCCCCTCAGAAACTCCACACCCACAGAAACTGTCTCTCCACCACCATCACATGAAAAGCCACACCCTTCCTAAAACTCAACCCATCCAAAATGGAATGCATCCTCATCTGTCCTCCTAGGCTGAAACCTGACCCCAAGCTCTGGATAAAATAACTCAACGTGGACAGCCAACACATCTCCCTCTCCACACCAGGTAAGTCCCTAGACCCAACCCTGATTGTCCTGCACAGACCACATAGCTGCTGTCATCAAATCATGCTACCTATAGCTACTTCTCCTACACAAGATAACAAGATAATACACATGCTTCCCCTTGACGACTGCCATACCATGGTTTAGGCTCTATTTCTCTCCCAACTGGACTCCGGAAATGAAATCCTCACTGGACTACCCAAAAACATTCTTTCCCCCTGCAAGCCATATATAACACAGCAGCAAGAGTCATTCTGCACTTAACAAGACACTTACACATCACAGCAGCTTTCTCCCAGCTCCACTTGCTCTCCAGGCCCCAGTGAATAGTGTTAAAAGAACTCTGCTTAATTTCCAAAGCCACTGACCTCATAACTCCATTCAACCTTCACAATAAACAGAAACTCATCATGCATACACAAAAACCAGATAAGCCAATCAGCATCTCCTAAACATTCCCATCGGTGAGCTAACCTGTACCCAAAAACTAGCATTCAGCCAATGGGCACCCAGTCTCGCACACCCTCCCACCCCACATCCTTACCGTCTCATCCATCATCAGCATCGCCCACCCCACCTAATCTTATCCTTCCTGACCTCCTCCCTTGCTATCCTTCATCTATCCTTGTCCTCCTATCCTGTTCTCAACAACATTGTAAACTCTTTTTTATCAACTCCCTTTGAACTTTGTAAATCATGTTGAGACCCAAGGGGTAGGGCCAGTGCTGTATACAAGTTTAAATAAAATAGAAAAAGCCTTGCTAGGAGGTATATTGGAGGCCTGGTAACTTGCCTAGTGCATGAAACACTGCCCTCTTGTGCATTCCACAGAAGCTGCTTGCCCTACAGGTCCATCAATACCTAATGCCCCCCCCCCCCAGCTCATGAGTTCATAGACGGGAGCACTCAGTACCGGAGGATCTGATATCTGTATTTCCTCCTCTGCCTGTCTTTCCCCAGACTCAAGTTTCCCTCTCTATTCACTGATGGACCTCTGAAAATAGCCTGGAGGACTTCAGTTAAGATTTGCTCTTGAGGAAGGTCCATGTTGTGACTTTGACTCTTATTAAAACAAATTCTTCTTAACTACCGACTTGGTTCCTTCCCACTCACTAAGTTTCTAGAGTAGTATGAGCCTCCTACAATTAGTGTTTCCTGTCTAATTAAGCTATCTTATCTGGAATTGTCCTGCTCAGTGAAGTCTGTGTTTCTTAGGTGGTTTCCCTTCTTGGCCAGAACGCCTATATATCTGTCTTTGCTCCCTGATCTGTTTACACTTTTTCTTGGAACGTCTATCATCTAGACTGCTTGTAGAACAAGTGTGCTATTCTTTCCTTACTTTGACCCTCTAGTTTGACTGCCGTAACATCCTTAAATTTTGAACTACAAATTTAAATTCTTCCTTCCGCGCTATACCAAGTGTATTACAATGCTTGAGTGCTCTCCTGAAAGAGTGCTTCTCAGCAACAGAGTGCTCATTGGAAACTGCTAACTGATATGAGACTCTCTGCTACGTGCAAGAAACTACTCTTCACTTTGTGTAGAGGAGCAGCACCTCCATCAGAGTTTTCTCAATGGCACTTTTCCTTCAATGTTGCTGCGTGAATGAGAAACACTAGGTAACGGTGTCTCTCACACACACATGTGCACCACAGTAGACCCACTGATCCCAGACTTTGTCTTTATGAACTTCCTGCAAAACTCTAAGGACGGACCGGTTCTTGCGGTGTGTCTCTTCATGTTCTTGGGTGGACTGCAACTGATGGGCCCAAGCACCCACAAATGAGAGAATAGTGAAGGCTTGAAGAGGGCTTTTTACCTCTTTCTCTATTTGGGCATCTCTTTGACGAAGGTGACTGTTTGACAGAAATGTTTCCATACCCAATCCCTTGAAAAGGACTTTCCAGAATTTTGACACAAACTGTGTCCTCGACCATAGACGATCTTGTCTAGTAAACAGCCAAGTCGCTTAACATTTAGCATGAAAGCGTGGGTCACCCTATCCCTTGATGTGAATAAAGTGACTTGCCTTAGTAAGCATGTCCGCCCACACAGAATAGACACTTTGTGCCAAGGACGTGGAGGTGTGGGAAGTGCTAACAGGAGACTAGCTAGTTCCTCCTTATCAGGACATAGCAGGCACACATGTTTCACAGGTTTTAAGATAATTTAAATTTACTGCAGCAGTTCTCATGATGCCTCACCAAAGCAGTCTATGCATCAAGTCTAAAGGTCTCCTTAACACCTGGAATTCTGCAAGAGTGGAGTTGCGATGCTCACAATGGGCTTCTTGATGTTCTCCTTTAGTCGCAAGATTTAGTTCAGTTATGTGATAGGGAATCCCATTGCAAACCCTTCTTACTGGATGCTATCAGGCACACCACTCCATCTGTTCATTGATCATAGACTGGGAAACCGTCTGTCCCCAACTTAGCTTTAGCTCTGTTGTCATAAAATTATTCACTACAATGAATGTCGTTTTTTCTTGTTCACCCACTTCTATCTCTGCAGAATTCAGCCTGGACAATGCATCCTCCTTGACATTTTGGCTACTAGGCTTGTAGGTATTGACAAAATCAATATCAACACAAAGTATGTTATGTTATGATAATCGGTCTTGTAAGGCACACATATACTCGGAGACATCATGGCGCTCCGGAGATCCAGTGAGACACAGTTAAGAACGGAGCGTTCACAGTTACTGGAATAGAATAGTTTTTAGGTGACGACGAAAGGTCATGCGGTCTGGCATACTTTGAAGTTCCATTCCATAAACGAGCAGCTGCGACAGAGAAGGCTCTGTCGCCTAACCTAGCTTGGTGAATTCTTGTCACTGATATCTGGAAATCTGCAGAAGAACAGAGTGGGCGTGCCGGCACAGAGCGACAGAATATTTGCTGCAAGTGATCAGTTTCTTGGCCATTGAGGGCATGACGGACTAGGCACAAGGAGGAGAGTGTCATGATTACAGGCCATGCTATGGAGTAGGAGGGTATACGGAGACAGTGCCCAATGCAGCCTCCACTGGGAAGAGAAGGACGTTGCTGCGCTGCTGGCACTCTCATCAGAGGTCTTTCCCAGCTATCATTTAGTAGGCAAGCTGAGACTAGTGCAATCGTTCCAAGATGGCTGCCCTCTTTTTCAACAACTGGAGTTATGCCAACATGGCCACAAGGGGACACATTAGTCTTTAATTCATTGGAAGCATGTCCTATATAAGACATTCCCCGGAGTTTCTCCTTGCTTCACGTTACACTTAATACTCAGCGGAACGCTTACCGCGGGCTCTGCTTCTTGACCAACACCCCCACAGCCCACTCCCACCACAAACTGAACTTACCAGATCACAGCACTTATCTGATCAGGACCGCCCAGGCTCCAGTTTTCATCTCCGGCTCATGGCCAGTTTCAGCCTCTCCCTTTCCCAGCACACCACATCTGAGGGACAGAAATCACTCGGTGAGAATTCCACCGACACCGGAGCACAGCCAAAGGTCAGAAAAAGGAAAAAGGCTCGCCCGATAATAGAAGCACACCAACAATCAGCGCAGATAATGCACGCAGCACAAACCAAGCAGCATGGAAGTGAAATGTAAGTATACTAGCTGCTAATGGCGGCATAAGAAGAACGCAGCACGCGTGGCAGGCAAACTACTAAGCAGAAAACAGTCCAAGCCAGGAGAGAGGACAGTCAAACAAGGCTAGGGGTTGCAAAGGACAGAAGACATCCAAAAACTTTGCAAGCTTCCAAGGGGGTCATGACCGAACTTTGCAAGCCTTCCAAGGGGCATGATCAGTGCTTGAAGCGCACCAGCCACAACAAGGAGTCACAGCAGGCCTGGACGAGCAAACGCCAGTGAGAGAACTGGCAACTGGTGTAATTGGCTCGCACATCACTCCACACTCTCTGGTGAGTTTTTGCCTTCCTGGGGAGAGCAAAGCAAGATATCGGGGGAGGGAAGCACGGCCAGAAAAGACCCTGAGATCTACCTCTTTTGTAGGTGAGAACCCAGTGCACGTGAAGACCCTGATCTATCACACTTCTCCGCAGTCAGCACCACGCACTCAACCAGAGGGTACCATTAGCCCCATCTCTTCCTCTCTAAGTTCTGTGGGGGTGTTTACCCCAAGACTCGCGATCTTGGGGAGGTAAGTGGTGACTGCCTAAAGTCGAAAACTCCAGGCACTCACGCAGAGACTAGGTAAGCAATACAGAGAGGCCAAGAACTGCCTAGATCATTAGATGTTGAGGAATTCAAGCCCTTGCAGAGGATAAACACTTTACCTTCATATGATCAGCGTAAACAGTCACTGTATGCTGTGCTCTCAAAAAAATAGCATCTCCATAACGCAAACATAGCCCAGATAGCTCTGAGCCCCTTATCTGCAATTGAATAGTTAATTCTGCTGCCCAATATCTTGGTGGCATTGCAACAAGTTTTCCTCATTTGCCACATTGGATGCATCTGCTTCTATAAATGATGGTTGTTGCTGATCCATATGTAACAAAACTGGTCCAGTCATGAAAATCAACAGTCTCTGGGGATGGCAATCAAATCACAAATTCCAACATTTCATTATCCATCTCCAAGTCGTATGGGAAGATAATAAACCCGAAAGAAACTGTCCATGCAAAGCTTGCTCTTCACCACCTTGGCATACATTTATTTGTTTCCACCTTTATAGCACCAGCTTCACATGTTCCTGGTGAGTAGTCAAGTTGGGAGAGAAGATGAGAATATCATGGATATAAACTACACCAAAAACCTTCAGGAAATCCATAAGAACCACATTGATAAAAAACAGAGAAGCTCGTCAATCGTTAATTGGGCCCCCTGTCTACATCAGGTACATTTTGACAGGTGGACACGCCCCCTGCTTCCGGCCTAAGTCCCACCTACCTTTTAATATAAACTTTATAGCCATTTTATAAAAAAAATATCAAAATGTTTTAATATCGAATTGATATAAAATGTATAGTTGATATTAAGTGAGTATAATTTATATCATTTTGATATAAACTGAATGTAAATTATATATAAAAATGATGTAAACATGGGAGCAGGCAGTGACGGTGCTGCTTGGTTGACTATGGGAGGGGCAAAGTGCGCTCTGAAAACAGGGACTGTGTTATAGGAAGCAGATATAAATTGTATAGAGTGTATAGATGTCATGATGTTACGACGCAGCTAGAGAGTTAGAGAGTATAGATGGATATAGCTTTAATATAAAATGATATAGCTATAAATAGGTGTGGGCTGGTCTGGGTTGGTTCTAAGGATATGATGAGGCCGGGGGGAGGGGTTTGCAACCTGGATATATAGTTTTTATCGTAGGGATGGAAAACACGAGCACTCTTTCAGCTTTCGAGGGGCTATGGGGCATGATATTCAGGAAACAGCTATTATGAACAGCTACCGTTACGATGAGGGTAAAACACCCCCAGGAAGCCCAGAGGGTTTCGAGGATAGTCACATTTCTGATTGTTTTACGGTGTATGATGGGATGGAAGATAATCAGGATTTGATGACCGACTATGAACCCAAAGAGTTTTGGGACAAGGAAAGGGACTTTAAATCTATGGCTCTGCAGGCGGATGCAGTGATGATTCAGGAAACTGCCCCTGCCTCCAGGGGACTTGAAAAACAGGGTCCTGTTTGCAGGAGTGAGGAGGGTCAAGAGACTATTAATATTTACTGTGCTTGCTGTTCAAATCAACTTTAAAACCTGTCACCTACTGCTGATAATGTAAGACCGTGTTGCGCTAATTTAGACCGATAGCATTAAAGACAATGCCATTATTCATTGTGCTTGCTGTTCAAAACAAATTTAAAAACCAGGGGATTACGATAACATTCAGACACGATACGTATATTGTGCCACGTTAATGGAGACTGATACAGACACGTATCAGGTCCTAGGAAAGCCTAGGATTTCAGCTTCCAGATGAAAGTTACTGCAAGTCTCTAGCATAAACGGTCACGGAGATATGAGCGATTAAATAAAGGTCGTTTTTCAGATTTGAAATTTTAAAGTTCAAAAAGACAAGTGCAGCTTGCAACTAGAAAATGACAAGTGACAGCTTTACAAATGACAGGTGACAGTTAGGAGGCAGTTCTACTTAGATTAAAATAGATTGAATTATATTATTTTAACTAAGAGATTGGTTCTGCCCAGTTTTACTATGTACTCACAATATATTCTTGAGTTAAATGGGCCTCGCCACGAATCTGGTCAGGTTTTAGACTGGACTCTGGTCTCTGCACTTCACAGTGATCTGGGTCAGCTCTCTCTGGTTCTGCTAACAGTGGTCTGGATCAGCTCTCTCTGGTTCTGCTAACAGTGGTCTGGATCAGCTCTGCTCTGCTGGTCTGGTCTAGGTTCCTGGTTCTGGATATTTGATAGATTTGAAGTCTCTATGTCTGCTCTCTGAAGGTTGAGGGAGGTAAAGTATGGATTTTCCGGCAGAGCTTCCAGCTGCAAATGGATTTGAAGGTCCCTATCTGTCCTGTCTGTCTGCTTTTATGTGTTTTGAGAGTGGGTGTGTGTGCAGCATCACTAGACCCTACCCCTCTCCACTTATCATTGGCCAAGCTTTCATTTCTCCCCTGATTGGGGGAGCTAGGTTGTGTCAGAGTGATGTCATTTTACAGCCTGCAGAAAGTCCACTCCTCCTGTCAACTTGCACACAAATCTAGATTTGAACCAAATACATATTTGCAGAGGTACATATTGTTTTAAAATCATATGCACCCATCATGCATTACAGGAGGTATACCCTGTTCAAACTCTGCTCTTCCTGGGAGCTTGCATTCAGAAATGGCAATATTTTGCACTTTTTAACTGGTTTGCAATACCGGACATTACCCCAAATTTACACACATGTGCGCAAGGAGTATGGACATTAATTGATGAAGTGTCAGATTTTTCACATGCACACATTTTGAGTAATATTCTCTTTTCCGCTAAAACCCCCCTGAACATGCCACCGGTTCTAAAAACCTCTTAAAATGTGGGCAGAAAAATCACAAGAATTATGGTGTCATTTAAATAATTTTCACAAGTCCGTACTACGAGTTATTCATCTTTTTAGAGTTATGTTCTGGCCCCAAAGGGGTGTGGTTTTCCTCCAGCACAAGGTTGAATTTCTGGTTTTTCCAGTTCTGCCAAGCCAGCTTGCTCTCACAGGCAGTGCCCCTCCCCTTTGCTTCAGGAGGAAGCTACTTTTACGACATCTGCAATAAACCATCTGCCTGGGTCAGGAGAGGCTATGTTCAGAGCTCCTGTATTCTGTGGGGGCTCCCCTTAATTCAATTATCAGAGAGATGGCATATCCTTAGTGTGGCCAGCAAAAGGCAGATAGGCCTGGGAACACAGCTGTGACTCAAGTTTCACTCCTGATGGGGGTGGCTGGTGGGCAGAATTCAGTTCCTTAAGCCAGGTTTCAGATAAAATGTCACTTTTTGTTCCCCAGTTTAAGTCAAGACAATCTTTTTACATATGCAGCTAGAATGCTGATTCTAAGTTTAAAACTATGACATTTAAACAATTTCAACCTATGTGACACTCAGAGTAGGTCACTCAGTCAATTTAAACACTTAGATTTTTTAGTGTCTTTCAGTCCACATTTACTTAAACTGCTGAAATCCACAGCTCAGCCAGTCTTGTTATAAACCTTCAAGTCACTTCAGGATATAACTTTACATTGGATCCACCTCTCAGTAAGTCTTTCTTTGGCATGTTTTGGGTTCATTTATTCAGTTTTCTACAAAAAAGTAAAATCTGGTGGTTTTAAAACGCCGGCTTTCTGATAGTGGTGAGTACTGGTACTGCACCCCTTTTTGGGATTTAAGAAAATGAATTCCCCACAGTTATGGTTTTGCTTTTGGCAATCAGCATTGCCATTCCCAATGGTTTCAGACTACTGTGTGGGTAGTCCAATGGTCATTTTAGGCAGTGTCCTTCTGTGCCCATAACATCGGCAAAAATGAGTGGCAGCCTATTCTTCATGCATTTCCCTGTGCATTTTCTGGGAAGCTCTGGCCATCATGAGGTTTTCCATGTCAGTACTGCACAGTTTTGAGGTAGGGCTCGGATGCATGGGTAAATACATCCCACAAGCCCCCCTCTTGCGATGGCCATTCGGTTTCACTGATGGGACTCGCAAGACCCGGGATGTTTTCTCATCTTCTTCCAATAGATGCCACAGTCCAGCATCTTTTCCTCCATCCGGTACTGGTCGATCGGTTCTCCTCGCCGGTCCTGATGGGAATATTTTGGCGGTACCCCGGGCCCGTTGCGTCTCTGCTCCCGGTCTCCGGATCGTCCTCCTTGGCCCGTCTCCAGGTTTTCTTTCTCCTAGGACGACAAAGGAAGAGCGGCAATACCTATTCATGGACATTTGTTCCCCCACTGTTGAGATAGTGGGGCAGCATATGCATTTCATCATAACGAAACATTACATTCTTATTTTGAAAAAAAAACAGTATAACTAAGAGACAGTTTCATGCAAATCACAATATTTTAGAGACTAGATGTGGTATGTTTTATGGTTGGAACTGAATTAATCTGAGACAGTACCCGCTAGGATTCCAGAGGATTCCTCCAGTTGTTGCAGAGTGTGCCTGGGATGGCAACATTTCAACTGGTTTATGTGGACCCACTTGTCTTCCCCCGCTGCCAACGGACCTTTGGGGATGTGGATTTTGTAGGCCACAGGGGAGATCTTGTGGATGATCTCAAAGGGTCCCTTCCATGTAGGCAAAAATTTCAGCTGTTTTGCCTGGTTTCTTTGGAAGTTGTATAGATAGACCCGGTCTCCCACCTGATATTCCTTCCTGGAAGTTTTCAGGTCATAATGGGTCTTCATGCTATCAGCCGATCTTTCTAGATTCCGCTGAGCATAAGCAAAAGCATGTTGAAGGTGTTTCCTTAAATTCTCCACATACTCATGAGTTGTCTGCTCTTGGGTCCTGTAGAGCAAATGCTGCGGAAGCACCATCTTGCGCCCAGTCATCAACTCAAATGGTGACATTTTGGTTGCAGATGAAGGGGTAGATCTGATGGCCATTAGGACCAGAGGTAATCGGATATGCCAACTTGGCCCAGAATCTGCCACAAACTTCTTTAATATGCTCACAATTGTCCGGTTATATCTCTCTACTGCCCCAGACGAAGCTGGTCTATAAGCAATATGCAGCTTCCTTTTGACCCCCAGTATCTCCCACATCTTTGTCATTACTTCACTGGTGAAGTGGCTACCTCTGTCTGACTCAATCCTTTGAGGTAGACCAAAACGGGAAAAGATGTGGTTAATCATCAAGGCAGCTGCTGTTTCTGCCTTGCAATTTGGGGCTGGGAGACATTCCACCCACTTGGTAAACAAGCATGTCACAGTCAACATGTACTTATTCCCCCTAGCAGAGCGAATCACAGGGCCTACAAAGTCGATTTGTAAATCTGACCATGGCAGTGTCATCCCCCTCTTTTGGAGAGGCGCACGGTGCGTGAGGGATGATGGCTGAAATTGTGCACACACAAGACACCCCTTCAAATATTGGTCGAGGTCCTGCCCCATGTGTGGCCAGTATGCAACCTCTCTTAAAATTTCCAATGTTGTGTGAAACCCCCTATGACCGGCGGTGGCCGCATCATGGGCGTGACTTAACATCAGGCTTCGGAATGAGGTAGGAACCACCCACTGGTCATGGCCAGCTTTGGATTTCCTTACCAACAAACCGTCTTGGATCCGGAACATTTTTGGACATTTCATCAACACTCTTAGGTCCTCTTTCCCAATGTAATCGGTATCCGTCAGGGGAAAGTTCTCAGGGTCCTCAAGGTGTTGGTAAAACTTACCAATAACTGGATCCCCCTTCTGAGCTGTAATCAAATCAGCATCAGGGGTCTCCTTACTCCATTGTGCACTGGAAAGGTCGTTGTGAGCATTTGTCTGGGACCTAGTGATAGCAGTGACCTGGATTTCCCCCAGCAGGGACTCAATCTCAATTAGATCCCCTTGGATGGCCCCGGTTTTGGCCAGCTGATCAGCTAAGTCATTTCCAGTTTTGTCTGGTCCCTCTACTTTGGAATGACCCTTGATCTTTTTCCAATAGATGGTCATCTCATTCGAGGTGACCAGATCATCAATGTTTTGGATCAACTTCCCATGTTTCAAGGGTTTGTTGTTAGCACATAACATGCCTCTGGTTTTCCAATTAACCAGGTGCTCCACGAACCCGTTCCGTACATAATCCGAATCTGTGATTATGACCAGTTCGTAGAGTTGATGCTGGACAGCAGTGAGGATGGCCTGATGCACAGCCATCAATTCTGCCACCTGACTACTTCGGGGGCCAATTTTGTATCCAGCGGAGGGTTCTGGGGACTCATTCACCCATGCATTCCCTACGCCGGCCACCAGTTCTTTCTCCCCGTCGTTGTCAACATGGTAAGAGCATCCATCCACATAGACAGTGGGCATTCCCTCACACTTGTCCTCTTCAAAGACTTTGTGTGGGGAATTAAGGTATGCCTCCATGTTGTCCTTGATTTTTAGACTTTCGTCCTCGAGACAGTTTTCTTTGGCACAATCATGCAAGTCAGCCAGACCTTGCGCGAGGGGACTCTTCTTGTTTTGGCCATATCTGACCTCCACTGGAAAGCCTTGCATTGACAGAATCCAGGAAGTAATTCGGGAATTACTCACATTTCCGGCCCGGATTCTGTCACTTTGGAGATATTGCAGAGGCTGGTGTGGAGTCTCCACTATGATGTGTTCCCCCTGGATAAACGGGCGGTAATTCTTCAATGCCCACACCGTTGCCAGGAGTGCCTTCTCACAATCGTTGAATTTTTCCTCCACAGAGGATAAAGTTTTGCTCGCATAGGAGATTACTTTATTGACCTTGTCATGCTTTTGGTATAATACTGCCGTCAAGCACGTATTAGAGAACCCTGTCTCCAGGAAGAACTCCTTGTTTCTGACAGGGTAAGCTAGGCAGGGCGCTTATGAGAGGCTTCTTTTGAGTTGTCTTACTGCCTCGGATTGTTCTGGACCCCATTCCCACTTGACCCCCCCCTTCAGGAGATGAATCAGGGGTCTGGTAATCTCTGCGTAGCCCTCAATGAACTTTCTGCTGTAATTAGTCAGTCCAAGGAGGCTCCTTAGTTCTCGCAGAGTTGTGGGGTCTTTCAGTTTCTGAAGTGCTTCCACTTTCTTTTCCTGGGGACAGAGACCCTGAGGAGTAATCTCATGCCTCAAGAAATTAACACGGGTTCTACACCACTGTGCTTTCTGAAAGGAAAGTTTTGCTCCGGCGGCCCTCAACTGCGTCAGAACATAACGGATCTCCGCTATGTGTTCCTCCACAGATGAACTTTTGATGAGGACATCATCTACATAAGCCAGGTTACCCCTCGCACCCAGGTCGGGCATGGCTTTATGTAGGAAAATATTGAACTCATTACCGGAGTTGAGGTATCCGAAAGGAGTCCGGGTCCATGTGTACTGCTGGCCCCCAAAGGTAAAAGCCAGTTTGTATTGGTCCTCCCTACTGACAGGCACGGTCCAGTATCCATTGGTCAGGTCTATTGCAGTGAATACCTGTGACCCCTGGATCTGGGCCAGCCCTTGGTCAATGTAGGGCAGAGGCCATCGGGAAGTATGGACCCGTTTGTTGAGCTCCCTAAGGTCAGCACAGAGTCTCCACTGGCCGTTCGGCTTCAATATTCCCAGCACCGGGTTATTGAAGGTGCTGTGGACTGGACGGATTATTCCCCTGGACTCAAGGTTCTTAATTATTTCAGTAAGGGACTCCATTGATGCGAGAGGCAAGCGATATTGCTTCACAAACACAGGAGTCATGCCAGGGTCCGTGGGGATTGTGGTTGTGTGGATGTCGGTGCGACCACAGTCATATGAGTCTACCGCAAAGAGATCTTGGAAATCCAAGAAAACTTGTTTCAACTTTTGCTTTTGTTCCAGAGTCACACAGGCATCAGCTAGGTTGACTCTCTCTTCCACCATCTGCCTGAAGCCTGGAAAGACTTCTGGCTTGGCTATTTCAGCGGCCTCCTCCAGCTGGGTGGAGAAGTCCCTGGTCAGAGTGCTGATTTGGACTGGAGGCTTCAGGTGGGAAAGGCAGCCCTCATGGACCTGGAAAATCACCTCATCCCTCCTGAAGTCACAAGTCACATCTTCCTTACCATAGGGGCAGGAAGTGTACACCAGGAAGTTCCCCCCATGCCGGGTAAAAATCCTGTCTGGTGTTGTATTGTCCTCACTGTCACTGTCAAAACAGTCCTTGGGGATTGGTCCTAACAGTTCATTTACTAAGTCGATGGAAAAATGTCGATCATCAACTGCCATTCCAATAATGGTGCCTGCGGCTAGAGTAATGCTCTTTAAGTCGCTGTTATCCACCTCTATTAGAATGGTGTCATGTTCTATGTTGACTAATGGAGTTGGGTTTACCCCCAACCCTTGCTGTTGGAGAGAAGAGTTTAGATGTATGTAAGCATCAGGGTTTTGCAAATATTGTCCTCTTTTAGCTTTCACTTCCAGGGAGAATTGTCGGGTCCTTTCTGGGATGGTGACTTCCTCTTTAATCTGAATTTCAACTGCATAAGGTAGCAATTGAGCTGACCTAAATGCTTTTTCTGGATCATCAAAGCCCATGGGATTATCCGCTAATCGGGACCAAGCTTTGAAGTTTATTAGGTCCAAACTAATGGCAAAGCGATTGAGAATGTCACTGCCTAAGTAAAAGGCGGCAGTGACGTCTCGCACGACCCAACAGTTATGGACTATGCTCTTGTTGCCAATGGAGATTTTGAGCATACACCTGCTTGGCAGGAGATGTTTGGAATTGGGTGCTTCCAGGTCCATTTCCCATTTGTCTATCAGTTTGAAGGTGGGAATGGCTGGATCTTTTGGGAGTTGGCGAAACATGGCTTCGCTGATGAAGCTCTTACCATTGTTCACGCACACTCGAGCGAGAACAGAGTCCTTCCCATCATTTAATTGGACAGGGATGAACAACTGCTCTCCAATTTGCTGAATATCAGCCAGGCTCTGAGCTGATTTCACATCCTTCTGTAATATAGGAGTGGGAGTTTCTGATTGTGGATTAGTATAGAATTTCAGAGTGTTTCCTTCCAGCGTGGAATACCACTTTAGACTGGAAGGAAGGTTGATTTTCAGAAATAGAGAGGACCCCCCCAACACCAGTCTGTTGTCCTACTGCTATTACTGTCACGTCTGGAATCTGGTTGTTCTGGAAGTGAAATTCTACTTGGTCAGATTTTTGTTCAACCATGTGGCAGGTGCCGTTTAAACTAACATGGTTGACACTCTGTTTTAATTTTATTGGTCGGCTAGTCTGGGTCCAGAGGACCTTGTTTACGCAATCTATTAGGGGTGACAACCTTCTCAGGAGGTCATTCCCTAGTAAACAAGGGGTGCCCTCTGGAGTCACAACTATGACCGGGTGTTTCAACTTGTGTCGCCCAATTTTAATGTCCAAATCTGCCGTCCCCTCGACGGGAATTTCCTACCCGTCAACGTTCTGGAGTTGCCCAGGAAGAGAGGTGAGAGGAATTTGGTAATTCCCTCCCCTTCCTGCATTCAGTTCGTCAAAGGCCCTTCTGGACAGAAGGGTAGCTTGAGATCCAGTGTCCACCAGTGCCAAAATTGTACCCTGCCCCTGTACTTGTACCGGGGCATAATATCTTCCCTCCTTCTCCTCAAGGGGGCACAGATAATGCACATTTTTGGACAACTGGTGGGCTAGCTTTCTGGTTTTGGACATCGCTAGCGAAGAGATTTGGGCGGAATTCTGTGGAGAGCCTTGGGAATCTGAAAGAAAAAATTGGCAACTGGAGAGCAGAGCCATTGTGGGTTCCCCTGGCTCCGGTTCCGGGCCGCCCCCCCCTTTTTGGAGGCAGTCACCAGGATGGGTTTGAACCAGGGGATTTTCTTGCTGTTGGTTCTGGGATGAGATGGTGGGCGGCGGTAGCTCAGTCTCCACATCTCCCCAGTCTGGATTTGCATCCCTAGGGACCCATTTTTCTTTGGGAGGAGTTCCCCCCTCTCTGAAGGAGAAGATCCTTTTCCCAGGATCCTCTGAGGATCCCTCTCCCTCAAATTGGAAGATCTGTACCTCCTCCTCAAACTGAGTCTGTTTGGGTCTTTTGTTTCTCCTACCCCCCCCTCTGCTCCTTAGGAGGCAGACTTTCAGGGGCAAGAGATTTTGTTTCCGGTTCCTGGGTTTCCAGGGGCTGTTTACAAGTGAGGAAGGAAGCTTCCTCCAAGGCTTTACACCCCCCTTCCCTTTGTGCCTCCTCCCTGGGAACCGGTGAGTTATCGGGGTGCTGCCCCCGTCATTGTTCTGGAGCACCAGGTCCAGAGTTGGGTGCGTTCTGCGCCGGCACGCCCATCTGAGGGTTCTGCTGAGCCCTCAGTATGTGACCCAGATCCCGCGCCATGTTTTGAACCTGGCGCTCTAACTGGGAAACCCGCTCAGGCTGATACGGGGCCCTGTTTTCTCCCCTGGGCTGATCCCGGGAAGGGTAGCTGTCCCTTCTCTGGAAATACCCCGGATTGGGAAGATTTGGGTACCCCTCCACCCTTGGCCTCCCCTCTCCCGGATTAGGTTGTCTGGGCTCAGGGAATTGGGGAAAGAAGGATGGATGATTTTGGGGTTGGAAATTGGGTGGATACCTGGGGAAAAAGTTCTGCCCAGGATTTGGAGAATTTCTGCCCTCCTGTGGGAAGTTGGGAGGGAAGTTCCCTGGGTTAGGTGCTTGGCTGGATCCCCCCCCTTGGGCTGGAGGAGTCCACACATAACCCAGGATGGGTCGATTTCCCTTGTAACGGGGACTTACATAATCAGGAGAGCGAGGGACCCCATTTGTGGGGCTGCCTCCCTGGCTCCCTGTCTGTGACTGGCCCGAGGACCTTCTGGGCCTAGCATTATTAGGTGCCGGTAGGTTTTTAGGCCCCCCCATCTCCAAATCCAAAACGGGGGTGACCTTTACCTCTGCCACCTTGGCAGCAGCAGGGGTGCTGTTGGCTTTGGGGTTTTTCTGGGCATTACTTTTGCTATCTACCGGTTTCTGCACCTCAAAGATCCGGGTAGCCTGTTCAATGACCCAGTCTAAAGATCTTTTCTCATGAAAATCCCTCACGAGCTGGGTCATTATGTATTTGGGCAAGGCATGAAAAAATGTATTAATGAATTCTCTACTGTCTGTGCGCACCCTTCTGGTGGTCTGCGCAAAAGCACGTTTCAGTTCTTGCACAAATTCTTGTGGGGCCTGATCCTCCCCACATTGCAAATTGTAGGCTGCCTTGCGAGCCTCTTGAGGATTTCTGTGAACAGAAAAATGTTTCAAGATGGCGGCCTTATAGGTGGACCATCTTAAATGATGTTGGTCCTCCAGCCCTGCAAAGAAACTGGAGTATTCCGGGGAGAAGGTCCACTTTACATATTGAATACAGCTTTGGCTGTCCTTCAAATGGAAAGTCTCCATCATTTGCTCAAACAACTCTAAGTGCTCCCAAACAGAATACTTAGCGTTCTTATGGTAAGGCGTGATGACGCTCCTGATCGCCTTAATCTGCTTTAAGGGGTCCTTAAGCAAGGCCCTTTTTGCCTTATTGGCCTTTTTGGTTCGGGTAACCCTTGTCCATTCATCCTCTGACTCAGAGGCACTGCTCCCAGAGGTTCCTGTCTGCTCTTCCAGGTTTTCCCGGATTCTGCGAGCCTGGGAATGGCTGGCAGAATGTGGGGACCTGGTCTCCTGTGTCCTGCGCAGTTCAGAGGAGTCTTCAGATTCCTCCTTGCTGCCAGGATTTGATGGGTACCCCCTCCACTGACCTAACTGGGCAGAGGTTTTCAGGATGCCCTTAATGGGCCTACTCTCCTGGGGTTCCCCATTAAATTGCACTGTGCTTGGGTGCCCATACCCGGATGCCCGCCCCTTCATTCCTGGGTGGTACTGGCCTATGAGCCCCATGCTTCTGGCTGGATAGTAATCTGCCATCCCTGTGGCCCTGTGCTCACGTGCGCCAGGGGACATGGGGGTGGCAGAGTCCAGGGACTGAGAGGTATGAGGGCCTCTGGTACTAGGGCTCCTGAGGTTATGCTCCGGAGTTTCCATTTCCCACCGAACCTCATCTCTATCCGCCCCTGCTCCCTGTTGCAATGCAAGAGCCTGCATTTGTGCCTTCAGTTCCTCAGTTAAGGCCTTACTAGACTCTATCAGTCTCTCCTGCATCGCTACCTGTTGTTGGAGCCTATCATTGTGTTGACAGAGGGCCTCATTTTCCCTCTGTGCTTCCTGGTTGGTCCTGGAGAACTGGGCCAGTCTTTGCTGCAGGAGGTTTACCTCCTGAGTCCCATCCCTACTGGCCTGCTCCTTTCTTGCCAGAGCCTCTTCCACCCTTCTGGTGTGCTCTACCAAGTTCTGGTTTTCTTTTTGGAGGTCACCCAGCCCCTGGAGGGCCAGGTGATTTTCTTCAATTTCCTTTTTTAAGTGGCAGACTTCCTGGCCTAAAGTGTCTCTTTCCTGACTGAGAGCCTGCATCTGTGCTGCCAGGTCGTCCCTCTGCCGTTGAAAGGCACCAGCTTTTTGGCGCTCCTGATCAAACTCTGCCTGGGTATCCAGGTCTTTCAGAATCAGCTTGTTGCTCTCTACCTTCACTCTATCTAGATGACTTTGCAGGGTGGCTACCTGCTCCGTGCATGCCCTGTTAAAGTCTAATTGTTGCTCCAGCTTTTTCTGGCTCTGCAGTAAGGAGTCCAAACTGTCTTGGTGCTCCTTCTGCAGGGCCAGAAATCTAGTATCCTGGTCAGCCTTTTCCTGTTGCAGTATATCCATGTCCTCCTTTATTTTAGTGATGAACTGTCTGGTCTCTTTTTCTGACTCCTGGCTTCTGTGCAGCCTTTGCTCAGAAGAGTCCAGATCAGATTGGGCCTTCTCTAACGCCATCTGTTGCCTTTTTGCCAGATCATGGCCTTCAGCACATTTATTCTGTATGGCTCCCATATATAAATATAAATATGCCGCTATCCTAACAATCTTGTTGTGTTCATCTTTGGCCTTAGGAGCCATATATAGTTCACTCAGGGCCACATGTAATGGACCCTGATCTCTCCATAAGTCTGACCCTGTTTCAGTGACCTGTCGCGTGATGGCCTGCAACCAGGCATCCTGGCCCTGCTCAGCCCATTCACCTCTCACAAATAGTTTATGTAAGAAGTGCTCTCTGGCTATTTTCATATCTACCAAGGTCGTCATTCTAGAGATTGGTCTCTGTCCTGATTTACAGAAGTTAGTATTTTATTTTTGCAGAACAGAACTTTTCTTGGAGTGTCTCTTTTGAGGAATGCTTCACAGCGTAATGCAGCGTGGTGATCCGACTGGATGTATGTATCCCGTCAGTTAGCACACTGTATTAAGCTGCACAAGTGGTATTCTAACCCAGAATCCCGGCTACGAGCCCCCAATTTGTTAGAGGATTCAATTCAACACTACAGCTAAGTCAACGCCTAGTCTATAATACTGAATGAAAACCCTTATTGATATATCTTTATGTCCAGTTCATGCGTTCTGGATGACTACCCCTATATAACACCCCTCTCTCAGAATCCCCCTGACCCCACTGAGCCAAGAAGTAGTTCTGTTTTGCAAGTTAAAAGGTTTATTTGATAACTTAAACAATATATATTATATCACGCTTTATAATAAATTAATAATTGGATATCACACTTAATCTGGTATGATAAAGATTAACAACGGAGAATCTGGCACTAGCACACTTCTTGATAATCACTAAGGAGTTGACATGAAATGGATAAGATAGCAACAATACTTTTATGGTTTCAAATGGATGCAATGTGGAATGAAATGCAGTACAGAAAATACTCAATATGATTTCAACAAAACAATGTAATCACTTTCTTGGACAATTCACCCCCCCCTTTATGCAATGCAAGGAAATGGAAGGAAGGCACACAGTTCTCAGAAATGCAATCAAATGTGATTCAGTTCACCCCAGCAGCTTAGAGTACAGACGTTGAAAACACAGGCCCAAATGCTTTTAAATGTGCTGGCAATGTAGAAAAAAATATGCTAAAATGCTTTTAATTCCCTCTAGGAGGTTCAGGGTGAGTGAAATCAAGTTAATATTAGTCCAGGCTCACTTTAGCAAGGATCTAGGGTGTAACTAGCAGGTTAAACGAATTTTTGGCAACTGAAAGGCAAGCAGCAGCAGATTTTTACACGTGGAGAAATTTGCAAATCGCGGTAAAATGTCAAATCGCGGCTAAATTTGCGAATGCGCTGAGCGCGATTACAGAGGAACTACAAGGACGATCACTATCGTTTTGGGGTCCTAGGAAAGCCTAGGATTTCAGCTTCCAGATGAAAGTTACTGCAAGTCTCTAGCACAAACGGTCACGAAGATATGAGCGATTAAATAAAGGTCGTTTTTCAGATTTGAAATTTTAAAGTTCAAAAAGACAAGTGCAGCTTGCAACTAGAAAATGACAAGTGACAGCTTTACAAATGACAGGTGACAGTTAGGAGGCAGTTCTACTTAGATTAAAATAGATTGAATTATATTATTTTAACTAAGAGATTGGTTCTGCCCAGTTTTACTATGTACTCACAATATATTCTTGAGTTAAATGGGCCTCGCCACGAATCTGGTCAGGTTTTAGACTGGACTCTGGTCTCTGCACTTCACAGTGATCTGGGTCAGCTCTCTCTGGTTCTGCTAACAGTGGTCTGGATCAGCTCTCTCTGGTTCTGCTAACAGTGGTCTGGATCTGCTCTGCTCTGCTGGTCTGGTCTAGGTTTCTGGTTCTGGATATTTGATAGATTTGAAGTCTCAATATCTGCTCTCTGAAGGTTGAGGGAGGTAAAGTATGGATTTTCTGGCAGAGCTTCCAGCTGCAAATGGATTTGAAGGTCCCTATCTGTCCTGTCTGTCTGCTTTTATGTGTTTTGAGAGTGGGTGTGTGTGCAGCATCACTAGACCCTACCCCTCTCCACTTATCATTGGCCAAGCTTTCATTTCTCCCCTGATTGGGGGAGCTAAGTTGTGTCAGAGTGATGTCATTTTACAGCCTGCAGAAAGTCCACTCCTCCTGTCAACTTGCACACAAATCTAGATTTGAACCAAATACATATTTGCAGAGGTACATATTGTTTTAAAATCATATGCACCCATCATGCATTACAGGAGGTATACCCTGTTCAAACTCTGCTCTTCCTGGGAGCTTGCATTCAGAAATGGCAATATTTTGCACTTTTTAACTGGTTTGCAATACCGGACATTACCCCAAATTTACACACATGTGCGCAAGGAGTATGGACATTAATTGATGAAGTGTCAGATTTTTCACATGCACACATTTTGAGTGATATCCTCTTTTCCGCTAAAACCCCCCTGAACATGCCACCGGTTCTAAAAACCTCTTAAAATGTGGACAGAAAAATCACAAGAATTATGGTGTCATTTAAATAATTTTCACAAGTCCGTACTACGAGTTATTCATCTTTTTAGAGTTATGTTCTGGCCCCAAAGGGGTGTGGTTTTCCTCCAGCACAAGGTTGAATTTCTGGTTTTTCCAGTTCTGCCAAGCCAGCTTGCTCTCACAGGCAGTGCCCCTCCCCTTTGCTTCAGGAGGAAGCTACTTTTACGACATCTGCAATAAACCATCTGCCTGGGTCAGGAGAGGCTTTGTTCAGAGCTCCTGTATTCTGTGGGGGCTCCCCTTAATTCAATTATCAGAGAGATGGCATATCCTTAGTGTGGCCAGCAAAAGGCAGATAGGCCTGGGAACACAGCTGTGACTCAAGTTTCACTCCTGATGGGGGTGGCTGGTGGGCAGAATTCAGTTCCTTAAGCCAGGTTTCAGATAAAATGTCACTTTTTGTTCCCCAGTTTAAGTCAAGACAATCTTTTTACATATGCAGCTAGAATGCTGATTCTAAGTTTAAAACTATGACATTTAAACAATTTCAACCTATGTGACACTCAGAGTAGGTCACTCAGTCAATTTAAACACTTAGATTTTTTAGTGTCTTTCAGTCCACATTTACTTAAACTGCTGAAATCCACAGCTCAGCCAGTCTTGTTATAAACCTTCAAGTCACTTCAGGATATAACTTTACATTGGATCCACCTCTCAGTAAGTCTTTCTTTGGCATGTTTTGGGTTCATTTATTCAGTTTTCTACAAAAAAGTAAAATCTGGTGGTTTTAAAACGCCGGCTTTCTGATAGTGGTGAGTACTGGTACTGCACCCCTTTTTGGGATTTAAGAAAATGAATTCCCCACAGTTATGGTTTTGCTTTTGGCAATCAGCATTGCCATTCCCAATGGTTTCAGACTACTGTGTGGGTAGTCCAATGGTGGTTTTAGGCAGTGTCCTTCTGTGCCCATAACATCGGCAAAAATGAGTGGCAGCCTATTCTTCATGCATTTCCCTGTGCATTTTCTGGGAAGCTCTGGCCATCATGAGGTTTACCATGTCAGTACTGCACAGTTTTGAGGTAGGGCTCGGATGCATGGGTAAATACATCCCACAGACCAGTGGCAGTTTGTATCATTTCAATATGGAAAAATCAGGCTGCGATTGCACTTCAGACCATTCTGTCTGATAGACTAATAAAACAGCGTTATAATGGCTGTGGTGAAGAACTATGGAGACCCCGGGCCTGTATGGAATATTATGGGATCCAGGCCAGTGAAGCGATCAGTCCTATTTTAGCGGAACCCACGTAATGTATGGTGCGGGGATTGCCAGTATCTTTATAAGTCTTTTTAGATGCGAAATGCGCTTTCCATGCCTCAGCTTTGAATTAGCTAAACTACACATGAAAACGGCATCCGCCAATATTGCAAAAGACGTCATGGGAAGTGTGACAATTGCAGTTGCTGAGAGTCTCGCCATCCAGAAAAAAGAGTGCCCGGATAACTCAGGACTCATTTATAAACCACTTAGGTGCATTAAGAGAAAGCCGTCAGCGTCCCTGCTGCACGGCCCTCTGAAACCCACCAAGAAAAGCAGATGGAGAGCGTGATGTGGACAACAGAATAAGAAGACGAAGAAGCGAGTTATCCCTAGAAGACACCGGTGGGTGACATCTTTTAAAGAACATTGCCCTTCTTACACAGAGCCTCCGGGGAATGAGTGAAATCGGAGCTCTATCTCTTACCCCCGACCCAGACCAGCATCAATATAAGTTTCTTCATGGAGGTCTCGCCACTGGTGGCTCCATCTCTGCTAGCCCCCATAGAAATATTTGTATCGTGCTCGACGGACATGTATTTGCATTTGAACGACACTCTGCTGTATCTGACTTGCAAAATAACAAAGGCAGACGGTACTGACATCGCAGCTACCGCAGGCGTGGCCACGATCGCCTATCCCATACCCACCATGTTCAACCAGGTGGACATGATGTTGGGTGATCTAATAATAATGCAGAGTGATAATATATATGCCTAAAGGCCTATATACAGAGCGTATTAAATTATTACCCCAATACCCTGATAAGCAGCTCTCGGCAGGCCACTTTTATTCTGATAACACAGGACATTTCGACTCCACAGCTTTGGATGGTGAAAATACAGGGTTTACTAAGAGAGCCTGCCACGTCAGGACCAGTAGAGTATTGGATTTACTAGGCGGTCTACATGTCAACCTTTTCTTCCAAGATAAACTATTGATCATCAGCGTTGACCTTAAAATAAAACGATCCCGAAACACAGACGCTTTTTGTCTCATGAGCGTAGATGCGGAACAATACAAGCTAGTCATCATATCAGTAAGTTCATTCGTTACATGTGTGAGCATCACTCCGACAATTAGACTGGCACATGCAGAGGCACTGCAAATATCTAACGTAAAGTACCCTGTGTAGTGAATCGCCCTTAGAGTTTTCAGCATTCCTACCGGTAGTCAAGACAACCTGTTTCTGGGGCAGCTCCCAAAAATAATGATCATGGGAGTTGTTGAAACAGTGGCAATTACCGGTACATACCATAAAAACCCCTGTAACATGAGCTATGCTGCACTGCATAAGGGTGGTGTCCTGATCCCTGCCGAAGCATACATGCCTAACTTTGGTGTTCCGCACATAATCAGGGAATACATGGGCCTGGTAGCTGTCACAGGAAAGCACATGCGTGATTCGTCACTTTCAATCACACAAAACGAGTATGCCCTCGGTTACACCCTACTGGCCTTCGATCGAAGACCAGACAATGCATCAGAGGGGCATTTCAACCTCTTGAGAAGTGGAAACCTACCCGCCGAGATAAAGTTTGAAAGAAACCTAACCACCATCTACTCGTTTGGAGCATTTTCAATAGCGTTCTTGAGATCAACACACAGAGAAACATACTCTTTGATATTTAATGGATACTCTGCAGATTAAATTATTCTTGCGCAATAATAGACACGTTCAAAAAACATTTTATGGTGTATATGCCAGTGATACATGCCCCAAGCACTTCCCCAGAGATAACCCGGTTAGCCTGGTGGTGAACATAGATCCACAGGACCAGGGCAGAACACATTGCATAGCTTTGTGGTTAGAGGGGGATGTGCTAACAGTGTTTGATGATTTGGCAGACTCCCTGCAACTCCCCATATATGCCAGAGTTTTAACGGACTATGTGAAGAGCATTGCAAAGTATTTACGTTATACCACTATGCCGGTTCAAGAATCAAAAGCATGACCTGTGGTCAGCACTGTTTATTCTTTATTAGCCAAATCTCTGAAGGGAGATTGCTGTCAGCTGTTTTGAAAACGGATTTGAGCAATCGTAGTCAAAACGATCAGATGGTGGTCAGATTTGTTAACAAGTCGTTACCTGATGTGTATAGATCTCGCAAAATGTTCACACTGTGTCAAAAATGTAAATACGAGTCGTTTATCTAGTGATACTTGTATCAATAAAATAACTTTTTAAAACTCAAAGTGTCATGTATTATTAAACATAATAAATAATACAAGGTAAAGAGCCAGATTGTTTTATGATTCGAAAACATTTTATATTTGCAAAAATAAAAAAAGACATTCTTAATACTGAAAGAATAAAAGTTATACCACAAACATGTAAATACAAAAAAAAAGAAACGTATACATTCAGACAAAGAGGAGGCTCACATTAATCGGATAACCATATAGAGGGGTTGTGTCTCGGGAGAGGTCTAGATCCTCTGGAGGTATGAATGATGGTGGCGTTGTAGATTTGTTAGGGGTTAGTAAAGATTTCTTTGGGGCTGGGGGAATGGGGGCTATTAATAGGTGTATCTATAGGGCTCTGTTGTTGGTGAGGAATAGCGGGGGCACCAGTTTTTAGCTGATTCAGAAGGCATTGTTGGGCAACGCTACCCACAACGGATGTTAGGATATTTAAATCAGCGACTGTTTGCATAAACTCGTCCCAGCCTATGCAGCATTTATTATAGACGTGGGGTGGCAACTTGTAACACCCCATACCAAATTGTGCATGTTTGAACCCCTTAAAACCCTGCATCGGTACATAAACTAGCCCCTATTGGTCCAGGCGGCCACATCGTTTTCAATTTCCATCTTATGCAACAATAGTTCCGCATTAAGTTTATAGTGCTGGCCGAGTGTATTCACCACATCTGTCACTACCAGATCTGCCCCTGGTGGAGCCTTCACATCGCTAGATTCTTCGGGCGGCATGTATAAAGTGAGTTTGTTTTTGTCTGTATTGACACGGCGGGCGTGGTTTAAATATTTATGCAAAATGTCTGTATATAAGGCTGCTTTTTCATGCACCAGTAAATCAGGCCTGTTTAAAACATCCTTCATTTCCTGAGTCGAGCCGCATAGTGGCAACTTTCCTTATATCCCAATCTGCAGGGGTTGTGGGGGCTGTCAGACTTTCTAACTGACATGTGTCCACCAGATACATTTTATGGGTGTGCCCATTCATTGGCACTCTAGCAAGCTGGTGATTAGCAGTAGGGCTATGCCTATCAAAGATCCTATAAATCCACCAGCCTGAGAGACCACTTTTCTTTAGCCCTTAGTGATATTGGCTTATTGACCAGTCTTTTGATGATGACCTTTTAATTTTTCAACAAACTTATTTGACAGTGTGTTAGGGGGGCGTGTCCCTTTAAAGTGTTCTGAGCAATCACCGAAATATCGGCCACCAGATCGTCAGAGGCTGTGGCTAGAATCGCCTTGCATTGTTGAAGGATGGCATATACAAGCATTTTGAGCAGCTCAATGTTTCTCCTCATAAGTGGTCTCATGATGAAAGCATGACCCGTTACTAATGTGGTATTGCGATTAATGGTGTTTTTTAGATGTCTTTTTATGAGTATAAACAGCTGGTAGCCCTGACAGAAATATATTGGTGCGCAATGGTATCAAGAAAGACACAGACTCAAAAGTAACAGTTTGAAAATCTTTATTGTAACAGTTTCTTGGATTGGTGTAATGCCTAACTGGCCCTAACTCTGAAAGCCTTGTTCCCTCAACTGATGTTTCTAAGGGCCTTCAAAGTCCGTAAGTCCAAAACCATCTGTGTCAAAATCTATGCTTGCCCCTTCTTAAAGAAGAATAGTGGCTCAAAAAGAAATGTAAACTACAATTGGTCTCAAGTGACCTTACCATCAGGTGTAGTTCTACCAAGGTCAAATGATATATTGGTTTCGGTTGGCCTTACCATCAGGTGTAGTTCTGCCAATGTCACAAAGATAGTTCAACACAATAAAGGTTGTCCTCTTGTCGAACGGGAAATCATATTATACCCTCTAGATCGTATATATATATATATATATATATATATATATATTGGCCTAGGCCAAGTCGCTCTGCGAGGAAATCCGCATTGCAAGGTCCTGACCTTAGATCTGTGTAAGCCGCCATTTTAGGCTCATCCGCCATTTTAGATTCTCTCTCTAAAGTCACCCTGTGTCCTAAAATGGTGGACAGTGTCATTCCGAATGTAATATGGCCGTCTTGACCTCTGTGTACAAGCTAATATGTAAATTGCCTTCAGGCCAAATGTTAGGGTCATGCACTGAGACCTTGTCCTTCGTTGACCTGTGTGTAAAGTATTACCTGTACCAACGAAACTAATCCATGAACGTATATTGTGCACAATACTGTTCGAGCATCCAATGTGAACAATTGTTTGACTATATTTTTTAAGATATATGTGAAGGCTCAACAGGAAAACCAAAGACACACTGTTGCTATTGTAACTTGTTTGCGAATATGTTAAGGATAACCCCTAAATGTATAGATGCATAAATTAAGATGCAAACTCGGCACAAACCCTAGATCCATGATGTATTAACTTGTAGGTGGGCTGGACATCATGTTTCGGACTGTATAAAAGGTGCGACTATTCTGATGTACAGTCCCACTCACTACGCACACCAAACAGGGCTGGTTCCCGCTGTGTCGTACTGGGGGGGCCTGATAGCTATCTGTTGCTTTGTCCTTTGAAACTGTTCAGCTATAGAATAAAGATCTCTGTATCTTTCTTTGTAACCCGCGTTTGGTGTATTTCCTTTTGGGGTACTCAGCCTCGATATCTTTTCTTTGCTTTCACAGATGGCGCCCGAATAGGGACCCTCAAGATTGATGCCAGCTCGTTGAAGGTTGACGCTGCTATCGGACCGGGATCGGACGGTGTTGGAAAAAGGGGCCCCTTTCTGAATGAGACGCGACACCTCAACAGCGCTGCACGGCCCAATCGCTGGACGGTGAGCACACGGTCCGAGTCGCCACCTTGACAAGGGTCCATATATCGAGGCGGGCTGATTTGGCGAAATCACCAAACACGAGGTAAAATTTGTTAGAAAAACTTTGAAATCCGATCGGACCTTCTTAGGTTTGATCAGGTGAGTCGTGACCCGATTCTTAAGTATCCTGATAATTTTTTTTGGTGCATTGCACTCGCGAGTACAATTACTGACCAGGTAACACCAGTATTCTGATATGCCAGCGAAATTGTCTGCCTGCTTTAGGGCGTTATTCCGCAGTGACAGACAATCTTTGGAATGTAGCCGTCCGGCGCCACAGGAGGGGTCGCCGGCTTGTACTATGTACTGTAAGCATGGCATTGGTAGTATAGTGTTTAATGATATTTGGCACAGACAAACTAGACATGCTTCCGAACTTCAGTGGCCAATCAATGGTAGTTTTGAGATCCCTCGCATAGAATATTTAGAATCTATACACACTGTTGCTATTGTAACTTGTTTGCGAATATGTTAAGGATAACCCCTTGCATAAATTAAGATGCAAACTCGGCACGAACCCTAGATCCATGAGGTATTAACTTGTAGGTGGGCTGGACATCATGTTATGGACTGTATAAAAGGTGCGACTATTCTGATGTACAGTCCCACTCACTACGCACACCGAACAGGGCTGGTTCTCGCTGTGTCGTACTGGGGGGCCTGATAGCTATCTGTTGCTTTGTCCTTTGAAACTGTTCAGTTATAGAATAAAGATCTCTGTATCTTTCTTTATAAACCGCGTTTGGTGTATTTCCTTTTGGGGTACTCAGCCTCGATATCTTCTCTTTGCTTTCACCGATGGCGCCTGAATAGGGACCCTCAAGATTGATGCCAGCTCATTGAAGGTTGACGCTGCTATCGGACCGGGATCGGACGGTGTTGGAAAAAGGGGCCCCTTTCTGAATGAGACATGACTCCTCAACAGCGCTGCACGGCCCGATCCCTGGGCGGTGAGCATGCGGTCCGAGTCAGCATCTTGACGAGGGTCCATATATATCGAGGCGGGCAGATTTGACGAAATCACCAAACACGAGGTAAAATTTGTTAGAAAAACTTTGAAATCTGATCGGACCTCCTTAGGTTTGATCAGGTGAGTCGTGACCCGATTCTTAAGTATCCTGATAATTTGTTTTGGTGCATTGCACTCGTGACTAAAATTACTGACCAGGTAACACCAGTATTCTGACATGCCTGGGAAATTGTCTGCCTGCTTTAGGGCGTTATTCCGCAGTGACAGACAATCTTTGGAATTTAGCCGTCCGGCGCTACAGGTGGGGTCGCCGGCTTGTACTATGTACTGTAAGCATGGCATTGGTAGTATAGTGTTTAATGATATTTGGCACAGACAAACTAGACATGCTTCCGAACTTCAGTGGCGAATCAATGGTAGTTTTGAGATCCCTCGCATAGAATATTTTGAATCTATACTCTTAAAGAAAAAGGCTAGACCTGCAGCATTTGACGTACTACAAAATTGGAAGAAAGAAGCTTTACAGCAGCTTAAGAGTAGAGAGAAACATGCGCGTCGTCATAAGACAAATGCTGAAAAAGCATTTTTATATGACCAAGATAAACAGTCTGAGTCGACTAGGAATATGGATAGGGCTTTCTCACTTGGTATCCAGAAAATGTATCCTTCTAAAGACTTTCATGTTTCCGATGAACTTATCGACAAATTGGTAAATGCACGAAGGCCTGGTGCCACTGCGCCACCTCCGTATGTTCCTCTTCCTGCTGCTTTGCCTCTTCCTGCTGTTATTCCTCCTCCTGCTCCTATCGTTCCTCCTGTTGTTCCTCTTCCTCCAGTCGGCGGTCCTCCTTTTGTTGCTGCTCCTCCGCCTGCTCCTCCACCTGCTCCTCTGCTCTTTCCAGTTGTACCAGTGATAACACCTCAGTTGAACATGTCTACTCTCCCTCTTCCAAGTGGTCCTGCACCGCTTGTAGTAGATCAGGGAGCAGGATTGAGGGTTGTTACTCGCAATACTTTACCTCCAGAGAAGAAACGTGACTTGATTGCATAGGCTAAGCATTGTATGGAGAGGGATGATCAAGCCAATGTTTTTGCCAGACTTTCTAATATGGCCAATTTTCCTAAGAAAAATGTTTTTGTAGAGGGATTAGGGATTAATTTGTGTGTAATGTGGGACAGATTAAACAATGCAGATCTCCAACAAGGGTTGAGGGATCTGAACACCTTAGCGTACTCTAGAGATTCTGTGGAGAAAGTACAAGAGCATGTTGAGAGGGTATTTGAGTATAGAAAGGAGTTGGAAAGATTACAGGATGAAGATGAAGATAGTGTGTCTGTACAGAAGCGGTTCCTTCCTTGTCGCAAATTGATATCTGAGGAAATGCGAATTTGCACGAAGGACGCGATTAGATGGATCTCAGACTCGTTGATAACTCCAGTTGAAGTATATGACACGTATAGTCAGTATACGCCAGAAATGAAGAGGAACGTGATACAGGTAATGGTAGAATACCTACAGGATGAGTGTGTAAAAAGAAAGATTAGTTGTCCCACAGAGTTATTAAGTATTTACAAGAGAGCTTTTTCACTTGACACTTCTTTGGCTGCTTTAGCGCTCGATTTGGCTCTGTTGCTTAGTAAGCGTTCGGGGTTGCCTACTTCTCATTTGCATATGAGAGAGGTTCCTCCGACACTTGTCCCAAAGGTTGAGATCCCTGCTAATGTTGTAGCGGGTACAGCATCTGTGGAAATACCTGCACATTATGTGTCTCAGTTCGTTCACGTCCCGTTCTCAAGACAGGAAGTGAACACTATTAGACAATCAATTCCCGACATTAGGAAAAACCCGACAGGGTTTTATAAGGAAATAGAGTCTGTTTTGCAATCCTCAATATTCACTTTAAGTGATATTGATTTGTTATTTCCCGTACTCCTGCCTGTGGATTTGTGGAAACAGGTCAGGACTATAGATGACGTACCAGGATTAGGAGATACAAGGGCTAAAATAATTAGACTCGATGGAGAAAGGCCAACTGGCGAAAGACCGCCTCAGGTGATATTAACTTTACCTGACAGAATTGTTGCGAAATTGAAAACTATGATTCCCGAAAAAAGAATTATTTGGGACAAGCTTACGGCCTGTGTCCAAGGGAAGTCTGAGGGTGCTACAAGTTCTTTAATCAGTTCGAACAAGTGTTCTCGGATTTCAGTGGACAAGATTTAAGCACATAGTCTGGGAAAAGATTATTTGTAGAAAAATTTGTGCGTGGATTGTTGCCTGACATCCAGTCGCAAATTATGTCTTCTGAGAGCGCTTGGCAAGCAAAGTCCCAATCAGAAGTACTGCACATGGCTCAGTACTATGAGAATCGTGACAATAATGAAAAAGAAAGAGTCGGAAAGAGAAAAGGTGATTTGAAGACAAAAGTATTATTACAGCAAATTGTTAGAGGCTCTAGAGGGGGTAGTTCGCAAATTGGAGGTCAGTATGTTCCACAAGGAAATGTGCCCTTGGGTCCTGTAAACATTAACCAGTGTGCCTATTGTAGGCAAGAGGGTCATTGGCGTGCACAATGCCCGGTCCTTCGACAGAGGTCAAATAACACATTTGGGAACATGGGTAGATAACCCAGGGGTCGCCCTGGTGTAGGGGGCCCTGGTAGAGGTCAGTTTTCACAAGATTCACACCAACCTTTTTCACAGGATAATCAAGCGCCAAGCGTGGATACTAGAAACATATTCGATCATCCTTCTGCTGCTTACCTCTCTGAAGAACTTCCGTTCGACGATATTCTGTTTTGTTAGGATTGCCCGAAGCAGGGTTTGGAACCTATGCATATTCCCGTTAATCAGAAAGGTCCCTACGTTGAAATGTTAGTGGGAAATAGGAAACATCTATTCTTGATAGATACAGGGGCACAAACGTGTTCCATTGGACATTCTCGGGTTCCAAACATTCCACTGTCAGGGCAAACCAATGTTTCTGTAGGGTTTTGTGGCACACCAGTTGTCTGTCCGGTTTCTTCGCTGGTGCCTATTTCTTTGGGTCCGTTTACGGACTATTGTCCATTCCTTTTGACTTCGAATTATGGAGAGAATTTGCTGGGTTTGAATCTGTTGAAAGAATTAAATGCGGTAATTCATTGTTCCTCTGATGGAGTGCGTTTGACGATTTCGCCACAGCAACTTTCTGTCTCCCAATTCTTGACTAGACCTTTGCCACCGGAATTTAGTGCTGTTCCGGAGTGTTTATGGGCAGTTGATGACAATGATGTCGGTGTTTTACAAATGGAGCCTGTTAAGATTGTTTTGAAACATGGAGTGAAGCTGCCGCGCATTCCGCAGTATAAGATTTCAGCTGATGGTGAGCAAGCTTTGAAATGCATCGTCTCTGATTTTGTACATCGAGGGGTGATTGAGGAAATTGCAGGTAGTTTATGCAATAGTCCTATTTTGCCCGTGTACAAAAAAGGCGATAATGCAATTCCTTTTCGTTTTATAATTGATTTACGGGCCATCAATAAGATCGTTGCTCCACATTTTCCAATTGTGCCTGATGTGACGACGATACTGACTATAATTCCGGCCTCAGCTACTCATTTTAGTGTTGTGGATCTAAAGAATGCTTTCTTTAGTATTCCCATACACAAGGACAGTAGATATTTGTTCGCGTTCACCTTAGGGGGACACTCCTTCACATTTACCTGTGCACCACAGGGTTACACGGAAAGTCCTAGCATCTACAGTAGGGCTCTGAAAGAACAACTTGATACCCTTGAGTTGCCCTCTACTTGTACACTGCTTCAATATGTTGATGACTTGCTTTTAGCTGCTTACTCAGGAAGCGCTTTTAAGGAGGGCACTGTGTTGTTGCTCATTCATCTGGCTAAACATGGACATAAAGCTTCGCTCAAGAAATTTCAATATTGTTGTCAGGAGGTCGCCTATTTAGGCTATCTCCTGTCAAAGGAGGGAAGAAGATTGACGCCTGAACGGATATAACTCATTTCTGGCATGTCTGTCCGCAATACGCAGAAAGAAGTTAGAGCCTTCATAGGAATGGCTTCTTACTGTAGGCAGTGGATCCCCAATTTCTCGTTAATGATTAAGCCAATGTTGGCTCTGACGAAGAAGGGCATTTCTTCGTCATTGCCGTGGAACATGGAGCACCAGCGTGCATTTGATTTGCTCAAGATTGCATTGTGCTCGGCACCGCTTTTGGGCACACCACATTATGAAAAGGCCTTTGTGTTGTTTGTGCATGAATGTGATGGATGTGCTTTGGCTGTATTAACGCAGGAACATGGAGGGGAGAATAGGCCATGCAGTTACTTTTCTTCCGCCCTTGATCCTGTAGCATGCACTTTGCCAAGATGTTTGCGAGCTGTCGCTGCTGCGTCTGTAAAACAGAGTGAGGGAATGGTCCTAGGCCATGGTTTAACCCTCATGGTACCTCACTCTGTAGATGTTCTACTGAATAAAACTCAAACGCAACACCTCTCCTCCGCACGGTTGACAAGATATGAATTGATCTTGTTTGCACCACACATACAAATTAAGAGGTGTTGTGATCTAAATCCGGCTGAACTCTTACCTTTCCCGCAAGGTACTGCTTGCAGTGACGAAGAGTCACATGACTGTCTTTACACTACGGAACAAGAGACAAAGGGTAGAATTGATCTAAAAGATACTCCTTTGAACAATCCGCAAGGGGAGCTGTTTTCCGATGGCTCCTGCTTCAAACTTCCGGATGGTACATCCACAGCTGCTTATGCAATCACTACATTGAACACGGTTGTGGAAACCAAGAGAATCACGCATAACTCTGCGCAGGCCGCAGAGATTATAGCATTGACCCGAGCTTGTGAACTTTCAGAAGGGCTTACCGTGAATATATACACTGACAGTCAGTATGCCTTTGGGGTCGTTCACAACTTTGGGAGACTTTGGTCAGAAAGAGGGTTCTTAACTTCACATGGTACAAAGATCCAGCATGGCTCCTTGATAGTACGGCTACTCACAGCGCTTCCACTCCCTATTCAGTTAGCTATTGTAAAATGCGCAGCGCATCAAAAGATTGTAGATGATATAGGAAAAGGGAATTCTTTTGCTGACCAGATAGCTCAACAGACTGCCACTGATCTCTCTTTAGACATATATACCTCAAGGGAATCCACAAATGCCTGTACTATGGATGAGAGTATCGCTTCTGTGAGGGATATCCAACCCGATGCCACATTGGAAGAGTCTAAAAAGTGGGCTGAGGGCTTGGGGAAACTCGATGATGATGGGTGTTGGGTAGACAGAGTTGAAGGGAAATGGCTACTTCCTGACGCATATATTACGATGATGGTCATCATGGCTCATGGCCCTACACATATATGTGCCCGCAAGATTACAAAAATGCTGGAGAGTGTATGGGTGAATGACAACATCTTTAAGGTAGCTGAACATTTTGTTCAAAACTGCATGATCTGTTTACAGCATAATGTGGGAAAGGGAACATCAACTCCTAGGGGAAGTTTTGGTCCACCTTCTTTCCCCTTCCAGGTTATACACTTTGATTTTATTGAAATGGAACGATGTAATAACTTGAAATATGTGCTAGTTGTCATTTGAGCTTTTAGCAAATGGGTTTAGGCTTTTCCTGTTAAAGACGCTACAGCCATGTCTACTGCAAAGTCAATGTTAAAGGAATATTTTCCTAGGTACGGGCTACCAAGAGTCATATGGTCGGACAATGGTCCACATTTTATCGCTGCTGTAATTCTGCAGATATGTGCGGGATTACAGATTGATAAGCGGTTCCATTCGGCCAGACACGCTCAGAGTGCCGGACTAGTAGAAAGACACAACGGCATCATCAAAAACAAGCTTGTTAAGATGTGTGCCAGCATCAAATTAAAATGGCCGGACGCCTTACCGATCGTGTTGTTATCTATGTGTACGACCCCTCAAACTAAGACTGGGCTCTCTCCCTTTGAGGTGGTTATGGGGAGGCCTGCTAATATCTGGAACCTTCCGAAAAATCGTTTACTGCGAAATGTGGAAAATGTACTTCTTTCAGATTACTGTAGCCAGTTGACTAAAAACCTGTATTTGATTTATCACCAGGTGTGAGAGGCTTTACCTGTATGATACGAGGGCCCCGGTCACAGCATACGGCCCGGTGACTGGTTTCTTGTTAAAGCATTTGAGCGATCGTCTTGTCTTGCACCTCGGTGGCGGGGACCCTACCAAGTCCTGCTGGTCACGCAAACGGCTGTGCGGGTGTCGGGCAGGAAAAATGGGATCCACGCAACCCACACCAAGAAGATTCCACACCCAGAGCCATACGATACAGAAGAAACAGAACCCCTCATCAGTACTGCAATCAATGATCCCGAAGCAGTAAACAGCATTGAGGGTGTGTCGGAGACTCTCCCCGAGTCCATGAGGTCTTAGGAAACAGCCATTTTGCCTCCGCACTCTCCAATAGTTTTGTCTCCGGAAGCTGTTGTTCCGGATCTTGCATCCTCTCTTGTTCTTGATACGTCGCTTCCAACGGGATTTGACGAAACGTTGTTCTCAGATCACTCAGTACCAGGAAGCACGAGGTACGATCTGTGAACCAGGAAATAGACCTACTGCACGGTTCGGCTGTGCGATCGAGGAAAATCATCAAGGACTTTCCTTTTTGGCCCGATCTATTATCTATACGAGGATTCTGTTGGCTAGGGTTTGTGGAAGGACTAAGAAGACGCTCTGCCCGGAGGTCGCCAGCTAATAACATTGGCGTGTTCGTTTGAAGATTACAATGCCTGCCACCGCTACCGCTCGTACAGGACTGATAAGTGAACGTGTGACCAGCTGTGAAAAAGGACAGTCTGCAATATGGGCCCCAATAACATAATGCTGTTTGCTGATAATGTTAATTGGTTTTATAATAGTCATTGTTTTAGGCTTCTGGTATCTAGAAGAAGTACATCCGTTAGAAAAATTGTTACCGACTGAAAATGTACCTACTGTTTCTACTCCTTTGTGCATCTGCACACCCTATCTCCTAGAGATTCTCAACATAGACAGAGATATTACAATAATACGTTATTACTCATCATGAATGCTACACATGCCATCTTTAATAGGTCCAACTGTTGGGTTTGCTCGCATTTACCGCAACATGGGGATACAGGGCTAGGTTGGTATATTCATCCTTTACCTTTGACAACTGCATGTTATGCTTCTCTTAGAGCACTATTCTTTGGTCGCTGGAACGATAGCATCTCGGGGAACTTTGATGGGACTAATTTGAATCAGTTTGAAAAACGTGTTTTGACTCCCTTAGGATGCTCGCTTTTTGCAAATAGGAGTAAGCTCAACGTTGCTTCTATTAGGCCTTCTGATAGACTGTCTCGTCCTTTCCAATCTTTGATATCTTTTAAAATGGCTCCTATAGGCAATACGTATGCCACGCCTCCTTCTTACACTGTTAACCATAGCCCCGATTCAGTTTCTTTCTGCATACAGAGGAATGGTACTCAGTCGATGGGTGATTTTAAAGGTTGCGCCAACGTTGCGAATTTGACTGGGGAAGACAGACCTTTGTATGTAGGCAAACTTGTCTACTTTGTTTGCGGTAATGTAGCATTTCCATGGTTACCCAGGGATTGGCAGGGAACTTGTTATTTAGGGATCCTGTTACCTGGGGTATTCATAGCTAGTACTGTAGAGGTTTCAAAGGCTCGTCCACGGCGGGACGAGGATGGTGACACTCCAGCACAAACTTTGGGGTACATAGCAAAGTCCTTTGTGCCATTCTGGGGACAAATAATGAACTCTGAGGATATCAGGAGACTAGCGAGAGTACTGGAGAGAACCATCAACCGACCACTGACATACTCTATAATATGACTCTAGAACAGAAAGCAATAAGGTTAGTAGCACTTCAGAACCGGATGGCATTAGATGTTATCCTAGGGGTGGGGTATGTAAATTAGTCGGGTCCGCTTGCTGTGTTTTCGTGCCTGATTCCTAACTATCTTCAAGGCAATACAGAATCTGCAAGTCCTAAGTTCAGAAGTGCATATTCCTGAGGGAAACTGAGATCTGGGATCTTAGCGCTTGGTTCTAGGACTTCTTGCGATCCTGGGGTTGGAAGGTACTTTCGGTCTTGCTGATAATTTTGGGAATTCTGTTGTTCCTTTGTTGCTGTATACAGTGTCTTCCTGGTATATGTTCGGTGCTAGGGGGATGTTGTGCACAGGCGATGGGTACGTTAGGACACAACGTATACGCCCCAGACAAGAACTCCAATGAATATGTGCTGAAGGAAATTCTGGTAACCGATCTAATGGTGATTGATATCTCCGATGGTGATTCAGGGTGTGTGGACATTGAGACATGGAATTATTCGTAAAGTGATTAGAAGTAGTTTAGCGCTTGGCATAGGCCAAAAGGAGGGTTTTTCGAACAGGAAATCATATTATACCTTCTAGATCATATAAACATATATATTGGCCTAGGCCAAGTCGCTCTGCGAGGAAATCCGCGTCACAAGGTCCTGAGCTTAGATCTGTGTAAGCCGCCATTTTAGGTTCATCTGTCATTTTAGATTCTCTCTCTAAAATCACCCTGTGTCCTAAAATGGTGGACAGTGTCATTCTGAATGTAACATGGCTGTCTTGACCTCTGTGTACAAGCTAATATGTAAACTGCCTTCAGGCCAAATGTTAGGGTCATGCACTGAGACCTTGTCCGTCGTTGACCTGTGTGTAAAGGATTACCTGTACCAACAAAACTAATCCATGAATTTATATTGTGCACAATACTGTTCGAGCATCCAATGTGAACAATTGTTTGACTATATTGTTTAAGATACATGTGAAGACTCAACAAGAAATCCAAAGACACACTGTTGCTATTGTATCTTGTTTGCGAATATGTTAAGGATAGCCCCTAAATGTATAGATGCATAAATTAAGATGCAAACCCTAGATCCGTGATGTATTAACTTGTAGGTGGGCTGGACATCATGTTTTGGACTGTATAAAAGGTGTGACTATTCTGATGTACGGTCCCACTCACTACGCACACCGAAAAGGGCTGGTTCTCGCTGTGTCGTACTGGGGGGCCTGATAGCTATCTGTTGCTTTGTCCTTTGAAACTGTTCAGTTATAGAATAACTATCTCTGTATCTTTCTTTGTAACCCGCATTTGCTGTATTTCCTTTTGGGGTACTCAGCCTCCATATCTTCTCTTTGCTTTCACACTCTGAACCTTCTATGTAGGGCTCTTGCACTATTAGAAGTGGCCCTACAATGAGTGGGCTAAGTCAATACTAGCTGGTGAATATGTCACAGAACAATATACAGTGATTGGGCAATGAGACAAATGTGAATGCCCCTTAGTTGCGCTCTCTGACAAGATACTTTGTGAGTTTGATTCCAGTTATGGAAATAAGGAGCCAAAGGTATCTGAACCCCAAATTTACCGCATTTCGAATTAATGAAAATATAATAAATTGGGCTAACTCCTCAGCAAGCAAGGTAGAGCAGAACCAGATTATCTGACGCTGAATGCTGAATGCTGTGGATTGCTGGCGAATGCTGCAAAAAGATGCTTAAGGACGTATATGGACATTTCCTAAGTTCTGCAATCTGGTTGGTGCGTACTGTTGTCCCGCCTCTATTGGTCAGCCATTGGTGTTTTTGGTACTGCCCATATAACGTGCACGTATGCGCACAGCGCGCGTGCACTCAGGCAAGTACCTGTCTAAGTACCGCTTTCCCGCTTACCCGCGAAGCTGAGGAGTGCGGCTTTACTTTTCTTTTTAATATTCACTGATTATTTATTGCTTGAGATTTCAAACCCTTCACTTGCATAATCTATTTGTTGAAAATAACGTATCATTTACTGTTGTGGTTTTCTTGTTTACTGTCCTTGCCGAATGTGACTTACAAACTCACAACAAATATGCTTGGCAATGCGTGCAACCTACTATCACTAGCCCCTCATGGCGATGTGATAGTTCCTTCTCCAACCTTCTACTCCGCCATCACCATTACCCCGTTACTCCCGCCCCTTAGACATGGTCAAGTGCACTCAACAACATTTCCTTTCACTTCCCAACATTCTGAGGCTATGCAAGCAGGTTCTTCGTGCATATCCTCTATTGTGCCTAAGGGTAAGCCTCCCTTGGCCTTAAATAACAACAACTCCCCATCTACCTTCAGCACTCTCCAGGCCTGTCACAACCCACATCCTTTGTCGGATGTCACAATCCTTGATTCGGTTAAATTTATTTTGATGGCTCCTGGTCAAGGGTCCCCACTTTTCCAATTCATTTTCCTTCTCTACAACTAGACTCCTCTGGCATTTCCATCTACACCAGTCAATGCGAGTCTCCTATTTCTTTGAGGGAGGAGGAGTGCCCCGAGGGTATTACTGTGCAATCCGCAATAGCACCCTCCTCTTCTTTTTTACAATCTTTTGCCCTCCCCATGCCAAGACCTCAAAAATCATTTCATCATGATAATCCATCTCAACAGTTTGCCTTGATTCAACCTGCCTTAATTGCCATTAATACCGCTATTATTAGCATGTGCAAACTGTTTGATACACTTGACAAAAAGAATTCCCATTAAACTGCTCAGTTTGAAGCGTTAGCAAAATGGCTGAACGCCAATGGTCTATCCTCCTTGATTAACATGAATGGCGACATTATTGATCTCAAATCCCTACATCATTCCATTGTGTGCATAGATGATCAATCAGTCTCTGAAGTGGTTCCACACTCTAAACCTTCAGTATGTTTTTATTGTCGTTCCACCATGTCATCTACTGACAATACCTGGCGTGATTCGCCAAATTGTCCCCCAAGCTCCTCCTGTTGATCGAGCTAGTGACACGTCCAATGATATTGTGCCCGCTCTCCCCAGCACGATTGAAGCCTCCCTTGATAATACGCTTACACCACATTTGGAGGCTTCATCTCATGATAGTGACCCAAACTTACCTTTGGCCATACCGCAGCAAGAACCTTCAGTACCGGAAAACGGGCTCAAGATTAGTAGTAAGGTCACATCTCTCAAAGTAGCCAGAAAGAGACTGCGTTCTTTTACAAAATAAACAAAGAATATGGCAATTGTTTAACACACAAAAAGTATGCTTACTACATTCTTTCAGGCTCTGGGCAACTCTGCCAATTTCAGAACAAGTCAAATCAATCTGAACTCTTTGGAAAAGTCTCAAGTCACCAATATAGAACACGTTACGCCTTGCCCAGAAACTCCTATTTCAGCCCCATCAGCTATCCAGTCAGCGAGTCAGCCCATTGCCCTTTCCCCGTTAAGTCAGCTAGTTAATTTGCTCGAATAGGTTGAGGGACACAAGCAAGTTTCCAGCCAGGCCTTAACGGCCAAGAAAGCCGTTTCTTTTCAACTTCCTGTCATGGTTCCCCCTATGGGAGATAGTTCTCTCTCTGAAACAGCGATTGAAGAGTTGAAATCCAGAGTTGATGACTACCTTGCCCTGCATTTGGCAAAAGGAAGTTCCCTGCCACATGGCATGACATTGCAGATCCCTGTTGCCATTCCTATGGGCCCCCATACAAATTCTGGACTGTTGAGGGCCCCAAAATAAGCATCAGTCTTGATCAACCAGCGCAAGAAAAGGAGAGCCTACCACGCACATGCCCAAGGCCAAATCCAGTTCCATCTTCCTTGAAATGGATACCACCCAATCCCTCTTCTAAGATTCCCTCCAAACATTTGACACCACAACGCTCTCGTTTCCACTCCTTCATTCTCAAATGTAGAGAAGGGCATTTTCCTGCGTATGACTTAAACCGATGCAGTGTCCACATTTTTGGTGATATAGAGGATCTGCAAGACATTTCCACAAATGACATTGACCATATAGAATTCATTTCAGATGCTACATTGTCTGTGGTCAGACTCTGGATCCCTTCTGGAGTGGTATGGAATACAATCTGGCGTTGCAAAATGCAGCTCTTTGATATGGGATTTCTTTTAGCCCAAGATCCCGAGTATTCACTGAGTAGGACCCAGTTTGTTAAAACAAAACCTAACATCTACCAGGGTCTAAACACCAAGGAAGGAAGATGTCCTTCTATGTTTTCTTCCCAGTATGATTAACCACCAATCTTAGAATCAGCATCCACCTTGAAAATTGCATGCTGGAATACCCGAGGTGATGTTCATCTACAATTCTCTCTAAAAAATATTTCTGAATTGCATCACATTATAACCTTAAAAGAAACTTGGCTAATTACACTTCCTATATGGGATAGTTATGATCTTGTTTTACTGCCAGCAATTCCAAGCTAGGGAAGACTGTCTTCTGGTCTACTTGTGGCTGTTAACACTAAAATGGGTCTTTCTATCTCGGCCTGGACCTCCATACATGCCTATATTCAGTTAGTAAAAATTGTCAATAAAACCTAAATCATTGCTTTGGTTAACATTTATCGTAACATTACAGGATTGACGGATGAGGCTTTCTATGTGGGTCTAGCCAAAGTTCTCGATATGGTGCTGATGAATCCACAAATAACACATACAATTGTTTTGGGAGATCTGAATCTTGACTGTAGGAGCAAGAAGCGGGCAAATCAAGCTACCCGCACGTGGTCTTTATTCATGCAGGAGCGTAACTTCCATATTGTCAATGGAGCAGTCCTAGGCGACTCACCTCCCCAACACACTTGCCATTGAGGGGCAAGCTTGAGTATCATTGACTACATCTATGTGGATTCTAGGCTGTTTCAACATGTGCAAAAATTGGCTATCTCCGATCAAGTGTACAATAAGGAGGTAGGGTGGGCACTGCTTAGTCATCTAAATTTATAGCTAGTGTACAGAATGTTATGGGGGCTCACCCTTAAGCCTAGGCATCAGGTTTTAAGCAATATTCACAAAGTAGGGATGGACAACTTCCATCTCTGGAAGTTCATTCATTATTAATATTCCTCAGTGACAATCCACCATTCTTAGTGTGATTTTCCAAATATTTCTATTTATTCCTGGCCAATCAGTGTTTCAAAATCATTGCCAATGCATTTCGGACCTCCATCCATCATCAGGGCTATTAACACTATTGTTTGTAGATCAGTGACATTCCCATATGATCCATTCCCAATTATACACCATAGAGTGGAATTTGTAAAGTAAAATACATTACACATACCAGGTTAAGGTTCGTCATGGCGTTCAAACAATGTAAAAACACAAGAAATACAGAGAGATTCATTATAAACCGTTGTTTAAGTATTATCCTCTTTTATAAATTCATAATAAACTCCAAAAGATCTCTACCTGTTTGGTTTTTTGTGCATTCATCTCTCTAGGAAGTATCTTTATACAGCACATGCTCTGTGGGTTAAATGTTCATAATCATTACTCCCATATGTTTATACCACCACCCTCCTATAGTTCGGCTGTTGACCCTCCTTCTCTTGTGCTTACCTCCAAACTGCTCTCCAGATGCGCTGGCTGCCCAAAAAGAGCTGCTGCCGCCTCTGGTGGCGTTTATGAACGCTATTCCTACATGCGCATGCGCTCGTTGCCCTCTTTTCGTCACACTAATCCCTATGCGCGTGTGCGCGTGAGTCTCAGTTACGTGTTCCCAATCCTCTCCGTGCTAAGACAGATTGTAACCGGTGTACTTATACACATAAACAGTTCTATTCATTTTATTTGTGACTTAAGAGATCAGAACCATGTTCCGATTCACTGCATCTGTTACTTGATTCAAGTACACGTTCGTCAGTTGCGCATGCGCGCGCAAAATCCACTATGTTGTAAAGGGCCCACGCATGCACTGTGGTCCCATGTGTAGTGTCTCTTTTCTTTAGGCACCATATTCTAAGGCATTTTGCTGTCAAAATGCTACATCCTTCCTCCACATTACTATTTTAATAATAATTTACAAGAGGGGGGCTGATTACTACTTTCTTACTGTAATTGAGGATGTAACACACCTCTTTCTTAGTGATCTTATTTACAATAAATCAGGAGAATCCACTGTCTGGCAGTGATTAGCTGCCTTACGTCCCACAGGGAGGTGAATCCCTGCGGGACGTACCGTGGACCAGTGCTTAATTTGTGGGGGTGGTTACTGGTGCCCAACACCGGCACTCTTTTTTGGGCACCGGAACTCATGCGGGCCAGTGCACGTGCCATTGCTTTATTTGTTCTTCCACTTCACTTTGCTTCGCTTATAAATCATTGGGATGTGTCATTCTGATCTGAATCTCTATCTCTCTCATGCTTGCAGGGTGCAGGCCATGGCTGGCTGGGTCTGGGAGGGGCCAGCAATAGCAATGAACAACAAACTGTTACAAATGGCCAATGAAAACTACCATTCTGTTGTTACTATGCAGTATTTGATACATTCTGTATAGTAACACAGAATGTGCAGTTTTCATTGGCTGTTCTTCTGAGCCAGTGAAATTACATGGTGATGTGTTGTTGTTGCCACAGGAGGCTGTGAAGTGAAGGTGTCGAGGCGTGGCGTCATCGGTCCTGACTTGTGAGAGAGAGAGCATGCCCTGCTGCACTGTGTGGTGCGGCCTAGTTGCTTCCTGGGGCCCCCTCTGCCTTCTTTTTCATTTGTGCGGGTGCCAGTGTGTGCACCTGCCCCCCCACCCTGAGTATGTTTTCTACTTTTTTTTTTTAAACCTGACCATCCGTGTGGACGTTGGCTGGGGCTCCGCCCCATGGAAGGTAGGTTTTAAAAGAAATAACTTATTTGGAGTGCCGGCTGTGGCCCATCACTTCCAAAGTGATGGGCTCCAATCCGCCCAAATTTACGTTTTTTCTTTTAAATTCTTACCTTGCGTGGGGCCGCTGCGCTGCGCACCTATTTTGTCGTCATCAGGCTCAGCATGACCGTGGCGGTGGTGGCCCCACAGAAGGTAGCCTAAGTGATTGAGGCAAGGCAGGGCAAAGCCCAGGACCGGGCGGGCATGGGCGGCAGTGTGTTCCCATTAGTGTCTGTCACAAAAGTAATGAATTGTCGTATGCAACTTTGGCCACTTTTTCATTGGTGCCGAGCCCGACTCGAGACAATTGCATGCCCCAGTCTGACCCTCGATAGCATTCATCTAAGCGTAACATGAACTGTGAATTTTTGCCTGGGTGTTTCCGTTCTTCCTTTTAATGTTATCGGCCTCATTAGTTCACAAACGAGCTTCAGCGAGGGGAACCGGAACGGTGCACGTATTGAACCGAAACCGAACCAGCTGCACTTCGCGAGAAAAGCCCATGCAAAGACGAACTTCTGAAATGCCATTTCATGCTTAAAGATACACACATGGAAACTATGCGGGGGTAAACATGGTGCACGTGCCCACTAATCTGTCGTCATAAATAAAATCACTAGTAGAGTATTCGTGTATACTTCTCAACCGCCTTTTGCTGTCATTTTTTTACATAATTCCAGCGCATGTTTTCTATCCTGATGTGTGGTTTATACACCAGATGTGGCCCCTTAACCTGGGTACAATACGCTCCGAGCATGTGCTCCGAATGAGAGCACATGGAATCCTCAGATAGGAATCCTCAGATAAGGAGGTGGGTGTCTGTTACACCCCGCAGTTTAGTGAAGTGTGTCAAGAACATGTCAGTGGGAAGGAGATATCCGAATATGCATTCTCCTATTGCTCCTGAATATTGGGTGACAAAACATATTTAGTTTTATAATATGTGTTAAGGTGGAAAGAGGCCCTAAAGCAGAAGTAGCACAGGCCATTGATTTCACAACAATGTCTTGCAGAAATTACTTTTTCCAAGTTATACAACACCATGTTCATGCTTGAAGGAAGGGTGAAGGGGGATGCATTTATGAGATGTGATGACTGATAAGGGCTTGAGAGTAAATTGATTACACAAAACACCTGGATGAGGTGACTGAAGAACGGGCTGAGGAGAGGGTGCTCCAGGGTGCAATTCCTGGAGGTAACCGATTAACAATACTTGGTGTACTTTAACAGACTGTCAGATAGAGCAGAAGGGGTAGAGACAAATACAGTGCAACAGTGACTGAGGAACATGTCTTAGTTGTATATTTACTACTAGCCTGTGCCAGCAGTTGCTGCAGCGCCAAACATGTGACATGGAGCAGCAGCTGTGTGATGGGCTGGTGGTGGGCCGATCTAGGTAGGACTAGCACTGATCTGTTGCGGCCGGCGCCCCCAAGCTGAGGGCAGCGCCGCACCCGGCATTATGAGGCCAATATTTTTTGGGCACTGCCACTTATTTTTTTACAAATTAAGCACTGTCATGGACCCTCTATTAGTCTTACATTAGACACACTATACCAACGGATCGTTGTCCTTCCTTCATTCACATGTCAAACACATAAAGTTCAGTACGCATTTTTTTCATACGAAACACATAAAGTTCAGCTCCTGATTGATGCCCCCTGGTCTCAGGGAGTCAAGCCGATCTATCTAGAATGATTCTCGTTGGTTCAATCTTCTTCCCATATCCTCATGTACATTTTTTTGTCTGATGACTTCCAGGACTTGTATCCTCATCTGACTAATGTTATGCTTCATTGTGTTCTAGTGTGTGACCACTGCTGAGTTCAAATTGTTGTTCCGAATACACGATCTGTGCTCGTTCAATCGTAGCTTGCCTGGTCTCTTCGATTGTCCTACATAGTTGATGGCACACAGACATTTGATGCCATAGATTATGTTTGGAGTGTCACATGTGGCATATCCTTTGGGAAAAACTCAGGTGGCATGTGGCAATTGCTACATAATCATACACATAATATTCAGGGTGACTTCAAAATTATTGGTGTTTCTGAATCATGTTGGATCAATAATTTCTCTACTCTGTATGCTGATGTCGAATAAATGTAACATCATAAATATGAGTTGGAGTCTTTGACATAATCCAGGATTTCATAATGAAGGCCAGCTCATCTAAGGCGGCGAGTCCCGATGGGCTGTCTAACATGATTTTTAAGGCTCATCCTTTTGAATGGGCCTTGATCCTGGACACAATCTTTTGTGAAATATTAAGATCATGCACTATACCCCTTACGTGGAAAACATCAATAATCATACCCATCTTTAAAAAGGGAGATCGTAGTACACCATCCAACTATCGTCAAATTGCATTATTGGATGCGCCGGGCAAGAGTTTCTCCAAATTGATCCTAAGTGACCATAATGCTTGGAATTCAAAATTCCAGGCTTCGTGGCTGGCATGGGCACTAGCATTAATCTATATTACCTAAATGCCATCAAAGCTCAATGCCAGTCTCTAAAACAACAAGTCTTTTTTGCATTTGTGGACCTCCATGCCGCGTTTGACTCGGTCAGCCAGCCATTCATACTGTCAAAGCTACGTAGAGACCAATGTCCGCTAACATTGTATGACTTAATACATGCTTTGCACTCAGACACCTCCATCCAAATTCGTCTCTCATTAGATGGCCGACTCTCAGGAAACATCTCTACAGCACGGCGGCTAAAACAAATTTGTAGGTTAGCCTCAGCCTTATTTAATTATTTCATCCATGATGTAAGAGCTGTCTTTGCAAATGTCATTTCAGATTCTCCTAAATTTAACAACCATTCCATCAAAGCCTTAATGTATGCAGATGACCTGGTTCTCATTTTGAAAACACAGATCGGATTATATCTTTTGAATGCCAATCATGGCTATATACAGCTTAACAAACTGAAAATAAACATTGCAAAAACACAGATTGTGTTATATTCACCAAGGAGATCTAGACCCTTGAGGTATACATGGGTTATTAATAAGATCCCTCTTACTATAGCCTCCCAGTATACATATCTTGGGATAAGTCTTGAGGGCAAATTGCATGCAAGGGGCCATGAAGTTTGCTTGGAAGCCAAATTAGCCACAGCATTATCACAGGCGCGTATCCTTATGTTCAAATATGGAACATTTTCTGTCAAACCCATATGGCATTTTTGGAACATGAAAGTAGTGCCTACACTGCTATCTGGTTTGGAAACCCTATCCAAAAATTTCTCCCTTCAATTTGTCAAAATTCTGGAGGTACCTATTACATCTGACTCAATGCACTCCTTCTGCCTGGATCAGATACGAGCTGGGGCTGGTTTCGCTACAAGCACTCTACAACTGGCGAGTATGCACCTTGTTCAGGAAGTGTCTGCTCTCAACAGAGCGCAATACCATTCTAAAAATATTAACCCAATACATGTTTTCGGTCAAACATGTCTTTGTGAATGCCTGGCTGTCAAAAGTCTATCATATCTTGGCTGATGCAGAGGTGTCCATTGATATGTTACTTACGAATCCAGACAAAGCCAAGCTGAAAATCTACCAGCCAGACTGTATCAAGACAAGAGAACTTTGTAATATAGAGATGGTGATGTGACCAGGTTTCCTCCGAAAATAGTTTGCACCCTGCCATCATATTTAGTGCAAACGCCCTCACCAAAATATCGTACTGGTATTCTATGTTTGCGATTTAATCTGTGGCTCACAAAGGACATACAAGCAAAACGAAAGCTCATCTTACCGAATGCTAATTTCTGCCGATTTTGCATAAATTGTGACTCATGTGAAACTCTAGTTCATCTGATAACAGAATGCGTAGCACTGCACTCGAGGAGAGAAACACATTTTTGGAGACATTGTACGTTTTTAGGAGATTTAGATCCGAAAGCCTGTTGGTCTATCATTTTGCGTTCTTATATGGCCATACACATTGCAACAATCCATTTTTTATCATGTATAAACCTGGAGTCTTTAGATTGTTAAAGTGTCATATTGTTTGAGAAACAAATGTTTTTAATTTATTAATCATATTTTCTTCCAATGTATTTTGTCTTTAATAGGATGGTGGCAATAGTATTGTATTGAATGTTTGCATAGCTGTTTTATATTATTATATGTGTGTTTGTATTATGTCAACTATTTTTATGCATACATATTTGACAGGTTGACTCAATTCAGCCAACACAAATAAAAAAAAATAAAAAAAATAAAAAATGCCCCTTAGTGTTCAACTGGGGAAATAAAATAATTCTGTTAAATTGTTTATTGAGGTCAAGAAGTGTTGGGTTGACGGTATTACACTATCTATGGTGAAAGTTTTACAGACAAGTATGCAGTGATTGTGATAAGTGTCAATGCCCGCTAGTATCAAATTGTGCAGGAGAAGAACATATGTCTGTTCAGTCGTCTATTGAGGTCAGCAATTGTCAGGTTGACGGCACTGTAACAATGATGTATTACTGAGTAGGTTTCTGATTGTTAATGTGTAGTTGAGTACATACGTAGATGAATGGTGTCATATCAAGGAAGGGATGCATTAATGAAGGGGAAGGTTGTAGGATGTATGAATCTTTTCATGGTGATTTTATGACTGTGGTGTTTTTAGTGTGAAGTTTTGCTTATGGAATGAAAACTGTGTACCCTCCAGACCCAGACTCTTGGTATTTTTCTAAAGATAGATTAATTCTGGTATGCTAATTAGTTCAGATGTATCCCACGCAACATTATTGTGTTGTTCTTTGTTAGTCCAGTGTTGCGCGAGTTACAGGGTAACGCAACGTATTGTCATAGTATAAAGTTCCTGAAGGAACAACTCCTTAAGACATTTCTATGACACAAGGTGTGCATATACAGCTACAATTAAGCAATTAACTCCCAGAAAACTGCTTTGAAATAACACTGGAAGGCCATGTCAGAACATCATTTCATGTTACTGCTTGATAGACTCAGCTCAAAGAGATCCCCGGGGTGAGTGTTTTGGGTGGGCCATGAGAATGGCCATAGAGACTAACACGGCCAGGGTTAGTCAATGGGTAGGTAAAATACCAAACAACACCCACAGGTTGTGTGTTCCTCCCCACAAGTCATCACTTACCATGACGACAGTTTTGACGTAGAGCCAATGCGCTTATCACTACCTAATAGACAAACCTGAAAAGAGTTATCTGCTGATGCCAGCAGGGTTGTTCTCATTCTAGGAGGTACAGTAGAAAAGGAAACATGTTTTCATTCATGGAAGCAGCTTTCTTTCTGGGTTTGGTCAGGACTGGTTACGGTGCAGTAAAACATTTGAGGTACACAGAAAGTCCCATCAGTTAATAATGACCGTTTTTTTTCCAACTAGAGACAAGCTATTTCAGATGCATGGGGTGAATTGAAAGAAACATCTGCTTATCAATAGTAACATTTATTTTCATATGGGAGGAGACTGGTTACGGCGCACAGAATGACGCGAAAAAAAGTGAAACTAAGTCATTCATGGCATGGGGCGCAGTAAACAAAAGAACCATATAATACTTCATCTAAGCTAATGGGACATAAACTGTTCTTAAATAGCACAGCTTCTGCTATTTTTTTGGGCTCTTCGTGCATAAAAAAGCGTGGTTTTCTCTGGCAGCAAGGGGCATTTGTGGTGATGTGTTGGAGTAAAAAGAAAGCCATATGCAGTAGGATTATTTTTCCCTGGTCAGGTGGGGCCTATTGAAATGCACTTGTTTCAGTAAAATAAGAACTATCTATTTGTTAATGGCACCTGTTTTTTCGTGTTGGGAGGGAGTGTGTGTGGTGCATGGAGTGCAGTTAAAAGTAGTCACCTGCTAATTAATGGCACAGGAGCTCAAACTCCCTTTAGCTGTACTGCTTTAAAGACATCTGGCACCCCATTACTACCACCAAAATATTGAAATGTTGACTATACTCACTGTGTCAGACACCTTTCCTCAACACCCTAGTTCAACTAAAGCTGGTGGAGCCAAAGAATGAATGGGTAGAGTCGAGCCAGGGCTGAACCATTGGGCCTGGCTTAGCTCTGAAAGACACACATGAGCTGATCTGCCTAAAGGTGCCCACCTTGCTGTAACCCTCCTCACCCTCAAACCCAAAACTCATATCTGTCATCATGCCTATTAACCCCCACAACAAGGACCCAATATCTGATACCCTCCCCCTGCCTCCACAACACACCCCTACACCTGATGTCCTGTATTAATTCCCCATAACGGAACTGTGGTGGGTTGGAAGAAGGAGTAGGGCGCATTGTGGACATTTTGATGTTCTTTTATTTAAATAATAAGGGTAAAGTCCTAACTCACCCTATCGCTATAAGGGGATTCCCTACCTAACTAAATTAACTAAAGGTGCTTGTCGGTCGCCATGAAGTCCAAACTAAAAATGTCCTCAGTCCAAACCTAAATCTACCACTAACAGTAACAACTAAAAGGGGCAAAACAAAGGTTTATTTTCTGGCTGTCTTTTCTAGGTCACTTTTCTTTAGGCTTTCTCTGAAGGTGTTCTTGGTCTTCAGCAATCTTCAATGTGTAAATGTCCCTCTTTTAGAAAATCTGTTCCTTAGGATAATTTTGTCTGATACTTTTCTCAGGTTTTATTCACGAGATCTTGCTGCCACTCCCAGCTGTTCCTAGATCTTGTCTTTTTGACAATATGACTCTGAACATTGTTCTCTATGAGATAATATCTTAAACACCTTCCTTTTATTTTATGTTGTTTCCTTGTTTCATTAGGGTTGAGATTTTCCCACTCTTGTTGTTCTTTATCCACTTTTCCTCTGCTTGTTTGGTTAACTCTGCGCTTTTAACTCATAACTCTTTCAATAGTTTCTCATTAAGTGGTCTCCCCACTCTTCATTAATTATCTCTGATGGAATTATCTCTTGTGGCTTTCTCTCTCTCACCCAGGATATTTGTTTCCACTTTTTTAATGATCCACAATCAGTCTTATTCTTCAGGTTTGTCAATAGTTCCTCAGATATTAAATCATACTGGTTTAACGTTCCATTATCACCCTTATTGCAATCATAGTCTCTTCTCTTTCTTATATCTTGCCCAGGCAGCCACCCGATTCTGCAGTTTACCCCTTTACCTTTGCCGTGGGTGACCTTGTGGGGCTCAGTTTTTGCAGGGTACGTTGTTTTGCTTTCCTGCTTCTTCCTTTCAGGCTTCACATGCCTACTGGTCTTGTCGTCTCGGCAGCTGGCTGCATTCAGCAAACGATGGCAGAGGGGAGCTATCAACATGCCTGGTATTCCAGGTTTTGGCATTGTTATATTGGCTCCTGGCCCACCACGGTACCTTTGTGGTCACCACGGTACCTTTGTGGTCCCGCCACCATGTGGATCCTTCCTAAGACTGCATCCTGATAATGGCTTTGCTGTTGTCTGCTTTGCTGGGCCTCTGGCGACTGTGCTTGACGCTCTCTGCTTCTCACAGTTCTGCAAGTCCTGTGGTTCAACTCTGCTCCACCTGCTTTCACATCAAGGGTCTTCCCCTACACACGTTATCTCTCATCTCTTCTGGTCTACTCATCCCACTTTCATATGAGTTGCTTCTTTAATGGTGCACCGCCTCATTCTAAACTTTTTACACTGGGTATTATGTGGAAAACCCATGGCAACTGCACATATGTGCGGGAGTAGCAAAATAAATTGCACTGGTAGTCTTCACATTCAATAAAGAAAAATGCCACAGGCAAACATTCCTACCCAACAAACAGTGTAGTGCATCATCTATTTCACTTTTCCATTAGAAGGGAAACATTGCTCAAAAGTGAAAAATCAATGACCAGGTTAAGGGATACTTCAGACTGTGGTATTCACATTATACATCTATATATATAAAACGCCTAGGTATGTTTCTGTACTCGTGATACAATGTATCAGTGTGCAGGTTGTCCTCTGTTGACCTAATGTACCCACTTCAACAACAGCTACCATTTCAACAAGAACAAACAGAATGAGCATGGTTCGACGCGGTCACCTTCACCTTCCACTATCGCAAACATTCGGAAATTACTTCTTTCTACCCCCACATCTCTTCACACAGGGCAAAGCGGTTCCAGTGTCAACGAACAGTTGATTACCAGCTCAACGTTTCAGTCTCTAAATTCTCTAAAGTCTCTAAAGAGCAAATTGCTGTAGGATGAATGCCTCTTCACAAACTAAATCTGAAAGTAGGTACTGTAATTATACTACTACGCAATCTTATGCCATTAAGGAGACTCTGTAATGGACAAGGTTGACAATTACACTTCTACAAAGACACATCATGGAGGCCTGTGTGATCGATGGAACTTAGATACTGTTCTTATACTGCGCATACCTCTCTTCCATCTGATACGTTTAGCCTTTTCAATGACCATTAATAAGTCACAGGGACCTACGCCCCTTCTCTGGAAGTGATCAGTGGTAATTCCAATATTGAAGAAGGGGGACAGAAGTGTCCCTATGAATTACCGACCGATATTGACCTTTAAGATATGCTAGAATGGTGTATGATATGGCGGGAACAACTAGTTATTAATATTTGTATTATCTTGGGAACAATCACTGTAGTTTAATACACTATAGTTAATTGTTTTGTTGTAGTGCACAATTAACAGAGTTACTAAAGGTGATCTCAGTTGTGGCTGCCAAAGATAATATGAGCCATTTAAGTAGAATGATTTTCCTCGCATTACATATTTTGTTCAAGTCTGAAAGCCACATTTTCTGGTTGCATATTTTTCAATTTTGCAGATTTCAGACCGCACATCCTTCAATTGCATCTTGCTTTTGCAGAAACATGCAATTCTTGTCAAGAGATAAACAAAGTACTCTGTGAAATTAGATGACTGGATTGAGGTGCAATTCTAATTCACACTGTGAATGTAACAGAGGTTGAGGTGATGTTTGGCTCGGCTCTAGTTATGCTCTTCATTTACGAATACAACTGAGCAGAGCCGTAGCAAGGCATTTGATTCTAACCAGGCTTGAGTTGGCTCTGGTTCTCCTCACCTCTAATTGCAATTTCTACCATGAGAAAGTCTGACATTGCTTGCCACATCGGTATTTGTGTCTAGTCTGAGAGCCAAAAAATACCCATGTTGCATAGGATGCACAATGCATTACATTTTAATAAATGCTCCTTGCCCATGTGTTGCTGAAGCTTGGCGAGATGGTCCTTTGTGTTGAAATGTGTGCTAAATTGCATTTCTTCTAATTGTGTTTGGTGATGGATTTTGTTATTGTGAGAAAACTGGTCCATTACATCTCATTACAGGTGGTCATTTTGGATATTAGGCTCCTTTATACCGTTTAGATCCAGCATGTCTGTGTGCGAATGTGTATTGTGTCAAGACAGAAGAAGGGCTCAGATCAGAAGACATGTTGTCAAAGAGTCTTTATTTAACTTAAAAGGAAACTCCTTTTTAGTCCTATTGATGCCGGTCCGATGGCACAGCGAGTAGAGCGCTCACTTTGACATCTGTGCAGAGCCTGCTGAAGCAGGTTCAAATGTTGGCGAGGCCAAACTCAGCCTTTGATGCTTTCGAGATCGATAAATGAGCACCATGTGCTCAGATACCTGAGGGTTTGTAGCGCTATATAAATGCTAAATTATTATTATTATTGCTAAAAGAGGAGTAACCTTCCTAACATACTATACTAAGGTGCTCGTTAATATTCAAAATAAAACAAAATAGTCCTCTGTCCAAACCTATCCTCTAAACTGACCCAACCACTCTGACAAAATAGAAAAGAGAATGAGGCAGAGTGCCCTGCCTTCAAAGTTGTTCACCCTCCTAGTTCCAGATCCAATGTTTTATCCATGGAAAACAATTCCCCCTTGTTAAACAGCTCTTGATAGTCTGTCAAAGTTCCAAATGTTTCTCAAGTTTACAAAAAAAAGGTCTCACGTTCCTGAAAAGACCACATTTCTAAGTTGCCTTAGGTGGACGATATTTCTTGGATCCCTCTCTACCACTTGGGTTGGTTTCTCCCCACTTGGTTCACATCTTGGGTGCCTCTGTGCTCCTCTCAAATCTGTTCTTCATTTGGTTTATTGAGCCCCTCTGGTTGCCTTGGGTTTCTCTGTCCCAATATCTCACGTATCTACTCTGAGTATTGGTAATTACTTTTTCTATATGCCCTGCGTGGTTCTCAGGAGTTTCTGAGAGCAATTTGGCTGATTACAATATTCTGGTTTCTTGGGATCCCATAACCATTATTGTTACTTGTCTCTCTCTCTCTCTCTCTCTCTCTCTCCCTCTCTCTCTCTCCCTCTCTCTCCCTCTCTCTCCCCTCTCTCTCTCTCTCTCTCTCTCTCTCCATGCCACTCATATGTGGTTAGGCTAATCCTCCCTTCTTCCCCTATTGCTCTCTCTTCACTCCGCACACCTCCACACTTAGCAACCGAGGTACCTTCTATGTTGCAGTATTGCTCCAGTGAGAAGGAGTCTGTTCAGTAGTAGTGACGTTCTCCACAGCTTCCTGGTTTTCCCATTTGCACACTAGCACGTTTTGTGTTACACTCATTGTAGCATTTCTCTGCTCCTCAGTTCTCACACTGCAAATGGAGGAATTGTTCCTCCCTCAAGTTAAGGCTGGCTTTGCAGTGCCTTGGTCTTCCCGACTCCACGTGGCTCTGTGCGTAGTCAGCAGTGTCTCTCCTCCTTTACTGCTTCTCTCTGCGCCACAGCCGGCTCTGCTCCTTAGGTATGGGGAGTTCCCCATGTTAATGGTAGTCATTGTTCCCTTGAAGGGAGTCACTCCCATTCCCACTTTCCCAGACCCCTTGGGCGGGTTTTGCTTTGCATGCTCACCTCCCTAGCCTCTAAGGTGTACATTCGTCCCAGTATATATTTTGTGCCTGCTGTTACTTCCTGTCATGCTAATTGATTCCCTGTGTGCAGACTAGAGGTGGTCAAAATTACCAGAGTGAAACGGAATTGGTGAAATTGTCAATCAATTCTGTTCTGCTGGCCAGGTGACTTTCCCACTTTGCTGCCACACTTTTGGCAGGTTTTATTCAGCAGAAATTTCGTTTTCGCAACCCATTTACCTGTTATAATCATTCATTTATTTTTGGTCACGATCACTGCCAAACATGGCACCATGTGTACACGCCACTGCTCAGACACCATGTGTGTATCCACTCACAATTGTCACATATGTCCAACTTGTAACATGTTCACTGGGCTCTTTCATATGGGGCTCTGACGCACCACACAACATTGCAACAATGCACGATCATCACTGCCTTGAAAAAGAGCCCTGGTTGGGTTGAAACACATGTTGGTACAATTGAAAAATGAAAGCACTTATAATTTAACTTCTATGCAAGACTCAGCTCTAATTTAAGATATAATCCCATACTCCTCAAGTTCCAGTGCGTGGTTTGAGTTCAGTTCCCCCGCCCAACCCAATTAGGATGGTAGTCATATTGTGACAAACTGCAGAAATCCACAGTGAAACATCTTTAAGTAAAATGACAGTTCAGCACTCAAGAGCAAAATTGCTGTGGGGCACATAGGTTCCAAACCCTGATCCGGCAGAAAGTATGGTGTTGCCCCTAGGAGCAAAGCACAGAAGGCCAGTGCTCCATGCAAAGCTATGTATCAGGGGTCCTCAAGGGCTCGTAATAAATAAGTTACCTGTAGTCCAAAATGGAGGGCACACCGGGCAAGAAGTAACACTGCTTTCCTTTCCTTGCAACCCATGAACATTGTCCTGTTCATATTTCATGTCAGGTCAGCGAGAGGTTTCGGTATGGGAAAGGAGTAGCATGGGAAAGGAGTAGCGCGGCGAGTATCCAGCGTAACAGCGCCATCTGAGGTCTGCAAGTGGCCTGAACCAGTGAAGGGGGCTCAGCGTGAGCCAGCGAGCAGAAAGTGAATTTCGCCAGAATGAGCAACAGCAAAAGGAACCTGGCGCAGGTGGCGGCTTCGCTACTTTGTTTCAAGTAAATCAGCCCCTGCGCCGTGATTCCAAAACAGGCCTCCGGACGAGTCACGTGAGTCACGTGAGGCGAAGAGGCTGGGTCTTTATAAGAAAAGCAAGCCAACACGAGCAGCAGCAGTAAGCATACCGCAAAGGAGATTATAAAAAATAAAAACGTTGGTGTATTATACATTATAATCGAAAAACTATTCTTCCGGGCACAACGTTTTTTCATAAAGAACAGTAATAAACAGCATGCTCAGACCTCAGACACACGAAAGGACAAGGACGGATTGAGGGACAAGCAAATATCCCAGTACTACGGACAATCAGTGGCGTAACACAAGATGGGGGGGCCCCCCTGCGAGCCATGCTGAGGGGGGCCCCCCAACTCAGCCTCAAATCAAGGGTCGCGCCACACTGTGGGCCGGCCTAGATTATCACACTTGCGCAATACGCACACACGTGCTGGTGAACGGATATGCCGCACACTGCACTAGGAGAAAGATATAAATATGTGTTTTAATATAGTATACAGCACACTGTCTAAGAAAAATTGGCTAAAAAGCCAGAGTGTTTGCAATTGTTTTGTAGGGTAACACCAATCCAATAGATGCAAGTCACCAACAGTGCACAGGAACATTAAAGCTTTGCTATTAAAAGTGCCATGCCACAATGAAAACATGTCCAACTGGCTGCACAAGGTAGACCAGTGCAGGCATGTAATAACAATATAGTAAAGCTTGCCAGGCCACATTTAGACATATCTAGACTGGTTGCACCAAAATGGCAGTCGAAGCAATAACACTCATAAAGAATAGAACACACATTCAAGCCTGTGTCTCTGTGGCCTCTAACAACACTGCCAAACTCTTTAAAATCTGAAAAGAACTGGTCAATCCTGTATAGGTCTTTACATCTCATGTTCCCTCCCAGTTCCTCTGTATGGCTCTGTCATCTCTCACTTCTACACTAAAACTCAGGACATCCTGTCTTCCATCTCCTCTTCCTCTCCCTCTTCCTCGTCCTCTCTCTGCCCCCCTTTGTCCATCGCTACCTCTCTTCCTCCTTTCTCCTCTTTCTCTCTGACAACACCTGACGAGGTTTCTAGACAAGTCCGATCTATGAAAGTGTCATCCAAACAGGTGCTCTCCTGCTCCAACAGAACCATCAAGAACCATATTGACACACTCGCTCCAGCCTTGACCGATTTCTGTAATCACTCTTTCCCCTCTGCCGTTAAGCACTCCCTTATGCATCCACTCCTCAAGAAGCTTTCTGCCGATCCTGCCTGCCCGGCAAACTATCGCCCAATCTCCATCACCCCTTTCCTGGGCAAACTGTTGGAAAAGCTGGCCATCTCCCAGCTTACTCTCCACACGGAATCTGTTGGTTGTATCCATGACCATCAGTCTGGCTTCAGAACTGGCAGACACGGAAACTGCTGTCCTGAACACCTGTGAAGTTCTGCTCTCTAACCTTGATTCCAGCATTCCTTCTGTCCTCATCCTCCTTGTTCTTTCCTGTGCTTTTGACACAGTCAACCATGCCATCCTGATCAACCCTGATCAATCGACTCCATGAGAACCTGGACATCAGGGATCAGGCCCTTGAGTGGCTGACCTCCTTCCTCTTGGACTGCCCCTCCCAGGTCCAACTTGGTCCCTTTCTCCCCGCTCCATCCTCTCACTCTGGTTTTCCAACCTCTATGTGGCCCCTTTGACCCACCTGATCTCTACATTCTCCTCTAACTTTCAGTGTTATGCGGATGAAACTCTGCTTTCCTTCAGGCTCCCCTCAGACTCCTCTCATCTCTCGCTCATTCCTGACTGTCTATCCACGATTCAGGATTGGTGTGCCTCCAACGATCTCTGCCTTAATGTCAGTAAGATGGAGATCCTTCTCATTTGGACTCCTGCCTCTGCTTTCCCTCTCTCACTCTGGCTGCCCGCCTTGGGCCCTCTTCCTTCGCCTTCCTGTGAGGCAAACAACACTGGTGTCATCTTTGACTCCACTCTCTATTTCTCTTATCACATCTCGGACGTCACCAAGAAGTCCCACTACCAGCTGCTCCTCCTCAAAGGGACTCTTCCCTTTCTCACTTTTCCCCAGAAGCTCACTGTCTGCAGAGCCCTGGTTCTCTCTAGGCTGGACTACTGCAACAACCTCTTTCTCAATCTGCCTTCCTCTACTCTGCGCCCTCTCCAAATAATCCAGAACAGGACTGAGAGACTTATCCTTGGCCTCAAGCTGAAGGATTGTATCGCTCCAGCCCTGAAATCTCTCCACTGGCTCCCAGTTGCTGCAAGTATCAAGTTCAATACTCTTTGCATTGTCCACAAGGCTTTCTGGGCCCGGGGCCCGCACTTCATCCACCGCTCTCTTCCAAAATATCTTCCTTCTGAAGCCCTTTGCTCAGCTACCTACAACTCTCTAAGGGTTAGACACTTCTCCAGGAAGAGAATGGGGGATAGATCTCTCTCCTCTACAGGTGCCTCCCCTTGTAATAGCATCCCTTCCCCTCTCAAGCTTTAGCAGACCACCTGAAGTTCTGGAAGCAGCTCAAAACTTTCCTCTTCTCCTCTGCTTTCTCTCTCTCCCTCCCCTGCTGGCCTTCCTGACCTACCTGTCTGCTGTACCGACTGGTTGCTTGGCTGCCCTCAGAGTCTCACTGAGTCGAGACTCTTTCTTGATCAGTCACCCTTGCACTGCCTCTGGTCCTACCATGCACTTAGGGGCTGTAACTGTAACCATACAGTCCCTTGTTCTCCTTGCACTACCCAGAGCTGTGCTGCCCTGACAGCACTTACTCAGAGCATTGCTGCCCTGTTTTTCCCCTCCCCTCTCCCTTGCACTTTCCCCGTCCCTTTCCCCTTGCACTTCTCGTTATCACACTTGCACGAACTGAATGACACAAGGCCTAGTAAGATCGTTTGTCTTGTCCTCCCTCTATCTTCCATCCCTTGTCTTGTCGTGCCTAGAAACACTTGTGTGCAGGTGCGTTATAAATGACTTATTTCATATTATTTGATCAAAGATACCCAGAAAAATATACAATGCCGCAGTAAGAAACGGCTGACTGGCAGCACCCAAATGGCAGTCTAGCCAGGTAATTCACTTAGCAGGACTGCTTTATCATAAATGCCCCATTAAAAAAAGGCATACCAAACTGAGGAATGACTAGACTGGCTGCACCAAAATGCCTCTCTAGCCACTAATACCGCATATCATGCCTGCTTAGCCTGAACATGGACAGCCATTATAATTTGTCGTGTAATCCTGCCCCCCCCCCACAGATCCCCTCTCCCTCCCACCCCAACCTCCAAAATCAGCTCCTTGGCCCAGAATTACCTCCACGTCCCTCTTCCCTGCCCAATAGCTTACAGTTGAGGCTCCTTGCCTCATAGGTAAGTACTGGGACGAGGAAGAGTGGGACTAGGAGTAATGAAGATTACAGGTAGCTAAATCAAGCAGCATTACCTCCATGTACCTCTACCTCATCCCAGTACGTGTGTATGAGGCAGAGTGCCTTATACACAAGTACTGTCTCATACACACTGGCACGAGGAAGAATAGGGCTAGGTGTAATGAAGATTACCAATAAGTTATCCAGGCATTAAACACAAGTATTGGTGCAACACCATTGAGTTGACTGGGATTCAGCACCCCCCCCCCACTTTGAAATGTTGGGCTATGTTGACTAGACCTGGCTGACCTTCAGAGCAGTTGCCAGACAGAAAAGGACACAGATGTTAAACGCCACCTGGGTTTCTCTGTTAACAAGAACCTACCAATTACTAATATAAAGCAATTCACTGTTAGTACCTGCATTCAAATGCCAAATTTTTTAGGCAATTGAAATTGTGATGTGGGTTTAATACTTGCATGCCAGGGGAGTGATTGGAAGGGTAGAGAGGGAACAGGAGACCACTCATTCTCACAGCAGTCCATAACTGGGTGCTTTAAACCTTAAAGGAAAGAGTTAACTGCTTGTAATATTGAAGCTGCGCTAGAATAGTCTCATAAAAATGCATAAAGAAATTAGATGACCCAAACAAATAAGTTTGCCCCTCCCCCACCGCCCATGAAGTTGGCACCACTCCCAACATTTGAAGGATTAGCCCCCGAAATGGAGGTTTTGTTGCGCCCCTGAACGCAAGCACACACACCATTCACCATATACACACGCACACCCAGCTATCCATACATTTAAGTGTGCACCCTTTCACCATGCAGGCACACACAGGCAGCCACCCATATATTAAAGTGTGCACCCTTTCACCATACACTCACACACGCACACATCATTGGGTTCAGGGGAGCCCTAACACTTTTGTTTCCAGGCCGGCATATTACAGTTCTGCGGGCTTTTGCCGTCCTGTCCGGCAGGTCAGACCTGCCGGCAGAATGGCACCCACCTGCATAGTTTTCATGGAAGCACCGGCACCGTTATTAACGGTGCCGGTGCTTCTGTGGTCCCCATATCCATAGAGTCTGATAGGACTTTATGGAAATGGGGATTTACCATTTGCCGGTGCCTGACTTCCCAGACCGCCAGGGTTGTAATCCCCCGGTGTTACTGGGAAGTCGGGTGCCGGTAAATCATTACAGGTCTGGCGGGAACCTGCTGGTAGCAATGGCATGGTTGCCGACAAATCCGTAATGAGGCCCATTGTTTCTTTTTGAAGTCACTCTGACTTCATAAAGAAATTATTTCTGTTACAGAAATAATTTCTTTATAAATGCAGAGTAAATTCAAAAATAATTTTTTTTTTTTCTTTTCTACAAGTGGGGGCCCCTCCCAGGACATGTGCTGGCAGGGCCCCCCGCACCGCAGGGGCTGCGGGGGCCCCTGTTATGCCAGTGCGGACAATGATTGAATACACCAATGCAACTTTAAAACAGTAAAGCAATAATCATAAGAGAACAAACGTTTGTTCCAAAAGATATCTAGGCAGCATTTTTAGCGTTGCCACATAAGGGATCTCAAGGACAAAGCAACCTACCGGGGAAACAAAAGTTTGGAAGAGAAAACATTGCAGCAGTCCGTTCGATTTTCCAAAGGCAGAAAATGCATACAACACGTTTTTCTTTAGCAAGAAAGAAGTTCATGCACATCGTAGCGGCATGTTTTTCTAACGGGGATCTGATTATACCCCTAAAAAACAAAAGTTCACATGCAAAACACGGCGTTTCAATTTGGTACGTCAGAGTGCGCGCTTTGACATTATGTTAGAGCTTGCCAACGCAGTTTCGAATCCAGGCAGGGCCAAACTCAGCCTGTCATCTGCCGAGTTCGATAAATCAGCACCCACAAACCCGGGGCAACTAACCAGGGTACCAACGAACGAGAACCGTTACAGTCCATTGGGAGTTCCCGCAACATGCAGGCAGTACACAAGTTAAATACCTGTTTTCAGCGGTTAGAGGGGTCAGACTGCAGCAAGGACGGAACAGTTTGGAGCCACTCAAGGAAGACACAGAAGCACGTTTTACTGACAGCGGATCTATAACAGAGTCACAGATACGAGCTTATCTATCCGAGATGGGGTAAGAAGCAACATCAACACAAGAAAGCAGGAAAATAATAATAATAATAAGAAGAAGAAGAAGAAGAAGAAGAAGAAGAAGAAGAAGAAGAAGAAGAAGAAGAAGAAGAAGAAGAAGAAAAAGAAGAAGAACAGTAGGGATAAACACCACACAGCTCAATAGAACAGGCCAACGCCTGAGGTACAAAGCCACAAGTAGAACGGAACCCGAATATGGGTTCAACAAGCTAACAGGCAGTGGTGGGAAAAGCACCACGCAGCATAGGCTGAGTAGTGTGGGTTCACCTTGCTGCTCTTACCAGATCCCTACCTAATAATAAGTTACAGACAACTTTGTGTGTATGGAAAATTTGTAGGCCGTAGGCATTTTAATTTCTTACAGAAAATCCATTATAACAAAACATTACATATACATATGCTTTTGGGCACATTGTGTCCAGTTCCGAAGCCGCTCAAGGCTCCTTCTGAGTCTTTGTTATCCCTGAGCCTTTGTTCCTGGGCACATGCCGCCTACGACGTTTCTTGGACCGTGTACCGAAAGAGTACTCGGCGTTCTTTTCTCTTGCTTATTCCTTCTTTCCTTGGACCGTGTACCGAAAGAGTACTCAGCGTTCTTTCTTCCACTTTTGCCCATCTTGTACCGTGTACCGAAGGAGTACTCGGCGTCCTGGCTCCTGCCTGCACACCCCCACCTCTTCCGTTTCTTTTGTAGGGTGGGTTGGGTGGCAACGTTTTTCCTTTCCCTTCTCCAGGTACCAAGAGCCTACCCGAGAGAGGTGAGCTCTTACCTGGTTTGTGCCGCCTCTCCTTTTCCAGGCTTACTTATACCCCCCCGGCCTTTTGATCCTTCCTGGGGGCAGCCGGGTTACCCCCTGACCTCCTGTTATTATATTTCGCACCTACCCAGGTGCTGCTTCCTGCCCTTCCTGGTCCTTTGTTTCTTGTGGCGCCATTCGGATGCCCCTCCCTACGCTTCTGCGCCGTTTTCCCCCCACCCCGCTCCTAAACTCCCAGACCCTCTATCGTTCCGCATTTCATGCGGCCCGGGGCCTGGGTCATAGGCTGAGTAGTGTGGGTTCACCTTGCTGCTCTTACCAGATCCCTACCTAATAATAAGTTACAGACAACTTTGTGTGTATGGAAAATTTGTAGGCCGTAGGCATTTTATTTTCTTACAGAAAATCCATTATAACAAAACATTACATATGCTTTTGGGCACATTGTGTCCAGTTCCGAAGCCGGTCAAGGCTCCTTCTGAGTCTTTGTTATCCCTGAGCCTTCGTTCCTGGGCACATGCCGCCACAACTGAGTGGGTGTCCTTTACACCCACTCAGGTCCCCCCGAAAAGCCCCCTACCTACAGCCTCTTGCCTGGAGTGCCCTAAAAATGTTGTCGAAAAAAACCCCATCCCAACCTTTGATAGGTGCACTCCATCTTGGTGGAACATGTCCGGGTTGTTCCGGTGTAAACCATGTCTTATGAAATGTAAACCTGTACTCTTGCAGTACTTCTCTACTGATTTATTTAACTTTTTCCTCGCTGTCTCGATCGCATGTCTCTTTTGTGCCCCATGCCAGATCCTTCTAGGTATTATCTGTGACATAAAAATCTCTGTTTTCCACCAGCTGCGAGCCAAGCTATGCAGTGACTCGCAGATCTCTCTTTGCAATTTGCCCCTGTTCGTGCTCACCAGATCGTTCCCCCCTAAATGTATAACCAGGTACTCGGGGGGTTCCCTGTAACCTATTAAGTCCGATAGCCTGTCGTGGATGTCCGCCCAGTGCATCCCCGGGAGACCCCACCATGACGTGATTGTGTTCCTGAAATGTAATCCTTGATTCACCTCTTCCAGCCACCTGCCTGCTCGGGTCACAAAAGAGTGCCCCACTATCCAGGCCGATTTGTAGGGTCCGACCTCTGTGGAAACGGGGGAGATAAATATCATATCAGTTCCTCCCTTATGTATCTCTTAAAACATTGCGATTTCCATCCCCCAATTCGTTTCACCTCCTTCGTCCCCAGGCCCCCCGCCCACAAAGAGGTTGCTGCCCCTATCCGGAAGGAGTGTGTCCCAAACTCGGCTGGGTCCCATCCCACCTTTGCCACTGCCTGCTTCAATACCGCTTGAAACTGATACCTGCTGAGCGCGCGGCCGTCCCTATGTATCAATAACTGCCCGTCAGCCTCTGGTCGCTGATCTAAAAATTCCCTGATGATGCATCTGGGACAGTGGTCCTTCTCTCTGATGCAATTGAGGTCTATCGCTCTCCCCCTCCCCATTTGGTCTGTCTTAGATTTCCTTAGCATTATCGACATCCTTTTGTCGCCCATACTGATATCTCTCCTTCCCAGCCCGTCTCCTGCCATCGTATTCCTGGCCCCCAGGTTCCCCTATTCTGAAAGCCCCGCAGTACGCTAGCGCGAATGCTGCCCTGAACAGCGCAGTTTCGTATGTGCTGCTGCATATATTAGGTTTCACTTTCAGTAAAATTATCAACTTCCCAAAATTGACCGGCCTTCTGCTATCTGGCTTCTTCCCCTCTAGCTTCGCCCATCCCCTCATCGCATATTTTATTTTATCGCTGTCAGTCGGGTCCGGTATGCCCTCCACATTTGCGGTATATGCCACCGCCGCCAGATGCGCTGCTGCCCAGCTTTTCTTTTTACCATTGGCAAATGCCCCTTCCAGGAATTCACAGATTCTTTCCGTTGATATTTCATCCACCACTTTTACACCTGTTTCCAACAACACATCTTTTACCATCTTTGCGTACCGCTTACCCGTCTTGTATGTCAGGGCATTCCTGGTCAGCTTGTCGATGACCCTTTCTTTTTTCCACTCTTTTTCCACCACTTTTGAGTCGACCTTGAGGCCAACCGTGCTTTCCTTTCTGGTGCCTTCAACGGGACCCATGCCTTTCGTGGCGTGGGCGTCTTTTCCTTGTCGGCGTCCGGTCTCTGCTCTCTGAATCCCTCCCACTGAAAACGAGAGATTGCATCAGCCACCACATTTTCCTCTCCTGCGATATGCCTCGCCCTTATGCATGTATTTAACATCAGGCTTTCCAATGTGATTGCCCTCCTCAATTCCAACACTACACTGCATGATGCACTTCCCTTGTTTAACACATGCACTACCGCCATGTTGTCCGACCATACCGCCAACTCCTTATTGCCTAGCTCCTTCCCTCATGCGCATAACGCGACCCATATCCGGAAGAGCTCTAGTAGCGTTATATTCTTTGTCCATTCCGCCACCTGCCATGATTCCGGCCACTCATCTGCACACCATTTTCTCCCCAGTATTGCTCCAAAACCAAAACCACCGGCTGCGTCAGTGAATAACACTCTTCTACCTTCCTCATTCACTGGCGAGCGCCATATCACTGTTCCCCTGAAGTTCACCAAAAATTCAGCCCAGACTTCTAAGTCTTTCTTGATTCCTCCTCCTAGCCTGACCCTGTGGTGCCCTTTGGTAGCACCTCTTGTCTTCAGCTCGATCCTTCTCTGGAACACTTTTCCCTGCGGTATGACTCTTCCCGCGAAGTTCAGTTTCCCTGCCAGTGCTTGTAATTCCTTCACGGTTGCCTTGTTTCTTCCTCGTAGCTCTTGTATTGTTTTGATTAGCTCCGTCACTTTGTCCTCTGGGATCCGGCACCTCCCCTTGTTCGAGTCGATCTCTTTACCTAGAAACTGGATCACCTGTGTTGGCCCCGTCGTTTTCTCATCTGCCAGAGGAATGCCCCACTCACTCGTTATTTCTACGAATTTGTCCAGTGTTGCCTTGCACATGTCTGCCCCTTTGGGGCCGACGAATAAAAAATCATCTAGGTAATGCACCATCATGGACTCCCTCATCTCTTGTGCCACTGCCCATTGTAAGAATGAACTCACCCTCTCGAAATATGCGCACGAGATGGCACAACCCATTGGGAGGCACTTGTCGATAAAGTATTCCCCCTCCCAGTGCATCAGGCGAAATGCTGATTTAATGTCTGCTTTCGCCATCCATGCCCCTTCCCTGCTTTTCTGACCAATTCCACTGTGTCTTCGAAATCTGAATACGTTACTGTTGCTTCGCTCTGCGCGATGCCGTCATTCACCGAGGCCCCCGGGGGGTAGGATAGGTGGTGTATCAACCTGCACTCCCCTTCCTCTTTCTTTGGCACCAGCCCTAGCGGAGAGCACAAGAATTCTACAAAGGGTAGGGCCAAGAATGGGCCATCCACCCTCCTTAGTTCCACTTCCTTCATGATCTTTTTGGTCACTATCTCTCTGTTTTCCCTTGCTGATTTCAGATGCCTGGGAATGTCCCGCGCTCCTTGGCCGGTGAACGGGATGTTGAACCCCTCACTAAAGCCTCGCCTAATCTGCTCTGCCACTTCTTGGTCGGGGTAATCTCGGAGCCACTTTTCCATTCTCTCGATCTTTACCGGCGTGGCCCCTTTCCTGCTCCAGTTCTTACTTCCGTGTCTCGTCTCTTCTGCCGCTCGGAGCTGCAGCCCTTGTGCACTTGGAACTGCTGTGGTCTCCTTTGCATTTCTCGCATTTGTGGCTGAATTTGCACTTCCAACCCCAGCTGCATGGTACCCCCTTTTCAAAGCTCCTGCATTGCCCTGGTTCTGTCCGCGCCGTACCCGGGCTCCCACTGCCCCCACCTTGTGATGTTGGGGGCAGGCTGCTCTGCCATCCTCTCTGTGGCCCGAAATTTCCGCTCCGAAAACTCTGTTCCCTGTATCTGTCATAACTGGAGTCGTATCTTCGGTTACTAGATCTGTAATCTGTCTTGTAATCGCTCTGCCAGTACTGCCTTCTCTGCTGACCACCTGTATTCCGCTCCTTGGAATCCCATTTTTCTTTCAGCACATTAAAGATGTAAAGGTTGAAATTTTCTTCGTCCCAGCCCATGTCCGGGAAGCAGTCCATCTCCTATCGGAACTCATGATCGTACTCTAGCCATGCGTACCCCCCAAACGCTGCGTGGACCTTCAGCACCCTCTGTTGATAAGCAACTAACGCTACCCCATCCTCCGGGAATTTCTGTAATATGATTGTCGACATTATGGTAAAGGCCGACATCCAATTATCAAAGTTTCTAACTACTGGCCCCTTTTTGAGTAAACTCTTTTCATCCTCTTTCATGTCTTCGACTGCCACATTCATCCCCCTTTTTTGACAATCTAATAATGTAAATATATCGATCAACTCCTTCCTCCAAATCTTTTCCTTTACTTTGTCATTTATGTACCAAGCCATCGCTTTCATTGACATGCCCTGTGCATCTTTACCCATGGTTGGCCTGCCATACTTCGTCATGAGTGGTGCCTCGTTCCCTACCGTTGCCGCCGTTGTTGTTGCCCCTGCCCCTATGTTTGGGCCTACCGTCGCGCTTTGCAGCGTCGCTACAATTGGCGCTCCTTGGGGCACTGGGACTACTGGTGTCCCTTGCGGTGTCAAGACCGGAACTTCCTTGGGCTCAGCTGGTGCCCCCTGTGGGGTAGGGACCGGGGCCTCTTTGGGTTCTATCCCTGCCCCCCCTACCCCACTCCGCTTTTCCTTGCTCACCACTCCTTTCCACTTTACCCAAGCTTTTAGATGATCCCTATCTTCATCCTCACTGCTGGATTCCTTTGACGATATTTCCAACCATTCTTCCCTGCTCTTCTTCCCCCGTCTGTTTTTCCTGTCGTTGGTTCTGGGCGACTTACCCGAAACCGTGACGCAATTTTTTAACATCTTTACTATTTTATTCCCAACATTATTATCCACAGTGCCTTTCTCTTTATCTTTTCTCTTTTTCTTGACCATCGTCTCCGTCTCCTCCTCTGTTTTCCTTGTCTTTGTTCTCCCCCTCTTCTGTCCTTGTGGCACTTCTTCCTTGCCTTCACTGCTGCTGTGTTCGATGAACAGTAGGGGTGATGCTGCCTTCGCCCTTTCTTCTTTCTGGATTACTTCCAGCACCCATTGGGCTCCATACTCCTTCTCCGCGTTTCTTGCCCAATCTGAGAATTCTCGGGCCCTCTTCGCTCTCCCATCCACCATCTTTCTCGTCTGAATTCTGCCGGTCCTGGTAACTGCAACGACTCTCCCTCTTGCTCGCTCCGGTGATGTCTAGGTTGCCGCGTTAGTCTCCAGCGACGAACGCTGTATAAAATGCGTGAACCCGCAAGAGCTCCGCTTATTGAAGGGTCGAAAGCGCGTGAGCCCGCAAGAGCAAACGTTTTTCCCTTTCCCTTTTGCAGGTACCAAGAGCTTACCCGAGAGAGGTGAGCTCTTCCCTGGTTTGTGCCGCCTCTCCTTTTCCAGGCTTACTTATACCTCCCCCCGGCCTTTTGATCCTTCCTGGGGGCGGCCGGGTTACCCCCTGACCTCCTGTTGTTATATTTCGCACCTTCCCAGGTGCTGCTTCCTGCCCTTCCTGGGCCTTTGTTTCTTGCGGCGCCATTCGGACGCCCCTCCCTACGCTTTCGCGCCGTTTTCCCCCCACCCCGCGCCTAAACTCCCAGACCCTCTATCGTTCCGCATTTCATGCGGCCCGGGGCCTGGGTCACAATTAACGGTCCAATGCTTGAAGGCTGGGGCCTACAAACTAATAAGCAGTGATGGAAAAGCATCACACAGCACAATGTAACAGGCCAACGCCCAAGGGCATAATAAGCAGGGCGCAGATGCCCAAGGGGTCTTAGCACTAGTTAAATGCAATTTATTACAGCGTGGGGCTACGGCGAATAAAGACGAGGGGAATGTCCCCGTGTTTATCACAATAACATTTGCACACACAGAGCAGGCCATTAGAGGAGCAATACAACCATGAATAGTAAATCATAGGTTTTCTCTGCTACGGGGGAAAAACAGCATGTTTATGCAAAGCAAGTCTCAAAGGATTAACCCCAGCATTCCAGACACCGCCGCACAGTGATTAAATGCCAGACACTACAGGCACCCGAGGGGAAGCCAAGAAAGCAAAGGGAAACAAAGGAGCATAGGAACTGACTCCGACCCAACCCTGCTTGCACTGCAGCATGCGCCTCTCTCGGGAAACGTTTAATGAAATCACAAGTGGGAGACGATTTGACACGAAGCAGGGGGCTGACATCCGAAGATAAATAAATAAAAAATGGTAGTTATACCATAAGTATGCTTTAGCTTCCGCATGTGGAAACACATGCAAATAAACACCAAAATGTACGCATCATTTAGAGAGTAAGGGGAAACAGTCAACCAGACCCACAGAAAACAAAAACAGGAGGAAATTTCGAATCACATGATGCAATCTCACAACAGCAGAGCACGTTCTATTTTACAAACTTACTGCAGCATCCACCAGTACCCTGATACGGGGCACATCACATCATTTTCCTGACACTGCCGAAAAGACAGTTTTCAACACTGCTGGTCAGAGAGCACAGCGAGTAGAGCGTTCGTCTTTGACATCCGCACAGAGCCTGCCAACGCAGGTTTGAATCCCAGCAGGGCCAAACTCAGCCTTTCATCCTTCTGAGGTCGATAAATGAGCACCACACACTGTGGGTAATAAGCAGTGCTCAGAGGCCTGATGGCTCGTAGCGCTATATAGATGCCAAAACAAACAAAATGAAACAATTGGTTACCATGGCCATGAGACAAGGGTTTGTTATCTACAAACCAGTACTCTGATACAGGGCACAGCACGACACAGAACATACCACCCAACAAACGGGGTAGACCCGGGTCTGCGCGCAATAAGCCACATTACGATAAATTTTGCAAGCAGCACTCAAGTAGCAGGCTAAACAGCACAAACCGATCCGACCAGGCACAAACCTCCTTTCAGGATGAACAAAGGGGGAACCCAAGAACAAAGAAGAAAGTCCCGGCAGTCACGCGGCACTTCATAAGAGCACCAAAGAGCCAGCTAAACTGGCACTGAGCGCTCAAGTCTTTGTACACCCGGTCAGAACCTGCCGATGCAGTTTTTTAAACCCGGGAGAGCCAACACTCAAGCCAATGCGAATCAGCAGCCAGAAACCGAAGGCTATGAAAAGGATATCCCCTAGGAAGAGATCTCCAACTCCAAGCAGCTATCCAAACGGAGCTTGCCAAATATTTTTGTGTACGCAGAATAAACAGAACCCTGAAACGGGGTTCAAAACAATACCTTACAACCAAGGAAAACTTGTACTCGTGGACCCATTTGCAACAACACTACAGAGGTAGTGCAACAGAAGCAGATCACAGGCACTCAATGGGGCAACGACAATACGGCAAAAAGAGTGCAAAAGCATTTCGGGACATCGGATGCTAGCAGTAAGTAGCAGGGGGAAGATGGGGAGACGGCACCAAAGAAACCCACTGATGGTAAGTAAGAGAAAGCTCGCAGGGGGCACCAGAAGATTTCACAATCCTCAAACCTACCAACGATCCCATAGCCAGCCAAGGCCCCAAAGAAACACACACTCAGGCAGACGAAACTCAAGCCAGCCCCATAAAACCGCTTAAAGAACTGAAACAAACAGCTAAATTAGGACAGACAACATAACAGCAGGTAGCACAGCAAACAGAGTGTGTGCATTTTTACATGTGCTCAGGGACTGGGGTTCCAGTGTCCAGCCCGGGCAGTACCAAACACAGCCCACAGCCTTTTGAAAACCAGAAGAATTATCCATCTCACAGGGTAAACCCGTGCAGAAATGCAGAGCCAGGCCCCTGTTAGCACAACAAGCAGAGCACTCCGTTAACATCGGCCCAGAACCTGCCAACACAGTTCAAACCCCGGCAGGGCCAGAACTCAGCCTTTCACCATCAGAAGGTGATAAACCAGCACCTCACACCAGGGGCAACTAACCAGGGTACCAACGAACGAGAATCGTTCCAGTCCATTGTGAGTTCCCGCAACAGGCAGGCAGTACACAAGTTAATGACCTGTTTTCAGCGGTTAGAGGGGTCAGACTGCAGCAAGGACGGAACAGTTTGGAGCCACTCAAGGAAGACACAGAAGCACGTTTTACTGACAGCAGATCTATACCAGGAGTCACAGATACGAGCTTATACATCCGAGACGGGATAAGAAGCAACATCAACACAAGAAAGCAGGAAAATAATAAGCAGTAGGGATAAACACCACACAGCTCAATAGAACAGGCCAACGCCTGAGGGATGAGGCCGGAGAGCCACAAGTCGAATGGAACCCGAAAATTGGTTCAACAAGCTAACAGGCAGTAGTGGGAAAAGCACCACGAAGCACAATATAATAGGCCAACGCCCGAGGGCCGGGGCCGGAGAGCTACAAGTAGCACAGAACCCGTAAATGAGTTCAACAAACTAATGAGCAGTGGTGAAGAAGCACCACACAGCACAAGATAACAGGCCAATGCCCGAGGGCCGGGGCCAGAGAGCTACAAGTAGCATGGAACCCGAAAACATGTTCATCAAACTTTAAGCAGTGATGGAATAGCACACAGCACAATATATCAGGCCAACGCCTGAGGGACGAGGCCAACAAATAAAAAGCACTGTGGGAAAAACACCACTCAGCACAATATAATAGGCCAACTCCCGACAGGGCCAGACAGCTACACGTAGTACAGGAACCCAAAAAACAGGTTCAACAAACTAATAGGCAGTGGTGGAAAGACACCACACAGCCCAATATAACAGGCCAATGCCCGAGAGACGGGGCCAGAGAGCTACAGGAGCACGGAACCTGAAAACGGTTTCAACAAAATAATAAACAGTGGTGGAGAAGCACCACACAGCATGATATAACAGGCCAATGCCCGAGGGCCGGGGCCAGAGAACTACAAGTGGCACGGAACCTGAAAACAGGTTCATACAAACTAATAAGATCTGATGGGAATGCACCACACAGCACGATATAACAGGCCAACGCCCGAGGGCTGGGGCCAGAGAGCTACAAGTAGCATGGGACCCGAAAACGGGTTCAACAAACTAACAAGCAAGGGTGGTAAAACACCACACAGCACAATACAACAGGCCAGCCCCCAAAGGCCGGGGCATAGGGAGCTACATTTTAGCACTGAACCTAAATACAGGTTCTAAGCTTTCTAACGAACAATAGAAAATCAGGGGTGGACCGTCCCGTAGGGAACACGGGAATTTTTCACAACAGATTACCGCACCCGGGTCACAGAGGGGAGGTAACTCGCTTTTACAAGAAAAAGGTTGTGGTTCACTGGGAATATGTACCAAGGCCCCTTTTGGAACAATTACGCCAGGGCTACCTAATTTTGTTCGCACCGGGTGGTAGAACACCATGCAGCACTAGACAACAGGCTGCCGCCACGAGGCCCAGGGCCTAAAGCTACAAATAGCACAAAACCGGTAAGGGTTCAAAACAGATAACATGTGCCATGGGAGCCGGGGCCAGAATACAGCTAATAGCATGATAACCAAAACAGCTTGAAAAACACCAACACAATACGGGAAGCAAAATTAATAAAGCCAAGTCAACCCCGCAGCATATAGGCACAACGGGTGGGCTAGTGGGCCTTCTAAGCAGTGCTATAGGTAAGTACTGGAAGGGGAAATAGGAGGCCATCACAGGAGGTTGGGCCACACATAACTACAGGCCAGCAAAATGCGAGCCCCATAGCGAGGTGTGGTTTTTAGCATTTAATGCACCCCGTTACAAAACACCCCACGAGGCCCAGTACCAGGCACGTTCAAGGGCAAACCCCAACTATTAGGAGCAGACGATACAATGATCCAGGTTGTGGCGGCACGGGCCAGATGGGGTAACCTCTGGACCCGATGCCCAAAAGTACAGCATATTATGGTTACTGTAATAATGATTATGCCTGTTATGACCATAACTGTGCAATAGAATCCCACAGCCTTTTATTGCCAACACTTACCCAATGTCTCGCATACTACCTGGGGGGGAAAAGCATGGGGCACATTGTCACCCAGGTCATGTTACCACTCTGCCTGCATATGGGCCCACTGATTATTAGGTTTCGAGGTGCGTAGCGGGGTACACAGCGCACCTAGAGTGGGAAAGGAAACATTATTTACTTCATGGAAGCAGCATTCTTCTGTATTTGGGCAGGACTGGTTACAGTGCACTTAAACATGTAACCATCTGTCAGGTGAATGGGTCGTATATAGAAAGGCGGTATGTGGCACACATTGTGCAAAACAAAAGCCATGAATAATAATGCCAGTGGTTTTCCTAGGCAGGAAGAAGCTGGTTGAGATCCATGGGGTGATCAAAAAGACAAATATCTCTTAATCAATAGTAATATTTGTTTTCACATGGGGGGAGTCTGGGTAGAGTGCACGGGAGGCAGTAAAGAAGGAAACGTTAATTAAGTAATGGCAATACGATGCAGTGCCTTTCTATAGTAAGTGGGTACATTACGCAATGTACTGTGACGCAAGTGTTCTTAAATAGCACAACGTGTACCATTTCGGCGTGCTCTTGGCACACAGCGAGAGCAAGATTGTCTCTGGCGGGGAGGGGGCTTTTGTCGTGCATCTGTTAGAGTAAAAAAGACTCACCTGCAGTGGGATTCTTTCACTGGTAAGTTGGGGCTTATTAAGTTGCATCTGGTACAGTAACATAATAACTTTCTCTTTGTTTGGCACCTTTTTTTTCGGGTTGGGAGGGAGCAGTTAGGGTGCATGGGGTGCAGTTAAAAAGGAATCACCTGCTAATTAGTGGCATAGGAGCACAAACTCCCGTTAGCTGTCCTGCTCCCACCAGCACCACCACACTATCAGAAACGTAGACTAGCCTCACTGAGACACAAGCATTTCTTCTCACCCCCTTGCAACTTATACCACCAGAAGGTCCAACATCCCTTGCAATATCAACTGTCTCCAGTCTCAGAGCCAAATAAATTCACTATGGTGGGCTTGAAAAAGTAAATACTCCATTCCCCTGTTCAATAGCTCATTACATGAAACTGCAATCATCCTAACCACAGGCCAACAAAAGACGTCCCTGGATTGTAAATTAACTACTGAACTTGTTGCGCTTCTTGCAATATTTTCAGTGTGAATATGCCTTATGACCTTTGAACTCTGTGTGATTTTCATGCGTTGACATAACATATGTAAACTTACTGTATTTTGTAAAATTAAAAAAAGGAATGGCTCAGTTTCTCATTTTTAGAAACAGTCAAGTGATGGGTTTTGAATTCAAAACGTGTAAGTGACTGTGAATCCCAAAATAGGGAGAGAAGCACAATAAATAGTGGTGGCAGGACCTTTGCATGGAGGTCATACTGTCCAAAATGCTAAACTACAAATACCACAATGCACCTCTGCCCCTTAATTTAAAGACAAATTGGAAGTCATTAGGAAGGCATGGGACAGCTTAAGGTTTTCTGTTAGATACAGCACTGACATTCACTGCGCCTTCTCACATCCTATGAGGAAGTATCAAAGCACCTGATGAAGATGTTGGTTTATAAAGAATCAGCTATGTATATATGTCCATACAAACTGTTTACAAACCCTTGTTTAAACTTCGCCAATTGTAATAACATTATTACTGAGTATTATATTTGCCACCCAAACACTGGCAAGGAAATCAAGCCTTTTGCAATGTGCTAATCCCCCTTTACTGTTTATTCCTTAAAATATCCATGTGGATACATAACCAGAGTCATTAAGCTCAGGATCACACACCAAATATTTTGCAATTGGAACAACAATATATAAACTCTGGTAATAAGCACCAGAAGACACGTAGCCCCTCAACTAGTGATGATCTATGCACAGTCTGTTTTCCATGTCCATTGTCAGTCACTTAGAAGTATTGATTTGGTTGCCTTGAAAAAACAAATACACTTTTAGGTCGAAAGGTCTTGTAATGATAATGATGTGTTATTTATATATCGCCTTAATCCAAGGCGCTTTACCAGAGCACATATTACATACAATATCACCCAACCGAAATTGGTACTCATTTATCGACCTTGGAAGGATGAAAGGGTGAGTTGACCTTGCCGGTATTCAAACCTGCGACCTGCAAATCACGCTCAGATCGCAGCAGCAAGCGCTCAATCCGCTGAGCTATCTTACCTATCGGTAGTTGAAGATGTGCAATCTCTGTACTTTGTTCACATGGTGTGTCTTTTGCTAACTTGATTTGATATATATTAGGAGTCAGGAATAAAACTCGCCCACAAGCTAGCCATGATTTTGGTTAAAGACTTTTCTTGAAAATCAAAGGCTTGGAAAAAGGCCTCTCTGACACTGCTCTAAAAGGAATTTCCCCACCTAAACCAAAACTAAGGATCTGTCTGTGGCAGGATTGTCAAAAACAAGACTGGCCTGTGTCCAAAGTTTTACTCCGACCGTCACACTATAAACTGAAATCTAAGGTGAAAATGGAAATGTTTTTAACCTAGGATGGTTTAGATAAGTGTTCATAAAGGAAGAATAAATTGCTTCAACACAAAAGATCTTCAAGGATAAGGGCCCTTGCTCCAGAGGTGGATCCCTTCCCCTGGATTCCGTTCTAACACAAACATTCTTCAAACAACATTTTCCTGTGCCTTTCTTGGCCCACAATAACACTTCACCACAATGCTGTTTGGCCTTGTGATTCTATTTTTTTCAGTATTCTTGGTTTACTTTTCTGCCAGGGTTTTGCTCCTTCTCTTTTGGTCAACACAGTCCTGATGTTTCTTCTCAGAACTTCTTGTATCCACACACTTGCAATTACCTGGTATATTCTCCTGCCAGGGCTTCTTGTATTCACACCCTTGTGATTGCCTGGTGTACTCTCATGCCAGGGCTTCTTATATTCACACCCTTGTGATTGCCTGGTGTACTCTCTTGCCAGTACTTCTTACATTCTCACTCTTGTAATTGCCTGGTGTACTCTCCTGCCAGGGCTTCTTTTCATTCAGGGTCTCTGCCCGCTCCCACAGTTATACATTTATTTGGATGGATAATATATCCTCTTGATATATTACTCTGTTCGGTTTCCCGTGCACTTGCACGTCATACATTCACACATTTGCATGGGTCTTGCTTGTAATTCAATTCCCCCATTTTCAATAAGTCTTTTCGTCTTTTCTCTTTCTGTTGTTCTGTTTATGACTGTTTGCATTTGGTGCAGTCGCTGATATGCCCCAGTGTCGATCTGCCTCCGGGTGGACTCACTGGTTCTTGGTGGCATTCCTGGGCTCTCTCGGAGTCAGCCGGTGAAGGTACGCTGCCTACTCGCTTTCTCGTTGCTCTTCCGTCTACCGTGGCTTCCACTTGACATGCCTGTGTTCAGGGGGTTGCCCTGGAATTCACCGGTAAAAATGACAAAAGTAGTCTACAAAGGAGTGTACACCGGGCAAGAAGTAACGCAATTTATTCTGGGCCCAGTCGCAGCTGGGAAAGTGAAATTCAAACAGAATGCGGAACAGAACTGCATGACAAGCACTATCAAAGATACTCCCCTAAAATAAAAGATTTTATAACATTGAAAACTAATTAACATCAAACCACATTGCAACATTAAAACATTCCTTCACAGAAAACTGATTGGTAGGATCGGATCATTCCCCTACAGAAGGGCATACATTATCTTACTTAATTGAGTCCTGCGAACCGTCCCACATCACCCTTGTCCACCCTTGTCACGTCACCATTTAGCCCCCAATTCCCACATTGTAGTGCCAATTTATTGAAACATTTGGAATGACCAGCGGATCTTTATTTAACTGCCACCAATCATCCCCATCCGTCTTCTCACAGGAAGGCATTTGATCATGACACTGCCAGCGTCTTGAACCACAACAAGTTACCGTTTTAATGTTGCATGTTAGAAACTCTTCAAACTTCTTCCCAAGCTGGGATGTACCAAGGGGTAATTTGAAACTGCCATGGGCAATTTGAAACAGTCAGTAGACCAGCTTCATAATTTGATATGCCCAATTATAAAAGAATTGTACATTCATTGTCTTTGCCATGGCATCCATGTGCTTTGTTTCCTGACCTCGAAAGTAACAAAAGCTGTTTGCATGCTACTGTGCGATCCTAGGAACGTGGGATTTGCAATTTGCTGCCAACCTCTGCAGCTACTAAGCGAGTTGATAAAATGTGAATTTGTTTCTAAAAAGCATGCTTTGAGGCCAGCTCCCACTGCCTCGGTCTAACGTTAAAACTCATATACTTACCTGTGACCCATTCTTTATTATCTTTATTTCATTAGCTTGGAGCACAATTATTAAAGGCATTCTCCAGCCTAGTGCAAATGACAGTGTGGCTGTCAAGGATGCCCCCTCCCGTTTTAATGGCCTAATCCACAGCTGGTAAGTTTGTGCCCTTTTACACGCTGAAACATTTTTACCACATTACCTCCCCTTTTTATTGATTTATCAATAACTACATTTTCTCCCCTCCCAGCCCACACTCTGTGATTAGTTTTTTAGTTATCCACGCTTTTTTGAAGTCTACTCATGTCAACCCCGTCCTCGTCCCACATTTCCAATGGTCCAATTATCAACATCGCCCTGGCCCATCCTTATCGCATGAAATCCAATAAGCTTTATAATTTTCCACATCTTCAGGTTGTACTGTAATCCAATAGGTTTCATCAATTTTGTCACCATTTAGTAGTTTGTTACTGGGCTTGTTTTTAGTACTTTGCCCGTCAACATTCAGGGGCAACATAAATGTTCCTCTCTTTTTGTTAGTATAAGTCTCAATAGAGCTTTGCCAATGCAGAAGATGGTGAGCGTGAGGACCAACGCTGGGACAGTCTCTCCAAATACTCCAGAAAGCCAGGTGGGCACTCATCTTAAAATGCTGTCCAAACAGTTGTTTGTCTGCACTCCACCAACTTCACTTGTCATCCTTTCGTGGAGTGTCTGTATTTCACTGATAGCTGCTTTCGATGTTCAATTCGAAGCTTCCTCATCAGGCACCACTGTGTAGCAGCTACATTCCCAAATTTGGCGCACACTCTCCTTCTATAGCTGTTAAAAGTCTAAAACATATTGATTTTGGAGAGTTACAAAACGTAGTGTTCTCAACTCCTCCTTTACCGCATTTATGCCTTTTGCTGTTGAATTAGCCAGCACACCTGCAAGCAGAAAAGATGTAAAGAAAGTGCCAGCCTTGGAAAACAGTCAGAACTCATCAGGGATAGCGGCCACATTTTCAGCACACTTTTCGGACAAGTAGTTGTCAATTCTCCTCTTCCTGCTTAGCAATGTGTGCTTCTTACTTTGGTGTGCAAACGCAAATCCCATGGCGCTGCTATTTCAAGACACCACAAGGGCAGGGCTGTGCAGTGTAACGATCACACAAACCTTACTCCATTCAGGTTGAAACTGGGTGTAGGCCTTCAATCCACAGTTCCACCACATGCCCAGATGACAGCTGTCCCCTGCGTCAGCGCCGCACACCTCATCACCTTGGCACATCCGTTGTTAGTCCCCAAACAAATGGACCCACTGGATCTGAAACACAGAGGGAATCGTGTAAAGCTCTTTATGTGAACTGGTTGATGTTTTTCATCGATCCAAGTCAATGCATGTATATATTTTCACCAAACTGGCTTACAGCTGTTATTCACTTTTTCTACCACATTCTGTTCAAACCCCACCAAACCTTCAGAATGACACTGCATAATTCCCCCCTCCTATTGGCCACATACCATACTGCCCCTTTTATCCTCACCAGTGGTCTTGTATGACACCAGGGAATGCTATGGCCCTCCTTAATTATGCACTATAATTATTTGTGTTCACTAATCTTTACCCCCTCTCCCTCCCTTTAGAGTCTTGTGTTATACATTCAACTATCATGTTTTTTATTTCTTTATTTTCGGGCATCCTGTTTAGTTGCATATAATTATCTGCATAGATATTTTCCCCTTCATCCACCCATTGAACGGTAATGTTTTCTCCTTGGAATAAACCCCTAGTATTACACAGGCATAGGTGCATTAGGCATCCTGCTTTCTCATCCTGAAGCAGGAAGAGGTTGGGTGCCCCTATGTGGGATTAGTGAGCAGATATAGCATGTGCCATTCACCCTCTCCCTTCCCACACGTAACATTTCGTCATACCAGATGTTTCCAGTTGATATCATTTGCCCTTTTTCAGTGTCATGATGGAACCCTTCTTCATCAAATAAACTTCTCTTGCCTCTAATCACACTCTCATTTAATTATATAACACTCTTTTCTTTAAAAACAAAACAAAAAATATTAATACTATACTAATGCATGTTAATATCACTATACCAAAAAAAATTGAAAACGTTTGCCATCTATAACGACATTGTCCTGAAAAACACTCTCTTCTTCCTCCTTTGTTTGACTTTTATAAAGTAATGTTGCGCTCTGCTACTCTTCTCAGTGGGAGGTGGTGCTCTTGTCTTTGTGCACATCAGTTATGTGTATCCATCCGCATCGGCCTTCGATTTTAACTGCGGTTGGTGTTGAGTAAGTCACTATGTGAGGACCCATGAAACTTTCTTCCTTCCACTTTCTGACGTGATTCTTTACATAAATTTAATCTCCTGGATAGCAATGTGCTGTTTGTGGAAATTCTCCACTTTGCTCACTTGCCTGCTCCGTCTGAACTCTTGGCCTTGTCTGTTGAGATACATATTTAAGCAATCTTGTAAGTTCTGTGAGATACGTATGGAATTTAGCCCCAGAATGTTAGAAGAAGAGTTAGTGTCCGAGATTGTACCCGAAGGGGGTGTAGGCGCATGCATTCTCTGGCCTGTATCAATCTCATGTGCAGTGAGATGATGAGCTCCTTCAGGCAAATTGCACAAAGCAAAGAGTGCAAGAGGTAAGCAATGCAACCAAGACTTACCCAGCATTTGTGTTAGTTTTGCTAACTGCTGTTTTAGTAAACCATTCTTCTTCTCAACCAAACTATTGACTTGTGGGTGATAAACTGTGCACAGTTTGCGCTTGATCCCAGGAAAGCAGTCACTTCTTTAATCAAATCATTTGCGGAATGCTGACCATTGAGCGAAATCTGTCTGGGATCCCCCACCTCGGTAATACCTCACTCACCAAGAATTTCATCATTGTGGGAACAGGGACCAGCCTCAAGCCAACAGGAAAATGGACACCCCCCACAGTAAACATGTATCTGTAAGAGGTACAAATCTCTTGCATAGCGACATAGTCTATATGCAAGTGCCGGAAGGGCCCCTCTGCTTGCAGTAACATTCCCAGTACTACTCTCAAAGTATGGCCTGGCAAGAATTTTTGACAAATGATGCAATTATTCACAAATTCAGAAACATTTTCATATTGGTTTGGCACGAACCAGTCCTCATTTATTCCCGCAGGCACATGCTCTGTCGATACGTGGGCGGGTAGTGAAGCTGCTCCAGGGCTACAGTCAACAACGTTTTGGCATTACCACTTTGCTTGTGCTATCATGCCGCGAAATTAAATCTGTCGGTGACAAAATTCACCCTCTTTTCTTCCACAGCTCTTATTCATCATTTAGTGCCTCTCCATACAATTGTATTATTTGTACTATCAGGGTTGCATTAAAGCTCTCTGGCAATGCATCTTTTTCCATGTTAGTTTTTATCAAGGCTACAAGTGGTATATTTTCTTCTTTGGCAGGGAACAACAAATTAGTCCTTTCTGGCAGATATGCTACTTCTTTCGCTGCTTTGCCTGCTTTTTTGTTAACCAATGAAATTAAATCTTGTCCTCCTGTGTGGGCCTTGCACTTTATTAGTGTCAATTATACTGGCAGTGATAGCACTTCTAATAATTGACTCAAAGGCATGCTGTACTGGTGTGCCATCACTTTTCTTGAATCCTCTCCTTCCGACCTTGCTAGTCCTGAATGTACAGTGGATGTTACATATTCAGAGTCTGAAAAAATATCAACTGCCATGTTTAGTGCCTAAATCAATGCCACTAATTCTGCTGCTTGTTCAGAGTACCTCATTGGCAATCGTGTCTGCGAATACACTAATCAACTCACTTTCCTTGTGAATTCCATGTTTGTGCCCCACTACTGCTGAACCAGTATGTCTCTGTCCTGAATGTAGGTCGATACTTGAGCTTCCATCAATAAAGATCATGCCACCCTCAATTATTTCTTCTTTTACTAGGGGGTTCCCTTCATTCCTGTCCCCACACGCCACACAGTCATGTGAGTCGTGTGCGTAGTCTCATTTCCCAAGTGGTTCTGCAATGAATTCTGCTGGGTTTACCATCCCACACCTTGCCACTTTTATTGCAGGGTTCATTAGTATTCATTCATAGCCAGATGCTCTGTGTGTTGTCAATGCTGATTTGGATCTCTCTAGTACTGCAAACAATGCATGTTCCACGTACAGAATTACTGGGCTCTATGTGTTGTCAATGTTGATGCTTTCATCATAATTGTTGATGCTTTCTCAACTGCAATTGTAGTGGCAGCAAGTGCCTGCTCACAAGGAAAGTGTCCTTGCAACACTGGATCAAGTGATCCACTGAAACAGGCCAGTGGCTTGGGTCGCTGTCCCTTCTTTTGTGTCAATACAGCTGTCATTACCTTGCCGTCTGAATGGGAAAACAAGTGAAACTTCACTCTATAATTGGGTGTAGCCAGCACTGGTGCGTGTGCTAATTCATGTTTGAGTTCGTCAACATTTACGCCCATTTCAGCTAATTTCATGCTGCTTTTGTTTTTCTGACCTTTCTTAAGTGTTTGGAGAAGTGGCCTGATGCAAGTGGAAAAATCAAAAACCCATGCTCTGCAATAATTACATAATACTAGGAACTGTTGCATTTCTTTCACTGTCTTTCGTCTGGGTGTTTTATATGTTGCCTGAACTCTATCAGTTGTTATTTTTCTCCCATCTGCTGACACAATCTGTCCCAAGTAAACAACTTCTTTTTGACAATACTGCAATTTTTCTTTGTCCACTTTGTACCCTTTGTCAGCTAGTAATGACAGTAGTGTCACAGAGTCCTATCTGCATTCATCTTCTGTTGTGCTACACACCAAAAGGTCAGCCACGTATTTTATCACTGTACTTGCAACCTGTAGATTCATCAAATCCATTTGTATTACCCTATTAAATGTGCTGGGTCCCTTACAGTACCCTTGGGATGTTCTTTTGTGTTCAAATCTGGTCCCGATATACGTGAATGCAGAGAGATACCTGGAGTCAGGATTCACGGCAACAGAGAATAATGCATTCTTCACGTCCACTACTGTGAAGTAGCATGCCTCTGCTGGGACACTGCAAAAAATAGTCACAGGGCTTGTAAATAGTGGGTACTTCTGTAATTCTGTATGAAAAGCCACGCCCCTCAGATAGATCACCGTTTTACAGGATGATGTAGATTCCTGTATATACCTTGCTGCCATAGGGAATTCAATGTCTCATATATGCCCTCATCTGCTTCTCCGTAAAGGAGGTATTGCTTTACTTGTGGTAGCAGTGCTCTTTCCTTTATTTTTTTGTGCACTGCCCCTGCCCCTTTCAGTATGCCCACATCCTGGGGTCTTTTAGTCCATAGAACGTTTGGAACTTTTTCCAAATCATCCTTTTTTTGTTCCTTTTTTCACCAATTGTGTCATCTGTGGCACTGCTCTTTCTTTTATCTGTACTGGACATGTCATGCTATATTCAAACACTACCTCTCCCTCCTATTCTTCTTTGTCAGTGTGGGATCGATGCTCAATATTGATCGCCACCCCATGTCATCATCATCTGTATAAACTAGTATAATCATGTCTTTTCTCATTACCACTTCTTTAAGGTATAGCAGTGTGTGTGTCTTCAGTGATGGTAGCGGAGCACTGTGGTCTGAACATGAATTCATTGGACAATCAAAACACCTTCCCCTCTATTCCATGGACCCATCCTAGCAGCAGCTACAGCCCATACAAAAACATCTCTGTGTGTGTCGGTATCCCTCTCAATGTGCTGTGTGCTTAGTATGCTTTTCTCAATACTGCCACCATGACTTGGTATATCCCAGGTGTGGTGCACCACACCATCCCTTTCTCCAAAAATGAAATTGTGGCATTCAACTTGCTGAACAAATCTCTTCCTAGTATGTTGATAGGTGTGTCCTTTGAATGCAATAATGGTGCTAAAATATTTTGTGTCCCTTTTGTCAATGGAAAAATCTTTCGTCAGAGGAACCTCCAAAATTGTCCCTGAAAAGCCTTGAGTGTCAAATTGTGTGTTGGATAAAGGGAATCCCTTTTCTTTTATAGAGGATCTGGTTGCCCCAGTATCTATGAGAAAAGCAAAACCTCTGTGTCCTATTTGAACTGCTACCTCAGGCTCAACTTCAGCGTCTTCAGTTTGTACTAGAAAGCTTGACACAGCATTAGCACAAGCTAGTTTAATCATGGCAAAATTTGGCAAATTTTCTATCAAGCCAGCCTGGATTTATTGGATCCAGAAGGCAATCCCGGCCATATTATATGGGCTAGAAACATTACCAAGTACCACAGCCCTTGAATTTGATAAATAGGAAGCCAGATTTTGGAAACGAAACCTGCATCTAACAGGGTGTGTCCCCAATGCATGGATTAGGTATGAAATGGGCCTGGTTTCCCTTCGAGCCATCTATAACTGGAGATTATGTGATTTATTTAGGAAATGCCTGCTTTCGACCTCAGCAGAATCCACTTTGCAATCTCTCACTTCTTATATGTTTTCCACCAGGGATACATTTGTCACAGACTGGATGAGTAAAATCAACTATATCACATGCAAGGCTCATTTTACTCTGGGACTTTTGGTTACCTTTCCGACTAAAGCCAAAACAAAACTATACCAGACAGACTGGATAGATACACTTGACAAATGCTTACAATACAAGGGAGGGGACCATGATAGATTTCCACCCAAAAAACTAATAATCTTGCCCCCATATCTTTTAAGATCGCCAACTCCGACTTATAGACATGCAATCATGCGTCTACGCTTTAATCTCTGGCAGACGCGAGAGGTCTTAATGAAACGGCGACTAATCCCTGTAGGCGATAATATTTGTCGCTTTTGTGCCACAAAAGGCGTCCCTGAGACTCTACAGCATCTTATAACTCAGTGTCCTTGTCTGATGTTTCAAAGACAGACACATTATGGGAAACACTGTCTATATTTTGCAAACAAAAGTGAAGATATATGTTGGACTATTGTTCTTAGCTGTAACAAGCCAATAATTCAATATGCTACAGTACATTTTTTATTGAGTCTCAATCTAACACCAGAGCCCATTGTATAGTCGTTCTCAGGACGGTTATACATTACGTCATCTCGGACCTATTACAAATAAGTGTATCAATGTAGTCTATAACTGCATGCACAGAAATACTCACCAACAAGCCATGAACTATGAATGTGCAACAGGAATGAATTATGAATTGTGTGTATATATATGTAAGGATCATGAACTGTAAATAAGTGTTAATGAAGGTCATACATGCACACTCAGAAACAATTAGCAACAAGTCATGAATCATGAATGTGTAACAGGAATGAATTATGAGCATATATATATATGTAAGGTTCTTGATTTGGAAATTTTTTGATATTATTTTAATTTTCCCTTTTCTAATTGAAATGTTACTGTGAAATTCGTTATGATGTACTAATTTTTACTATTGTAAGGTTGATTAAATTCAACTAATTCAATAAAACATTTTTTTTTTAAAAAACTAGGACAGGACACACTCGTACTTCCCTTGGGCACCTCTATTGGACAAATGTATTAGTGGAGGACGTGAATGGATTACCGCCCACCATTGTAACCCCTATGTATTGAGGCACTGCATTCTGACCCAATATCATCACTTTCTCTTGTGTGTGTGTGTCTGTGCTTAATGTATGCTCATTGTACCATGCATTCCAGACATTACTCCTCCTTGCACTGGTACTTGTCCCGGTGTTGATACAACCTTTGTCTGTGTGGGCTGCAATTGTATTTGTTGCTGTGGTATCATTTGTATCTGTTGAGGTTGTGTGGGTGTCTGCATATATGACTGTTGTTGCTTCACTCCTTCTTACTGCCCTGTGTGCGGAATGAGTGGGCACGTTCCAGCAAAGTGACCAAAGTTGCTGCACACACAACACTGACCTCCAAACCGTGGTCCCATACCCCTTTGACCAAATTTCCCTCCCTTGGAAAATATCCCCTTCCAGTCTGGTATTGTCCCATGTTCCGGTTTACTCCTCCCATATATGAAAATACAGGCTGTTGCATATTTGTAAACCCAGGCTGCTGTTTCATCTGTTTTACCCCCCATCCTTTGCTGATTATATGGTGCTTGTGTATATCCTGCTTGCTGCGTTACCACTGCTACTGGAGGCCCCCCTGTTGTGCGGGTGAAACAACAACTGGTCCTGTGAGCACTGCTCCTTCCATGCTTATTTTGGCATGTTGTTTCTGCACTTATTTGTTCTCTGCTTTTACTGCATTGTCTGTTGTCTCCTTGTCTTTTTCCTATTTACTTTTACAATAATGCACAATAGTCACCTTTATCTCAGGGCATCCTTTTGCTACTATCCCTACTATTTTTTCTAGGGAAACCTGCACATACGCGAGGAGCCTCCTCACTAGAATATGATAGAAAAAAGGTATTTTATTGTCCCATTACTGTTTATATTCTTGTGTCCACATCTCTTGCATTGATCATATATATTCTGCGGGGTCCTCATCTGGCTTCATTATACGTGCTAATATTGACCCCATATCTGATGTATCTGGGTACAGCACTCTCAGAGCTTTCCACACATGTGCTTGATAATTGTTAAAGGGTGCTCCATCATGTATGCTAGAGCTCAACGTTACCCCTGCATACCCTGCTTGTTGCCAAATTTTATCACTTTGTTCCCCCACCAATAGTGCCAATAAACTCTTAATGTCCCCTATGGCCAATGGGATTCCTGCTGTCTCCTTCTCAAATACATAGATCCACTTGCTAGCTCCCACCATTAGTGAAGGTAAACTGTAGACCAAATTATCCCTGTTCATGGTCTCCCAGGGTATGTAATGCACTTCACCTTTAACCTTCTGTAGAAGGGGCAACTGGGTTCGTGCTCTGGGCTTATTCCCTCAATGTGGTCTTTTCTCTACTGCCATTCTAGCCTTCCTGCTTCAAAGCCCCAGTTAGGTCCTCTCGTTCCTATTCTTCCTTCGTTCCTTCTCCTTTCCCTGCTCACACTTGTTAGATCGTATGTGTTGAATTTGTCATCCCTGTTGCTGCTGTCACTACTGTCCTTGCAATCTGATGCTGTTCGATCACCCTCTGTTGTGTCTGGTTTGCCATCTTCCATGTCCTGTCCCCAATCATCAATTTTGAATTGTATGTGTCTCGCTGTCCATCCCTGCTGATCTTCCTTCCCTGCTCCTTCTATTTTTTCTCTATCTCCCCTTCAACTGCTTTTTCAGCCTCTCTACATATCGAGTCAAGTTGTTATTGTGTGATTTTCTTGATGCCTATTAAGTATTACTTTTTTCCTCTATCTTCCCTATTCCCCAAAAGGCTTCACACTCTTCCTTCTTTTTATTTACTTTCTCCTTTTCTTGCGAAGCTCTCCTAGGGTTTGTGTATCCTGCAGCTGGTTTTTACAGTTGGTATAATGCACACGGAGGGGGTGGAGCACTATCCTTCTCCTTGTCCCCTTCCCCCACCTCCCTTCTCCTTCTCTTTTTTAGTTTCTTCGTACAGTTTCCAGAGACCTAAAATATTCTCCCTCTTTTTGAGCTTTGCTCCGTCATAAGTAGCTGACAGATATGAGTACATATTGTCAATAATACTCTTATCAAATGAGCCCGGGCCATTCCTGATTACAATTCCCAACTGTGCCATTCACTCATTCAAAGTGATATTTTACTATTTTATCAAGATATTGGGGAATTCTTTTTACACATGTGATTAAGCGGATGACATTTTCACACCTTTTTTTCCAAATGTTTTAGAGTACTCTCCCTTCCCCTTCTATTCCTAACTCCTCTCACTTATGTCTGCCATTACTTTTACCCCGTCCACACCAGCTCACTCACTTTTATACTTACCCTTTTAACTCGTTCACACCAGCCTTCTGCTCAGGCCCCGCACTTTCACACTGCTCACCCACAATGGCCTTCTTCACAGGGCTGCACTGATAATTTCAGTTAATACACAAATGGCCATCTCCACATGCCCACCACCTTAACAATTATGCCCTATGTTAATGTGCTTAGAGTTCGGTTGCTCCTTCCTCCTTTCAACCGCACATGCCTGCACCTCCAATATTTACAAGTTAATTTGGCTCTGTCCCTTCCGCAACATCCACAATCACAAAAAACTGAAGAACACACTACTTGCAACTAATCACAATAAATCTACTGCTGTACTGACACAACGTCAATGCATATGCCTTTCCTTATCTGCTTCACATCCCTTAATAATCTTTAGCCCAAAAAATAAAAATTACGCACCTATACCAATTGCCTGCACTATGCGCAACTCCCGTGTAATAAGGACCGCCATGTACTACGCAACCTTCTGCTCTAATGCAGATATGGCACCGCCCTCTCACTCCCTATTGGGTGAATGGACCTGAAATTTAAGACTACTACGCCCAATCACCCTCCACCACTGGAGGGTGCATCCTATACATCATAAAAATAATCCCTCCCTCTTCTTGCGCATTCATGCATGGGTACACTCACGTATCCTTTTTAGGAGGTTCTCCACTCCTCTCGAACTTGGAGTCTCCCTTTAAAGGCCAGTACCCCTTCCTAGCAAAGGCAGCACTCTGACCAGGCAGACCTTTGGGAACTCAGCATCTGTGGGCGTCCTCGATGTTTGAGCTCTTTGGACTGGTCAACAGACACTATATTGCACTCTTTCAGGAGTATGGTTGAAATCCCCATGTCTGGTCCGCAAAGCTGATCAATCTCGCACGGGCCAACTAAAATGTTCAGCCGGTTGCCACGGAACGCACCAGTAAAAATGACAAAAGTAGTCTAAAACGGAGTGTACACCGGTCAAGAAGTAATGCAATTTATTCTCGTCCCAGTCGTAACTGGGAAAGTGAAATTCAAGTAGAATGCGGAACAGAACTGCATGAAAAGCGCTGTCAAACGTACTCCTCTAAAACAAAAGCTTTTATAACATCGAAAACTAATTAACATCAAACCACATTGCAACATTAAAACATTCCTTCACAAAAAGCTGATTGGTAGGATCATATTATTCCCCTATAGAAGGGAATACATTATATTACTTGATTGGGTCCCGCAAACTGTACCACAGCACCCTTGTCCACCCTTGTGAAGTCACAATCCAACCTCCCAATTCCCGCCGATTATCCCCATCCATCTTCTCACGGGAAGGCATTTGATCATGACACTGCCAGAGTCATGAACCACCAACAAGTTACCGCTTTAATGGTGCATGTTAGAAATTCCTCAAACTTCTTCTCAGGCTGAGATGTGCCAAGGGGCAATTTGAAACTGCCATGGGCAATTTGAAACAGTCAGTAGACCAGTTTCATAATTTGATATGCCCAATTATAAAAGAATTGTACATTCCATGTGCTCTGTTTCCTGACCTCAAAAGTAACAAAAGCTGTTTGCTTGCTACCGTGCGATCCTGGGAATGTGGGATTTGCAATATGCTGCCAGCCTCTGCGGCTACTAAGCGAGTTGATGAAATGTGAATTTGTTTCAAAAAAGCATGCTTTGAGGCTGGCTCCCAGTGCCTCGGTCTACCGTTAAAACTCATAGGGCCTCATTACGACCCAGGCAGTAAGGGGTTTACGGCAGCGTAAAGAGCGCCGACCCTTACCGCCTGATTACGAGGTCCCTTAGTGCCATGGAGGTTTTAACACCTGCAGGTGTTAAAATCCATGGCGCTAAGGGACCATGGAGTTAATTACGCCACCGTAATTTACGGTGGCGTAATTAACGCCTTCCCCACTCCCATTATGCCCTATGGGGCAAAAATGGGAATGGGGAAGGGTAAATGGGGATTGGGGACTTACCGCCCCGCCATGGTGGTAAAGTCACGGCCCAGGCGGTAACTTACCGCCTGGGTCGTAATGAGGCCCATATACTTATCTGTGACCCATTCTATATTATCTTTATTTCATTAGCTTGGAACACAATCATTAAGGGCATTCTCCAGCCTAGTGCAAATGACAGTGTGACTATCAAGGAAGCCCCCTCCCGTTTTAATGGGCGAATCCCGCAGCTGATAAGTTTGCGCCTTTTACTGCGCTCACCTTGCATTCTTAACACACCTGCTTCACTCCAGGCACTGCTTTCTATCGCCTGCGAATGCTCAGGAGTCTCTCGCTCACTCCTGGCATTCTCACAGCATGTCCTGCTTCTGCAGTGGCTTATTTCTTCTTAGTCGGTGAGCCGCCTGGCTCCCCCACACCTGTCTGAGCTTTTTGGTTTCGCGAGCCTCGCAGAGAGGTGCATCTTTCTCTCGCCAACAGCAGCAGCAGCAGACGTCAACTCTTTGCTTCTGCTCTTTACACTTCCCAAGCACAGGGGAAGGCAAACAGCTAGAGCGCCCGCTGGGCTTGTGGCCTCCTTTGCTCTGCATTGCTCGATCCCTCTTCCTCATCCCAGAGTTTTAGTAATTCTGGGAAAGGAAGTCAATTTTTGATGTTTGGAATGACAAACTTGGATAAGCAGTTAAATAGCAAATCAGTCCTCAATGAGTGATAGGTGGTGTCATAAGTTTCACAAGACAGACCAATGTTGGAAGTCTGGTTTACGGGTCTGGAGAAAAGACTTTCCTTATTCTTCATAGGATGAGCAGATGTATGACAATAGGCCATGAGGGTATTAGGTATGGGAGGGTGGTTTTCAAGGGAAAATGGGGGCTACCATGTCTCACCCGATGAAGCCATGACATTCCCCCCCAGAGGTTGTCTCCCCTATGTGATCTTCCCTCATATAGCCACCTCCAAGTGTGGACTGGGAACCAAAAAAGGCCCTGGAAATAGCTTTCAAAGTGTCCCCATAACATTTTCAGCAAGCCCAACCCTTTTCCTATTAGAAAATGTGAAAATAAAATAGTGTACCAGAATAAAGAGGCCCAGGGTGCAGAGGGCTCCCAGGAAATCTACCGAGTTCCCTATAGGCCAGTCCACCCCTGTCTCCAGCTAGGAAAATAATCAGGTGTTTCTACATTCCCTTGAGGGAAAATCCTTTTAGTTTTAAAGATTTGCTGACTTAAAGGGTGTGTGCGTTCTAAAAACAAGGACCGGGCTGCCATTTAAACAGACAACAAAATACCCTAGTGCAACTTCAATTTGACCAATTAGAAATGGTTTAGGCTGGAACATAGGTTTTAAAAAAATCTAATGACCAACTAGTGGGAAATTTACAGTTGAAACTTGGGACTCGTTTCTCGTGTTTCCGGTGTCTATAGGTTTCAGCTGCATACATTCCAACATGTTGCATTCAATTCGGAATTGGTAAGTACAGTCCTGATTTTAACTTTGCGTTCTGGTACTTGCAGCACTGGATTTCCCCATCATTGATATTGATATTGATATTTTATTTCTATCGCGCTCGTGCACAAGTGTTTCAGAGCGCGACAAGGCAAGGGAGGGGAACAGGGGAGAACAAAACAGCGATCTTACTAGGCCCAGTGACATTGAGAACGCGCAAGGGCATGGGAGAGGGGGAGGGGAAAAGTGCATGGAAGGGGGTAAAAGTGGAAAGTGTGAAGCAGCGGAGAAACAGATAAATAATAATGAATAATAAAGGCAACAAACAGTTGTAGTGCAGCCAGCTATTTGCAAGTGCTAGTTTTAAGGCAGCAGACAGGGTAGGTATGATAAGTACAGGAAGAAAAAGGGGGGCTGTATTGGTACAGATACAGACCCCAGTGCAAGGGGTGGCCCGGAGGCAGTGGGAGAGGGTGGCAGGGTGGGCAGGTACCTGGGCCCAGAGAACAGACGATGGCTAGGTGCACGGTGCCAAGAGAGAACAGATCAGCAGGGGAGAGGGGGAGAGAGGGAGCGAAGGCAGAAGAAAAGAGGAAGGTTTTGAGGTGCTTCAGGAACCGGAGATGGTTCTCCTCAAGTTTTAGAGTGCAGGTAGGCTGTTCCAGAGGGAGGCCCCAGCCAAAGACAGAGATCTACCCCCAGCTCGTTTTTTTCAAAAACGACTTACCCTGAGGGAGGTAGAGGAGCGAAGAGCTCGAGAGGGGAGGTATTTGCAGAGGGATAGCTGAAGGTATTATGGACCCAGGCCCCAGAAAGCCGTGTGGACAATGCAGAGGGTTTTGAATTTAATCCTTGCATCCACTGGGAGCCAATAGAGAGATTTCAGAGCTGGAGAGATACGATCCCAGGGCTTGAGGCCAAGGACAAGTCTTGCAGTCCTGTTCTGGATTAGTTGCAGAGGGCAGAGAGTAGAGGCAGGTCGATTTAGAAAGAGGATGTTACAATAGTCCAACCTAGAGAGAACCAGAGCTTGGGATACCATGAGCTTCTGGGGAAAGGAGAGGAAAGGCAGAGTACCTCTGAGGAGGTGCACTAGGAAGTTTGACTTTTTAGATAAACATGACATAATCATAAACACAGGACTACAAGTTCCAGAATGCAAAGCTAAAACCAGGCCTGCACTGGTTAGATTCTTTTTCTCCTTTCTGGAATAATTCCAGAAACCCCGGCACTCCAGTTGATTTTATTAGAAAACTTTTTTCAAATTAGAATTTGCTGCAGGGCAGTGCTTTTTGATCTTCAGTATCAATGTACCAGCATATTCCTTTAAAAAACTCCTATGGAAAGATGAAATCTTTCACTTACTCGCAGCAACAGGATGTAATGTTTTACAGTGGAAGCTTCTCCTTGCTATGCTGATGCTCGCCTGGGTCCAAAATTAGCTTGTTTGAAGACTGACTCACTCTTTTCTTATATTAAGCAGTTTAAAAGCAATCGTTTTGTTAGGCAGCAGCAAACTATTACTGTCCTGTGGGCAAACAGAAAGAATTGCCTTCCTTCCAGCCGAGGCACTCCCAAAACAGCCACTAGCACACAATTTACAGTGCCTAAAAGGCGTGCTTATGCGTGGACCCCTTTCCTGCTCCTACACCCTTCCCTCCATCCTAACCCCGGTTATCCCCCTAGCGGTCTGTGGGTGGGTGCTTTCTGTGTGGGAATCCCGGATGATGGATGGTGATGCAGGGGGATGCTGCAAGCATGCCTCATCCCATCCGCACTCAGCGATGCAAGTGATGGGCCACTCTATTCCCAGCTCTGGGAACCTGCGCTAAGGCATGCTTTTCATCGTCCGGCTGTAGATGAAATCAACACCTCCATCTCGGCTCATAGTGCTTCCTATTTCTAAAAAGCATCAAGGGAGCATTGAGTTTGCGTTTTGGACTTTATAAATAACCCAATCACATGGCAGTGGTTAGAGGCATACCAAATTTGGTGCATGGCTTGTATGAAACACAGGCAGTGGTTGAATTTATCGTGGTGTATTTACATAGTAATGTAATCCTGCTTGATTCTACCCCAACCCAACTTGCCCGCAATCGTCTGATATGCCTTGCAAAGGATGGAACACTGCTGTATACCGAGATTCAAACCTGAGACCTACATTCACAAGCAGCCGGTGCATTGGCCCATGGAGCTGTGTTACTGGGATTCAAATGCGCTAGTCACATTCAGGCTAGAAATTTATCCGAACAGCTGATGCATTAGCCCACTGGGCTATCAGCTGAGATTTGAACCGATGTTATTTGGCCACAAACAGAGCTCTGGAGAAGCAGGCACACTGACCCTCTGAGCTGCTGCCGGCATGAACCCCTGCACCCCAGTAATTCTCTCCTGTCTAGATAGAACCCCCAGCTCTGGTAATGGGAGAACTGTTGGTGTGGGCTCGCGGTTTACTCGAGAACAAGTGAGGTCTGAGGTACTTTGCTTTCACAGAGGAAAGTATAGTATGTTCGATTCCAGGTGTGTATCTGGTAAGAGAAGCAGCGCTTTTGCCTGCATTGTGTAGTGATAGTGCTATAAGGGGGGTACCTGTACACTCAGCGTTGTCTCTTTATGGAGTAATGGTTGTGGTGAGTTGGGACCCTGCAATCAGAGGTCAGACATGGCAGATACTGATTGAATTTTAGTTTTGGCCTGCTGAGCAGAAGGAGGTAAAACCAAAAGCCATTGTCACAGTTCTCTTAGGAGCAGTGGTGATCAAGAAGGACAATGTGGTCCTTTGTGGCCCTGATGAGGAAGGCAGGGAATGGTGCACCGTTTTGTGCATCAATCCCACCTTATCGCTAAGGGATGTGTCAGATGAACAATTGTTCAAAGACACCAAAGATACAGGAGAGATGATATTTGGTATTTGGGTGCTTTGCCAGATAACGATAGAGCAAAGGGAAGTACCTGAGACCATGCTCATTGTTCGAAATATATTGCCATATTGGAAGGAGGAGTTGGAGAAGGTGCTGGACCATTTATGAACCGCAATCCTCATGACGTGGGGCTGTTAAAAAGTGTTGGAGCAGTGCGGATACAATTGAAACCTGTTGCGGTACTACCACAGGTAAAGCAGTACACCATGTCTAGTTCTCAGTGGTAGCGAATCCTGCTACCATTCTCTGTAATATCCCTACTGGATTGACCCACTTCACAGTGATTGATTTAAAGAATGCATTTTTCTCGTTCCTCTTACACACCAATTTTCAGTACCTCACAGCGTTTTCATATCATTATCAGAGATTCCAGCACACAAGGTTGCCCCAGGGGTACTGTGAATGTCTGAGTGTTTTCAATGGGGTGGTTCAAATGGATTTGGGGAATTTACATGTGTCCAGTACAGTAATCCAGTACGTGGATGATTTACTAGTCTAAAGCACTTCAGAAGAACAGTGTCGGGGAGATTCAATAACGCTCTTCACCCTGCTTGCAGAGAAGGGTTAACAAGTGGACAAAGAAAAATTTCAATTCTGCCAGACAGAGGTAGTATATTTGGGACAAGTGATATCGCCCGCAGGAAGGAAGGTAATGCCAGAGAGAGCCGCTGCAGTCCAGAATACACTCCAGTAAGTCAAAGTGAAACAAATTCAGCCGTAGGCGATAATATTTGTCGCTTTTGTGCCACAAAAGGCGTCCCTGAGACTCTACAGCATCTTATAACTCAGTGTCCTTGTCTGATGTTTCAAAGACAGACACATTATGGGAAACACTGTCTATATTTTGCAAACTTAAGTGAAGATATATGTTGGACTATTGTTCTTAGCTGTAACAAGCCAATAATTCAATATGCTACAGTACATTTTTTATTGAGTCTCAATCTAACACCAGAGCCCATTGTATAGTCGTTCTCAGGACGGTTATACATTACGTCATCTCGGACCTATTACAAATAAGTGTATCAATGTAGTCTATAACTGCATGCACAGAAATACTCGCCAACAAGCCATGAACTATGAATGTGCAACAGGAATGAATTATGAATTGTGTGTATATATATGTAAGGATCATGAACTGTAAATAAGTGTTAATGAAGGTCATACATGCACACTCAGAAACAATTAGCAACAAGTCATGAATCATGAATGTGTAACAGGAATGAATTATGAGCATATATATATATGTAAGGTTCTTGATTTGGAAATTTTTTGATATTATTTTAATTTTCCCTTTTCTAATTGAAATGTTACTGTGAAATTCGTTATGATGTACTAATTTTTACTATTGTAAGGTTGATTAAATTCAACTAATTCAATAAAACATTTTTTTTTTAAAAAACTAGGACAGGACACACTCGTACTTCCCTTGGGCACCTCTATTGGACAAATGTATTAGTGGAGGACGTGAACGGATTACCGCCCACCATTGTAACCCCTATGTATTGAGGCACTGCATTCTGACCCAATATCATCACTTTCTCTTGTGTGTGTGTGTCTGTGCTTAATGTATGCTCATTGTACCATGCATTCCAGACATTACTCCTCCTTGCACTGGTACTTGTCCCGGTGTTGATACAACCTTTGTCTGTGTGGGCTGCAATTGTATTTGTTGCTGTGGTATCATTTGTATCTGTTGAGGTTGTGTGGGTGTCTGCATATATGACTGTTGTTGCTTCACTCCTTCTTACTGCCCTGTGTGCGGAATGAGTGGGCACGTTCCAGCAAAGTGACCAAAGTTGCTGCACGCACAACACTGACCTCCAAACCGTGGTCCCATACCCCTTTGACCAAATTTCCCTCCCTTGGAAAATATCCCCTTCCAGTCTGGTATTGTCCCATGTTCCGGTTTACTCCTCCCATATATGAAAATACAGGCTGTTGCATATTTGTAAACCCAGGCTGCTGTTTCATCTGTTTTACCCCCCATCCTTTGCTGATTATATGGTGCTTGTGTATATCCTGCTTGCTGCGTTACCACTGCTACTGGAGGCCCCCCTGTTGTGCGGGTGAAACAACAACTGGTCCTGTGAGCACTGCTCCTTCCATGCTTATTTTGGCATGTTGTTTCTGCACTTATTTGTTCTCTGCTTTTACTGCATTGTCTGTTGTCTCCTTGTCTTTTTCCTATTTACTTTTACAATAATGCACAATAGTCACCTTTATCTCAGGGCATCCTTTTGCTACTATCCCTACTATTTTTTCTAGGGAAACCTGCACATACGCGAGGAGCCTCCTCACTAGAATATGATAGAAAAAAGGTATTTTATTGTCCCATTACTGTTTATATTCTTGTGTCCACATCTCTTGCATTGATCATATATATTCTGCGGGGTCCTCATCTGGCTTCATTATACGTGCTAATATTGACCCCATATCTGATGTATCTGGGTACAGCACTCTCAGAGCTTTCCACACATGTGCTTGATAATTGTTAAAGGGTGCTCCATCATGTATGCTAGAGCTCAACGTTACCCCTGCATACCCTGCTTGTTGCCAAATTTTATCACTTTGTTCCCCCACCAATAGTGCCAATAAACTCTTAATGTCCCCTATGGCCAATGGGATTCCTGCTGTCTCCTTCTCAAATACATAGATCCACTTGCTAGCTCCCACCATTAGTGAAGGTAAACTGTAGACCAAATTATCCCTGTTCATGGTCTCCCAGGGTATGTAATGCACTTCACCTTTAACCTTCTGTAGAAGGGGCAACTGGGTTCGTGCTCTGGGCTTATTCCCTCAATGTGGTCTTTTCTCTACTGCCATTCTAGCCTTCCTGCTTCAAAGCCCCAGTTAGGTCCTCTCGTTCCTATTCTTCCTTCGTTCCTTCTCCTTTCCCTGCTCACACTTGTTAGATCGTATGTGTTGAATTTGTCATCCCTGTTGCTGCTGTCACTACTGTCCTTGCAATCTGATGCTGTTCGATCACCCTCTGTTGTGTCTGGTTTGCCATCTTCCATGTCCTGTCCCCAATCATCAATTTTGAATTGTATGTGTCTCGCTGTCCATCCCTGCTGATCTTCCTTCCCTGCTCCTTCTATTTTTTCTCTATCTCCCCTTCAACTGCTTTTTCAGCCTCTCTACATATCGAGTCAAGTTGTTATTGTGTGATTTTCTTGATGCCTATTAAGTATTACTTTTTTCCTCTATCTTCCCTATTCCCCAAAAGGCTTCACACTCTTCCTTCTTTTTATTTACTTTCTCCTTTTCTTGCGAAGCTCTCCTAGGGTTTGTGTATCCTGCAGCTGGTTTTTACAGTTGGTATAATGCACACGGAGGGGGTGGAGCACTATCCTTCTCCTTGTCCCCTTCCCCCACCTCCCTTCTCCTTCTCTTTTTTAGTTTCTTCGTACAGTTTCCAGAGACCTAAAATATTCTCCCTCTTTTTGAGCTTTGCTCCGTCATAAGTAGCTGACAGATATGAGTACATATTGTCAATAATACTCTTATCAAATGAGCCCGGGCCATTCCTGATTACAATTCCCAACTGTGCCATTCACTCATTCAAAGTGATATTTTACTATTTTATCAAGATATTGGGGAATTCTTTTTACACATGTGATTAAGCGGATGACATTTTCACACCTTTTTTTCCAAATGTTTTAGAGTACTCTCCCTTCCCCTTCTATTCCTAACTCCTCTCACTTATGTCTGCCATTACTTTTACCCCGTCCACACCAGCTCACTCACTTTTATACTTACCCTTTTAACTCGTTCACACCAGCCTTCTGCTCAGGCCCCGCACTTTCACACTGCTCACCCACAATGGCCTTCTTCACAGGGCTGCACTGATAATTTCAGTTAATACACAAATGGCCATCTCCACATGCCCACCACCTTAACAATTATGCCCTATGTTAATGTGCTTAGAGTTCGGTTGCTCCTTCCTCCTTTCAACCGCACATGCCTGCACCTCCAATATTTACAAGTTAATTTGGCTCTGTCCCTTCCGCAACATCCACAATCACAAAAAACTGAAGAACACACTACTTGCAACTAATCACAATAAATCTACTGCTGTACTGACACAACGTCAATGCATATGCCTTTCCTTATCTGCTTCACATCCCTTAATAATCTTTAGCCCAAAAAATAAAAATTACGCACCTATACCAATTGCCTGCACTATGCGCAACTCCCGTGTAATAAGGACCGCCATGTACTACGCAACCTTCTGCTCTAATGCAGATATGGCACCGCCCTCTCACTCCCTATTGGGTGAATGGACCTGAAATTTAAGACTACTACGCCCAATCACCCTCCACCACTGGAGGGTGCATCCTATACATCATAAAAATAATCCCTCCCTCTTCTTGCGCATTCATGCATGGGTACACTCACGTATCCTTTTTAGGAGGTTCTCCACTCCTCTCGAACTTGGAGTCTCCCTTTAAAGGCCAGTACCCCTTCCTAGCAAAGGCAGCACTCTGACCAGGCAGACCTTTGGGAACTCAGCATCTGTGGGCGTCCTCGATGTTTGAGCTCTTTGGACTGGTCAACAGACACTATATTGCACTCTTTCAGGAGTATGGTTGAAATCCCCATGTCTGGTCCGCAAAGCTGATCAATCTCGCACGGGCCAACTAAAATGTTCAGCCGGTTGCCACGGAACGCACCAGTAAAAATGACAAAAGTAGTCTAAAACGGAGTGTACACCGGTCAAGAAGTAATGCAATTTATTCTCGTCCCAGTCGTAACTGGGAAAGTGAAATTCAAGTAGAATGCGGAACAGAACTGCATGAAAAGCGCTGTCAAACGTACTCCTCTAAAACAAAAGCTTTTATAACATCGAAAACTAATTAACATCAAACCACATTGCAACATTAAAACATTCCTTCACAAAAAGCTGATTGGTAGGATCATATTATTCCCCTATAGAAGGGAATACATTATATTACTTGATTGGGTCCCGCAAACTGTACCACAGCACCCTTGTCCACCCTTGTGAAGTCACAATCCAACCTCCCAATTCCCGCCGATTATCCCCATCCATCTTCTCACGGGAAGGCATTTGATCATGACACTGCCAGAGTCATGAACCACCAACAAGTTACCGCTTTAATGGTGCATGTTAGAAATTCCTCAAACTTCTTCTCAGGCTGAGATGTGCCAAGGGGCAATTTGAAACTGCCATGGGCAATTTGAAACAGTCAGTAGACCAGTTTCATAATTTGATATGCCCAATTATAAAAGAATTGTACATTCCATGTGCTCTGTTTCCTGACCTCAAAAGTAACAAAAGCTGTTTGCTTGCTACCGTGCGATCCTGGGAATGTGGGATTTGCAATATGCTGCCAGCCTCTGCGGCTACTAAGCGAGTTGATGAAATGTGAATTTGTTTCAAAAAAGCATGCTTTGAGGCTGGCTCCCAGTGCCTCGGTCTACCGTTAAAACTCATAGGGCCTCATTACGACCCAGGCGGTAAGGGGTTTACGGCAGCGTAAAGAGCGCCGACCCTTACCGCCTGATTACGAGGTCCCTTAGCGCCATGGAGGTTTTAACACCTGCAGGTGTTAAAATCCATGGCGCTAAGGGACCATGGAGTTAATTACGCCACCGTAATTTACGGTGGCGTAATTAACGCCTTCCCCACTCCCATTATGCCCTATGGGGCAAAAATGGGAATGGGGAAGGGTAAATGGGGATTGGGGACTTACCGCCCCGCCATGGTGGTAAAGTCACGGCCCAGGCGGTAACTTACCGCCTGGGTCGTAATGAGGCCCATATACTTATCTGTGACCCATTCTATATTATCTTTATTTCATTAGCTTGGAACACAATCATTAAGGGCATTCTCCAGCCTAGTGCAAATGACAGTGTGACTATCAAGGAAGCCCCCTCCCGTTTTAATGGGCGAATCCCGCAGCTGATAAGTTTGCGCCTTTTACTGCGCTCACCTTGCATTCTTAACACACCTGCTTCACTCCAGGCACTGCTTTCTATCGCCTGCGAATGCTCAGGAGTCTCTCGCTCACTCCTGGCATTCTCACAGCATGTCCTGCTTCTGCAGTGGCTTATTTCTTCTTAGTCGGTGAGCCGCCTGGCTCCCCCACACCTGTCTGAGCTTTTTGGTTTCGCGAGCCTCGCAGAGAGGTGCATCTTTCTCTCGCCAACAGCAGCAGCAGCAGACGTCAACTCTTTGCTTCTGCTCTTTACACTTCCCAAGCACAGGGGAAGGCAAACAGCTAGAGCGCCCGCTGGGCTTGTGGCCTCCTTTGCTCTGCATTGCTCGATCCCTCTTCCTCATCCCAGAGTTTTAGTAATTCTGGGAAAGGAAGTCAATTTTTGATGTTTGGAATGACAAACTTGGATAAGCAGTTAAATAGCAAATCAGTCCTCAATGAGTGATAGGTGGTGTCATAAGTTTCACAAGACAGACCAATGTTGGAAGTCTGGTTTACGGGTCTGGAGAAAAGACTTTCCTTATTCTTCATAGGATGAGCAGATGTATGACAATAGGCCATGAGGGTATTAGGTATGGGAGGGTGGTTTTCAAGGGAAAATGGGGGCTACCATGTCTCACCCGATGAAGCCATGACATTCCCCCCCAGAGGTTGTCTCCCCTATGTGATCTTCCCTCATATAGCCACCTCCAAGTGTGGACTGGGAACCAAAAAAGGCCCTGGAAATAGCTTTCAAAGTGTCCCCATAACATTTTCAGCAAGCCCAACCCTTTTCCTATTAGAAAATGTGAAAATAAAATAGTGTACCAGAATAAAGAGGCCCAGGGTGCAGAGGGCTCCCAGGAAATCTACCGAGTTCCCTATAGGCCAGTCCACCCCTGTCTCCAGCTAGGAAAATAATGAGGTGTTTCTACATTCCCTTGAGGGAAAATCCTTTTAGTTTTAAAGATTTGCTGACTTAAAGGGTGTGTGCGTTCTAAAAACAAGGACCGGGCTGCCATTTAAACAGACAACAAAATACCCTAGTGCAACTTCAATTTGACCAATTAGAAATGGTTTAGGCTGGAACATAGGTTTTAAAAAAATCTAATGACCAACTAGTGGGAAATTTACAGTTGAAACTTGGGACTCGTTTCTCGTGTTTCCGGTGTCTATAGGTTTCAGCTGCATACATTCCAACATGTTGCATTCAATTCGGAATTGGTAAGTACAGTCCTGATTTTAACTTTGCGTTCTGGTACTTGCAGCACTGGATTTCCCCATCATTGATATTGATATTGATATTTTATTTCTATCGCGCTCGTGCACAAGTGTTTCAGAGCGCGACAAGGCAAGGGAGGGGAACAGGGGAGAACAAAACAGCGATCTTACTAGGCCCAGTGACATTGAGAACGCGCAAGGGCATGGGAGAGGGGGAGGGGAAAAGTGCATGGAAGGGGGTAAAAGTGGAAAGTGTGAAGCAGCGGAGAAACAGATAAATAATAATGAATAATAAAGGCAACAAACAGTTGTAGTGCAGCCAGCTATTTGCAAGTGCTAGTTTTAAGGCAGCAGACAGGGTAGGTATGATAAGTACAGGAAGAAAAAGGGGGGCTGTATTGGTACAGATACAGACCCCAGTGCAAGGGGTGGCCCGGAGGCAGTGGGAGAGGGTGGCAGGGTGGGCAGGTACCTGGGCCCAGAGAACAGACGATGGCTAGGTGCACGGTGCCAAGAGAGAACAGATCAGCAGGGGAGAGGGGGAGAGAGGGAGCGAAGGCAGAAGAAAAGAGGAAGGTTTTGAGGTGCTTCAGGAACCGGAGATGGTTCTCCTCAAGTTTTAGAGTGCAGGTAGGCTGTTCCAGAGGGAGGCCCCAGCCAAAGACAGAGATCTACCCCCAGCTCGTTTTTTTCAAAAACGACTTACCCTGAGGGAGGTAGAGGAGCGAAGAGCTCGAGAGGGGAGGTATTTGCAGAGGGATAGCTGAAGGTATTATGGACCCAGGCCCCAGAAAGCCGTGTGGACAATGCAGAGGGTTTTGAATTTAATCCTTGCATCCACTGGGAGCCAATAGAGAGATTTCAGAGCTGGAGAGATACGATCCCAGGGCTTGAGGCCAAGGACAAGTCTTGCAGTCCTGTTCTGGATTAGTTGCAGAGGGCAGAGAGTAGAGGCAGGTCGATTTAGAAAGAGGATGTTACAATAGTCCAACCTAGAGAGAACCAGAGCTTGGGATACCATGAGCTTCTGGGGAAAGGAGAGGAAAGGCAGAGTACCTCTGAGGAGGTGCACTAGGAAGTTTGACTTTTTAGATAAACATGACATAATCATAAACACAGGACTACAAGTTCCAGAATGCAAAGCTAAAACCAGGCCTGCACTGGTTAGATTCTTTTTCTCCTTTCTGGAATAATTCCAGAAACCCCGGCACTCCAGTTGATTTTATTAGAAAACTTTTTTCAAATTAGAATTTGCTGCAGGGCAGTGCTTTTTGATCTTCAGTATCAATGTACCAGCATATTCCTTTAAAAAACTCCTATGGAAAGATGAAATCTTTCACTTACTCGCAGCAACAGGATGTAATGTTTTACAGTGGAAGCTTCTCCTTGCTATGCTGATGCTCGCCTGGGTCCAAAATTAGCTTGTTTGAAGACTGACTCACTCTTTTCTTATATTAAGCAGTTTAAAAGCAATCGTTTTGTTAGGCAGCAGCAAACTATTACTGTCCTGTGGGCAAACAGAAAGAATTGCCTTCCTTCCAGCCGAGGCACTCCCAAAACAGCCACTAGCACACAATTTACAGTGCCTAAAAGGCGTGCTTATGCGTGGACCCCTTTCCTGCTCCTACACCCTTCCCTCCATCCTAACCCCGGTTATCCCCCTAGCGGTCTGTGGGTGGGTGCTTTCTGTGTGGGAATCCCGGATGATGGATGGTGATGCAGGGGGATGCTGCAAGCATGCCTCATCCCATCCGCACTCAGCGATGCAAGTGATGGGCCACTCTATTCCCAGCTCTGGGAACCTGCGCTAAGGCATGCTTTTCATCGTCCGGCTGTAGATGAAATCAACACCTCCATCTCGGCTCATAGTGCTTCCTATTTCTAAAAAGCATCAAGGGAGCATTGAGTTTGCGTTTTGGACTTTATAAATAACCCAATCACATGGCAGTGGTTAGAGGCATACCAAATTTGGTGCATGGCTTGTATGAAACACAGGCAGTGGTTGAAGTTATCGTGGTGTATTTACATAGTAATGTAATCCTGCTTGATTCTACCCCAACCCAACTTGCCCGCAATCGTCTGATATGCCTTGCAAAGGATGGAACACTGCTGTATACCGAGATTCAAACCTGAGACCTACATTCACAAGCAGCCGGTGCATTGGCCCATGGAGCTGTGTTACTGGGATTCAAATGCGCTAGTCACATTCAGGCTAGAAATTTATCCGAACAGCTGATGCATTAGCCCACTGGGCTATCAGCTGAGATTTGAACCGATGTTATTTGGCCACAAACAGAGCTCTGGAGAAGCAGGCACACTGACCCTCTGAGCTGCTGCCGGCATGAACCCCTGCACCCCAGTAATTCTCTCCTGTCTAGATAGAACCCCCAGCTCTGGTAATGGGAGAACTGTTGGTGTGGGCTCGCGGTTTACTCGAGAACAAGTGAGGTCTGAGGTACTTTGCTTTCACAGAGGAAAGTATAGTATGTTCGATTCCAGGTGTGTATCTGGTAAGAGAAGCAGCGCTTTTGCCTGCATTGTGTAGTGATAGTGCTATAAGGGGGGTACCTGTACACTCAGCGTTGTCTCTTTATGGAGTAATGGTTGTGGTGAGTTGGGACCCTGCAATCAGAGGTCAGACATGGCAGATACTGATTGAATTTTAGTTTTGGCCTGCTGAGCAGAAGGAGGTAAAACCAAAAGCCATTGTCACAGTTCTCTTAGGAGCAGTGGTGATCAAGAAGGACAATGTGGTCCTTTGTGGCCCTGATGAGGAAGGCAGGGAATGGTGCACCGTTTTGTGCATCAATCCCACCTTATCGCTAAGGGATGTGTCAGATGAACAATTGTTCAAAGACACCAAAGATACAGGAGAGATGATATTTGGTATGTGGGTGCTTTGCCAGATAACGATAGAGCAAAGGGAAGTACCTGAGACCATGCTCATTGTTCGAAATATATTGCCATATTGGAAGGAGGAGTTGGAGAAGGTGCTGGACCATTTATGAACCGCAATCCTCATGACGTGGGGCTGTTAAAAAGTGTTGGAGCAGTGCGGATACAATTGAAACCTGTTGCGGTACTACCACAGGTAAAGCAGTACACCATGTCTAGTTCTCAGTGGTAGCGAATCCTGCTACCATTCTCTGTAATATCCCTACTGGATTGACCCACTTCACAGTGATTGATTTAAAGAATGCATTTTTCTCGTTCCTCTTACACACCAATTTTCAGTACCTCACAGCGTTTTCATATCATTATCAGAGATTCCAGCACACAAGGTTGCCCCAGGGGTACTGTGAATGTCTGAGTGTTTTCAATGGGGTGGTTCAAATGGATTTGGGGAATTTACATGTGTCCAGTACAGTAATCCAGTACGTGGATGATTTACTAGTCTAAAGCACTTCAGAAGAACAGTGTCGGGGAGATTCAATAACGCTCTTCACCCTGCTTGCAGAGAAGGGTTAACAAGTGGACAAAGAAAAATTTCAATTCTGCCAGACAGAGGTAGTATATTTGGGACAAGTGATATCGCCCGCAGGAAGGAAGGTAATGCCAGAGAGAGCCGCTGCAGTCCAGAATACACTCCAGTAAGTCAAAGTGAAACAAATTCAGCCGTTTTTGGGACTCTGTAACTATTGTAGATCATGGATCTTTGGCTACTCTAGTTACATGAGGACCTTGCTTCAGGGACTTAAGGAGGTGCAGAAGGTGAAGGGGCTAATAGAATGGTCTGAAGAGATGACAACCTGCTTTCTGAACTCAAGGCTGGGATCAGTAATGCTCCGGTCTTGGTGACCCTGAATCACAAGAAACCATTCTATTTATTTTTTCATTCAAATGGGCAAGTGATGACAGCAGTCCAGGACCCGTAAACATCACTAGGTCATAAATATTTAGCGTACTACATCGGACTCCTAGACCCACTAATGCAGGGACAGTTTTCTTGTGAGCAGGCTTTAGCGGCAGCGACTTTTTCAATTCAAAAGTATTCAACCATTACTATAGGTTGCCCGAGGACAGAGTACGTCTTTGCGATCTTGAAAAAAGTCCATGTTGACTTTGACAAACCAGAGAGTCTCGGGTATGAGATTATCTTGTCAAATGCTTCCATACATCCAGTTCAGTGTCGCCTAGTCAATCCCATGACTTTTGTAGCAGAGCCAGTGAAACTTGATGACATTGTCCACGACTGTGCAATTTATGAGGGAAAAGAGAAAGAAAGGGCGATTGTTAAGGAGGATGCCTTGGAGGGAGGTGAGGTACTTTTTGTTGATGGCGACTCAACAATTAATCAGGACACTGGTGAGAGGCATATAGGTGTGGCCGTTGTGAACCTTGTGGATGGGGAATACCAGGTCAGGATGAAGAAATGGTTGCCTTCATATTACTTTGTGCAAGTGGCAGAACTAGTGGCACTTATAGAGGCACTGGAAATGAGTAAGAGGAAGGCAGTCACTATCTGCGCATGTAACCTCCACTGTACATTCAGGCTTGTCGAGGTGGCAGAGAAGAAGATTTAGGAGATCTGACAGGACCCCTGTTCACAGAGGTAGAAATTGTGAAATGCGCCACACGCACTAACGGTACTAGCCCAATAGCTCTTGGAAATGATGATGCCTCCAAAGCTTCGAAAGAAGCTGCATATTTGCCATTCACAGAGTCCCAGAAAATGGAAACCCTTCTGCCAGCCCTGTACATTGTGCTCCATTCCCTTCAAATTATGGAAATGCAGGAGTAAGCACCCAAGGCTGAAAAGGAGCTCTGGGCAAAGATAGGATGTGCCCTCTCGCCCACAAATTTTCTGTGGAGACAGGCGCTTACTGGGAAAGGTAGTAATGCCTGTAGAACTGCTTCTTGTGACAGTGGAGCATCTACCTGTTGCACACTTCTCAGTGACAAATTACAGCAGAGATCTAAGAGAAATGGTTCATACCAAAACTCCAAGAACAGGTAAGTAGATTTGTAGGGAACTGCATAGTTTGAAGGGAATTCAACCATGAGGATGGTAAGAGGAGTTTTGCTCAGGCCCTCTGTGCCATTTCGGGAGATCCATATGGATTGCATGGACATGATTCAGAGATGTAATAATGTTTGCTATCTTATTGTTGTTTGCCCATTTTCTATTGGCTCGAGGTTGGTCCCAGCGTACACCCTGATGCTATGTCTGCGGCAATATTTTTAGATTATGATCTAAATTCAGCACCAATAGTAAATGCACATGGTTTTGCAGCAGATAATGTGAGGAGAGTGAGGAACAAGATATCTGTAGGATTTTGCTACATCTGCTCTCTTATCCTCCATGCTTCCCTGTCCCTAGGATAATTATCACCGTTGAAATAGTGTTAGCATTCATGCTGTGTCTAGTGCATCTAGATCTCTGCAGGGTCTGAGGGCAGTTTCCCGGGCAATCAGCCACAGCATCTATCTTACCTGTTGATGAAGAATGTTTGACCACTTATCGTATAGAACAGAAGAATGTGCATTGTACGCAAAGAGTACAGTTCAATTTAAAAGGGTCCATCATAATGAACAACCGATGGGAACAAGGGGTGAAGAGTTGCAGAGTTGGAGGAATGAGGGGATTGTCAGAAGAAGGTGTGGCACAGGTTAACCAAGAATTTGGAAATGTATGGAAGACATATCTAAAGTATTTTACATGGCTTAAGGAGCCAGAGAAACCTGTTAAGATACAGTTACTCACACACTTTGTTTCTGAGTTTTAATTGTGATGGCACAGTGTCTGTTGTTAAAAATGGGAACTGAAGTTTCACACTTCACATCACTGATCTGGCTGGAGGTACGTTTGCACTTCTTGATGTGTTTTGGTCTTGTGGACAATTCGGCTACAGGCAATTGCCTACAACCTGGCAAGGTGTGTGCAGTCTCACCATGCTACATGTGCCTGTCCATGTTATTCCTGAGGATCAATTGGTACTTTCCCGCTCATTGCCTAAAGACACGTCTGTGCCTCCTTTGCCCCTTGTGCCCCGTGCATCCCCTGTATCATCATATATGGACAACCCAATGTCTTTGCTTGATCGTGAAGAAGAAGAACCATTGCAACGGACCAAGTGGTCTAATTACATTTCGGTGATATCTTCAAATCTCTGATGGACATTCCTAAGCAGTATCGACTGTTCAGTTGGACTTACACGCTTATTTTTTCCCTGTTGGCCCTGGGTGTTCAAGCCATCACAAATGGGAAATGGCTCCAGGTCAGCCTCTACAAACTCTTGTTGTTTGTAAATTCCTCTGAGTCTGCTTTTAGTACAACCAAAGAAGAACTATGGGATAGGTAAATCTTTGACCTCCTAACAGCTATGAAGGGAGGAGTCTGCCAGGAAATTGTCAGAATACGCTGCACATTTTTGCCTCCCAATGACTTGGTGATCGGAACGCCAACTCAGACAATTGCTGCTTTGCACAAGCTTAGGGTGGTCATGGAGAATGAAGCAGGAATCACAAATGACCCTTGGTTGGACTCTTTTTTCTAGGGTGCCATCTTGGTTGAGCCTAGCTGTCAAAATCTTAATGCCAATTTCTTTCTTTTTTCTTATTATCTTTTGTTCCTGTCAAATGCTCTTATGATGCCGTTCAGCCCATATACCGAAAGCAGCTCCCATGATGATTGTGACTCTGTCCAAAGCTAGAACCACTACCATTTCATATCACATGGGTACTCAGACTGAAGTTGTCTTGTGTCCTCCACCAAATTGGGATGATTGTGTGGAGCAGCGGGTACATTGGGGAAATGGTGTGGGGACGAATTGGGTTTATTCAGCGGAGGAGTATGCCGATAGTGGGACTGATGTGAGTGATGGTTGTAGGGTTTTATTTGCCTGAAAAGATGGTTTTGAAGAATAGAAATTGGTTTATTAGTTAATGTATTAAATAAAGGGGGTGGTCGATAGAGCTCTTAAAGAGAAAGAGGGGTTCACGTTGCACATGCCATATTGATCACTGAGAGAACAGTGAGTTTGACGCGATGTTGCAATTCAACAGGTATCTAGTGTAGTTAATGGCAACTGATATGTGTTACTTTTAGTGTTACTTTGTGTTTAAGTTGATACATTTAGATTTGCATGCACGCAGCAAGATAAATATCAAAACTGCTAATGCAAATATAAACATACTATAGGCATGGTATGCCAAGTAGCACCTAGAAGCGGGCAGTGAGGACCTTCATATGCACATGCAAAAATGATTTGCAATGGGGAAATCACAGTGCAAGGATGTGTTAGCCTTGAACATACATGCACATACATGGGGGTCTTTAGGGATATGTGTTTGGAGACAGTTGAGGTACGTGGTGAATATACAAATCTGTAAGCTGCACATTCTCGCATAGCTAGGGATTGTGCGGCCTAAGAGCCAGGGTTGGTGAGATGAACTGTGTGTGACTGGGAAAGCTGGTTTAGAAAGGTTGAAGGCTGAGGAAGGGCAGTGGGTAGCTGTGAAAATATCATATGGTCAATTACAGCCAGGCTCAACTTTTCAGGACTATTGTGGAAAGGTGGTGTACTCTTTCTAAGTGCATTGGAGCATGTTATTCATTGTCCAGGGAAGTACAGCCATCTGTTTGTGACCAAATAATAAACCGGGTGCAAGGGCCGCTTACGGGGAGAGTTGACAAATGCTTTTTGGTTTTCAATTAGATTCTCAGGTTGTACACAGAAGCCAAGCATGTTGAATTGGTAGTCATGTAGATTAGAGTGAAAAAAGGACGCAAGCAAGTCTGTACAGGTAAGATATTTATCGCCAGATCAAAGGGAACTTGTTATTTCTCCACGTATTCATATCGTTAAAGTGTCTTTGCAAACCATGTGCATCACGTCCGGGGTTAGAGATTCCAGGCCAGCTGGAACCTGTAATAAATTATGTTTGTTAATTAGTAATTATGGAATGACGTCAAGACCTACCATTGAAAGATCCCAAAAAAGGGTGTTCTACAAATATGAGCTGATGATGGTAGCTAAATAAATGTGTCCAATGGGGGCGTCAGAATTGAAGGAGATTGGATTTCTTTTGTATAGGTTTGACCAATCATTTGTGGGTGGATGATTTGTAGTAAAATGTGTTGAGTGTTTTTACTGTTACAACATGTATAAAATGTATCAACTTGTGTGGTTCGAGGAGACTCAGGTTAGTTTGACTCTACAGCGTGATATAGCCCCTCCCTGCCGTTTGTACAATAAATTTGCTTTATGGTTAAATGTGCACTCATTTCTTAAGAGGTGGGACTACTTTTGGTTAAGGTGATCAGAGGCCCATGTGCACAATTAATCCAAAGTTATTTTGTCAGCTATAAACTTTCATATATTAGACTCATTTCTATGAACACATATTAGTTGTGCTTCATTCAGAAAGTTATGAATACTTCATGTAAACAGTTTTAAAGTTGACAAGCACATTATCAGTTCTCACCATCAATTGGATTGATGAATCTGAATGGAATCCCCAATATCTAATAATAGTTTTTTTTTTATCTTGATTACTGCTCAGGAACTGTCCCACTCTTCCACTTAACCTATCCATTGAGGAGTTTATATGGATCCCAGGGATGATTTTGAATAGAAGTTCTGTTTGCTTTTGAGGTTCTAGAGGGAGCTGAACCAGGGTTTTAGAAAAGATCCTCAAATTACTGGGAAGCTGTTGTGACATGTTTAGACATGGGTTCTGAATAGCTAGAAGCAGATTTGTGCATAATTTATGTCACCTTATTTCATTTTCAAACATCACGATTTCACATTACGCACAACTCAGAGTGCTATTCGCAATGAGTAGGAACTGCAATACCCAATACCTCTCACTGTATGGACACCTCCGTATACGTCATCGCGCTCTACGCGATGATGCAATGTTAATAGAAGGTAACTGCACTCACGGCGTCTCATTACCATTGGCAATGCGGTCGCCGTATTGCAGCTACACTTGGAAAGCATACAGCGAGTACACAAGATTCCGTCAAGTAAGTGACGACCGGTAATTATTATATCGTGAAGCGCAAGACTTCAAAAGGGACATATATCTTAATACATGCACCCTTACCAACAGGCTTGGGGGCGTACACGGATATATATGCCGGTGATCAATTGGGCCACGTCACAAGTTTTCTACGCGCTCAGAGTGCTCCACAAGTGGAGACGATTACTTCATGTTTACAAGGTATGCTTTGGGTATTACCTTTTCACCAGATTCGAGAAACTACAATAGTTTTCATTAAAACAACATTCTTCTTGATTATATAACTACCATTAGCATATGCAATTGTAGCAAACGCACGACATACATGATAGTTTTCCTGTTCTTTCAGCTAGTCTATGAACACAGAATGCACATGAAGTGATCCCATATTGGCAATTGGAACTTCAGTACTGCTTGTGAAGCAGACTACACACAGACTGGTGACTGCAAGGAATTCTTTGAAGTGAGACGGAGTATTTTGACAAGAGATGTTGTTACTGCAGTTATGTGTTATGGGAATTATATCATGAAAAACATTTGTGTTGTAAGATGGTATATGCTCAGCAGGTATTTCGGGGTGATTATAACCCCTTATTTTGTTAATATATTTTAGAACCTGCCCTGCGAATGGACTGGAAGTACGAAAAGCATTGGCTGGGGCCTCTGCAAAAATGAAAAAATTCAAATAAAAGCATTGTTGAAAAACTTTGAAAATACATGAAGAGCATCATATGGTACAACCTGATCAGGTTGAACATAAAATATATTGAAGGATAAAGAATTCAAGTTTTACATTTGCAGTAGTATTTACTACACATCAGGCGTCTCCAAAGCTCAGTGAGAGTCTCATTGAGCACACCTTGCCTTTATGCTTTGTTGTGACGAAGTGTACGCCACATTAATTGGATGATGTCTTAACCTTCCACAGAACAACAGACTAAGAATCACAAATTGAATAAACCTGCAAACATCACAACTAAGCATTGAATAACTTTCCGAGGAAGCGGAGGCCATTCTAAATCTTATTACAGATTCTGGGCTCAAATTACAACCCTCTGATCCGATCAAAAAAATAAAACAGTTGGAGTACTTGATTTGTAAACAAATCAAGCGGTTACATTAACAAATCATGCGGTTACATTAACCAAATATCATCGAGCACAACGCATACCAACAGGACTACGAATGCCGTTGCGACTGACACTGTGCAAGGACAATAAAGATTTTGTGAAAAAATGGGAAAACATTTTGAATAAGTGTTTGTTGGACCTTATTCTTCTCACCATACAGGAATTGTCTAAATAATTACTTGTGATCAACACAGAGATAGAAGAGCTCCAAGCCGAATAGGCTGTGACCTTCAGCAAGGAAGAGATGGGGAAATCTTTGGATGACATTAATCCTAAATTGGAAGCATATAAAACCGAATTGGAAACAAAGAAAATACATAAATCAAGCGTGACACATACGATTACCATACCAACGAGGTGTACACCTGGATGCTGAAATACAACAACCCGAGTCGGCCACAAAGACACAGTTCAACTGATCGTTCAAGTTCAGACTCAGAGACCCAAACATGCCAGAACACAGAAGACAGACCTGACCAACAACCTGAGACTGGAGCAAGACAACCAGCTCCACGCGCAACACCACCACCCGGAGGACGTCTTCCTTTTTTAGAGAAGGCCAAAGACAGAAGAAAAGAACCAGGAGGGGGAGACGAAAGGGCAGAAACATCCGGCTTGCAGAGCAGGTACCCGAGTCGCAGGACCTAGTAATCAACTTATCAAAATGGATGCTTACCGTCTCTGAGAGCTTGTCACTTCAGAAAGGCTTACATTTTGTTCCAACCTATACCTCAACACTGTTTGATACGAAAGTCGAGCTGTTCAAGTGTATACATAAATTAAAGTTGAAAGCACACTTTGCAGACATCGACATGGAGAAACAACAATCAGCTTCTAACTACCTTGAATTACGTCCAGAAAGCGCTTATATACCCCATTACCACATGGAACCATAAATGTGTTTCATGACACAATACTCAATGACTTGAAAAAAGTTTCATTTCAAGCACCAAAATACAGAAATCTGAGTACGAAAGAAATGGCACTCATCGGAAACCTATATGAGGACAGTGAAATTATGATGCGGTTGGCTGACAAAGGAGGCGCACTCGTAATAATGAATGCATCTGATTATGAACTGGAATGCCAACATCAATTAAGTGACACAGGAACCTATCGTCTACTGCCAGGAGATCCTAAACTAGCAATAAAAAAGAAGAATGACGCTACGTTAATGGAGGCCGAAGATAATGATTGGATCTCAGACAAAACCAAAGATTTTCTCACAACACAGCATCCAAAGATTCCTCATTTTTATCTACTACCAAAGATCCACAAAACATTGCATAATCCTCCAGGGAGACCCATCGTGGCAGCCACTAATTGATTATTACAACCATTGGGAACATACATTGATAAAATCTTGCAACCAATCATCCAAAAATTCCCAGCATACATGAAAGATACCACCAATTTTCTGAACAGGATATACAAACAGCCTGATTCATGGAATTAATGTGCGCTGAAAATTCCCGCGCAAGCGTGCGAAACATGCGAATCGCAGTGCAAGTGTGAAAATCGCAGTGCTAGTGCGAAAATCGCAGCAAAACTCGCACACATCGATTCATGGACGTCCGTGTGTGAGTAAAATCTGGGACGTGCGCTGAAAATCTGCGTGGCGCACGCCGGCACACAGGTCATCTAACGGCGTGCGCTACGGCCACAGCGAAAGCGCAAATAGCGCGGCACACATAACAAAAGTAGGCGTAACACGGAGAGTGACACGCGGAATGGGGAATGAAAATGTGGGCATCACGGGGGAAGTACAGGAGGCAAGTGCGCGGAACGCCCACACGCTCGCCTACAACAAGTATTCATGGAATCGAATAGGACAAACCAGCGCACGGGCGAAGACGCGCACAGGCCTAAACACGTCCGCCACACGAAGGCAGGCGCCAAAATGTGCGCTAACAAAAAGTACATATATACAGTTCTGATGAATGTCCCATACTGTGGCCCTCTAGGACAAATGACGTGCAAAGTGGTACGAGACAAACACGGAAACGCGCTGTGTCAAAAATAGCGTGTGTGTGTATTTCGGGGGTGCGTGGGAAGTTTCACACGCGATTGGCCTTGGGCGAGCGGGGTACGTGTAAATCTGGGGTTCGCGGGATGTTTCACACGCGATAGGCCCTGTGCGAGTGGGGTGCATGTATTCCTGGGGTTCGCGTGAAGTTTCACATGCGATTGGCCTGGGTACGTGTAAATCTGGGGTTCGGGGGAAGTCTCACACGCGATTTCAGCAGGGTACGTGTATTTCGGGTGTGCCGTGGAGTCCTACACGTCAATTGGCAGTGTGGCTCCTCCCAGGTGTTCGCTCTACACTGTCCACAGCCCCTGGAGGCAGCCCACACCACAGGGGACTACCCTGCACCCCTAGTCATGTCCTGCAGGCAGCCCATCCACCATGGGCATGCCCCCCAGGCAAGCCACATGTCAGCTTGCACTACTGATCACCAACGAATGACCCCCTCCACCCCCACCCCCCAGCACTGAGGGGCACCTGCCAGCAGGCCCCCACTCATGTCCCCCAGCACCCCCACCACCCAGCACTGAGGGGCACCTGCCAGCAGGCCCTCACTCATGTCCCCCAGCACCCCCACCCCCCAGCAGTCAGGGGCACCTGCCAGCAGGCCCCCACTCATGTCCCACACATGTCCCCCAGCACCCCCACCCCCAGCAGTGCAGGGCACCTGCCAGCAGCCCCCCACTCATTTCCCACTCATGCCCCCTTGCACCCCCAACCCCCATCAGTGCGGGGCACCTGCCAGCAGGCCCCCACACATGTCCCCCAGCACCCCCACCCCCCCAGCAGTGCAGAGCTCCTGACAGCAGGCCCCCACTCATGTCCCACACATGTCCCCCAGCACCCCCACCCCCCAGCAGTGCAGGGCACCTGCCAGCAGGCCCCCACTCATGTCCCACTCATGTCCCCTTGCACCCCCACCCCCCAGCAGTGCAGAGCACCTGCCAGCAGGCCCCTACTCATGTCCCCCAGCAGCACCACCCCCCAGCAGTGCAGGGCACCTGCCAGCAGGCCCCCACTCATGTCCCCTTGCACCCCCCACCTCCCAGCAGTGCAGGGCACCTGCCAGCAGGCCCCCACTCATGTCCCCCAGCACCCCCACACCCCAGCAGTGCAGGGCACCTGCCAGCAGGCCCCCACTCATGTCCCCTTGCACCCCTACCCCCCAGCAGTGCAGGACACCTGCCAGCAGGCCCCCACACATGTCCCACTCATGTCCCCTTGCACCCCCACCCCCCAGCAGTGCAAGGCACCTGCCAGCAGGCCCCACTCAAGTCCCACTCATGTCCCCTTGCACCCCCACCCCCCAGCACTGAGGGCCACCTGCCAGCAGGCCCCCACTCATGTCCCCCAGCACCCCCACCCCCCAGCAGTGCAGGGCACCTGCCAGCAGGCCCCCACTCATGTCCCACTCATGTCCCCTTGCACCCCCACCCCCTAGCAGTGCAGGGCACCTGCCAGCAGGCCCCCACTCATGTCCCACTCATGTCCCCTTGCACCCCCACCCCCCCAGCAGTGCAGGGCACCTGCCAGCAGGCCCCCACTCATGTCCCACTCATGTCCCCTTGCACCCTCACCCTCCAGCACTGAGGGGCACCTGCCAGCAGGCCCCCACTCATGTCCCCCAGCACCCCCACCCCCCAGCAGTGCAGGGCACCTGCCAGCAGGCCCTCACTCATGTCCTACTCATGTCCCCTTGCACCCCCACCCCCCAGGCAGTGCAGGGCACCTGCCAGCAGGCCCCCACTCATGTCCCCCAGCACCCCCACGCCCCAGCAGTGCAGGGCACCTGCCAGCAGGCCCCCACTCATGTCCCCCAGCACCCCCACCCCCCAGCAGTGCAGGGCACCTGCCAGCAGGCCCCCACTCATGTCCCACTCAGGTCCCCTTGCACCCCCACCCCCCAGCAGTGCAGGACACATGCCAGCAGGCCCCCACTCAAGTCCCACTCATGTCCCCTTGCACCCCCACACCCTAGCAGTGAAATGGCGATCTCATGACACAAACCAAAAGTCAACTATGTACATCAACACATGTCCGCCACACGAAGGCAGGCGGTAGCGTCCCTGCACATTAAAAAAATGTGCGCTAACAAAAAGCATGTATATACAGCTCTGATGAATGTCCCATACTGTGGCCCTCTAGGACAAATGACGTGCAAAGGGGTACGCGACAAACATGGACACCCGCTGTGTCAAAAATAGCATGTATTCCAAGGGGTGCGCGAGAAGTTTCACACGCGATTGGGCCTGGGCGAGCGGGGTACGTGTATTTCAGGGGCTCGTGGTGTTAGGGAGAATTCTCTGTTTAGGCTGAATTTCCTAACCTAGTGAGTCCCCCAGCAGCTTTGCTGGATTTCTGGAGTTTGTTTTATTCCATCCTGCCAAGAGTGAGACTCTTTTTCTCCCACTCTTGGACATGAATGTGGTTAATTCCTTTGAATGTCAATGTGTTCTATGGGCTATGGGGTCTTTTACTCCATAGGGTCTCATATGTTTTTCTATGTGTGTTACACCGCACCCTCCGTGCCGTAACACTGGGGCGTCCTAGAGGATCCCCGCCATAGACTCCATACCCTGGGACTGACTACTGTCTCCCAGGGCATGTAAAGTCACCATTGGCTTTACTAGACCTAAATTTACTAACACAACTAGTACAAACCATCCTATTGTGGACGTACTAGTAGGGGTAATTTGATTACCCCTGGGTCTGTTATTTGAGGGGGCACTGTCCCGTCCGCCCTCGTCGAGTTTTGGCTGGTGGCAGTGCAAACTACTTGTTATATTCGACCCCGAATATAACCCTATGGGATTCTTCCCATTGTTGGAGGTTAATACTTTTTCTCGTTAATCTCTAACATACCACCGGTTTATTTATCTTAAATAAATCTATCGGTTGGTATTTTCTGCCAGAACTCGGTTTTTAAAATGGCGTCTGTGTTCGTCTCTGTGACTGCTAAACCAAAGGTTGAGCCCTTTGTTCCACTTTTGGCGGGCTTCTGCACAGATGCCCTCCAAAGTGGTGCCATTCTGTCTGGGTACCACAGGGGGTGTGGGAGGGGGTTTAGGCACCCTGGACTGAGTTGCCTTGCCAACTCAAGTCGCACTCTGGTGTGATTGGCCCAAGTGGTGAGCCACCCCGCTCACCACTTAGCGTGTTTTGATTGACAGCTAGGCTGAATGAATGGGGGTTTTCTGCATAAAAGCAGGGCTTTTGGGACTGGATCTTCAGAAGTCGCCACAGGACCTAAGAATCCGATGAGGGTAAAGCTGAGCCGACCTGCAACGACGACACCTCCGGTGGAGCCCTGCTGAGCCGACTCACCACTTCCCAACGACAGAGGAGATCTCCCGGCTGGAGAGTCTTCTTCCCCTGATTGGTGGGAACAACCAGTCCCCTTTGCTTTTTCTTCGCTTCCAGGGCGTAGTGATCGAATTGCCCGTGCTGAGCACCCTGGCAACCGGATAGCCACTAACCCGTATCGCGACCAAAAGGTGGTGCCTTGTGACGGAGCACTCCGCGGCTGGTCTCTTCCCTGGTGGTGCAACAATCTTCAACTTTCCTTCGACGACGAGAGCATCTCTTCTCTTGGCAAAGCCCCGACTTGCATCCACCACCAGGAACAACTGCCCCCGCCGGAGCTGTCTCTCCACATACAAGGTACCGTGTCCGCCTGGCTTCCCTTGTGATGGTTAGCGTGAGGTGTCTTAATCCTCGCCTCTCCATTGGGTCACCTCCAAGCCTTCTTAAACTTTCTGTTCTGAACTGGTCCAATCTTTCTGTGACAATTTGCGCCAAAGACTCGAAGTGCATTTCCACTGTGATACTTTTTGGGACATATCGCCTTGCCTCTCTCCGAGTGGGCCTGGCCTCTGAACTTTGCGATCTACAGTAGACTAGACCCTGCCTTACTTGCCTTGCATTTATTCATAAAAGTGTTGGTACCGAGTTGATTTCATACCCTGCCTTCTCTCTCCCGTCCTAACGAATACTAGAGTGCCATCTAGGTTAAAAGCATTCACCTCTGTCTGCAAATAAGTGGTGCCGTTGAACCTAGACTTGTCGAACTATTGTTAGGGGGATTGATTTACTTATAGTAATTGTAATTGAAGTTGTTTGCCGTATTAGTGCCAGTGTGTTTTTCATAGATGTGTTTTTATAAATAAATAACTATATATCTTTACACCGAAGCTCTGTTCCGTGTTTGCTTGTTCTACTGTGTAAATTGCCCTTTTTGTATACTCCACATACTGCCTAACTCTTCTTGAGGGAAGTCTGACTGCTCAGCCACAGCTACCAAGTGAATCTGTGTGGTACAGACTGCTACCAAGTGGGTTTACTGCCAAACACCTGTAGTCCTAAATCTTTTGCAGTGGTCCCAGAGGGAATTGCACAGGTTTCCCCCTAACACGCGGGAAGTTTTACATGCGATTGGGCCTGGGCGAGCGGGGTACGTGTATTACTGGGGTGGGAGGGGAAGTACAGGAGGCAAATGCGCGGAACGCCCACACGCATGTGCCGAAAAAGACGCGCTAATCTGGAAACACGTACACCAGCAGGAAGCAGGCGTACGTGGACCCGCGCAGCATAAAAGTGCGTGCAAACAACAAGCAAGCTCAGACGCCAGGATGAACATACCATTCCTAGCAGCTGTGGTTGTGGGATACCGCAGGAGGAGGAGGAGGATAGTCAGGCCCAGAATTTTCACACCCAGAACCAGCCTTTTTGGGATGCCTGATGACCAGGTGTATGGGAGGTACAGGTTTCCACCTCACATAATACTCCACCTGGTCAGTGAATGGGAGGATGATCTCACATCACCCACCCTCTGCTCCCAAGCACTCAGCCCCCTGGAGAAGGTCCTCAATGTACTGCACTTTTTGGCCACCGGATCATTTCAGTGGACAAGTGCCATAGTGGGGGGCTGTCACAGGCCACACAGTCACGCTGCCTACACCAGGTCTTGGCCATCATGACTGCACGCCCATCAGTCCGCAGGCACATATACCTGCCCAGAACACCTGCAGAAAGGCAGGCTGCCGTCCAGGATTTATACGGGGTGGCACAATTCCCCAAAGTCCTAGGTGCCATTGATTGCACCCATGTGGCTCTACATTCCCCCAGGTCATCAGAGCACATCTACAGAAACCGCAAGCACTGGCATTCCATCAACGTGCAGGTAGTATGTGATGCCAAGGGAATCATCACCTCCGTATATGCCAACTATCCAGGGTCCACCCACGACAGTTTCATTTACAGAATGTAAACCCTAAACCGGGACCTAGAAGCTGGGCGGCATGGCGATACATGGCTGCTTGGTGAGTATAAATGCCACAGCACATGCATGCATGCCAGATACTGAGTAACGTCACAACCCCACTAATGATACCCATCACCACCTCCCCAGGGGACAGTGCCTACCCTCTGAGCACCCACATGATGACGCCAATTCGGAACCCCACCACGCCACCCGAGGTAAGATACAACACAGCCCATATTGCAACCCGGGGCATAGTGGAGCGCACATTCAGAGTGCTCAAGTCACGCTTTCGCTCCCTTGACTGTTCTGGCGGGCAGCTGTTATACGCTCCCCCAGTAGTATGCAGGATCATAGTGGCAGCATGTGTCCTGCACAACGTTGCAACACGCCGGGGCCTGCTGGTGGACATGGTGGTGCCCCCACGTTCCCAACCACATGCACGCCCACTGCGCATGGGAGGGGAAAGGGCACGGGGTGAGGCAGCCCGAACGCAGCTGGTGGCTAATTACTTCACTTAGAATCACACCCCTGTGGAGTGCACACAGCCCTGCCATATACCAGCTGACAATCAATGATGATGACATAAGGGACAGTCAACTGTCACAACCATACCAGCCTGAGATTGGTCACCTGGAAGTGTCACAATGTGTGCATCCCTACCTACAGAAACACCACCAATGCTGTCTCATCAAAAGACACATATGCTGCTAAATGCATTAACCCCTTGCAAAATACAACATGAGAACAGTGCCATGTCACCCAACCCCTCCCCAGCACCACCCAACACACCATGACATGTCATGCTACGTGAGAGCAAACAAAGCAATCCCGAAAACCTGACACAAGTGTCACAAAGTACAGTGTCCCTAATGGAAACTGGACACACACAATATGCTCCCAGTAATGTTGAACTAACAACACACATGACGAAATACTTACCAACAATACAATGCAGCTACACAAGCTCAAACATAACTAAAACATTACAGTACTAAATTAAAGTAGTCGTAGTCTTACAACCTGAATATGCCACCACATCGCCCCCTTCCAACTGTAGTCTTGCAGGCTTCAAAACTTGTCTGTGTACTGCATACAACATGAACTCCATCTCCAAAGTAGACGGCCTTGTATAGACATGAGGAATGAACCTGCAAATTTAGAGGGAGACATGGAAGCAGATGCATACATAATTACAACATGCAGTGTACAATACAACAACAATATACACAAGGAATGTCTACACAGTATTGACTACAGACTGCCCACACAGCTCATGGGAGCCCAACATCACTGTGTACATCACTGTCACTTGGTCACACCCTTTGCAAGCCCATGAAAACGGGAAGCAGGAGGGGTGTGTGTCTCACAAACCCAAGCATCGAACCCAAACTCAGGACAAGCCTGCATGTGCCCAGCCGGAATACAGTGGATGCCCACGGTAGCCACACAAGGCAACGCACTGTCAAAAAATAATCAAAAATCAAAAATCAAAAAATAATCAAAAATCAAAAATCAAAAATGGCCACATGGGGGCTGGGGGTGGGGAGGGGAGGCCACCCAGGATGTCCGAGGACAGGGTGCGCACCAACAGCCGCCTGTATGGATGTTGGGAAAAAAACACCTCCATGGGCTCATGGCCTGCACGGCTATGCCAATGTGGGAGAACTGCTCCTGTCGCTCTGAGCATCCTCTGCTGCTGCCACAGGAGGTGGTGGTGCTATGGGAGGCAGCCCACGCAAAGCCCTGGTATGGTCCTCCATGGCAGCAAGCATGAGGGTGTGGAAGGTCTCGTTCTGGAGGATTATAGTGCGGAGATCCCCATGCAGCACCTGACGTGATGCCCGGATCTCCTCCCGAGTTGCCTGCATCTCAGCTGAGAGCGAACGTGTGAGCCGCTCCAGCTGCTGTTCTGTCCTCAAGTTAGTGGAAGTCTCAAGGTCAACAAGAGTCTCCCTGAGGTGATGGAGTTCTACCCTCAGAGCTTCCCTGTGGCCCTGGGACTCTATTGATATCAATCGGCGTAGAGTCTCCAGTGTCGCCCGTCTGTCCCTGTTGGACGTCAACATGTCCTCCCTGTGTGATTGGCAAATGGAGTCTGTTGCCAGCTGTAGTTGCTCCATCTGCCTTTCAGGGGGGACAATGGAAGTGGCCACCCTTTCCATTGCTTGAGCCATCAGCTCAACTGATGCTGCCTGTTGGGTTGCCATACCGTACATGGATTGATCCCATGCGGTATTGCCTGGTGGCGTACGGCCACCACGTCGGCGGGCACCACACCTGTTTGGGGCAAGGCGATCTGCGCCTTGCTGTGCCGGCACAGCCTGAGGCTGCAGGACTGCATTCCCCCTCTGATCTGCTGGCCCAGGAACAGGATCAAATGTTGTGGAGTGTGACCCTGCACCCGTAACCGCCAAAGGCTGACTAACCAACACTGACATCCCCATAGAGGGTTCTACCCCTGGTGAAGGTGGGTTGGACAGAACAGAATCCCTTCCAGAAACACTTACCTGCGACGCCACACAGGTCTCATCACCCGAATCAGCACCTGAATAGAGGTCTGGGGAGGTGCACCCAGAGACACCCTTTGACAGAATCGTCTGCAGCAAGAGTGGGTTCTCACCCACCACCACACCACGTCCCCCACTGGTGGCTGGTTGTGCCTCAGATTCCTCCTGGGTCTGCACCATCTCCTCAACCTCAACAGCATCAAGTGCATAATCCCCTGCAAAAACATGAAAGACTAAAAATGGAAACAGGCATTAGCACCATAGCACACAAATAGGCCTGACAAGCTACAGAACCAGCACATGATTTACACATGCCCCACATGACTAAAACCCTCCCATGCATGCACTGTCACAGAGTTGGAAGGGGAGGCAAAAGTCAGACACTGATGACACCAAGATGGAAGAGCAACATATTTGCTGCATGCTGGGTAGCACTCCCATCACGCATTGGCCTGTGAGTGGCATGTCCTATACACATAAATGACACATGCCATCACACAGATGGCATGTACCATAGCCATGGTACATTCCACAAGTACATCCATATGTCAGTGAATGAGTACTGTCACCCATCCATGTGAGATGGACATGAAGAGATGAAAAATGCCACATAGTGTGAAAAGATACGCCATGTGCCACACACTGCAACACATCCAGTGTACAAAAATACAGTGATTGCAGGGCCATGTACACATCAATGGTTGTGCACTTCAACATGACAGGAAACAACTAGCATGTTCCACATTCAAACAGGCCCAAAAACATCATGTGATCAGGACAATACTCATTCAGCCTGAATGGTGAAATCATTCAACTACCAAGGTGACACATGTGGGCCAATGTGGGGTTCTTCAATGACAGAAGCATGTCACATATGTCACAATAGGGCTGAGGAATGCGTTGCAAAAGTGGGAGAATTGAAACAATCAGCCTGAAAGAACACTGAAAAATACAAACAATGTTGTTGCATGATGCCACCTCAAGGGCAACTGCTGTAATGTTGTGCTAAATTACTACTGTGGGCAGAAGGGATACTGTCACACCCAAATTCAAGGCTGCAGAATGTTTTGGATGAAGCACATGGGTGACCCATACTACTCAGTGACACACACCCTCACCTGCCACTCAATCAGAACCCGTCACCCAAACAACATACACATGCATTACACACACACGCATGGGCACTCACCGGACAATGTGTCATAATCAGGTAGTTCTCCCACACCTCGGATCTGTTCCTCTGTGACAAAGGTCCCAGCAACAGACTCATGTTCAGTGAGTTTGTTGTCCTCTTGTGGAGACCCACCGCCAGTCACCAGAGTAGCGGCATGATTTGAGGCCAGCTTGTTCTTTGCTCTGTGTTTCAGGTCGTTCCACCGCGTGTAGCAATCATCAGCTGAGCGCCTCACAAATCCAAGGGCACTTATGCGGTCGGCGATGGTCTGCCAGTGTGACTTACGTTGACCAGGTCACCTGCAGTCACCACCATTTTGTGGCTATGTGCCAACACATAGCTCACAAGTGCATCAAGTTCCGAATCATTGAAGCAAGGCTTCCTTGAGGTACCGGAGTGTGTAGCCGTGCCTGGGGTCTCAGCCTATCGTGCCAGAGCACCCTTCTTCCTCTTCTTTAAAGGTGGAGCAGAGCCAGAGTGGCTTACGCCGCTCTGGTCAGTAGGGGCAGAATCACCGGTGGACTGGGTAGTAGGAGTGTGGGAATGCACAATGACCATAGTCCTTGATGCAGGCATTGGTTGCAGGGTAATGTTGGCAGGGGGAATGTCAGTTTGATGGACTGGGACTGACACTGTCCTGGCTGGGAGAGTCAGAGCTGGGGCGGATGGATCTGCAGCTGCCCCTGCAGCCTCCCCACCCTGCATACTTGGGGCAGCAGATGACATAGCTGCCCCACATACACGTGGATTGGTGACAAAAACTTGCACCGCCACATGTGGCCTCGACTTGCTGACCTGGAAGTCAGCCAAGGAGTCATCCTGTGCCAGGTCAGGTGCCACAATGGGCTGGTCCAACAGGGGCTGAGCTTGGATGGTGTAAGCCACGTTTTCCTCAACCATGGGGGGGCATGGGTGTCCCTGATTGTTCCTCCACACATGAGGGCATAGGGGCACCCTGCAAATCCCGGCCACGTCCCCTACCGCGCCCACCACTCCCACCTTTTGAGGGTCGGCCACCTTTGCCTCCCTTACCGCTTGCTCGCCTCCCAGCCATGGCACTGATGTTGTTGTGTGTATGGGAGTTGCAGTAAACTATTGTCCTGGGCAATTGGGGGTCAAAGGGGTAGGATACCAGATGGAATTCATACCCTAGTGCTCTAACAAGGCTGTCTGTGACCCCTGGGGGAATATGACGGGTCACGCAACACACAGGCAGCCCAAAATCAAAAATAAACGTGCTCGCAACCCCTCGTAGACCACGTGCGTCAAAAAATGAACCCGCACTACGCTGTGGCACCCAGAAACACAAAAATAAGCGTACGCGTAATACACGCAGCCTACAATGACCTCTGAAGGGGAAGGCGACACACGGGGCAAGCACAGTTGCTAAGTACGTGCGGAACTCACCGTCTGCCTGGAAAAAGAACGTGAAACGCAACACCCCCACCAAAAGAAGAATTGTACGCTGTCTGAGGAGACAGGACAAAAGGAGAAGTGAACTCTGTTTGAGGAAACAGGCCCAAGAAAAATTTAGAAAATAGCTGTCAGAGGTAACAGGGAGTACGAACTAGAAACGCTGTGAAGTAATCGCGTGTGAACTGACAAGAAGTACAGATTTCACCCACTCGCTCTCCACGAAAAGCACGTACAAGGAAATGGCGTCCTACATGCAGCTTTTAAACCGGCCCACACGTACACGTCAGAGACGCGTGTACGTGGGCGCTTTCATCCAATTACACGCGATGATACTCGGAGGTGCAGTTTTTCCACGTGTGCTCTGTCATCACGTGCTATGAGTGAAACGCCCGCACGCGTAATGTAAATTACGCACCTACGCGCTAAGGCCTTTCGTCCAATGGAATCGTATGCGTGTGCTCACGCGCTCACACGCTAAGGGCCTTTCATCGAATTACACGCTGACATGCAAGATTATCACGTGCCAAATCACTCTGTATCAAGCTGGCCACGCGTGCACAAAAGGAAGACCATGCTCCTGCCCTGAAGCTCATTTTCCTGCCCCCAAGAGCCCCGAGCACGCTCCCACCAGCCATCTGCTGCTGCCTGCCTGCTGCCCACGTGCCCTGCTATTTGGTGCCTGCACGTCAGCCATCTGCAGGGGTCCAGTTGCTGTGTCCACCCCTGCTGGAACAGAAGACTCCCGACTGGGATTCCATCGCTCCACAGCCCAGCCCCAGGACCCAGTTGCCCACCCACTCCTGCCTCTGGGGTTGCCATGTCGGGCACATCTCCATCTGGCACCACTGGCAACTCCCAGCCAGAGAGGCAGAGGGCCACCAGCTTCACTGCCACCGAAGTTGGTGTCCTGGTGGAGCATGTCCTGGGGCATTATGATGCCTTCTTCGGAACAAGACGCGCCAACAAGGAAGGACGGGAGAGGATCTGGAATGACGTAGTGGTTGCCATCAACGCGGAGGGGGTGGCGACCCGCAACTACCAACATGTCAAGAAGCGCTGGGAGGACTTGAGGTCCAGGACCCTCAACAAGGCCCAGCGCCTCGTGGAGGGGGCCGGGGCAGCATGAGTACCATCCAGATGAGGGTCCTGGAACGCGTAGGCCCAGCGCTCCATGCCCAGATCCTTCAGAGGCAGACCCGTCCAGAGTTGCGCAGTAAGTGGCCAAGCATTGCTCTTTGAGACAGGGCATGTTGCAGGGTGCTGGTTGTCTGATCCTTGCCTGTATGTGTGACATAGGCCATGTACATATGTGTGTTTGCAGGGACATCATGGTCATGCATGTGAGACCAGTAATGTGTGAACCACATGGTTGATGCATGTGTTACAATGCAACATGCAGAGCAGCATGGGGAATGCACAAATGAATGCATGCCTGTCTCTGTTATTGGACATGGATGGGGTGTGAGAGATGGGTGCTGCTGTCATGGACATGTATGGTGTCCATGTCTGTGTGTCTGACTTGCGTGTCTGTGATTTGGAAATGCCATGGATGCATGACACATGTCTGTGACAATGTTCAGATTCACTGATGCAGCCTACTCATCCTTGTATCCACTGTGTCTGGGGTGTACGAGGCCAGATGGATGAAACTAGGGTAAAGTGTGTGCATGTGATAGGCATGGCCCATGATGCATGTGACTTTCGAACCAGCATTGTATGTTTCAAGAGCCCCTTAGACATGTATGCTAATGTTCATAGCATGCGCCATGCCTGTTATTGCATGTGTTTTGCCTGCACTGACCCATGTGTTGTGGAGGGAATGATGGAAGTGATGTTTGACAGTGCCACTCATCTGCTATTGCTTCCTGTCTAGGGGACCATTGTACAGTACCCTGATGCTTGTGTTCTATGTCTCCCTCTACACAGCGGCAAGTGATGAAGAGGGAGGAGACGGCGCTGTGGAGCAAAGCGGCGGGGATGCCCCCACCAGCCGGCGACGCAAGGCCCAGTCACACTCCCAGAATTTACCATCGTCCGGGAGTGAGTGGACTGGTGCTGCGTCTGCCACTACGGCTGCAGCGGTAGGGGTGGGTGAGCCCCCACAGGGGCTTGCAACGGCGGAAGACGGTGTGGAGCCATCCAGGTTGGAGGTTTCCACAGAGGAGGAGGAGGCTGCTACTGAGCTGCACATGGGGCCTCGTGGGGGTGGTACCACTAGTGCAAGTGGTGCAGTCTAGGGCCAGGGGCAGGAGGCAGCACAGGTCACCACGGCGGGGCCTGTGCATGTCGCTGTCCCTGACCCTGTGACTGCACCACCATGCACCAGCAGGGATGCCCCATCCCAGGCCCGTCCGCAGGTAGGGGGGATGTCCATGTCATCTGACACTCCTCTACCTGCGGACGAGGGGACCCCTGGCCATATGGAGAAGGTCCTGATTGGTGTCGCGTTGCGCACGCGTGACATTCGTGATGATGTGCGTGCTTCCCGGGGGGAGCACGCACGTCATCACAAAGAGCAGCGTGCCAACGTGGCCCAGTTGGGAGTGTCTATGGTCGGGAGTTTTGTACATGTGTCGGCCACTATGGCCCCCCTCTCCTCCTCTGTGGAGACTATGTGCCAGTCGTTGTCCATGCTGTCTTCCGGCCCAGATGCCACCAGGGCCCCCTGTGGACCTGCCCTGACCAACGCAGCTAGCTCGGTGGGGATCCCATCCCTGCCGCAGTCGGGAGTCTGAGGACCAGCAGGGGTGGACACCACAGCAACTGGACCCCAGCAGATGGAGGATTTGCCGGCATCATCGAGCAGGGCACATGCACGACAGCGTCGGTGGATTCCATCAGCCTGCATGCCGTCGTGCTGGCAGAGGCAGTTGCGTCAGAGGCAGCGGCAGGCTCAACGTGGGAGGCATCATGGCTCGGGGCAATCTACATCAGAGGGCAGGCATCGGCCGGAGGGCAGGAGGACCCTGGAATGGGAGTGAATTCCATGTGGCAGCGGTTGGGCCAGCAGATAGGTGCGGAGCGGCGGCGGGCGGAGGAGGCACGGCTCACGATGGTCAGGGCAGAGAACTCCATGCGCAGGGCGCTGAGGCGGGCTGAGTGCCTCGAGGGAATTCGCAGGGAGTTGGAGGTGGACATGGCGTTATCCCTGTGAGACCTCGGGGCCAGAGAACAGGCCCGCCTCCAAGACATTGAACAGGAGTTCGATGATGCCCTGGCCCATGACATCAACAAGTGAGCCGTTGGACTTGCCCGCCACCATTGTATATAGTTCATTAGTGTTAAGTTACATTTCTTTTTTCTTTCATTTGGGGCGCATGGACTATGCCCCACATTTTTGTATATAGTTAGTAATTAGGTAGGTTTCATTGTAGGTTTCATTTATGTTGTTGGGCTCATGGACCCTGGATTTGCTATTTGTACATAGTACCCAGTGGATTTTTCTCCTTCATCTTTATTTTTCTTCACCATGGAGCAATGGATATTACGCTTTTCTTTCCCTTTGGATTTGCTTTGTTGGACGGTGACTTTGGACACATTTTCATTTGGATTAATTTTGATTCTCATTTTTTTTATTTATCATTTTTTGGGACATGCTGCATTTTCATTATTATTGGCATTATTGTGTGTTTTTATTTCATTCCCTTCATTTTGACTTGATTACATTTTTGTTTCTTACTTCAATGTGTGGTCTTCTCTCATTGGTTTCATGCAGGTCACAATGTGGGTTTTCTCAGTCATGTGTTGCCATTGTGTGGGTCGGACAGACTTGTACTCATGCGCATACTGCTTATTTGTCATCTATCATGTAATGGGGATTTCAATTTGGAGTGGATGTAAAGCTTGATTGGGTGTTTGGACTGGGGTGCTGTGGGGTGGGATGTGTGTGGCCATAAGAGCCAGGGATCTGGATTGTGATGACGTGCTGGCTGGGGGACATGTGTCAAGGCCTGCTGGCAGGTGCCTGTCAATGATGGGGGTGTGGGGGTGCAGGGGGACATGTGTGGGACATGTGTGGGGGCCTGCTGGCAGGTGCCCCTGACTGCTGGGGGGTGGGGGTTCTGGGGGACATGTGTGGGGGCCTGCTGGCAGGTGCCCCTGACTGCTGGGTGGTGGGGGTGCTGGGGGACATGAGTGGGACATGAGTGGGGGCCTGCTGGCAGGTGCCCCTGACTGCTGGGGGTGGGGGTGCTGGGGGACATGTGTGGGGGCCTGCTGGCAGGTGCCCCTGACTGCTGGGTGGTGGGGGTGCTGGGGGACATGAGTGGGACATGAGTGGGGGCCTGCTGGCAGGTGCCCCTGACTGCTGGGGGTGGGGGTGCAGGGGGACATGTGTGTGACATGTGTGGGGGCCTGCTGGCAGGTGCCCCTGACTGCTGTGGGTGGGGGTTGCAGGGGGACATGTGTGGGGGCCTGCTGGCTGGTGCCCCTGACTGCTGGGGGGTGGGGGTGCATGGGGACATGTGTGGGGGCCTGCTGGCAGGTGCCCCTGACTGCTGGGGGGTGAGGGTGCAGGGGGCCATGTGTGGGGGCCTACTGGCAGGTGCCCCTGACTGCTGGGGGGTGGGGGTGCAGGGGGACATGTGTGGGACATGTGTGGGGGCCTGCTGACAGGTGCCCCAGACTGCTGGGGGGTGGGGGTGCAGGGGGACATGTGTGGGGGCCTGCTGGCAGGTGCCCCTGACTGCTGGGGGGTAGGGGTTCAGGGGGACATGTGTGGGGGCCTGCTGGCAGGTGCCCCTGACTGCTGGGGGGTGGGGGTGCTGGGGGACATGTGTGGGGGCCTGTTGGCAGGTGCCCCTGACTGCTGGGGGGTGGGGTGCAGGGGGACATGTGTGGGGGCCTGCTGGCAGGTGCCCCTGACTGCTGGGGGCTGGGGGTGCAGGGGGACATGTGTGGGGGCCTGGTGGCAGGTGCCCCTGACTGCTGGGGGATGGGGGTGCTGGGGGACATGTGTGGGGGCCTGCTGGCAGGTGTATCTGACTGCTGGGGGGTGGGGGTGCAGGGGGACATGTGTGGGACATGAGTTGGGGCCTGCTGGCAGGTGCCCCGCACTGCTGGGGGGTGGTGGTGCAGGGGGACATGTGTGGGACATGTGTGGGGGCCTGCTGGCAGGTGCCCCTGACTGCTGGGGTGTGGGGGTGCTGGGGGACATGTGTGGGGGCCTACTGGTGGGTGCCCCTGACTGCTGGAGGGTGGGGGTGCTGGGGGACATGTGTGAGGACCTGCTGGCAGGTGCCCTGCACTGCTGGGGGATGGGGGTGCTGGGAGACATGAGTTGGTGATCATATTGCAACGTGACATGTGGCTTGGCTGGGGGGGCATGCCCATGGTGGATAGGCTGCCTGCGGGACATGACCAGGGGTGCAGGGTAGTCCCCTGTGGTGTGGGCTGCCTGCAGGGGCCGTGGAGGGGGTAGAGGGGACACCTGGAAGGACCCACACTGCCAATTCACGTGTAGGACTCCCCGCGCACCCCCGAAATACATGTTCCCCGCTCTGACAGCAAAATCGCGTGTGAAACTTCATGCGCAGCCCGGTAATACACGTACCCTACCCCAATCGCGTGTGAAACTTCCCGCGCACCCCCTGAAATACACGTACCCAGCACAATTGCATGTGAAACTTCCCGCGCACCCCTGAAATACACGTACCCAGGCCAATCGCGTGTGAAACTTCCCGCGCACCTCCGAAATACATGTACCCAGGCCAATTGCGTGTGAAACTTCCCGCGCACCCCTGAAATACACGTACCAAGCCCAATCGCGTGTGAAACTTCCCGCGCACCCCTGAAATACATGTACCCAGCCCAATCGCGTGTGAAACTTCCCGCATACCCCTGAAATACACGTACCCAGGCCAATCGCGTGTGAAACTTCCCGCGCACCCCTGAAATACACGTACCCAGGCCAATCGTGTGTGAAACTTCCTGCGCACCCCTGAAATACACGTACCCTGGCCAATCGCGTATGAGACTTCCCGCGCACCCCCGTAATACACGTACCCCACTCGCACAGGCCCTTTCGCGTGTGAAAGTTCCCGCGAACCCCGTAATACACGTACCCTGCTGAAATCGCGTGTGAAACTTCCCGCAAACCCCAGTAATACACGTACCCCACTCCACAGGCCTTTTCGCTTGTGAAACTTCACGCGCACCCCAGTAATACATATTCCCCGCTTGGCGTTTGCTGTTTGGCAGCCCTGTAAACTGGTCCAGGGTTAGCGCAGCCCTTTGCGCTGAATTGGGAATTTTGATGGCTTTTCCTTGCGCGAGGGCGCTGCTGCAGGGTCGCTGCGCCACTATGCGCCACGGCTGGTTTTGGAGGCTAAAATCCACGAATACGCTGTGCGCGGAAATCGATTTTAGCGCACGCGGCTGGCGCAGACATTCGCATGCACACACTTTGTGCCAGCCGTGTGCGCCACTTTGGTGCGAAATTCTATGAATTACCCTCAACATCTTAATCGAGCCTCAATATATCCTAGTTACTATTGATGTGTGTAGCCTATACAATTCTATACCACACGATCTAGACCGTCAGGCAGTTGAATTGATACTTTTGAGAGAAGAAAACATTGGAGCATCGGCAGAATTCGTAATAATGATGTTGCAAATGATTGCAGAAAATTCCTATTTCAAACATGGTAAAGCATTCTATTTTCAGACAAGTAGAACATCGAATGTATTGAAGGATTAAGAATTCAAGTTTTACATTTGCAGTAGTATTTACTACACATCGGGTGTCTCCAAAGCTCAGTGAGTGTCTCATTGAGCACACCTTGCCCTTATGGGAAGCTGTTGTGCCCTTCCCAAGAAAGCAAACCATTTCTAAACCAAAGTCATTGGTATGCCATTGGATCGCCTTCTTGGCCAGTCTAGGAGAACCAAGGAGACAGGGAAGTTGCAGGAACATCCCACAGCTTCCTTTATAGCTCAGTGTATCATTTCTCTACCCTTGGCAATGGCAGAACATTCACAGGGTCCAGCTGGCACCATGCCATGTTAGATATCCTAACACCCAACCAAAGGATTCACTGCAGTCTGCCTTCTGCACCACGCATTGGCCATCCCTTGGCTTTAGGTCTGCCTCTTTCTTGGCCTCCCAGTGACACATATGGATGTCTTACTGAGCCATCACACCTGTTTTTGCAGACGAGAAGCAATGCAAAGGCGATTATCGTGTCCCATTTCTTTCTCATGTTCATGCCTGTGGCCATGCCAGGCTCTTTAATGCACTGCCACGTCTTCATATTTATCGTATGGCTGATGCTTTGGCGTACTGTAACCAGCGTCAAACAACATTTTTTATTGTGATTGGCTCTTGGTGTACAACTTGTTTATGATAACATTTTACCGCTCCTTTTATAACATAAATTATGTTTTATCTGTTTAATGGCTAATGGTTAACATTCTCAAATATGATTGGTTTGTATTGTACTGAGCAACAAAAGGCTATGGCCCTCATTACGACCCTGGCGGAAATTAACTGACATGACCGCCATAGCGTAAATAGCGTTTCCGCCACTGCACGATGGAGGAAAGTCCGGCTAATTCTGACCCATCGGGCACGAGCATTACGCCATGGCGGAAGTGCAAAGTCCGCGATGGCGGAAATGACCCCAAAACGCCCCTTACCGCCGTCGTACGTCGCCCTAGGTGCAATTCCGCCACCCATCTTAGCGGTCACCGTAATGAGCGGTCAGCGCAAAATACGGTCACCGTAAATATACGGAAACGGAAGTAAAAACATGGGGCCGGAACGGGAAACAGCACGCCGTACACCTATAAAATCAGAATCCCAACACAACCATTAAAAATCCGACCCTGAGACACATCCCAACCCGTTAGCCACCCCAGTCAAAAAAATAAATATGGGAAAAGTTGCTAAAAAAGCGTGCGACCGCAAGCGGCAGGTCCACTTCTCCCACGAGGAACTCACCGTGCTCACAGAGACCCTCCAGGAGAATGCTGCCGTCGTCTTCTCTATGCAAATGACCAGGACGGCACTTGCGAACAAGAAGGCCATATGGGCGCTGGTGGCACAGCGGGTAAGTGCGGTGGGGACCGCACCCCGCAGCCCACAGCAATGCAGAAAGCGATGGGACGACCTACGGATACGCGTCCGGAGCATACTCTCTGCCAACCGGAACATTGCCACAGCTACCGGGGGAGGATCGGAATCACCCATCAAGTTGACCCCCTGGGAAGAAATCTGTGCCTCCACCATTGGAATGGAGAGCATAGAGGGAGTCGGAGGGATGGAGAAAGGAGTGCAGACATCAGAAGAATCAGGTAGGTGGCCCAAATAAAACTATGCCAAATCCACAATTACCAACCATGTGAAGTACCATGTGTCCCCATAGTGCAATAGAAACACATGTCCAGGAGAACGACCACATACATTGCCATGACAGCGCCCCTTAAAAGTCAGATTAAATAAATAAATATTTAAAAATCCCAAAAAAACACTCTACATGTGCAGCATGCACACCCTAACTGCAGACTGCAAAATAACTGCATCCCCAATGCACACAAAAATGAGACCACCTCCAAGGCCCTGACCCAAATCACCCCCAGGTACCACCCCAATGCATGTGATACAATTGCCATTACAATTACCACAGACCCATGAATAACGCTCGCCCTCCTTTACTCCACCACAGGGTCCGATTCCAACGACGAGCTTCAGGACACCCCTACCAGCACACCTGCAAAGAGGGCCAAGACCAACGGCCAAAGACCCTCCACCTCAGCTGCACGGATCAAGGCACGGCAGCAGCACGAATCGAGTGGCAGCACACTGGAGGGGACATCAACAGGCACCCCAGCAGCCAGCATGTCCACAACAGCAGCACCACAGGTCCCCCCAATGGATGCCACAGAAGGCACTGCTTCTGGTGGCAGCAGCACCCTAGGTGACACTGCATTCATGCCAGCATGCTCCGACACAGAAAACGGTGCTGCCGAAGTAGGACACATCCATGACCTGTCTCAATCCCCCTGTTTGTATCATCCCGTACACCATGAGGAAACCACGCAGGGGCACCCACAAGACGACGACTGGCCAACCCCCACAAGGCCTGTTGCAAGGCAACATGAGGCGTCCAGCCCCTCTGTGACACCACCGCAAATGGGCATGGCCCAGCAGAGGCAACAGTCCCTCGAGCAGATGATAGTGCAACAGCAGCAAATGGCCACGCTCCTCAAGGAGCATGCTGATGAATGTGGGGGTTCTAAGGCAGCCATTGAAACATCTACTGAGACACTTAGGGCAGAAATGGAGCGAAGTACAGAGACACTAAGGGCACAAATGGAGAGAAGTACCGAGAGCCTGAGTGGACAAATGGAGAGAAGCACCGAGAGCCTGAGGGGGGAACTGCATGCGACGTCCAAAGACGTATTTGGTGAACTTGCCGCTGTGCGCCGTGTGCTCACTGAGCTCTCACAAACCCTTAGGGACATGCATGGACGTGAGCAGGCAGAGACATCATCCGTTGCAAGTTCCGTCCAGGGCAGCCCCCAACGTAGATCTGGGAGGAACCGGCGCTCCACAGGCAGGGGTGCTCCTGATACCCGGAGAGGGGGCTTGCAATAGCGTCTGCCCACTGACAATGATCGTCATTGGACACTGGTGTTCGGGGGGGGTAGGAGGGTGGAGGGGGTGTGTTGTGCTTCTTTGGGTGGCGGGTCGATTGGGTGTGTAATGTCATTTCACATCTGCAATACAAATCTTCATATTCATCCAATGAGATGTGTGGACATTGATCTCTGTGTACGAGGCCTATCTTGGCGTACAGTCCACATTGTGCATGTTCCAGACACACACAGTGCCACAAGTCCCGTGTCCATGTAACAGCCACCAGGCGTGAGTGCTAGAAGCATGCATCTATGAGATTCTGACGTAATTCACGGGCCTCCTGTGCCTCGCGGACCCCTTGAGGTGCTGCCACATCCCCACCCTCATCATGACCATCTTCAGGTGCTAGCAGTTCTGCGTCGGGGGGCATGGCCACATTCCTACGTACGCACATGTTGTGTAGCATGACACATGCCATGACCATCTTTGCCACCTTCTCATGGCGGTACAGGAGTGCCCCGCCAGACCTGCTGAGGCAGCGGAAACGAGCCTTCAGTGGGCCGAATGCCTGTTCTATGACCACACGGGTACGTGAGTGGGCATGGTTGTAGTCCTCCTCATGCTGGTCCTGTGGGTTCCGGATTGGTGTAAGGAGCCATCTCTTCAGTGGATACCCGCAATCACCTGTATGTGGACAAGAAAGGATGTTTGTGGAATGTCATTGCTACGTACGCACCCCCCCTTCCTGCCAGGTCATTCACGCATCACCTACCCCACATACTCATGCATTAAATGAGACTCACCGAGTAGCCAGGATCGGCGCCCTGCGTGTCGCTCCATGTAGCGTGGTATTCTAGAGTTCCGCAAGACCATAGAATCATGTGTTGATCCTGGAAATCAGGCAGAACAATGTGTAAAGATCCTGTTGGAGTCACACACCATTTGTACATTGATAGAATGATATTGTTTCCGGTTGCGGTACTGGGCCTCCATGGCATGTGGGACAACCAATTCCACATGGGTGCAGTCGATGGCACCAATGCAACCCGGTATGCCGCCAAGTGCATGGAATCCCACTTTTGTGTTTGTAAGCTCCTGCTCCGAGCGTGGTAAAGTGATGTAGTCGGCTGAGTGCTTCAGGAGGGCATCAAGCACTTGGAATAGTGTCCGTGAGAATAGTGGCTGTGAAATGCCATGCAACTGTCCGACTGTGTGCTGGTAGGTGCCTGTGGCCAGGAAGTGGAGTACAGACACCACCTTCAGTAGGGGTGGGATGGCGGTTGGGCTATTTATCATGCTGACAAGGTCAGCGTGTGTCATGTCGACAATGGCGGTTATGGTGTCCCGGTCCAAACGGTAGAGGGTGTGGATCTGCTCAGCTGTGAGGTTGAAAGGATTAGCTCGGAGGCGTGGGATTGCGGGCTGCCTGCGTGGTGGTAGTGGCTGTGCTGGTGGGGCTTGCTGGCCATGCCTTGCCCTCCTCCTCCTCCTCCTCCTCCTCCTGCGTCTCCTCTGTGCTGCCGGTTGTTGTAGTAGTTGGCGTTCGTCTTTTTCTTGAAGTTGGAGTACTTGCAGTGCAATCAGGTCCCCCAGGCCCAACATCGCTAGTCCTGCCGGTAGCATTCTGGAGTGGGTTTGGTTGGGGGAGGGGGTTGGGTGTGCAATTTATGTGTTTTCAGGCTGTATAGCCTTCACCTGTGGTGATTCATTCCACCTGTGTCAGCTGCAATGCCTTTCGTGCGAGCACGTCCCGCACACGACGCTGCAATTCGACGCATGGCATCTTGCATTTGCAATCATGTTCTTAATCCCGATGGCTGTGGAATATTGGTTTATATGTTAATTCTGCTATGGTACCATTGTTGCACATACTATATTTGAATTCGCGAGCAGACTTGTGAAGGGTCAGTGGAATGTAGTGCTCGATCAACGGTGGACCCTCATGCAGCACTGTACCGACGTTCACCGACGGCGGGGAGTCCCATCAGTGATTGAGGCCAGTTACCATTTTCACACACAGCCGCACTGCATAGATGTATTTGTGAATACAAGCGTTCACAGATGCCTTTTCAACGTGATGTTGCAAATTAGGAATTCGAAGGACAGCGCTTTCGGTTTTCAACTAGCGGCGTGGAGACGCCCACAGGTCTGACTGGAAATATAACGTTCTATTGTTGAATGTCCATGGGACAGGGCCCATGACGGGAATGCAATGATTGATATGATTTGAATGGGATGCGCTATGGCGTAGTGGACGATAAGGCAGGACGTTCCCAAATACATGTGACTTCACTACACAAGGAATCCGGGCAGGAGCACAGTGGATATTGAAGGCTGCATTACGCACAGACTCAATGGAAATTTCGAATGTTATGTGAGTGAATATTCAGGCGTTTTCATAACGGGATGAGGGAATGATGAATGGATGCATGGAAAGATGATTTAATTTGGAGTCTGCCATGTACATGGCTATTTGGAATCTATCCCCTTCCCCTGCGCTATGTGATGCAAGGCTGCCCTAGTGGGACCATCGTCTGTCTGCCCTTGTTGAACCCTCCCTGTTTCGACGCGCCTTCAATCACTTGTGTCTATGCACGTTGATGATCCCATCTGATGGATCCTGTTCTGACAGGCGCATGCACACAGACACTCGTTTGAAATAGTGTATTCACCTCGATTTGTGTCGTAATGATTCGCAAGTGATTTTTGGGTGCAATTGATCCTTATGAGTGGGCTAGCATGCATATGGTTGTAGGTTTGGTGTGTTGAATGAAGTGAGTAATGCATATGGAGTTCGGATGCCCATACTATCATTTTTTTCATTTGGGTGACAGGTATCTCCTCCCCTTCTGCCGCTGCCATCTGTACGCCACTCCTGCAGATGGCTTCTACAGTCGACACCTGCAGCTTCGAGTTAATCAGTGGAGCACCATTACGATTTTATGGGACGATCGCCAATGGACCACATGCCCTTACGCAGTACTAGTGGCTAGGTGCAGCATACCTAGCTTCCAGCTGGACTAGTGCCTACTTCATGGGACGGCCCTGCGGTCCTAGGCGCTTCCATGTTGCCTTTTTGGACGTTGATGTAGCCCCTGTGTGCCATGAAGGTACAGGGCGTCACACATGGGGAAGCTGGTCATTTATTGCGGATGCAGCCCACAGTAATGCTGATCATTTGTGAGTTTATGTTCAAATGGCTGTATGGGCTTGGTGATTTTGATGTGCATTAAATTTATATTCAGATATTAACCGTGTAGCGTTATTCTTTGCTAGTAATGTGGCATATTCCGATTTGTGGCGCGATGTATTGTGAGGTGTTCTGCATTGGGTTCCGGCTTCTGGGTACAGTTGTGTGGTACGTGCTTATGCTGATGGTTGGTTTGACTACTGGCATGTGTACAGGGCTGGTGCAGTCTCCCTCAGGTTACTGCTTTGAATGTTGATTTACACTGGTGGCAAGCGATGGGGGACTGTTGTTGTTTTGTGTCATGGAATTTTCAGTTCATTTTGGTGTACTTGCACCTTCAGATGCCTGTGCTGCATCAGTACGGCAATGGTGTGTTGCCAATTGTGGATGGCCACTCACAGGGCACTTGGGGCCCCTGCATGCATTTGTTCGTTGGCATGCATGGGTGACTTGTACATTTCACTGGTTGCATGGTGTGACTGCATTGCGCCTACGAGGAGTTGTGCAATGTGGCCAGGGAGTGGAGTACAGGCACTCAGTAGGGCCATTACGGTTGGTTCGCGATGCCGTAGTTCTCGCCATGGCGGAATGGTACTTTCCGCCATGCTTGATGGCGTTAGGTGGATGTCCGCTGGGGTCAGCATTCGCGTACCGTTGCTCCATGGCGGATATTGCGGTTTTGCACGGCGCGCGTGCGCGCACTTGGTGCAGTTAGCGTTGGCGTTCACTACGGTGTCGCTAATCACATCGTACTTTACGGTGACGGGTCATGATCGCAACGGGTGGTATTCGATGGCGGTATTACATTTCCGCAATCGTTTTTCGTATTCCGCCAGGGTCGTAATGAGGGCCTATGTTTAAAAGCAACTTCTTTCAATGTAGGATTGATGGGTCTCTGTTACCACCTTATATATTTGCTGTCTTGTAATATAACACTGATCTCAGCCATGATAGCGACAAGACCCAACCAAGAGTGGGTGCCCACGTCATAACATTTGTCCCACATTGAAAGAAGCCCAAACCAGTTTGGGATGCTGCTACTGTGTGCTACTTGCAACACATTAGCTGGGCGGAAGCCAATCATAATTATGGCACTTGATTGCCAATGTCATCCATCCATGCAGTGAACCCCATTTGGAGCAATGCTATCGAAGGTTCTTGGCACTTCGGCACACCGCATAGCAGGGCTTAATCACAATCATTATGATGACTATGAGTCCTATAGTAAACAACACAATGTAATTATTAGTAACTTTCACTTCCCGGGTGACTAAGCATATCGTCAAATGATTAATATAGCAACAGGTTGCAGGGAGCATTTCAGGATAATCTGAACTTGCACTCCGCTTTGTCTTCTAGTCTATCATTGATTTCTTAAACCATTTGTTTGTCCGTATAGGACATTCACATCCATTAAAGCCCCCTCCTGTCTCAATCCTAAATATGAAATGGGCATTTGCATTTTTGGACTACTTAAGTATATGCTGATATGATATGGCATTTATAATGCACCTATACACAAGTGTTTCAAGGCATGCCGAGCCAAGGGAGGGGAACAGAGGGAAGACCGAGACAACGATCTTACTAGGCCAGGTGACATTGAGATTGCACAAGTGCAGGGGATGGGGGAAGGGGAAAAGTGCAAAGGGAAAGGGGGAGGGAAGTGCAATACATAGGATAACAGTAAATAATAAATAAATAACATAAAAACAATAAATAAGAACAATAAATAAGAAGTGCGGCCTGCTGGTGGCAGGTGCCTGGGTCAGCACAGACATCAGGTGTCAAGTGCTGGTAGGGGGCTGTAGGGATACAGATACAGCCCCCGAGTGCAAGGGTTGCCAGGAGGGCAAGTGATCATTTCTTTACAGTATGTAATGGCGAGCTCCCCATAAATATGAAGTTTGATTTAAATGTGTAATATACTAAGATAATAAATGTGTGTTTTAATATAGTACTTTGTGCTGGATTCTTCCTGCTTCTAAAGTGCTGTCATGGTAGGTGTTATCACCATAATCAATGGGGCTCAATTTGTTGATCCTGGAAGGATGGAGGTCTCAGTCGCCCCTGCCGGAATTTGAACTTGGGAAGTGCAGGCTGGCCCCATGCTTAAGGTGTGCCCTTAAAGTGTCAGGTAACCAACTAACTCTTACAATCTAAAGGTTCCTCCAGGTGCTGTCAATTATGGGGCTTCTTTCAAAAAGCAACTAGAAAAATGAAGCTCTAATTAGGAGCAAAACAGTTAGGTGACCTTGAAGCTCACCCCACTTCTGGGGGTCACTTTAATAAAAAAGGCCATCCACCGGATCTGACTTGTCTAGCCTTAGGAACCATATGATGATTTTTGAGACCAACTAGGTAGGTAAGGTATGATTTTACTCTCGATGTATGACAGTGCCGCACCATGAAGAGATCCATGGATGATTGTTACAGCACTACATTTTCCCTGGGCTTTACTGGAGAGCCAGTGGAACCTTCCTAAAATTGTAGCGATATGCTCACTCTCCCTTTGCGGTATTTGTAACAATCCATGCTGCAGTATTCTGGATGACTTACAGCTTTTGAATAAGAGATTTGAAAACAACACAAAGCAAGAATGTACTATAGTCAACTTTAGAGCAAGTTATGGATCAGGCTTTAGTAGCATAATGAGTCGTTGCTAGAAATGAACATGCCTGCATAAGGAGCCCAAGATAGTAGGTGGCGGTTTTCACTATTTGGTTGATGTGTGAGGACACAGTTAGATGGGTATCAAACATTGCTCCCAATGTCTGATGGGTGTATTGTAGATAGTGCCTTTAATGGGTACGCTGTTTGAGGGATCCCTGGAGGTCTTCTCAACTTTGTTGAGTGCAGTGTCTGCATGATTCAGACCCCTCCAGTAATAGCACAACCACAATGGACATTTTCCACTAATTCATCTGTTTTCTGACAAACGAAAATAGTTTAAACACTCTGTTGTTGTTGCATAAGGCTGAAAAGCCCTTTTCCATAAACAGGTCATAAAGAGGTTTAACATCAAGGTTAATCAAAAGAGTCAATAAATATGATTTGTGTGGAACCCCAAACAATGCATAAAGTGGATCAGACTCATACTCATAGTAGTATACCATAGCAATTCTATGACCATAAAGGACATACTATATTTATGACCAACCTGGCTGCATCCAAGCTCCTCACATCTGTTAAAATGAATGTGTCCATCACTCTTTATTTTTGTATTGGCCACCCCAGTGGGACAAATATGCACATACGTGGGTCCATAACTTGTTGTAACGCTCACCTGATTCCCACGGAGGCGCCGACCCGTTCTGGACTGCTACAACTTCTTCCACGGTAAAGCGTAGTGCTTGGAAGATGGACTGGACTGGACCCCCAAACCTCGTCTGTCTGGCCCGTAGAATAATCCTTCTGTAGATGGGAAAGGGAGTTAACTGTCTGCTAGATTGTGTGTGAGATTCCCCCCTTTTTCCCCTTCTCACCCTCCTGGAACCCTAGCTGTGCCTTCCACAGACTCTCACCGTAATTTCTGTATGGACGAGCTCTCCATCCTGCTTCTGACACAGGGGCGTGTAGATTTCCAGTTACTTCACTGGATCTCGGATTTGGCGAGGGTGCGATGTCTGCTTGCCTTTACCAAAATGCTGCCGTAAGTATATAGTTCAAAAGATCAAGTCTTATTTGTCCCTTGGCCTTTGTTTAATTTTCAGGGACTAGGTGAGGAATCCGTGTGGAGGAATGGATTCGTCGAGGTAAGCTCAGGTGAGTACTTTTAATGAAGGTGTGCCGTAGTGGTTTGCTCCGACACCTTAATGAGTGTGCCTTATTTCCCCATAGGGGCCGGGGTACGGAAAAGCCAGAAAAGCCGCTCCGACCGAAAAGGGAACTGAGGTCCCAACAAAATTCAGGTAAGACTTAAGGTGAGTAATCTGTCCTTTTGCAATTAGTTCGTTGCTCACCTTGTTTTGTCCTTTTTCTCCGTAGGTCTTGAATGCGACCGATGTCGCCTATGGGCGCTGAAAAGGTTGCCGGCACCACGTGAAGGTAAGTGGAAGCGGCGCGGCAGCGTGAGAAGCGGAGCACTTCTAACTATTGTCTTTCTTTTCCGTAGGTGCTGGGATGCGGCCGATGTCGCCTATGACCGCTGAAGAGCTAGACAGCGCCACGTGAAGGTAAGTGGAAGCGGCGCTGCAGCAAGCGATGAGATGCGTTTCTAACCCTTGACTTTCTTTTGCAGGATCGACGGAGTGAAGAATCCGGATGCTGGATGAAGGTAAGTAATGTCCTAATGCTTGCCTTTCTCTCCTTGCAGGTGTTCCAGGTGCTGGCGGGCGTGGCAGGAGCCAGGATGCAGGAGCCGACTCGGTGAGCGTCCTGCTGCAAATGCAGAATAACGCGAAGCACGTGTGGCCATCCGGGCGTGGTTTAAATAGCCTTGGAAGAGCTTCTGGTGAGTGTTCTTCCACTGGCCCCACCCAAGTAAGAAAAGAGTTCCTGAAAGAAAATAGTTCCTCCCCAGCCTTAGTTGGCTTGGAGCTTCAGACAGCATGGTCTGCCTCTGGTGAGTATGCAGCATGGTCTGCCTCAGGTGAGTTCACCAAAGCATTACCATATGTTCTGCCATGATGAGCCTGGCGCCTATGGCGCCAGGACAGATGCCTTTTATTAGCCTGGCGCCAAAGGCGCCAGGACAAGGTTCAAAGAGCCCCTATAGGGGTTTGCTGAGTCCTGCTTGGTGAGTATGAAGTCTGCTTGCGGGGACGCTGGGCCTGACCTGGCTCCTCGGGAGCAGGCATCATGACAGCACTCCCCCCAAGGCCCCTCCCAAGGTTGTTTTCCCCGGGGGTTTTGGTTTGTCTGGGAAGGTCCGGTGAAATTTTTTAATTAACCGAGGAGCATGTACATGGTCATGGGGTTCCCATGACCTCTCTTGAGGCCCGTAACCTTTCCAATCGATTAGATAGAAAAGCCTTGATCTTATCATTTTAGAATCTGAAATGTTCTTCACCTCGAACTCAGGTTCTCCCTCCACTTGAATGGGTTCTGGAGGCTTGATTAGTCTGGTTCCAGGTTGCACAGGTTTCAAAAGTGACACATGAAAAACAGGATGTATTCTCATATGAGCTGGCAAATCCAGTTTAACGGCCACAGGATTGATTATGGCCGTAATGGAATATGGTCCCAGGTATTTGGGATTAAAAGTTCGAGGTCCTTTGAGTGATAAGTGTCTGGTAGCCAGCCAGACTTGGTCCCCAATCTGGTACTGAGGTGCCTCACTTCGATGCCGATCAGCACTTTTCTTGTATCTTTTCTTGGCTTGTTGTAAATGTTCAGTTGCTTCTTTGAAGGCTTTGGTAATTGTGGTATGCAGCTGGTCCACTGCGGGTGTTCCGAGATCATGAGGTGGATCCAGGTCAGAGGTTCGAGGGTGAAGCCCACATAAAGTGTAAAAAGGACTTTGCCCAGTTCCAGAGTGCACAGAATTATTATATGCATATTCAGCTATCCAAAGAATGTCTTTCCAGTTACTTTCAGATTGTTGCAGCATACAACGCAACTATTGTTCGAGAGTCTGGTTCGTTCTTTCTGTTTGACCATCGGTCTGGGGGTGATGACTGGTTGATAGTCTTACATCGATTTGTGCCAATTGACAACATCTACGCCAAAAGTGGGAAATAAATTGGCTTCCTCGATCTGAAATCAGCACAGACGGAAATCCGTGTAACCGGACAACATTTTCAAGGAATTCTTTAGCTAGAACCGAAGCTGAAGGTAAACCTTTTAATGGAATGAAGTGTGCCATCTTGGAGAATAAATCCACAATAACAAGAATAGTGTTATATCCTGAACAGGCGGGTAAGTCCGTAATAAAATCCAATGACAGGGTGTGCCAGGGCGATGGTGGAATGTCTAACGGTTGAAGAAGACCGGCTGGTCTTTTGTTTTGGCCTTTATTTTGGGCGCACACACCACAGGACATCACAAATGATTTTACATCTTTTCGCCAAGAAGGCCACCAGAATTGTCTTTTCACCTTTTCCTCAGTTTTGACAATGCCGGGTTGTCCCTCTATTAGTGTATCGTGATAACAAGAAACAACTAGCTTTTGTAAATCCGTGTGTGGAAGAAACAATCGTCCTCGGAAATAAGGTAAATCGTTATCTATAGTAAAATCAGATCCCTTTTGAACCCACTCCTGCAAGTCTGTTGGGTCCAGGAGTTGTTTAACTCTAGTTTGGATATTTTCTAGCGATTGTGAAGAAGTGATACCTAAGATCCTCTGTTCGGGAATTATCGGCACAGGCTCTGAGTTAGTGACTGTGTCCCCCATTCCAATTCGGGATAGAGCATCCGCTTTGCCATTCTTACAGCCAGGACGGTAGGTGATTATGAAATCAAATTCAGCAAAAAACAGAGCCCAATGGAGCTGTCGAGATGACTGAGCCTTGGCGGGTTTCAAGTACTGTAAATTCCGATGGTCGGTGATCACCGTGATGGTATGTCTTGCGCCAAGGAGATAATGTCGCCAGGCCTTAAAAGCAGATTTAATCGCTAACAGTTCTTTGTCCGTGATGGCCTAGTTAATCTCGGGAGCCGAGAATTTTCTGGACCAGAACGCAACGGGATGCAGTTGGTTAGTCTCTGGGTCCCTTTGAGAAAGGACAGCTCCAATAGCTAGACTGGATGCGTCGGTTTCGACGATATAAGGGAGATCCGGGCGCGGGTGTTTCAATACGGGTGCAGAAGTAAATTTAGCTTTTAGTTCTTGAAAGGCTTGCTCAGCTTCTTTAGACCATTCAAAACATTTATTTTTTCTTAAGAGTGCAGTGATGGGTTGAACCACCCGTGAAAACTCCGGAATGAACCTGCGATAAAAATTGGCAAAGCCAAGCATGCTTTCAACACCTTTTACAGAACTGGGTGATGGCCATTTGAGGATAGCATCCACTTTTTGTGAGTCCATGTGGACTCCTTTAGGTGTCAGGATAAAACCTAGAAATTCGACTTCCGTGACATGGAAAACACATTTTTCAAGTTTAGCAAATAGTTTGTGTTGGCGCAATTTCTCGAGGACTGCCCTGACATGGTTTCGATGATCTGATTCTGAAGAGGAGTATACAAGAATGTCATCGATGTATACGATAACACAGATATCGATGAGTTCCCTGAGGACATCGTTCATGAAATATTGGAAGGCAGCCGGTGCATTGCACAGTCCAAAAGGCATAACTTGGTACTCGAACAACCCATATTTAGTGCAGAAGGTAGTATTCCATTCATCGCCTTCTTTGATTCGCATTAGATGGTAAGCCCCCCGGAGATCTAGCTTGGTGTATATGCAGGCATCTTTCACTTGGTCAAGGAGTTCAGGGATCAAAGGCAAAGGGTATCTGTTTTTGACAGTTATCTGGTTCAGTGCGCGGTAGTCTATACAAGTTCTGAGATCGCCTTCTTTTTTTGGTACGAAGAATAAAGCCGAGGATGCAGGAGACTTAGACGGGCGAATAAAACCATTGGCTAAGTATTGGTCCAGATATTGTCGTAAATGAAGATTCTCAGGCTCGGTAAGGGCATAGATCCTGCTGCAATGGGGTGTTGCACCGGGTAGTAGATCTATCTGGCAATCGTATGACCTGTGGGGCGGTAGAGTATTGGCCTGTTCCTTTTGGAAGACGTCTTGAAACTCTTGGTACTGTGGCGGTATTTGCAAACTGACAGGAGTTACGGTAGCTAGACCAATGCCTGGAAAGGTTATCCTCTTTGCTCGCCAATCAATTTGAGGATTGTGTGTTTCCAACCAAGGGATTCCTAGAATTACTTGAAATTGCGGAGCCTTGATTACGTCAAGCACCATTGCCTCCCGATGCCCGTCTTGACCCAGCAATGTCACTTCCGTGGTGGAGTGAGTTACCGGCCCAGAGGCGATTTCGGTTCCATCCACAGTGGTGATGACATCTTTATTGGTTTTAGGGCAAAGAGGGAGGTTCATCCTAGAAGCCAATTCACGATCCACGTAGTTTCCTATAGCCCCACTATCGATGTATGCCTTAATTGCATGCAACCGTTCAGGCTGCTTTGGATTTACGAGGACCATTGGCATGGTGAAGTGCGAGGTCAAAGAGTTGGTTTTTAAGCTCGGCAAGCGGACCTCTACACTTGTCGGGCGTGGTTGTTTCCCGGCTCAGATTCTACAAGATCTTTATCCGTGGCTCCTACCGCCTTTTTGGGTGGTTTTACAGGGCAGTCTCGTAAGAAGTGTCCTGAAGTTCCACAGTAGAGGCACAATTGCATTTGCCGTCTTCTTTCACGCTCCCTTTGGGTCAAAGGTCCCTTGACTACTCCAATCTGCATAGGTTCAGTAGCATCGACACCCTTGGGGTGAACCTGGGCTTTGGCAAAAACCCGGGTTTCAAACCTGGACCGATCTGCTTTTCTGTTTTGAAGCCTGTGATCCAGTTGGCCCACTAAGTCAATATAGTCCGAGCAGTCCTGGGGTGGATTTACGACCTGGGCCAAGACATCTTTAAGTTCTCCACGTAGACCTCGATGGAATAGCGTAATTCTCTTATCCTCGGGCCATCTTGTTTCCACAACTAACCTATTGAAGGTCGCAATGTAAGCTAAGAGGTCCAGATTACCCTGTCATAGAGATAGGAGTTCGTTGTCCAGGGCCTGTCCCTGAGAATGCCTCGCAAAAAGTCTTTGCATACTTGTCTGGAAGGCTTGAAAGTTCTGAAGGATCGAGTCGTCTTGAGTAACCAATGGGATTGACCAATCAGCTGCGCTGCCGCTGAGATAAGAAAGTACAAAGGCTACCTTGGTTTGGTCATTCGGGAAGGCCCCAGGTCTGCAGAGGAAATGCAGTCGGCATTGATTCATAAATACTGCAAATCTTTTGGGATCTCCAGCAAAACGTTCAGGCGAGGCCAGTGGCACGTTTCCAGGTAGATTGATTTGCACTGGATGAAACTACCCCCTGAACTTGGTAGAGGAGTTTGACCAGCTTGACTCTGCAACAGCTGGCGGGCAAGATCATCAGTTCGTTCCTTTGACACAATTAACTCCCTCCTTAGGGCATTCGTCTCCTGGCGAGCGGAATGAATTTCGGCCCGTAATTCCCCTAATAGCTGGGCCAGCTAGTCTGTCTCGGAAGTTTCCATGGCGCCTGGGTCGGAAGTTATTGGTAGGCTTATTCGCGTTCTGTAGCGCTCACCTGATTCCCACGGAGGCGCCGACCCGTTCTGGACTGCTACAACTTCTTCCACGATAAAGCGTAGTGCTTGGAAGATGGACTGGACTGGACCCCCAAACCTCGTCTGTCTGGCCCGTAGAATAATCCTTCTGTAGATGGGAAAAGGGAGTTAACTGTCTGCTAGATTGTGTGTGAGATTCCCCCCTTTTTCCCCTTCTCACCCTCCTCGAACCCTAGCTGTGACTTCCGCAGACTCTCACCTTAATTTCTGTATGGACGAGCTCTCCATCCTGCTTCTGATGCAGGGGCGCGTAGATTTCCAGTTACTTCACTGGATCTCGGATTTGGCGAGGGTTCGATGTCTGCTTGCCTTTACCAAAATGCTGCCGTAAGTATATAGTTCAAAAGATCAAGTCTTATTTGTCCCTTGGCCTTTGTTTAATTTTCAGGGACTAGGTGAGGAATCCATGTGGAGGAATGGATTCGCCGAGGTAAGCTCAGGTGAGTACTTTTAATGAAGGTGTGCCGTAGTGGTTTGCTCCGACACCTTAATGAGTGTGTCTTATTTCCCCATAAGGGCCGGGGTACGGAAAAGCCAGAAAAGCCGCTCCAACCCGAAAAGGGAACTGAGGTCCCAACAAAATTCAGGTAAGACTTAAGGTGAGTAATCTGTCCTTTTGCAATTAGTTCGTTGCTCACCTTGTTTTGTCCTTTTTCTCCGTAGGTCTTGAATGCGACCGATGTCGCCTATGGGCGCTGAAAAGGTTGCCGGCGCCACGTGAAGGTAAGTGGAAGCAGCGCGGCAGCGTGAGAAGCGGAGCGCTTCTAACTATTGTCTTTCTTTTCCGTAGGTGCTGGGATGCGGCCGATGTCGCCTATGACCGCTGAAGAGTTAGACAGCGCGACGTGAAGGTAAGTGGAAGCGGCGCTGCAGCGAGCGATGAGATGCATTTCTAACCCTTGACTTTCTTTTGCAGCATCGACGGAGTGAAGAATCCAGATACTGGATGAAGGTAAGTAATGTCCTAATGCTTGCCTTTCTCTCCTTGCAGGTGTTCCAGGTGCTGGCGGGCGTGGCAGGAGCCAGGATGCAGGAGCCGACTCGGTGAGCGTCCTGCTGCAGATGCAGAATAACGCGAAGCAAGTGTGGCTATCCGGGCGTGGTTTAAATAGCCTTGGAAGAGCTTCTGGTGAGTGTTCTTCCACTGGCCCCACCCGAGTAAGAAAAGAGTTCCTGAAAGAAAATAGTTCCTCCCCAGCCTTAGTTGGCTTGGAGCTTCAGACAGCATGGTCTGCAGCATGGTCTGCCTCAGGTGAGTTCACCCAAGCATTACCATATGTTCTGCCATGATGAGCCTGGCGCCTATGGAGCCAGAACAGATGCCTTTTATGAGCCTGGCGCCAAAGGCGCCAGGACAAGGTCCAAAGAGCCCCTATAGGGGTTTGCTGGGACCTGCTTGGTGAGTATGAAGTCTGCTTCCGGGGACGCTGGGCCTGACCTGGCTCCTCGGGAGCAGGCATCATGACACTTGTTGAGCCTCGATCATTAAGCTACACCTCAGTGATGAGGCTCAATGAGGCCCAATGAGGCCAAATGATGTCTGTTGTTGCTTGTGCTCTCATGCAGAAAGGATGTGACTTAGCAGTTCGGATTGTGTTTCTCCAGATGGTTCAGGATCAAGACAATTGTGCATATGTTCTTTTCTCCTTCTCAATGGCATGGCAGGCAGAAAATCAATCTTTTCCATGACATTCCACCATCAATCATCAGTTATGTATTCATTAATATGATGTCAGTAGTGCATTTCCCTTTGATTTGACTTCTATTGTCCTCTTTGACTCTATGACTTTCTGGTGGTGGTTCTATCCCTGACACTTCCTACCCTTGGTTTTTGTATGTAATGATGATTTCTTATACATATTTATTATATAAAGGAGCAATAACATTTAGTAGAATCGCCAAGATACCGGCATTTGGTACTTACCGATAGCGGCACTCGGTCCGGCGGCATTGCTGCCAGATTACGAGTGTTGGTGGGACAGTGTTAATCCCCATTCATGGAGATCCATAGGACTCCATGATGGGATTTGCCATCATTACCGCTAGCAGCAAAGTCGGTGGCGGTAATGACGGATTTTTCTGCCCGGAGGGCACCAGACTTGGAGGAAGCCCAGGTGCCCCATTAGCAAACACATAGTCGCGCGGTCAGGAAAAGTGCCGTTATCCATGAATACCGGCAATTTTTCACTGGACCGCCCGATTTGAAATGAGGCCCAGTGTGCCTAATCTAGTTTTCTGTATGCTCTTGGCTAGCTCTGGAAGCTCATAACAAGAAAGACAAAAACTGTGTGGCTACAGATCTCCACACTCCACAAAATGAAACCTTTAATCCTCCTGCATTACTTCTGCACTGTGGTCCAAGCTTGCGTGTTCTCACACATCTACAGGAAAAATGCCCTCCTTATTGAGCTTCCAGGCACACACTTGGACCACATCAAGGAAGCACGCCACGCTACATTACAGGTGCCTGCATATTCAACCGTATCTCTCCAGCACTACTCGAGCTTCACTGGCCCCTGGCCAGGATTATATTAAAAACTGCATGTATCACCTACAAAGTAATCCCAATTTGGAACACCAACATAAACTCCACACCCCTGTGGGCTCTCGCACCTCATGTAGAAAAACTGTCAAAAGGTTGGAGTTCTAAGCTATCCCTTAAAGAGAAGACTCGCAATCTGTCCTTCACCTTCTACTCTCCAACAATCTGAAAGTCAACCCTAGCAGAGGCTTGACATGCCATCACCATCCTCCAGTTCCAGAAAACTCAAAAAGTGTGGCTCTTTAAACAATACCTTACCTGACGGCAGGGCTTTAAGTGGGGTAAGAAATCGAGAGGCGGCCCTCATTTGGGGTGTGGCTTCTGGGAGGGGCGTGGCCTAAAAAGCACGCACATCGTAAGGTCTGCACACAAATATATATACATGTTATATATCTGTGTGCGTTCCTTACTATGGTTTGTGTACTTTGCACGCCATATTTTCTAAACATAGAAATATGTTACATATGTTACATATTTCTATGTTTAGAAAAGATGGCCTGCAAAGTACACAAACCATAGTAAGGAACGCACACAGATATATAACATGTATATATATTTGCGTGCGTACCTTACGTTTGCCTAGTTTTCAGGCCATGTTTTCGGGTTTATAAAAGATGGCTTTGAAAGTACACAAATCAAGCCATCTTTTATAAAGCTTTGACTACGGAAAAAATTGTCAGTCGGCAAAGCTTTATAAAAGATGGCTTGAATTGTGTACTTTTCAAGCCATCTTTTATAAAACTCGAGGAATCCCCAGTTTCGCCGAGGGTTAAAGACGCCTCCGCGACCTGGGGAAACAAAGGGACAGTAACTGCCTCAGGTGACCCCTCGCGCGAGGGGTCACCAAAGGCAGTTACTATGACTGACGGAAGTGGCAGCCAGGCACAGCATCGCTGCAGTTGGCTGCCACTTCTGTCAGCTAGCCTGACTTCATGGGTTAATGCATGCGTGCGGTGGGACTGGGGGCCCCGGCAGGGCCCCGGCTCAGCCCCACTTTTTGGAGACTGCCGGGGCGCTGCCCTGGCAGGGCCCGGCCCACTTAAAGCACTGCCTGACGGACATAAACAAAAATCCCTCGCTTCCTCCAACAACCGTACTGAGCTTCTGTATAAAATGTCAAGCCCAATCCTGTCACCCTCCTGTTGTAAAGCACTCTTCTGCTTTTGAGATAGGTATGCGCTATAACCAAACAAATAATAAACTAATAATGGGGCGAAGAGTTCCAAGATAGGAATATACAGTCAAGGACTAGGGAGAACTACAACTGTAGAAGGAATCAGGCAGATAACAGAGAGAAAGAAAGGCAGGGGGAGCAGCTGAGAGTACTGAGGGTTGAGGCATAGATAGTGTAGAGAAAGAAGTGCAGATGGGAGGGCGCGAGCAGGTCAAGCAAAAACCACGATGGTAAAAAACGTCAAAGTTGGGCAACGTAGAAAGAGCAGCAACTGCATCACAAGGGAGAGAGCAGGAACTGCAACATGGAAGGTGGGGGATAAACTGAAGTTCAAGGAAGAAGACAGTAACTGCTGCGTAGAGAGTAAAGAGAGAGGGCTGCTACGAGAGAGGGATACAATTGATTGATAAATTGTGAAAGTTGCATGGGAGAAAGGCAGGACCAGGTGCTTTCGGTGTCACTCTGTAGCTCACTTCCCTGTCTTGTCACTTTGATTCATACACAGGCAAACACAGTCAACACCTGCAGCACCGCAGTTAGGAGGATGGGGGTCTTTCTGCTGCAAATGATAGCCACTGGTCCCAACATTAATAGCATGAGTCTGAGACCGCTACTCTGTCCCACTCACATGAACGACCCACTACCAACATCTATTGAAAGTACTCTGCTGGAAAGATGAACGGAAAATACAACGCCCAACTGTCCTGTCCTCGACAATAATCTCTTCTACTGAAAAGTCTGAGTGCGCTCAGACTGCCCACAGTTTGGGCGTGGAATGAAGATGCAGCCCACCTATTTAGGTGGTAAGATAGAAGGGGCAGCTTCAATGTTAGTATGGCCAAAAGTCACCAAGATGGCCTTCTCAGGGAAATTGCCGTAAGCTTGTGACATTTTTACTGAGCCGCTGCTTCACATGAGCGTTGCTTACTGACCAGGAGCTGGGGAGCAAGCTTCACCTTCACTTCCAGCAGCAGTGACTCCAGGGTCTGTGCATGATCCCATGCAGAGAGTAGGGGTGCGACTGTCCGCGGCTTGTATCGCCGCTGGGAACCTTTCCAGAAAGATTAACTAGATACGCTACTGCACCATATTTCAGAATTTAAGTGACATGTTTGCCATCATTAATTATGAGATTTATATCTTGTGGTTGCAAGAATTGTGATCTGAGTGAACATATTCTTGTAACAATGTGGCGTTAAGCACTGGTTGCATGGGCTGGAACGGGTGGTAATGGCCTGGCGGCCCAATTTAATGGCCCGGGCTGGTACAGGGCTATTTGAAAATATGTTCGTTTTGTGAATGGGGCGCCTCGCGGCGTCCAATTCATGGAACAAAAAGACTGTTCAAAGATGGATGCCATGCAACAGAAAGGCAAGGCTCAGAACGGAGCCACTCTTCCCTTTCCATGGTGGCCACACGCAGGAGAAAAGGAAGAAGGGTGCTCTGCCGGCTGCGAGTGCCGCCGGTGTCACAATGAGGCGAGTGGTGACGGGGGATGTTTTAAAAAGGGGTTGGGAGTGGGGGAAGATGACGGGTGGGGAGGAAGCCACCAGGTGGCTTGGAACGTGGGCTGGGATGGCCGGTCTCAGCCCGTGTACCTAGGCACCTTATTGGTTGGCTCCCTCATGTAGGGTGCTAATGTTATTTACTAGATGGTATTCGATTAAAGGCAGTGCTAACAAGATTCCAGCCAAACACGGCCAGATGAATGCCGTCTAACGAATTTTGACAAAGAATTGAAACTGAATTTATAAATGTAGAAGATATCCTGAAAAGGACAGAGAAATACTATATAGAGCAAGTAACTACCTACAATACTTTGAAAAACCAGTCACCAGTCATATTGCATGTGATCTGAAATTAGAACTTGGGATCAACAAATTAATTTAAAGCCTTCAATTGAAAAGTACTTCAGTGAATCATAAACCCTTCAGCAAAAACAAGATGGGATGCAACTTAACGTAAACAACTGATAAATCATGTTGGTTTGCATTGAAAAGCCCTCAGAGGTGAAACACGTGTTGCCATTAACTTGCATTACCTTTTTTGTATTACTATGTTCACTCAGAACACAATTATTACAAGCACAAACTAAAAAAAACTCAAAATGAATAATGCCCAATCATGTAAATTGAATTCTAAATTATGGAACAATAGGGTATTTAGTCAACCTTTCTAGAATGATAGACTGGCATAGGGTGGAATGCCAACTTCTGGATATGCAAACACAGCCAGCAAGTATCACACACCCACCTATTATTAAGTTCAGGTACAAGGATTTACAGGTTCTACCTGTTGCTATTTTTTTCACAGCAGGGAACCTTGCTTCAACTAATTCCTGTCAGCAAATCTGTGATTTGCATTATGACAGGTTGGTGTGTGCCGCCTGAGGGCGGAGAGATGCATGCCTTGTGCTTATACTAAGCCAGACATCTGCAACAAACATAACTTCTGGTTGGTCCAAATTTTGGATATTGATGAAAACACAGCAAAAGAGACCAAAAGTAACTAATTGTAGTTTGGTCAATTTGTGAAACAATTATTGACAGTTGCCATGCCAACACAATATTCTGCTTCTCAAACTCCTTCTTCTCTCCTTTCTGTTGACAATGCTTTGGCATCCACATGAGGCAAAGCTATACTTTCACTACTTTCACAGTGCTTATGTAAAGGAGCTCTGAGCATGTTAGACCTTTAGTGCTCCAATTAAAGTCTGTATGGACAGTGTACCTCTGGAGATGCCTTGCAGTGGTGTTAAATAACTACCAACCTTTCCATCAGCGCAGAATCAGGGTCAACTCGCATTCACAAGAAGGTGTAAAGTGGTCTCGTTTGCACTCTAAGGTTTTAAATACAGAAAAAACACACAAAACACAAAATAAAACAAGCGTTGTACCTGAGATGCAACTCTACTCCTTCCAAGTTTAGAGGCAGAGTTGCTCTCTTATTGAGGCCTACAGGCATGCGGCGCGGTACAAAAATTGAGATAAATAAATAAATGTAAGACCTTGCACCAAGTTACTTCGATCACAAGCCCTATCATGCTGTCCCTTGCAACGGAAACCATCTTTCATGTTGCTGCTGGCCGGTTACCTACTTCTTTCTCTGTATTCTCCTCACTCAGTGCTGTGGTCCCACCTGTTCGTTTTTTGTGGTCTGCTGATGGTTCCTCGGTGACGTCGTGATGCTTGTGCTCTCTCTCTCTTTATTTCAAAGAGGCATCTAACTGGGAGTGAATTCCAGACCACAGTGTATTTATTTATTTATTATTTTTTTATATGGATCGCCTCAGGGATTTGTGTGTCATGCTTGCGCAGGGGTCATGCTAATCTTCGCTGTATCGTTCCAATTTTATTGTATGTGCTGCCGAAGCGAGCACAGACCACATTTTTATTATATTTTGGAATAATACCTGTCTCCGGGAAACATAAATTATCATCAGTTATCATCACTTCAATGCCAACATCAGGCTATTATGTTTCAGCGAATGGGACCAATAATGTCCCATTATACTATTTACTATTTAATATTTACTCACTTTTGCATTCAGTGGCTTTAATGGCTTTAAAACAATGATGCTGTTTCATGGGTTTACTAGGTGTTATTCTATAGACATTATGGCCGGATTTTTCTCCTCGATGTTTTCACAACGTCTCCTGCCTCTTCTCTTTATGCTATGCAGGGGTCGAGCCCTCTACCCACCCATTATTTCACTTTACCACCATAGCCATCTATACCCACCACTGTGCCCTCCGTTACTTTTCTCCCGTTTTCTGACCCAAATGCTTTTTTTCTGTTTAAGGCAGTTTTGCTCATTTTTGCACACTTTAGTCGAGAAATAGATGCAGATATAAATGAGCCATAACAGATTACACGTTCCATTGTTTGTACAACTGCTGGAACATACAAATGTGGGTTCTACTTTCGGATTCCTTTTTATAATTATGTTGTCCCTATGATATATAAAAAGATATAAATCAAGATGCAAACCCCCCCTTTGGAGAAAAACAGACAGGGCCTCCCTTAGATTTGGCCAGCTTTACTGAAAAGCACCAGCTGTACTGCTCAGTCTGATTACGAAGTATTCATGGAAATCCAGCCTGCTTTAAATATTGCCTGCTATGAGTTACGTACTCTACAAAAACACCGCCACGTTTTTCCCTGCAGTAAAAGGAAGCACCTGCTTGGGCACTTCCAGAGGTGGTCTCACCACCTTTGCCACGCACTGCCCAAAAGGATCAGGAATGGACCTTTTGTGCATTAACATTTCCAACACAGTAGCGGTGTCAACACAAGCCATTTCCGTCCACAAAAGGAGGGCGGGAATAGATTTAAAACAATAGAATAAAAAAGCATGCACGTGGCCGGAAATGCACTTGTTTCAGGACATCCAGATCTGTAATCTCCAATCAGGTGGCACTCTCATAATTAGGTGGATTTTGGTGAATATTGCATGGGTAACAGTAATTATCGCATGTATTTCCGGTGGAAAATCCGTCGAATTCTAATGAGGAGCATAATATTGTATCCTGCCGAAGGAAGATATGACGCAAAGTAAACATGTTCCCAACTGCTGATGACGCATCAGAAAAGTGGCGAAGGCCCTCCCTCTGCTTGCGCCCAGCTGACGGTATGATCAGGGCTGGCGCTGTTGCAACTTTTGAGTCACTCCTAAATTGAAAGGGAAATCGCCCCACAGGCCTTTTGGAGGATCTTTCATTAACTTCTCAGTGCCACCCTTAAACGTATGAAACTAACCTTTGGATTGCTCAATTCCCTCTGCAAAGTTTCTGTGTTGTGTGAAGAGCAGTCGGTTTCCGGATGGAGAATGCTGAGCATAAACCATCTCAGTTTTGAACACCCTCTGTATTTAATTGCTTGTGGGGCGGGAATGTCATGCTCCCTGAGCTCTTAACACTGATTACCATAGGGATAATGGGAACACGCTACTCCTAAAATCTAACTTTGTGGCAGCCCGTGCTGAGGGAGTTCATTGTTTACCTACTCTTGTGACTGGTCTTGAACTCATTTATGCAGTGTATCTAGAACATACGTCCTTACACATCAAAGTGTTGGGAGAAGACAGGTAGAGAACATTACTCGTGTTTTAGAAGAAAGGATTGTTATGTTGTCTTAAAGTGCAGACCATTTTGTGTTTGGTTCCCATAGGAACCCAGTAGCAACTATTTCCATTTCTGAATGGGGTAACTTCCTACTCAGTCGCCATTTCAGAGGATTATGTAATTTACAATCAACTGCTCTGACATCATAGTAAAAGATAATGCATTTCTCTTCTACATATTTTCTGTCCTTTATGGCCCCTTGTGGGGTGATGGTAGAGGGAACCTGGTATTTTTTCAGGTTGTATACTGTCACCTAATTCCTCCCCTTTTGAGCACCCTGCAATGCTGGTCCATGGGGACAATGTAGAGATGGAAAAAGAATGCAGGGAGGCCATATACACACATATTGGTAGCTTCACACCCCCGGGTGAATTCCACCTCAGATTGCTGAATGGCCAGCCTCCGCTCTCGACATCTAAAAGATGTCACTCAGAACCACTTAATGGCCTAGGCCCCATAAAGATGATAGCTACCCATCCCTAGTTCTATATGTCTAGCTGGTAGGCAATGTTGCCTGTCCCACAGGTACACGTGAGGGCCAGAACTGTGAGTCATCCTGTGAATCCTCTCCTTGGCTCTGAGTCAATATGAGAAATATGATATGATGTGGCATTTATAACACGCCTGTACACAAGTGTTTCTAGGCGCGACAAAACAAGGAGGGGTAAAACAAATGGAGGACAAAGTAATGATCATACTAGGACTTGTGTCATCAGATTACGCAAGTGGGGGAAGAGGGAAGGGGAGAAGTGCCAGGAAGGAGTGGAAGGGGGAAGTGCAGTTAACTCACAAGTGCAGCCAGCCGGTGGCTCAGAAGTGCGGAGAGAAGGGACTGTAGGGTTGCTGATACAGACCCTTAAGTGCTGGGGAGTCCGGAGGCAGTGTTAGGGCAACTGGACATGCAGGAGCCTGGGCCCAAGTTCAGAGGGTCATCAGGTGACCGGTGCGCAGAGCAGTCAGGTGCATCAGCAGGCGAGAGGAAGAGAGAAAGCGGAAGCAAAAAGGAAGATGTTGAGTTGCTTCCGGAAACAGAGGTAGTGCTGCTCAAGTTTGAGAGAGGCAGGGAGGCTGTTCCAGAGGGAGGCTCCAGCCGAGGAGATAGATCTGACTCCCAACCCTCTGCTTGGAGAAGTGTCAGACCTTCATAGAATAGGGGTAAACTTTCTCAATGTTGAATCTTGTGGATCAGTCTGGCTGCAGTCTTGAACCAGCTAAGTAATGGCATTGGCACTAATCTGCTTATGATAGTAATTGCAGAAAGAATGCATTGACCAGATAAACTGATGTGCTAGAAAAAGGAGAGAGGTTGTGGATCATCCTTCCCATGGTCTGAGCTGTGCTTCCGTACCCCCTTACTGTATTTACATTTTAGGTCATAGATTGGAACTGATTGCCGCCCACCTTTTGCCCATCCTTCCATGTCTGGATCTTTGTTCATAGGCACTGATTATGTGACTTTCCCTATGCGTTCCAAATAGTGGCATTCTGAGGTGCCCCACTAATTTTCTGACTATTGTCCTGGTTGGTGGGGATCCCCCCTGAGACAAGGCTGTCCTATCTAGGATCTGCCATAAGTGCCTGCGGGCCAGGCGACTTTAGCTATTCGTGGATCACAGAAATAAACGGGGATAGCTGATACACACATGATCTTCAAGCCCATAAGAGTGGCCTCCTGGGATGGCAATAGCATGAATTCCCCAGTTAAATGTAAAAAGGTCTTTATCCGACTAAGGAGAGGGAAAGAAGATATAGTTTGTTGTGAAAGAGTCTAATTTACTTGGGAGTACCAAAGACTATATTCTGAATAGGACATTTAACAAAGCAATCGCAAGTTCCTATGCAAAATAAAACAGAAGTTCTGTAACCCGATTCCACAAAAATCTTTATTCTGTGGTGCAAATCATCACTGAAAAATAGGATCGCGGGGGGGACTTCAATAGTTTTTGGGACTATATAGGCACCAAATCATTACTCACCCAACTTCATTGACATTTTATTGGAAGATGTATTAAAGCTATTGGGCGACCAAGCTATTCTCCTGGGAGGATAGCTACGGGGCAACGTGCTCGCCTTATAAGCAAGACAACAGTGAGCACCACAGGTTTGATCCCTGGGTCCCTGCTTAGAAACCTCTGAGTATTAAGCGCGTTATAAATAACATATCATACCATCTGATCCTGTTTGGGGATTTAAATGTAGTACAAGATGCAAAGATTTACAGGCCGTTGAAAGCCAGCTATCAAGAGAGAGATATGAGTCCCTGGGACTAGAGGACCCCTGGTGACTAATGCACTCTTTGGGAAGTGATTTTACATTCCTCTCTGCTCCCACTTGAGGACAGATTGCTTTTTGGTATGAAACACACTCACAGATTTGGTTATGGGAACCTCATTTGGGTAGATTGTTATTTCGCACCATGCTTGTATCACTGAGGAGGGAGATGGTTAGGGGCTGACTCCAGGCTTGCTGCCAAATCTTACACTTGTGGAGTTTATTTGGGAGATTTCTGAGGGAAAACACATGCTATCTTGAAGATGTATTCGTATTTTCGCATGTAGTCAAGTCAAGTCTTTGATGTAGTACAATTTGCTACTCCTCCAAAATTAATAAAGAGAGGAGGATAACAAAAACACCCTATAGCAGTCCCTCAGAGTGGCGAAAATACAATATATTGAGGGTCTGAATGATCTAATTCTGGCAAATCTGCAAGACGCAAGGAATAAAAAGTGAACCCAATAGGCAGAGAGAGTTGGTCTTTTATACACTCTAGGCTTGCTGGGGCTCTGGAGAGACGTTAAAAGGTTATTATGAAATAAACTTAAAAAGATACAAGATTCAAAGTTTCGAAGATTCAAGGAAATGCAGTTTTATTATACATCATCACGGTAGGATGTTAATTATAAAGACTGATTATGCCTTAGCATTTTGGGACTGCTATTTATTATTGCATTATTTGTATTTGTTTATTGAGCATTTGTATTCCGCCTATACAGCAGAAAGTGTTTCCAGGTGCCACAAGACAAGTGGGTAGTGGATAACCAACAATATATGGTCCTACTAGGTATTGTGACATTCGGATCGTGCAAGTTCAGCAAGCAGGACGTGCAGGGAGAGGCAGGTGTGGGTGAAAGGGAAGGTAAAGGGTGAGGAAGGGAGAGGCCCCCAGGGCCTCGGTAAGTGCTAGGGGGAGCCAAGAGGGAAAGTGCACTGGGGATGGGATGAGGGCCAAGTGCAAAGATGGGGACGAGATGAGGGTCGACTAGAGTGAGGAGGGGGTAGTAGACCAGACCAGTAGTCTAGCGTGGGAAGGGTGCCCGAAGGCAAGTGCTGGTAAGGGGGTGCTGAGGAAGACTGGTCGAGGGAAGACCTGGCCCCTGTATGACTCAGAAGGGACCAGGAAGCCAGTTCGAGCAGCACATGCGCATTATCAAGGAAGGAGGAGAGGGAAGCAGGAGGAGAAAAGGAACCCTCGCCCCTTTTCTAAAAACGTTCATCAATGCATCCTTCAAAACTAACACAGTTCCCGACAACCTAAAAGAAGCGTGGGTTTTCCCACTCCTTAAAAAACCTTCTCTGGACCCTGAAGTAACCAACAACTACAGGCCCATCACCACCGTCCCATTCTTGCTCAAGATCTTGGACAAGGTGGCATACACTAAAATCAAGCAATTCCTATAAGAAAACAAAATCCTAGGATAAAGGCAATCAGGCTTCCGCCCAGGCCATGGAACAGAATCTGCCCTTCTTGATCTTAAAATCCAATTGGACGACATTATGGACAAAGGCAAACCGGCACTTCTCCTTCTGCTAGATCTCTCGGCTGCCTTTGATCTCGTAAACCATGATATTCCCGGTAAACAATTAATAAATGCGGCCACTTTTCTCCACAAGCTACAGTCTGGATTGAGTCCTTCCTCAAAGGGAGACTCATGAGAGTATTCTCCGACTCCCCCTGTGCCTATCCCACCACCATACACTGTGGAGTCCTGCAAGGTTCATGCACCGCACCTACCCTGTATAACATCTTCACCCTCCCTCTTTTCAACAACCTAGATCATCGTGACATAGCCTACACATACTATGCCGACGATACCCAAGTCCTACTCCCACTAACTGGCATCTACGAACAAGATGCCACTGCGCTAACCAACACCTACACAGCCATCCAAACCTGAATGGCAGCAAACGGCCTCTGCCTCAATGGGGATAAAACAGAGATCCTCGTGGTAGGCACTAAAGAAACCCTTAAGAAACTCTCCCCCAATACAGCACATTCAACATTTACAAAACCACCATTACTGCGTCATCCTCAGTAAAAACCCTAGGGGTATACCTTGACTCCTCTCTGACCATGTCACGCCAGGTCGGTGCCATAGCCTCCTCTGCTGCCCTCACCACAAAGATAATCAATGCAGTTAGCCGTTCCTGACAATCAAAAACCATCTCTCAGAGCCACAGTAGGCACCAAGCTTGACTACTGCAATGCTCTCTTCCTTGGCACATCTGCCAAAAACCTCAATAAGATCCAAGTAACTCAAAACAATGCCATCAGAGCAGCATTGAGCGTTCCCAAAAGGGAACATATCTCCCAGGCCAGGAAGAACGCTCACTGGCTACCTATCAGAGAACGCATCCTCTTTAAAGCAATGGCCATCACACACAAGTTCCTGTCACTTAACGTACCTCCCTACCTCTCGGAAAGGATCACCCGCAACCCCTCAGTTAGACCCACCAGAACACATCTCTCCAACCAGATCCATGTCCACTCAAAGCAGGAGGCTCCAGCTTCCAACACCTAGCCCCTAAGAACTGGAATGCCCTCCCCACTGCACTCAGGAATGAAGAATCCTATCATGTCTTCCGCAAAATGCTAAAAACCAAACTGTTCAACTAACATTGCTAATGATGTTGTTCACTGCCACAAGTTTATGCTCCACTGCGACTAAGAACAATCACATCCTCTTTCTCTGTATATAATGTATCCGCTGTTCCTCTTGCTGTATTGTTTTGACTCTCATATGCATGTACGAAGCAAACTCTCTGTAACAGCTGTGCGCTATACAAATTCAAATAAATAAAACTAAATAAATAAGGTCTTGAGAAATTTCGGGAACCTAAGGAGATCCGGCTCAAGTCTGAGAGGAGCGGGGAGGCCTTTTCAGAGGGAGGCTCCTGTTGGAGAAAGAGATCTACTCCCTACTCTCTGCTGGAGAAGCCTCTGACCGGCAGAGAGTTAGAGCTAGAGGACCAAAGGGCTCTAGCTCGGAGGTATTTAGGGAGCGAAAGATGGATGTAGCGCAGACCCAGTCCCCAGATAGCCTTGTGGATGATGCAGAGGGTCTTGAATTTGATTCTTGCAACAACTGGGAGCCAGTGGAGAGATTTTAGGGCTGGAGAGATGTGATCCCTGGGCTTGAGGCCAAGGATATGTCTTGCAGTCCTACTCTGGATTAGTTGGAGAGGGCGGAGGGAGGAAAGTGACGGATTGAAGAAGAGGCTGTTACAGCCTGGAGAGAACCAGAGCTCTAGACACTATGGTAACCTCTCCCAAACATGTTAGGCTTGGTCCTAATCTCCTGAACATATTCAAGGCCCTCAAAAGTAATGCTAGGGGCGCGTCTCAGATGTCTTTCAGATTGACCGGGGTACAAGACAGGGCTGTCCACTCTCCCCATATTTGTTCAATCTTGCCATTGAATTTCTGTTGATGGCCATGTCTGCAAATAAGGGCATATGTTTTGGGAGCTCCCAGCCCAAAGCTCTCATCTATGTTAGTGATCTGCTTGTGTTGCTCTCCAACACAGGCCACTCAGTGAAACACTCATTTGATCTAGTAAAGACCTTTTGTTCACTTTCAATTTTCAAAATAAACAAATAAGACAGAAATATTCACAACAAAGTAGGCTTTCCACAGAAGCATGTTCTATAATTTGAAACTCAAGTGGACTAAGGACTCATGACGTTACTTGGAGATTTAGCTATGCCGGAATACCGGACACTTAATGAAAGAACATCTCAATAGGGTCGTAAACAAGTACATCCCAGGGGATAAAGGTTCGGAGTCCAAATATGACGCATGGCACATGGATAACATTACAGAAATGAATCTACTTACACAGTTCTTACACAGTTCTTAGGGGACCTTCATTTTACCCTTCTCCTTAAAGACTCGAAATTGTTTGAGAAGCGTTCATCTCTTTTCTGTGACAGGATAGCGAAGGGGGAGACAAGCAAAATCCCAAGTCTCTATTTTAAGGAAAGATTTTATGGGCCGGGTAGGGGATTCAGGTTTCCTAATGTGCTCAAGTACCATCGAGACTTTATATTGTGATGGTTCAATGAAAGGCAGAGTGCAGAATCTGGCATGGATCCCACTTTTATAGATGCCCACCAACTTGGTTAATATTGAGATAGAAGCTAAATTGCCATCTACATTCTCATGACTCATGTCCTAGTCATTTCACCTAAGACCTGACTTCCCAGAGTTTCCCATAGTTTGAGCAAATTTCGGGGAGCTATTCCAGAAATAAAACAAAACTACCTTTTACAATTAGAAGCCCATCTAGGAGATAACCCAGCTTTAATGTTTAACAATATAATAATTATTTGGAAACCCTTGTCCCATTTGCGAATACAGTATATGAGGGATGCTTGAGTAGATGGGGTTGTGCTGTCTTTTACATTTCTGAAATTTAACTTCAACCTTCTGTATAGGGAATGTGGTGCTATAACACCTTGCCTACCATGCTGGAAACCGTGCCACTGATAAACATCAAACTCTGGGTAAACCTCCCTTCTTACACTTTCTCGTGTGTGCCCCCTTTCTGACCCAACACTGTACAAACTAATTTATAAGGGGAAATGAGGGAAGGGACACTTTCTAAACTACATGATCTGTGCTCAACAGAGCTTTGTCTGAGCTGTGTCTGAACATTGAAGCAGTCAATGTTCAGTCTGAAGTTGAGTCTTTGTGTATGCTTTGTGTTTGCTGTGGAGCATTGAGATCCTGTGGGATAGTCTGCCTTTGCTTTCTACACTACAAAACTCCCAGGCGTCTGCGGAGCAAATGCAGAGTCTGACGTTGAGTCTTTGTGTCTGCTTTGTGTCTGCTGTGGAGCGTGGAGATCCTGAGATCCTGTCGGATAGTCTGCCGTTGCTTTCTCCACTATAAAACTCCCAGCCGTCTGCAGAGCGTACCCGGAGTCTGACATGTAGTCTTTGTGCCTGCTTTCGGTCGGCGGGGAGCCCGGGGTGCTGAAACACTCAGTTGCAAGTCCGGTCAAAATATACTGCCTTCGGTCTACTTAGTGGTGTGGGACTTGCAAGAAAAATGTGAGAATGCCGGAGGCAGGCCCCCTAACTCGACAAAAGCTCTTGCTGCAGCAGCTAGGAAACACTCTGCCAGAGACAAGGCGTGTGATTAAGGTGAGTGCGAGTGCACAGCTGATCACAACAGAGTCTTTGAGCCTTGTGAACATCGAACCGAATGCTCCCACATTACGCACAATGGCTCAGATGTTTATTCAGCTGCTGCATTGTTCCCTCCTATTTGTTCCAACAATTAAGTAACAAACAACTAGCCAAAAGTATGAGCAGAGATCGGAATACGACCATTATTTTAAGTCCAACTGATGAACTGAATCAAGTCGCTTCCACCTTACTCAACTGTCTCTGCTAAATCAGCTAAACCCCCGACTGAATTCTCCGCTGAACCCCTCACTAAGAAGGGTGAAACGCAAAGGGAGTTCACTGATCTCGAACTATTAGAACTAAGCAATTGTGCTGATGAACTATTATGTCCACCTAGTTTGCAAGGCGCACCTGATACTTGACTGAGAAATTGTGATCCGTTAACACCAGCAAACGGAAAAACTGATGCAAAAAGTGAAGATGAAGTGGAAATTGAAGTCGGAGAGGGAAGTGACAGCTGTGCAACTGCAGTCTTCCTTGGCAGTTTAATTAATAGGAAGGCCGCTTTCTTCAAAGACAAAGATGCCAAGGTGGATGTGTTGGCTGACAAGTCTGCAAGCGGCAAAGCTATTCTTAATAGTAGCAAGATGCCGAGCGACGATGCATGTGTTAAACAGAAAGCAATTGCGCTCCAGTCAATGGACTCTGAACAACATACACATGATTCTACTAGCAATAGAAACAAGAAAGGTTTGACCATAGAAAATCTGTCCAGCAACTCCCATCCTCTCAAAGCTGCTGGTATTGAAAAAGGAGGCACTTGTGCGAGGCCGTTGCGATTTCATTTCGCAGATGCTGCTGCTAGAGAGGCACGGCTAGCAGACCGCCTAAAAACGGACTTCCTAAATTTAAAGAAGATGCTGAAAGGGCCTGGTGTTTCTGCAGCTTGCAGAAATGATGAAGATGACATCACCATTGCGGCCCATCGCCCTTTTTTGACTATTCCTTCCAGCTCACAAATGGAAATTAGATATCCATCCAGTGCAAATCCTATTCATAAATCTGCCGAGTTAAGCAGCACTCCGATGGCAAGTAAAACGTTCTCCCTTCTAAATCCAAATAAAAGCATACTGGCACTGCTCAATAGAGATTAAGCTGTGAAGTGTATCGACTGCTCACATGGCGAAAAAAGTCAACTCCTCTAACATGCCGCGCCAAGACGACACCGAAGGAGTGCAAGCTAACAAACATCATCTTTCAGTGGCTCCCGGCCTACAAATTCACAACAACGTCATGGCCGCGATGTCGACAGCCCTGATTCCATTCTTGAAATTGTATGAATCTCCACAGGAGTCAATAAAAGATCAAAATGCATTGTTGGCAGTGGTAAATACCAAGATTAATGCATTAGAGGTGTTATCGAATCACACTCATAAAAGGCTTGATTATGAAGCTGATAACTCAACTAAATGGCAACTCTGTCTGAGCGATATAGCAAGGAATGAGATGATGCAAAAACAGCTTATGGAAGCTGTTCTCGAATGCACAGAATGGATGTGACACAATGTTCAAAAAACACCATCAAATGATGCACCCAGCAGGTGCAAGTGCCAATTGATCCCTGAGTCAATTGTCACCACCACAAATTATATTTTAGGTGGACCGCCATTGTCACTCTTGATTGACAAAGAGACACACAAGTCACCTCAAAAATTGCAGAAACATAAAACGAGGAAGCAACGTCGCAGTGCTCCTGCTTCTTTAACCTCAGTAGCAATTCTGGTCACTGATGTCGAAAATTAGTTTAAGCAATTGTCAAGCACCCACAACTGCACTAAACAACAGTAACTTGGCAACCCAACTAATTTCTAACGTCATGTGCTCAGCTCCAAGAGGAGTCCAAGCTCCTCCAATTTCTCCTGCTGCTCAGAAAAGTGATCTCAAGATAGCCACTTTTGGCATTTTCCCAGATCCAAAGAAAGTTTTGACAGGCAAAAGCAGCCACATTTCCTGTGTTGTTAGGGGAGAACCATCACAAGACCAAGTCCAGCACCGCAAAGAAATTCATTAGGATTTTAACGACCCCTCCCCTGATTGCAATATTCAAGCGCCGAGCCCAAAAATCCTTATTTGTCAAATCTCCCATAAACAGCCAGCTGAAGGAGAACGCAGCGAAGACAAACTGCCATGCCAATAAACACCCGCGAATTAAGGTGGATGACCTAGACGAGAAGGAATCTTTCACATCTGAAGATCTTCCAAATCTTTCTACCTACTCGATTGTGGATGATGATGAGGCGAGTGGCTCAGTTTCTTGCTCTAATGATGGGGTAACAAATAGTACATACCAAGAGGTTAGGAAAGAAAGCCTGTAAATATGTGACGTTGACGCTCCTCCTATTCGAAAGTTCAAAGTCGGCAAACAAAAATCTTGATGTTGGCAGCTCCGAGAGGCGTAGGCCTACAATTTTAAAATCAAGAGTAAATGAGGACCATGACATTAAGCGTTTCTTTGAAACTGGCTCAAAACTAAACCCTAAATATACTACCTCCCAAGTTGAAAAAACTGGGCTGACAAATCAGCCCCAAAAACGTGGTCCAACTGAGAGATCAACCCGCACAAAAATACTCCAATTGGAGTACATGTTACAAGACAAAGATGAAGTCAACTTAAATAGACAGAACATCATGAAACTCCTAAACTGTGTGCCAGCCTTGAGAAACATTGTGTCTGATGATATCAACGTAATAGAGTATATGTCGGAACAACGCTCGGATTGGGTCGTGCTACATGTGCACTCCCATCTAGTAGCTAATACCTTGAGAAGTGCTAAAAATTAGCTCCTAACATTTGGCCTTGAAATAAGTGACCTCACAGGTTCCGAACACAAAACGTGCAAAAAAACTTTTTTTGATAAGTCCCCAGGAATCAGTGAGCTCTCTGCTAATGAATCAAGAAGACGATCCCTGCAGGAACGTTTCGAGAGAAGAAGAGACGAACAGGAGCCAAAGAAAATGTCTCACACCAGAAATTTACATTTAACAGCAACAAAACTAATTGAAACATCATTAGCTGCCTCTTCAAAGTTAAGTCAGGGAGTGTTCCTTAATTTTGTGGAACACGAGGGGATTGATCCACTTATTCCAGGGTAATGAGCTAAAGAAAGAAAATCATACCCTGATTTGCCTACAAGATGCTTGTATGAGAGCTGTGCCAGTATGTGAACGGTATTCCCTAATTCTAAATCCAGCTTTGAAAAACGCATCTGGTCGCCCCCTTTTCAGGGCTATTAACTTTGGTCAAAAACGCCCCAGGATGGTCAGTTCTGAAGTCATTTCATCCTAATGCATTTGTGCAAGGAACTATTATTTAAATATCCTATGGGGTGGAACGACCGAGAGAGTTCCTATTGTTGGTGAACGTTTATTGGAACCCTGCTAAAATCTCATTGACTAATTTTATATCATCAGTTACCTTACTGATAGACAAATTTATGCTTGACTACCAGAACTTTTCCTTCATTATATGCGGAGGAACTACTCGCGGGTAGACTCAAGTGGAAACATCAAACAGTTAAATCAGGATCCTAAAACTGGTCATGGAAAAAGATGGCTTGAGGAACTGTCAAACAGACATTGTGAAATGCTGAATGCACAAACAAGTGGAGACATACCAGCCTGTCAAACTTGGCACAGAAATGACTCCCACAAGACACTATATATGGGCCTCTTGTGAGCTCATTCCAAAAATTAAATTGTTGAAGAGCCTTAAAATGAGATACAGTGATCAAGACGCTGTAAACCTACAATGGACAATAGAATTAGCTGCTGCCAGTAACTTCTATAGAGCACCACTTGAGATAAATCAAGGATTAAATAAGCTTATACTAAGGCCTTCAGTGAACAGTTAGCTCACTTCAATCTTGGGCAGTGGCATCATAAACGGAGAGAGCTCAGCTGAGTATACTCCCATATTAGCCCCTATTGGCCCAATTCATAACGTCAAAAAGTGGGCTTAGTGTTGATCATCAAAAACACAAATACCCATTTAGCTAAGAAACAAAGGACAAGAAGAAAAAGCTACAAGAAGATCTCAAGTCACTTAAGAAGGTCTGTTCGTCAGTATTGTTTCTGGAAAAGAAAAGAAAACTTCAACAGTGCTATTGAAATTGGTTGATTTTATTCAAGCATTACCGCGAACAAGAACAAGCAGAAGTAATTATAAATGTCGGAACCAGAACTCAGACTGCCAATATGATAGTTGGAGTGAGTGCAAATTCTTGGGTAAAGCATTTCACGACGATTTTCAAGGCCCTGATTGCTCATGAAGCCGAGCAATGCTTTCATCCGACTGTTGCTTGGGACAGCAATTACAAGAGGGTGGACATTGAAGAGGTGATTACTAAGCTAAAAAACTCTGGAGCAGCAGATCCAAATGGACTTACAAATCTGGCACTGAAGAAGAACAAAGCTATGTGGGCCTCTTGAAACCCTAAGAAAACCGCTGAGGCATGAAAAATCCCCTCCTCGTGGCAATCGGCGGTAATTGTGCCTATATTCAAAAAAGGTGATCAAGCTGATCTGGCAAACTACGGTCCGATTGCCTTGTTGGATGTAATTGGGAAAATGTTTGCTTCGTTTCTGTACAAAAGACTGGCGAAATGTGCAATAGAGGCTAATATTATCGATGACCGACAAACAGGTTTCACTAGTGGTTTAGATGTGGAACTAAATCTCACCCTACATAATTTTTTGAAACTAGATGTTTTAAAAAATAAGAAAAGTCTTTTCCTGTCATTTGTAGATCTACGCCAGGCTTTCTACAGGGAAAATCGGACGCCCCTGTGGAAAAAATGGGCAAAATGGAAGTGTCCTGCTGACTTACTGCAGATACTAATTCAATTGCACTCCAAAACATCAATTAAAGTAAGATTGAATGCCAATGGCGAACTCTGATGATATTGTGATGGAGAGAGGTGTCAAGCAATGTTGCCCACTGGCGGCTTACATTTTCAAACTATACATCGCTGATTTGCCAGAAGCACTTACTGGATGTAACACCTTTCCACCAAAAACTAATGGGCATACTGTAAGTGGTTTCAACCCAGCACTCCACCTAAGTCAATGCCTGGTGTCAGAAGCCCAGCTGAAACCCTTAATTATATATTTTTATGTCTAAAATTCTTTGATTTCTGAATGATGTACCCTTATATCATGCCCCTCTCTTTGAATCCCCCGGTCTCACTGAACCAAGAAGTAAGTTGTTTTGCAAAGTTAAAAGATTTATTTGATGAATTTGAACAAGACATATATCACACTTTTATGAATTTGAACAATATCTAGATATCATGTTATTAATATTTATACAATGATCAGCAATGGGTGATATCACAACAATCAACAATATCTTTAATCAATAGGAGTATGGATGAGAATAATAATGTGGCATACAATAAACTTTGTGTGGGTTCAATGAAATGCAATGATAGGAAATTAATGCAGCACAGAAATAATACTTTTGTGAATTCAATCAAATGCAATGTAATCACTCTTTCCCCCTGATACTACTCAATCCCCCCTCATATGCAATATAAAGATGGAAGGAGAGAAAACTCGCTGATGATAAGATAACTCGCAGTTTGGAAACTGAATTCAGAAGCTGAATGCAAAGAATAGCTATTTTATATGGGATGAAATTTAGCCAAATGCAGAATCGTGGCAAACTTTTCCGCGTGCGTTAAGCGCGATTGTGGCAAAACTATTAGGAATGCGGTTCTGGATTTGTTGGAAAGCTGAGGATGTTAGCTTCAATTTGACACTTAAATTTTGTTCCTAGCATGTACGGTTCACAAGTTATGACGGTTTTAGTAAAGGTCAATTTTTCTCAAAAAGGGTCAAGATTTCAAATGAAAGATGCGCTTTTGAAGATTACAAACAAGGATTGGCTTACACTAAGGGGCTATGAAGATGCGAGATACCAACGGTACAGCCACCAGTCCAGAGGCACTTCTGTCTGATCTTTGCCCACTGCGTCACTTGCCTTTCTTCAGCAAATATATATTAGCGCAAAGATGATTTATCACTACAATTATCACAGGACTATATGGATGAGAGAAGGATTCAGGACAAACCAAAGAGGTTCTACAATGCAGTTCTGGATATGATAGGATGGGTTGGACAGAATTACTTAAGGAGAAGAGATTGGCTATGGACAGTTCTATGCTAAATACTCCCAACTATGGTTTTGGAATGGGCCCGTCAGGATCTGGTCAAAGGGTTTTGAACTGGAATCTGCTAGCCACCGGACAGGATTCAGGCGCTTGGTTCTGCACTCAGCAAGGCACTCTGGTCTCTGCACAGCCTCTGGTTCTGGATCTGACGGGTTGGTTCTGGGTTGCAGCTCTGCTCTACTGGTTTGAATCTCTGGGTTCTGGCAAGAGTTCTTGGCAAGAAGCAGAAAAACAGCAGAGCCCTGCTATTAAATGTGTTGTGCCCCTTGGAATTTTGGGGTAAAATCAGGTTGCAAGATTTTAAAGGCCAGCTGAGAAGGGATCAGCTTTGGATTGGGCCTTCTGCTTTCAGAGTTCTGGAGTCTGGATCTGGGTTCTCCTGCAGAGAGCTTCGCCAGTAAATCAGTTGATGGGTGAATGTGTGTGTCCCTCTAGGTCCTCAACAGTCCCTATTTATGTATTTCCCAAAGGGGTGGATAGGGTGATTATACTAAGCCAACCCTCTAGGAAACAGATTGTTCAAAGTATTCCCTCTCTCCTGAATTGAGTAGGAAACCAGAGTGTCATGATGTGTCATGATGACGCTGTGTTTATGGTCCAGGGAAAAACCTCCCCTTTGTTTCTATACAGAAAATATATTTTTCATATAAAGCATATTTACAATATCACCAACTTGCTAATAATACATATTTACATCCCAAATTAAATAAGGCGCGTATCTGTCCGAGTCTCATCTTCTTAAGCGTTTCGGTTCACAATTGACAGTTTTTCGTGCTTTTGGTTGGTTACCCAGTGTCAGACCTGTACACATTTTTCCACATAAATGCGCATAACATCTAGGCATACTCCTGTAAATTTTCATATTCCTAGCATTATCACAATTGCTACAATATCAACATTTTAGTGGTTCAGTCTCTGAATAATTCCAGAGTGGTTTTAAAACGTGACCAACATTTTCATTTCAACAACCTATAAATTCCAGATTTTTACAAGTTTAGCACAGTTTTCTATGAGTCTTTTTCTCAAAACTATATTTTCTACTGTTCCAGATACACATTTCAGTCTAGCCCCGCCTCCAAAAGTTTGGCTGAGCCAAGAGCAACCTGAGCCTCTTCCTTCCAGCAGCTGGTTTCTTTTGATGTCCAAATTTGCATTTCCTTTCAGTCAAGGGAGTCTTTTGTCTCCTATCAGAGCAACAGGCCAAAGTCCTCCCACCTCCTTTCAAAACTCTCTGCCAGTTCCTCAGCAGAGAGCAGGGGGGAAGCTTCCTTTGTTTGGGAGAAGCTGTGCAATGTCTTTGAAGCCCAGTGTGGCTGGCTTTAACTCACTTTTAAAACAATGGGCCTCATTAGGAGTTTGGAGGTAACCATGGCGCTAATAGCACCATGGCTGCCTCCAAACCCTTACCGACTCCGCCCTGTGAAGGGAGCTATTACCTCCCCATTCCAAGGTTGGCGGGGGCGGTAATTCCCCATTCACCAGGGCCCTTCCCCATTCCCATTTGAGCCCCCATAGGGCTCAATGGGAATGGGGAAGGCGCTAATAACGGTACCGCAAATTGCGGTACCGTTATTAGCTCCAAAGTCCCTTTGCGGGGCCCGTTCCTTAACGCCTGGTAAAACCAGGCGTTAAGGGAGGACCCGCAAAGGGAACTCGTAGTAGGGCAGTAAGGGATTACCGGCATCGGTGCCCTTTCCGGTGCCGGTAATCCCGTACCGCCCACCTCGTAATGAGGCCCAATGTTTAAAATGGTCTTTTTCTGAAATACAATTTACATTTTTGACAAATATAGCCATAAATCTCTTAATTCCAGCCTTTTTAAAATATAGAGATTGAATTGTATCACCTTTATTGCGTTTGATGGGAAGTCTCTTCTTTTCCATACTTGGATTTTAATGTACAAGTTTTAAATGACAGTATAAGTAAATGCCAGCTTCTGACACAGGCGAGCAGCGGTACTGCGCCCATTTCTGACATATTTTTCCCATGCAAGCACCTTTGAATGTGGATTTTCTTCTGATGAAATGTGCTCCTTCTGATATTGTGCATAGTTGGATTCTTTAAATAAAGTGATGTTTAACACCCAACAAGGATGTTGAATCTTCTCTGCTGTTTAAGAATCATTATTTTGCAAATTTAACAGCCAAGGAAAAATGGATTTTTAAAGTAGTTCTGGGTTTCCCTTGCAATACAGCACTGCTTTTTCAAGTAGTTCCATTTTACTCTGTGGGCAGCCCAATGATAGGTTTGGCATTGGTCTCCTGTGTTACGACTGACATAGGCAAAATGGATTGGCGGCCTATTTTTCAGGTTTTACTGCGCATTTTTCACAGATTTTTAGCGCATAGATCTTTTTGGTCGCCATCCTGTTGTTTTTGATGAAAACAGTGCAAAATGATGTTGCAGGGCATGGACTAGTGGGTTAGAACATCCCACAATACAATCAGCTAGATAACCTATGCAGATGATGTAGTATTGATGGACTCCACACAAATTGGCCTACCACGTTTATAATTGAAATTGGAAGCCTATCTACAGATCAATAATATGGAGATTAACATTGAAAAATCCAAGATCATTGTTCTAGGGCACCCAACCTGGAAATAGAAGCAGAAACTTTAAATGCTTTGCGGCTGGAAAACAAGTGGAATAAACGGGAAAAATTAGATATCTCGGCATATTAGTCAACAAATCAATTAGGGAATGGGAATGGACTGAAGATCTGAAATCAAAAATGACTAATCTCTCCCTACAAGGTGCAAAACTACACTGTGAATTTAGCAAATTTACACTTGTGCCTGCAATCTTGTTTTATCACCAAAAGGTGGTAGCTGCAATCATTTTTGGCAGCGAGGCAGGCCTTAACATCGACACTGCTATGTGGAATCTGCTCGAAGTGCAGTTTTGGAGGAAAGTGCTACACCTGCCAAAAAAGTTTATATTTCATCGATTCGATATGAGTTGGGATTACAATCTCTTGGTGCATCAATACTATGGAAATCCTTTGCGGTATTCAGAAAAATGCTAATGCCCATATCTGCTTCTCCATTTGCGATTTTGAAGGAATCCACTGACGAACCTTATAAAGGATTGTTGAAAGAATGGTCAGCAAAAATGTTAAAGAATCTAGACCACATGGGGGCATCTGTTAAATTACTATGTGATAACCCAGGTGCTGTTAAAAAAAGGTGTGCAAGTGTGATTGGATCACGACTCTCAACAACAGACTGAATATGAAATCGAGCATACTACAAATCAGAAATGTCTGTCCAGTAAACCAAGTTCCGAGGTCTATCTACAACATTTTCCATCAAAATACCATTGTGACCAATTTTTGCAGTTGCGACTGAACCAGCTACCAACCAAAGAGATGCTCTTCTTAAAACATGATAAAAAAAACTATTGATAACTGTTGTCGATTTTGCAGTCAACAAGTGGAATCGCTGCAGCATTTAGTTGCTGAATGTTTAGCCTTAAAATCAGAAAGAACATTGGCCTTGGGGAAGTTTCCCCTTCAAGCGGCAATATGGACAATTGGTGGTCTGCCCCATTATGTGGTCATAACTATATGTTGACATCCGCTACCATTGACTACTTAGACAGACTGCTGGTAACAAGGTGACGGTATTGAAGTCCACTTGGATCACTGTCTTTCATAATTTAATCCTGTGTCAACCACCTGCTATGCTCTGTTGTTGAATTTGTTATTTTAATTGATAAAGAAAGGTCACATCTTTGATATTTTTAGGATGACGAAAGACGGTTGGAAATTGTAAATCTTTTTGTAAATATTTTTGTAAGAAACTAACACTAATAAAAAAAAGAGAAATTTAAACATTGAAGCAATTATTTGGCAAAAGTTTTTCTTGAACTTTCAAGGTATGAACATGACTTTAGCCTTTTAGCACCTCCAGCCGAGGATTGTAGGGAAATCTAATTCAAAGAAACGATGCAGGGCAAGGCACCATGTTAAAAACAAACACATGTAAACTGTAGCCTGTGCACAGCTTTTGGGAAAAAACACTCACTAAAAATGTGAAATATTTTCAAGTCCCCTAAAACCACAATATAGTGACAAGGCCGTAGATAAATATGTCAAAGCACTGGAAAGCATTCTGCAACCTTTGTGAAAAAGAGGGGCTGCTTAATCCAAGAAGAAAAAAGAACAGAAGTGTACAGTCACAGAAAGAAAAACAAATTTATTTGCATTTTCTGCTGCTGTTGGTTTTATTTTCCTTTACAGAAATGAAGAGTTGGGATTAGGAAAGCTACAGATGTTGGAAATGTGGACCTTTGAGTTTGAGAAGCCAATACAATGGCCTTCCTGAGTAAAGGAATCTTGACACTTAGAAAACAAAAGGATACGTAAGATCGCCAAACACTGGAAACCACGGGGAACTTCAAAAGACTGCACTACCGCCAGGCTGAAGTCATAAATATCTTTAGCACTGAACTAACAGCAAAAGGCCTTAAATGCTCTGCAGATTCCCTGTATTATTTTGTAATAAAAAAATGCTATATTGGATTCATATTTCTGGTGATATCTCTTGAATGAAATGTCACAGCGGGATCATTTCTGTAATAAAATGTTTAGCTTGGGGTTCTCTATTTAGTGGTATAAAAAGAACATTTGGTGAGGTTATTTTTATTATGCAATGTGGAGAATTTGTATTTTATTGCGCCAAAAAAGCACCCACCTGTGATACATATGTCTTAGTGTCTGCAGTGACGAGCCCATTACTTTAAGCTTTAAGATGGAAAATAATGTATATGTTAATGTAGAAGCAAGTTAAATGGAAAAATCTGTAAACCGGTAACCATTTGTGCTGTAAATTGTGTTGTTTGCTTCATGCCGGAGAGAGAAATCTGGTGAGCCGATTAGTAAAGTAGTCATATGGGTGGAATTTACTATTTCACAATGTTACAATGATTAATGCAAGAAATCTCTAAGATAACACATCACATGGGAGGGCAAGTGGGTGTAGAGGTTACTCCCATTAGGCTTCCCCTTTCAGTAATATTCCTAATGAACATCGAGGGGAATGTCTACCATATTGTCACTTTTGTAACACGGTCCAATCACATACATTGAGAAATTAGATTGGTTGAAATTACATACACCTCAAAAGGGAGTGTTTTTTGTTCTAATAAAAGGCTCAACACACACTCACTAGGGACTCACTGACTGACTGATTGAGAGGAAGAAGAATTATTAATAATAGGAAAGAGAAATAATAGATATGTTCTACTTCTGGTCCCATTTTGGATTGTTGCTAGAGCCCTCTAGGTGAGGCCGAGCAGGAGGTTAAGTCCCAGTCCTTCTTCAGAGGGAGAGACAGCAGACAGGCTGTGGAGGAAAGCTGATCCCATCTTGCTGATTAATGTCCACCTGTTCCTAGAGGGGGAGAATTGAACCAGTCCATAAGAGGTTGTCCACCTGTTTGTGAGAAAGCCTAAGGAAAATCATATGTGAGTGTAACATAAAGGGGAAATAATTCTGAGGGGAGCAATACTATAAACGGAATTAGATTACATCCTGGCCCTGTTATTTGTACAGAGGGGTGGGCATATATATACATTGATCGCCAAACACTGGAAACCACGGGGAACTTCAAAAGACCTCCTGGGAAATAAGTACATATTTCATAAGAGTATATGCTTCTGGAATTATAGATTTGATTAAATGGATCCTATGGTGTGCACACAGGGAGATCCCCTGACTCCTATTCTGTGCAATGTACAAACCCCCAAAAGCAAAAGACATTTTACTGTATGCATACCTAGACAAATAAAGTAAATTAAGTCAGTTCCTGGATACGCCATCAAGCAGAATACCTTTATTAATGCTGAGTTGCTCAAGGCATAAGGGAGAGGGTGATTATTCACTATCCACAAATATTTCACATTTTTAAGTTGCCCATTGAAAGGGAGAAAGGTACGGTTTTACATAGTAATTAAATAGAAACATAATTGAAGGGAATTTTAGCATACATGCATGCTGAACCTTTATTTTCCTTTCTACAAGCCATTTACATACATGAAGGCCCAGTAGTTTGCTGTAATTGAGTTTTTAGAATGCTGTTGAAATTCTGACATGCCTATTGAATAAGGGGAATGGTATTTATTTGCAATAAACCAAAGGAGAGATAATTGGATAGGCAGGAATGTTGTAAATTAATTTGTTTTAACAAATGAAAGTCTTATCCTAGACCCTCGTGCATTTTTCATCAATGGTGCATGTGCATCCATGGTAAACAAAACATATAGGTAGCATTGAAAACTGAGATGAATAGTGTGTTGATCATTTTTCTTCATTGGGATTGAAATTTCCTCAAGGCATAACTTGTTTATCTTTAAACTGATTCAATTATTTCTATTTGGTGAATAAATATACCTTCTGTAAAGCCCTGTGTGCTTGTTGTTCCAAAAGAGGAGGGTGTCGGTAACGAATCAATCCTGTTAAATTGGGGATACCAGATTCATAGAAAGAACTTCATTAACTGATGGAAAATTGTGGGCGCCTGGTTTCGGCTGGGTGGGTAGTTCCCCTGAATTAGATTTCACATGATTAAAACATCCTACATGATCCCATTTACTGGTGTCCTGATCGAATGTCCCAGTTCAAATTGTGAAACTCAGATCAGTGCTGGAACTCAAAGAAGGGGAACTCTCCTCCATATCTTCTAGTAATGTGACAGACTTCATAAATTCGGGTATGCCGTCCTCTTCAGGATACCCAGCTCATTCTTCATGGTGTACTTCCACCGACCTTGGAAATGCCAAGTTTCACGAATTGTGATACCGAGACCATATTCCAGCAACAAGGTAGATTCTGAAATGCTGGAAAGTGAGTATGAGATCCTCCTTTATTAACTGGATACATGATTTGGTGCTGTTGACAAGCAGGGGAAGGGTCACATACCCATGAAAGTGTCTTCTGTATATATGTGAGTTAGTTTGTGATGCTTTCAGTCAACTACGCAGATCTACATATATGGGCCTCATTTTGAGTTTGACGGTAATTCCCCAATCCCCATTTTTGGTGTCCATGTGAGCAGTAATTATGCAGGGTAGATCTGCCGAGTTATGGCCTTAAGGTGGAGGATTTAGCAGCATACTCGATGTAAATGCTACACTTCAAGTTCATACTGAGAATTCTTGTGTAAACTTCAATTTGAACTAAATTACAATAAATATATTATTATGCATTTTGTAAGATTGATAGTGGCAGTATTTACTGTATTTGCCATGTAAGTGTACATCAATTGCTTGTAGCACAGTTAGTCTACTAATGACAACTCCGACTCATTTCCCAGTTCTTTTCCCATGCATATAGAGACCGAGAATTCACACCAGAAACTGGATGCCATTGCAGCGACACTCGATGCAGTTTTTGGCCTATGCTCCTCATTAATGAAAGAGCATAGAGACCTTAATTTAACAGTTGCCAAAATAATGGATATCATCATGCATAATAGCAGCCAGTCTGAACAAACAACAACTATTATTCATAAACAGCCTAGTGTAATTGACACTACGCATACCCAATTTACAGCTGATGACAGAGACAATAGTACTGCAGAAGCACAAAAAGGCCCGGACCCTATCTCGGATATAGTGCGTAGTATGACATACGGCAGACGAAAGAGACCATGCCTCAAGAGACAAAACAAATAATGGGTCAAGACTAAGACCCAAAGAGTGCCCAAAATCGACTTACAACCAGGAAAACCTACTAAAATGAATGCTGCATCGCTGGCTGAAACCTTTGAGGCTGACGTTATTTGCATTGACTATGACTCTAATTACGAACTAGGAGCCCTCCAATGATTTAGAGAAATCAGAACATAATGGGCAAATAAGAGGCCCTCTGGTCAAAGTTATTAAACAAATTGTTCAAAAAAACGGTTTGGGTCCAAAAATACCAAACATGAGGAGCAGGGGTTGTGGGGGTGTCCCCCACTCCCCATGTTCGGTATCTGCAACCTCTAGAGTTGCGGGGGTATCTCCCGCATCCTTAACAATGGAGGCGGGGGACAAAAATTGATTGGGCCCCCATTTCCAATGAATGGACAAAACGGGGGCCCAAGGAGTTTTACTGTGGTTAGTCTGCCCGCGAACAGATCACCCAGATCCTGGACAAATGGTTGTGAGATAAAAACTTGACAGCAGAGCAAATCGTGAATGGGGCGGGACCAAGCAATCTACCGACATCGCATCTAAATTTGATTATACGCACAGGAGAGGTCAATAGGTCTCGAATACAGCCTTGTGATGAAGCCGCCCTGAATAGGGCAAACACTCAGTCACTATTGCAGTTACCATGTCATGAACCCTGTGTGCCGAGACCTTCGGAACCCAATGCTTTCAATATCAATTGGTCAACAGGTAGAGAAGCAAAGTTAGGTTGTTATGTTAAAATCATCTAATTGTTCCCTGGAAGTGAAAGCCCTCTTTTGAATCATAAGAGGGTGCTGGAACTTCTCCATACGATACCACAATTTAGAGATATTTCTTCAGCGGACATCTCTTCGGTTGAGCTTCCTGAACTTTACAGTCATGACAACTGGACATTAATGTGGGATTCATCCCCCGTTCCAAGGCCTGTAACTGAGGATAATAGCCCAGCAGCCCAAGTTATCGGCCCGAGCGAAGTGCACTATCCCCTCAAATCCCACTTTTAATCTGTGAACACAATCCATATGGGAAAATTCAGTATGCACTGTGTGCAATCATATCTGGTATAGGTTCAATAGACAAAATACTCTTTTTCAACATCTATGACCACCAAGTGGCCAATATACGATATACATCCACACGTGTATGGGGAGAATGATCAATGAATGGATGATTAAAAATCCCAGCCCTACAATTCTAGTGACGGGCGATTTGAACTGGTATTTCAATAGGCCATTGTTAGAGTGCCACCAGGGAGATGATGCCACTGGGCCTTCACCCAGGTGTACCTCAACACAGGAGGATGGCTGGAATGAGCCTCTATTCAATGTTGCACAAATACAGAATGGGCTGATTTGACAAGAGTGTTTATAAACCCCTCATTTGATAATGTTGGAACAAACTGGGACACCTGGACCAATAGTAGAAGCTCTACCCGTATTGGGGATATGTTTGTGGGAAAAAAGCCTGGAACAGTTCTCTATGATAAAAAACTAAACTACACTTAGTGATCATGCCATCCTGAAACTTATGTTAGGCACTTATAATCGAAAATCCTCCTTGAGAGAATATGGTGTACTGCACGCAAAGCCCAGTGGAAATAGAATATTATGGACTGAGATTAATTTCCACAGATTCATGGCCTGCCTGCTATTTTCTGAAGACTTGGCTGACTCCAATTATATAGATATTTACCAAGAGCTATCGTTATTTGCTAGACAATGTTGCAAAAATGTAAAGCTACCTTTCCTATGGAGAAAAAACACAGAACATATATGATGTTATTATCGAGAGGAAAAGGCGGGCTCATCGGAAAGCTCTTTGACATATTAGAAGCTGTGTTCATCTTACTTTTGCAGCCAAGACCAGTGTTTTGATACAGCAGCGTACTAAATATAGGAATTGGCTGCAAGCCTATAAACACAATACAGTTAACACCATCTGGCGTCTTATATTTGGTATGCTTAAATCTCACGAGGATAGGAAAAGTTGCTACCTATACAGACAACACTTGTCGGAAGGGCAAACCACAGAGATTAATCCTATAGCAGAGGTTGAGTGGGAGCCTTACATCAATCAAAAAGATATATCAAAATGATATATATGAATCACACCGAGTAGGAACTATGCAACATGGCAGCTTTGGATCTTTCCCATTTGATTTGGAGGATATCTCTAAAATAATCGTCAATCTTAAGACGTCAAGAGAGCACGGCCCGGATCGCATAGCCAATGTAGTAGTCATGAATGATCCAGAGAAATTGACTAAGCTTCTCTATTTTTTTCAAATCTATCTGGAAGAAATGTAATATTCCATTGAGTTGAGGTAAATCTGCATTGGCATCATTATTTAAAAAAGCAGAGAGCACGGAATTGTGCAATAGCTGGTGATGTTAGATACTAGCTACAAGATATTCTCCACATTGATGCGTTGCAAGTTAAACTGTTGGATCACAAAGAGAAAGATACTATTTTTCCAACCCAATGAAGCAAGGAGGATCCCCATCATTACGAGGGATTCATGTAGTGCACACCATATTGATGACGGGGGATAGCAGAAAATTGGGACAGTGTTGTAAATCCATATGAATCGACTGGAGTTAATTATGGATGGGATATGTTACTTTCAGTGTTACAATCATTTAGAATGTATACATATTAGATCTTCATTCACGTAGAAAGATACAATATTAAAACTGCAAATGCAACACAAACACAATCCACACAATGGGGTGCTTTGCACCACGGTTAGATGTTGCACATTAATTCTAAGTATCAGGGACATTCTTGACAGAAAGAAGAATGAGTTACCTAGTAAGAAGGTCAGTGTACGAACAGGACAAGGTTTACAGTCCCGCAATGGAACAGATGTTATCTCGGTTTTTGTATTAAAGTCTTTAGAAGGGGTTAGTAATTTATTTGGCGGAAATGAACATGAGGCCCAAGGCAAGGTTATCCCTTGGTTAAGTATTTTACCAGGTCATCAGAGGCTGTATGTTGCCACATAAATTAGAAGGTCTTTTAGAGGCGCCAGAGTCTGAAGAACTGAGATCACAATCAGTTGTTCAAAGAAGATCTTGTTTATGCAGTCCTTCCACTATTTGCTAAAATACGTAAGCGGACCGTGTCCAGTCACACTTAAAGTTAAAGGCCTTAAGCCAGTTATTGCTAGCAATGAATTATGTTTTCAATACCAATGTTTAACCATGTACTGACGTCATGACCTACTACAGACAAATCCCAAGAAGAGGTGTGTTTTGAATATGATCTGAAGATGATAATCAAGATAAGACTTTCCAATGAAAATGGAAGAATTGGGAAAGATCGGATTTCTTTGAAGAGGTTTTGTCCAATTATGTTTGGGGGGTAGATTTTAATAAAGTATCTGGGAGTATTTTAAAATGTTGCAAAAAGAATATAAGATGGAAACAGATGTTGCATTGTTGAGACATGGGTTAGTTTGGTCCTATAACACCATCTAACCGCTCCCCGGAGCTTTGTACACTAAACTTGCTTTATGTACAACAGTGTACTCACTTTGTAAGTGGTGGGCCTGTTTTGGGTTAAGGTGATTAAAGGCCTATCCCAACATTTGGCGAGCTAGGGTAGGAGCCCATGCGTTTCGAGATGTTGGGGGTCTTCTGTCCACACCTCTCAGCTACAACATCTCACAACGGGGACCAGTCTTTAGTACACAGTGAAAAAGAGGTCTGCGGATGCCATATTGGTTAAAGGTACATCTGCTCCCTGGAGACGCGATGCCACGGCTTAGCTGTGCGGAACAATTTGATGAAGCACCACATTGGAGCACCTCAGGTTAACATGAGTACATGTTAGGGTGTATAAAGCAAGGGGGGAAAGGGGTTGTTTCTTTGATGTACCTTTTTTGTTGGTTTTTTCTTTTTTTGAGTAAGGGTAGACTTGGAGTGTGGGTGTGAAATTAGTTGTGGTTGAGGGTTTGGAAAAATGTATGTTTTTTGATAGAGTGGTTGAACTGTTCTGTGTTGTAAGTCCTTTGTATCTATTTTCTACCTAGTTTGTTATTTTAGAGGTGTGAGGGGGTACCTTACCCTGCATGACCAAAGTGAAACTTGTCCTGGTACCCTTTAGCTTGCTTGTCTGGTTGGCTGGGGCTCTCACCTGAAGGTGGGGTGGTATCCTAGGGTAAGTCGAACCGTAGATAAATTTCTGAAGTAGGACTTGACATTCTTTTGTATTTGCTGTGCGGGCAGAGATCCTCACCTAAATTTTCCATGGTTAGTCGAAGTAGAGAAGGAAAACTTCTTGTAGTCAGGGAAAATACATTTTTGAAATAGAGAAAATCATACTACTGATGAAGAGAGTGAGAGCAGCGGTGCTCTAGTGGAAAACATTGCGCCCTCCTATGCTTGAGTGGTGGGGAAATCTCTGAAATATTGTCCGGACAGTGTTTTTCATAAGATGATGTCTTCTGTGTATGAGTGAGAAGTAGAATTGGAGTAAATAGTGAAGTGACGTAATTGTGGTATAGGCAAGTGTGGTGAATGAGTGTGAAGTGCGACTAAGGAATTGGAATTGGGTAAGCGTAAAAAGGGAGCTCTTACGTGAAAAAAATGTCTAGCTGCAGGTTCGACTCGGTATTGGATTTTTGTGAAACTATTTTTTGATAACTTGGGTTGGAGTATGGAGACTGCGTTGAATTATTTGTGCCATGTGTTGCCCGGTTAATTCTTGGCCTATTAAGGGGTCCAATGATGCCGGGATATTAGAGGACCTGCATACCTTTTTAACTAAAAAGCACAAGTGCTCAAAGTTAGAAAAGCATTTAAACATCTTGGAATTATGGAGGATGTATGACAAAAGTGGGAAGGGCTATACTGTTCAAATTGGGGGGGCAAAAAAGGAGGGTGCAGGAATTTCTCATGTACCACCACCATATGGGTGCTATCCTTTATCGCCCACAGAGGCGTACACAGACCCTGAGTTCTTACCACCATTTTCCTGAGCAGCTACTTTAGTGGTTGCAAGACGGACACAGGTAACACCTCTATCAGGTATGATTTCTAAGAAATGGATTTTGGAGAAAGTTGAAGGGTAACTCCTTCAATGGTTAGCGCTGTAGAGAGGTTGAAAACGGAGAGCGGGAAGGGGATAACTACCCCAACTGCTAAGTTAGCAGATAGATTAAGGGTGTAAGAGCAAGAAAGAGTGAGGCTGATAGAAGAGTGGAGGAATGATTGAAAATGAGAGAAAAAGAAAAGGTTAGGCCTTTTCCTGTGAGGATAGTGGATAGGCTGCATTGAGTGGTAGATGCACAAGAACGGGAAAAGATGAAGGAAACACTACAGCTAGCTAAGAAAGAGGTAATGCTGTTACGGCAGCAGAGAGAACAAGAGAGGGAGGAAGTGAGCAGTCAGGTAAGGGACGTAGAAGGAAGAAGGTGGAGACATGGGCGGTTCTTGTTAGATTGGACAACTCAGTTTCAGTACAGTTGAGGTGGACATGGAAATCAGGGATGCTACCATGGGTACAGAGGCTGAGCAGGGAGGATGGGAGATGGCACCCTATGGTAGTGCTGTTTATGCTTCTGTGCCTGTAGAAGGTTTAGGGGATGTAATAGCATGAGTAGATGATGAAGAAGAATGGAATGTCGAGCAAGGAGAGCAGGGTGTACCTCCGTACCTCCCGTTGCAGCAGCAGTGATAGAAAGCACACCATGGAGCCATAGGACACGCCATGGTATTTGCATGGCTGTAGTAAATGGTAGGGGAGAGATGGGGGAAGCCGCAGTAAAAACAGGTATAACTCAGTTTGCGTTGCTCCAGAAGGGTCTGGGAAGGGCGTATTGTGTCCTGTGGTCACACATGGATCGGAATAACTTGATGAAAACACTCCCTTCGCTCACTGCAGTGGCAGGGATGTAGATGTATGCATTGGAGAAACATACTAACAAGCAAACAATAAAATAGATAAATAGAATAAACACTGCCGGAGTCATGTTGGCCATAGGAGACATGAAGAGCTTATTCACAGCCCTAATGGGGGGAGTGGTCAGACAAGTTTTGTAAGAGATCAGAGTTTCTGGGAGTTCAATTAGATACAAATACCCATGATGGAGCAGCTTTTAATATTCTTAGAGCACAGGTATGTTAATTCAGGAAATGTGGCAGTCAGAAACAATAGAAGCATGGCACACAAATGTGTCTATTTTTTACCACATGCTGAAGACAGGACTTCTAAAAGAAGTCCAGCACGATTTAGATAAAGTAGTAGTGATGGAGGCCAAGAGTTGGCCAGAAATTCAGACACATATTGTGCATTTTTGCAAGAGAAGAAAGGAAAAAGAGAGGTAGAATGTAGAGCAGGCACAAAAAACAGAGGTTACGCTCGTTCAAAACACATTGGCAAAGATTTGTTTTGAAGGGGCAGTAATTGGAAATTCTGTGGAGGGACAGCAGCAGCAACCGGGATGGCAGGGAAACAGTATGACGCAGTACTCGGTGGATGGGTATGTGCACAGTCCAAGGCCAATGAGAGGGTTTCTGGGGGGCAGAGGAGGATTTCCACAGGGAAGCGGGTCATTTGGTGGGGTCGGAGGAATGGGTTCCCGGTTTAGTGGGCCACCAGGAAATCATAATTCAGGATTTTAAGGGATTCAGTGTTGGTGGTGTGGAAAGTTGTGGCACATGTCACGAGATTGTCGTGAACGGCCACAGTACTTTAACATATGAGCTCAACAGATGCAGGCCCGACCATGCCATATGCCCCAAGCTTTGTGCAAGAACATAACCCAGCCACTGGGGCTGCAGAGACCTTTGGGATCCCACCGACCATGCCAGCACAAGCATCAGTGCAGACATGGGACAAGAATCCTTTACCTCAAGGAACAGTTGCGCACTACACTGGAGGCAATGTTTTCAGGAGAAATCCTTTTTCTCTCCCAGGTGCTAATATGAACCAGGAGTAGGACAACCCACAGGAATCTCTGACATGTCAATTCCTATCTATTACCACTGATCTGGAAGTGTAAACCCGGATAGGTGTGCAGGTAGGTGACCAAACATTTTCATTCATGGTTGACACATGAGCTACCAAGTCTTGTATTAATGAAGGTGTGTTGCCCTAGTCAGGCAAAATGATGAATGCACAGGGATTTTCTGGGGCTGTCCTGTCGGTTCCTCATACTGAAGCTCTTCGTATCAAGGTGGGTAATCAAAATGTATCAGCCCCTTTGTTGTATTGTATGGATACCCCAGCAAATCATTTGGGAACGGACATCCTGAGCAAGTTGTGAATGTCTTCGCATAGGAAGGTATTGTATGCACGACCCAGGGTTGTATCCGGTAAGGGAAGAAGCACATTTTCAGACCTATTGTAGTGACAGTGTGATTAGGGGGGTCCGGTGCATACAGAATTCTTTCTCTATGGGGTGATGGTTTTGTTGAGTTGGGTCCCAGGGATCAGAAATCCGTCCTGCTAATACCATTTGAGTTTTTATTTCAGCCTGATGTGCCACAGGAAGTAATGCCAGGCACCATTCTTGCAATTCTCTTAGAGGCTGCAGTGATTAAAAAGAGCAGGGCTGTTCTCTCAGGAACATATGAGGAAGTTGGAGAGTTGCACACAGTTCTGTGCATCGGTCGAACCTTACAGCTAAGGGACGTGTCTGATGAGTAGTTGTTAGAAGACACTGAAGACACAGGGGAAATGGTCTTTGAAATTGGGGTGCCTTGCCAGATAGCGATAGAGCAAAGGGAAGTATCAAAGACCATGCTCATCGCTAAGAATGCATCGCTGTTTTGGAAGGAGGATTTGGGAAAAGTCAAAGCCATTTGTGGACCAGCAATCCTCATGATTTCAGGCTGCTAAAAAGTGTTGGAGCAGTTAGAATCAAATTGAAACCCGGAGCGATATTACCATAAGTTAAGCAGTACCCATGTCCAAGGAATCAGACAAAGGGATTTATGAGACCATTATGGCATTGCAAAAACAAGGCATAATCAACCCTCTGTGTCCCCATGCAATACAGCTATCTATCCTGTGAAGAAGGCGAAGGGGTCCAGTTGGAGGATGGTCCAGGATTTGTGCCTCTTCAATAATATTGTTGAGGCGGAATTTCTAGTGCTAGCAATCATGCCACCATTCTGTGTAACTTCCCTACTGGGCCGACCCACTTCACGGTAATTGATTTAAAAAATGCATTTTTCTGTGTTCCCTTGCACCCCGATTCTTAGTACCTCACAGATTTTACATATTGTGGTCAAAGATTCGAACACACAAGGTTGCCCCAAGGTACTGTGAATCGCAAATATTTTTAACAGGGTGGTTCAGGTGGATTTGGGGAGTTTACATGTGTCCAGTACCATAAGTCAGTACGTGGATGATTTATTAGTCTGCAGCACTTCAGAGGAGCAGTGTTGAGGAGACTCAATACCTCTCCTTGCCCTACTCACAGAGAAGGGGTACAAAGTAGACAAAGAGGAATTTCAATACTATCAGACAGAGGTAATTTACTGCCAGAGAGAGTCAATGCAGTTCAAAATACCCCTCAGCCAGCCACAGTGAAACAAACACAGCAGTTTTTGGGTCTCTGTAACTATTGTAGATTATGGATTTTTGATTACTCTAGTTATGTGAGTCCCTTATTGCAGGGCCTAAAGGAAGCACAGAAGGTAAAAAGTCTGATATAGTGGTCTGCGAAAATGGGGACTTGCCTTCAGGAATTCAAGGCTGCGATCAGCAATGTTCTGGTCCTGGCGACCCCAAATTACAAGCAGCCACTCTTTCTGTTTTCCCATTCAAACAAGCAGTTAATGACATTGGTCCTGACCCAGCAAACATCGCTAGTCCACCAAGCTTTAGCAGATTACAGTGGACTCCTAGACCCAGTGATGCAGAGACAGTTCCCTTGTGAACAAGCTCTGGCGGCTTTTGCAATTCAAACGTCTTCAACCATTATTATGGGTTGCCCAGTAACCTTGTACGTAGGGCATGCAGTCTTTGTGATTCTAGTAAATTCTAAATCCACATTGACGACTCAGAGAGTGTCAGGGTACGAGGTCATCTTATCAAATTCATAAATTCATCCCGTGCGATGTCACCTAGTAAATCCTGCAACATTTGTAGCAGAGCTGGCACAGCCTAAGGATATTGTTCATGATTGTACCACGTATGAGGGAGAAGATGAAGAGAGGGTAAATGTCAAAGAGGAGTCGCTAGAGAGGGCTGAGGTGATTTTTGTTGATGGGTCTTTGACCATTAACCAAGAGACAGATGAGAAGCATATGGGCGCAGTGTATTGGGTCTTGTGGATGGGGAGTACTAGTACAGACTGAATAGACGGTTGCCCTCTCATTATTCTGCACAAGCAGTAGTACTGGTGGCACTTATTTTATTTATTTAGTGATTTATATAGCACACCAAGCCCAAGGGCATCTAGGCGCTTATCTTGACAGACAACAAGCATGGCGAGTTGCAAAGGTTACAAGGTTACATGAGTGTTCTAGTCCTTAAAGCAGTACAATACAACATCATGACAAGTCAAGTTATTCTAATCATTGATGTGATACAATAGAGTACTTAGTGATTATGATGAGTTACGTTACATGTCGCAAGTTACTATGGTGAAACAGGTAGTTTCTAGTCATTGATGGATTACAATACAATAATAAGAGGTAGCTACAATAATCTGTGGTACAGAATGCAGTGAGGGTGAACATGGAGGTTATTTTTAGTAATTCCTGAGTGAAGAGCCATGTTTTGAGGTGCTTACAGAAGGTCCAGTAGGAACTTTCAGACCTTAATGTTGCTGTCAGGTTGTTCCATTGTTTAGCAGCCACCACAGGAAGCTACTGCCACGGGCGTTCTTCTGTTTGAATCGTGGTGTTACGAGGCAGTCAGCGTAAGCGGAGCACGTGAGCCTGATGGAGTAATTGGGTATGAATTTATCTGTGAGATATTTGGGTGCTAGTTTGTGTAGACATTTGTGAGTCATGGCAAGTGTTTTAAAAAGGATGCGCTCTTGGATGGGTAGCCAGTGAGTGTTACTTCTGGTTGCTGAAATGTGGGACTTTTTGGGTACATTCAATGCTGCTTGCAGAGCGTTGTTTTGGATCACCTGAAGTTTATTGATGTTCTGGACTGTAGTGCCTGCATAAAGAACATTGCAATAGTCTAGTCTATTTAGTATGAGAGCTCTTGCTAGAGTAATGCAGCTGGCAGGTGATAAAAATGGTCTACAGGCAGTAATGAGCTTAGATGTGCAGGCTGCAGCCGATGCAGTGGCGTTGACTTGTCGAGTTAAGGTCAAGGAGGAGTCCAGGTAAAAACTGAGGGTTTTTACTTCTTTCAAAACCTTGATAATGTTGCCATCTATGTTAAATGATTTGTCAGAGTTAGGCAGTTTGTTGAGATGGTGTTGGGATCCTATGAGGAGGAGTTCCGTCTTATCATCGTTGAGGCATGACCCATGTAAGGCCATCCAGGCCTGGATGGTTTGATAGATTTTATTCAGGGATTCCCAGTCAATGTCATGGAAGCCGGTGATAGGTATGAGGATTTGGGAGTCATCTGCATACTTAGTGTAGGTGACACCTTATTTGTCAAGTCGGTCAAATAGAGGCTTTGTGAATATGTTGTACAGAGTCAGGGAAACGCACAAGCCTTGGGGTACTCTGCACGTAACCAGGGCAGGTGCAGCCACTGAGGGTGGTGAGGAAACGCTCATGGTTCTATCCATGAGGAAGGATTCTAACCATTGGATCGCTTTAGGTGAGAAGTGGGCTGCTGAGGCTAGGTGATTGCATAGTATATTGTGATTGACTAGGTTGAACGCTGCAGAGAGGTCTAACAGGTGGAGGAGTGCTAGGTTACCATTGTCTTTCAGTTCATCCATTTGTATTTTAAGGTCAAGAAGTGCTGTTTCTGTCCCATGTCTTGGGCGGAAGCCAGATTGTCGGATGCCAATGAGATTGTTGGTTTCCAAGTGGTTTTGAGTCTGTAGATAAGCTGCTCTATCTAGAATAATTGAGAGAAATGGTACTGTGGTTATAGGTCTATAGTTAGTTAGTGTATTGGGGTCTAAAGAAGGTTTTTTAGGAGCGGGAGGACCCAGGCATCTTTGAGATTGGATGGGACAGTACCGCTTTCAAAGGATGCGTTGATTAATCTAGTGATGTAAGGGGTCCGTTCAGATGTGCAGTCTTTAATCAGTGTGGCCGGGCAGATGTCACCCTGACATCTTGAGGGTTAGAGGCTAGAGATGATTTTTTCAGTTTCAGTATTCAAGACAGGTGAAAATTTGAATAGCGCGTCTGATTTGTAAGTGATAGGGCTAGGTGTTGGTTGGGCAGGTTTGAGGCTGGTTCTTTTGTTTTGATCTTAGTTTGTAGGAGGGTGATTTTGTCCACTAGGGCTTTTTCAATACCAGAGCACCAGCTCTCATCTTTGTTACAACTTTCTAGTAGAGGCTCTAGAAATGTGTAAGGTGAAAACAGTCACTGTTTATTCTGAATCCGCCAACGTCACCTCCACCGTCCATTCTGGATTATCAAGATGGCACAGAAGAAGATTTAGGAGGTCTGATGCGTCCCCTGTCCAGCATTTTGTGTTGCTATCCTGGATGATTGAAGCTTTAACCTTGCCAGCAGAGATAGGTCTAGCGAAGTCTACTGCCCATACTAACTGCACTAATTCAATATCTCTCAGAAATGATGCAGCAGACAAGAAGGCAAAGGAAGCAGTGCATTTGCCTTTCACAGATTCCCAGGAAAAGGAAACCGTGTTCCAACAGGTAAAGTTACCAGCCCCGTACACCGCACTCCCAGTGCTCCAGATAATAGAAATGCAAGGAAAAATATGTAAAGAATAACAGGAGCTCTGGAAAAAGACACAATGGGCCTCATTACAGTTCGGGCGGTCCGGAATTAACAGTGGTGGTAAACCCGCCACCACTGCTAATTCCGGACCGCCCGATCCCGACTCCTGCAGGCGGGAGGTGATGTTCCCGCCAAGTCTGGCCTGGCGGGTTTAACACCACCCGCCTGCAGGCGGACGTGGAAACACCAGCACCATCACGAGATGGTGCTGGTGTTTCTACTTCCCCATTCCCATTGGGTCCTATGGGGCTCAATGGGAATGGGGATTTACCGAATTCCGCCTCCGGAATTCCCAGGACAACAGGGTCGTAATGCCCTGGTATTTCCGGGAGTCACGGAGGTGGAATGGTAATACGAGTCCGGCGGTAACCAAGCAGTTTTACCGCCTCGGTTACCGCCGGACTCGTAATGAGGCCCAACGTGTTTTCCCACCCACAGATTTGTTTTGGAGACAGGATGTGACGGGGAAGGTAGTAATGCCTGTAGATCTGCTTCTTTTGGCCATAAAGCAACTTCTCTACCCGCCTCATATTTATGGATGACAAATCACAGCAGAGCTCCAGGAGGATTGGTTTATCTTAAATTTACAAGAACAGGTAAGTAGATTCATAGGAAATTGTGTAGTGTGCAAGGAATTCAATCCCGGAAATACCATGAGGTCAGTGAGGGGGATCTTGCCCTGGCTCTCTGCTCCATTCAAGGAGCTGCACATCGATTTTGTGGACATGATAACGGGTTGCAGTGATTTCAGATATTGTATTGTGGTGGCTTGTCCATCCTGCCGGTGGCTTGAGGTTGGTCCCTGCGTACACCTTGATGCTAAATCTGCAGGGAGATTTCTGCTGAGAGAGGTATTTCCAAGAATTTGTGAAATTCTAAAATCCATCAACAGAGACCACTTCTTCAATGCCTTGTTCGCAGAAATCACTTTGCTGCTAGGAATAAAGCATTGGTTGTGCTTGGTGTACCACCCGCAGGCCAACTAGGTCGTGGCTAGGCTTAATGGGGTCCTTAAGGTGTTGTTAGCCAAATTGTGTGCAGAGTTAAATAAATCATGGTTCATTTGTCTCCCGCCAGCTTTATTTTCCATACAAAATCAAACAGGGAAGGACCACCATTTGAGCCCTCATGAAATAGTGACTGGGAGTAGGCTACATACACCTCTCACCGACATGTATGACATCAGATGCATATGGTATCATTACATATTATCCCCACCAAAAATATTGCCGTATATATGGTAATCTGGAACGGCCATAGGCAATATTTTTTGGGGGATACTTTTGGGGCTTTTTGAGAGCAGGGATTTTGGGGGTGTCCCCCGCTCCTTTTAAAACAATGCAGGGGTTGCGGTGGTGTCGCCCACAGGTCCCATGCCTTAATATCACCGCAAAAATATGGCGATATTTTAGTATGGAGATATTTTTGCGGGGATAATAACACATGGAACCATGCACACAAAACTGTAGCGATCTTAGGAGAAGAGTTTGATATCTTACAGCATTAACATAAAGTGTTAAGATTATATCAGCACAGGTTGTGTCTTCTTACCAACAGACAACAGGAGAAAGCGGAGAGACTACTGACAATCAGCACAAAATGCAGCTTCTCCCTGGGGAGAGAGTCTTTGTGCGTTGCTAGAATGAGCAGCATTTCCATGGGCCCCTTACAGCTGTCTACGTGACTCCAACTGCCTTGAATGTGGAGGGCAATAAGAGTTAGATCTACCTGAAAGACACTCAAAGGGATACCGGCAGCCCTCGACCTGCACAAAAGCAAATGCAGGCATAGAAATGTAAGTACGCCCTAGGGATTCACTGTTTGTTTCAGTGCAAAGGAGGGTGCAAATGGAGATCTGGAGTTTAAATAATTTTTGTATAAGAAAAGGAATATTTAAGATTGTAAATTGTTTAACAATCAATGTTTTTGTGTTTTCTTTGGTCCTTGGGTCATCAGGTCTGAAGATGACAAACAGTATGAATGGAGCCAACTCAAAATTGTCTAATCTTATGAAGTCTGAAGAGAAAATGTTAAGAGGATGCAGAAATGTTGATAATGATTTTTTCGATAATGATAATGATAAGTTAAATCCCTTAATGAATGCACATGGTTTGTCAGCTGACAATGTATGGTGTGGCCATTTGAGGAAGGTGGGGAGAGAGAGATCCGTAGGATATTGCTACATCTGCTCTGTCATCCCACATGCTTCTGGCGTTCATAGGGTGCTTATCCAAAGTGAGATAGAGGTAGCAGATGTGTAAGCAGTGTGTTTCTGTGTTGCCCGTGGGGAGTTCTTTTGCATTGGGCCATGGAAGTCTTTCCTTTGTTGCTGGTGTTCGGGAGGAGGCAGAGTCAGCACAAGACTTAAATACCCATGGAACGCGCTGAGTGCACATTGTGTGTAAGCAGTGTGTTTCTGTGTTTTGTGTCTTTGCGACTTCCGGCTTCGTGCTATTGAAATTTGCTGGAAAGTTTCTTGTGAACCTTCTGGTTTAAAGACCCGAAGCAAAGAGGTTTATCGGAACGTTGATTCTACATCAGAGGGAAGCTTTGGTGAGTGCACAAACTTTGCTTCTTCTTCCCTTTTTGTAAAAGTATGAATCTCCATAGCCATGAGAGAGGAGGCTTGTCAGCTGTACCAAATCCACCTTGCTCCCTGCCATCCTACGGAATGGAGTTAATTTGTAATGATCTTGACTTTCCTGCGGGAAGCAAGGACATTTCAATCATTATGTGTGAAACAGAGGGTTTGGCCCTGGGCTTATCTTCAGCTTTACTTGACTGCCCTTCTGGGTTGGACTTTACACTTAATGCCACTACAATCCAAAGGATAAGTGTGGAATTATTTCTGTGCGTAAATGTGGAACAAATGGATTTGCAACAGCTTGCAGAAAATTCTAAAACCACTAATTCAGAAAGCGTGAGTGACCCTAAAGATTCTGCTTTGAGGGATTTGCAAATTGAGCATGAACAGAAGGAAGGGGAGAGAGAAAGCGTGAACCAACCTGAAACTTGTATGTCTCAAGATTCTTTGTCAAACACATCAGAGTTGTTTGATACTCCATTGGGTGAGGTTGATACACCATTAAATGATTCTTCAATTCTATTCCGCTCAACAGAGTATTCAAATCCCCCTAGAGTACATTTGGGCGCGCAGACTTTGGCAGCTTCTAACTAAATCCTACCATCTTGGGTAAAGGTATTAGATATACTGAAAGAAGAGGTCCAGGTAACTAGGAAAAACTGTTGGGAATCCAAGAGTCATTGGGCTTCATGCCTAAAAAAGAAGAAGTTAGATGCTTCTTCAAAAACGCAGGCTTAGGCATTGTGACGAAATTGGTGTCTATTCAAGAGGAATTTAGTTCTTTGCTCTATCATGAGAAGGTGATTGACATTGCTGGAAAAACAGAGGATATTCAAAAATCTATTTCACTCGTGTTAAGCTAAAGTGTGCACAAAACAAAGGCGTGTGCAAATTGTTTTCATCAAGGCTCAGTGAACACACAGTTAAACGATTTAATAGATGTGGATAGGGTAGATGTGGAGGACCAGTTGAAGCTAAGGGAGGTAGGAAATGGATGGAATTTTCACTACCCAGTCCGTAGGTTGCAGGATTTCTCCTTTATGGACACTCCCCCCCACAAAAGAGGTAATTGGATAATTTCTGCGTTTAGGAGCAATTGAGGATCGGTTGGAGCAATTAGTGGTCCTAATGGATTCATCATTGGCCTCAATAAGCGAAATAAGAATTCCTAAGAAAAGGAAACGAAAGGAGAAGAATCTCATAAAAAATGAAGTTGTGCAGCAGAACAAAAAGACAAAAAAAATAAAATTGAAGAAAGTGAACAGTAATTCTTCTATAAAATGTGTGAGAACACTACATCTCCAACTAGACCAGGAAATAACCTCTAGTAATTGAGCCACCAAGGGTGGGTTGAAGATTGCTCCAATATTTCCAAATTGTAGCAGCACCCAGAAGCCCAAGGCCTTGGTTCAAATGGCCTCACAGTATTAATTAAATGATATCGTAGACAACACGTTTCTTCGAAAGCATCGGGTAGAGCCAGTGGCGAGTTCAATTAGCAACCATGTAGTGCCATGTTTACAGCCTACTTCTAATGATTTAGTTAATACGAACAATGAACTTAAAACCAAAGAGTGTGGGACCCAGTCCTTTGTACGTCGGGAGTGTACAGATATGGGTACCATTGAAGTTTTACAAATACGGAGAACTAGGACATGCCAAGCAGAACCTGAAGTTCTGGTATCATGCTATTCAAAACATTTGTGGGTGGGGTTCTTGGTCGGGATGGGGCCCAGGAGCAACACAAAATGAGCCAGAGACAAAGAAGTGCATAAGTAACCATTGGAAAACAAGAGGACCTGGGTTTTAAGTGGGACAAACATATCAGCTCAGTTGCTCAGAAAAATAACACCTTGAGTTTCTATTTGGAAGCAATTTTTACTTATGAGGACGGGGTTTTGATCAGAACTATGGTTTTGGCCATATAGCATGACATTCCATGTTTAAAAGCGATTACATCAAAGGACATTGACTTAATTTTATTATGTGATGAGAAAAGGAGGGACTTGGTGGTTGTTACCATAAGCTCCTGTCTAGTTAGAGTCCTCATTTTAACATCAGTGTACAACATCAGACAGAAGGGCTTTGATATCTATACTACCCTGTGTGATCCTAATGTTCATCTACAAATTGCAAATCATTCCAATGGGAATGAAGTGCAGGCTCGGTCAGAAATTACCATTACCCGCCAATCAGATTGCAGTAAAACCCATGTGGTGAGAATAGATGCTCAAGAGGGGACAACGGCAGTTTGGGGGAGGACTGGTTGTGGTTGTCCTAAACACTACCTTGTCATTTGAAGGAGGGTAGAGTGTCAAGGCAGGGTTTTTAGCGTTTGCTCATGGAATTCTCGTTGATTCCAGAATTCGCTTAATCCAGGGGACTCATGTGAGAGATTAAGTAAACACGACCATATCATACTACAAGAAACATTTTTTGACAGAGAATTTCACATTGGATGGTTATCTTCTCTGCCAACAAACAACTTCAAAGGTATATCGGGCCGCCCAAATGGAGGTTTATTGATTGGGGTAAGAACAGACGTTACACATAGTATAAAAGTTCTGGAATGCTTGATCCACAGTGTTTTGGCAATGCATGTCATTTGGAAGGGAGAGGGTCAACATTTGTTGATAATTAATGTATGCTGTAATTATTTAGAAAAGTTCCAAAATGTTATGATGGAGCAAATAGATGGGATCCTGACTGAATGGTTGGAATTATTCACCCTCGGGTCAGTCATACTAGCCAGCAATTGTAATACACATTTTTTAAATCCCTATAAAATTCCTGAGCTAATGCTAATAGTGGTTCAAGATCAGAAAAATAAATTTTTTCACAATTGGAATCTTTGTATAGTGCTGAGCAATCATTTTAAAGGAGTATATTATGGGAACACTTGGAAAAGTGGGAATAATAGATCCATTATTGATTTTATAATTGATTCAGTGGATTTGTGGGTGGTTGATAACTATTTTAAAATACATGATGGGTTCTCTAGTGTTCAAGGAAGATTGGAAGCCCATTGTTGTATACTTAAGCATTATGAAAGGAAATAATTACCATGGTCAATGTGTCTCTTGGGAAAAAAATAAACTGATTTGGGCACATAGGGACCTTTGTGAGTTTCATATGAGAATTGGGGTGGACCTGTTAGAAACAACAATGTGTGATTGCAAGGTGCAATATCTTCCGATTTTTATAAACAGATCTTTTAGTACCGAGGAAATTGAAAGATAATCCAAGAAGTGGCTATTCAGTATTATATATACGGTATAGGAATGGTAAAGGAATGAAGTTAGAACATTTTTTCGTGGGGGATTGACATATCAAAGAAGGGGGAAAAAATGCTCTCCTGTATCATGGCAAAAGTGGAAACAAACTATTGGAAATTAATTAAAACTAAAGATGAATTCCAACGCTTAACCCAATCAAATCCTATTTCAGAATCTACTTGGGCACAGCATTATGCACAATTATACGAACAACCTGAAGACTCATTATTAGACTGGGAAAGTTTGAAGAAAGAAGCTTGGCTCTTGAAACGTACAGTAAGCCAAATTGAAAATATTATAAAACATAGTAGTAATTCAAGGGCCTTTGGCCCAAACAGCCTTTGTAATAGAGTAATTAAAGGAGATCCCGAAATGTGGGCAGGAATTTCGTGTAGCTTTTTTCACTCTGCTGACTTGGAAAGTAGTACATATAGTATCTATTTCTAAAAAAGGTGAGAGGGATTCTCCTTTAAACTATGGGCCAATGGCTTTACTAGACGCAGACTCTAAAATGATTGCGTCAGTCGTGCTTGTGGCTCTTAAAGAGTGGGTGAATGAAAAGGGCATCCTAAAGCCCAATCAAGTGGGTTTCTGAATGGGGGTGGGAGCAATAGTAGCAGGACGGTGTGGCAAATCAGGTGTTTGTTGTCACAGTAGATCTTTCTCTCGCTTTTCATCTAGTAAATAGAGACAAATTGTCATCAAAATTATAGAAATGGGGATTGCCGGTGGGTTTGTTAACAATACTTATCCATCTTCATGAACATTCAGTGTTGAAGATAAGACTAAGCCAATAAGGAATTCTGTTTGCCTTCATCCAACTAACCGCAGCCTCCCTCTGGAAGGTTTTAATGATAAAGCTTTCATTGCAGTTGCACAACTGAGAAATTGTAATTATAGGTATGGAAAGTTCTCTATCATCACTCTTTATCATAAGGGGCTGGACTCTGTACCAAAGGGGAAAAGTATTAAAGATGCCCAGTCCATTCGGCCTTTCACAGTCTCCAGTGAGGAACTCTTGATTAACATTAGTAAACTGAAGTCATCCAGGGAACCAGGACCTAACGGACTATCTTATATGATTATGAAGGGCAACCCTAAATTCTGGTCAAGTCTAATGAAGATCCTAATCGAAAAAGTGCTAAGAGACAGCAGAATCCCAGGAACATGGCAAACTGCAATATTAATACCTGTCTACAAGAAGGGAAATAAAACAGATCCGGGCAGTTATCACCTGCTGTCCATGCTTGATTGTACCGGGAAAATGTTTGCTTCCCTGTTACTAAAAGAACTTCAAGCATGGGCAGATCAAGCTGGGATTCTTGACCGCTTCCTGAGTGGCTTCAGAACCAGTTACTCCACATATCATAACTTGATAATAATGGACACACTAAGGAGTAACGCTCTGAAGCCTAATAGTCCCCCCTATACGCACTTTATGTCGATTTCCGATCAGCGCTTGACTTAGTGGATAGAGAAAAGCTTTGGCATAAACTGAGCAGCATGAACTGCCCTGAGGTATTAATCTACTATCTGAAACTTCTCCATACCAATACCACAGTCCAGTTAAAATTGGACTACACAGGGTCAAAAAGTAGTCTGATTAAACAGAATAGAGGTGGAAACCAGGGATGCACAACTGCCCCCCTTCTTTACAATCTCTTTGTATCAGACATTCCAGAATCTGTCCAGGGCACCCATAACTGCCCACCTAAGTTGGGAACCGTAAAATGTGCAGTTATGGCATACGCTGATGATATCGTGATTTTTGATCATACATTCAGTGGTCTAGTAAATTCAGCTACCCAGCTATGGCAATATGCCAAAGACAATGAACTGGTAATTAATCACAGTAAAACAGAAATTATGCTATACACCTCTAGAAAAGTTGCTCTCCCGCGAATGCTTGTGGAAACAACTGAAATCAAATATACGCACTCTTATAAATATCTGGGAGTGGAATTTGAAAATAAAGGCAACTACGAGCAATGCATTCAACAATGCAAGGTGAAAGCAGCACAATTAACAGCCATGATTTATAAGTTCACACAAAATCAAAGTGGCTATTCCATATGGGATGCACGACATCTGTACATGCAGTGTTTAGTGCCCATGATAACATACAGCCTGGAATCATTGAGTACTATGAATCCCGAGTGGCTACAGATTGTAGAAGGCAAATTTTGGAGGAGACTGCTGGGTCTCCCCCAATGTGTGCCTATGGCTATTCTCCTCTTAGAATTGGGGATCTCGTCCCTGAAATCGATTGTCTTGGGCAAAAGAGCTGAACTATATCTCAAAATACGATATCCCCCAAACATAGCCCTATTAAAATCTTTAAATGAGGCATTGGGGGACGGTTTAAAATCCAACTTAGCAATCGAAATGAGAAGGCTTTTTGAGCTAGTGAATTGGACATTACCCTGGGATGAGGATTTTGAATATGTAAAATATCATATGCACAAAACTATGGGACTGGCAGAAGAATTATTCTCATCTGGCAAGTCTAAAAAGTTATGAGTTTGTGTCACATGTTATACATACCCACACAAAAGCTCAAATATACCTGAATGTATGCCCTTCGGAACACCTTTGGCGATTTATACTATTACTACGAATCAATCGCCTTCCAACACTTATGAATTTAGGAGCTGAGAGATCAATCCCACTTGCAGATAGACACTGCAGGCTCTGCAAACAACAATCCGAAACAGAAACAGCAAGACATATACTTACGAGTTGTTTAGCTATGGCCATCAGCTACGAAAGTAATTATGTGATACATGTACATAATATGAACAGCATCAGGTAAAAAACCTTCTGGGACCATTGTGTTAATACCCTCAGCGCTAAGTTACAGATGGCTCTCTTTAGAGTGTGGAATGATGCAGACAAACTAGCGAACTTAGAGTTAACTCTTGGTCGAGCAAAGGCTAAATCCCAGCCAATAGATCCTGTATGACTTATGTATGGCCTATGTCTGACATTGAACTAAAGACCAGTAATAGCCATCAGCTATGGCTAATTTCAGCCAACATCATAATGTATTTATCGGGAGATTTCATGATCATGTTACACTGCAGGCTGCTGATATATTGTTCTTTTCTTTTTAGAGCCTTATTAGGTTTGTTATGTTTATGCTCATGATTATTATTTTCACTATGTCTGCTCGCCTTTTACTTCACTTCACCTTAGTTTATTTAGTTTTAGTCTTATTAATGTTCCTTTCCATTCAATGGGCTATATATGTATATATGCTGATATATTTTATTTTATTTTATTTCTAAAGTATTATGATACTGCTGAATTTTATGATTGTATTTTGCTCATGTGTAAAGTTTTAGATAAAACTATACCACATTACAACAAAATAAATAAATAAATGTTTATAGAGCAAGAGTCATTCCTATGTTGATTTATGGAGTTACAATACATCACAGGTTGTTGGATGAGGACTTTAAACATCTCGAAGGTTCTATATGGAAAAGAATTTTAAGGCTACCAATGTCAATATCCATACATGTAATCAGATTTGAATTAGGGTTGTTGTCATTGGAAGCACATACTTTATGGAAGAACGTTTAAATTATGTCATAAACTTAAAATCCCTCCAGAAAATTCTTTGCTTGTGGACTTTAAGGAAAAGGATGCCAAATAGAATAATATTCTCCTTATCCAAGCAATGGAGAAATTGGAAGAATGGGGCCTGTGTGGAAAATCCTCAAATGAGAACCCAGGAGCATATACGCAACGTCTGTGGCTTACAGACTAGTGTCGCACTTAAGACTCTGTGGCTGGGTGCAATCGATACAATAGATTAATGACAGCCCTAAAAAGTTAGGAATGGGAGCGTGATATCTTTGTCGATATCCATCATGGAAAATTGGCTTCACTTTATTAAGGTTTAGGTTGGACATCTTACCCACAAGGGCAAATTGCATTCGATGGAAGATTTTGTCTAGAACACAGCGAGACGTTGCAGCATCTATGCTTAGAATGGAAGACACTTGTTGATCAGAGGCAAACTTGTTCTGAAAAATATATCAACAGGTTTGGGTGTAATACAGGGCCCTTGGTATGGAATTTGTGCAGGTCAACCTTGCTTTATCAATAAGTCAGTGTAAGGAACTCATTGTGGCAACAGTAAAGGCAGACACAAGTGAATCACAGTTCAAGGGTGTTTATTAAACTGTTAATGCAGGGTGGAAAAACACCTAAACTAAACCTAAATCTAAGATGGGAGCAAGCATCAACCATCAAATGAAAATAAGGCAGTCCCAGTGGCATTGTGTCAAAATAAAGGAGCCTATTATAAGAAAAACCTATGGCCAATTCCTTACGCTAAATACAAAGAGTGTGGGATAGGGTAGTCAAAAAAAGAAAGAAGTGTTCACAAATAATATGTCAGGATGCGGTAGCTTGGGTTTCCTTTCCCCACGTTTTGAGCACGGGGTAAGGTGGGATCTTGGAGCACAGTAAATTCTCGAGTTTCCCCAGACCAAGACGACAGTTCCACTTACAGCTATCGGGGCCGTCGATGGCCAAGTCTCGTTTCTCTTGAAAGTCTCTAGCTTTCGAGGGCCTGACACATTCAAATAACAAAACAAAAGTTCCTTCAACCAAAATGAAGCTTTGTTTCCTGGTTTTACTTGGGGTGAGGATTCTTCACCCAGGGTCCCCCTCTTCTGGGCGCTGACCCTTGTTCCTCGTGGTGTTGGGTGATAGTTTTTCACCCCCTGGATCTCCCTCTTCCTGGGTGGATTCTAAAACAGCACCTATCGATATCAAGGTATTCAGTAGTTGAGTCTCCTGGTTCCGAGGGCCTGATAGGTTTACAAAATAATTACTAACAAACACAAAGTTCTGTTCTACGTATTTATCGGGTGATGGCTCCACCCCTGGCTCCCCCTCCTCTGAACGCAGACCCCTCTTTGCTTTCAGCCTTCCTCCACCGGGTTCACTATGGTTTTTCTAGCATTCACCAATTGTCTTTATAAACAGTTCACCGTGGACATCCCCCTACCGGATTCACGTTTGTCAACACACGGTTTTTAGGGACTTTAGACTTTGCCCCTTCTTTGTTAGCATCCCTCTTCCGGGTTCACTCTTGCCAACTTCACATTTACATTTACTTTCAATGCCTGCTGGATTCACATCCCTTGCTTTCTTTCAATGCAGGATCCACTTCCCTTGCTTTCTCTACAGTTCTTAGGTCAAAGGCTTTGCACTGTACAGGGATTTTGCTTGACCTCCTGTATGACCACTTTGACCTATCTTGGCCGCTCTCCTATTGCCCTCTGGTATTTGTAGTTTTACTCAACATGGGATTGACCAGAGTCTCTCAAGTTAGCACCCATGTGGTGCCAATTCCCTCTACAGCTGGTTTTCCATGTTACACTATACAGTTCTTTGAACTTTCATCAAATGGCCACTTTGCAACTTTCATTCAACACGGTTCGGTTTTTATCGGCCTGCCCTTCGACTCACTGGCTGTGATTAACCACTTGGATTTCCTTGTATCTAGAGTCAAGGCTGGTACCACGGTAGCAGGACTTTCCTTCGCTCCTTCTTCTCAGCGTATGCACACTCCATGTCCTGTAGACATCTGCTGCAAAACCCTTGGGCTATTGTCCTTGGTCTTATGATTCTTTCTGCAGAGGTTATGTGGGTCTGCGTAGAAAATGGCAAGGTCGTGTCTCCTCTTGTTATCCTCTCGATATTCACCGCCTTTCTCCTCCTCTTGAACTGCCGGGCCTGGATAGCTGTCTCGTCGTGCGGTCTGCCTTGATCGTACTGTGCTCTATTGCTCCATCTTTATTCCCTGTGGGGAAAGGAAAGGGCTGTCAGGTGTGTGTGTGAATTAGGTCAATTGCCTGACTTTGGCTGACCTTTGCGCCAGGACATGCCAGGTAAACGGTTTATCATTAGTCCTTTGTCTGTTAGCGTGTAAGAAAGTGTTCAGGTTGGAAAGGATAAAGGTAGAGTTTCTAAGTGTTCTGCATGGTAGGATGGAGAAAAAGTGTCATATGGAATTATAGCTTTTATACCAAGGGGTTTGATAAACTTAGAAGGGTGAGATTGATAGGATTTGTGAGACAGACGTGAATGACCGGGATTGTTATCGTGAACGGAACAGGAGGGATTATGGGAATGGTAGCATTTAGTCCATGTAGACTGGGAGGTCTGGAAATAATAACCAGAGGGATGTGAAAATTAAGGATCAGGAGTATTCGGGTACATAAGAGGGAAACAGGGATTCCTGGATACATACTTTTTGGGTGCAACCAGTTTTGGGTCCTGAAAGGTTTGGTTATGCACGGGGGGGTTTGTTGGATCTGGGCAGGATAGTTTTAATGGGAGGAAGCGAGGCAGATGTATTATAACCCATAAAGATTTTAGGGATCTCGTGCTCCTCTCTTTCTTCCTCTCTGATGTCATACCACTTCTCACCTGTGGCGTTCTCCCAAGTATAACCTTAGGTTCCTCTGCCAGGTGATCCTCCCTCGCTTGTCAACCCCCAGGGTTGGGATCTGAGAGCGCCAGCCCTTCCCAAGGATTCTCGATGTCCACTGGGGAGAATGCCCTCAGGTTTCTCACATCTGGCACTAATTCAATTTCTGTGTATGGTAAATCTGGTAGATTAGAAGAAATCTAACGGTCCATAAATGTGTAGGTATGATATTTCCAAAGAATAGGACATAGGAATATAAAGAATATTGTGGTTTAGGTTTTAAGATTGATGTATTTATGGGACTTTTTAAACTATCGTATGGCTTATGAACATTTAAGCAGAAATGTATTAATGTAATGTGTTTGTTCTATGATGATTTGCATAAGGTTTTACCTTGTTATAAAAGTGAATGCACAATAAATAAATAAAAAATAAAAAAAATAGAGGTAGCAGATGCACTACGTCTAGTTGAGGGCTGTTTCTTTAAAGGGCAATCAATTACAGCATCAATCATACCAAGTGATGATCATTGCTCAATGGCCAAGCAGGAAAAATATATTGGGTATAGTCAAAGTGTCCAAACTGATCTTAGAAGAAGCATATTTTGTTCTGAAAATTATGGAAGCAAGGGGTGAAGAGTTACACAGCTGGAGGAATGAGGTGATTCTCAGTAGAAAGGGTGGCACAAATAAACAAAGAGTGTGGGACAGTATGGAGAAATCATTTGCAGTACCTGACATGGCTCAAAGAGCCAGAAAAACCTGTTAAGATACAGACACGTACCCATTTTTATCTATGTTTTGAGGGTGATGGCATGGTGCCCATTGGCACAAATGGGAACTGCAGTTACACTCTGCGCATTGCAGATTTGGCTCGAGGTGTGGTTGCCCTTCTCGACAACTTTTGGATCTGTGGACAGAGTGCATACAGCCAGTTGCCAGCAGCCTGGCGAGGTGTGTGCAGTCTCTCTACCCTTCATGTGCTCATGCTTGTGATCCCTGAAGAGCACCTGATTTTGGCCCATCCAATGCCCAAGATTACATCTGTATCCCCTTCATCCCCTGTGCCCCTTGCGCCTCCTTCACCACTGTATACAGACACATCGGAGACTATGTTTGATGGTGAAAATCCTGGACAACTACACTGAAGGAAAAGGTCCAACTACTTCTCAGCAGCATCATCACAGGCCTTAACAGACATTCCTGATTGATATCGGCTGTTTAGCCACACCAAGACTTTTTTCACCTCCCTCGTGGCACCTGGCATCCAAGCAGTGGCAAATGCCAAATGGCTCCAGGTGACCATGTATGAGCTCTTGCTCTTCGTAAATACTTCCGAATCAGCGTTTAGTGCCATTAAGGAAGAATTATAGGCACTGAGGCTAATAATTTAGCAAAACCGGTACATACTCGATCTCTTGACAGAAATGAAGGGCAGAATATGCTGGAAGATCAGGAGTACCTGCTGCACATGTGTGCCTCCCAATGACACTAAAAATGTCAAACTCACCAGAACTATTGCTGCCTGGTATAAACTGAAAGTGATCATGGAAACCAAGGCTGGGATCACCGACGACTCATGGATTGATTCTTTATTCTCGTGGGCACCTCCCTGGTTGAGCTTTGGTGTGAAGATTATGATGCCTATTTTTGTCTTTTTACTTATTCTTTTTTGCTCCTGCCAACTAATCCTGTGTTGGTGCTCTGCCCAGGTACCAACAGTTCCTGCCATGGTGACCGTAACCCTGCCCAAGGCTAGGGCCACCAATACTTCAACCCAGTTACTCAAACTGAAACTGTTTTGTTTCCTCCACCAAATTGGCATGCTTAGGTGGTGCGACAGGTAGATTGCGGAAATGGCGGGGGCACGAGTTGGGTTGATTTAGTGGAGAGGTATGCCCATATTGAGATCGGGTGAGAGATGGTTGAAGAGATTGTCAGGGTCGCCTCGTAGAACTCACCAAAAAATTACAAGTAGTCAAAAAGGAGTGTACGCCTGTGCAATAAGTAACGCAATTTTATTCAGTGCCCCAGGCGCTGCTGGGACAGAAAATTCAAACAGATTGTGTACCAGGACTGCATGTGAGAACTTGTATAGAAAACAAAATAATTACCTTTTGCGATCATGCTACATGAAAAACTCCCAACACAAGTTTGACTGGACATTGCACTTTGAACCCATATAGAAAAGCATGCATTACTAACAATCATTGAGTTTGCAATCCACCCCCAATTCCCACAGCACAAAATTAAGTCATTGAAACATTTGAGAAAACCAGCAGAACTTTAATAATCTGCCCTGGTCGCCTCATCCTGATTCTCATGAGAATGGCTACCCACCATTTCACCACCAGAGCCTTGGACCAGAGACATACTGCCTCACAAATGTTGCATATCGGGGATACTCTAACCCTTTTCCCAGGGAAACGTTCTATGGGACAAATTGAAACTGACGGCCCCATTAGAAAATCATATTTCATAAATGATTTTATATTATAAAATGGTCATGTATTCATTACTTGCTGGCGGATCTTGTGAGCTCTGATCTGTTGACCTCGAAAAATTATAAGTACTGAGTTCCTCCCGCAGCGCTGGCCTGGGATTGCAAACTCTGCACTAATTCACCAGCTACAGCGGCCTTTACCACAAACAAAATGCTTGCACATGTTTAAAGCAGAAGCAGAACAAACACTACAAATCCGCCATCATTGCACACAAAGCAAATGCCCTAAACACCTGCATAAACAATGCATCCTCTAATTCCAAAGAACTCTTCACCATTCTCAAAGAGTTGGAAATCCCTGTCCCAACTATCACTCCTATTAACACAAGCAAAGTATGGTGCATCACTATACAGAATGCACTTGCTTCAAAAATAGATACACTCCAAGACAAAATCTTAGCCAAAAGAAAATGATTTACCGACAAGAGTTCATTTCTTCCATCTCAGATTATAGACCATGAGAACATAGCAACACAATTCAAATGTTCACAGATCAGCCAAGACTAGGTCCTGGGCACCATAGCTAGGCTCAAACCATCCAATTGCAAAGGGGACTGCTTCCCCGCTCAGTTAGTCAAACTCTGCACTCCGACACTAACTCTGATCATAACCAAATGCGTCAATGCCTCCTTTTGCTCTAATGTTGTCCCTGCCAGTATTAAAGAAGGATGGGTCACCCCACTCCTTAAAAAACATCACTAGACCCAACAGTACCCACGAATAACTGCCCCATAACTACATTTCCTTTTCTGTTCAAAATAATCTATAAAATTGCCTATTCACAAATACAAAACCATCTTGAACCGAACCACCTCCAAGGAGCCAGACAATCTGGCTTCCCGGCCAGCTAGAGCACCGCACCAGCCTTACTGGACCTCAAAATCCAGATGGCTCCATGAGAGATGCCGGGAAAGTGTGTATCCCACTTCTATTAGAATTGCCAGCCGCATTTGATCTGGTGGACCATGACAAACTTTCTAATACACTCTCAGAAAACATAATTTTCTCACATGAAGCCACCCTCTGGGTCAAATCCTTTCTCTAAGAATGAACCTCTAGAGTTTCAATAGGAAAGGAAGACGCTGACCGCATACCAGTCCGCATAGGAGTACCACAAGGCTCATGCCTCTTGCCCACCCTCTATAATGCCTACACAAAGCTGTTATTTGCAGCCCTTGACGCAATGGGTGTTATCTACACAAACTTCATGGGCGACACCCAGATTCTCATCCCCATCACTGGCAACCATGAGCAAGACACAATCACTCTAAATAAGATGTATGCCTTAATCCAAAACTGGATGGCTACAAATAGTCTATGCCTTAACAATGAAAAAACTGTGATTCTCATTGTGGGATCCCATGCCAAAATAAAATCTCTCCACCCTGACTATTCATCCATCACTATCGATCGAACACCCATAGCAGTCCTCAAGCAGGTCAAAATGTTGGGCATCTATTTAGATACCAACCTCACAATGACCAAACAGGTAAATGCCCTATCCTCAGCCACCTCTCCTACATGACTAAGCACATCGCGTTAAGTCATCAATTCCTGACTCCACAAAACTGTATCAACTGGCCCAAGCGCTCATCTTGCCTAAATTAGACTTTCGAATGGATTGTGTCCTCCCACGTATTCCTCATTTTAGATATTCGCACTAAGGCAGCACCCATCTATTTTAGCAATGCCTTCACCCACAACAGGGCAAAAAGAACACTGAGAACCAACATTAGAACCCAACACCTTGTTCCAGAATTCAAATTCACAAGGGCAGGGGGAAGCAGTTTCCCGGTGATGGCGCCGAAACTCTGGAACTCAGTCCTCGTGCACACCAGAAATGAGCCTTCCCACCAGGGATTTAAAAAGTCGCAAAAAACCAGGCTTTTTAATAAATACTAATCAAAGGCAGGCATTCCGTCCTGATGAACCAGATAGCCCTGACCACACATGATCTGCTCCACGACCCACTTCTCCTGTAACTACTTATAACAACATCACTGTAACTAGAGATTCAAATGTGTAACCCATGATGTATTTTGACTAGCTAATCCTAACATATATGTAGGAAAAGAATCTATTCTTTCACTGTAACCAGATAATTAAGTCATCTGTAACCTACGCCGTGATACCCCCGGTTTTGGTCATATAACAAATGCAATAAATAAATAAATACTCTCACAGCTGATAAGTGCGTTACAACATACCGCGCTGAACTTGCATTTTTATTACATTATTTATCTTTATGTATCCATATTTTCTCCAACCGTGGCTTGTCTCCCCCAGTCTCCTCCTATCCATCAAGATCCTGCCCCTCCTTTTTCCTCATTATTTTCTTCCTGCTCTTCATTTCAAATTTAGTTTTGCCAACACTCAGGGGTAACATCAAAAGTCCTTGTTTGTTAAAATATACTTTATAAATATTCTTAAAAACAAATATGGTGATGCAAATCAGTACTAAATGGGAAAGTCACTCAAAACAATCCAGAAAGCCAGGTGGACACCTATGTGAATACTCTGTTCAGCCAGTCTTTTGCTTGCACTCCAATAACCTTGCTTGTCATCTTTCCCTGGAGTGTCCGTATCTCTTGTATATCTCCACTTAGAGTTTCATTGAAGGCATCTCCGTCAGGTATTGCTGTGCAGCAACTTGACCCAAATTTGTGCAGACACCTGCTCCAATGGCTGTTAGGAGGTCCTGAACAAACCTATTTTGAAGGGCCACCAAGCGCAAAGTCCTCATCTCTTCCAGGATTGCATTTAATCTTTTTGCTATTGAATTAGTCAGTTGAAATTGCTCATAATGGGTTAGCTGCAGCCTGTACTCCTAGAAACACCAGAGACGCAAAAAAGGGAGCAGCCGTGGAAAACATTCAGAACTCATCTGGGATAGCCACCAGGTTATCTGCGCTTTTCCTTGAGAAATAATTGTTTTCTCACGTTCTGCTTCTCATTATCCATTGCTGCTCATTGTACTGTGCCATTTTTCCCTGCAGTGCCATCTTCATGGCAGTGCTATTTTGCGGTACTGCTAGCACAAGGCTGTGCAAAGTGACGAGTGTGCAGATTCCATTCCAGTGAGGCAGAGGTTGGGCATATGCTTTGGATCCGCAAGCCCATCAAAAGTCCATCACTGTTGCTGTTCTCCGCATCAGCGCTGCATCCTGTATGACCTTGAAACATCCCAAATTAGTCTACAGGATAATTGACCCTATCGACCTGAAACACAACGGAAATTGTGTAAAGCTCCTTATGTCAACTGGTTGATGTTTTTCATGTAACCATGTTAAGGCATGAACATACTTTCCCCAAGTTGATCTGCAGTTGTCATTAATCTTGATTACCATGTTTTGCCCATAACCCACTAATCTTTCAGCATGACACTGTATTATTCCCCCATCCCATTTGTCCCCATACTAAACTGCTCCCTCCATTTTCATCAGTGGCCTCGTGTGACACACGGGACACTCAGCCCTTCTTTAGTTGTGCATTGCAACCTTTTCTGGTCTCTTATTTGTGATTCCCCCTCTTTAGGACCTTCAGTGACATACTCCATGACCATATAACTTGTTTCCTGATTTTGGAGCATTTGCGTTAATTTTACGTAGTTGTCTTCATATACATTTTCCCCTTCATCCACCTAGAGAACTGCTACTTTTTCCCCTGGAATAAACTTACAGTTTTACAGAGAGACAGGTGCATTAGGCATCCTGCCTCCTCATAGGACACAGCCTGGGGCAGGAGAACTTTGGACATTCCAACTACGTGTTGAATGAGGGAGCACATATAGCATGTGCCATTTTCTCTCTCTCTTCCCAGATGCATCATTTCATCATACCAGATATTGCCTGTCAATGAATTATGCTCTTCCTCAGTGCCATGGTGGAAGCCATCCCCATTAATCACATTTCTTTTTCCCATTTTTCTTTTTGAATTTAATTGTGTTTCACTTTTTTCTTTAAAAAAAACATATAAAATTAAAGCATTAAAACTACTCTAAAACATGTTAACATCATTACACTTCAAAAACCTGAACATTTATTTGTCTTTGTCACCTATTTTCCATTATAATCTTCTTCAGTTACCTCTTTCGCTGGCTTTTCATAAATTCTAAGGGCTGTTAGAAAATGAAAAGAAAACTCTGTAATACTAGCCAGAAAAAGAGGTGTTGCTGGTGGAAATGTTCGTTTGGATCACTTGATTGTCCAGACTGTTTTTTAGGCCTCCTCTGCAAGATGATATGGGTTAGGGACGTGGTAAATTCTCTAAGATACAGATCAAAGTCCCCCCCAGAATAGTAGAGGTAGAGTGATCATCAGAGATTGTATGCAATGGTGGAATTGGCACATGCATTCTCTGTCGTATAACAATCACATGGGGAATTAAGTGATGATGGTCCCATTTTCAGCAGTACATTCATCTTCTCTACCCAACCGTTGGCTTGAGGATGGTAAACCGTACATAGTTTATGCTTTATCCCCAGGAGAAATGTAATTTCCTTTATTAAATCATTAGCAAAATGCTGCCCATTAGCAGAGCAAAAATCATCTTTAATTCTCCACCTCGGGAACACATCCCTCACCAGTAATTTAGACACAGAGTGGGCATCATTGTGGACACAAGGACCTTCCTCAAGCCAACGTGAGACTGGACACACCACTACAAGCATATCAGCGTAATCGATAATCAAGTGTTGGTAGGGGCCTTCCGGTTGCGGCAATGTTCCCGGTACAACTCTCAATGTGTGACCTGGTTGAAACCTCTAACAGATCATACAGTTACTTACATATTCAGAAACACACTCATACAGATTTGGCACAAACCAGTCTTCACTTATCCCTGCAGCCACATGCTCTTTCGATACATAGAAGGATCGTGAAGCTGTTCATATGCCAAATGGAACAATTTCCTGGACATAACAACCTTTCCTGTGCTGTCATGTCACCAAACCAAATCAGTTGGGGACAGAGAGCATCCTTTCTTTTTCCACAGCTCTTTTTCAGCATCTGATGCTTCTCCCTGCAACTCGATTATCTAAAATTTTGGGATTGCATTGAAACATTCTGCGTCTTTCTCTTTGCTCACTTTCAGTACTGCTATTAGGTGTATTTTTTCTTCCTTGCCAGGGTGCAGCACATGTGATCCCTCTGGCACATATCCTCTGGCATATATGCTTCTTCTTTTGCTGCTGTGTGTGCCCTTTCATTTCCTGGTGAGATAAAATCTTGCCCTCCTGTATGGGTGTTGCACTTTGTTAATGCTAGTTCTACTGGGAGCAGTAACATTTCTAGTAGTTTACTCAGTAATGCTGCATGCTGAAAGGGAGTGCCATCACTTCTTTTGGACCCTCTCCTTTCCCACCATGCTAGTCCTGAGTGCACTGTAGAGGTAACATAGGTTGAATGAGAGAAAATATTCATGGCTTGGCCTTCTGACATGTTTAGTGCTTGTCCATACCCAACCACTGTGCACCCTGAGTGCCTTTGCCCCATGGTTTGATCAGTGCTGAAACTCCCATCAATGAAAATCATGTCCCCCCCTTTCAATCACGTCTTCCCTAACTAGGGGGTTACCTTACCTCCTATCTATGCATGCTACACAGTCATGCATGTAATCTCCTTCTTCTACTTTTTCTGCAAATTAACTCTGTTGGGTTTATTGTCTTGCACTTCATCACTTCTATTGCTGGCTTGGTTAGTATTACCTTGTACCCTGAAGTCCTCTGAATTGTCAGTGTTGATTTTTTTTTTCTCCAGCAGGCAAACAATACATGTTCCAAGTCTTCCAAGTACAGTAGAGTGTGTGTCCCTGAACTAACTGAGGAGGGACAGTGAGGCCTGAACAATTTGTTGCACAGGCGGAACACCTCCCCTTCAATCTCTGGCACCCATCCCAACAACACCTGTACCCCGTACACAAACACCTCTATGTGCTGAGTACTTAGTATGCCTGAATCAGTGCTGGATACATCCCGGGTGTGGTGCACACCATCCCCTTGTCCAAGAATGAAATTGTGGCATTCAATATGCTGAGTAGGTCCCTCCCCAGAATATTGATGGGAGTGTCTTTTGAATACAGGAAAGGTGCTACAATAGGCTGCGTCCCTATCATCAAGGGTAAATCTTCTGTCATAGGAATTTTCAAAATTGGCCCCAACAAGCCTTGTGTGTCCAAACATTTGTTAGATAATGGAAATCATTCTTCTTTGATGCAGGATCTGCTTGCCCCAGTATCTAAAAGAAAGGAAAATCCCCTCTTTCATATCTCAACTGCTTCCCCCGGTTCCTCCTCAGGGTCTTCAGTTACTGCTAGAACAGGACACACTTGCACTCCCTGTATGCACCCCTATTGGGAAAAAGTGTTCGCGGATGACACAAATGGGTTACCACCCACCATTGTCACTCTAGTGTATTGGGTTATGGTATTCTGTCCCAGTATTGTTATCCCTTCGGGTATCTGTGTCTGCACTGGTGCCTGAAGTACTCTTACTGAACCTTGAGTTCCTGTCATTTCTCCAATTTGTACCTGCACTTGTCCCTGAGTATTAATACCCTGAGCCTGTGCGGGCTGTATCTGCAATTGCTGTTGCTGCAGCATTACCTGCATCTGCTGTGGAGTCTGCTGCATGTATGTCTGTTGTTTCTGTTCTGCCTGTGCAATGAGCGAGCATATTCATGTAAAATGTCCCACATTCCCACAAGCAAAGCACTGTACTCTGGAACGTGGAGTCATTCCCCTGTATCCCATTCCCCTTCCATGTGCGTGGTATCCTCTCCCCGTCTGATACTGTTTTATGTACCCATTCCCTCTGTCTGCCTGCATAACCCCTGGCTGCTGCTGCTGCACGTTTATGAATGCGGGTTGCTGCTGCATCTGTACCGTTCCCCACTGTTGGTTTGGTGGTACCTGAGTGTAACTTCCTAGCTGCATTGCTGTGGCCACTGCAAGTCCCCTTTGCTGAGCTTGTGGAACCATTACTGGTCCTGTGAGTACTGCTCCCTCCATGTGTGTTTTTGCCAGTTTTTTCTGGAATTATTTGTTTTCTGCCCTGGTAGCATTATCAAGTGTCTCATTCTCCTTCTCCTGCTTGCTTTTGTAATAGTGTACAATTGTTGCTTGTATTTTTATTTATTTATTTATTACACGCCCAGACCCTGAGGTATCACGGCAAGGTTACAGACAACTTGGTAATAATTGGTCAGGAGAACATTTTAACATATATACATATACAATTATATACACCATGTAAGCATTGATACAGCCGGATTACAATGATCCTTTATACAACAGATGTAAAGCATTATTTACAAATTCTGGGAATGCGACTTCATTGGTATTGGTTGAAAATCCACATTTTTTGCAGTTTTGGTAAAACCAAGGAAGGATTCCTCTTTTTTTATGTTGAGCGGGAGGGAATTCCAATGTTTTGGGGCTAGACATTGGAAGCTACTACCCCCAGCTTTGGTAATTCTGTAGCGTGGAGTTGCCATAAGTAGGTGGTTATTGGATCTTAAAGATCTAGTGGACTCTTTTTTAGCTATGGCATTGTTCAGGTAGGTGGGTGATTTTTTGTGGTGGCATTTGAAGGTGATACATAGTGTTTTAAAGTAATTCTTGCTTTGATAGGCAGCCAATGGGTATCTATCCTTGTCTTGGAGATGTGATCGAATTTCTTTATTCCTAATGCAGCCCGTAATGCTTTCTTTTGTATTAGTTGTAATTTATTGAGGTTGGTGTTGGAGGTTCCGAGTAGCAGCATGTTCCAATATAAAATCAAAGCTCTGGCCAGGGTGATGCAGTTGGTCGGTGTAAGGAATTGGCGGCTTAGGGCAATTAATATAGCGGTATAGGAGGTGGATGATGAGAGTGTGCTTATCAGTTTGGACATTGTGAGGTTAGCGTCAAGGTAAACTCCTAAGGTTTTTACATGCTTAAGTACGGGTATCGTCGTGCCGTCGATGTTAATGACTGAGTAATCTGGGTGGAGAGCACTTATTTTAGCTTGGGAGCCGACGATGAGGATCTCTGTCTTCTCATCGTTGAGGCAGAGGCTATTCAGGGTCATCCAATTTTGTATTATGGCATAGATTTTGTTCATGGTCAGGGTGGACGTAATTACCTGAGAGGGGTATAAGGATCTGGGTGTCATCTGCAAAGTTGGTGTAGATGACACCCATGTCATCTAAAGCCGAGAAGAGAAGCTTTGTTTATGCATTGTAGAGGGTTGGTGAGAGGCATGATCCTTGCGGTACTCCAATGGGGACTGGGATGGGGTCTGCAGCTTCTTTACCTATAGAGACTCTGGATGTTCGTTCGGCTAGAAAAACTTTCACCCACATGGTAGCACCATTGGAGAAATTGAAATCTTTAGCTAAGGTGGAGCACAGTTTATTGTGATCCACAAGATCGAACCCTGCGGATAAGTCCAACAGAAGGAGAATGCAGAGTTTACCTGAGTCCCTGATGGTATCCATCTGGATTTTCAAATCAAGGAGGGCCGTTTCCGTGCTGTGGTTAGGCCTGAAACCAGATTGTCTGGTTCCAAGGAGCTGGGTATGTTCCAAATGGGCTTGGACATGAGTATAGGCTATTTTGTCTAAGAATTTGAGCAAAAATGGGTCTGTCGTTATTGGCCGGTAGTTTTTGGGCACGGTAAGGGTCTAAGGTAGGTTTTGTTAGGAGAGGGGTGACCCAGGCTTCTTTAATGCTGGCTGGGACCAAGTTAGAGTTGAAGGATGAATTAAAAAAATTGGTTATAATAGGTGTGAGGGTATGGGCGCATGATTTGACTACTTGTGCTGGGACAGAGTCTCCTTTGCAATTTGTGGCTTTGAGTTTGGTAATAGTGTCAAACACTATTTCTGGGGTGACTGGAGTGAAGTAAAATAGTGGGTTAGTATTGTCGTTGGATTTCGTGAGGGGGTTGCTGGTAACAGGTTTATCAGCTAGTAGTTGCCTTTTTGATATTATATTGTTTTACAGAAGAGCAATTTTAGTGGCTAGGGCATCTTGAATGGTGGTATAGCATTCTTTACTGGAGTTGGCAGGGGCTGTGGCTGGGGTGGGGTTTTCCAGCCCGACACAGCGTTACTGATTTGCGTATTGTATGCATTGGCTTTATGGGTAATGATGGCAGTTTTGTAGATTTTATTTGCCGGCTGGAAGGCAATTTCAGACTCGGTAGTGAATTGTCTTCTATAGACATGTTCAAGAGCACGTTTAGTTCTCCTTAGTAATACTAGGTCTTCGTTGAACCAAAAACAGGTGCGCTTATCGGCGCGTCACATTTTGGTGGTTAGTGGCACTACGGCATTGATGGTGGAGGTGAGACATTCATGGTAGGAGTCTGCAAGGGTACAGGGGTTGTCACTGGAAATCGATATAGTGTCTAGCGCTTTACTAAGTATGGGGGCAAAATTATCAGGTGTTAGCTTCCGCATGTTTCTGGTTTCGTACGTGTTTGTTACATTTGTTTTGAGGGGGCCTGGTCCATCGGAGAAGAAAGTGAACTTGATGCTGTGGTGGTCAGTCCAGTCTGGGGGTGAGATGGAATCAACGGTTATGGCCGTGTTGAGGGAGAGGATCCAATCTAGTGTTCTCCCTTTACTGTGAGTGGGAACATTCACCAGTTATGTGAAGTTCATATCCTTAAATTAAGAGTGTAGGGCTTCTGCTTTGGGGTCTTAGATGTCATTAAATCCTAGATTCATGTCTCCAAGGATAATGCATTTGGTTTTGGGTTTGATGAGTGGAGCTAATAATAAAGGAATGTCTACTGCAGGATGGCTGTTGGAGTTAGGTGATCTGTAGACCACCACAAGGTTAATCATAGTTTTTTCATTGGTGGCAAATATAACTAGTAGTAGCTCATACCCTGCTATGCTTTCGATGGGACAGGCTCTTAATTGCAGTATTGTCTTAGCAATGATAGCTACACCGCCTCCATGAGAGTGGACTCTATCAGTCCTGAGGATGGTATAGTCTGGTGGAATGGCGAGTGTCAACAGAGGCCCTGAGGCTTGGTGAAGCCAGGATTCTGTGACTAATAGGAGGTCTAGTTTTTGTTCAGAGATAAGATCATGTATTTCAATGGCGTGAGCTCCTAGAGATCGGGCGTTGATGAGGGCACCTTTGAAACCAATTGGGGGGCCCTGATTGGGAGTAGCTACAATCGTGGACGTCTCTAAAGGCGGTGTGGCGAGTGCTTGATTGGTATCTGTTTTGGGTTTGTAATAGTATGTGTGCATTTTAGGCGGTGTATGCCTGAGTGTTTTAGTGGCTAATGTGAGTCAGTGAGAGCGATGCATGGTGCATGATCATAGACGGTAGCGTCTGGTCTTGCCCAGGATGGGATGGGAGTGGGGTTCCTCAGCAAAGTCGTGGGTCTGTGGGTGCTCCATTATGTGGGTGGGGAGTTCTGCACCATGAGTATTGTTATTGGACCTAGTGGGGTGTGACTGTTCTGGGATGGCCAGAAAAGGGGACATAGAAGGTAAGAAGGGGGTGGGGCAGGAGATGGGGTGGTGCTGGAGGCAGGCCAGTTTGGATAGAGGATTTTATAGCTGACATAATGACTTCCTGTGCAGGGTACGTTATTCTGAATAATACAAAAGGGGAACATGATGATGATTAACCAGCCTAAAATGGCTATGTGTGGCTGGGGTTGAGGCGGAGGCGCCTTGCTAAGTTACCTGTTGTTCCAGTGCAGTACTGGACATCAGTAGGATTGGCTGTTCAGGTTGCAGCCAGTGGGCCAAATGCACTTCTCAACAGTGGGCCTAAATGCTATTTTCAGCAGTGATCCTAGATGCAGTTTTCAAGATAATGCAGTTGTCAGTGGTAGGCCTAGATGTAGTTTTCAACAGTAGGTCTGAATGCAGTTTTCAAGATGGGTGCAATTTTTAACAGGGGCCCTAAGCGCAATTCTCAACAGTGGGCCAGGTGCACTTCTCAACAGTGGGCCTAAATGCAATTCTCTAGATAAATGCAAATGTCAACAGTGGGCCTAGATGCAATTTTCAACAGTGGGCTTAAATGCAGTTTTCAAGATGGGTGCAATTTTTAATAGTGGGCCTAAATGCACTTCTCAACAGTGGGCCTAAATGCAATTCTCAAGATAAATGCAAATTTCAACAGTGGGCCTAAATGCAGTTTTCAGGATGGTTGCAATTTTTAACAGTGGGCCTAAACGCACTTCTCAACAGTGGCCAAAATGCAATTCTCAAGATAAATGCCATTATCACCAGTGGGATTCAATGGTAAACAATTCTCAACAGTGGGCAATAGACAGTTGATGACAATTGGGACTCCTCTGGGCATACATACAATGCTATTAGAACGCTCTGATCAGTATCTCAGGACCCCCCCATTACCTCAATTCCCGCTATCTTTTCTAAAGAGACCTGCACATCCGTGGGGAGCCCCCTGACTAGGTTGCAGTAAAACATAGCTATTTTTTTCGTCCCATGACTGTTTAGGTTCCTGCACCCACATTTCCTTTATGGACTATGTATTCTGCGGGATCCTCGTCAGGCTTCATTTTGCTAGCCAAGATAGACCCCATGTCTGACGTGCCTGGATACTGTCATGGTGCATGCTCCCAAACCCCTGAAACTGGTGAGCCCATCCCTGACACTGGCATCCTTAAGGACTTATCAAGCCCCAAATAGACTCTCCTGGACTCAGTCCTGGCGCCGCTGGCGCCAGGCTCATAGAAGGTGTTGACTTCATGGGACTATATTCTCAGCTTAGGGAGGCTGAGCCTTTCAGTGCAGGGTGTGGCTTGGGACTACTTTACCTGAAGATGCAGGATATGCTTAAGAGGACTATTTGCCTGGAACTACTTGCAAGGCTATTTAAACCGCACCCTGCAAACAAAACACGGATTCTTGGAATTACTAATTCTCTAACGTTAGATGACATCCAAGAAGAAATCTCACATCTCATGGATTCCAACACCCTAAAGAATTGGCCGACCAGAAGTGCTCACCACTCAGTCTCAAACCAATTACCATATTTTCAAGGACGTCTCTACCGGAACATGTCATCTCAAACCACCACGAATCGTTAGTAGAAGGTCATCATGGAATCGCTTAGACTGAGGCCAAGATCAAACAGTATTTTTGGTGGCCAACATGGCGTAAAGACATCAAGCAGTTTGTATTATCCTGTGGAGTTTGCACTCAAAACAAGGCCCAAAAAACAAAATCACCAGGCCTGCTACAGCCATTAGACATTCTACCTACACCTTGGCATACCCTATCTCTTGATTTTATAACAGACCTTCCTCCTTGTAATGGATTCAACACAATTTTAGTGGTGGTGGATTTGTTCTCAAAGATGGCCCATTTCATCCCACTAAAAGGGTTGCCTTCAGCTTCAATCCTGGCTAGAGAATTTCTGAAACAGATAGTCCAAATACACGGATTTCCTTCCATCCTGATCTCAGACCGTGGCAGCCAGTTCATCTCACGCGTCTGGAAGAAATGTTGTGAGTTAGCTCAAATCGACGTAAGACTTTCCACCAGTCACCATCCCCAAACTGATGGTCAGACTGAGAGGACAAACCAGACCTTGGAGCAATGTCTCAGGTGTATTCTACATAAAACTGAAGGCAGCTGGAAGGATGTTTTATGGATCACTGAGTATACCTATAACAACTCCCTACATTCCAGCACAGGTCAAAGTCCTTTCAATACAATATACGGGTTACACACGCGAACTTCCAATCTTGACCCTCCGCAACTTCTGGAAATGCCAGCTGTGAGAAGATTGCACTCTACCATCACTCAAGCCTTTAAACAAGCAACGGACCATCTAAAACAAGCTAAGGAAAGATACAAGAAATAGGCTGACGTGCATAGAAGTGAAGCTCTGAGATACCAGGTAGGGGATGAAGTCTGGTTGGCATCAAAGCACATACCAGTGAAAGGAAAATGTACATTCAACCCCAGATATTTAGGTCCATACACCATTAAGGCCATTATCAATCGGTAGCTATGAAATTGGACTTGCCCCCACACCTGAAGATTCATCCTGTGTTTCATGTCTCACTTTTGAAACCAGTGCAACCTGGAACATGAGTTAAAACCACCAAAGCCGATCACAGTCAATGGGGAAACTGAATTCGAGGTTAAAGAAATCCTGGACTCAAAAATCACCAAATCAAAACTATTTTACTTAATAGACTGGAAAGGATACGGACCACATGAAAGATCGTGTGAACCTAGCGAACATGCGCATGCTCCACAGTTAGTAAAAAGGTTCCATCGCAATCACCGGAACAAACCAGGACCAATGGGTGAACCCGCCATTAGGCGGGCATTGGGGGGGAGTGCTGTCATGGTGCATGCTCCCAAACCCCTGAAACTGGTGAGCCCATCCCTGACACTGGCATCCTTAAGGGCGTATCAAGCCCCAAATAGACTCACCTGGATTCAGCCCTGGCTCATAGTAGGTGTTGACTTCATGAGACTATATTCTCAGCTTAGGGAGGATGAGCCTTTCAGTGCAGGGTGTGGCTTGGGACTACTTTACCTGAAGAGGCAGGATACGGTTAAGATGGCTATTTTCCTGGAACTACTTGCAAGGCTATTTAAACCGCATGCTGCAAACAGAACACGCTTCGCGTTATTCTGCACTCCTGCAGCGTAACGCTCACCGTGTCTGTTCAGCTCTTGCACCTCTTCTGCCACGCCCTCCAGAGTTTTCTGTCCATCGACACCTGTGAAAAAAGAAGAACAGGAGTTATTAAAGCACCGAAGGCCTTACCTGCAGTCTAACATCCCGGCCTCGCCTTTCGCTTATTCACGGACCGCCGCATCTGCAGAAGAAGCAGAAAAGAAGGTACCCACTCAGGTAGCTACACTCACCTGGGGTCGGCATCATCCAGGAACTCCATCGAGCGGTTCTTCCATCATCCTGAATTGCGCCGCACCTCAACATCATCCAGGAACTCCATCGAGCGGTTCTTCCATGTTCTTTCTGGAATTGCGCCACACCTGCTGAACAGAAAAGACACAGCAGGGTAGTCACGCACAGCAAAGGAAAGCTATTAAAAAAAAACATTTAGCGCTCCTCGCACAGCGCTATACTCACCTGCAGGAAACCTGCTCATCATTGTAAGGAGAGTCAGTCCATTATCCAAAAACGGCTCAACACCGCGCCTGAAAGAAAAGAACCAACATTAGTTAAACTTCAGTGGGAAAGACTTTATGCATCTATTCCAAGAAGCTATTGGGATAGAGACTTACCTGCTTACTCTGGTTCTTCCAAATCAGCAACCTCCATCGGATCAGTGGAGTAACTTGATCTTTGTAAAGACTGTACAAACCGCGTCCCTGCCAGAGTGTGCAGGGCGGAGTGCTCCCTTTTAAAAAACCCAAGGCAAACGCCTCCTGAGGTGAGAACGAAGGGAAGACACAGGCTGGCATCCTCATTAAGCAGCGCAACGCCAGTGCAGACATCATCCTTTGGGCACGAGCTACGCCCCTGTGGAGTCCAGGTGAGCGTGACAGATACAGCTCACTTAGAGCCTTCCAAACATGCGCTTGATAATTAAGATTACCCCTGTTAATAGCGCAGGGAGCCTTGAAAGACAAGGAGGCAAGCATTATGCTTCATCCTCAATGTATTTCTGTCTCCAGCAGTTTCAACAATAAACATATTTTGTAACTTCCCAAATGGGAAAAACATTTTTTATTTTACTTTTTCCACTAAAAAAACTAAATTCTCTTTTGTTCCAGGCCAACTGTAGTCCCAATGTCCTGGCCACATGACCTTAGTCCTTCCCCTTCCTGTTCTCTCCCTCTTCTTGACTGCTCTTAACTGTAGGCCAACTTGAACTGAACTCTGTATTTTGAGAGTTGGTTTTTGGCTGCAGAAGAAAGAAACATATGGTGTGTGTACTATGAACGAGGAGTGGTTTGTTTAATCTGACTTTGAAAAGATCGGAGGAGAATTCCAACAAAAAGCTACACTCCGTTGCGGAGTGTTGTGGAAGTGTTCTGTGTTTTGGTCGTGCTGCCGGTGCTGGAGACTGACACAGTGCTTTTTCTACTGCTACCATTTGGAGGAGGAGAATTCCAACGCGGAAGTGTTCTGTGTGTTCCGTGTGGGCAAAGTGGGACACGGAGCGAGAAATCCTAATAAGCTTACATGGACCCAAAAAGAGCAGGGTTTTAGCCCCTGACACGATCACAACTGAAGCGATGTGAGTCTGCACCCGTAAGAACCCGAAAATGCAAGCGCCACATACGGAAGGAAAGACGTCAGATGCTTTGCAAGTAAGTAGGGCTGTGCAGTGTGAGAAGAAGAATGAAAGTGAAAGTGACATTTACATGGCTGCTCTGTGTTGTAAAAACAGACCGCTGATACAAGCTGATATCATGGGTATTCAGGCCAGTATTCCACTTCACATACATAATCAAGAGAAAGAAATTAATCGGCTCAGGACATGGAGCTCGGCACGGCTCACGATGTGTGGCAAAAATGTGGGCCGATAGGGAGTGAGACTTTGCAGACAGCCGCTAGTCAATGTTGGATGAAAAGTCTCAAAGTGAATCAGGAAAAAACTGGTCAAATTCCCTCCTTACGAGTTCTAGCATGGAGGATAATGGAATTTGGTTGTCCATCTAATGCCCCTGCAGCCTCAAATTGTGGGGAGAAGCTTTCACAAAGTGAAACGTTGATCACTTCAGTGAAGGCGTCTGGGAAAATGGATCCAATTAGTGCGGGCCATCGGAATCTTGAGGAGGCCCTGAATCGAGAGTCGAGATTCACGTCATGCGCCAGCCATTAGAAATGAACAAAAAGTGGGTTTGGATATTAAAACAAAGAGTCAGTGATGAAAGCAGCTATCCCACAATAAGCGGGCAAAATGTGAAAAGCACTACTGACCTAGAAGATAATGTTTTCAGTGAAAAGGATCACTATGATAAAAAATGAGGGTGAAAATATTGGACAGAGAACATTAAGCAAGGAAATGGGGTGGTTACTGCCCTCACCCGTTGCAACCATAAGAGAATCTCCAATTGATTTATTTGGAGGGCCTGAGGCTCATAATGAGGAACAGACTCTCATGGAGAGAAAGTTGCGGCGCAACTCCATTGCTGTGGCTGACAAACTAATTAAAGACTTAATAGTCTTGAATGCCAAAGTAAACTGTATTAATGCAGAGACAGTATCACAAAAACAAAATGAGGTGCTACTAGCAGAAAAAATAATTGAAAACATCAGAATTGATGACAGACATGGAATTGAAATAAAAGTGGAGAAAACTGAATAAATGACTCAAGGCAAAAGACATCCTGCAAAAAGAAGACGGGTGGATTCTAGTCCGATCCCCATGAATTGCTGCTCCCAAAAAAGAAATACCCTAGGAAATGCATTGAATGAAAATAAGAAAGGGCATATTACGAAGAGAGCCAGAGCCAGAGCAAGAATTCTGCATACGATTGGTGTAAGTGTGAGCTCATCGTCCGAAGAATCGTCATTCTGTTCGTCTCTCGCCTATAAAGATTAGATCAAATCTAGGCGAAGTGATTTTGAACGACAAGCTATCGTCAAAGAGGATTCAGATAAATGTAAATTTATGCATGAAGTGGTCGAAAAAGTGGTGGGAGAATTGAGACCGAACATCATGTCTTTAATGACCACCGCCAATGGCCCTTTGTCCAAAATGTATGAACAGTATAATGAGAGCTATAGAGATCACAACACTCTTATTGCTTTGATCAATTCAAAAATGACCAAGCTGGAGATGAACTTACAAGAGTTGAAAAATCAAATACACAATGACAAATATAAAAATGACAAAACAACGAACTTTCTAAAAAAATCAATAAGAAATAATGGAGATGACAAAAGACTACTTGTGGAGGTTGCAAAAGAAGCTTTAATGATACTACAAAGAAATCACACAGCAAGAGATGTGTTGACATCCACAAATGTGGAAGCAGTAGCCACACGGAATGAAACATGCCGGGACAATTTGATATCAACCTAGTGCTTAGAGTGTGCAGTGGAGTTCAACTTCATGAAATTTCTGTCGAAAGTGTAACCCCGAAAATAGTTCAGTGATGATAACATTCAATTGCCAAAGAACGGCTCAGACTGAATCAATAGAAACGTCGAAGGGAGGTCTAGAGAATATAGTTAAGAATGGATTTGATTTAACCATCAACGAGCCATTGGTTGTTGGGGTAGAGGCCCTACCATGCACTTCAGCAAATGCAGAAGGGACTGGCATAAAGCCTGCAAATGGGCCAGCACAGAGAGAAATAGTTGGCAAACAAACAAATAAAACGCAAAGCATTGAACCAGGGAAGCATATGAAAATGAAAGAAAAAAAACATGACAAGACAAAAGAACATAAATGCAAAAAACCCGTGCAAATTCCTGAGAAACATCAAAGCACTAAATGTAACAATACAAATAACTAAGGAACACAACAGAAAAGGCAAAGAAAAAGAAGAAAGGGTCATTAAACAAACAAATGATAAAAGTGAAGAAGGATGTGAGAAAGCGAAGAACATATCAGAGGAGGAAAAAGAAGATGTCATATTATTTGAAGAAATATTAAATCTTTCAACATATGATACAACTGAAGACAAGGGCGAAAAGCCTCCTAAAAACATAGAGAAAGAGAGTTATAGTATGGGTAGAACCGGACGCAGAGTCGAATGTAGATCCTCATCAGGAGTCCGTAGTACATACAGACAAACTAAAACTAAAAAAACAAGTGCTCTCTATGCCATCCCCTCCCAAAGAACCACTGAACCGCCCCCTGGAAGTGAGTGAAATGACCCAAGAAAGGGACAAGTGTGTCACAATTGAAGAGAGAAGAAAAAACATTCTAAGTAAACTGACAACAACATCTCAGAAAGGTTCAACCAAACAGAAATGGCAAAGTTGCAGTAAATATATGGACAGTGAGAAGAAATCGATAGTTGCTCTTCCTGTAAACCAGAGCAATAAAAGAAAGATGACAAACAAACATGAGGAAGAGGAGGCCTGGAGAACAGACAAACTTCGTAGAGTTTCGGTTCGGGCTAAGGACAACGCGAAGATACAAAAAAAAAGATAATAGTTTTTGTTTGCTGTTAGAAAGAAATACACCAAGTAGATATGGCTTGATCCTGAATAGATATAACGTCTTACAGTTATTCCATCATCTGCCAGCTCTGAACTCCATCTCGAATGACATCAAGAGTGTGGAATTCATCTCTGAGTCCACCTTTGATCGAGTGCTGATACGTATCTATTCGTGACATTATTATAGATTGTGCTTATGATCTCTGGGATTTGGGATTTACAAAAAAAGAAATAGAGTCAAAAGTCTCTCCCTCCAATATTCACATTAAAACAAAATGTTTTGAAAAAAGAGATCAAGAGTACACATCTAATAAAGTGAAAGAAAATGCCAAAGAGTATAAGAAAGAGGAAATTATCAATATGGAGGCGCAGATAGCTGAAAACGACATAGTGAACGAAGAAAACATATCGTTAGAAAGTACAAGACCAATAAAAACTAATTCAAATTACATTTTTGAGTAATAATCACTCAACTGAAGCAAACATTAACAACAATGAAAATAAAATTCAGAAGTAAACAGAAGAAAACTGGAGCTGGATGGCCAATGCTTTAAATCCCCAAAATGTCAGCTAATGTCCAGAAAAACGAGTCGAACAACTTAAACAGATGGGATCATGGAACACCGGTGGTTTTGCCCATCTGATTGAGTAATCGTATAAGATCCTGGAACCATTAGATATTATATGTTTGCAGGAAACATGGCTAGCAAAACCACTGTATTTAGACGGAAATTAAATGGCTTTCAATCCTGCAATTACACAATCGAAAGGACATCCAATGTCGGGTTTAATTACCTTGATAAAATTGAAAAGTGGCTTTCGAATGTTAAGCAACAATAATCCATCTGCCTATATTCAGTTGACCATAGTTGAGTCAAGACTGGACATGAGTGAAAATAACATGAAAATCCATATTCTTTTTTTTTTTTTTTACTTTTCTTTATTGCAAGAAGCAGTAACTGGCGCATTACACATTACATCAACAGCTCATGTTACATATTTGAAGCGTGGATAACAATGCAAATTCTCTACAGCAGACCGCGTACATTCATAGGAGCAGATTAAATACTACAAGGCCATTCACAATTCAGCCCGCCCAGTTGCCTGCTCAAGTGATGGAGGAGAAGATAGAAGCTCTAGGTCAGCCCTGCTGTTCAGATAGCTACAAAACTCTGTCCATACGTTTTTGGGGCGAGCATTCACAGGCAGCGTGTTAATACAGTCCTCTTCACACATTTGCGTCCAGGTAAGAGCCTTTAACCACATCTCTAGTGAAGGGGGGGGACCGCCGCTTTCAGCACTGCAGAATGCATTTCTTAGCCACTATCACCCCCACATTCATGAATTTAGCGACACGCCTTGCCTCAGTCCCCTCCCACAGCCCGAACAATAGAGCCAGGGGGTCAGAGACGATCCGGAACCCCACCATCTCTGAGAGGGCCCCAAGCACAGCCTCCCAAAATGAGGCCAGTGTCCCACAGGACCAGAACATGTGGACGTGGTCTGCATCGCTGGATCTGCATCTCCGGCAGGGGTGGGGGTGATCGCGTGCAAATTTCCCAACCGCGTGAGGAGTATAGTACAGGCGATTAGGTAACTTGTGTTGCACACATCTAAATCTAGAATTGAGGCAGACCTTGCGTGTGTGTATGCACATTTTTGCCCACATACCATCAGTGATGTCCAACCCCAGCTCCCGGCTCCAAGCGCCCCGGATCGTATGGGGAGGTTCTACAGCTTGTGCCATCAGCATTTTATACAGGGCGGACACTATGCCCCTGTCCCCTGCGGAATTGCCAATGTAGCAGATCTCGGGGGACTTAAGGGGTTCGTCCGGATACGAAGGGCACATGTCTTGGACTGCCGATCTGAGTATTCCAGCAACTCCAGTGAGGACTTGGAGTGCCCTGGCCTCCATGTCTGCGGGGTGATGAATTTCCCTTCGGGGAACAAGTCGGAGAGTGAATGATATTCCAGGTCCAGCCAGTGATGCATAAGGAGCTTACCCTGTGTGGGGGCAAGGCCCGGGTATGACCACAAGAGTAGCCATTTGTAGTACGGAGGGATTTCAGAGCGGGCTAGCAGACCCTGTTTCCATGCCCTAATAGTGGCGGCCACTGGGTCGGCCGGGGCTTCCGAGTGATACGAGTGGAAGAGGATCAGGGACATAACATTTACCTCCCCAGTCGCGAGGATCTCAAGCTTAACGTGCGGGTTAGGGTCCTGGTGTCGGTACCAGTGTGTAGCGTGCTGAGCTTGTGCGGCTATCCAGTACTGGGTTAGATCCGGTGCATTGAAGCCCCCTTTCTCATAGGGTAGTGTCATATGTTGCCACTTCCTGCGCACGGCACCAGAATGCCACAGAAAGCGGGCGAACCCCGCATGCAGGTCCGCAAAGTATTGTTTCCCGGGCCAGTGTGGGACGTTAGCAAATATGTATAGGAGCTTTGGAACTATGACCATTTTGATTAGCGATAGTCTCCCTGATAGTGAGAGGGGGAGGTTACACCATCTCTTCATCCTGGCCTCAGCATATTGCGCGGCAGCCCCATAGTTGTCAGCCAGTAAAGAGGATTTCGAGAGGGATACCTGGACCCCCAGGTACTTGATGCCCCCGGGGGCCCAAATGAGCGGGAATTCGCATGCCGGTTGCGAAGTTGCGGGCGTCAGGGGGAAGATTTCTGATTTGGTGTAGTTTATGGTGAAGCCCGAGAATGTACCAATTTTGATTATTTCGCAGATGATTGGGTCAAGATGGACCGAGGGGTCCCTGATGTACAGAAGTATATCATCCGTATAGAGTGATATAATTTCGGGGGTATCCCGTGGGCGTATCCCCTTGCGAGTATGGTTGTCCCGTACACTATCCGCCATGGGCTCGATAGCCATCGCAAACAGCAGGGGAGAGAATGGGCATCCCTGACGTGTCCCTCTGTGGAGGGAGAAGGAAGCTGACAGATGAGAGTTAACCAGGACTTTGGCCACGGGGTTGGTATATAGCAGTTTAATGTAGGACAGCATGCACGGGCCGATTCCCATCTTCTCAAGCACCGCCCACAGGTATTGCCATGAAACCATGTCGAACGCCTTTTGGGCATCTAGTGTCACAGCAACCGCATTGGCATTAGGGTCAATCCTAGAGATGACATTGAACAGTCGCTGAATGTTTAAGGCAGTGGAGCGGGCGGGGTGAAAACCACTTTGATCCGGGTGGATCAAATATTTCATGATGGGGAGGAACCTATTTGCTATGATCTTGGCGAAAATTTTGGTGTTGGTGTTCATGAGGGACAGAGGTCTGTAGGAGCCGCATTCATCAAGAGGCTTACCCGGTTTGGGGAGCACAGTGATGACAGCCTCGCGCAGGGACTGGGGGAGGGTAGCGAGGCGTAGCGACTCAACCCACACCTCGTGCAGGGGGGGGGCCAGTAGGGCGACAAGTTCCTGATAGAATTCGGTAGTTAGGCCGTCTGGACCGGGATCTTTTCCCTTAGGGAGGGCCGAGATGACCACGGCGATTTCGTCAAGGGTGAAGGGTGGGTCTAATTGCTCTTTAGTGGCTTGAGATTTAAGGGACATGGGGATGCGGTCAAGGAGGAGATCCAGATCCTGTGGGCTGTGCTCGCGCTGCTGAGCGTAGAGGGCTGCATAGAAATCTGCCAACGTCTCGAGAATGGGTTGGTCGGACCAATGCCGCACTCCGTTCTTGTCGATAATACTATCAATCCGGGCTCTGCCCCCCTCGATCTGGGCCAGTCAGGCTAGAGTTCGACCAGGCCTTTCTCCTTCGCCATACTTCCGAGCCGCAACGGGTCGGGCGTAGTATCTTATCTCACTGAGGGCGAGGGCCTCAAATGAGTCCAGTTCCGTTCGTATCTGTGCTAACTTGGGTGGGGAAGGGACGGAAGCGTACTCGCGCTCAATTCCTTGAGTCTGGTCTCGGAGCATCGTAAGGAGTTCCTAATATCTTTGAGGAACCCGGCTTCCCTGGAGATGCACATACCTCTGATGAAAACCTTGAATGCCTCCCAGCGAACCCCATCTGTTGTGTCGTGGCGTTTGTTGTTATCAAAAAACGAGGTGATATCTGCAAGGATTTCGGCCTTGAAGACTATATCATGTAGTGCCTCTGACTTAAAGCACCAATTGGAGTGACAGGGGAGGGCAGACTACAGAGTTATGTCCAGTGTGACCGGGGTGTGGTCGGAAAGCGTACGCGGCAGTATCTGCGTGTCGAGGGTTTTCCCAATGAGCCCATCTGACAGAAGGAAGAGATCAATTCTGGAATGACTGTCGTGCACAGAAGAGTAGAATGTAAACTCTCTAGTCAGTGGGTGGAGCGCTCTCCAGCCGTCGACTAGACCAGCAGGGACCATGTGGGCGTGGAGCCGGCGAGCGGCCCTGGACATTGTTCTGGGTGCAGCGCCTGATCTGTCCAACTCGGAGTCTGATATGAGATTCATGTCCCCCCCAGATGATCAGGACCCCAACATATCTTTGGAGCAGGGCATTGATGTCATCAAAAAAATCAGGTGCATCTATGCTCGGGGCATATGTGTTAACCAGAAGGCACTCGGTATTAGCGAGCAGACAGTGGAGGATCACATACCTACCCTCTCGATCTATGTGACTAGTGCGGAGGGAGAATTCCACAGACTTATGAATTAAGGTGAGGACACCCCTGGACTGGGAGGAGTAAACCGTTTAATATTTGTTGGGGCCCCATACCGGAGCGAGAGAGGACAAAGGTTTGCAAGGGCGTGGGTTTCTTGCAAGAGTAGTATTTTGACCCCATGCCTCTGGGCGTACGCAGTTATCCTACAGGCCTTCGTGAAGTTGCTAAGCCCTCTGACGTTCCAAGACATTAGCCTAACAGCCATTTTGCAGTTTTCAGGGGGCATCCCAGCAGCGTGTGGCATTGTTTGTTGAACATGAGTTGGCTATCAATGTAATGGCGCGTTGCCTCGCGCCCTGAGCCACTACTACCTTGCCATTTGTGTTATAACATCCCACAACTGTACACCCCCACCCTTAGTGCCCCCCCCCAACACAGCAGTGCTCAGAAACCCACCCGATGACCTAATGCAAGCGTGCGAAACCCAACAGGGCAACACTCGCCTGTACGCCCAACTGGGACGCAGCCAGTGATCATAACAAGCCAACCTCGGCATTGCAACTGCAGCGGGGGTCGCTGATGCCGTGAACCCGACTTAAATTAGTGATTGGTGCAATACACCGTAGATCGTACAGCGGTATCACATGTTAAGTTTCCGGGAGACATTTCAACAAGTTACGACTAGCAATGGATATACAAGATAAAGGATCCATGAGTTCAGCAAGGAAAATGCAGATGTCAAGTGTGCCGGTGGTACAGAAGGAGGCCCACATACAGGGGTCAAGACGGGCCTCCTCAACCATCGTCCAATGGCGCGTCCACCGGGCCAGGAAGGGGAATATGGGATTCAATGAATGTTACCGCCTCCTCCGGGACTGTGAAGAAATATAGCTTATTGCGATGGGAGAGCTTCAGCTTTGCAGGGAACAGCATGGTGTATTACACTTTCCTTTCTCTGAGCAGCTTTTTCACACCGTTGAACTGCCTGCGCTCCATTTGAACATTAACGGAGAAGTCGGGAAAGATTCGGATAGTCTGAGACTCCAGTTTCAGTTGACCCCTCTCCCGGGCCAAGCGCAGTATGTGATCCCTATCCCTGAAGCTGAGGACCTTGGCAATAATCGGCTTGGGGAAATCGCCTGGCCTAGGGCGGGGGGCCAACGCCCGATGGGCGCATTCAATCGTGAAGAAAGGGGAGAGTTGAGAGTTGCCCAAGAGGTCTCTCAGGAGGTTTTCAACAGCTAGTTCTATTTTGCCTTTGAGGGCCATCTCCGGGACCCCCAAAATGCGGATATTGTTCCTGCAGGATCTGGACTCTAAGTCGTCGCACTTCGCCTTGACTTGTTTCATATCGCGCAACAGGTCTGAGACAGTGTTTTGGAGCGCGTGCACCTCATCCTCATTGGAACCGATCCTGGTCTCGGCCTCCACCAGCCTAGCACCGTGCTGATCCAGTTTGGTGCGCATTGAGGCCACACTAGCGTTGATGTCATCCAATTTCTCGTGGAATGACGCGAAGTTCTTTGCCATAGTTTCCATTAGTGTTGTGAGGTCCAGCTGAGGGGGACATGAGGGTGTGTCTGGATCGTCTTGAGGCAGGGCAGCTCCCCCCTGCTCTTGTCTAGAAAGTGTTTTGGCATACTTGTCCATTGCCCCCGTTTTGTTGGCCCTGCGTGCTTTGCCGGACATGGTTGGGGACACAATGAGACCCCGCAGGGCAGACTTTGTAGGATGTTAGCACTGGTGCCACAGGCTCTTGGGGAGCAAGAGGATCAGGAGGGGAAGGGGATCTTAACCTCCCATCCAACACAGGACCGACCACTGTATAGGGGTAGGGGTGAGGTATGCACTAGGCAGGTGTAACGCTCACCTGATTCCCGCAGAGGCGCCGGTCTTGACTGGGTGAATGCCGTATCTTCAAAGGTGATGTGTAACACACGGTTGGCTCTTTGGGCTGGACCTCTGTGCACTGTATGTCTGACTCGAAGAGTAAGATGTCTGCAGATAGAAAATAAGGGATTAATGAACTGGGGTTATTGGGTGCCTCTCTCCTCTTCCCTTTCTCTTTTCCTGTAGAACCCCAAAGGTTAACGCCCTCACCTTAGGTAAGTGAACGCCGAGCTCTCCATCTGCCTCGGGGCAGGGTGCCGTAACCAGTTTCTTCACTGGATAAGGGTGCAGGCCTCTTGACCTCAGAGGACTGCTGTCCGTCGTTAACTGCACGAACGGTAAGTTCTGGGCACTTCAAATGTCTTAAAAGTCTTTTGTAATGATATCTCTTGTTTTGCAGGGTTCCGGCGATGGCGGATGGCGGGCTGATGAGAGTTGAGGATCGAACCCGCGTGAGGAATAGAAGCGCCTGGAAGCACGTAAGTAAGCGCTTGTAGCCTGCTTCACGATGCGCACTAACTGTCCCTTTTATCTTGCAGGTACAAGTTCGGAGCTTTAGAGAAGCTGAAGGGTGCTGGAATACCCACTGGATTCGGCGTGGGAAGGAGTAATGGCACGTGAGTAATAAAGTTGCCCAATGTCTTTAAACGCACCTTCTTTTGTCTTTCAGATGCGGGATGCAGCGCCGAAGGCCTCCGGAGCGTGCGAAGAGCTGGTAAGCTTTTGTCTTTCAGATGCCGGAATGCAGTGCGAAGACCTCCGGAGCATGCGAAGAGTAGGTAAGCCTTTGTCTTTCAGATGCCGGAATGCAGCGCGAGGCGTTGGTGACAGCCGATGGACCAGGTAAGAGATGCGCTGCCACTGAAGACCGTAGTGCTAACCTGTTCTTTCTTTGTCTTTACAGGTGCTGCTGAAGACTGGATTCCAGGATGATAAGCCTTTGTTCCCTTAGGCCCAGGATCAGAAGCAGAAGACACGATGAGCGTTCTGCTGCAGAGAATGCAGAATAACACAAAGCAAGATTCATCCATCGGGTGTGGTTTAAATAGCCTCCTGTAGTGCTTAGGTGTCTCCTTCCACAGCCACGCCTAGGTAAGAAAAGAGTTCCTGCTTTCCAGAAGAGTTCCAGTGTTCTGAACCTAGGGAGTGGCTCCTGCCCCACCCAACAGGAAAAGTAGTCCCAAACAGAAGAGGATCAGGGGTTCAACTGGCAGGTAAGTAAGCAGCATGGTCTGCTGCAGGTAAGTCCACCCAAGCATTATGAGCCCGGCGCTTCCAGCGCTGGGACTGGGCATCTTTATGAGCCTGGTGCCACTGGCGCCAGGACATGGTCCAAAAGGTCCCAATTGGGACTGGCTGGCATTCGGAACCGGGGTTATGGGTCTGCTTCCAAGGGAGTCGGGCAAGACCTGATCTTTTGGAAGCAGAGATCATGACAGCACCCCCCCTCAAGGCCCCTCCCAAACCGGGCTTCTCCGGGGGTTTGGGCTTGTTAGGAAATGTTCGATGAAATCTTTTGATTAGACGAGGCGCGTGGACATATTCTGCAGGTTCCCAGGATCTTTCTTGGGGACCGTAGCCTTTCCAGTCAATCAGGTAAAATAGTTTAGATTTGGAGATCTTGGAATCCAGGATGCTTTTGACTTCAAACTCGAGTTCTCCATCAACTAGAATAGGTTTTGGAGATGTAGTTAGTCGGGTTTGAGGTTGCACGGGTTTTAATAGAGAGATGTGGAAGACCGGATGTATCTTCATGTGAGGGGGCAAGTCCAACTTGACCGCTACTGGATTTACTATGGTAGTGATGGAATAGGGACCAAGGTATCTTGGGTTGAATGTGCGTGGTCCTTTTAGAGGTAGATATTTGGTGGATAACCAGACTTGATCTCCTACTTGATATTGGGGGGCTTCCTTCCGATGTTGGTCTGCTCCTTTCTTGTATTGTTCTTTAGCCCTTTGAAGGTGAGAAACGGCTTCCTTAAAGGCTTGGGTGATTGTAGAATGCAGGTGGTCTACTGCTGGTGTTCCAAGATCTTGGAGTGGATCCAACTCCAAGGTTCGAGGGTGACTACCGTATAAAAGAAAAAACGGGGTCTTCCCAGTTCCCGAGTGGACAGAGTTATTGTAGGCATATTCGGCTATCCAAAGGATATCTTTCCAAGTTTTTTCAGTTTGTTGTAGCATGCAGCGCAAATACTGTTCTAGAGTTTGATTGGTCCTCTCGGTTTGTCCGTCGGTTTGAGGGTGGTGGCTGGTCGAAAGTCTCACATCAATTTGAGCCGACCGACAGCAACTTCGCCAAAAATGAGAAATAAATTGACTACCTCGATCCGAAATTAGAACTGAAGGAAAACCGTGCAGTCGGACGATGTTTTCGAGAAATTCTCGGGCCAGAGTTGCTGCTGTTGGTAAGCCTTTGAGTGGAATGAAATGTGCCATCTTGGAGAATAGGTCCACGATTACTAGGATCGTATTGTATCCGGAGCATGGAGGTAGATCGGTGATGAAGTCCATAGAAAGCGTATGCCAAGGGCGAGGCGGGATGTCAATAGGGCGTAAGAGGCCGGCTGGTTTTTCCTTTTGACTCTTGTTTTGGGCGCATACTCCACAGGACATTATAAAGTCTCTGATATCTTTTTTCCAAGACGGCCACCAGAAGTAGCGCTTGATCTTTTCCGAGGTCTTGGTCATACCGGGATGTCCTTCCATTAAAGAATCGTGATAACAAGAGATTACCTTTTTTTATAAATCTGTGCTGGGCAGGTATAACCGTTCTTGGAAATATAATAGGTTGTCCTTCACCGTAAAGTCCTTTCCCTGCAGATGCCAATTCTGTATGTCTGCTGGAGTTACCAGTAGCCTGGCTTTATCCTTAACTTCCTCTATGGATTGTGTGGCGATTACACCTAGAATTCTTTGTTCGGGAATGATAGGTACAGGTTTAGGATTGATCAAATGTTCTTCCACTCCCATCCGAGAAAGGGCATCAGCTTTACCATTTTTTGTACCAGGTCGATAGGTAATTATGAAGTCAAACTCGGCAAAGAATAGTGCCCAACGGAGTTGCCTAGAGGATTGAGCTTTTGCGGTTTTCAAATATTGCAGGTTTCGGTGATCTGTAATCACAGTAACGGTGTGTCAGGCCCCCAGAAGATAATGCCGCCAAGCCTTAAAGGCGGACTTGATAGCTAGAAGTTCCTTATCAGTAATAGTGTAATTGATTTCAGGAGGCGAGAATTTGCGGGACCAAAATGCCACGGGATGCAACTGATTGGTTACCGGGTCCTTTTGTGATAGAACTGCCCCCATGGCAAGGTTGGAAGCATCGGTTTCAACGATGTAGGGGAGTTCTGGGCGAGGATGTTTTAAGATCGGTGCAGAGATAAATCTAGTCTTCAAATTCTGGAAAGCTTGTTCCGCCTCGGTAGACCATTCAAAACGTTTGTTTTTCTTTAACAAGGCGGTGATGGGCTGGACTATTCGAGAGAATTCGGGGATAAACCTGCGGTAAAAGTTAGCGAAGCCTAACATGCTTTGAACACCTTTTACGGAGGATGGCGATGGCCATTTGAGAATTGCATCGACCTTCTTTGAATCCATACGCACTCCGCTAGGTGATAATATGAATCCCAAGAATTCAACTTCAGTCACGTTGAAAACACATTTTTCCAACTTAGCGAAAAGTTTGTGTTGACGCAATCTCTCGAGGACCATTTTCACGTGTTTCCGATGTTCAGTTTCCGATGAAGAATAAACGAGGATGTCGTCAATGTAAACAACAACACACACATCTATGAGCTCTCTGAGGACATCGTTCATAAAATATTGAAAGGCGGCCGGGGCATTGCAAAGTCCGAAGGGCATGACCTGATATTCAAATAGCCCATACTTGGTGCGGAAGGCCGTCTTCCATTCATCGCCCTCTTTTACTCGTACCAAGTGGTAGGCTCCTCTAAGATCCAGCTTTGTATATATGCATGCTTTTCTGACTTGGTCCAGGAGTTCAGGGATCAAAGGTAACGGATATCTATCCTTAACGGTGATCTGGTTCAGGGCGCGATAATCTATACAAGTTCTAAGGTCCCCTTCTTTTTTTGGAACGAAGAACAAAGCTGAGGAAGCAGGGGACTTGGAAGGACGAATAAACCCATTCGCTAGGTATTGATCCAGGTATTGTCGGAGGTGAAGATTCTCAGGCTCGGTGAGGGCATAAATTCTACTACAAGGAGGAGTAGATCCAGGTATCAGGTCTATCTGGCAGTCATAAGACCTATGAGGAGGTAGAGAGTTAGCCTGATCCTTCTGGAAAACATCTTGGAATTCTAGGTATTCAGGAGGTAACTGGGGAGCCTCCGAGGAAATTGCTGCCAGTGCAACACCAGGTCGAGGGTGACAAGTAGAGACACATTCTGGAAACTGAACCGTTCTTGCTCGCCAATCGATCCGAGGATTGTGCTTCTCTAACCAAGGAATTCCTAGAATAATCTGGAACTGAGGGGCCTTGATCACATCGAACACGATCTTCTCATGGTGTCCATCTTGACTTATTAGCGTCACTTCTTGAGTGGTATGCGTTACTGGCCCGGAGGCTATCTCCGTACCATCCACCGTAGTAATGACGTCCTTTACAGCCTTGGGACAAAGAGTTAGATTCATCCTCAAAACCATTTCATGATCCACATAATTGCCGATGGCACCACTGTCGACGTAAGCTTCAATTGCATGTAATCAATCCGGATTATCAGGGCTAATGAGGACCATAGGTATCACGAAATGCGAGGTCACGGAACTGGTTTTCACGCTCGGCAAGAGGACCTCTATTCTTGTCGGGCGAGGTCGTTTCCCTGCTCAGAGTTTGTAACTTTGGTAACTGCAGCTCCTACTGCCTTCTTAGCAGGTTTCACCGGACAGTCTCGAAGAAAGTGCCCTGAGTTTCCGCAATAGAGGCATAATTGCAACTGTTTTCTCCTTTCCCGCTCCTTTTGTGTTAGAGGACCTTTCAGACCCCCTATTTGCATGGGTTCCCCGGAGTCTACTCCTTTGGAAGGAGTTGGCGGTTTGGAAAATACTCGAGCATCAAACTTGGAACGATCGGCCTTCCTGTTCTGCAGTCTGTGATCTATTTGAACGACTAAGTCTATATAGTCCGAACAATCTTGTGGGGGATTCACTACTTGGGCTAACACATCTTTGAGCTCTCCACGTAGACCTCTATAAAACAGCGTAATCCTTTTGTCCTCAGGCCATTGAGTTTCCACTATCAGTCTGTTGAAAGACGCAATATAAGCCAAAAGGTCTTGATTACCTTGTCGCAACGAAAGAAGCTCATTGTCCAGGGCCTGCCCCTGTGAATGTCTTGCGAACAGTTTTTCCATACTGAGCTGAAAAGCTTGAAAATCATGGAGGACCGGATCATCTTGATTTACTAGAGGGATCGACCAGTCTGCCGCATTGCCACTAAGGTACGAAAGCACGAAAGCTACTTTAGCTTGATCAGTTGGAAAGGCTGCTGGCCGGCATAAGAAATGCAACCGGCACTGATTGATAAATACTGCAAACCTCTTTGGGTCACCAGAAAATCGTTCGGGCGGAGCCAGAGGTACATTCCCAGGTAGGTTGATCTGCACTGGATTCATAGAGGATGTAGAAGGAAGATTTCCCCCAGATGCGGGTAACAGGGTCTGTCCGGCTTGTGACTGTAGCAATTGTCTAGCGAGATCATATGTTCGCTCCTTGGAAATAATCAGTTCCCTTCTTAGAGCGTTCGTTTCCTGACGGGCTGCATGCACTTCTGCCCTTAGTTCCCCAAGTAACTGGGCTAGTTGGTCGGTATCCGAGGTTTCCATAGCGCCTGGATGGGAGTTTTGTGGTAGGCTTTGCGTTCTGTAACGCTCACCTGATTCCCGTAGAGGCGCCGGTCTTGACTGGGCGTATACCGTATCTTCAAAGGTGATGTGTAACACACGGCTGGCTCTTTGGGCTGGACCTCTGTGCACTGTATGTTTGACTCGAAGGGTAAGATGTCTGCAGATAGAAAATATGGGATTAATGAACTGGGTTATTGAATGTCTCTCTCTTCTTCCCTTTCTCTTCTCCTGTAGGACCCCGAAGGTTAACGCTCTCACCTTAGGTAAGTGAACGCCGTGCTCTCCATCTGCCTCGGGGCAGGGTGCTGTAACCAGTTTCTTCACTGGATAAGGGGAGCAGGCCTCTTGACTTCAGAGGACTGCTGTCCGTCGTTTACTGCACGAACGGTAAGTTTCGAGTAATTCTAATGTCTTTAAAGTCTTTAGTAATGATGTCTCTTGTTTTGCAGGGTTCAGGCGATGGTGGATGACGGGCTGAAGTGAGTTGAAGATGGAGCCCGTGTGATGAATAGAAGCGCCTGGAAGCACGTAAGTAAGCGCTTGTTGCCTGCTTCACGATGCGCTCTAACTGTCTTTTTATTTTGCAGGTACAAGTTCGGAGCGGCTGTAGGGTGCCGGAATACCCACTGGGTTAGATGTGGAAAGGAGTAATGGCACGTGAGTATTAAAGTTCCCCAATGTCTTTAAACGCACCTTGTTTTGTCTTTCAGATGCGGGATGCAGCGCCGAAGGCCTCCGGAGCGTGCGAAGAGTTGGTAAGCTTTTGTCTTTCAGATGCCGGAATGCAGTGTGAAGACCTCCGGAGCGCACGAAGAGTAGGTAAGCCTTTGTCTTTCAGAATGCAGCGCGAGGCGTTGGTGACAGCCGATGGCCCAGGTAAGTGAAGAGCTGTCACTGAAGACCGTAATGCTAACCTGTTCTTTCTTGTCTTTATAGGTGTTGCTGAAGACTGGATTCAGGATGGTAAGCCTTTTTCATTAGGCCCAGGATCAGATGCAGAAGACACGATGAGCGTTCTGCTGCAGAGGATGCAGAATAACGCAAAGCAAGATTCATCCATCGGGTGTGGTTTAAATAGCCTCCTGTAGTGCTTAGGTGTCTCCTTCCACAGCCACGCCTAGGTAAGAAAAGAGTTCCTGCTTTCCAGAAGAGTTCCAGTGTTCTGAACCTAGGGAGTGGCTCCTGCCCCACCCAACAGGAAAAGTAGTTCCAAACAGAAGAGGATCAGAGGCTCAACTGGCAGGCAAGTAAGCAGCATGGTCTGCTGCAGGTAAGTCCACCCAAGCATTATGAGCCCGGCGCTTCCAGCGCTGGGACTGGGCATATTTATGAGCCTGGTGCCACTGGCGCCAGGACTGGGTCCAAAAGGTCCCAATTGGGACTGGTTGGCACTCGGAACCTGGGTTATGAATCTGCTTCCAAGGGAGTTGGGAAAAGCCTGACCTTTTGGAAGCAGAGATCATGACAGTGTCCATCTTGACTTACTAGCGTCACTTCTTGGGTGGTATGCGTTACTGGTCCGGAGGCTATCTCCGTACCATCCACCGTAGTAATGACGTCCTTTACAGCCTTTGGACAAAGAGTCAGATTCATCCTCAAAACCATTTCATGATCCACATAATTGCCGATGGCACCGCTGTCGACGTAAGCTTCAATCGCATGTAATCGATCCGGATGTTCAGGGCTAATGAGGACCATAGGTATCACGAAATGCGAGGTCACGGAACTGGTTTTAACGCTCGGCAAGAGGACCTCTATTCTTGTCAGGTGAGGTCGTTTCCCTGCTCAGAGTTTGTGACCCTGGTAACTGCAGCTCCTACTGCCTTCTTGGCTGGTTTCACCGGACAGTCTCGAAGAAAGTGCCCCGATTTTCCGCAATAGAGGCATAATTGCAGCTGTTTTCTCCTTTCCCGCTCCTTTTGTGTTAGTGGTCCTTTCAGGCCCCCTATTTGCATGGGTTCCCCGGAGTCTACTCCTTTGGTAGGAGTTGGTGGTTTGGAAAATACTCGAGCATCAAACTTGGAACGATCGGCCTTCCTGTTCTGCAGTCTGTGGTCAATTTGAACGACTAAGTCAATATAGTCCGAACAGTCTTGCGGGGGATTCACTACTTGGGCTAACACATCTTTGAGCTCTCCACGTAGACCTCTATAAAACAGCGTAATCCTTTTGTCCTCAGGCCATCGAGTTTCCACTATCAGTCTGTTGAAAGACGCAATATAAGCCAAAAGGTCTTGATTACCCTGTCGCAATGAAAGGAGCTCATTGTCCAAGGCCTGCCCCTGTGAATGTCTTGCAAACAGTTTTTCCATACTGAGCTGAAAAGCTTGAAAATCATGGAGAACCGGATCATCTTGATTAACTAGAGGGATCGACCAGTCTGCCGCATTGCCACTAAGGTACGAAAGCACGAAAGCTACCTTAGCTTGATCAGTTGGAAAGGCTGTTGGCCGGCATAAGAAGTGCAACCGGCACTGATTAATAAATACTGCAAACCTCTTTGGGTCACCAGAAAATCGTTCGGGCGGAGCCAGAGGTACATTCCCAGGTAGGTTGATCTGCACTGGGTTCGTAGAGGATGTTGAAGGAAGATTTGCCCCTGATGCGGGTAACGGAGTTTGTCCGGTTTGTGACTGTAGCAATTGTCTAGCGAGATCGTCTGTTCGCTCCTTGGAAATAATCAGTTCCCTTCTTAGAGCATTAGTTTCCTGACGGGCTGCATGCACTTCTGCTCTTAGTTCCCCAAGTAACTGGGCTAGCTGGTCGGTATCCGAGGTTTCCATAGCGCCTGGGTGGGAGTTTTGCGGTAGGCTTTGTGTTCTGTAACGCTCACCTGATTCCCGCAGAGGCGCCGGTCTTGACTGGGTGAATGCCGTATCTTCAAAGGTGATGTGTAACACACGGTTGGCTCTTTGGGCTGGACCTCTGTGCACTGTATGTCTGACTCGAAGAGTAAGATGTCTGCAGATAGAAAATATGGGATTAATGAACTGGGGTTATTGGGTGCCTCTCTCCTCTTCCCTTTCTCTTTTCCTGTAGAACCCCAAAGGTTAACGCCCTCACCTTAGGTAAGTGAACGCCGAGCTCTCCATCTGCCTCGGGGCAGGGTGCCGTAACCAGTTTCTTCACTGGATAAGGGTGCAGGCCTCTTGACCTCAGAGGACTGCTCTCTGTCGTTAACTGCACGAACGGTAAGTTCTGGGCAATTCAAATGTCTTAAAAGTCTTTTGTAATGATATCTCTTGTTTTGCAGGGTTCCGGCGATGGCGGATGGCGGGCTGATGAGAGTTGAGGATCGAACCCGCGTGAGGAATAGAAGCGCCTGGAAGCACGTAAGTAAGCGCTTGTAGCCTGCTTCACGATGCGCACTAACTGTCCCTTTTATCTTGCAGGTACAAGTTCGGAGCTTTAGAGAAGCTGAAGGGTGCTGGAATACCCACTGGATTCGGCGTGGGAAGGAGTAATGGCACGTGAGTAATAAAGTTGCCCAATGTCTTTAAACGCACCTTCTTTTGTCTTTCAGATGCGGGATGCAGCGCCGAAGGCCTCCGGAGCGTGCGAAGAGCTGGTAAGCTTTTGTCTTTCAGATGCCGGAATGCAGTGCGAAGACCTCCGGAGCATGCGAAGAGTAGGTAAGCCTTTGTCTTTCAGATGCCGGAATGCAGCGCGAGGCGTTGGTGACAGCCGATGGACCAGGTAAGAGATGCGCTGCCACTGAAGACCGTAGTGCTAACCTGTTCTTTCTTTGTCTTTACAGGTGCTGCTGAAGACTGGATTCCAGGATGGTAAGCCTTTGTTCCCTTAGGCCCAGGATCAGAAACAGAAGACACGATGAGCGTTCTGCTGCAGAGAATGCAGAATAACACAAAGCAAGATTCATCCATCGGGTGTGGTTTAAATAGCCTCCTGTAGTGCTTAGGTGTCTCCTTCCACAGCCACGCCTAGGTAAGAAAAGAGTTCCTGCTTTCCAGAAGAGTTCCAGTGTTCTGAACCTAGGGAGTGGCTCCTGCCCCACCCAACAGGAAAAGTAGTCCCAAACAGAAGAGGATCAGGGGTTCAACTGGTAGGTAAGTAAGCAGCATGGTCTGCTGCAGGTAAGTCCACCCAAGCATTATGAGCCCGGCGCTTCCAGCACTGGGACTGGGCATCTTTATGAGCCTGGTGCCACTGGCGCCAGGACTGGGTCCAAAAGGTCCCAATTGGGACTGGTTGGCACTCGGAACCTGGGTTATGAATCTGCTTCCAAGGGAGTTGGGAAAACCCTGACCTTTTGGAAGCAGAGATCATGACAGTGTCCATCTTGACTTACTAGCGTCACTTCTTGGGTGGTATGCGTTACTGGTCCGGAGGCTATCTCCGTACCATCCACCGTAGTAATGACGTCCTTTACAGCCTTTGGACAAAGAGTCAGATTCATCCTCAAAACCATTTCATGATCCACATAATTGCCGATGGCACCGCTGTCGACGTAAGCTTCAATCGCATGTAATCGATCCGGATGTTCAGGGCTAATGAGGACCATAGGTATCACGAAATGCGAGGTCACGGAACTGGTTTTAACGCTCGGCAAGAGGACCTCTATTCTTGTCAGGCGAGGTTGTTTCCCTGCTCAGAGTTTGTGACCCTGGTAACTGCAGCTCCTACTGCCTTCTTGGCTGGTTTCACCAAACAGTCTCGAAGAAAGTGCCCCGATTTTCCGCAATAGAGGCATAATTGCAGCTGTTTTCTCCTTTCCCGCTCCTTTTGTGTTAGTGGTCCTTTCAGGCCCCCTATTTGCATGGGTTCCCCGGAGTCTACTCCTTTGGTAGGAGTTGGTGGTTTGGAAAATACTCGAGCATCAAACTTGGAACGATCGGCCTTCCTGTTCTGCAGTCTGTGGTCAATTTGAACGACTAAGTCAATATAGTCCGAACAGTCTTGCGGGGGATTCACTACTTGGGCTAACACATCTTTGAGCTCTCCACGTAGACCTCTATAAAACAGCGTAATCCTTTTGTCCTCAGGCCATCGAGTTTCCACTATCAGTCTGTTGAAAGACGCAATATAAGCCAAAAGGTCTTGATTACCCTGTCGCAATGAAAGGAGCTCATTGTCCAAGGCCTGCCCCTGTGAATGTCTTGCAAACAGTTTTTCCATACTGAGCTGAAAAGCTTGAAAATCATGGAGAACCGGATCATCTTGATTAACTAGAGGGATCGACCAGTCTGCCGCATTGCCACTAAGGTACGAAAGCACGAAAGCTACCTTAGCTTGATCAGTTGGAAAGGCTGTTGGCCGGCATAAGAAGTGCAACCGGCACTGATTAATAAATACTGCAAACCTCTTTGGGTCACCAAAAAATCGTTCGGGCGGAGCCAGAGGTACATTCCCAGGTAGGTTGATCTGCACTGGGTTCGTAGAGGATGTTGAAGGAAGATTTGCCCCTGATGCGGGTAACGGAGTTTGTCCGGCTTGTGACTGTAGCAAATGTCTAGCGAGATCGTCTGTTCGCTCCTTGGAAATAATCAGTTCCCTTCTTAGAGCATTAGTTTCCTGACGGGCTGCATGCACTTCTGCTCTTAGTTCCCCAAGTAACTGGGCTAGCTGGTCGGTATCCGAGGTTTCCATAGCGCCTGGGTGGGAGTTTTGCGGTAGGCTTTGTGTTCTGTAACGCTCACCTGATTCCCGCAGAGGCGCCGGTCTTGACTGGGTGAATGCCGTATCTTCAAAGGTGATGTGTAACACACGGTTGGCTCTTTGGGCTGGACCTCTGTGAACTGTATGTCTGACTCGAAGAGTAAGATGTCTGCAGATAGAAAATATGGGATTAATGAACTGGGGTTATTGGGTGCCTCTCTCCTCTTCCCTTTCTCTTTTCCTGTAGTACCCCAAAGGTTAACGCCCTCACCTTAGGTAAGTGAACGCCGAGCTCTCCATCTGCCTCGGGGCAGGGTGCCGTAACCAGTTTCTTCACTGGATAAGGGTGCAGGCCTCTTGACCTCAGAGGACTGCTGTCCGTCGTTAACTGCACGAACGGTAAGTTCTGGGCACTTCAAATGTCTTAAAAGTCTTTTGTAATGATATCTCTTGTTTTGCAGGGTTCCGGCGATGGCGGATGGCGGGCTGATGAGAGTTGAGGATCGAACCCGCGTGAGGAATAGAAGCGCCTGGAAGCACGTAAGTAAGCGCTTGTAGCCTGCTTCACGATGCGCACTAACTGTCCCTTTTATCTTGCAGGTACAAGTTCGGAGCTTTAGAGAAGCTGAAGGGTGCTGGAATACCCACTGGATTCGGCGTGGGAAGGAGTAATGGCACGTGAGTAATAAAGTTGCCCAATGTCTTTAAACGCACCTTCTTTTGTCTTTCAGATGCGGGATGCAGCGCCGTAGGCCTCCGGAGCGTGCGAAGAGCTGGTAAGCTTTTGTCTTTCAGATGCCGGAATGCAGTGCGAAGACCTCCGGAGCATGCGAAGAGTAGGTAAGCCTTTGTCTTTCAGATGCCGGAATGCAGCGCGAGGCGTTGGTGACAGCCGATGGACCAGGTAAGAGATGCGCTGCCACTGAAGACCGTAGTGCTAACCTGTTCTTTCTTTGTCTTTACAGGTGCTGCTGAAGACTGGATTCCAGGATGGTAAGCCTTTGTTCCCTTAGGCCCAGGATCAGAAGCAGAAGACACGATGAGCGTTCTGCTGCAGAGAATGCAGAATAACACAAAGCAAGATTCATCCATCGGGTGTGGTTTAAATAGCCTCCTGTAGTGCTTAGGTGTCTCCTTCCACAGCCACGCCTAGGTAAGAAAAGAGTTCCTGCTTTCCAGAAGAGTTCCAGTGTTCTGAACCTAGGGAGTGGCTCCTGCCCCACCCAACAGGAAAAGTAGTCCCAAACAGAAGAGGATCAGGGGTTCAACTGGCAGGTAAGTAAGCAGCATGGTCTGCTGCAGGTAAGTCCACCCAAGCATTATGAGCCCGGCGCTTCCAGCGCTGGGACTGGGCATCTTTATGAGCCTGGTGCCACTGGCGCCAGGACAGGGTCCAAAAGGTCCCAATTGGGACTGGCTGGCACTCGGAACCGGGGTATTGGGTCTGCTTCCAAGGGAGTCGGGCAAGTCCTGATCTTTTGGAAGCAGAGATCATGACAGCAGGTGTGTTTCAGGGCGTTGGTGCCTCCGTGCAAGGGTGGACAGTGCGTCAGGCAGTCCCAAGCGGCAGTGTAATCTGGTGGGGATACTGTCGGGCAGGGCACGCCAAAGGGCCAGGAGGGCCGCAGGCATCAGTGCCAGCTGTGGAGGGCAGCACAGTCAGAGGGCGCCTGGCGGATGCAGGGCACAGGTGGGTGGATGCACAGATTGGGGAAGCTGCCAAGGTGCCTCAGGCAGCAGGGCGATAGGGAGAGGGCAATGATGGAACACACAGAAAAGGAGCAGCGCCACACAGACCTCCAGGGGGGTCGCGCAGCCTCGTTGGGGTTAAGGGCACGTAGTCCCGAGGCAGCCTGTTAAGTGTGGGGGCAACGGTGCCCTATGAAGTGGGGTAAATGCAGCCCATAGGTATAGCCAGTCTTCAAGGGGTCCAGTGCGCGGCAATCTCAGGCCCCCAGCTCCTCACCTGCAAGTGTCAGCCTTCAGCAGAGGATGTAGGCAGCAGTCAGAGTGGCAGCAGGCCCCCAATCGAGAGTGGCAGCCGGACCACGAGGCACCAGCGGGGAGCCGCGTCGCCCCAGAGGCAGCAGGACCACCCCCGCCGCCACCGCGGGTCCGGGGAACCTGGCAGGGGAGCTGCCAGGTGGATCCAACTCGGTGTCTTCGTTGCGGGGGACCGCTCCAGAAGCCCCCGCGGTGTGATGGAAACGATCCGCCAGCTGCAGGAGTGATGTCGCCGCCGCCGTCGTTCCCCCAGGGGAAGGCCGGAGAGGAGAGCCGCGCGGGCTAGCCACAAGCACAGGTGCACCCCGCCGCAGGCAGAGCAAGGCTGGGGAAGGAAGCGCCGGCCAGAGGCGCGTGAGAGCCGAACCCCGAAGCGGGCCGGGCAGAGAGGAGATCAGGCCCGCCGCTCTAAGCGGCAGCACACCGCACAGCTAGGCGAAGGAGCCAGGCAGCCAATCAGCATTAGAGAACGGACTCTCGCAGGACACAGGGGGTTGGGGTCGCAGCTGGAGTACGCGGCCCAGGAGGCCTTAGTCGTCGGGCGCCCAGCACGGGAGCAGAGCGGCCTCAGAGCTCCGATTTTCACCCCGACGAAGACCAAAATGTTGTTCAGTCGGTAAGCAGCACAATGCCCACGGCCTCAGCTCTGGATGATGCAGGGAACCGCTGATTCAGGTGGATATTCAGCCGTTGGGCCACGGAGCAAGAGAGCTAGGCTGCCATCTTGCAGGCCACTCAACAGCGCCCCCTGAAAAATCCATATTCTTAACGTATATTGGCGCCATCAAGCCACAGGAAAGAAGGGATATGTGACTTGATGGATAATATCGTAGCTACTCAGCCTAATAAATATATCATCTTATGCGGAGATCTCAATATGGATATAGCATCCATAGAATCATCAGATAAACGTGAAAGCCTAAAAAAGAATATAAGAAACATCTTAAAAACAACATGGACTGAAGAATTGGATGCTAGAAGTATGGTCACATTGAATGGAAATATCTAGGGTGACATCCCTCCGAAAGCAACTTGGGGAAAGGGGGTATTAAAAATCAATCTTGAATTATTTTGTTGCCTCAAAAAAATGATAAAAGAACATTAAAGAGTTAAGAGTAATTAGAACAAAACAAAGTGACCACAATCTAGTAAAAATGTTCTTCAAAAATGAAACAACAAAATCAACATCAACCTGGAGCCATCCTGTTAATATAGAACCAGGGGGCAATCGATTGAGATTGGACTGCATGAAAATTAGGATTTGACAAAGGCCCTGTATGATAAGGACAGGGGGCAAGTAGAGAACACTATATAATATGATACCCTACTTCAAATATACAAAGAAAAAAAATAATGGAACTACAAAGCCAATGTTAAGAAAACATGTTTATGATCCAGAAGTAGTCAACAAAAAACGAGAACTACGTATGAACTTGAGAAACATCACTAAAATTAAGTGTTAAACCAAGAGAAAGAAAAAAAAGAAAATGCAATATAAACATTGGATTACGTGGCATAAAAGCACATTGGACTAACATGATGCCGAAACCATGTTACAAAGTCTTGGGCAGACAAATTCCGGAGATTTCTGGGCCATTATTAATGAAATGGAAAGGCCACAGAATGTGAGTCAATGTAACAGTGTGACTGATGAACAATGGATTCTACACTATACAAACCTCTTCCAGAAGCAACATACATGCCCTGAACATGATCTGATAACTTGAAGGCAATGGGATATTGTACTTCCGAGAGACGACATATATAACAACATTAAGAGGCTAAGCTCATCCCGAGCACCGGGGCCCGACAGCCTGACGAATCACATGCTAAAAAAGAAGCCAGAGGAATGGGCCAACTTCTGTAACAAATTGTTTAAGAACATAATAAAGGAGGGCAGAATACTGAGCTCTTGGAAATGTGCAATAATTGTGCCAATTTTCAAAAAAGGTTCAACATTAGAGCCAAAAACTGATCGCCCAATTGCGCTACTAACTGTAATAGGAAAGATATTTGCCTCTCAGCTGTTAGGTCATTTAACATCATGGATCAAACAGGCTGGAGTGGTTGACTTGTGGCAGACAGGCTTCGTCAAAGGCGTGGGGTGTAGTCTTAACCTCTTTATTTTAAACATACTAAAAATGGAGGCAATTAGAAAGAGGAGACCTATATATCTTGCCTTCAAAGATCTGGCTCACGCTTTTAACAGTGTTGATAGAGAGATGCTCTGGATGAACATGGCGAAAAGAGGTTGTCCAGTTAGTTTAATTAGTGCCATAAGAGTGCTGTACTCAGACTACCAAATACAAATCCGCTTGGACAAAAATGGAGAATTGACATCTCCCATGAATACATCACGGGGCGTGTATTGGCCTACAGAGTAAGATCTCAGAGTTAAAAGAATACATAGATGCTAATGGCCTGGAAATTAATGTGCAAAAGACGGATATCCTCATATTAAAGAACCTACAAGGATCAACCAGAAAAAGAAAAATAGACAATTTCAATGGAAGCTGGGAAAAGACATTCTGAAATGTGTACCAGAAGCACAATACTTAGGAACTACATTGAATTCGGACATTAATGATGAGCCCATGACAAGAAAAATTGCATTGAAATCTAGACAACTGGCTGTCCAAGCCGTGACGATACACAAAAAATAAAGCCAGTTGTATGCTTCTATAGAAATAAAGTTATCCCAGCGCTCACACATTGAGCAGAAGCATTGTTTGGCTGTTTGTAGAAGCTCTGGTCGCAATGTGAACACATATTTGGAAGATAATTCTCCAGTTGCCAAAGGGCTTTCCAACTGCCTGCATGAGATATGAGATGAGTGTGACTTCCATTAATGCCATTGTGACATGGAATACATTGGCCATGTACAGAAAGGTGATAGGAGTGGACAATCTACCCCAATTTAAGATCTTAAAAAAGCTGATAGAGTTTTGGAATCGATACTCTCCTAATCCAATGGAGACAAAACTGTGAGGTAATTCTGGAACAGTTGAATATGGAGATACACTCTTACAAAACTCAAATGCTGTAAAGAAGAAACTTCTAGAACAAGATTGGATAGAAACATATGACTCAAGAATCCAACATAAACGTATGAAGAACGCCCTGTCGGAGGCAAAAAAATAGAATATGTTACCGAAATACATGATACGATTTCCATGCAATAAACAAAGAACTACATTTCTAAAGTTTAGATTAAACTTATTTAAGACCAAAGAAACCGACTATGCAAAAAAAGAAAATCAAGAGGTAGATCAATCATGTAGATTTAGCAAGGTTCCAAAAGAGTCTCTGAAGCATCTTGTTCTGTTTTATCCGAATCTGGTTAAAGAAAGAATGGGGGACAGAAATAAAAAAAAACTCATCATGAACAGCAGAACATTGGTGGTCGATACTGCATGAAGGAGGGACTAACAAGCTGATGTTTGCTCTGTCTTTCTATCTTGATGATTTGGGGAAAAAAACAATTGCTAAGTTAATTTTTAAATAGAGAACAAGGTCAACACACTGATGTATAGAATCATACCATTAATCAACTGCATATGAAAATAGCCTTTTGATATGGGCTCAAAATATAGTGAAGTCCATCAATGCTTATCATGCAATTTAAGTTAGATGCATTCGTTTGAATTTCATCAAACCTCTAACTTGAACTAGCATTTGAACATACTATACACTCCCTAGAACAAATTCTTGCACTTTTGATGCTAAGTTTATTCATCAACTATGTTTTGGAATAATCAATTTATGATGTTTAAATTGTGATTTTAATTAAGGAATATATTAAAGTACACGTATGTAAGAATTCTTAAAAGTTTGTAATAAACTCAAAAAAAGAATAATAATTATTATTTTTAAAAGACTCTGAACTAGTCCAAACATGTTTTCTGTTCTCTCCACTGTCTTGTTCTGCAATTCTTCCACACTAGAACTGGCGGTCTTGCTCTCAAACAGCTCGTCTTTCTCAATAACTTGGCTCAACTGTTCTTCTGATCATTTCCTAATGAATGATACAACAGAGCATATTAGAGAGGCGGATACACACCTTATTCTGGGAGAAAATTCACCATAGATACATTGTTATATATCAACATTAACTCTCCTGTGTATCTAGGGAGGGAAAGTATGCTCGCCTCCTTGTCTTTAATAGAGTCAAGACTCCCTGCGGTATTAGCAGGGATATTCTTCATTCTATGTCAAGATGGAGGCGCGCATTATGCATGTTGAAAGCTTGTCATCACTGTCTCTGCCACTGAATGTACAGGCTTAAAATAGAATGTTCTAAAGGTAGTACCACTGGCCCAGACAGCCGCACGCATGATATCTTGCAACATCGCGCCCTGTGCTAGCACTTTTGAAGCCATCCTGCCCCTAACAGAATGCGCTTCAAACTTAGACATATTTATTCCTGCTAACTGCATCACTTCCCTCACCCATCTTGCTATGGTAGCTGTCTCTACTGCCCTGTGAGGCTTTCTACGCGCTATAAGCAATTGCATCATCCCCATCTGCCTCATTTCTGCAGTCCTATGTTCATATTCTTTTATGCAGGCCACCAAGCACCACTTAAGGTGTTCCTGCAAGTAGGGGTAGACTATTCTCGCAGAATCTGTCTTCGTTCTTCTGGCTAGAGTAAAAGTCACTCCTTCAGGTCTGTACACTTTCCTATTGACGTCTAGTGCTCTGACAGACAGGCTTCGTCAATCTGTGGCAGACAGGCTTCGTCAAAGGCGTGGGGTGTAGTCTTAACCTCTTTATTTTAAACATACTAAAAATGGAGGCAATTAGAAAGAGGAGACCTATATATCTTGCCTTCAAAGATCTGGCTCACGCTTTTAACAGTGTTGATAGAGAGATGCTCTGGATGAACATGGCGAAAAGAGGTTGTCCAGTTAGTTTAATTAGTGCCATAAGAGTGCTGTACTCAGACTACCAAATACAAATCCGCTTGGACAAAAATGGAGAATTGACATCTCCCATGAATACATCACGGGGCGTGTATTGGCCTACAGAGTAAGATCTCAGAGTTAAAAGAATACATAGATGCTAATGGCCTGGAAATTAATGTGCAAAAGACGGATATCCTCATATTAAAGAACCTACAAGGATCAACCAGAAAAAGAAAAATAGACAATTTCAATGGAAGCTGGGAAAAGACATTCTGAAATGTGTACCAGAAGCACAATACTTAGGAACTACATTGAATTCGGACATTAATGATGAGCCCATGACAAGAAAAATTGCATTGAAATCTAGACAACTGGCTGTCCAAGCCGTGACGATACACAAAAAATAAAGCCAGTTGTATGCTTCTATAGAAATAAAGTTATCCCAGCGCTCACACATTGAGCAGAAGCATTGTTTGGCTGTTTGTAGAAGCTCTGGTCGCAATGTGAACACATATTTGGAAGATAATTCTCCAGTTGCCAAAGGGCTTTCCAACTGCCTGCATGAGATATGAGATGAGTGTGACTTCCATTAATGCCATTGTGACATGGAATACATTGGCCATGTACAGAAAGGTGATAGGAGTGGACAATCTACCCCAATTTAAGATCTTAAAAAAGCTGATAGAGTTTTGGAATCGATACTCTCCTAATCCAATGGAGACAAAACTGTGAGGTAATTCTGGAACAGTTGAATATGGAGATACACTCTTACAAAACTCAAATGCTGTAAAGAAGAAACTTCTAGAACAAGATTGGATAGAAACATATGACTCAAGAATCCAACATAAACGTATGAAGAACGCCCTGTCGGAGGCAAAAAAATAGAATATGTTACCGAAATACATGATACGATTTCCATGCAATAAACAAAGAACTACATTTCTAAAGTTTAGATTAAACTTATTTAAGACCAAAGAAACCGACTATGCAAAAAAAGAAAATCAAGAGGTAGATCAATCATGTAGATTTAGCAAGGTTCCAAAAGAGTCTCTGAAGCATCTTGTTCTGTTTTATCCGAATCTGGTTAAAGAAAGAATGGGGGACAGAAATAAAAAAAAACTCATCATGAACAGCAGAACATTGGTGGTCGATACTGCATGAAGGAGGGACTAACAAGCTGATGTTTGCTCTGTCTTTCTATCTTGATGATTTGGGGAAAAAAACAATTGCTAAGTTAATTTTTAAATAGAGAACAAGGTCAACACACTGATGTATAGAATCATACCATTAATCAACTGCATATGAAAATAGCCTTTTGATATGGGCTCAAAATATAGTGAAGTCCATCAATGCTTATCATGCAATTTAAGTTAGATGCATTCGTTTGAATTTCATCAAACCTCTAACTTGAACTAGCATTTGAACATACTATACACTCCCTAGAACAAATTCTTGCACTTTTGATGCTAAGTTTATTCATCAACTATGTTTTGGAATAATCAATTTATGATGTTTAAATTGTGATTTTAATTAAGGAATATATTAAAGTACACGTATGTAAGAATTCTTAAAAGTTTGTAATAAACTCAAAAAAAGAATAATAATTATTATTTTTAAAAGACTCTGAACTAGTCCAAACATGTTTTCTGTTCTCTCCACTGTCTTGTTCTGCAATTCTTCCACACTAGAACTGGCGGTCTTGCTCTCAAACAGCTCGTCTTTCTCAATAACTTGGCTCAACTGTTCTTCTGATCATTTCCTAATGAATGATACAACAGAGCATATTAGAGAGGCGGATACACACCTTATTCTGGGAGAAAATTCACCATAGATACATTGTTATATATCAACATTAACTCTCCTGTGTATCTAGGGAGGGAAAGTATGCTCGCCTCCTTGTCTTTAATAGAGTCAAGACTCCCTGCGGTATTAGCAGGGATATTCTTCATTCTATGTCAAGATGGAGGCGCGCATTATGCATGTTGAAAGCTTGTCATCACTGTCTCTGCCACTGAATGTACAGGCTTAAAATAGAATGTTCTAAAGGTAGTACCACTGGCCCAGACAGCCGCACGCATGATATCTTGCAACATCGCGCCCTGTGCTAGCACTTTTGAAGCCATCCTGCCCCTAACAGAATGCGCTTCAAACTTAGACATATTTATTCCTGCTAACTGCATCACTTCCCTCACCCATCTTGCTATGGTAGCTGTCTCTACTGCCCTGTGAGGCTTTCTACGCGCTATAAGCAATTGCATCATCCCCATCTGCCTCATTTCTGCAGTCCTATGTTCATATTCTTTTATGCAGGCCACCAAGCACCACTTAAGGTGTTCCTGCAAGTAGGGGTAGACTATTCTCGCAGAATCTGTCTTCGTTCTTCTGGCTAGAGTAAAAGTCACTCCTTCAGGTCTGTACACTTTCCTATTGACGTCTAGTGCTCTGACGTCTGCTACTCTCCAGGATGACACTAGGCACAACAGCATTGCAGTTTCCCTGACAGTTGCTTCAATGAAAGGTATCTGTTCCCTGGCCAGCTGGCTAATAGTTTTAGGACTACTGAGACATCCCATAATAAGTCATACTGTGGTTGTGGTGGTTTCCTAAATCTTATTCCTTTAAACAGTCGTATTACTGCTATGTTCTCCCCTACGGGCAATCCTTCTATGGGTGTGAGGCCCGCTGATATTGCAGATCTGTACACTCCTATAGATCTATGAGCCTGCCCGTCTTGAAGTAGCTTCGCTAGGAAGTTTAATATCTGTATTAAAGGGGCTGAAATGGGATGAAGACTTCTCCTTTTACACCAGCGTGACCATCTATTCCAAGCTGTGTCGTAGCTCCTTCTAGTCGATGGTGCCCAAGACTCTGTGATGAGGCTAGCAGCCTGCGCCAAAATTCCTGGGAGATTCCAGCATCTCCTGCTATCATGCACGCCATCAGCGGGAGCGTCACTCTCACTGTCAGAGGATGATATGACCCAACTGGATCAGTGAGAAGACTGTCTCCTGGTGGTAGTATTCTCGGGTAATTGGTTACTAGTTCCATCAATGTTGGAAACCATACTTGCAACTTCCAGGTCCGGGTCACCACTTTCATTGTCGCTTTCTCTCTGCAAACTTTGGTTAGCACTCTGCTCATCATAACAAATGGCGGGAAGGCGTAGTACGTCTCTCCTCTCCAATCTTGGAGAAATGCATCTACGCCTGCTGCCGCCGGGTCCAGTCTCCAGCTAAAGTATCTGCTCTATTGCACGTTCAGTCTAGATGCAAACAGATCTGTATGCGCTCGCCCCCATATCTTTTCTGTCTGTCAAAATATTTCTTTGTCTAGCATCCAGTCGATGGAGTCTGCTAGGTATCTGGAGTTCCATTCTGCTACTAGGAGATATTCCGCTACTACTGATGTCCCTGACTCTAGGCAGAAGTGCCAGAAATCCTTTGCTAGTGCCGCTAATAACTTGGACTTTGTCCCTCCTAAATGATCGATGTATCTGACTGCTGATTTGTGGTCCATTTTCAGCAGGATACATGAATTCACTCTGTCTTTCGTAAATGCCTTGATCGCAAACGACCCGGCTAATTGTTCTAAACAGTTGAGGTGTACTTTGAGTTCTTCCGTACTCCACTTGCCCCCTGTCTCTAGTTCTCTGCAGTGAGCTCCCCAGCCTGCTGTGCTGGCATCTGATTCAATCACCAGATTGGGCCGATCGCCGAATATGGCTTTCCCATTCCAGGTGACAATATTCTGTAACCACCATTCTGTAACCACCATTCCAGTTCCATCTTCGATTCTAGATGTAGAGGTATCGTAAGTCTTGCTGTAAGTGTTTTATCTTTAGCCATTTAAGGGCTAATGTAGGGGCCCTGGGAATATCGCCTGGATTGATGCTGCTAGTAGGCCCACTACTCTTGCTATCGTCCGCAAGGAGATCACGGTTTTGCTGAGGTAATTCCTTATTTCTCTCTTTATATCCCTTATCTTCCTGACTGGTAATTCTACTGTAGCCATCCTGGTGACGAACCCTAGAAATTCTATTCTCCTCACTGGTATCACTTCTGATTTCTCCCGATTCACTGGGAATCCTAGCAACATCACGAGGTTTGTCACCCAGTTTGTCTGGCAGCGGAGTGTTTCTCTGCTGTTTACCATCAGCAGAATATGGTCTAGGTATAATCATTCTTATCCCTTTCTCTCTGATTGCTGCGGCTATCGGCCTCATGAGGTTTGTGAATGCCCAATGTTCTGAGGCTAGCCCAAACGGCATTGTCGCAAATTGCCAAAATTGCCTGCCCCAGTTGAACGCTAGAAAGGGGCGATATTCCGCTTGGACTGGTATCGTGAGATATGCATCTTTCAAATCTACTCTCGTGAGCCAATCGCCCCGCCTGAGGGTATCTCTGACCTGATGGATTCCCTCCATCTTGAAATGGTGGTAAACCACCCAACTGTTCATTTCTCTCAAATTTGTTACGGGCCTTACTTTGTCCTTCCTGTGTACCAGGAACATGTTGCTTAAAGACTTTGGGTTTGTAATGCATGGCTCTATCGCTCTTTTGCTTGCCAGACTGCGCAGCTCCGAGTGTAATGTCTCCTTCTCTACCTGCGCTGAGTATGAGGGATGGGGGGATGGGATTGTGTGGGTATCTGTGTAAATTCTAACTGAAGCCACGTGGCTGTCTGCAATACCCAGGCGTCGCTGTAAAGCACGTGCCAGTTCTCCCAAAATGTCAATGTTCTCTCCCCCACTGGCGGGTACATGTGCTGTCTCACCTTTGGGGAAATTATGTCCTCTTCCCTGTCCTCTGCCTCGCCTTCCTCTCGGTATATGGCCTCTCGGGGGAAAGAAGGTGTCCTGCTGCCGGTTTTCCCAATAGTGGACCCTGTTGTTCTGAGGCCTTCTCGTAGATTGGTAGCGACCGGTCACTCGGCCTCAGTACTGACCAGTCCCAGCAAAAAATCTATCAGGGAATATTTTCTTTATTGAGGCTTGGGCCTTCTCCAAGGAGGTGCAGGTTCCTACAAATCCTTCCCGTAGGCCTCTCCAAATAACAGTCCTTGGGCTGCTTTACCTGCCTCGTAGGACGCCAGATCCCCTAGCTTGGGGTCTATTTTGAGGAGCAGTCCTCTTCTGCGCTCAGATGAGATAGCACAATTAGCTTTACCCAGGAAGCATACTGCCCTTTGGGTGCAGTTAGCGAGCACTTTGGTGTCCACTTCTTCGCCTGTATCTCTTGCTTGTTCGGCCAGGTCCATGATCTTCACAAGAGGTTCCACTAGATCGAGCACCTTTTCTTGGCAACTTCACCAAAATCGGTCGATCCCTTTTCTGGGATCTCTGGTGGTCTTTGAAACAAAGACCACCATCTTCGGGTCTAGCTCTGGTGCTTCCGCAACTTTTCCTGGTAGTTCAGGGTTAGGGCATTCTCGTTCTCTAGAGCTTTACGTAACCTTTGGATCATGTATTTCGTAAACCTTGGTGATGGCAACCATTCCAAGGACATAGGGTTTCAGATGTCTTCTGGTTCCAACATATCCGATATTCCTTCTTCGTCTTCTGTGTTGTTGAGTTTCATCAACTTCCTCTTCCTCCTCCTTATTGTTCTCGTGTGAGGATTGCGGGGACCCTCTGGGTTCCTCTTCTGAGAATTGCTCTTCATTGCCCATATTATCTTCCCCTTGGTAGGGGGTCTTGAGGCTCAGCACTCCCGACTTTTGTATGAATGTGTCTCACAATCTTATGAAAGTGTCAGTAGCTTCAGGGGCCTTCAGATCTGCCCTGTCTGTATGGCCTGTGGGGTCAGAAGAGTTATTTCTCTTCCGGGCCTTCTTACACCCCTGTGGGTCCTCTAGCGTGACCCTTGTGGATGTGCTTTCATTTTGGTACAGTGCTTGTCTCTTCCTGGCTCAGGTATGTCTCAATTGTTTCCAGTTTCTCTTGCAGGGGTCTCCCCCCTTGAGCCACTGCCTCTATCACTGAGTCCCCCAGCACTTCCTTGAAGCTATACGCCAGATCCTCAGAATAGGCTCTTGCTCCTCCTCGCTCCACTCAAATTCTGCCATTCTTTCTGTGCTGCAAGTGCCTTGAAATACCTGTTCAGGTGTAGTGGCACGCCCACTGGCACACTGTGTTGAGGCTGCACCTTTTGTCCTTCTGGGCAGGCTTCTGTATACTGCTTCTGTGGTCCCTCTGAACTAGTCAGAACTGGCTGTGGAATAGGAGCGTAATTCCTTATATCTCAGAGGGCTCAGATGTTGTCTTCATGCACCGCGGGTGTAAGCAAGCTTTAAATGTATTTAATAACTCTCCGAAGTATCTGTTAGCTCTCCGGTGTGAAGCGCATATGTAAATAGGCTGTGTTCACGTTCCTTCGTCTTCGGCGAGTGGAGGCCCCTCCTTTCCAAGGGTGGGGGCTCCTCTCTCGCCGATGATCACTTTGTTCTGTTTCACGCTGCTGCAGCGTGTCTCTTGTGACTCCGGCCCCACGAAGGTGGCGGCTGTTGTGAACGGTGCGCGCTGGTCGCGCAAGTATAACTCCTCCTCCCCGAGGGAGGGGGTCACTGTCAGTGCGTGTGCTGAGGCTGGCAAGCCTCTGGAGTGCTGTGAATGCAGCACGGAGCTGCCAAAATGAAAGGAATAATTTGTAATTATATCTGAACGTCTTGCGCACTCCTAACTATACTTATTGCTTAGTTCTAAAACAATCCTGTTACGCGTGCTCTCATTTTACACAATTAGACCGGCTAACATACAATATACATTCAGATATAAGCGTACACTACGCAGCTAAGAAATAATGCTACTTATCTGCATGGATTGCAGGAAAAGAAGAGGGAGAGACCAGAAAGAGGAAGGACTAAGCTGATGTGCCCAGGACATTAAAACTACAGTTGCCCTGGGACAAAAGGGAAATGTAGTTTTTTTAGTGGAAAAAGTAAAAAAAAATATATTTTTCCCATAGGGGAAGTGTGATGAACCCAGTCGGATCTTCACGGATCCCCTGTCAGGCACTGGCTCTGGTGATATCAGCAGGAGTAAACCTAAGCCGGGCAACAAGGGGTTAAGTATTCGCATCAGTCAGGGGGGATAGATTGACAGTGTGTATGTCCAATCATCACCAAAGTTCAAGTGTTGACTTTCTGTTTTACCTCCCTGTGGTTGCTAGGAGACGGGAGAGGGAGAGTTGGAGAATGACAGTTACGAGTGGGCGTATTAGAAAAGCCCAGCTGAAGCGGAAGGAAAACAAGAGTTTTGACAGATATTTAAGTTAGAAGAAAAAGGGGCGCTGTGGCGTTTTCGTGTAGTTTCTTGAAGAAGTTCTGAAAACAGTCGTGTACCAGAGAATCGGAGCCGCTGACCAGGTCGGAGTGTCGAGACGCTGCTGATTTCAAAGAAGGAGAATTCATTCGCACCGAGGGGGAGGAGAAATCACAGTCTCCTGTAAAGGTGCAGCAGTACCGGAGGAAGTCCCCTAAGATTAAGCCTGGAGATTGTACGGCGGGGAAGCCGCAACGCGAACGCTGACTCGAAGCCGTCGAGTCAAGGAAGGCCGCTGAGAAAACGGGCGGAGAAATACCAATTCCCGTTCAAGGAACTTGAACAGCGGTAAGCAGCGGATTAGAGGGACGAAAAGGCTTTCAGAGCGAAAGAGGTGGGAGGAAACTGTGCCAACGCACAAAGCACCCGCATCATAAAGTTTTTACAGATTTGTTGACGTTTTTTTCGTTTGAAGAGGCATTTATGTTTTCCTGGACACTGACATTGTTATAAGGGTAGTTCGAAACCCTGAGTGAACCAAGTGGCTTAAAAGTGAAAAGTGAAAGTATGAGACACTAAGATACGAGCAAGTATAGATGAAAGCTCGAGAGGGGGAGTTGAAGATAATCCCGACACAGCACAGTATAGACTTTTGTGAAGAACGTTGACAAGAAGTCGTTGACAAATAAAGTGGGAGGTTGTATGCACGATGAAAGAAAAGACGGGGAAATGATCTAAGAAAATACAAAGGCAGTACGAAGGAAGAAGGAAGCGGAGAGGGAGGAGACCCGAAGAGTCAAGGCCGTAAGAAAGATCCTAAGACAACGTTGATTATAAACACAGATCACTAACATTAAGAGAGAGTGAAACCTGAGAGACTTACCTGAATAAACTCACCAAGTTGCCTGAGGAGATTTGCTGTCGAGGTGCCACAAGAATTCAAGACGTATCCTTTACTTATAAAGAAGAGTTCAAGTTAACTAAAAGTTGTTTACCTGAAACAAAATACCCTACTTTCAGTCTCAGAGTAATCATTTCATAATTCCTAGAACACAGGCTTACAGGAAGTTACAAAAATGTGTTTATTATTGAAACTCCTGGAGACAGGAATAAATTGAAGATGAAGCATAATGCTCACCTCTGTCTTGACATAGAATTGTTAAAGTGTTCTCCATCGTGTATATTAGAGTTAATTTTACCACGGAATATCCGGCCTGGTGCCATATTTTGTCACTTTTCTACCCGGCAAAGACAGCCAACAATCTTTGTATGTCTCCTATGGCCAATGGGATTCCCGCTGTCTCTTTCTCAAAAACATAAATCCACTTGCTTGCCTCTGCCATTAATGAAGGTAAACTGTAAAGTAAATTGTCCCTGTCCATTGTCTGCCATGGTATGTAGTGGACCGCGCCCCTCGCTTTCTGTAAAAGGGGCATTTGCGTGCGTGCTCTGCGTTTATGGCCACATTGTGGTCTTTTCACCCCCGCTATTCTGGTTTTCAAGCTTCAGAGCCTACATCCGCTGTCACCGCTGTCCTCCCAGTTTGATACGGCGTGCCCTTCATCTACTGTGCCACTATGGCCCGAGTTCTGTGCCCACTTGTCTATTTTAAACTTTATGTGTCCTGCTGTGCACCCATGTTCATTGGCTCCCTTCTCGTGTTTCTTTTGTTTTTCCCCTATTTCCCTTTGCATAGCTTTTTCTGTCTCCTTAAACACACTGTCAAGTTGTTACTGCGCACTCTTTTTTTATGTCATTTAAATATTTCTTCTTCCCTTACTTGTCCTTGCCGATAATGCTTGTGTCGCCCTCTTCTTTCTTTTGATGTGTTCCTTCCTTGTCTTGAGACACTCGTTTAAGATTTGTGTACCCTGCAGGTGGTTTTAATAACGGCTTTATCGTATAGGGTGGTGGCATTGCACTTCCATGCTCATACACCCACTCGAAATCGTACTTTGCTATTTGGTTGCGGTATTGGAGCAACTTCTTACACATGTCCCTAATCCTCTTCTCGCTCGCTAGGGTTCAGTTTAATATACACACGTTGGGTCACAGATGTTTGTTTGGAAATGCGCCCTCATACTTGAAGGAGAAATTGGAAGTCTACAAACCTGTCAGTAAGTTACGGTCTTCTGATGCAAATGGTCTTATCATCCTTCGATTCAAGAGAACGAGGTGAATGTTTGCTCTTTTCCCATCTTGATTGCACAAGCATGGAATGAACTGCTTGGAAATTTGTGAAAAAGAAAAGAATGATCTTGTTTTTAGGAAAAGTTTAAAAACTACATTATTTGCCAAGGCAAGGTTTCAATTTGGTCTTTCCTCTGTCTCCTACTTTTGTGTTAGATTTGTTCTGTGTAGTGCACTGATGCCTAAAGGCTTTGGCACTTAATAAACAAATAGAAATAGAAACTATACCAGCAACTCGCGATAGGTGCATTTGCGCTATTTACAAGGTAATTTGGCACTGGCTCTTCTGTCCTTTCCACAGCAACATAAAACGAACACTACGTCCACTCTTCAAGACGCTAAACAAAACTGCTGCTACTCACATACACGTGCACGCATATACCCCAAATATATTATTTCCCAAGAAAATAAAATGACAAAACTATACCAAGGGAGGATAGCTCAGCGGCAACATGCTCGCCTTGGAAGTAAGACGACACAGAGCAACCCAGGTTCGAGCCCCGGGTCCGCACTTAGAAACCTCTGGGTATTAATCACGTTATAAATAACCTATCATATTAATTGCCTGCACTACGCACAACTCTTATCTAACAAGTTCTGCCACTTAGCTCTAGTGCAGATGTGCCACCATCTACCTGCAACCTATCGGAAAGGCAGACCTAATGTCTAATGCTACTACACCAGTCGCCCTCTTCACCACTTAAAAGAGAGTCCCTCCCACCCGTAGCGCTTTCATGCAAGGGTACACTCACTTATCCTTTTAGGAGATTTCGTTTCTCTCTTTAAAGACCTGAACTTTGGGTCGGACTGAAAGCAGCACCGGACCAGGTGGACCTTTGGGAAATTGTCATTGTAATCTTTTATTTATAGAGCATATATACACAGGTTAAGTGCTTCAAAGCGCTTCAAGGCAGGATGGGAACAGGGGAATACAGTCATTCTTAGGCAGCGAAATTTCATAACGATGTTGCAAAAATGACTAGCAAACCTTGCTTGATGGCTTTAGTACAGGTGCAGGTGTAAGGCAAAAAGGACAGAGCAAGGGGGAGAAGAGGGAGAAGAACATACAATCTTCAAGCTGCCGTACTCGGCCACCACCGTTTCAAATAGTGCATCTGCATGACAGATGGTAAGGCGCTAAGTGGGGGGGGGAGAAGGACATACAGAAAACAAATAACTACCGTACCAAGCCTGGCAGACCAGGCCCAGCGCATCCTAGGCAACGTATGTTCCAGGCATGGAATGAGAGGGAGGGCTGAAGGGAACAAGTGCAGCCCACTTGTAGGCCCTGGGTTAAGTGCTGAGAGGTTACCATTCTCAAGGAATGAGTAAAGAAGTCCAGAAGTGGTGGTGGGGTGCATATGCCTGAGGACAAGTACGAGGAATAGCAGGAGAACCTGAGACCTGTGTGGCTCAGGAGGTGCAGCAGGCGACCAGTCAGCAAACAGAGATGAGTTAGGGAGCAGAGAGGAGGGCAATAGGCAAGAATCGAGAGGGAGTTAACAAGGGAGAGGGGGGGAGGAGGAAGAGAAGAGGAAGGTCTTGAGGAATTTCCGGAACTTAAGGTGATCAGGCTCAAGACGGAGAGAGGCAGGGAGGTTGCTCTAGAGGGAAGCGCCTGCAGAGGAAAGAGATCAACCCGCAAATTTCTGTTTTGGAAAGTGGCAACCTCTCTTGGCTCAAGCTCTTTGTACTGTCCAATGGACGCTGTCCCACACTCCTCCGGAGCACGGCTGGAAATCTCATGCCTCAGTCGAACAGCAGAGATATCTCAATGGGGCCTCGTATTGGGGGTCGCCTCGTTGAACTCACCAGAAAATTGCAAAAGTAGTCAAAAAAGAATGTACACTGGTGCAAGAAGTAAAACAATTTTATTCAGGTCCCCAGACGCAGCAGGGACAGCAAATTTGAACAGATCGTGGAACAGAAGTGCATGAAAAGGCGCTGTCAAAGAAACGCCACTACACTAAGAACTTTTATTGAAAATAAAATAATCAGCATTTGCGATCGTGCAACATGAAAAATGTTCCCCACACAAGTTTGATTGGACCTTGCACTTTGAAATCATACAGAAAAGCATAAATTGGGTTCACAGACCTTCCCCCCAATTCCGACAGCACAAAATGAATTATTGAAATATTTAAGACAAACAGCAGAATTTAAATAATCTGCCCTGGAGGCCTCATCCTGATTCTCATGAGAATGGTTGCCCACCATGTCACTAACAGAGCCTTGAACCATGGACATATTGCTGCACACATTTTGCATATCGGGGAAACGTTCTATGGGGCGATTTGAAACTGCTGTGCTTCTTGCCAGCTCCATTAGAAATCTAATTTCATAAATGATTTTGAATGATAAAATGGTCATGTATTCATTACTTTCTTGTGGAACCTGTTAGCTATAATCTGTCGACCTCAAAAAATAACAACCACTGTGTTCTTCCCGCAGCGCTGGCCTCAGATCGCAAACTCTGCACTATTTCAACAGCTACAGCGGCCTTTGCCACAAACAAAATGCTTGTACACTTTTAAAGCAGAAGCAAGCTTTTAGGGCCTATTTACCGTGTTTCATTCTACCCCAACGCATGATTATACTTACCTGTGACCTAGCATTAATGAATTCATTTTATTAAGCCTTTAATTTCAAAAATATCAGAAAGAGACTCCTCCCCTTTTACAGTGCAACTCTCGTAGCTCATACATGCGGTCCATCATACCGCATGAATCGAATGGATGGGATATGTTACTTTCAGTTTTACAATCCTTTAGAATGTATACAATTTTAAAACTGCAAATGCAAAAGGAACACAATCCACACAATGGGGTGCTTTGCTCCACGTTTAGCTGTTGTACATGAGTTCTAAGTAGCAGGGACATTCGTGATGGAAAACAGAATGGCCTACCTAGTAAGAAGGGCAGCGTATCAACAGGACAAGGTTTACCGTCCCGCAAGGGAACAGATGTTATCTCACTCTTTGTATTAAAATCTTTAGAGTGGGTAAGTCATTTGTTTGGTGGTAATAAACATGAAGCCTCAGGCCAGGGTATCCAGCTGTTAAGTGTTTTTCCAGGTCATGAGTGGCTGAATGTGGCCTCATAAATCAGGTCTTTTAGAGGCGCCAGGAGTCTGGGGAATTGAGATTGCAATCAGTAGTTTAAAGAAGATCCTGTTTATGCAGACCTTCCTCTCTTCGCTAAAATATGTAAGCGGACTATGTGCAATCACACTTAAAGTTAAAGGCCTTAGGCCAGTTATTGCTAGCAATGAATTATGCTTTTATTACCAATGTTTGACCATGTACTGATGTCATAACCTACTATGGATGAATCCCAAGTAGAGGTGTGTTTTGACTATGATCTGAAGATGATAATCAAGATAAGACTGGCCAATGAGAATGGAAGAATAGGGAAAATATGGGATTTCTTTGAAGAGGTTTTTGTCCAATCATATTTGGGGGGTGGGTTGTAATAAGGTATCTGGGAGTGTTTTAACCTGATTTTGTATTGTTGAGACTTGGGTTAGTTTGGTCCTGCAATACCATCTAACTGCTCCCTGAAGCTTTGTACAATAAACTTGCTACATTTACAACTGTGTACTCGCTGCTTAAGTGGTGGGCCTGTTTTGTGTTAAGGTGATTAAAGGCCAATCCCCACACTACCTTGCTTTTAACAATCTTGCGAGTCCAATGTTGCAAATTATATTTCAAGTGCAGTGATACGAGGGAGTCAGTTGACACTTTAATGTCCACCATAACCAATGATTTTGGGATGCATCATAATAATCCGGCCTTACTTGCTCTGGGGAGGATGGTCACAACATTTCTCCAGAACATTGGGGGTTTCCCTCTGCCAGAACATTTGGCACTATCCTCCCATTTTGGAAAATTAAAAGACAAGGCCATGGAATGGAATTTGATTAAGAACCTTGAAATGTGTTGTACTAAGAGGTGATATGAGACATTTGCATCACAGAGTTTTACGCTTGGTAAACCTCACATCTACCTTATTAAACTGTATAGAGAGGATCCTAGGCACTTCTTACTCTATCTTCGTTTTCATGTTTTACCCACAAGGGAAATTACAGTCTCTTGCAAAGGTATCCCTCTGGAGTAGAGAAAATGTCCTTTCTGCATAAAATAAATTGAAATGGTCAGAATCATCTTAACCTCTTGCTCTATGCTAGCATCCTATTACCATCTGGGAAATAATAACATACTTACTGAATTTCATGGGGCGACATTGGACCAATTCTGGCCCACAGTGTACTCTGCGGAATCATTGGTTATTTCTAGTGTAGCATACATTGGGGGTCATTACAAGCTTGCCGGTCTGGGAACTACGGTATCAGACTGGCAAACTAAGAGTTCTGCTTGCGGGTGTCATAACGGCCACCAGGTCTGACATGCCGGCCGTAATGGCACCCGCGAGCAGAGCATGTCGGATGCACCGGCACCATTCTGAATGGTGCCGGTGCATCCGACCTCCCCGTTCCCATTGAGTCCTATTGGGCGCAAATGGGAATGGGGAGCATTCCATTCCGGTGCCTGCGAATGGGCAATTACCGGGTCTGGCAGGGCCGTAATGACCCGGTAATTGCCCATTTGCGGGTGCCGGAAAAAAATTGCAAGTTTGGTGGCAGCTGTGGGATGTTTTTACCCACGCATCCAAGCCCTACAACAGAACTGTGCATTACTGGAATTGAAAACCTCATGATGGCCAGAAATACCAGAAAATGAACAGGGAAAACATGAAAAATAGGTTGCCATCCATTTTTGCCTCTGTCAATGTTAATGCAAGAGACCATTGCCAGGCCCTATCCTTTGGCTATACACAGAGCAAAACCAGTGCTAAGGAATATGGTGCTGTTCAAAATCCGTTTTAATTAATGTCAAAAATTGCTAAAATCATGGGCACAAAATTACTCTACTGCAGAATCCACATCAATACCATGTTAGCAAGGATCATATGCTATCAAGTAAAATCCTTTTTTTGAAATGTATTAATTCAAGACAACTCCCAAAAATGGGTGCAGTACCGGCGCTTGGCACTAACCGGCGCTAGCGATCTAAACTCTGACAGGAGACCGGTATTTCAGGAGCTGAAAAGGAACCTAAGCCAGCTGGGACTTCAAAGCTTTGCTGGTTAATGAGAATTCTTAACACCTACTGTTCCCGGGCCCTATACTAGAAGGCAGTCTGAGTTAATTAAAAGTTCAAGAGGCCTCTGTCTATGGGAAGCTGTCACACCTCAGAACTCCACACCAGAAGGCAGGAAATCACAAGTTTCTGTTAATCAAATGGAGAGTGGCACCCTGGACTGATGCCCTACAAGCAGGAAAAACCAGACAAAGGATGCCTCCAGCTGAATGGGATATGTTGATTTGAGGTGTAATTGTCAACAGTTGCTCTGGGGAAGGCAAGACACATGATCTCTGAGTCAAGCCAAGTTCCCGGGGGCGGGGGCAAACAAAGGGGTGTACTGAATTGAGAGCAAATGTATGTATTATTAAATTGCTTATAGAATATTGTATTAAGCTGACAGAAATGTACAATTTGGGGATTCTTAATATGAGAAATGTACCCACAATTTGAGACTAACCTCAACTCTGTGTGATGTTCTGAGACCGAACCCCGCAATTATTAATACTACAGACACTGTGCTTACACTAGAGAATTGAAAACTTATTGTAATGTGCTCAGGGAGGGGTTGCAGGTCTGCGTTAAATTTGATGCCGAACCGACCATGGCAAAACTCACTAAAAGCGCAAAATGTTGTCATTTCTGAACCCAAGCTCTTAGAAAGACCAAGCTTGAACAGAGATCTGTCTTAATACATCTGTGATGTGTATATGTATTATGAACCACGTGTGTATCTGGGAAACCTGTTTGTTATGAAAAATTCATTTTCTAAGTAAAAGCAAAGAATTTCTTCAATAGATTGTAAAAGGGTAGCATCACTCTGACTCACAACTCAGTTATCCAGTTAAAGTACAGAAAATCCTCTAGCCTATCAGGATCCTTAGTGGGTTGGGCATAGAAAATTAGACTTCCCACCCATTTTCAAAAGACATAAAAAGAGCCACTGAGACCTAGGTGGGGACGGCTCTTTCCACTTTCTTGCTAAGCACTTTCACCGACGACTTCAAATTCAGGCAATATTCAGAGACCAGATCTTAGAAAACCAGACTCCAGATTCCAGAACTTTGATGCAGAAGGCCTACTGCAAGCTAAAAGTATTCTCAGCTGGTCCTACAATTTCGCAAACTGATTAACCCCAGACTTCCAAGGGGCACATCAGAATAAAACAGCTGGGCTGTGCTGTTTGATTCTAGCCAAGAACTTTTGCCAGAACCAGACCCAGAGAGCAGAGCTGTATCCAGAGCCGCAGACCAGACCAGAATGCTGTGCAGTGCCAAGAACTTTTGCCAGAACCAGAGATCCAGACCAGCAGAGCAGAGCTGACCCAGATAGCTGTGACTTCCGAACCACCCGCTAGAAGTTCAGTCTAAACCTGTTGACCAGATCTTGATGGCCTATTTCAAATTTATAGTGTGAGTATCCAGCCAGAACTGTGCAGAACCAATCTCTTAGTTTAAAATAATCTCATCCCATCCATTTCCACCTATTTAGAACTTTATAGAAATCGTGTGTCCATTCTGTTATTTCAAACCTGTGAAAGTGTCATTTGTCATTTGAATCTTACTTTATTTCTGAGAATCTACCTCCCCTAAATCGTCCATATCTTTTGAACCACACGTCCTAGAAGTGAGATTTAAAGCTAAGAACATAAGCCTTCCAACAAGCTCATAATCGCGATCGACGCACTAGGAAAACGTGCTATGAGTTGCAATTTGACTCAATTTCTCCACCTGTCAAAAATAGCTGTCCTTTTGCTTGCAACTGCTGAATTCCATTTTCAACCTGATAATCATTCATGAATCACTGGTAGTGTTGACCTGAACCAATCTTAAGTAGATGACACCTACCCTGAATCTCCTATAGGGAATTAAAATCCTTTTTAGCATATTTTTCACTTCATTGCAAATCACATTTAAAAGTATTTCTGCCTATTTTAAAGCATACTGGTTGCTCTAAGCTTGCTAGGGGGAACTGGAATTTGTATGGCATTTGATTGTATTCCTGAAAACTGTGTGCTCTCCTTCCATCTCCTTATATTGCATATGGGGGGAGTGAATTGTCAAAAGAAAAAGTGATCATATTATCTCTTGTTGAAACCATATCAGTTTATTTCTATGCTGCATTCTTTCCATCATTGCTTTTCCTTGAAACCATAAAAGTATTCTCTGCTACCTTATCCTTTCTATAATAACTCCTCACTGATTGAAAAGAGTGTGCAATTGTAACTTTACCCATTGTTGATCAACATTATATTCATAAGTGTGCTATCAAATATTAATTTATTCATAAAAGTGTGATATATATATATATTGTTTAATTTTTTTAATAAATCTTTTAATTTGCAAAACAAACCTACTTCTTGGCTCAGTGAGGTCAGGGGGATTCAAAGAGAGGGACGTTATACAAGGGTTTATCATCCAGATCTATGAACTTGTCATAAAAATATATAAATAGGGGCTTCCCTTGGGCATCCCAGACTAGGCATTGGGCCTCATCAGAAGGTTGGCGCTAAAAATCTTGCCGAACCGGCATGGCGGTAATAACATGTCCGGCTTGGCACCAACCCGCACATAGCGGACGATCAAGAGTGCGCAGGCGCGCGCATCCCTGCATGCCGGTTACGGCCGTACCGGCATGCCGTTAACGACCCCCAAACCCCCACACAGCAGCATCGACCAATACGCACAGAACGGCTCTGCCCTCGGCAACCCCTAAATACTGTTACCGTTATTAACATAGTGCAAATAACGAGTGCGTCAATACCGGACCCGGAAGTAACGTCATCGCGCCGGAACGGGAAATGCCATGGCGGCCCTCTTTAAAAACACAATCCATTGCCATCCTCCACCTACAGGACCCTCTACACCCCAACTCCCAGGCCACCACTGACAACATGTCGAAGACCACCCGGAGAGGCACGGCCCACCTGCGCAAACCACGTTTTACAGACGATGAGCTGAACATGTTGGCCGACACCCTTGTGGCAAATGCAGAAGTGGTGTTCTGCAATGACCTCAGGGTCCAGCCCAGCTCAGGAAAAAGGCCATCTGGGAAGAAGTTGCCCAGAAAGTAAGTGCAGTCGGCACCACCGCACGCACAGTGCATGATTGCAAAAACATTGGGACGACCTCAGGCTGAGAGTCCGGCACATATTGTCAGCTAATCGGAGCCAGGGGCTGGCAACAGGAGGAGGACCACACTCCCCACTGAAATTGGCCAGATGGGAGGAGACCTGCAGCTCCATCATAGACGTGGAGTCCATTGAAGGAGTCGGTGAAGCAGAGTTTGGCGTGCCAACATCGGCAGATGAAGGTGAGTGTCCCTACTGAAACAGTAAAAATATCATAATCACCCTCCCCCAATTGTGGCTGCTACACCAGCCAACAAATGGGCCATCATGCACACCTACACATATCAATGTACGCATTCTGGGTCTGCCACCATCTCATCCCAATGCATGTTGCGGTCATACACAAATACACCCACAAGACACATATCATGGGCATGTGCCACCCAGGACAACCCTCCCAAAACACATCAATGTGCAACTGCACCCAACAATGTTTACATGTGGACACGACTACGCTATCAGAATCCACTCTTCACCATTGCATGTACACAGTCCCCTACAAATGCACGAATGCAACTGATCAGATGGCTCCACATGTCCAATGACTAATGCATGCACAATGCAAGCGGAACAATCACTGATATCCTGCCACTCTCTGTCCCCCACAGGTACGGATGCTGACAGTGATGAAGCGCAAGGGAGTGCACAATGCACAACACCAGCCAAAATGCCTAGGAGGCAATCTGATGGCACAGGTCCATCAACCTCAAGTGGACCAAGGATGGGCCATGCGGGAAGCGGGCCAAGAACCGGTGCAAAAAAAGCACCACAGACAAGTACACAGGAAGAGCTGACACCTGCACCTGCATCCGTGGTCACACCATCCACACTGGCTGAGGACACAGCAGGCATGGAGACTGGCACACATTCTGCTGCTGGCAGCACAATTGGGGAGATGGCTGCTTCGGCTGATCATAGTGTTGATGAGGTAGCTGGGCCGGACAATGAGGGCGATGCAGGACTTGTCCACTCAAAGCCTGTAGTGCACACACCAAGCCCGCAGGCCACCCCACAGGACACACCTCAGCGGGACACATCCGACCAGGGCAGCCATGGACAGTGGTCTCCGGCCATGCACAGCCCCATGATCCATGCTGTGCCACCACATCACCCACCAACCACAACCCACACTGCCATACGGGACCTTGAGGGACGTCTCTCCAGGATGGAGGCCCGGCAGGAGGTGATGCAAGGCTATGTGCAGCAGTACCTTGCTGAAGGGGAGACAATACGCCGTATTATCCAGGACAGCACCACGTCCGTTATCCAGGCCATTAACTCAAATGCACAGCAAGTGCGTGATGGCTTCAATGCCTTGGCTCAGATCCTCACCAGGATTGATGACCGCATGGGCCAACGGCAAACCCGGCCCCTTGGATCACAACCATCTGGGTCATCCGCATCATCCACGGCATCGGGCTCGAGGCAGACCATCCCTGTGCGCATGTCCCTGTGGAGTTCGCGCATCCAACCCCCAACTCCCAAGGGGGCTCAACAGTAGCAGGGCCAACATGCATAATCCCTTTGGGCATACATGCAAACACATGTCGTGCCATAGTTGACTTTGGGTGTTAGGGGGTGGGTGGAGGGGTGGTGGTGGGTGTAGTGTGTAGTACTGGGGTGTTTGTGGGAATGGGAGTAGGTTGGGGGTGGGTAGAGGGGTGGTGGTGGGTGTAGTGTGTAGTATTGGGGTGTTTGGGGGAATGGGAGTAGGTTGGGGGTGGGTGGAGGGGTGGTGGTGGGTGTAGTGTGTAGTACTGGGGTGTTTGGGGGAATGGGAGTAGGTTGGGGGTGGGTGGAGGGGTGGTGGTGGGTGTAGTGTGTAGTACTGGAGTGTTTGGGGGAATGGGAGTAGGTTGGGGGTGGGTGGAGGCTGTGGTGGTGGGTGTAGTGTGTAGTACTGGGGTGTTTGGGGGAATGGGAGTAGGTTGGGAGTGGGTGGAGGGGTGGTGGGGGTGTGTACTGTTGTATCATGTTGTACTTAATTCCTCACAAATACACCAGTTGTGTAACAAACATCACATGAGTGGACATTGCTGATTTATTGCATGTCAATTTATTGCTCCATGGTGATTCACGCACATGTGCCCACACACCCAGTGCCCACAGTTCACAACACATGGCACCCTCTGCATCAAAGTACATCAGAATGATTGGTCTATGACCATTTGGCGCACTGCGCGACCCTCACGAGTTTCACGTCCTGGCCTATGTCCTACTTCTACTCCTTCCTCTCCTTCTACTTCACCAGGTGGTGGCAGCTCCACGTCAGGTGGCAGGGGTATGTTCCGCCGGATGCACATGTTATGTAGCATTACACATGCCGTGATGATCTTGCCCACCTTCTCAGGCCCGTATATGAGTGCCCCTCCCGACCTGCTGATGCAGCGAAACCGTGCCTTCAAAAGGCCAAACGTCTGCTCAATGACCACACGTGTACGTGTATGTGTACGATTGAAGTCCTCCTCGTGCCCGTTCTGCGGGTTCCTGACAGGGGTGAGTAGCCACGGCTTCAGGGGATATCCAGCATCACCTACATGGGAGCGGAAGGAGGTATGTGTGAGGATGAGGCTCAGTTGACAGGTGTGCTCAGCCTGTACATCATTCATTCTCGTCATTGGCAGCCAAATCCACATGACTGTCAGCCCTGTACAGTGCATGACAATCCATAGAGGGAGCCTTGTGTGACATACACGACCTAGAGTCCTAGGATTTTAAAGCACCAGGGAATGTATGTCTTGGCTAGGGGCATTTTGCATGCATATGTGAGGGCTGTGTGTCTGCGGATGACTTAAGAAACTACCATTCCCCCCAATCCATCCATGGCCCAGAGGGCATTCCCCTAGCATATGCCTGTACCTCCCCCCCAATCCATCTGCCCCCATGGCCCAGAGGGCATACCCCTAGCATATGCATGTACCTCCCACCAATCCATCTGCCCCCATGGCCCAGAGGGCATTTTCACCCAACAGCCAGCCACATCGTACAACGTCTCCTTCCATGTAGCGGGGTAGTGAGGAGTTCCGCAGCACCATGGCATCATGCGTGGATCCTGGGTATCTGGCACAGCAGTGTGTTATTATCTGGCTGGCATCACACACCATCTGCACATTGATGGAATGGTATAGCTTCCGACTGCGGTAGACCGCCTCCACGGCATGTGGGTCTACCAACTCTACATGGGTACAGTCGAGGGCACCAATTACATTGGGCATGCCTGCCAGTGCATGGAATGCTATTTTGGTGGCATTTGCCTCCTGTGGTGTCCTTGGTAAGGATATGTAGGCATTTGCGTGCTTCAGTAGTGCATCCAGCACTTGGTTTAACACAACAGAGAAGCATGATTGGGACATGCCATGCATTTGGCCCACTGTGTGTTGATAAGTGCCTGTGGCCAGGAAGTGGAGCACAGATGCCACCTTCAGCAAAGGGGGGATGGCTGTGCGGATGTTGATCAGGCTGACCAAGTCGTCCTGTATTAATTCCACTATGTTGGTGATGGTGTCTCTGTCCAGGCGGTACAGGGTGTGGATCTGTGCTGGGGTTAAGTGAAATGGATTGGACCTTATACGTTGGTTTGTTGGCTGTCTGCGGGGAGCGACTGCCTGCACTGGTGGTATTTGCTGGGCATGTCTCACCCTCCTTCTCCTCCGGCGTCTCCTCTGTGTTTCCTGTTGTACTGCCTGCTCAAGGAGTAGCAGTGCAGGCATGTCCTCCAGGCCCAGTATGGCAAGTACAAGTGGTAGCATTTTGCCTTGGAGGGGGGTGTGGTGTGTGGTTGTGCTCCTTTTGTGCTGACCCTGACGCCATTGCCTCCACCTGTGCTGATTGAGTGCACCTGTGGCACTTGGTTACAAAGCAGTTTGCTGTTTACGGGTGGTCCGCGATGCCGGTATTGCCGGCATCATGGTGGCCCTTCTTACAGGCATCTCGATGCCGGTATGTACTTGTACGTGTGACTCGTGGTCTCCCCTTCTTTGCGGCATGCCGGTATTAAGGCCTCCCCACATGCGCGCGTGCCCGCGTGCCGCTTCGGTGGTGCACGGCCACAGCGGGTCCTTGGCGATGCCGGTAGCAACGGCATCTAGGGTCATGATACACCGGCCCGGTAATGGATGCCGGTATTGCCTTACCGGTGCCGTTCTTACCGGAGCGCCAACCTTGTGATGAGGCCCATTGACTTAGTTGGAGTGCTGAATTGAAGTCACTTAACACAGGCCTGCCGGTTTTACCGGCAAGGCTACCGCCAAACTTGTAATGAGGCCCATTGTATGGAAAAGAATTATTGATTCAATAGAATTTAGGCATGTATCAATTATTTTATATAGAGATTTTTATTTTATTCAGGCTAGGAGATGGTAGAGAAAGATGACGTACAGTAATCATTAGGCACTCTACTTCAAATATAACAAAGTGGCCACTTTTAACTCCCTGAGAGGGATCCATCAACTGATGTTTTTTTACCTTTGAAGTCTTGAGACTTGTTCCCCTCACTGAAAACCGTCTCTGCAATGGTCGCGTGCAGAGGTTGGTCAACCACCAAACATTAACTTCTTGTACAAATTATCCTATGTTTAGAAAATCTTAACTCTGCCTGGTTTACCTTTATGATTGTATTGGCTCTTGCTTTGTGGAAGTGTGAGGACTGAGCGTCTTGCCACTTTTCGCTGAATGCAGTCCCCCGACAGACCTCTTTTGCCGAACAGCAGCCTGTTGGGACGCAGCAATGCATGCACTTACAGCGCTTTCAGGAAGTGGGCCTGGCGGCGTGAAAGATGAGCTGAGGAGGTAGTTTGGGTAGATGCATGTGTATATTTGTGTATGTATGTGTGTGTGGGCGCCTGTGTGTGTGTGTAGGAATGTGTAGCATGTAGGGAACAGCAGGGTGGGTGGGGGAGTCCTGCGTTGGGCACATGACATGGTGGAGGGTAGAGAGGAGGGTTGGAGGGGTGAAAGTGAGTTGCAGAGGTGTGCCCAGCGTAGGGAAATAAAAGGGGCTGGGGTGCTGAGAGAGTAAACTGTTTCCCTGTATCGCCATAACGAAACTTGGCGAAATTAGTTCTCTGCAAAAAAGGGCTGTGGGGAAAGTTAATCGGACTGGGCTGAGTGGGTGTTTTAGCCTCTACTGATCCTTGTACTCCTGCAGGGCAGAAGTCCATTTGTCACACTGAGTAATTTTAGGTTTCCAGTGGCAGTGAATAACAGTGAGCATGCGGCTTTGAAAATAATACTAGAGGCTGAAAGTTGGGATTTGCTGTGGCCTGTGCATTATTAGCAGGGAAGCAACTACGAAAGGGGCCTGCAAGCTCAGGTGGAGGACCAGCAGGTAATCCCTTTCAATGTGTGAGAGGTAGGTGAGGGGTAGGTGTGGTATGGGGGAACAAGGGAAGCATGAACAGGTGTGCCATACAGAGGTGAGTTAAAATGGGAATAAAAAGGTGAGTTAAAATGGGAGAAGACAAGGTCACACAGCGGACATTGATTAACAGGCCAGGGAACTGTGTTAACAAAGGGCTTTATTACTAAATGTGTACAGGAGTAGCCAAAATAGGCAAAAAGGATAAAGCATTCGAACAAATGTTCTGCCAGTAAGTCATTGGACGGATGTCCCCAAGCAATGCCACACAATGCTTGTGAGTTCACAGGTGCCAGGTTGTAAGGGGATCCTGTGCCATATTTTTCAGTTTTTGGGGGTCTTCTGAACGTCTTTATCTGGCTCACTTTGCATTCATAGTGTTTCTGCCCTGAAGGCATTGTGCAAAGGCTCTCACAGTCTTTGTGAGGTCCCCAAAGACTGGGGCCATGTTGTAGATCTGAAGGTATTGCATAAAGTCAATCACAGTTCTTCTGGAATCCTCAAGTTTTATTAGTATTTTGAACATGCTGCTGGCAAAGGTTGGTCCTCCAGGCTTCCATATGGCAGTTGATTTAATCCTTGTCTGTATGGGTGACGTTTCTGCTGCAGTTTTTTTCGTCCACTTCCCAGCCAAGAGCTCCAGTGGATCCAGACCCAACCATGGGCTCAGTGTTCTCGTGAGACTCCAACAGGCTCACGCTTCTCATGAAGCTACCATATGTGTAGCAATTCTCACTAGTCTCTCAAAGGATCAGGCTTCTCATGAGCTCACTGCACACTTTGGTATTAACAAGCAAGTTTTAGTTTCCATGATACTTTTGCTAGCCCCACCAGCATCCGAGTTAGGACTTGTGGTTAGCTTCACTTCTGTACCCCACCCTTTCTAATACTGTTCAGCACGGTATCTGGTTAAATTCCCAAAAACATATTTTCGAAATACCATTTTGTCGAAAACAATTTGCCGAAATTGTTTTTTTTAATGTATTCTTTTTTATTCTATATTTTTTGTTTTGTTTCGTAAGTTAAAAAAAGTGTCAAAAAAAGCCTCACTGCTTTTTTAATCTCTCTTGGATTTTCTAGGCTCTTGGCTCTGCCAATGTCTGGGTCATTGATCGCAAGTGTCTCCACCTCTTTTACACTTGCACCCTGGCCTTCTGCAAGCTCAGGTCCCACTAATCCCGCCATATGCCTCTCAACAACAGCTTCGGACCTTCACACTCTAGGCTTGACCAATGTTGGGCTCTTGTCCTCAGCCTCTCTCTCCACCTTGTCTATTTTGTCCCTCCTATATCTTTAACCTCTCCCTACCACAACTGATCCCCTCCTTGCTCTCTCTCCGTCTCTCTTTCAACCTCCTCCTGGTTTGACTCCTCCCTCTTTCCTCCATTATCCCTCCTACCACTCTGTGCTTTCTGTGGTCTGCCATTATTTCTGCTTCTAAATGTTAACTCTCTCTACTTCCTTCGTTCTCATGAAACTCCCTCTTTTCAGATGATGCCTTCCACTTACCACATCCTGCTCATTCCTCCTTCCCCAAATCAAAGTTCTTGGATGTTCTTGTCCATCTCTGCCTCCTTCCACCCATGCTCCTTCTCTACTGCCCCCTTCTTACTGGGTCACATCCTGCACCTTCTTCACTGCCCTCCAAACACCCTCCTTTTGGATCTATAGCTGACCCATTGCTGATCCACTGCATACTCCAGGTTGTTGGGGAATTGGAGAATTTGGCAATAAGGTCCAGCCTGAGTAAACTGGAGCCCTGTTATCATTGTCCCTACATGATTGACTGATGGCCGGCGAGTTCTCCTCACATCCAGGAGTACCTGATATTGTTTGTGTGATTCATTGTTGCCTGCAGCTCTGCAGGACAACTGTGGGACCTGTCATGTTCTGATCACGTGGCCTTGACATGGCAGCTGCATGATCCCAACATAGCTTCCAAGTGCTGGTGTGGGATGTGTTGGTTCTCCTTACTTTTCAGTCACTTTATTCTGCATGTGTCTGTGGTCCCCTTTATGCCTCTTGCTGGCAACACCTGGTAGGTAGGCGATTGTGGTAGCACCCAGGATCACGCTCACTCGACACCTCGCTCCTTGATCCCCTTGCAGTCTGCGATCAGGGATTGAAATCGCTGCTGCCAAAGTCCAACACTCACATCTTCTCCTGTCTTGGAATGTGGGGGACATGTATTTATGATGTCTGAAACTAAGGATCTCACAATGAGTTTCCTTGAGAGTGCACAGTTCTGCAAGCGACTCCTTAGGAATCCTACTCCTAGAAACATAAATAAAATCAGAACTTTTTTGTCTCTAAACAGGGATAAATGATTGCCTGTGGTGTGTGCTTCGGCATGTCCTACCTGAGCCAATTATTGTAGTGTCACAGGTATTGTGAAGAGGTGCAGCGTTCTTCTCTCAAGGTGCCTTCTGTGCGCCTTGGGTTTCTTGGTCCTATGTGAATAGGGTCTGGTGATGAGTATCCTGCTGGATCAGCTGTAAATATAAAGAGGCTTCTTTCATCCTTATGTAGAGAGACACCAAAGTTCTGATTTTATTTATGTTTCTACTTTTAGATGTTCCACCCACAGGGTACACAAGTGACACCACACAGTCCACTTCCACGGTCCTGAAGACGGCATTAGAACAACAAACTATCCAGTTTGTGCCAGAAACACCACTAGTGTCGACTAGACAGATGTATTGGTTATAACAACCACATTCTAAGTCACAACCTGTACTAACCTTCACAGTAAAAACCTTATTGTAATTTGTTAGTCATATTAATACTTAATATGATTGCATTTGTAAAAACTCCCATAAGACATGGGATTGAAAACGGCGATACATGTACAACAGCCTAAATAGGCTTTTTTAATGATTTATTAGATAATAAAATGTGTCAAATGTGTGAATACAATTGTTGGTGCTTTCTAGTTCAAGCATAGATCAAATGTTATGATCGATCTGTTTGTGCGGCATTACACTACCGGCAAGTGCCAGACAGGTGGTGTAGCCTATGTCCCTGTGTTAAAAGTATTGCACCCAGGGGGTTACAAGTAAGGGCACAGGGGTAGCAGAGGAGCATCCAGGGAGTTACAATTAAGGGCACAGTGGTAGCAGAGGAGCATCCATGTGGTTACAAGTAAGGATGCAACAGTAGCAGAGGAGAATCCATGTAGTTGCAAGTAGGGGTATGGGGGTAGCAGAGGAGCATACATGTGGTTACAACTAAGGACGCGCGGTAGCAGAGGAGCATACATGTGGTTACAAGTAACGGCACAGGGGTAGCAGAGGAGCATCCAGGGAGTTACAAGTAAGTGGTAGCAGTGGAGCATCCATGTGGTTACAAGTAAGGATGCGACAGTAGCAGAGGAGCATCCATGTGGGTACAAGTAAGGGTACTGGGGTAGCAGAGGAAAATCCATGTGGTTGCAAGTAGGGGCATGGGGGTAGCAGAGGAGCATACATGTGGTTACAACTAAGGACGTGCGGTAGCAGAGGAGCATACATGTGGTTACAAGTAAGGGCACAGGGGTAGCAGAGGAGCATCCAGGGAGTTACAAGTAAGGGCACAGTGGTAGCAGTGGAGCATCCATGTGGTTACAAGTAAAGATGCGACAGTAGCAGAGGAGCATCCATGTGGGCACAAGTAAGGGTACTGGGGTAGCAGAGGAGAATCCATGTGGTTACAAGTAGGGGCATGGGGGTAGCAGAGGAGCATACATGTAGTTACAACTAAGGACGCGCGGTAGCAGAGGAGCATACATGTGGTTACAAGTAAGGGTACTGGGGTAGCAGAGGAGCATCCATGTGGTTACAAGTAAGAGTACGGGGTTCCAGCGGAGCATCCATGTGGTTACAAGTAACGGTACGGGGGTAGCAGAGGAGAATCCATGTGGTTACAAGTAAGGGTACGGGGTAGCAGAGGAGCATCCATGTGGTTACAAGTAAGGGTACGGAGGTAGCAGAAGAGCTGGGATGGATAGGGGGTACATGAGGAGGGGGAGTGGCAGAGAGGGAGAATTATGGTTGAGTGGAGCAATCACTAGTTGGGGCGATGCACTAACCACTGAGTAAAAGAAGGGGCACTCAGAATGAGTATATTCTCTCTGGCGGGTACCCTGTGCCTGCTGCGGCCAGGTGTCTGACATCTCTGTGTAGATGTGTGCTCTGCGAAGGGTGACGATTACTGTAACAGTGTGTGACCGCTCAAGCTGGCTCTGCACTACTACTTATCCCCCTGGGATTGCCACAGCAGGCCTTCCACCGCTTGCAATTGTGCACAAGCACACTCAATCCACAGAGAACTGCTCAGAGAAAGACGGAAGAGCTAGGGCAGTGGAGGAGGGGTCTGGAGAGCTCTTGAACGGCCACTTTAAGTATTATTTTGCAAGACTGAGAAAGTTATTGCCTGTTGAGCTACTGTCTGTGGGTTGGGTTCAACCATAATAATTACAATCTTGTAAGGAGGAAGTCAGCCTATTTGGTAATTACCTGTCTCAGAGGTGTACACTCCTGCTGCTATCAACACATCACTGCCAGAAACGAAGTGCCAGCGAGATTGCTGCCTTGTAATGTGTCTATGTTGTTTGTGTGTGTGTGTGTGTGTGTGTGTGCTTGTGCACGCGCGCTAGCCACCACAGGGTTTTGGGTTTGCATATCAGAGCCTTTTCTATGGAATTCCCTTGGATTCCCCAATATTATCCCATCGTCGCCAGGCTAATGTTCTGGCTGTTGACAGACCTGCTTAAGCGACTGATTGTGTGTTTTCCCCTCCACAGGCACTCTTCTATTGTCTGCGGGATGGTTTACACAAGCTGCCGGTCCTGTGGAAAGCATGCCAAAACCTGATTAATGCAAATAGCGATATCTTCCGTGCCCCGCCCACTCTCTACATACGCCTTATTGTCTCCCTATTATTTGAGGGACGTGCCCCCTCCTCGCGTTTGGCCCTGTAATTGCTGTAAATAAAGGCAGCCTCAGGCAGCCCGTGCCCGCTCGCCTCTGAGGGTGTGCAGTCCTGCCATGCAGCAGTTTCAATGATGGGCACGTTGCACAAGGTGTTTCCTCTGCCGGATATCGCCAGCCCCCGGGTTTCTTCATTTTGGGAGGTGCGCAGGTAGGCTGGGAGTGCACAGGGGAGGAAAGGACGTGTGCCATGAAAACAGGCTGCGGTCAGGACCTGCCTATATATACACACACCCATGCTGAGGCGCCTGATTCACTCCCAACTCGCAGCCAGCAGGAGCGCCCGGTAAGTGTGACATTTACTTCATCAACTCTCGGCGCCGTTTACACTGAAGGCTATAGGGTGTATTGTATGATCCTCGGTTACTGTCATTTAATGAAGAAAGCTGGTGCTTTACATATATTTGTGGGTATTTTTTCTGACATTTGTAAGATAGTTGAAATACACGTGTACTAAATTTTGCGTATGATATAGCGAACGTGACTGAGTGGGCGAGGGTCACAAGTGTTGTCTAAGTAACTCGGGACGAAAATACCGGCATGTATAGGCTGAACGCGTTAATATTTGGGAGTACTACAGTTTGTGTACATTATTACCCAGTAAACGAAATGCATTGTTGCGTGCTATTGTGTTTTCTGCTTGCTCCATGCTGTGCCACTATGTTTAACTGCATGTGGTGGCACTTTCGGCGTGATGACTATTACAGGCTATATGTGCCATCCATTGGACCCCTTAGACTGGCAGGTGCAAGTGCTCATTAAGGTGGATTTGTTTGCACTTAGTACATTCGGCATGGCCTGTGTTCTAAGCTGCCGTTAAATGTGCCACGGGGCACTGGAAAGTAACACATGGCGGCTCCCGCTGACAGGACTCTGATGGTTTGAGCCGCTACCTCCTTTGCTTAACTTCGGTCCTATGCATGAGGCCTCACATGTGAAAACAGCTTGCTTTTGAGGACTCTGGCAGGGCTCTTAATCAGCCGCCAGAGGGCCTCATTATGACCCAGGCGCTAATGGGTTAACGGTGCTGTAAAAGGCTGCGGCGCAGTTAGCCTATTAGCGCCTAATTACGAGGTCTCTTTGCGGGACCCGACCTTAACGGCTGGTGAAGTAGGGACCCACAAAGGGACCTTGGTGCTAATAGCACCATGGGCTTCCGCCAGGGTCGTAATGAGGCCCAATATGTCCTTCTTTTGAACGTTTACATTGGGCCTCATTAGGACTCCAGCGCTGGTGCTATTAGCACCATGGTCCATGGCGGAGTCCGCCATGGAGGAATGGGGAATTACCACCCCATTCCGAGGTTGGTGGGGCGGTAATTCCCTGTGCCGCCATGGCCCTTCCCCATTCCCAGTTTTGCCCCTTAGGGCTCAATGGGAATGGGGAAGGCGCTAATTACGGTACCGCAAATTGCAGTACCGTAAATAGCATCAAGGTCCCTTTGCGGGTCCCTACTTTAATGGCTGGTAAAACCAGCTGTTAAGGTCGGGTCACGCAAAGGGACCTCGTAATTAGGCTCTAGGTGTTTAACGGCGCCGCAGCCTTTTACGGCGCCGTTAAACACTTAGCGCCTGGGTCATAATGAGGCCCATTGTCTGCATGGCCGGGCTAAGCCCTGAGGCCATTTACACACACAAGTGCACATAAACACATAAGTGCACAGTGAATATTCGCATGTTGAGAAAATAGGCGCCTCTTTTGTCAAATATGAAGTCAACTTCTACCCAAGAACACAGTTGGTATGAATGTGTCATGACAGGGCTCTCAAAATGTCCGAAAAGTTGAATACCCCGCACTTGCCCAGGAAGCGCAACCAATAAACACGGTCAAAATAGATGGATTGATTGTTTGAGGGTTTTATAGCGCGTTTCATGACGAACTCAATCTTATGTAAGTGCAGTTGACAAAGGGAATTAACAACATTGGATACAAGTATCCAGAACAGTTTCCTAAGACATTGTAGTGATAATTCCTCAATTTATTTAAACAAGTGGGTTTTCACCACTTTCCGAAACTGGAGAAACAACTCCAGTTTCCAAATCAGCTCTGCGCCAGCGCATTGTCAGCAGCTTCTCCAGTCTAATGTTTCCATTGAATTGGTTGTGAGAAAATCGAATTCTAGTATATTGGATATGAAAGTGAGGTAGGAGTAAAAAGCTAGTACCGATCATGACCAGCAACAATTGCCCCATACCAAGGACCTCCGGCTTTGACTCTCTTGCCATTGGCTGCTCTGGCTCTATCTTGCCATTGGCTGCTCTGGCTCTGACTACCTTGCCATTGGCTGCTCCGGCTCGGACTATCTTGCCATTGGCTTCTCCGGCTCTGACTATCTTACCATTGGCTTCTCCGGCTCTGACTATCTTGCCATTGGCTTCTCCGGGTGTCTTTAATGCCAAAGGCACTTTGGGAAAAACAACTAAAGAGGCTGAGGCAAGCAATTGGAGGGAATTTGCACTTTACTAAAAAAAGCAAAATGCATCTTGTTAATATAATACAAAGGTGTATATGATAAAAAAATAAAGCCGCAGTAAAATAGGGTGCCTCTCTATGGGGTTATACGAAAGTACATGACTTACAAATAGTGAGAAGCAATTTCTGAAAAGAATAATGGCGACACCAACATCAGCACCCAATTCTGCGGCCCACACAGAACTGGGCATACAGTATATACAAGATCAAGTCTTATTGGAACAAGGGCTCCATTGGTTGTGTATCTGGGCAAACCCACAGGTGGTTCTAACGCAACACTTACTTCACAACATGATACAGAAGATTGGGGGCAGGTGATATACCCTGGTTGAAACACCGGCGGTCCCTGTTGCATAATATGCACGCTGAGAATCATTACACTAACCTGGTGCTGGTAATGCAAGATGTGTGAAATAACCTGCCTTAAATATTCTGTTCGCAAACATTGAGAAACTCTGGAACTCAATATGCCTACAAATCGAATCCATAGGACTATCTCAGCCAATAAAATACAAGATTATTTGCTCTGGACTAATCGTGCAGCGGAGTGAATGCCAATCACGGAAGCTCGTGTGGACTGCTTAAATTTGCGAACTGTGCTAGTTACCAGATCCGGCATCCCTCATCTGCTGAAATGCAAAATGTGCAATGCTGAGAAGGAAGGTCTGGCACACTCAGGGCCTCATCACACGGAAGGCGGTAATGGTTAACGGCCACCGTTAATGGTAACGGTGACCGTTAACCATTACCGCCTTACTACGAGGTCCCTTAGCGGGTTGGTGCTTTAACGCCTGCTTTTTGCAGGTGTTAAAAACCAACCCGCTAAGGGACCTTGGTGCTAATTACGGCACCGCAAAATTGCGGTGCCGTAATTAGCTCCTTCCCCATTCCCATTATGCCCTATGGGGCAAAAATGGGAATGGGGAAGGGCAATGGTGGAAGGGGGAATTACCGCCCCGCCAACCTTGGAATAGGGCGGTAATTCCCCTTTCCACCAAGGCGGTGCCGGTAATTTACCAGCATGGTCCAGGGTGCTAATAGCACCCTGGATTACCGCCTTCCGTGTAATGAGGCCCTCAGTGTATGTGTCCAATGTGTACTGAAGTCAGATCTAGAATCTTAGCTCCAGTCCTGAGAGATAAGGGTTGACGCAACTTCTCCCGCTATTCCATTACCTGCGAATGGCAGGAACACTGCTAATAACATGGCCACTACTATCTTATGTACGACAAGTGGGGAGGATTCAAGGTCTGTCTCAATGTATTTTAGAATTACTTTAAGGGAGAAGAACCCCATGTTGATAGCAGCACTCTAATAATGAATCCTTTTAACGCATGGCATTTAAATATTCAGAAATGTATTTATGCTATGTCATCCTTTTAATTGATATTGTTGTTTATACATGTAATACAGATTTTTTTAAATTCCAAATAAACAATTGATTGGTATATAATGTCAAGGTAGCCTGGCACAGACCTCCAGAGAGCCGCGCTTTTCATTTGCGGGGCCTTAACATGCCATAGTGCATGTTTTCTTCTCTTTAGACAATCAGAAAGAATCCAGTCTCTAACCCACAGTAGAAGCCTGCGTTCTATGCTTCTACCTTGTTCTTCTTACAACGTCCAGCTCATCAAGCTTGGAATGGACTCTCTCTCCACCTGCAAAGGCTGCCTTCCAGGCTTTCTTCAATTTGTGATGTGTACACACTGGGAACTGGTAAGGAGAAATGGACCCCAGGTGATGAAGCTGCCCTTCCTTCCGCCCTCGCAAACCCTTTAATAGCATTATTGCCCTCACCATTGGGCTTTAGTATATGCCAGTTGACATTTGCCCATGTTGGAGGCCCTTGCCTTTAGCCTCGGACCACTGACTTGGCCATAGTCACCTATCACACAATAGAGCCCCCTGGTGCAGGCTCTAATGCTTCATTCTGCCCCCTACCGGAGGCCAAAGTATATGTTTTTGTTTATTGGAGCTGCAAACATGTTGACCCGCTGCAGGTTCTGGGCCTGGTGTATGAAGCATTACAATCCTCAAATCTCCACGAGGTAAAAGCAATAATGAGCCCATTGTATTATTTCCCCAGAGCACCCCTTCCAGAACCCCCCCAAAAACTTGTATTCATCCAAGTTACGAAATATCTGCCCGCAAACGTTCATGCAAATCAAGTTGATGTGGAAAGTCTAGGGGCGCTGAATTTTAAACTGTGGAAGGTCTTCTTCCTGGCACTGAGGAAGCAGCCGAGCTACCTAGATTTTGACTGATGAAGGACTATCTTGGGGAATGAATACCGCTGACCTAGCTGGACTCTAGGGAAAGGGTTGAACAAGAGGGTGTGCGGGGAATTGCCCATCTCATAAAAATGACATAAAACATATGGTTAAAAGTCTTCTGAGGGAAATGAATTATGTAAATTGTAATCAAATAAATAGTAGTCCATTGCCTAAATGTGATATGATATTGGGATTAAACCCGTGTTGCTCGGTGTCGTCTTGCTTCCAAGGCACGTTGACCCTGAGCTATCCTCCCGAGACAATATGTGTAACATATTTATGTATGTGTCCTCATGAACAATTTCCCACTTCTATGTATCAACGCACTAACCCTCCCCAGCACAGCCACTGGATCTATGTAAAGGCCCCCTGTTTTGGGGCTGCAGCTGCCATCTTTATTCGTGTCCAGTGTCTGGCACTTCTGGCAGGGGTGTCTGCCCAACCTGCCAAATAAATGCACATCACATTGGCAGCTGTTCCGCTCCTTCTCTGTTGTGATGCCGCAATTATAGTGTACCTCAATGTATGTGTGTGCCCTTATCTTACATCTCGAGGTCTGTTGCTCTCCCCATTGCTCATTTCCCTCTCTTATTTCCACTGGGCCGTCATGTCCCTTCTCCACGTCCGTCTGTTCAAGGTGAACCATGGTAAGTCATTAAGTCTCTGTTTCTACCGTAAAGCCTCCGGCCCCATATTTAGCTCAGCCACTTTCTTAAACTTGACTTCACTTTGCATATTGTGGTGACTAAAGTTAGTGTACACAATACTGTGAAAGTGGATTTATGAATACACCATACATTGTGATGATCACTTCTCTTCCCTCTATTCCATATTGCTATTTTAATGCAAGCCCCATTTTGTATCTGCGATGTTGCTCCTGCTCGCCAACATGTGCTCACCCTTGTTTTTAGAAAGTGTAGCCGGGCCGGGATTACGATGCCATCAATGAACAGCATTAGCGTAAACAGGGACACTTATGATTACTGTTATTGTGCAGAAACAAGACTCGACAGCATGTGCTCATCAACACCTGGTGCACAACACCAGCGGACAGCATTCGCCAGTGACTTACGTGGCGCGGCCCGAGCTGCCTCACCTATTTCTGAATGCCTGCAGTGTTTACTGTGCTGTCACCGAATGACATCAGGGCAGAGCATAACACCACACACGTCTTATACTCTGCACAAAAAGCCCTTATGTAATTGTGATTTCTCCCCAAACTCTTGTTTTGCAGTAGCTGCCTCCAGTGCAACTCGTGTGCTGCCATGGATACAAAGGTATGGACAACATAACTGCAGGCGTGCATGCAGTGGCGTGCCGGCGCTCGTCTGCTTTGCATACAGCCCAGTCAGCACTTTTGTTCTTCCCTTTGATGCTCGGATGCGCTGTTCAGGTGCTTTTGCTTTGCTGGGGCTGAGAGGGGGAATACTTAGCTGAGGTCTGCACTGCTCTAGATTCACTTTCGCGAGGCTTGCATTACTGTAGAGGATATCCACTGCCATTCCTATCATTTGTATACGCTGATATCCATCTGATGGTTATTCGCACCTCTTGACTGCAGTCCTGCTATGGTTATTGCCGATATTCCTGTCATCCTTATTCAGTGACGGTCTGTCATAGTTAGATGCTGATATTTCTGCAGTGGTTCTGCATCTGATATTGCGGCTGTGGTTATTGGCTGACATTCATGTAATGGTTACCTGCAGATTTCCCTGTCATGGATATCCGATGATGTCCTTGAGTATATATGTTGATGTTCCTAGTTATGGTTATCCTCCGCTATTCCTCTTAGGTTTATACGTTGATATCCCTCTGATGGTTATACGCAGATCTTGACAGCAGTCCTGTTATGGTTATTTGCCGATATTCCTGTTATCATTATTCTGCGACATTTCTAATGGTTATCTGCTGATATTTCTGCAGTGGTTATCATCTGATGTTGCGGCTGTAGTCATTGGCTAATAATCATGTAATGGTTACCTGCAGTTATTCCTGTCATGGTTATGATATGATATGGCATTTATAACGCACCTATACACAAGTGTTATCCGGTGATGTTCTGGCATTTATCTATTGATGTTCCTGGTTATGGTTATCCACTGCTATTTCTGTTAACTTTATACGTTGATACCCCTAGGATGGTAATACACGTATCTTGACCGTGTCTTGCTATGGTCTTCTGCTGATATTCCTGTAATATTTATGATTATCTACTGATATTCCTGTTATAGTTATTAGGTGGATACTTGTAATGTTAATATGCTGACATTTCTGAAGTGGTTATCATCAGATATTGCTGCTATGGTTATTGGCTGACATTCTCATAACGGTTACCCGCTGATATTCTTGCGTTTATCCATTGATGTTCCTGGTTACAGTTATCCAGTGATATTTTATTATGGTTAACCTGCTAATAATCCTGTCAATGACAGCTTCTGATATCTCTGGCATGATTATCTGCTGATATTATTGTTGTGGATATCTGCTGAAGATCTTTTTGTAGTTATCCGCTGATAATCATGTCATGGTTAACTTCTGATATCTCTGTCATGATTGTCTGTTGATATTTCTGTTCTGGATATCTGCTGAAGATCTTTTTAATGGTTGTCATCTGATATTCCTCTCATGGTTATCCCCTGAGGCCTTCAATGATGTATTAGGTTGTGGTGGAAAGTATGCACCATGCATAAGTTATGTGAATCTGTATAAGGCTTTAAGTAACTCAGACTTTAAAGGGCTGGGGTCATTCGCGAGAGAATTGAAGCAGGATTTTAGAAAATATTTAGTTTTGCATGTCAAGGAACACCTAGCTAAATTTTGTTCACATCTCAGTGTAAGAGGAAATACTCCCTCTAGAAATCAAGCAAGGCTTCCTTTTGGAGAGTGTTGTGGGGTGATGAGAATTTGACGTAGGTATAACATAAAATACAGGACACGACAGGAGAGGACATCACTGCATAGATGTAAACTCTGATACTTGCTCCTTCTCTGCCTTCTGTGCATTGCACCTTGATTTTATGCCTCCATTTATCACTCTGCTGGTTATAAAATGACCCCCCTTAATGCCACACTGGACCCAAGTAATAAAAAAAAAGCCTAATGCATGCAAGGTGGCGGTAACATTAGCACTTACATGCTGTAGGGCCCCCTGCTTGCAATTTCCTTCATTAGCAAAATGTAAGACAAAGGCCAACTGTAGAAACAGGTGAAATCACTTTTACGCCTCGCTTTGACATTCTGTTTTCACAAAAATGTAAATGCTGACTGGCATTTAATTTTTCAGGCAAGATTTCCAGATGCTCATTTTGTAAACCCTTTGAAATGAGTGTAAAATGTGGCACTCATTTTTAATCTTGAGGTCACTTAAAACAACTTTTTAGGTGGCGTGGAGAGACGAGGGGGAAGTCCATTTCCTCCTCCACTTTCCGACTCCACCTGCAAAACGACACAGGCTCATTTTGAATAGGAGTGTGTGGGGAAATGGAGGCGTGAGAGAAAAGCATGTTGCATTTACGCCCACATTTTCTTCTCCGCCCCATTTTTATACTCACACAAGGTTTCGGAGGGGCACAGAGAGAAGTTAACCGCATGCGCAAGTACTTCATTTGACGCCTGCATGTACAGGCAGGTGCAAAACAAATGGATTTCTAAGGGAATCCACCTGGAATTAGCTCCTGCTAAAGTGAAGGCAGATTCCATAGCAATCCATTGGTAAAAGCTGCCTGAAAACTGTAATTTGCAGGCAGCGTTTACTGCTTTGCAAAACATAGCAAAAACGGAAGCGTATGGGCCATTTCATTTTGTTATACAATTACATTTTGCATTCCGCCTTGAAATCTTGAACATGCTTTCATAGCACTCTGCAGCACATACGTGGTAGTAGTGATGCTCCTCTGTGTGCAATTAGCATGTATTTGTAAAATGACCCCTGTAATGGATCTTTATGCTGTTAGCAGGTTTTAAATGTTCGTTTTATGCCTGCATGGAAACAGGGGCGGACTGCCCTATCGGACCTTCTGCCCCCTGCAGAATGCAATTTGGACTTGGGATGACCTGGGGCCAGTTTTACAAGCCACCCTGGGGCCGGTTTGGAATATAACATTATTTTTGTGATTAGGTAACTTAAGTTACTTTAGGTAACATAACATTACTTATTGCTCTGAGTTGCTCGACGCTGCACAGCGGATGGGATGCAGCAGGCATTCGTCAAAGAAAGTTAACACTTGGTAAGTGTTAATTTTGCTTTGATGAATGCACACAATAGCTGAGGCCATGCTGGGGAGTGTGTGTCCCCAAACATCTGCCGGAGTGGCACCAGGAGGCTGCCGCACTTTGATTAAACAACAAATTGTAACAAATTGTCCTGGGGGGTTGGGAGGGAGTGAGCTGAGAGCTTGACCCCTGCTCTGGGTGTATCCTGTACTGTGTTGTGTGCATGTTTGTTTTGGGTTAGGGCAGCAGGCGGGGTGGCCTGCCTAGAGTAGAGTCCTCCTCGGTCTGACCCTCGGGACAGGGGCCAGGCAACTGCCAGGGGCTGGCTGTTGGTATGTGGCTTGGACTGGTTTGGCAGCCAATCATGTGAGCGGGTTGCATGCGCATGGTGTGTTGTGTTGCTGGGTCTGGGTGCAGTTGGTCACTCACCACGAAACCCCTTCCAACCCCTGCACATTTGGGAAGCAAGGAAGGAACCGTTGACATGGAGCAGTAGCCTGCAGGCCTCTGGCTCTCTGGCTGTGGCAAAGCAAAGCATGTGCAACTTGCAAGTGTAACAACAATGACAAGGCCTCTATTCAGAGCTACAGCAGGCTGACAGCAGCCTGCACCTTCCCCAACCTAGCCCTGCAACCCAGCCGAGGTAGACAGCAGAAGACATTATTTGTGTATGCACGTGAGCTGTCGTGATCACACAAAGTAAGTAAAGATAAAAACATAAAATGAAGGGGCCGGTGACCAACAGGTCATCTACCCTTTATAGCATTTTTATGTTTGGAGGACGGGACTGGGCTTGTAGACCGTCTGCAAGCCCAGTCTTCGAGGCACATCCACTCCATGCAGAGACCCCCAGCTGTAAATCGACTTAAATTAACTAGTGATTGCCCTGAAGCCGCCGCCATCTGAAACCTCTTTCAAACTAATACAAATGACCCGGCCACTCCTTGAAATGGGCAGATGTGCTGAGGGTCAAAGGGAGAAAGAAAGCAGAGCACCCAACCATGCCCTAGGCCAGGTGTAGCATTGTTGCTTTTAGAAGTCACTGAAGGGATGCTGCTAAGTGGACAGTTTTGCAATGTACTTTTGTTCCCTTGTTACTAGTATTCCCAGTGCTACCAGTAAATCTAAAAACATATTTATTTGTTCAAAATGCGCCTTTTTAATTTAACTCTAAATGAATAATAAAATAAATCCCAGCACCCGGTAGCATAGTGTGTATGAGTGAAATGAGATACCCAGCGGGCAAATTACCCAATGTACACATACTTCAGTGGAACATGACATTATGAAAACCGCCTTTTTAGCAGAGTGGAATGTCCCAGTAGCAATCTATATATCTTAAAAAAATATGCGCCCTGAGACCCCATTTCCTTATCTTTTACAACATTTCTAACAGTGAATACGTCAAAGTGTACACATGGCAGCATTCAATTATTCATCTGATCTAAGACATCTAATTACCCAATGTACACATACTTCAGTGGAACATGACATTATGAAAACAGCCTTTTTAGCAGAGTTGGAAGTCCCAGTAGCAATCTATATATCTTAAAAAAATATGCGCCCTGAGACCCCCATTTCCTTATCTTTTACAACATTTGTAACAGTGAATACATCAAAGTGTACACATGGCAGCATTCAATTATTCGTCTGATCTAATACATGTAATACACTGTCTGTGCCATTCTATATAGTTCAAGAAATCATGCTCCGAGTCTAGTTTCTTTTTTAGAAACAATTGAGTTCCATTGTGCGGCTGGCGCTGCCCATTTCTGTAACTCTCTCTCTGTACGATTTTGCAGTACAGGGGCGCGCGTGAAAGGACTACACGCCTCCACAAATCGAGGCGTTTTGGGTTCATTTAAATCAACGGAGACCAGGTCTCAAAACGCAGAAATGATTTCGAGGGACGCACCCGCCCGTGTGCCGAGATCAATTTGAGACGCACAAACACACTGCATCTGCATGCACATTTTTTTTTATTTCTAAATTTCCCTTTTACATGAGGTGATCTTCGTTATGGTCAGTGCAGGTCAGCAACACAGCACGCTCCACACAATGACTAATACCTTGACGTGCACAAATAATAGTTGCTTTATGTCACTAAACAAATGTTTTCAACATCACCTTCATGGACAATGAGTAGGTGAGGCATTCCAGCAATTATTAATCTGCGGATGTATCAGGTCCGGTTCTCTGGGGAGAGTTCCTTGTGGTTCGCCAGGGGTAGGTAGGCAGATTGGAGAGTGGTGATTCAATGTGTATGCTTCTGATGAAAAGCTATTTGCGCTACAAAGTGCAACAAAAAAGCATAAAGACGATTTTACCTGCTTTTATACATTTTTTTGCCTATGTTATTGCACAGAAGGGAATTTACTGTGCACGTAAGTGAACATGTAATGGATGCCCTCCATGCAATTTACTCATTTCTATCAAATGAGCTCCCATGTCTCGCTCAGTAAATCATGATTTGCTCCACCCTCTGGTGCCATGAACATAAAGGCACAGTTACTTTATACCTATTTTCTGGGACTTCTAGCGGTTGCCTTCCCGTCCCTGCTTTTGGCAGGGGCAACAGTTTAAACAGACACTGGCCACCTTGAGGGTCATTTTAAAAGTCGTGCAGTGCAAAAGTAAGGTGCAAAAGCAAGGCAATAGCTATTTATTTCTTACCTTTATACACTCCAAGGAACTTTAGGGACATTTGGTGGCGACAAAGGAGCACAAGACGGAATTAATATTTCTGCTCTGCTTTCCTTTTCCAACTTGATATTATATATGATAAGTTATTTATAAGGCGCCCGTACACGGGTTGTTCTTGGCACGACAAGACAAGGAAGGGGCGACAAAGGGAAGACAAAATAAATGATCGTACTAGGCCTTGCGTCATTCAGATCGTGCAAGTGCGAGGGACAAGGCAGAGGAGAAGTGCCAGGTGGAGTGTGGGGGAGAGTGCAGTGGCAAACGCGGTAAGTACTGCCGGGGTAGTGGCTTGAGTAAGTGCAAAGAGGCATGGGACTGTAGGGATACAGATACAGTCCCTAAGTGCATGACAGGCCCAGAGGCAGTGCAAGGGCTACTGGTCGTGAAGGAGCCTGGTGCCCGAGAGGTTCAGAGGGTGGCCAGGTAGCCAGTTAGCGCAGCAGACAGGAGCAACAGCAGGGGAGAGAGAGAGAAAGCAGAAGCGAAAAGGAAGGTCTTGAGTTGCTTCCGGAACCTTAGGTGGTCCTGCTCAATTTTGAGAAAGGCAGGGAGGCTATTCCAGAGGGAGGACCCAGTCGAGGAAAAACATCTATCCCCCACTCTCTGCCTGGAAAAGCGTCTGACCCTCAGAGAATTGGAGGTGGATGAGCAGAGGGCTGGAGAAGGAAGATGCTTAGGAAGAGAGAGTTGGATGTAGTGTGGTCCCCGGCCCCAGAAGGCCTTGTGGACAATGCAGAGGGTCTTGAATTTCATCCTTGCAGCTACAGAGAGTCAGTGAAGAGATTTCAGGGCTGGAGAAATGCAGGGCTTGAGGCCAAGGACAAGCCTCGCCATCGTGTTCTGGATTAGTTGCAAGGGGCGAAAGGTAGAGGCAGGCAGATTCAGAAAGAAGCTGTTGCAGTAGTCCAGCCGAGAGAAAACCAGGGCTCTGGAGACAATGTGCTTCTGGGGGAAAGTGAGAAATCAAAGAATACCCCAGACGAGGTGCAGATGGTAGTTGGAGTTCTTAGAGATGTCAGAGATGTGAGGAGAGAAGGAGAGGGTGGAGTCGAAGATGACACCAAGGATTTTTCCTCACAGGAAGGTGCAGGTAGAGGGCCTAGGGAGGGCGGCCAGAGTGAAAAAGGGTAAGCGGGAGCAGTGATCCCAATCATAAGGTTCTCAGTCTTACTGGCATTAAGGCAGAGATTGTTGGAGGCACACCATTCTTGAATCGCAGAAAGACAGTCAGAAATGATGTTCCAGGGATTAGAGGAGGCTGAGTGGAGCCTGAAGGAGAGCTCAGTGTCATCTGCATAACGCTGTTAGAAGAGAAGGTAGAGGTGAGGTGGGCCAGAGGTGCCAAGTAATGGTTGAAGAGCCAGGGTGAGAGGTTAGAACCCTGGGGAACACCACGTTTAGAGAGAGAGAGGTGGTAGAGAGAAAGGACCTAAGTTGGACCTGGATGGTCAATTGGAGAGAAAGACTAACCCGTGAGGCCCAGGTTGTCACAGAGACGATTGATCAGGATGGCATGGTTGACCATGTCAAAAGCAGAGGATAGATCAAGGAGAATGAGGACAGAAGGAAGGTTAGAGTCGAGATTGGAGAGCTAGTCTTCACATGTGTTCAGGAGAGCAGTTTCTGGCTGCTATAAATCCAGACTGATTCAGTATAGAGAGTAAGCTGGGAGATGGCCAGCCTTTCCAGGAGTTTTCCCAGGAAAGGATTATGGAGATCGGGTGGTAGTTTGCCAGAGAGGAAGCATCGGCAGATGGCTTCTTAAGGAGGGGGTGCAGAAGAGAGTGCTTTAGGGGAGAAGGGAAGCTTCCAGTGGCAAAAGAGTGATTGCAGAAATCAGCCAAGCTGAAGCGAGGTTGTTGTGGTCCATGATGGTTCTGGAGGAGCAGGGGAGCACCTGCTTGAATGAGACTTTCATAGATCGGACTTGTCTAGAAACATCGTCAGGTGTGAACACAGGGAAGGAGAGGAGAGACAGCCAGAGAGGGGTTGGGAGAGATAGAGGGGCTGGGAGGGATAGAGGGAGAGGAAGAGGAGAGAGAGGGCAGGATGTCCTGGTTTTAGTGGTGAAGTGAAATGCCAATGCTGTGCAAAGGGCCTGAGAGGGAACGGGGGAGGTGGAGGCTACAACAGGATTGACCAGCTCCTTGCAGATTTTGAAAGGTTTGGTCATGTTGTTAGAGGCCGCAGAGACACAGGATTGGAAGCTCTCTTCTTGGACAGGACAGAGAGTCTGTATTGCATTTGGAGCAGGGGGCAGGCCAGTTTGTCTGAGGATGAGCTTGATGCCCTCCTCTTCCTCTCAGCCACCCTAAACTCGCATTTAAGGATGGCGAGGTCAGAATCATACCAACAGTTACCCTTGGCTGTGGGCTTAAAATGGATCCTCATGACAGGGGCAAGGACATCAAGTGTGTTAGCGATAGAGAGATGCAGGTTGGAGAGGGCTGTGTCAGAGTGTGAGTCAGCCACAGGTGTAGGAGGAGGAGAGAAAGTTATGGCGAAAGCTTCAACTGACACATGTGTAAGATGACCGAGAAGATGGGTGGCAGTGCCGGGGTCGGCTTGACCTGGCGGACAGAGATAGACAGGTGAGAGGAGAGAAGAAAGTGGTCAGTCCAAGAGAGGGGAGGCGTGAAATGGTTAGAGACAGGGATTTCTTACGAGATAAGAACATCCAGGCTGTGCCTGGCTGAGTGTGCCAGGCCAGAGGGAAGAATTGAAAGAGAGAGAAAGAGTCGCAAGAACCCATAGAAGGGGTTAGGAGCATCCAGGTGGATGTTGAGGTCTCCGAGAAGGATAAATTGAGGCGTAGAGGTGAGGAGGGAGGAGGAGAGGTTGACACACTCAGAGAGGAAGAGAACGATTGGCCGGGTGGCCTGTACAGGGAGGCCACAGTAAGAGAGAGGCCATGCGAGATAGGGAGCCTGCAGACCAGGCATTCAAAGGAGGAGTAGGCCTGCGTAGGAATGACAGAAGCAGAGATCCAGTCCAGGAACATCAAGGCTACTTCACCTCCTGGACGGTTGGTTCTGGGTTCAGAGAGAAGAGGATATTGTAGCCCCAGGGAGGAGGAGAGTGTCAAAACGTGAGACAGAGCTGGCCGCGAACCATGTTTTGGTGAGACAGAGGACATCCAGATCAAGTTCTTCGAGGAGTCGGCATATATCAGAGGAGTGTTTGACAGCAGAGCGAGAATTAAGAGTAGCGACATGGAGCAGAATGCCACATTTGAAAGACTTTTGAGGATGGGTACAGGCATGAACTATGTCCTGCGGAGGTGTTAGAGGTGCCAGACAGTGGGCAGAGAAGGAAGAAGGCGATGGTAGGGTAGTCAGAGAGGAAGAAGAGCGTGCCAGAGTGGTGGCAGAGGCAGAGCAGCCAGAAAAGATGAGGAGTGGGCCAGAGAGGTGGCAGGAGAGGAAGGTGGTGGAGGAGCCAAAGACGTGTAGGTAGGAGTAGCAGGAGAAGGAAGGATGTTGATAAGACACAGGAAGTGTCTATTGAAAATGATGAGATTGAGCTAAGGGTCCTGGTCAAAGACGGTGCCATTCAGATAGACATCAATGATGGTCTTGGAAGAGTGGAAGGGGTCCAGGAGGACATTCAACCGAGCGCTACCATTAATGGGAGAGGAGGAAAAAGTAGAGAGAACAGAGACCATATGGGGTGTCCATAGGCCTGGAGAGGGAACAACAAAGAAGATGTTGGTGAAAGTCTGTCTGGAGGAAGCATTGGTGTAGGTATCAGCGATAGGAAGGCCTAGGTTAGAGACCAGGATGTCCCTTTTTGAGCTTCTTCCTACCAGACATACTGAGAGGAATAGGATAGAAGAAAGAATAGATAGCAGTTAGAGAAGATAGGGGAGACTGAGAGCACCATGGAGGGGTGCAAGGAGGAGTGCGGGGTGCAAGGTGGTGTGCAAGAGGAGGATGTAGCCCAAGCAGGAGTACTGGAGGACAGGGGCACACAAATGGTGCACACAAAGGGGGGAGATCACAAGAGGAGGATGGGTACATTATTCAGCACAGAATACCGTAACAACAATAATTGCAGTTAAGGGGGAGCTAAATAGAAGGAGCCAGTGCAATATGTGCAATAATACAATAGATACCACTGGGGGGGGACAAGAGAAGTAAGAGGAGAAATGCAACAAAACAGTACAAAATACGCAAAACAATAGTAATCCCTGGGGGACCTAGAGGAGCAAGAAGAGATATGCGAACAATGCAACAAAAATATGCAATAGAATAGTCACAGCTAGGGGGCGACCTGGAGAAGGCTGGAAGGGAAGGGGGGAAGATCAAGGAGACGGGCAGAAAGGGGAAGGCTGTGCAAGTCCAGGAGCCTAAGTTGTGGGGTGGGGGGAGTGCACGTTTAGACAGGCAGAACGGCTGCCTAATTTCAGTGGTTTTGTTACATTAAATCTTCACCTTAACATCTCTTTAACCAAGGTTTTTTCACTGAAGTTCAAAGGTTTTGTTGCTATGTATATTTCATGTTAAATCTGATCACCTTAACTCTCTCTTAACTAAAGTTGTTCATTGGATTTCAAGAGTTTCTTCAGGGCCAAGTAGCCCTGGTCATTGGTCAGGTCTTGGCCACTGTTCATGTTACACTAATAATGTGTTCCCAAAGACCCATAGCCTTCTGCCTAGTTGTTGTGTTCTCTGCAGGTGTAAAATATTTTTGTTTCCACTACTGCCATGGTAATTTCCCCAGAAATAATTTCCTATTCCTGCAGTAGCGTAGCGTTGTGCTGATTCTCTGGATAATGGAAAAATATCAGAAAATTGCAGCAGTAATCCTGCACGATTCCCTCGGTTTTACCCAATAAGACAAAAAACACTCAAAAATGTAAAGATATTCTCCGTCCTCACATACATTTACCATCTGCCTCAGTCATCTTTTCTTGGTCCACCCACATCACCCATTACCCCCTGTGACTATTCGGTTTGTGTGTTGCAGTTTCTTTTCTGAGTGTGTTTTGTGGCATTGCCGTGGTAATCTTGCCGTATTCAACCAGTATTCCCCTGATAAACCGAAAATGTTCCAACTGTAAACTGGCTTCCTATGCCGCACCCACGTTTCCAACTTCACATGGGATCCTCTTTCTGCTTGCTATGAGCAAATAAAAGAAATGGCGGGTTTCATTTTTGAAAAGCCTCTCTGCTGCAAAGCACCATGGGAGATATACAAATGTTTTTGGGAGCTGTGGGCACCCCCTTCTCCGTCAAATGTTTTTAAAACTACTGCCAAACCAGTCAAGGAAATGAAGTCAAGAGTTTATGCCCAAGTTTGTTCTCATTTGGTCCAAATCGGTCCAGTGTTTTTTGGGCAATAGCTGTTCACAAATTGCACTTTTTCTCATTGGGAAAATGAATGGAAGTATTATAAGGTAGACATCACATGGATAGCTTCTGCATTTCTATATTGGTATAACATTGAAGTGCACTGCATGGTTAAATGGGGCCCCCAGTCTTCCTCCTCCACCTCTCTCCTTCCTCCTTCGACTGCCCCACACTCTAGAGCTCCCAAGGATCTTAACTATCAACAATCTCATTTAGGTTCCCCGATGGAAACCCTCCCCCATGAGCTCACGAAACATAGAACAGAACAAAGCATATTTAAGCAATAATCCCCAAGCCGGGGGGCCATTACCCCATCAGCTTACGGCCAGGGGTCCATAGTTACCTAATGCGGTAATGCTCCCCGGCGATGGACTTTTGCTATTAGTACCCTGACCCGTTAGACTGGGGTACAAATAGTAACTCTTATTTTAGTTGCGAAACTGCAATTCTTTACAACCGAAAAAAAGAAAGAAAAAAGATGGCTGCCGTGGAACGGGTGATTGACTATACATAGTCCCTTTTCCCTTTCCATGGTGGCCTTGCAAAAAAAAACCAAAAACAAAAAAAGAAGCTGGCCATCCATCACATATATATGTTGCAGCATGAATATGTGCAGGAAATCCTGCATGCAGCCACACTTCTGTAATAATATTATGCTTAGTCTAGGTGACTAGCTCACAAGGCAGGACTGGCAACATTTGGCCTGGGGGAAGGAGTACAGATTTCTGGACCATGGTACAGTGCAGTGGCCCCAACTTCCAGAAAAAGTAAACTCAAAAGCAACCTCTCCCCCGCAACACATTCTCAAATATATATTAGACATTATTTGCATTACTAAAACATTATACAACATATTTTTCAGTTATGTTTGTAGTTTCAAAGAGACCCAGACCCCAGGTAGCTCTTCCATATACTAACGATAGTAAAACTATTTCACTAGGATAACATCATTGGTGAAATGGGAATGCTGTCATTTTAGCCCAGGTTTCCTCATGTCCCAGATTGCAATTTGGCAGCAGGCTACATCTTCTCCCATCCCATCCAATCCAATCCCATCCAATCCCATTTTTGTGTTAGCTCAAGGTAATGAGGTGGCGAAGCTTGAGAATTCATTAGAAGAGGGAAGCCATAACTGAGCGAGGGTGGTCTGGCTTCGCTCTAAGAGCCAGACTTGAGCTAGCAAGGCAAAAGACCCATACCTGGCTTAGTCCCATATCTGGCTTCCTCCCTACCAACAGCACAAAATGCCCATACCTGGCACACTCTTTACCCACCACCCCACCACAGAAGAGCCTCACTTGGTATCCTGCCTACCCCCAATATGCATTATATAAACGGTTTAAGTTATAATTATTTATGGAGTAACATTATAGATCATAAAACCTATATAGGTTAGAATGTCTCTGCTTCTCCCCTGAAACCACCAAATAGATTGCATCCTTCCTGTCCGACAGAACTTCAAGAGTCTTTGCTGGCAATGCCTCAGCCACCCCCATCACTTGCAGATTCTTGTGTCCCTCCTACCTTGTATAATATTTATACCAATCCCCTCTTTGACCTCCTATACTCCCTCGGCACCTCTTACACAAATGTATTAATTATTTTGTATTATTTAATTGTTTTTTTATAACGCGCGTAATACCGAGTTAGGTTTCTAAGCGCGGATACAGGATTCAAACCTCTGTTGCTCTACATGGTCTTGCTTCCAAGACCAGCACCTTGCCCCTGTGCTATCCTCCGTTAAACCAACACCCACATTCTCATCCCCTTATCTAGCAACCACTTCCAAGACACAGCGAAGGTAAATGCCATCTATGAGACTGTTCAAACATGGATGGAAATGCATAGCCTCTGTCTGATCAACAGAAAGACAGAACTCTTGATCATTGGCTCCCCAGCATGCCTCGTCAAGCTTGACAAGTCATTCGACTCCTTCATCATTGATGGCCACAGCATCCCAGTTTTATCTGCTGTGAAAACTCTGGGGGTATACTTTGATCTCTCCATCAACATGTTGCGGTTGTGGTTCCACATTTCCAATTTAGAGAGTAGGAGATGCTTCATCTTCTCCTATTCCAGTGTCAGTATTAGAACCAACAAAATACTTTATGCAAAGTTCTTATTCAAGATATACTGTTCAATAAATCCGCCTTTCGAAGCACCAGTGTATGTACAAGAGGGAAGCCTATTAAGCGTCTGTATCCTGAGGCACAAACATCTTACAGTGCACACCATTGTACAGACTTTAATTCAAGCCCCTTTCCTTCCCTTCGCATGCACCCCCTTCCCTTATCCACTTTGCTCAGTCACCAATTCCTTACCACTCAACCATTCAAATGCCCATCACATCAACCTGATGTCCTAGATAGACAATAGACCACCTGGATTGACCATTTAGCCTCTGCTGTACACAACAACAAACTGTGGTGGGGGTCTTGCCTACTATTGTGGCTACTGGGACTACACTTGAACAATGCAAAGGGAAAGGCTTAGTGGGGTCTTAGCTTTTATTTTGCTCCCAAGTTGCATTTAATCTTTATAAAACCTCATCCATCCCTCGTCCCCTCATCTCCTTCCTCATCTGTATCCATAGGGCTCTGGAATGTCATCTCAGTCTTTAACAAATCCTGATCTTTTCATTTACCTATTTTTCTGTTCCAACTTTCACATTCTCTGTCTTACTGAAACCTGGCTGTCCCCATCTAATATTTTCATTCCAGCCTGTCTTTCCTCCTCCAGGACTATATTCGCTCACAGTCCTTGTCTTACAGGCAAAGATGGTGGTATGAGAGTTCTCTTTAACTCTTCATGGCCACTAGCTACGTCTCTCTCTACCCTCCCTCTCTTTCCACCTTTTGAATATAATCTTTCCACCTTTTCTATTCCCCCCTCTCTTTCCTTCTTTACTCTCCATATATACTATATGATATGATAAGTCATTTATAATGCGCCTGTACACAAGTGTTTCTAGGTGTATAGACCTGCAGTCCTCTTTCTACCTTTATCGACAATCTCAATTCTCTTCTCATTTCCATTGTCCCCCTCCTCTTTCATCCTCCTTGGAGACTTTAATCTTCATCTCAGTGCTATGCACGCCTCTTCTCCTTTTCTTTCCCTTATTGAGTCTTATCACTTGTACCTACTAAACACGCTGCTCTCATTTTTCTGGCTCCTCTCTTGACTTAATCTTCTCATCTTTCTTGACTAATACTCAAGTCACATTTCACGCCATCTATTCGTCTGACCATGTCCTACTGACTTTATCCCTTCTCTACCTTCTACTTGTATTTCTCCTCATGCCGATCCTCCCTTTCTTCGGTGTGATATCTGCTTTTCCAATCAGGTTTCCTTTGTCCCTTTACTCCCTACTTCCCTACCCCCATCAACTACGTTTACACTGACCAAGCAGCAACAAATCACAATTCTAACATCTGGACTACACTGGACTCCCATTTTCCATCCTATCCTTTCTTCCCTTCTCACAAACCCTCTTATCCCCGGACATCTCTTTCCCTTCGATCCCTTAGAACCTCCCTTTGGAAGGCCAAGCACCATTAAAACAATCAACACTCTTCAAATGACTATTTTAACACTAAGGTCTCTTCACTTCATGCCTCTTTTTATCTCCTGCTATTCACTCTGAACAACCCTCTCACTCCAATTCCCCTCCCTTCTCTCTTGTTTTGTTCCTCTAAAAGATGCCTTCACTGCCACCCTCCTTTCTCGTGCTCATCCAACTGCCTCACCTTTCGGCCCCTTCCCTGATTCCTACTGTGTACAGTTCTTCCCCTTCCTTGACTAACCTTCCTGTGCAATCTCTCGCTCTCTTACTCTAAGGTTCCAGCTTCTTTCCAACATGCAGCTATCACCCATATTCTTAAAAAACCCTCCCTCGAACCTTTGTTTCCCTCTTATTTCAGACCCATTCCAGTTCTCTCTTTCTGTCCTCTTGAAAGAGTCATTTCCAATCAAGTCTCCGAATTTTGAAATCACTGCTCTTTACTTCCTTTTTATGAATCTTGCTTCCAGCCATCTTAGCCTGCAGAAGCATCTCTATTGCACATCTCAAACTCTCTCCACTCTGCACACCACAACAAACTGTCTTTTATACTCATACTTCCTTGCCGCCATTCAATCTTGGATGAACTCTCACTTTCTGCACCTTACTCCCACCAAAACATAGATCGTCTTCTTTCTTTCCTCTTCCTCCTTCTCCTACTGGCCTCCTGTTGCCTTCTGCCCTCCTTACAATCTCCTCCTCAGCCCGCTATCGCGGTGTAAGTAATCGTTGACCTCTTTCTTTCATTCTTCTTCTTCATTTCCAACACTCTCTGCATTTGTCTCTTTTATCTTTTTCACCTCTGCCATGCTTGCCAGTTCCTCTCCAGTCACGTGACCAAACCTCTCATACTCTCTGTCACCTTCTCCCACCTTCAGTACTGTTCCTTTCTTTTTGGTGATCTTCCACATTCCCATCTTACACCGCCGTTCTAGCTATAACTCAGCTATTTTTCACATTTTCAAACTCCCACCTCACTCCTCTATTTCCCCTCCCTTCTCTCTCTCGACTTCCATTAGACTCACCTCTTTCCTTTCACTTTCTTTGTATAATGTTCAAATTCCTTGCCTCTTTCTACCTCTCATCTTTACTCTAATTTCATTCTCCATTCCACACCCTCCTTTCACAGTTCATTTTCCTTCGTACTGTCCCAAAAACCCCTGTGCACTTCTGGCCCCAAAACTCTGAAATGCCTTTCCTTGCCTGTCTGTTCCTTGCCTTCTAATCACACATTTCGTACTTATCTAAAAATGTATGTTCTTTCCTCTTTTGCTAACTCATATGTTCCCTGTTACCTGATGTTTTTGTTTTACCATTGTTCATTCTGTATTGTACCACATTCATGTAATTATTGTACAGCACTTTGGTGAACGCACTCTGTAAATATCAATAAAATACAAAATAAAATACAAAAAAGCATTTTCATGGAAAGTCAGATGCATATTTTTATTCATGGAAACAGAGGTAACTAACTGCAATGAGATTACGCCCAGGATTAGGGGGTGGTTATATTTATGTGTGTGTGTTAATTTCAGTTTCTGGGGCTGTGGTGATCTGTTCAAATGTGTTTGACCTTGTATTTATACACCAGAATATGCCTTTCATTTGCATGTGTGTCTTTTGCTGGTCATAAGAGTGTTCTGGACAAGACAATGACAATCAATCACAGATGTAAGGGGTTTTTCAGAGTTGGGTAGTAACAGTAAAATGAACAGTATTTGTCGAATACCGCTGATTTTACTATACACCGAATTCAGGGTTTGATCAAATGCCATCAACAGTATTACATGGGAAACCACCGTAGTATTTTAGATGGACATTCTGCAAAAAATCTGCCTTTTGTTTATCTCCACCTAGCAGGTGGATGAAAACAAAATCAAAATTGGCCCCAAATTTTGGAAAAACATTTTTGTTGTACAGATTATTTCCTTCAATAGAGTGAAATGAGCTTTTAAAAAGGGCCACATTAAGGGGCATAACAGGTGGGAATCTCTGATAGCTCCCTTCTAAGGCATACAAGGCTCAGAATTGGTTGTTGTGTGGTACAAAATGTACAGTAGTGTTATGAGCCACTATTGTGCATCATCCATTTCTATCTATAGAAGAAATTATTTTTTAAAAAAACACCTTTTTACATTAGCACCAGCGGAGGTGGCATTTCTGAAATAGCACTGGAGGTATACCAGAAATACCATCTTTGCTGGTAGTAAACTTTGAATTGGGTGGTACATATCTCCAGCAGCTTTTCATTAAATAATCCACCCAACTCTGAATGACCCACCCTTAGTTTGTAGTTTACTAATAATTAATATGAAATATACATCTTTCTGTGTCTGTTTTACAACTTTGACCAAAGGTGAGACTACAAACACTCCAGCAGCCAATTCTAAAGCCATCCTTTCATTGTGAGGGTAGATTCAATAAGGTTGTCTGAGTGCATATCATCTCTCATACACTCGATGTGGTATTGGGATGATACCTGGTGTCCCATATAGGGCTCTTCACCTGCTGTTCCAGTCTGACGGAGGTGAGGGGGGGATATAGGGATGACGTTTCCACCTGCTCCTCTACATTGCTCACAGCCTTCACTTTTATTCATTTCTGCATCTTACTTATTCTATTTAACAGAATCTCCATATTGATGCAGAAGGACTTGCCCATTCTGACACCCCAGTCTTTAATGCACATGCATTGTTGTATGCAGAAATATGGTACTCTACATTTAGCGTTAAACACGTATTTTTTGCACATGTACCAACAGCAAGTTGAATGTGGAAGAGCTGAAATGGAGGACCAACCTTTCTAAAAAATATAACATTTGGAAGATTTGACTTGATTGAATGGGGGAACATAGTTGCGCACTGAATGAAATGAACGCAAAACTTGAATTAAAATTAGAACAGTGTGATGAATTATGAGCATGTATCTTTTCATATGTGTGAAAATATAAGCAATGTATTATTAGGTTGATGTGTAGTATGTAAATATGATTTTTCATGACTTGGGGCCTCATTACGACCCCGGCGCTAAACCATGGTGCTATTTGCACCATGGTCCATGCCGCGGTCCGCCATGGTGAATGGTGGAATTACCGCCCATTCCAAGGTTGGCGGGGCGGTAATTCCCCATTCACCATGGGCCCTTCCCCATTCCCATTTTTGCCCCATAGGGCTCAATGGGAATGGGGAAGGCGCTAAGTACGGTGCCGCAAATTGCGGCACCGTACTTAGCACCAAGGTCCCTTTGGGGCACCCTACTTTAACGGCTGGTAAAACCAGCCGTTAAGGTCGGGTCCCGCAAAGGGACCTCGTAATTAGGCGCTAAGTGTTTAACGGCGCCGCAGCCTTTTATGGCGCTGTTAAACATTTAGCGCCTGGGTCATAATGAGGCCCTTTATATTTAAGATTTTCTTGTGGTAAAATATTAATTCTAATTTACTTCTTTTTGTATTATATTTTTAAGTGAACCAAAAGTATGATTTAAAAAGACTACTCTTTTTGGCATAATTTGCAGCAGGTCTTTTGATTCACATTTTGAGTTATAATTGATCATGAATTATGAATGCCTGGATGATGCACACACAGGCCCTTGATACCTGTTAGGGACTCAAAACAGGCACTTGCCCTGCCTTTAGGATTCGGGGCTGTGTAAAGGGTAGGAATTGGCATCAAAGTTTTCGATCCTTATAGGTGTTTACACTGCTATGAACTTTCATCCTCCTTTCACAGAGCATACACATAGCAAAGAATGTCTGGAAATAACTGGCTGCAAAAGCATCGTAAAAAGACATTGGTACGCTGCAGTACATAGACCTATTTTTACTGTTTCTGGTTTTTCTAATATATGTAACGGCAAATGCTAGCATAGAGATATTTTTGAAAATTTAAAAAATTTTAAAGAAATGACTGGCTATGTAGGGCCCACGTAGAAAATGCTAAAAACAAGTGCAAACATCATACATGTATATATATTGTTTCTCCTATGGGCAAGTGTAAGGAATTGCCATCTGGCATGGGTGAAAAGCCATGTACTTTATTATTTTATTCCTAAATAAAATGATGTGGGTAATTTGATTTCCAAAAGATTAATCTGCTAACCAGATTCCCCTTTTCGTCAACTCCATGCCAAAAGCATAGTGTGCTTATGCCCTGCTGCTTCAGTTGCTTGATCCGTAGCTCCTGCTCTACCCGTGGTGTAGAGCAGGTTCAAAGGTCACAAGATGTCCACTCAACATCCACAGAGACAGCGAAGTCTCTGCAGCGCGGGGGCATCATTTAAGATATGCCCCCTCTACCAACATTCTGATGGTCAGAAGTAACCCATTATGGTGGAGGATAAACTCTAAAATAAAGCTACGCCTGTGTGTAGCCATACTGCATGACACAACATATAATCATGAAAGCAACATCACAATTGAAAGCACACATGTGTCAGTTCCTGTGAGTCAGCTCTGCTGTAGAAGTTGATGTGTATTCTGGTTAGCCAGCTGGAGACTGCCAAATGGCTGGCCAGGAACCTGGAAGATGCCAGGAACCTGGAAGATCAGGATGCAAGAACAGCCAGAGTGCTGAAAGCTGTAGAGTAGGGGATTTGTTTTCAGATGTTCAGGGAATGGTTCAGAAGGAGTGATCAGCTATCATCTGTGAATTGAAGGCATCTGCTGAAGTAGTCTGCCAAGAGGCGGTTTAATGCTTCTTCCTCTGGTGCTATTGCTTCCCTGAGCACATAGACAAGAAAGCTTGCTAACTTGCTAGCAGGGTTCCCGGACCCCCTTCTCTGATCTACTCCCTCTACTATGCAGCAACCTGTGTCCTAAAGGAAGGGGGCCCTGAATCGAGAGCAGGAAGCCTGGTGATTATTCTGAAATTCCGTTGCCCCAGCTAAGTTTCCATGTGCATCTACCAATAGGAGGGTTACTGACCTTTTTTTAACATTTCAGTTGGGTACTTCTGCATCCAGGGAATTATCCGTCCTTTCATGGATCCATCCGTTCATTTTCTTTGTAACTCAGTAAGCACTGCTGTAACAGCATTGCGATGCCCCCAAGCCGCTTTGTGCGCTTTATAAATTCAAATAAATAAAATAAATACATTCCTCCGTACTCATTGCTGCCAAACCATCAGTGGCCTCTCTGCCCTTAATCCTTTCTGGGAGACTGATCCTCATTCACAGGCCAGGCTTCATTCTGAAGTGACACTCTCCTAGTGCTTCCAGAGTGCTGTCCCTGGCTTTCCCTGCCTTCATATGTGCGATAGGATGGAGGAGTAACTGTCTAAACTGGCTCGATATCCCAGCAAAAGGCCTTGACAGGGACATTCACTTTTATGTTGTTTGCCATGTTTAGTCAGGTTTCATATGTATTTTATTATCTTGCTACCTATTTCAACCATGTTTTTATAAGTGTTCATTTCTTAGCACCATAACTCCCACTCCCGCCCTGAGAGCATGTACTATGCCCTTTAAAATGAATTCAATTGGATTGGATTTAGTTTAGATATGTCTCTGGAAAATGTGATTTGTAGTTTTGAAATTTCGGACACATGCATTTGCCAAGCTATCAACGTTAGTTCCCGTAGCCACACTCCCCACTGTAAAGCAAAATTCTTTCTTAAATGAAAAAAACAACATTGTCCACGACGAGCTTTTTTTAATCTTATATGATGATCCTCATTCATACATCCAGTTTTCTCAACTTTGTCCAGAGGACACATTGTAATGCCCTGAGAAACTCCATTCATAGGATGTGAGTATATAATGAATGATTTGATGGTAGATAGGTTAGCCGAATTTTGAAGGATTGATGGAAAGGACAGTAACTTAAAAATGTCAGGATGCTGTGGTGTCTATCATGTACAATTATAATTTCAACATCATAATTTGATTAAAGAAATGGGGAAATTGTGAAAGCATTTCTAAAATGTAACCATGACTAGATAGAAATGGCATCCCTGGAGCTAAGGGGACATGACACAGGAGGGTTCAGGTTAATAGTTGAATGTATCACCTTCTGAGGCTGGATAGACTGAGAGAGGGGTCATTATTGCAGGATAATGACCCGCCACCAGGTTATGGCCCGAGGCAAAGCCACCTCTCTTGGCAAACCCATCTCCTTTTTTAGGTTCTTCTACTATTTACAGATGACTGGCAGATCCTTTTCCACCCGAACCCCTCTTCTCTCTTCCTCTTTCTTGAAATGCCTTTTAGCTATCCTCCACTGGATTGCACTTTGTTGTCCTATAAGACAGAGCCATCTACCTCTTGTCACATCATGCTCCACCCCTCTTCCCTGAGCCTTTTCCTTTTCCCTCTACCATCTTTCACCATCACCCACAAGATTAAAACTACCTAACATTAGTAAAATGTACCCCCTCCTCACCTACCACGCCACTAACACTCGCATATCCTCCTTTGTGCTCAGTCAACCTGACAGCTATTCACGTCTTCTCCTGGACCTGTCTCTCTAATCCTTTCCCCCTTAACAAAACTCTGAACTTTGTAAAGGTTACTCGGTGCACCCACCCATGCTCCTCTTCTACTTCTGCCTACTGACTCTACGCTAGCTGGCTCTCCGCGAACCACCTGTCGCTGTTCAAATTCCTCCTAGTCACCTACCAGTCAGCAAATTGCCTGTCCCACCCATCTGTCTAACTTAATCCCCTCTTACTCATCAACATGCACCCTACTTGCCCCGTCCGTCTCAGTCCTGCGGGCATGTACACCTTGTGCTTCCTCTAGCTCCTGTTCTTTTTTCCCCCTTGCCCTTTATCACTGGAATGGCCACTTCTGGGTACCAAACACATAACCACTATCCCTGTTTCCATATTTGCCCTTAAACTTAATCTCATCACCCTGGGAACTGATCTTTCGGGAACCCAGTACATTCCTGAACCTGTACACTGTCCCGCTCACTTTATCACCTCCTCTTCTCTCTTGTACACACAGTTATCAAGCCGTACATATATTGTGATTGCCCTTATGTATTGTAAATTATTTATATTGTCAGTCTATGGCCTGCCCAATCTATGTTTTTACTAACATGACTTCTCCTGCCCCACTCCCTAGAGAATTACCTGCCTGCTGATCACTGCTGTTCCTTGTAATGAACCTTCTTAAGGATTGTTCTTCGTCCTGATTAATTACTCCTCAACAGTGTTTCTGATTGACGTGCTCTGCTTCTTGTCCAATAAATAGAATACAAAAATACAATGCATTTGCATATAGGGTATTATGGTTTGTGTTCTCAAGGTTGCATTCTGTATCATAATTATCAGTAACACACAAGAGTACATTTCTGTGTGTGAAGTTAGTTAGATAATTTTAGGTTTGCTGTCTTATTTCAAGTGTTGTTTTCTTTTTTTATTGAAGTCACTAATAGAGCCGCCAACAGTTTCTTATTTATGATGTATAATCAGACACAGGATGCTAAAATTGGTGGTATGCCCCATCATTAGCCTTCAGATTTAAGCACTGGCTTGCGGCCATACCACCTTGGAGCTACCACTGTGAGGAATTTGACCATCCGCACGGGAAGAGTGTGTTGACGTGGCCTTTTTTAAATTTTTTAATAATGAAAAAGAATGATGGGAGACCAACCTCAGAGGACTGTCTGAGGCCATTCCATACACAGTCCATCTGCTTCCCGGACAAAACGCATTGTCACATGTACTCTGGGAAGACACAGCCGACAGGCACCGTCTTCCCCTGTCATATTCAGCTGGAATGTGGCAGCCACGGTACATCAAAGCAACTCAAGGAGGGGAAAGGTACACTTTCCTCCAGCATGGGCAGCCTAATTTAAATATCAAAGGCCCCATGGATATGCATTGCTTTTGTACCCCTGCTGGGGGCAGTGCATAATAACAAGATAATTGAAGCAAGCCTAGAGAAGAGGCTTGGTTGCCGGAAGAGACAACAGGAAGGCAGGACTAACACCCCTTTGGTATGCAGTGTGTCAACTTGAAGCTAGTTCCAACCTCTCTGTATGAAAGGCAGTGAATGACGTGTCTGGGACCAGCAGTTACCGCAGGTGTCTCTGCAGAGCAAACCCCTTTCAGAGGGATGAAGGATGTGATTTGGGAGAGACAGGAAGTCTTCTCCCAGCACGTACTTCAAGAGAAGCCTGCGCCTTAATCAAGAGTCACAGTGGGCTCAGTTAACCAGAGAGACACTTTGATCTACAACAGACAGGAAGATGGGTGGGACTTAGGTATATGTTTTCACCCCTTGTCTGTCCTGTTGCAGAGCACTCTGGTCCGGGCCTCATGCATAACAGAAGATTGTTGGTGGGAACCCAAGATTGGTTTATTAAGGTGGGCTTAGCCTGCACCAATCACTTGGGCCCATTTGGCTTTAAAAGAGGGCTGAACCTCTCACTTAGCAGATCACATGAAGACCTTGAAAGGAGTAAGAAGAAGGACTCATTTGGACCCGAGCTGAAGGTACAGTCTACCTTACATCTTCCGCCAGGAGTTCCAAGAGGGAAGCTACATCCCTCCCATAAACATCTCCTAGGGAACAGAGGGATATACCGGACTCAGACGACCCTTCCAGCAGCTCCAGAACTGGTACTCAGCCAGCACACAGCATGCCCTGCTAGGTTCTGCCAGCAAGCTTCCTGGGTGGGAAGTGCCGGAGAGTATCTGAATTAAGAACAAGGCTGTTACCTGCAAAAACCCTCCTGAGCTTTGGGCCGTCCGCCTTGAAAGGACATGAGCCCTGTGAAGAAGCAAGGAGTGCCACACAAGCATCATCCAGTGTCCAACTTTTAAGGACATTTTCGAGACAGTCAAGTCCTCGAACTGCATCCGGCTGCAATGCTGACTGTTGTCATGCCGCAGTCACCAGAGCCGTCCGAAACACCTTGACCAGCATACCAGATCCGCCAGCCACCACAGAGACAATGATTCTTGGCCGTGAGCTGCAGCACCGGACAGCCTGCAGACGTCCGTCCAGCCTCGCTTGCCGAACTGCCTGCCGCCTGGTATCCGCAGCTGTCACCCGCCACTAACTCTGTCTCAAAGGTTGCAAAGCACCCTGGAACCACCTCGTCGTTGTCAAGCACCAAGAACTTCCTCAGGACCAGGTACTTTGTGGTTCTGCCCCCATGGTCCTTCTCCGAAGGCCCAGAGAGACAGTTACGACTGTTTGCCCCTTTGGTGCTGAAACCAAATATTCTTGAACAGTAAGACTGATTACTTTTCCAATTACCCTCCTGTCAGTATCCAGAGTGCATCCCTTTCCTTCATGAAACTGTCTATCCTCTGTGTTCCTTTACAGGCTGGGTTCTATTTTGTAGTGTGCTAGAACTGTCTGTTATAGTAATAATAAAGTAGATATTTGTATCGCACCTTGACTGGACAGTCCCTTTTATCATTGGGTAATAATTGTATTTCACTGTGTTGCAACTAACCAACGATCCGCGATCTTGCAGAAATAAGTCTGCCATTCCGTCCACGTTACCAAAATTGGATACAGAGGTCTTATAATTCACTTGTATTCCAATCTGTTCGGATCCCTTCTGGTGTACTATAGGTGTGGGGTTGATTGGTGGTTTAGAAACCGATATTCATCCTGGACCACTGGTGCCCCGCAAGTTGATTTTTCACAACCACCCAGCCCAAAATCCTCAGCAGTTGCTGGAAGGTTTGAAGCTGGGTGATGATGATTTTTTCACAAAACTTTTTGGCAAAGTAAACAAAGGTACCAGTAAGGACGAGAGATGATAGTTATATGTTAGGATCTGAAGGGACTTTCTCAAAGAAACAATGGCTACGATGAGTTCTCATGTTCGCGGCCCAGGAATTTAGAAGGCGCATTCATACAGGGCACACTAAGAAGCCAGAGGTCTTTCAGCGCTGCATTGAGATGAGATTTAAGAGCGATTTGCCGATTTCAACAGCAACAAAGCTTTCAGGTCTGTGTCAATATTTGTTCTGGATGAGTAGAGCCGGAAGTGCTTCATTTATTGGAGTAGCAGAAATCCGTTTAACGGAAGGGAGGGTGGGAGACTCAGAGCACCAGCCCTGAACGCACAAACTGAGCAGCATCTAATCACTGACCGAACAGTGATGGTCATTGCCTAAAAGGACTGCTGAAAGGTGGGGGTAAACTATTCAACACCCGGTGGGTGATTTCCAGCTTCAAAACTTTCCCCTCTTAGGAAATCTGATTTTCTGATAGTGTCTCCTCTTTTGTGAGTCACTTTAAGAGACGTTTTATCTTTGGGGAAATTCATTTTGCCACAGCATGGCTCTAATGTTGAAAGCCGCGTGTACAAACAAGAGTGGGAAGGTGTTCAACCAACCACAAGGTTTGCTACATGGTCGCCATGATCAGTATCCGCTCCTTTACACAGCTTCAGTTATCTGATTGGTTTTATATTTGTATTCCATTCCTATTTTTGCACTGACGGGATCTATAGTTAGTAGTGGAGGATAGTTAAGGGGCTAAGCACCTCAGAAAGGGGTCCAGCGTTCCCTTTGCAAGCTTGAATCCCACCAGGGCACACTCAGCTAGGTGAGTACATTGAGTGCCATTATTAAATTAGGTAATAACAACGCCCAATAGTACCCCAGACCGGCATGTGGCTCATTCAAGTTCCTTGGATTGCATATCTGCTGGTGTAGTCCCAACATATAAGCAAACTGGCTGTCAATCGTTCCCCCTCCCTGCCTCCCTTTTAAAGCTGGTCCCTGGGCTAATAACACTTGAGCTGGCACGCCAGAGAGGGTGTTAGGGCCATTAGCACCCTGGGTTACCAAATCAGTAACCTGGTGTGCTAACAAAAAAAATATTTCCATTCCTTAAAAGGGACGCTGTGCGCATCCCGTTCAATTAATGAAAATACTGATCCAAAATGGCCACCATGGTTATAGAAGGTGGGTCTCCATAAGCCCCTCTTCTATGACCATGGCAGCCAGAAAAGGGAAGCTTCTGCTGTGGCGGCATCATTCAGGTAAGTGGAGATGGGGATGGGCAGGGGGTGGGGTATTGGGATACTTTAAATAAAATGATAAGGGAGGAGTGCAAGGGCTTTCGGGGAGATTGCGGCCCACAGCAGAAGAGGCAGCTAGCGGATTCCGTGGAACATGGGCTGAGATTAAAGCTTTCAGTCTGCGTTTGCAGGACCTGATTGGCAGTGCCCCCCACCCGGGGTGCTAATGGACAATAGAAATGGGCTCTCTGTGGAGCTCCCTTTCCTTTTTCCAATGGCAGCACTAGCCAGCAAGTGCTATTTCATCCAAAAAAAAACTTTTAAAGACTTATTGGCAAAGCCAACAGTTTTGGCTTCAGTGTAAACATGGGATAGGCATTTGCCAGACACTGCCATAATTGTACTCTCTGGCTCTTAGATGGCAACAGCTGGAAACTGATGTGAGCATATGGACTTATGATGCTTGGCAAATGCCTATCTAATACTTATAAACAAGCAAAAACTGTTGGCTTTTCCAGTCCTTGTTTCTATTAGTAATTTAGTGCTTGGACAGCCACCTTGTCCATAAATTAGGTGGCTGTAGCTATAACTAAAAGCGTTCCCAGGACGGTGTGTTTTGGTAGCAGGCCAATAGTGGGTGGATTTTGCCATAGGGGTTTGCATGGCTATGGGTGGTCAGCAGGTGGGTAAAAGCCAAACAAGCTGGGGGCCCATTCTAACATCCCAAGATTTGCCTAGCTGTACTCAAACACACTCGTTTTGGATTATAAGTGATGCTAAAGCATCTCCTAATAGCCAATTAAAAATGCCATTAGCTCCTGGGTATTCTTCCAGTGTGCTACTGGCAATAATGTTTGTGCTTTGATGACTGGGATCGGCCACTGCGTGTAATGCCTCATTTGCTGCCTAAGAAATCTGTCTACCAGAAGCCCTATTGGGTGAAACTACTCTTCCAGCTCTGGCTTTATCTTCAAAAGTCATGAACACCTGTGTGCCAGAAGAGAGGAGGCACAGGGCCATCAGAATAGTTCACCTCCTAGGCTTAACATGTCTGTGGAAGGCTCTGCCTTTTTAAAGGGTGGTACAAGTCTTTCTAGTAGGGATTCAGTATTTCATTTCTGTGACTCTTAATGCAGGCCAATACTTTCATGTTGTCATCTGATATTTCTTTATTATGTATGATAATTAAACCAATAGGTAACCCCTAAGCCCATATGGGCTTCAGTTAGTTTGAGGGTTACATAAGACATAGGTATAATTGTATTGACATCATTAGGGAAGAAGGGAGGTTAGTCACAGAAATAAACACACAGACACAATGGAGGGTTTATTCAAGTGTATTTATTAAGTGTGTATATGCTTTGTACTTTGCTCATCTGGGTGTACAAAGGCACCCTCAATGAAGGGAACACATAAAATCTTCAAGGGCTGGACAATGGGCAGGTCACCCCTGCTCGAGAGTGTTGACATATCTGCCACAAGGACTTTAGGATGGAAAAAAAAAGCTGAAAACAACTTTGGGAGGAAGGGTTCAAAGGAGAAGAGAGAGGCTGAACAAATACTTCCAGGGATACTGTGGCCTTGAGAAGCCCGCCCCCCTTCAAGGCTTCCAAGTTCCAGCAAGCCAGGACACCTATGCCACATAAGGCTAGGCGTGAAGTGTGATCCACAGGCTGCGTGTCGGTGCATATTAGGTGCTTACGCAGCCTGATGGTGAGATGGCCTGTCCCGGGAACAGAAGGACCGTACCCGCAAAGGCTAGCTATGCCTGCTTCCAACCCCTGGTAAGCCGGGGCCATGCGAGCATGGTGGCCCGGGTAAAAGGAAGAAGCTGGTGGCCTGTGGCAGCTATCATCCCGTCCAGAAAACCAGAGTGGGCCGGCCCGAAAACCAGCATAAACAGGCTCCATGAGTGGTGTCACCTGGGAAGAAGTCACACCCTGCTAGACATCCTGGCCTGCCCCGGGGGCCAGGCTGGGTGGCCAAAGAAGAACCAAGTCCCGGTCAAATGTGAGTCAGCGGCCCATGTGAAGGGGCTGCCCAACCCCAGGCTGCATGAGTGGTGCGGGTCAGGACCGGTGTTATGGCCTGAGTGCTCTGCGGCCCTCCCAGGCACTATAACGGGTGGACTGGGAAGACTAAAATGTCCTGGGCCATCTGCGCAGTGCAGCCAGGCGAACATAGCAATGGCCGTGGGGAGAAATCAGCCCACCCCAGGGCCATATATGATGGGGCCATGAAGAGTTGCAAAACCCCTCTGTTCTGGGCACGTGCGCAGAGTGACTCACACCAGCGAACTGGCATTGGGGCCAATCAGGGTGGGCGGTTAGACATGGACCCACCGGGATGGCACATGGTAAGCGGGACCAGGGCAGGGCCGAGTGTGCTACTCACACATGTGGCAAGCCCAGGGAGCAATGAGTCTCAACTAGGGAACAGCACCTGCACCACCATTGAGGAAATGTTGATGGGGTGATCTAGCCCTGGAAAGTTAGACCTTCACTGCCTGCATATGCCTGTAAACTAATTTCAGCACTGTAATGGAGGCAATTATCCAGTAAACCCAGCCACGAGGGGCAGGATGAGTAACCCGTTAAAGGCACCAGTTGTAGAGTTGGGTTTAGGGGCCATCCATGGCCTAGTGTCAGGATGCAAATTGACAAGGGGGGGTCCTGGGAGTCTCTCTGCCAGGCATTAGTCCTGGTTACGAGAGACTTACTCAGAGTCTTTAGCTCACTATCTTTCACAGAGAAGAAATATCCCAAACATATCAGTCTTTGTCCTGCCCTGGGGCAGTCCAGCACCGAAATGCTAGGCAATTCTCCTCTGAACAAGAGTACCAACAGCATCCCCAGACACGTGTTTCGATCTGGTTGGACCTCATCAGTAGGGAGGAGCTGTGCCTCTCTAAGAATAGTGAGCAAGGGGTCCACGTCTGGATTCCCCTAGTAACTTAGGGTGAGACCCAAAGTTACTTGAATATGCAAATTGACAAGGGGGGTCCTGGGAGTCTCTCTGCCAGACATTAGTCCTGGTTACGAGAGACTTACCCAGAGTCTTTAGCTCACTATCTTTCACAGAGAAGAAATATCCCAAACATATCAGTCTTTGTCCTGCCCTGGGGCAGTCCAGCACCGAAATGCTAGGCAATTCTCCTCTGAACAAGAGTACCAACAGCATCCCCAGACACGTGTTTCGATCTGGTTGGACCTCATCAGTAGGGAGAAGCTGTGCCTCTCTAAGAATAGTGAGCAAGGGGTCCACGTCTGGATTCCCCTAGTAACTTAGGGTGAGACCCAAAGTTACTTGAATATTTTATTATTTTAGACTAGCCTATTTTGATCTGCACCTGCCCATGCCTATGTAAGACTAGCCTAGTTGATTTGCACCTGCCCATGCCTATGCTAGACTAGCCTATTTGTTTTGCACCCGCCCATGCCTATGTTAGACTAGCCTATTTGATTTGCACTTGCACAGACTATGTTCTCCAGAAAGATTCTGCAGACCTCTCTACTGTTCATTTTACCGTTAATCCACACAACTATGCCCCAAATCAGGCACTCACCTTGTCCCCTCCTTGACAGAAACAATAGACTCTGAGCCAGACTACTGTGTCTTTATGAGTCCAGAACTAACAATAACAAGAATCTAAATCCCTGCTCCAGCTACAACACTATTACCCCATGCCATGAGCCGGCACCCAGACTACCGACATCTAACGATAAAACTAACCAACCCAAACCGACTGACATTGGAAATCAGGAGCCAATAAACATGACCACTATATCTGGAGCTCTTATTAACGTCAAATCACTAGTGGCTCATACCACGGAAATAGCAGACCTCCTATCCTTTGATGATCTTGACATCCTAGCCGTCACGGAATCTTGGATGCATGACGCAGCTGGTCCAGCCCTCACGCTGGCAACACCCGACAACTATCAAATAATTAGAGTGGACAGACCCAATACCAGAGGGGGCAGCTTAGCTATCATAGTGAAAGCCAACCTTGCCATAAGACTTCTGACTCCACCCCCACTTAAATCTTGTGAATTACTCATTGCCAAATTGCCCATCTCCAGCTGCCGCACCTTAACAATCTACCTGATATACAGACTTCCAGGGCCTACCGGCACCTTTGAGGAGGATTTATCTAGTCTTCTGGCCAACAACACTAAAGACTCCTTGCAAATATTAAAACTGGGCAACTTCAACCTGGGATTTAATGACCCAGAGGACAAACAGGCCCAGGCAATAGCAGCCATGTTTGCAGAACATGGACTAACCGAAAAATGTCTTTACCCCAACACACATCAAAGGAAGGACCCTAGACTGGGTAGCCAACCTGAATTGCATAACCACTATCACTAAGATAACACCACAAATGTGGACTGACCACCACCTAATTGACTTCTCCATAGCAATAGACAAACAAGTATCCAAATCTAAAGTCATGGCAACACCTCTCCCCACCAGATCCAAAAAAAAACATCACGCCAGACAAACTTCTACCACACCTCCTTCCCTCTATTAACTCTCTCCCAAGCAACTCTGACCCCAACTTCCTTGTTGAGGCATATAACAACACTATGACTAAGGCCCTTGCTTTCATTGCGCCTCTCAAACTACGCAAAAGTAAACAACAGGCACACCTCAATGCCTGGTTTACCCCCCACCTTAAAGAACTAAGACTCCAAAAAAAGAAAATTAGAATCCATGTGGTGACACTCCCTTTCAGACGAAAACAAACTCCAACTAACCCTCTTTGCAAACAGCTACAAAAAAGAAATAATTTGTACCAAAAAAAGATCTCTTCAACGAAAGAATTTCCAATGCCAGCTCCAACACCAAGGAACTGTTTGTGATCCTACGGGAGCTAGAATCCCCCAAAAAGACTAACAATGGTGCACCAGCATTCAGAATGCCCTATCCAACAACATAACAACACTTCAAAATAAAATTGCCAAAAAAAGCCTCCTTGTCCCCCACTGAGACACAATTTACCAGCCCCATTACAGCTACTAGCATTCCAGCCCCGTTCAGATTCACCAACGTTTCCATTCAGGAAACTGAGAAAATGATAAAATGATTGCATCTCTGAAGCCATCTAACTGTAAGGGCGACAACTGTCCTGCCCAACTAATCAAAGATGCTGCGAGAGACCTAGCGCCTTTCATCTCAAAACTAATTAATGCCTCCTTCACGTCCAACACTGTCCCAAGCAACTTAAAAGAGTCATGGGCTCTACCTCTTCTCAAGAGACAGACTCTACACCCCTCCATCCCCACTAACTACAAGCCCATTACTCTTTCTCCTTAAAATAATAGATAGAGTAGCCTACCTACAAATTCAGAACTATCTTGAAGTTAACCACCTTCTAGTCTCTCGCCAATCCGGATTTAGGCCACAAGATGGCACGAAAACAGCCTTAATCGACCTTAAAACTCAAATTGACAAGCTCAATGACAAAGGAAAAACTGCTATGCTGCTCCTCCTTGACCTGTCGGCAGCTTTCGACTTGGTGGACCATGCAGTTCTGGGCAAACACCTAGCGTCGGCAGCCCACTTTTTCGAGTGATGCTATAGCCTGGGTCCAGTCCTTTTGAGATAATAGGACAATGAGAGTTTTCTCCACATCGGCATCGGCGGACCTGATCCAGACTACATGCAGCGTTCCACAAGGCTCTTGTGTCTCGCCAACCATGTATAACATATTTACCAAGCTCTTATTTGACGAACTGGACAAACTGGATGTCACCTACATGAATTATGCGGACAACACCCAGATTCTCATTCCCCTTTCGGGCAACTTTGTCACTGATACGGCCTTGGGAAATGAAATATACCTCCTCATTCAGGCATGGATGGCATCCCATGGCCTCTGCCTGAATGATGACAAAACAGAGATCCTGATTCTTGGGTCCGTGGCCAACCTAAAAAAAACTTAACTCCAACTATTCCACATTCAACATAGATGGCAATATAATTAAAGTATCTAAAGAGGTGAAAACGCTAGGATTCTACCTTGATTCCACCTTAACCCTAAGGAAACAGGTAAACTCCATGGCATCATCCACCGCTTACACCTGTAAGCTCATCAGGGCATGCAGACCATTCCTAACAAAAGCTAGCTTCATCATTCTCGCCAATGCCTTAATATTGTCAAAATTGGATTACTGCAACGCCCTTTACCTAGGGGCCAAAACATATATTACTGACAAAATTCAAATGCTACAGAACAATGCCCTCAGGACCGCCCTGAACATACGTAACAGAGAACACGTATTTAACAGGAGAAGAGAACACCATTGGCTAAAGATAAGCGACAGGATCCTTCTCAAAACAGTCTCACTAACATTCAACTGCCTCAGCAACGCAGCTCCCCCCTATCTAACTGAGAGAATAGTTAGGAGAACTTCGACCGGCCCCTCCAGAGCGGCCAACTCCCACTGCCTAGGGATACCTAGATTTAAGCTTACAAAATCTGGTGGAAGCAGCTTCCCGGCAAAAGCCGCTCAGTCCTGGAATGCACTACCACTAGCTCTCAGAACTGACCAGTCCTACTTCAGCTTTAGGCTGCCCTCCAATGATGTATGATCCCACCTGACTAACCCCGCTACATTAACCCATGTATCAGCCTCTGTAACCTTTTGTACTTCCTCTCTGTACTTGCTTGTATCTTTTTGTACTTGACCTTCTGCCTCACTGTATCTTTCTCACTGTGTAACTAAGCTTTAAGTATCCTTGTACCTTGTTGCGCGCAGTTACCCAAGGGTTCGGTGCGTCCTACAAATCAATAAATAAACCAACAAAGAAACATTTCCCTTAAGGGCATAAGACAATTAGGGCAGACTGCATTTGCCAAGCTAGTTGAAGGAAATGTTTTTAGGAAACAACGGGATTAACTAAAGGAATGCTGGAAGCCCAGGAAAGATGTGTGTTGGGGCCTGCTCAAGGCCCACATTAGCGGGGGTTCCTAATGGGGGTTATCCTTTAACCCCATCAATAGACAGGGCAGCCATAGTGAAGATGATATAGCAGGGGGGCGGGTCAAATATATATTTGCTGTAAAGGGCTAAAAACTCGTCACAGTGTGCCATATTTTATTTTGATCAGGGAACTCAGGTCTGTAGCCTACCTCCTGTTAATGTGTACTTTATTCATTTACAGGTTGCTTAACCTTCTTCGCCATTTGCATGTTGACTCTGGGGATGCTGGGTGTGGAGTGGTCCTACCCTGGTCTATTGGCGATGGCCACACCAGTGGGCCAGGGCACCTATAACTCCAGGGCTACAAATACATTTGTTATGTTACATGCCAATCATGCTAAATTCCCTTTGCAATGGTCTCAACTCAATGTGGGCTTCTGTGGGTGAGCGAGTCCTGGATCTGACAGTTCATAGCCTGACATGGCATTACACACATTATTTGTAGAGTCCTGGTATCCGTGCAACAAACACTGTGGTGTATCAGCTTCAAAACAAGGTGTATTAACTTCATCAGTTTGAGGTTGAGATAAAACTCTTATTAGGATTTGGGATCTTTCCACGACAAAACATGATAATCTTCTCTGAGAGCAAACTAAGCAGCACAATGTCATAATTGTGTACATTATAAAGTCCCAGGGTTCGCAATATAATGGGACGGGGTTCCTTCATGAGTTCCCTAGTCTACTACACTCTCTTCGGGTTAATGATAAGATAAGATAATCTCTTATAGGGTTAATGGAGAATAATACTTTTAGTTTCGTGGTGATATTTAAACACATGTTTTGTATTAGATTATTTAACGTGTTTACAGTCGCAATCTTTAAAGCAAGATATTGGTCAGATTATTGAAGACGCATAAGATAGCATTTATTTGCATGTATACGGTTTGTATTTCATGTTGTTAAGTGAGTTGACCATGAGTCGTGAGCAGTGTCGATGAGGTGACCAAAACACAATAATAACATTTAGCATAAGAATGATCCTTATGCTGAATGTTATTATTGTGTTTTGGTCGTTAAATAGTCTAATACAAACATGTGTTTAAATATCAACACGCAACTATGTCTGTCACGGTACTCAATCACGATAATTGCACACATTGTCACTCTCACACAAATGCACAGCCTTGACAAAGACCCTGTGTTGAAACACGTGTTGGCAATTCTTGACATGCAAATGGCATACATTTAACATGCAACTGTATGCAAATTTGTCTGCCAAACTCGGGCAGCTACTGTGACCTGTAAGTGACTCCAATAAAGCAATCCCACTAAGTCAGTGCCTTGTCTGGGATGCCCAAGGGAAGCCCTTATTTATATATTTTTATGGAAAGTTATAATCTGGATGATGAACCCTTGTATAACACCCCTCTCTTAGAATCCCCCTTGATTCCACTGAGCCAAGAAGTAGGCTTGTTTTGCAAATTTAAAAGGTTTATTTGAAAAATTAAACAATATATATATATATCACACTTTTATAATAAATTAATAATTGATATCACACTTATGAATATAATGTTGATCAACAATGGGTAACCTGACACTAGCACACTTCTTTACAATCAATGAGGAGTTGGTATAGGATGGATAATTCAGCGAAAATACTTTTATGGTTTCAAGGGAAAAGCAATGAGGAATGAAATGCAGTACAGCAATAACTTGATATGATTTTAGCAAAAGATAATATAATCACTTTTTCTCTGGCAATTCCCCCCCCACCCCTCTATGCAATGCAAGAAATGGAAGGAGGAGCACACAGTTCTCAGGAATGCAATCAAATACAATACAAAATTCAGTTCCCCCCCAGCAAGCTTAGAGGAAAACAGGTAGAAGTTTGAAACACAGGCGCATTACTTTAATATGGTTTGCAAGGAAGTGAAAAGGTGCTAAAATTGCTTTTAATTCCCTCTAGAGGTTCAGGGTAGGTGATGGCTACTTTATATTAGTTCAGGCTCACTTTAGCAATGCTCTATGAGTAACTAGCAGGTTAAATGAATTTTAGCAAAGGAAAGCAAGGAGCTGCTGACTTTTTTTCTGGAGAAGAAATCAGGCCAAATCGCAAATCACGGTAAAATTTGCGAGTGCGTGAATCGTGATTACGGCAAAAGTATAAGGAGTAGCAAGTCGGTTTTAGGTTCGTTGGAAAGCCTAGAATCTAAGCTTTTAAAGAGATACGGACAATTTAGTAAAGGTAGCTTTTCGGATTTAAAGTAAAACTCAAAATGACAGGTGACAGTTTGCAGCTTTAGAATGACAGATGACAGCTCGCAGCTTTAGAATGACAGATGACAGGATTACTGGGAGGCAGTTCTACTTAGGTTAAAATAGTTTGCATTAGATTATTTTAACTAAGGGATTGGGTTTCGCACAGTTCTGGCAGTACTCACACTATATTTTTAGAAGGACTGGGCCTCGTCACGGATCGGGTCAACTGGACTGGACTTCGGGCGGTTCTGCTCACAGCGTCTGGGTCAGCTCTGCTCTGCTGGTCTAGCCTCTCTGGATACAGCGGCCTCTGGTTCTGGATACAGCTCTGCTTTCCGGTCCGGATCAAGTGGATTCTGGATGTAACACTGCTTTCTGGGTACTGGCAAAAGTTCTTGGCAAAGAATTCAGACAGCTCGCCTGGCTGTGGAATAGTTTGCATATGATTTTAAGGATGCTGAGGCCTGCTGAGAAGAGTTCTCAGTTTGTGGGTTTAGGCCCTTTCTTTACGTTCTGAAGTAAAGTTCTGGTCTCTGGAGATTGATGGATGTGAATTCTGGAGTCTCCCGGCAGAGCGTCCCGCAGAAAATGGAATTGAATCCTCTACCTTGGTTTCAATGTTCCTTTTATGTGTTTTGAAAGTGGGTGTGTGCGTAGCATCACTAAGCCTGCCCCTCTCTTGATTTGATAGGTCAATAGATTCTTTGGTCCCTGATTTGGGAAGGGATAGTGTGTCAGAGTGATGTCATTTTTATGGCCTCCAGAAAGAACACTCCCCTCTCATCTTTACACACAAATCTATTTCTGTTCCAAATACATATTTCCCAGGTACACAAGTGGTTGACATTACATGTACATATTACACATTGCTTACGGTAGTCTCTGTTCCGACTGGCTTTTCTAGGAGCTTGCATTCAAAAATGGCAACTTATTTTCGATTTTAGTGGGTTTTGCAACATTGGTTTTTCATCTAAAATTATGCAAATGTACACCCCCCTTCCACACATATCCCAGTAAATTTCCAGGTCGCTAGCCTAAATACTGTGTGTGCAATATTCATAATTAGCTGGGTTTTGCACCAGACATCACACAAATTGGAGTTTGGTCTTGAATTGTGGGCACAGTTTTAATTTTAAGGATCCCCAAATTACACATTTCTGTCATCTGGTTACAAAGAGTTATCAGTATTTTTATGAAACATATATTTGCCTTCAATTCAACTCCCCAAAGTGTTTGGGTCCGCCTCCAGAAGCTTGGGTGGGTCAGGAAACACATGTCTCTCCTTGCTGGCAGAGGGCTGTTGACAGGAAACACTTAAAATTAACATACCCCATTGAAGGGGAAGAGTCTTTTGTGTGGGCTCTAGCAAGCTGAAGGAAAACCCCTCCTTCTCACTCAGAAGGGCCATGTGATATCCTGCCTCCTGGTGTGGGAATCTCTTAGGTGTTAAGATTTCCCAGCCTCTTGGCCTCTGGGAACAGCAGGTGGCTAAGATTTTTTAATTAACCAACAGGCTTTGAAGTCCAGCTGACTCAGGTCCCTTTGTCAGCTATTGAACTCAGTTCTCCTGTCAGAGTTTAGACCGCTAGCGCTGCCTTGTGGAATTTGTCGGTACTGCATCCATTTAGGAGTTGTCTTGAATTTGACAGGAGATTTTTGCTATTGTTTTGATAGGCATCCTTACATTAGAGTGGTTATGTGGAACCCCCCCACAAGAAGGTTGAATCTTTAGAGTGGTCTTGTGCCCATGATTTCAGCAACTTTTTGACATCAGTAAAACTGATTTTTGAACAAAGGTCTCCGGTATTAGCTATCTTGCAATGTTTGAACTTGACATTTGGAGCTTGCCCTCAAAGAAACAGAGGTGATTTAAAAGCGCTTTTTCTCTGACAGGTGCTGCTATTTTTCCTTTGGCACCACCTTTCACTCCTGGCGCTTTTGGTATGCGCACAACTGCGTGGTTCTCCTCGACTCTGGGATGGAATGATGGGCGGCGAAAGCTCATCCCCACATCTACCCAGTCTATTGATTCACCATGGGTCAAAACCCTTCACAGACCTAACCAACGCACCATTAAAATTGCCCAGATTTACCATCTAACGGTGTACGACAGTTATTGGAGATTCATCCTTGGGTACTACCATACCACATGGCAATTGCCATACATAGCGCCATGGTAACTGAGGTTCCAAACCCAATTCTCCATTTCAAAGTAATATTGCACTGCTGAAAAGTGGCTTTACACTGCCGACACTGAATCGCATATCAAAGAGTCTTGTTTGAATGAAAACTAGGCCACTATTCTGCAACTGCCTAATTACTTCCATGAAACATCCATAGAATCCTATTGCACAAAGGGATTTCTGAACCTTGTACTGGCTACACCAAGGGGTGCCCTTTTTCCAGAATCTCAATCCTGGGTGAAAACCTACTATGCAAATGCCCCCAGACAGATACTACGTACACAAATCCAATTACTTATGGACTTTTTGAGGCAAAGTGCAATAATGGGCTGCCCGGCTAGGCCATTATATAAACCATTGTATCAAGCAAGGCTCCCATCGGCAAGTATAACTCGATAGACCAGTGAGCCATGTGGTATGACCAGCAAAATTAAGCAGGCACGGCTACACCAATGTGGCGACATGCCCTTTTGCAAATCCTGCCACACCCACAGCACTGCTGGGCTCCGAATCCTGAACTGGTATGGCGGGTTTAACAGTGCAGGAAGGACATTTTTCACAATGTTGACCAGCTCTGATCGGATATTAGTTGTATTTTACATAGGGCCCGAGCTGGCCTTGTTGAGTCTTCCAGCATGTGGGGGCGTGGGGATGCACAGAACGCACTCACTCCCTGAATTGCTTTGGAAGGTAGTTTTTACCCTTATGCCATTATGCTTTGTAAGTCATGATCAGTAGCTGAAGCGCATTCTAAATTCATCCGAGAGCCAGCGCAATGACACTGTAATGATATCAGTGGCGTCTGGTGGGGAGTCAGATATGTGTTATTTTGTAATTTTATCTAACCATATGAATGCGTTCTTAAAAAATACCAAGGCTAGAATTGTAACTGATTCAGCAGATCAGCAGATGGATCTTTCTGTAGTGAGTGGAGCCTAGCCAACATCAGACTCCCGAGAGCTGTGCTCAGCCCAGGCTTTGGAGTGCGAGTTACAGGCCACAGAAACACTAGCCTGTCCATCACAGGAACACATATAAGACCCAGTGCTCTCCCTCAATATAGCCAGGGACAACACTTTTCAGAAAATGTACCGTAGATATAGAAAACTTCCAAAATAACCACCAAAACACCTACCCCGTCAGAACACGCCCATTCTTGCAGCAACCCCCCTAATAAATGCAGCCTCAGAAGCAATTCAGAAATATTTCTCCCCGGAAACAGACCATTGGCATTTCCTATGCTAGCAAAGACCTACTATATCAATGATTTACTCCGTGCACAGGGCACAGGCGCGTATGAATCTAAGAGTGCTCATTGTCCCTGGTGTTGCTTTCCACATCATAACACACAAGACTCTTTCTCTAATGTTATATAACCTAAGGGAAAACATGCAGAGTGAATAAATCACTGTGTAATGTCTTCAAAAACTAGCAACAGTTTAAAATCACGTTTATTAATATATCTATATCTTTAAAACAGCCAATATCAACAATGAATCATGACAAAGTGCAAACAGTGCAATAAAGTGCTATGGGGTTAGTATTCAGGTGCAAATCATGCGATGCACTACGTTGCAAAGCTGACATTCCAAATGTCTAACTCCGATTGGAGTGAACATGTCATCACTCCACGGAGAGATGACTTGAACTGGCACGGTCCCTGTATCATACAGGTCATTTAATCCTTGTCTTTGCTACAGTGGTGTGTGAATTCCCGAGACCCTATGGAGATCAGATTATTTTAGCCGTATCTGTATAGCATTTAGTTTTAAGGCTGCTACGACACTGCCACCAGATATGAAAGACTTAAGAGCATGCCAGTGTGTTTGTACCATGGGGCTACATGTTTAAAATAACCTGTTTTCTGCTTCTACATGGTTTTGGGCTTAGCAGTCATTTGTATTAAAACCATCCCCATCATACACATCATCATCAGCAGCTATATTCGGGATAGAAACATAAAAGCAATAGTACAACCCAATCAATTACACATTCTAAAAATCAGTGACACTACTATAAACAATGCACGCAAGCAATGCGTAAACACTAGATTCCAGGAGACGATTTTGCACTAAAATACAATGGGCCTCATTACGACCCTAGCGCTAATGGGGTAACGCCGCTGGAAAAGGCTGCAGCGCCGTTAACCCGTTAGCGCCTTACTACGAGGTCCCTTTGTGGGACCCGACCTGAACGGCTGGTCTAGACCAGCCGTTAAAGTAGGGACCCGCAAAGGGACCTTGGTGCTAAGTACGGTACCGCAACTTGCGCTACCGTACTTAGCGCCTTCCCCAGTCCCATTGAGCCCTATGGGGCAAAAATGGGAATGTGGAAGGGCCAATGTTCAATGAGGAATTACCGCCCGGCCATCCTTGGAATGGGGTGGAAATTACCCATTGAACATTGGCGGACTCGTTACGACACCGGCACCAACCATGGTGCTAATAGCGCCATGGTTTAGCGCCAGTATCGTAATCAGGGCCAATGTATGAATTCATACAACCACGTTAAAATATATACCACCTAATACACCGTCGCCAGATCTGATTCAGAACATTTCCAGGACTCAAACTGGTATCAATTGCTGGGAAGAGAAATGTTTAGTCAGTCTGGATCTCCTGGTCCAGGCCCGGTGTATAATAAAAATATAGTTTCTTTTACTGATAGCTTTGAGGAAACGAAGGTCAGGGGTGCACAGCAACACCTGTGTAATATGATTTAACTTTACAAGTTAATGTTAATGTTAAATGTATTTGTACCGTGCACCGTCACCAACGGAATTGGTCCCCAGGTGCTCTGGCGGATATGTAAACAAGAAGGCAGGGTGGGTTAGTAGGGTGAAGAGGGAGTTGGAAAGTGAGAGTAGTGGTGTGCTGTGGGCAGCATCAGTTCGGTTTTCCCTGTGCGCTGGGCTTTGGTGTGAATATCGGACCGATGCAAGACCTTGTGTGCTCTTGGTGCAGTGTATGTGTTGTTTGTTTGCTGTTGCAGCGTGGTGAAGTGCGTGCGGCTTGCTGAGCGAGAAGATGGTTTTGTGTATTTTCGTGTGAGTTTAGGTATGCAGAGATTTGACCATAGGGTTAAGGGGTTATAGATCTCTTAGTCAAGTGATATATCTCAAGTGACAGTAGGAATTTGAAGACAAACAGATATACACTATTTTTCACCATGATATATCCACATGCCTCTACTCTATGAAGCCTTATTCCCGAAAGGTGGCAACCTTGCCTAACAGTTGCTGGTGTGTCAGTAGACGGTGCACATAAGAAAATATATCTATTGTCAGTGTTTCAGGTACACCACCTCAAGACATGGAAGCCCACCTAGATAGGAACCACTTACACCGAATTCATCCACCCATGATCATCTGATGGTACATCCATCAATGTACCAGACAGGGCACAAGGTTGCCAATCATTTACCTACCAAGTCTCAGGGTTTGGAACAAGCTTGTTTGAGTCATCAAAGCTAGAAGGAACATGGCGAAAGGCCAGGGTTCTGTCATTTTGCCACCTGCTGGGAGAATGCCATAGGAGATGAAGCAATGCCAGGGAGGAAATAGCTGTGCTAACCTGAAAGGAGAGCGTCGCAGTGATACCCCGTATGTGGGAAAACCTACAGGGGTGCGCAGCACCTGTGAAGTAGGTGGAAATGTTGTCAAAGCTGCAGATGAAAAGATCTAGGCTCGTTGGTTCTGAGGTTGGTGTCAGAGATCGAAAGTGTTAGGTGGACAGATAGCAAAGAGGGGAGCATGAACAGCGGAACAAAGTGCCGTATGAAAGTATTGCTTGAGTGACCAACCCTGAAAAGAGGGCATGCATGGCCAGCGGGTAGAGATGGGAATGAGTAGTCACAGGGGGTGCTGCGAGATAACCCCCACCCACAAATGCAAAACATGGACGCAGATGGTGGAAGGCCGAAGGGAAGCAGCTAGCATTTTGGGGCATGGGAGTCACAAACGAAAGGGAAGTGTCATTCCAGCACCACCAACAATAGACCAGCAGTAGAGATTGGTGAAATAAAACAGGCAGCCTAGGGAACTAAATCCAAATGAGCTCCCATGTTTCCCATATAATAAAAAACAAATATCTTCTCTGTACAGAGTTCCCAACGACTTGGTTCCTAGAACAATTTCTATGCTGCACCCCCTCTCTCTCAATGCTAGATTGTTTCAGCTGGGATGACAAATACACACCTACACCTGTTTTGCATTTTGATTGTTGTTTGTCATAATGTAATGCTGGAATGCTGGCTCGCGTAGCTACACATTCATCATTCCACATTCTTGGTGGTTGGAATGGGGCTGAGTGGCGGTGCGTCTACAGGGTCTGTATTTCCAATAAAAGACTTACCTTTACCTCGCCTTGCCTCCACCATTACTTCACTGGCGACGAGGGTTGTGGCGGCAAGGTGCACAACCCAGTACACCCATGCGTGTGAAGCGTGCTTACACCAAGACTGCTTGGTCACCGTTGCTGTTCCTCTGCATCCTGGGTGATGGCAGCGGCAAGAAGAGGAAGCACTGCAGCCCACACTAGAGCACCCATGGGCGGCGGCCACCCAAAATGTAGGCCATATCAAGCCCTGACCGTTGGAGCTTGGAGACTTTGGTGCAGATGAGATTATGCTATTGGAAAGGACCTAGCGACGTTGACGCACCCCATGGCCATCTTTGGTTGCCTAGGAACCCCAAGGACAGCATTGCTATGACATTTGCACACCAGCAAACAGCAAGGTGAAGCTGGCGGTGCAGCTGAGACACACAGTAGGAGGAAATAAAGAATAAGGTTACCAGCATTCATAGGCAACCAGCACAGGAGTTTTCCAGCTCCTGGCAAACAGCAAGAAACAGAGACCGGAGGTGGCAAGTGAGGGTACTGTGCTAAGGCAATCCACAGTAAGGTATTTTGGCACTCCAGGTGGATATGGCACCATGTCATTCTTATATCCAGTTATCTGTACTGCAAGAGGGCACAAGAGGTGAAGGGGTATAAGGGACAGCTATTCAGGAAGTCATTCAGTGCACTTTTGTGTAAGTTGCACACGCACTGTGACCCGAGCAACCACACTCAATCATGCAGCACAGCAACACCAGACCTCCCCCAGCATTATTAATGTCCCTGGGCGAACCCCCAGTCTTGTAGGATCTAGGGGTGTACGCATTCATAGTGTATATGAGAACAGCTTGAGGAGCGAGGTACAGTCATGATGAAAAGGAGGCATTATTGAATTGTCTTGGGACTGAAGGACTCAGAGTGTTCAGGCATCTTCCGGGTGAAGAAGTGTACATCCCAGGTGGCGTAGAAGGGGCGAGAGTAGTATGTGCGTATGAAATAGTTCTCAAGAAATTAGAAGGACGATTTGGGTAGAGTCCCAATGTGGTACTTGAACAATACCATTTTTTCTTTCAAGGCAAAAGGGTTGGAGAACGTATCGATGCCTACGTTATGGCTTTGCATATTCTCATATCCACGTGCAAGTTTACAGGTGTACAGGAAGAATACTTCAGAGACCAGATCATGATGAAAACGAGCAATTCTAAGGCCAGAGAAAGGTTATGGGTAGACAGAGATCCCCCTTTGGACAAGGTAATAGAAATTACGAGAGCCGTTGAGGAGTCTCGTGACAGTGTTCAGGTCGTCACTGAGAGGACAGACAGGAATAGTCAAGGGGAGTCAATCCAGGTGGTGTTGCCACCATCCAAAAGAGCAGCAGCGACACCAGAAAAAAGTCTGAGAGGTTTGAGGTGCAAACTAAAAGACTGAGTAGAATGAAGCAAAGGGGCGGGTTGAGTGAGGTGTACAAGAAGTGCGGTTGGTCGAGTCATCCCACAGGGGCAAAGGAAGCCCGGCATGGGCTGTGGACTGTAGGCGTTGTAAAACTAAAGGGCAGTATGCCAGGATGTGCAGGTTGAATGGTGAAGATGGCAGCGCTAAAGGGAGACGAAGTGTCAGGATGATTCAGGCTGACAGAGTTGCAGGGAGCACTGGGGCCCTTGACAGCAGTGTGATGAAGGAAGAGGTGATATTGCATGTTGAGTGGGGGCCAAGAGGGGGCCAATGGAACATTGACCGTGAATGGTGTGCCGTTGGAAATGTTGGTGGACACAGGTTCCCCTTATAGCATGATCTCTCCAGAAGTATACAGAACTTTGGGAAGGAGAGGTCTTCCCTCAAAGCTCAATAAATAAATGTATTGAGGTATGAATGGGATCGAATTTAATTCAAGGGACACAGCACAGAAGGAAAATTGTACGTGGCACATAAAGGTGCGAGCGTTTTGGGGTGGGATGAACAAGCAGCTCTTGACATAGAGGCACATCCTAGAAAGAATGTGCCTGTGCAGAGTGTGGAGGAACAGTCTGGTGACAACATGTCGGCACAACATTTATGTAGCAAGTACCCTGAAGTGTTTGCAGAGCACCTAGGCATGTTGCAGGGATTCTCGCACAAAATTGTCCTCAAAAGGGGGGCGGTACGCAAGGTGCAAAAGGTCAGGAATGTTCCCGTGTTGGCCAGGGAAGGGTTGAAGTTGGATGTAGAAAAAGTGTAGGAGGCGAGGATAATAGAGGAATTTGAGAGTTCTGAGTGGTTGTCCCCAGTGGCTTTGGTGCGGAAATAGGACAGAGGATTAAGGATGTGTGTGGATTTTAGGGAGCTAAAGTCCAATATTTGGGTTGATCACATCTCCTTCCAAATATCAATGCATTTCTATTGACTATGGGACATGCAGAGTGGTTTTCCACCTTTGATCCACAGTATTTTACAGTTTATGCATTTCCATTATTCTGTGGCTGTTCATGTCACTAGAAAGCACCTGTCTAGTTCTATGTAAACTTTCGTCCATGGTTTCTGTTTATTTTTGGTCCAGTTTGTTGATTTTGTTTTCTCCTTTTGTTTATTGCACATTTTGGTGGTTTGTTACGAAGGGGCGAGAAGTGTCATAATATAATGCTGGAATGCTGGCTTATGTAGCTACGCGGCCAGCATTCCACATTTTGGCGGTTGGAAGGGGGCTGAGTGGCGGTGTGGCCACGGTGTCTGTATTTCCAGTAAAAGACTTACCTTTACCTCACCTCACCTCCACCATTGCTTCATTGTTCCTGTATACCACAGCACATCTTGGAGTGTTATGTTTTGAATTTGGCAAGTGTAAGTCTTGAAAAGTGACTTGGTCCACAGATCACTCGGAGTTCCAGGTCCAAAAATGAATCATCTTTATTCAGTTACAGTGCAGAAAAGAACAGGAGTAGGTTACAAGACTCAGGTTACATAGGGGAACATCCACCGGCAACCCTCTCTCTAAGCCAACCTCTCATCCTCTGTCATTCAGAGAACACCCAGTAGAGAACATTCACACAGCATTGCATTTCCAGGCACTCATGACCTCACATACCTCCTGAGCAGAGTAGAAAGGAAGAAGGTGGCCGGTGGTTGTTCCCCAGTGTATCCTGTGTCTTGTAACCTGGTCCTGTTCTTATCTGCACTGTCATGGAACATAAGGAGACAGTGATATATGGGATCACATATTCCCAAATATCATAATGAGTTTTTCCACAACAGGCATTAATCCTCAAAGTTGGAAATCAGAAGCCACAGTTTCAGTACATATAAAAGTCAATGGAGCCCCTCCAAGGATTCTAAAGTGATATCTCCCTGAAACAGGTCATCTAATTGAAATGGGATGATGCTTTGTAATTGACTAGCAGAATGGTCAGAGATCAATTTCATTTTGACTGATACACGATATGAATTTAGAGAGGGGCTGAACCTCATCGAACAGGCTCTAAACCATTATGTACTTGCTGGAGAGCATGTGCTGGGGAACCCTATGTAGGCATTTGGATTTCATGAACTGAACACTGCTTCAGGGGACAGCTTTTGTGCATTAAATAAATACATAAAATAAAGGGTAGACCCTATTTTTCCAGTAATTAGGGGCTTGCGCCAATGGTCATCTCTTGACGTTGACCTTTTTAACATGAGCAAAACAGAGATGTAAATATATATAACACTGGTGCACTTACCATCGCCCTGTATTTCACTAACCTAAGAATTGATTCGCTGTATCAACAGCTTTAAGGAGGTGGCGAGGGAAGGGACGCTATGAGTGCTGCTGTCTGAATTGTGTGTACCTTTTGCTGCTGCGCCCCATGCACAGAGAGGTAGAGGAAAAAGTTGAGCTTTTTGGAAAGAATGATAATATTAATTTTCTGTGTTTGTGGGTAATTTGCTCCAAGTGAGAGGGTATTGATCCGATAACTCATGCTTCCTCGGGAGGATAGCTCAGGGCAACGGGTTCGCCTTGTAAACAAGAGGACACGGAGCAACACAGCTTCTATTAAGCGCGTTATAAATAACCAATAATAATAATTATAATTATATCATTCCTAAATTGGGAAAACCCAAAGAGGATGTCTCAAGGAGCTCTAGGATTCAGGGCTATGGGCATTTTTTGTGGGCTGTGCTTGTAGGTTTTCTCTTTCCCGGGCCTTGCTCTGCTATTTTAGAGAATGCTGTCTGAAGTGCTGCCTCCTTTTCTCTATATGGGCTTTTTATTTTTGTTTGCGTTCTGAAATGAAAAAAGGTGATGACTTGTACAGTTTCTGCATACAGCCCTACTCTGCTTTTGCCTTGTTTTGACCCACTGTGTTTGATCTCTCCATGGCAGAAAATGGCACCTCTACCAGAGCTGGAAATCCCTGGCCCCAAATCAAAAACCGCAAATGGCATCGCAAACCCCTATGGCAAGTATCAGCGTGCGGGAGCCGTACGGCAATGTGTTGCTGTGATTTCTGTCCACCTCACGCTAATGTCTCCCTGTCACTATTCTCTATAGCAGACAGCAAGTCTCCACCGGAACTCGAGAAGGCACTGCCGCCGGCCTATTCCACCCTTTCCTTGGTCAATAATGCAGCAGGCGAAGGGGACCCACGAGAGGAAGAACCGGTAGACCCATGGGACATGCCAGAACTGCAAAGCACAGGGCCCAGGTGGTCAGGTACTCACACATTCATTTTAAGCTGCCAGGCCCTTCTTTTGTGAGCTTTCAAATAAGACAACATGGCTCTTTATGAAGATGAAATGTTTGTCATTTATACGGTGTGAAAAAATGGCTTTTACTATTTGTAACATGGGGTATGCCAGTAACATTGCACCTTGATAAGTATAGAAAAGATGAAGAGGTGTTCTCTGAAAGCTTTTTTTTTTAATTAACATGGAGTTAGGGAGAAGTTGAGAGAAATGTCAGCAGTGCCATTTTATCATTGAAACTAGATGTATACTTCACTCTGCAGAGCGAGCACATAAAGCATCACTTCATCCAGCTGTGTGCTTAAGCGAGGCAGGGATGACTGATAGTGGCACACATCACTCCCCTTATGACAGGACGCAGCCAGGACGCTACTATCAACTTCATCATCTCCACGTAGAGAGCTGACTTAGCTGCACCAATACACAAAAGGTTATCAGAAAACCAGTACAAAAAACACACACATTCTAGATCCCCTAAAAACCCAGAAACGTTTAAAATGCTGTCTTGCCCATAATGAGTGTAAAAACAACAATTCTGAATCGGAAGCTTAGAGTAGGTAAGCATTTAAATCCTGGCACTTTCTAAAAGCAATGCCTGACAGCAACGTGTTTTCCCACATTTCGTTGTGACTGATTGGAGGTCCAAAACCACCAACAGCCAGACATTGCTATTGGTGAAACCATATCTGCTCGGGGATCTGCACTCCTAAGTGCTAGATTCCTGTGCATTTCGTGCTGTGTTGCGCGACGCCATGTGAAGGATCCACCCGTCACACAATGCCCCGGAATGCAGATGGAGAACCGGTGGCTGGAGCGGAGCACGGCATCCCTGCTTTTGCCTCCTTGGCTACCCACCCCGGACTGCTTTGAAAGGCCTGCTGCTGAATGTGGACAGGGACGAAGAGGAGATATTGAGAGCCCAGGCATGCTGCACTTCCGGTCCCTGCACACAGGCAGAGCATGTGCGTTGTGATATGATATGATAGTTTATTTATATAGCGCCTATACACAATGGAGGTCATTACGAGGTTGGAGGTAGCCATGGTGCTACTAGCACCATGGCTACCCCTTACCGCATTCCGGGTCTGGGTTCCCGAAATAGGGACTTACCGGGTCATTCCAATCTTGGAGGACCCGGTAAGTCCCCATTCCGGGAACCATTCCCCATTCCCATTCGAGCCCCCATAGGGCTCAATGGGAATGGGGATGGAGCTAATAACAGTACTGCAATTTGCGGTACCGTTATTAGCTCTGAAGTCCCTTAACGGGTCCCTTCCATAACGCCTGGTAAAACCAGACGTTAAGGAAGGGACCCGCTAAGGGACATCGGAATAGGGTGGTAAGGGATTACCGGCACCGGTGTCCTTACTGGTGCCGGTAATCCCTTATCTCCAACCTCGTAATGACCCCCAATGGGTTTCAAAGCACTTCAAGACAAGGGAGGGCACAGGGGAAAATACACTGACATTCTTACAGACCGTGAACAGTAATGATGTGAAGTTACCTATCGTACTCGGCCTGACGACATTTCAGATAGTGCGAGAGCTAAGACATAGATAAGGAAGGGAGGGGGAGAGTGGGGAGGAAATGGAAACAGACAGGCGACTACTGTACTAGGCCTGGCAACATTTCTGGTAGAGCCGGAGAAAAACAAGAGGTGAGGGAGAGGGGTGCAGAAAGGGAGGGGAGGAACAAAACAAGTGACTATCGTGTTAGGCCTGACAACATTTCTGACAGCACTAGAGGGTTGGGAGAGGAAAAAAACAAGTAAGGGGGATCAGACAGACGAAGATGCTAACATACTAGGTCCAGGGGCAATTCTGATAGATTAAGTGCGTAGAAGAAAGTAAGGGGAAGAGGGCAGGAGTTAGGAAAAGGGAGAAAGGGAGAGGAGGATAGAACAGAGAGTAAGCAGTCAAAAAGAGGGGAGAGCAAATACAATTGCAGAAGTCAGTAGTAACACAATGTTGCAAGCCTGGATACAAGATGAAGATGGCAACAGCGTGATTCAGGGCCACCATGAGAAAGGGTGATGCACCGTAAATCAATAAAGTCCACAAAAGTCAAATCTAGCAATGGCTACAAGACAGTGTAGTAAACCCAGGATTTATCAGGACAGACTCCTGCAGAAGTAGGCTCGAGGGAGGGAGAGTATGGACATGTTGTTTCAACATGTCCATTCTCCACATGCATCTCCAACATCTCTGACCATGCTGTCACTGAGAGCAAGGATGAGAAAGAGAGGCAAGGTACTGGAGAATTTAGGAACATGTAGCTCGAAAATCCTTGTTCTCCCCCGGATACACTCTTCTCCCTGAATCGTCTATCAAAGTCTGCGCGGTACATCAATGCTCCGCTCCTGTCCAATGCTGACTCCATGAAAGTGCTAGAGCACCAGAAAATAGCGACCATCAGAATTCCCCACACACACAGGCTGTCTCCCACCAGTGGATACTGGGCATACTTGAATCATCAGGCCTTCCAGCACTGATTTATCCTAATGGAATTGGGTTTTTCCATGATAACTGGCTCTGATAGAATCAGATTTCCTATGCTACCTGAGCATAATGAAATTTGGCGTTGCTGGACATTACGGAATTAGGTCTTGGACTGATGTCTGGGCATAGGAGAATCAGACTTTTTGGTACTATCTGGCATTATGGAATGAGCTTTGCAGATCTCACTGGTCATAATGGAATATTACCATGCAGTACTACATGGACGCTATGATATCCGGCCTTGCAGTGCAAATTGGACACAATGGTATCTATTCTTGGAATGTTTACTGGCCACAAAGGTATCTGGCCTTGCAACGCTATCTGCACAGAGAAAATCAGTCCTTCCTGCGCAAACTGGCATAATTTAGCGAGGCCTCGTAGGGATGAGTGGATATAATGTAAAAAAGGCTGTCAGTGTTCACTGTGCATAATTGAATATGACCTTTCTGTTCTAATTAGGCTTATTGAATATATGCCCTTGATCTTCTTATTGGACTTAGACATCAGGCCTTGCTTTGCTTGTTATGCATAAGAAAATGTGGGTTTGGTCGTTGAATTGAGCATAATCGAATCCATGTTTTTCTGTACTAACGTGGCCTAATTGAATAAGTATCTATAATTGAATGCAAACTTGCTATGGTAACTTCACATAATGAAATCAGGCCTTGTGGTGCTTATAATGCAACATGGAATCATTACTTGCTGTGGATCCTGACATTCTATGCAATTTGGGCCTATGAAATGTGGTGTTGCTATATAATGGACCCTAATGGACTCTGAACGTTTCAAGTTAATTTGATATAATTAATAAGGTATTTGTGTGCTTACTTCAGTTATTGGAACAAGCGTTGTACTTATTTTAAATGGCAGAATGTGTTCTTAATGTTATAAAGGGTCATATTGGATTTGGTCAGTATGTAGCAACTGGATCAAATGGTATAAGGCTTTGATGTGCCAACTTGTACTAATGGATTTAGGCAATGCTTTTCTAACTGGACAGAATGAAACCCACAGTTGCTGTGCCAACTGCAAATAATATAACTATGCATGCTCTACTAAGTGCTATATCGAATCAGGATTTGCTGTGCATATTGTGCATAATGGAAACAGACATGTGTGGGTTAACTGGTCATAATGGGTTGTGGCTGTGATGTGCACCATGGGCCCAATATTAACCAGATATGGAGTGCTGACTTTTCTTAATGAATGTGTTCTTGCTGTGATAACTGGGCATCATGGAATCTGACCATATTCTGCTAATTTCACAGAATACAATGTGCCTTGGGCTGCTAATTGGGCGTGATTGATTCTGGATACTCTGTGTAAACTTGGCTGTATGCAAATGGTTCTTGTGCTAGGTGATTGTTGGGTAAGATTGTCATATTTATGGCAAATCTTCATGACCTGTGTCAATCCCAGAATGTTTTGCTTGGACATGGTAATTATTTTACCTTGTCCCCATGCAAGTGTGAATCCTTTTCCCTGCTCACCTAGTCTTTTACTCTTTTTTATGGGTGACCTTTTTATGTCTCTCCATAGTGTATGCTTGGAGTTATAGTATCCTATCTCTTTGGACTGACTGTAATATACTATGGCAGCACACAACATTTTAAATGCAGTGGCTTCTTTTTTAATGATCTTATTATTTCTTGGGTGAACTAAATTTTTTATAGTGAGCCAGCACACCCCACCTTATGTGGAGTGTCAGGGGGATACAATATGTGTTCAACCGTATCATAGAGTAGCTTAAGGCCCCTCCAGAAAGTATATGAGTTGTTTTACTAGCTCTAAACTGAGTTCTAAAAAGTAATGTTGCAAGGTGTATACTTGTAACAGGGTTGGTTTATTGTGTGATTTCATAACTGAGTGTCACTGCATGACTCTCGGGGTCAACTACCCTTGAAATACTGATTGAATTTTAAAAGTATATCTAACCTGGTCTTATTCCCCAAGAATAGTATATCACTATCCTGAATGTACAACCTTGGGTCAGACTCACCTTGACTTGCTTCTTTCTCCTCTAAATAAGGTTATTCCTTGGTTTGCAGACCATAGACATTGAGTTGTTTTTTATAATTGTGTTTATATGATGTTATAGTACTTACTTACCAAAGAATTATCTTGGTCTACTTGTATTTAAAGAAACCCTTTATTTTTACAATACATCGTGTTTCAGTGTTTCTTTGGACCACATGCATGCTATTGTTTCTTTGTACCAAGCTACAGCCCTCTCCCCCTCCGGAGATAAGTATGGCTGCTCTGTCTGTGCTATGTAATGTTCTCAGGTGGTACAGCCTTATACTAAGAGTGGATTTATATATACTGCCTGAGATGTATGGTTTTATGAAGCCATTAGCTGGACTTTAGAAAACTGTCCTAACAGTGCACATAATGGGATCAGACCTTTCAGTGTTATCTGGGTATAATAGGATCAGTCCTGGCTGTGGTAAGTGGGCATAATTGAATCTGCCCTTGCATTGCAAAATGGATATATCATTCACTGGTCCTGATGTGCTCTCTTAACTTAATATAAATTGACCATGCTCTGCCAACTGGCACTATGTTTTATCGGTCATGCTCTGCATACTGAGCCAGATGCAGCCTGATCACAGGTGAAATTATGCAATCTGAGCATGGTGTACTTACAGAGCATAATATACTATGCTCATGTTGCACTAACTGGACTGAATTGGATGAAGGTAGGATGTGACAACTTGGTACAACAGATTCTGGCCATGCTGTGCTAAACGTGCACAATGGAGACTGATAATAAAGTGCTATCGGGGCATACTGTAATGTGGTCATGATATGGAGTTGAGTATATTACAAAATGACAATGATATATCAGCTGAACGTAGCTGGGTGCGTGATGCTTGGCAAATGATGGCATAGTGTGCCATATGTTGTTTCATGCTTATGGTGTAGGTGCCTAAATGATAGCAAAGGTGTAGAAACCTATTATTTTCATGGCGGTGCATGGCAATGGCTTGAACTTCTGGCTTTTTATGACAGTGTTTGGCATAGGATAGAAAAGCATGCGTTTGATTTGAGTAACAGAGAATATGGCAGCAGACCCCGCAAATGGGAGCAGCACCTGGGTATTTCATGGCAAAACCCACCAAATGGTGTGTGTTTGTTTGTTTGTTTATTATATTTGTATGGCGCTCCAAACCCAGAGGTAGAAGTGCACTTAAGAATTTGGTTACAGTGTTGAGAAGTATCTTAGTTTTGCATACTTCGTACAAGTTTATAATATATACATATATATACAGTGATCAGTAAACAAGAGCAAATGCGTACAATATACAGTTTTCAATATAAATACAGTGTCTAAGCCAGTTACCGCAAGGTCTGGTGTTAATGGCGTTATTCTTTGTTTAGAAGCCAGTTGATGACCTGCTTCCTAAAGATCTGGAAGGATTCGACAGTTTTGATGTTAAGCGTGTGTACATGGCCTTTTGATGTCAATGCAAATCAAATGCATTTACGTTCTCTATACCAAAGCCACAACTATTGGTATTGATCATTTTGTATACGTGTGCTTGATTGGTACACACCACACCTCCTGCTTCATTACTCTTAAAACACATGGACTATGAGTACTTTCACATCTGTGATTATTGGACAGCTTTGAGCATTGTCTGTCATTGTCATATATGTATTGAGTAACACTTCCTTTAATGTGTACTGTCGAGAGTCTACCCATGCATATGAGTGCACTTAGGTTATACTAGAGTTATAGTGTTATCTTTGACTCCTTGCTCTCTTTTATTCCTCACATCCTGAACCTTTGCTAGAGAGCCAATTTCCAACTTTTCCTCCTCAGGGGCATCCTCCCTTTCCTCACTTTTCCCCAGAGGCTTAATGTCTCCAGAGCTCTGGTACTCTCCATGCTGGACTTTTGCAACTGCCTCTTCCTTAATCTACCTTCTTCTTCTCTCCGCCCCCTCCAGCAAATCCAAAATAGGGATACAAGACGTATCCTTGGTGTGATGCTGGAAATGCCTTATGGAGGGACAGGGTCTCCTAGTCATTGGCCTACCACTTCTCTGTGTGTGTGTTTTCCTTATGTTTTCGGCCACTGTGGTCCATACTCGACCTCTGGCAGTGCAGCTCTTCATTTTATCTTTTGGTGAACAACACCCATGGGATACCCTTGTAGCTCTTACGTGTGTTTTTGGGCACCTGTGTGTTACCTAAAGAGCAGGGTATGAGCTGGTGGCAGCTACATGCTGACTTGGCAGTGGCTCTGAGTATCCTCCATTTTGGGATACCCAGGCCCTGCCATAGGAATCAATGGATTCCTACACAAAGGCAAGATGGCCAATGTAGCCTCTTGGCTTCTATTGCCTTTTACCTTGTTTCCCAAGGTGATGTGAAGCCCTGACTCTTTCCCTTCCTCCTGAATGGCTGTTGGGTGGAAAAACCATATATGGCTCTGGGGCAACCTCCCGTCAGACTGACCGGAGCCTTCCCAGGGGCTGTGTGTTGTGGGTACACCCTTGGGTGTCTGGTTTCTGTGTGTGAATGAGATAGCCCTGATTAGAACTGACATGAATGCAATGTAGTGTGCTGAAAATCTGGCTCCTTACCACAATCCACATTCCTTGTTATGGGTGACTGGGTGGAGTGAATGGCCTCAATGCCTTTGAGCCCTTCTGTGTGATTGGCTGAATGAGCCTGGCTCAGCCAGATTGAATGGGGAACAGATGTGTGTATCAGGAGACCTCTCACTTAACACTTTGTTCAGAAGCTGAAGTCGAATCTGGAGAAGTCTGCTGCTGCAATTTCTTCACGGTAATACAAAAGCTGTTGTGTCGCCCATGGACTGATCCAGAGAGGACCTGCAAAGGAGACCTCTCCCAGAGCTATGAAGGACCATCGTGCAACTGATGTTTGTCATCTGAAGTGCCCTGGAAAGCCAATCCTTTATGCCTGCCATATGTAGTAGGGGCCTTCGTGAGTCCTGAAGAGGAGTGACCGGACATCTCGAGTCAAAGAAGTCCATTGGTGTCTCCCAGGGTCCGGATGTGTGTTAAATGTCCGCTGGAAGCTGTTGCTGTCTACCACCCAGAAGTGGGGGTACCCTGGCATAGTGCTGATGGACACCCGTAGCTGGGAAAGTTCCATACTGCTTAAGGACATTTTAAAGGACATCCTTGCCATCATCACTGACCACTTTTCCCACAGGAGAGAGTCCAGAGTCACTTGGTGCTGAGGAAGGTCCCTCGGTGGGTTTCCCATCAACAGAAGCTAACAAAGATGTCCCTAGGGTCCAGACTTGGTGAGAGTCTGGGGACCACTACAGTGGTCTAGTCCAGGTTGAAGAAGCCATCCAGAGGTACATGTTGCAGCTGCAGCCCCGAAGAACTGAAAGACGAAAAACCGCAATATTCTGAAACCCGACACCAAAAATGACCTATGCACCCGTTGCCACCAGAAGTCATTGAAGGGTCTCAGCAGTCTTACTCTCACCCACCAAGCCTTTAAGGAGCCCACAGCAAGTTTCATCCTCACAGGACGTCTACAGTCAGAGAAAAAGTTGACCAAAGGAGAGCACCGCGAAGAGTAAAACTGCTGCACTTCAGAAAGAGTGCGTCCTTCTTCCAAGGGGGTCCATCTTCGGAGGGAATCGAGGAGTGAAACCAAGAAACTCTGCCACTTTGCCTGCGACGGCACCAAAGGTACTGTGAGGATCTTCTAGTGTCAGGAGTCACTCAGGGGTCCCAGATTCATCTTGGATCCTGTTCTTCTGTGGCCTCTCAGGTACTTTGGGATGGCAGAACCTTTTAAAGAAAGCAGAAGGTTATTGAATATTATTGGACTGGGCTGTAAAAGACAAGATACGTTACTCAATAACATTTCCTTTACAGGTTGCTTAGGTAGGGGGATCTTAACACAGAACTGTATATCTAGTCTAAAGAGAGTCTATATATTTGCCATTCTTTGAATAAGTATTCCAAGTACAAAGTGTTATTATATATATATATATATATATATATATATATATATATATATATATATACTGGTAGGGGCAAAAACCTTATTTTATATAAAGAAGCTGTGTTATCACCTAACATAGTGTGTGGACACTCTTTTGTGTGGGCTTTGGGCAAACGCTGTACTTAAGAACCAGCCTGCATCCCCTCCGGAAAGCTTAAGCCCGGTTGAACGTCCATTACTACCAAATTGAGAGCCCTGTCTGGGGTGTTCTGTGCCCTCACCCAGCCATGTAGAGGGCAGAAGTACACATACCCCGTCCAGTCTTTACACTTAGCCTGTGGCACAATGACCATATCTCTCCAGCCCTCAAATCTCTCCACTGGCTACCAGTTGCTGCAAGAATCGAATTTAAATCCCTCTGCATCATCCATCAGGCTGTCTGGGGCCAGGCACCACGATATCTGCAACTTACTGTCACCAAATACTTTACTTACAAATACCTCCGATCCTCTGGCTCCAACTCTCTGCCTGTCAAGCGCTTCTCTAAGCAGAAAGCGGCAGCCGTTCGCTTTCCTCGGCTGGATCCCTTCTCTGGAAAAGCCTCCCCCTTTCTGTCTTTAGCCGGATCTCCTCAAATTCCACAAGCACCTCAAGACTTTCCTCTTCTCCTCCTCCTTCCCGCTCTCACTCCCTTGCTAAACCACAAAGTCGATGTGATTGGTGGCCTGAGCCCTTATGTGTCCTGGCCTTCTGTCCAATCAACCGCAGCATCCTCTGTTCCTCTGCACTTGCCTTAGGACACCACTGGCCTATGATGTCTCACAGGCCTGCATTTATTGTATTGGCTGGTGACCCTGCTTCCACCAAGTGGTCACTGACTGGCACTTACCTGTTGCCTTTGCAACCAGTTCTCTGGCACTTAACTGTTGTCCTGCAACTGGTTCTCTGGCACTTTACCCCTCTGTGGAACCTCTAGCACTTAGCCCCTTCCCCTGTCCCTTCTCTCCGCCTGCACTTGCACACTCCGAATGTTCACAAAGCCTAGTTGGGCCGCTTCTGTATTCTGCTAGTCACTGTTATCTTATTCCATTGTCTTGCTGTTCCCATGTTCCCTTCCCTTTGCCCTGTTGTCCTTTGAAACACAATTTCTTGATGTATAAGCGCCCTACAAATGCCCAGTAAAATAAATAAATAGTGTATTAGAGATAGTGATTTATTCGGATAGCTGCAGAAACTGATTACAAATTTGTTAAATACTACACACCAGTATTAATTGTTCAGATCCATACACACATACGTGTACTTTATTGTACAGGTTGGACTTACAGTCATTGCAAATCAAATCTCAATCATCATACATGTACACAAACGATATAATGTGCCCCAGCCGACACGTGTTTCGACCTATACGGTCCTTATCAAGGCTTTGACATGGGCAAGTAACTACATAACATGAGTATTTGGTGATAATATATGACATAGGTTCTGTATCCTTAATGATCATCTAAACGACTCTTGAATGCGGCAATTTGCGCCAGTTGACTTGTCTTCAAAGATCCTAATTTAATGCCCCCTACTTGGCGAACTGACATGTATAATTGTGATAATGCTGTTGTGCTGAATTAATTGCGGTCCTTACAACAATATTTTCTGGTTGGATGTCTACCATCTACAACTAGTTGGGCTACATTCTTAATAGCCCTTTCTCAATTGGATGTCCTGCGAGGGTTCATCCAAGCTGCCCGTGGCGGGCTGCATGTAAAATCTCCTCGCTTTTTCAGAGGCACTCGTTTTTCATTAGGACTCTGAAGCTCAGGCATGAGTTTTCCTCACGTGAAAGTTAGCAGAGCCAGAGTCATTATTCTGGGCTGAGGCCCCCATCCCCTTTTCCTCTACGCAGTTGTAGTCATGAAAGGTCACCTTGTAACCTGTATCGAGTAAACAGAAAACTCAAGGGAGAATCAGGCCAGATTTCTGACTTACGGAAAAAGTAAGGTTAAATAACAAGCCCTAGAATTATCTATGGAAATGCTTTCTGACTAATTTCCTGACCTGATTTTGCAAATATATCATATTTTGTGGCGATTGTCTGTATAGTCTCATGCTGCTTGCCTGGCCCTTCTGTGCGCTTCAAAGATAAAAGTGGCTAATGTGTGCGTATTTTGCAGAACTGGACACGAGAGGGAGGATCATTATGGCGCTCCGTTCCATCGGAAAGTTTTTCATCTTGGTTGGGCTGCTGTATCTCTTCGTCTGCTCCTTGGATGTCCTGAGCTCCGCCTTTCAGCTGGTAGGAGGTAGGCACTCTCTTCTCTCCACAGTTAAGCCCATAGATGCAGACTGTTGACCGTTTTCCTTATCTCCACCTTTTGGTGGCTATAGGGATTGAAGCCACATACAGTGAGCGTGAACAAGATTAATTTCTTAAGATGAGGCGGAGCAAGCAACAGGCACACCGCTCGGCTCAGCTCCAACTACTGTTTGGTTCCAGAACCTGGATAGGTTCTGGAACCCCATTAAACACAAACAAGATAAGGAACACAACAACGGCCATAAGGTTCTAAGGAGATGCGGACATGAACTAACGACTGCAGGAAAAGGTTATAAGCACATTCACTGCTCAGACTCTAACAAATAACAAGGGCCCTGATCCAGAGCCTGTGCTAAATATATCCTGGAAAGTCGCCATTCTCCCCTCCAGTTTCCAGCACCATCATTCTGAGGTGGGTGGAAATACTGGAGGGGAAATGTCGTGCTTTCCAGCAGTAAAAGCTGCTATAATCTACCTTTGCAGGGGAGACATGTGCTCCAGTGGCTTAGCGAGCATTCCCCCTAAGAATGCCACTTTTCTAATTCAGGAAAGTTCTCTTAAACTTTCATTGAACTAGAAACGTGGTGCTGCAGTCTGAGAAATGCTGTCTACAGAACCGGAGAATGGGTGCTGTGGGGTTTAAAGGTACCTCCAAAGCTACCGTCCATGTCCGCATCTTTTGGCCGGTGCAGGAAGGGTGTTCTGGCCTCTGAATGCAGTCCTTGCCAGCCTCTCACATGTCAGGTGGTTGGCATGCCGTAAATCACGGCTTCACATGATTGGTGGGTTTCTTTTGGTTGCCAGACATTTCGTCGAAAAAAATTGGTCGACCAGACAAATGGTCGAACCAATTTGGTCGAAAACCAAATGGTCGAAATTTTCTTTTTTTTTTATTTTAGCCCTTTTTTTTTTTTTTGGGGGGGTCCCCCCCAACCCCCTTTTTTTCTCTAAAAACCCCTTTTTTAACTAAACGAAAACCCGAAAAATAAATATATAAATAAAAAAAAAATTCGACCATTTGGTTTTCGACCAAATTGCGTCGACCAAATTGCAGTCGACCAGTTTTTTTCGACGAGTTGACTGGACACCGTTTCTTTTACTGTCGCTACTCCCGTAATGCGTCAGAATGCACTTTTCCATTTTGACATGCACCTCTGAATCAGGCCCCAAGGCTAGTTGGCGGTATGTGAGTTTCTGCGGCCAGATAGCACTAATTCTGTTTGACAAACACACACCTTGCCCTTAACCTGGCAGCAGGGGAATTTGCTGGGTAGTTATCCCAGGCCTCCAGTCACCTCATTACTTACTAGTAATCAAGTGCCTGTCATTCAACACAGGGCGCCATGAGAGATTTCTGATCATCCAGTGCCCACCCGCACACACAAACGCCAGACCTTCCCTGGCACGCGTTAATTGTGTTGTCTCCCACAGCTGCTGCACTCACCATTGGAGCTTTCTGTGTATGCTAGCACAGAGCACAACTTATTTTATTTTCTCAAAAAACAATAGGTATATTGTGTACAATGACGAAGGCGAATGAGCGTACTGAGAAAGCCTGTGACGTAGTTTCGAATGTGAGGGTAGAGTTTGTCTAGCAAGATAATGTTAGGTGGCTGTTTAAAGACTCCTCTGTGATAAAAGTTGCCGGGAAAATGTCACCAGTGAGGCGATTTTGTTCCCCTGCATCCTAAAAAGCCTTCCCCAACATACTCTAAGACTGGTGTTATTTACTAATGTTAAGTCCAACCCTGGAATATTTGGGGAAAGTGCTTGAATTTTTTGATCAGGGTGCAAATTTGGGTACATATCGCCCCCACCCCTCCCCAACAACATTGTTCCTGTGGAGTTTATCAGCAGGTGCATTCATGAGGTAGCCCCAAAGTCATCAGACTGGCCCCCCAAACAGCAAATATTCCAGCATTTCATGGGTGGAGGGTGCACCGGAATTGTTCTTTGACCGAGGCGGCACAAATCCTTGACCTGGCCCTAATCAGGGTGTCAGCCCTGTGCTTTGCATGACCTCGCCTCACAAATCTTTAACTCAGAGCCCCAGATAGCACCCAAGCAACCATGAGTGAAATGTGTTTCTGTGAGTAATAAGGGAGATGAGTGACTGCTTGGCGGACGGTGCAGTGCACTGAAACACTGCAATCAAGGGGGTGTCTTCGTTTTTGAGGCACGCTCAAAGGCATGTTGTTTCAGACACGCCTTTCCCCAATCCTCATTGGATCCATGCAAGCTGTGGACATTTTGACCTCCAACAATCTCCATGAACTGCTGATCTCACAAACCTCTTCCTTATCCTGGCGTTTATTTAATAGTTATACTGAGCCAGTGTGTGGCTTGCTGCATCACCACTTTCAGGAACAGCCTCACAACATACATGTTTCCCACACATAACCCTGCCCCTCCATCTCCTTTGTTACCACCTCCCTATCCCAATCTTTCTATCCTATCCTGAAAACATTTTGTAACATCTGCTTCACTTCCCATCTTTTTCACCTTTGAACCTTGTAAGGCACTCCGAGGGCCCGATTCTGAAAAGGTGCAGCGAGCATGATAAACACCATGCTCCACTCTGCCTTTTCTTGACGCTCAGGTACAGCCCTTATTCTCAGGGGGTCCTGAGCGTCAACACAGAGTACGACACTGGTGTGTCACAAACGGATTGGATTCCGCCTGTGTTGTTTGATTAATGGGTGGAATGCTGTTTTACTGCAGCATTTTTGTTAAATTGCATGAAATTCGAAATGTAACGAAAATGCTGGCGAAAACCCCCTTTGTTTGCAGCTGTACATGAGTGGAAATTAGGGGGGTCTGCAAAAAAACATAAAGAACACGATGTAGAAGACCCTCTGGGAAGGGCCAGCGAGGAACAAACATTCTAAATAAATAAATAAGTACTACTTGGCTTGCTCAATGCACACAAGGCGAGCTTCCACTGCTACTCAGATGATATGCACCTTTACATCAATCTCTCTGGTAACCTTCGGCAGCATTTTGTGTAAAATAATGACATATTCGTTATTTTACAAAAATGTTGCAGAGAACACAGGTGTGTACGAACATTTTCCCAAACACCGTTTCTGGGAGCATTTTCGTTAAATTTCGAATTTCATGCAATTTAACAAAAATGCTGCAGAAAAATAGCATTCCACCTGTTAATCCAAAAAACAGGCGGTATCCAGTCAGTTTGTGACACACCAGTGTCGTACACACACAGCTCTGTGCTGACGCTTTAAAAGCTGCTTACTTTGGTGTATGGGAAAGTGTGCATATACACCCGTGTAAATGAAAGTGTTCATTCATTTACACCAAAGTAAGCAGCCTTAACGTTGCAGACTACAACGTTGAAGCTGCTGGCTTTGGTGTAAATGAAAGTGTTCATATACACCCGTGCGGTGTATATGAACACTTTGGTGCAAATGCAAGTGTTCATTCATTTACACCAAAGTAAGCAGCTTCAACGTTGCAGAATGCAACGTTGAAGCTGCTTGCTTTGGTGTATATGAAAGTGTTCATATACACCAGACAGTTGTATATGAACACTTCTATATACACCAAACAAGGCTTCTTGTGGCACTCCTCCAGTATAACGGCACCAAAATGGTACCGTATATGTGCGTGATTTTAGCACACATATAAAACTGGAGGAATGCCACAAGAATACCCTTCTAAAAAGCCAGGTAACAAATGTGGTGGTTGCTAGGTTGGTTTCCAACCCATCCTAACAACCGCCACATGCATTCCAAAAGTGGAGCATTGCTACCGACTTCGGAAGAATGCGCTACCTTCCGAATAGGTCTTAAGTACCGAAAAGGTTGTTAACCCTTTAAACAACCTTTCGGTACATAAGACCAGGGTGAGAATTGGGTCCTGAATCTCAAGTGACTTTCTGGGATTACTCTATGGACAACAGTGGGCAAAAAGTGCAGTATTCTGGTAGGTCATGTCAGGCCCTAGGAAGCAACAGTCAGTCTTACAAACATTGCATCTTAGATGGGCCAGATCTGACGACTCTCCCAGGGAATGGAATACTGATATAAGAAGTGATCAGGTGCACAATGTACTATATTCACTGATTCAGATGGCCAAGGACCTTCCTAGACCAATCCCAGCTGGCCTCCATCAATGCAGAGCTGATAACAAGAGGCCTTTAAGATGGCTCTGAATCTTATGAGCAGCCTTCACAAGGTGCAGAATGCATTCATCAGGGTTGTGGGTATATACCACCCTGATTCACGTGGACTGGCTACCATTGACACCAGGATTTAGCTTAATCTCCTTTCATTTGTTCATAAAATCCTGCATAATAATACTCAGTGCAGCAAAGATCTATAATTTAGCACTGACTAGTACCCACTAAGTATCTTCAATCAGCATTTGCCTGTAATGTCCAGATGCCCACGATCAGTCTGAGAATCCTTCTAGGAAAGAGCCTGCCCGTCTCTGGCACCAATGATCTTCTGCTAAGAACTTAAATCAATTTTTGGACCTTTATAACAAAGCTAAAAACAAAGCTAAAAACGTAACCCTTTTACATAGCCCACAGGTCCCCTTGCTGCCTCACCCAGATCTGGTTGTAGCATGTCTTTCTTGGCTCACTTTGCCAGAATAAACAAGGATTTAGCACTGCCCATTTAAATAGAAATGTCTTATGCTAGAGAATTACTAACTTATTAGTGTTTGATGGTATACTTTCCCTATAGGGTACTGGCTATGTTAGGCTGGAAACAATTAACTAGGAAATACAAAACTCTGTTATATGCATGATTGAATCCTGAAAAATACCCTAGATGATAGTGGGTTCATTTCCATGTTGCCACTCAACCATTTTTTTTCCCGATGAGATAAACCAAAACACAATTGGCATTAGGTGGCACTTGTCCTTAGGAACAATGTCCAAGGTGGAATAAGAATATATGGTGGGTCTTTCTGACGTTAGATAGCCCTCCTCAATTTTCCTCAGAGAATTACACAGCAGTCCAAATTCTGCCTTCCTGCACAAGAAGTTACCGGCATTTACCATATTATAATATGGAGTGTTCAACCGCCTCCTTTTAGGGACGTCCAGTGTCCTGTTGACCAAAATCTTTGATTCATTTTTTCCTCATAAATTGTGGTCAATATACGCAGCCCTCCGTACTGTGTGATTCCCTTCAACCCAGAAAGTGTATGCGTTAATCTGTTTTGCGAAATTCCTGTTCAGAATGATATGATAAGATTCAAAGATTTGTCAAGTGGTATATCTTGGAGATGCATTAAAGCTGGGTGTTTACTGCATCAAAAAAGTCCCATCTTTGTATATGATGTGGGAAAGTAGTGCTCTACACTAATGGATGTTTCTCCATAGGGAAAGCGGCAGGAGACATTTTCAAGAATCACTCTGTGCTGTCCAACCCGGTGGCTGGTCTGGTGATTGGCGTTCTGGTGACAGTCATGGTACAAAGCTCCAGCACATCTTCGTCCATCATTGTCAGCATGGTGTCATCGAAATGTGAGTTAATATTCTTTGGCTGTTGGTCTATAGTTACATGCAATTGTATATTTATGCACAAAGTTATACAACAGTAGCTTTGCATTAACGCTTTTTCAATTTAGCACAATCTCACTCATAAACCTTCTTTTTTTGTGTATACAATTTTATGAAGCAAGAAATATCTTACAACATAGGAGTAAAAGACACAGTTAAAACCTAAAGCAAATAATCCGATTAGCAGCACTTCTTATAAAGACGTTCAGAATAGGATAAATCTAAATCACAAGGAAGGATCCAGTGCAGACAAGAAGACAAGACAGGATCCCTGGACATGAGTTCCATGAGTGCAGTGACATGGAAAAGGGCCAGATTTGTCTTAGTCGTAGATTTCCAGCGGCTGAATACTTCGATTGTTGATACTGTAATAGCTCTATTGACACAAAGGGCAGAAGAAGTGTTTGTGTAAGTAGAGTGGAGTAGAAGCTAACTTGAATACTTAGGTAGCGCTTTATAAAATACTGGTTTGTCTCTATCTAACACCTTTTTTTACAGTGAGTTAGTTTAGGACTGTCGCAAAACATGTCTACAAAAGACCCTGCCACCTTCCTACATTTTCAACTTAGGTTTGACTCTAGAAGGTCAAGATGAAGCATTCTCATGGGCGACCATTAGCATCAAAATACCACCCTTGGTTGAACATAACAGAACCATAGATTGTTTTTATCCATTGTAATTAATCTTACATACTCTGTTGCCCTGTGCATCAATAACCTTCACCTCCTGTACATTTTATATCAGCTCAGTTGCAAACCACTGGATATTTAAGTTCAAATCCATCCACTTGTCCAAACATTATAAAGTGGCGAAGGTGGTAAGATTTTGACTTTTTGCTTTGATTTTCTGAAAATTCACAATTTCTGCTCATGCCTGCAGTCCAAACTGCTAGATTGATTGTGTTTTTTTTGAGGATGCGGATTGTGTGAGATATGATTTCTTTTAGTGTTTTTTTCAGAAATCCATTAAGTACTTTAAAAATAAAAAATTCATTGAGCAATTTTCCCCCAAACAACGCAATCATTTATTTTTCTCCCAAAATCTATTACTCGAGTGAAGACTTTTCAGAAGTGAAAACCCACCATCTTGGTTTCCTGCGGATCAGGACAGGAATATATTGAAATCATAGGGTGACCTAATAAAAAAAAAAAGAAATGTTCTCTATTTTTAAGCTTGTTTGAAAAGTGTCACTGGTGCAGCTCATATCATAAGCAGGAGCCATTTGTCAGTGTGGGAGCAGCAGCAGGGTTGCCTGACCGAGCAACATCTCCAGAGATCATACAATCCTGGAGTCAGAGGAGCCACTTCTTTAGTTCCAGCCACGCTCTCTGTTGTTGGAGCCAGCACGTGGTGTTGCTTCTCAGTAGATGGCAAATGGAGCCTAAGATGTACCAGGCGTAGAAGCACGAGAGAGGAGCGGAGGGGGTGGTAGCACCTGGAGCAGCACCAAGGCATCCAGAGTGAGGAAGAAGAGAGCAAAGCAAGGAAGGGTCACATGGGGAGAAGATCAAGGGGTGGGAAGACACAATGTGAGGGCTCTAAAAGATGGGTAGCCATCTAAAGACAGGTGAAGGGGTGATCAGAGCTGCACCATCTATGTGTGAAAAAGTGGAAGGAGGGGATGTGGAACAGGCACTTATCAGATAATGCTCTGGCCCCCCAGCATTCAGGACAGACCCTTTCATGAGAGGGGGGAAACACAGACTGTGGGGTCTTGGAAGGGAGGGCCAATGACAGCCACGTGGAGATTTTCAGTGTGATACTGGGCACACAGAGCACCAGGTGAAAGAGCATGGCCCTTGGTGTTGCAGGCAAGACTTGTCTTGTTCTCAGATTGTTATTTGCTGTGGTCCTGCAACACCCATTCTCCAATTCAGTATGTTTACATAAAGGCACGTGCACAACACTGGAGGGAGGGGTGTGGAACCTCTACTTCCAACCTGAGCCAGCTCCCATTCATGTCCTACTACTAAACGTCTCATCACCCACACCCTGCACCACTTTTGAGCGTTTCCTTTGCCCCATGTACCCCCACTAAAAAACAGCGTTCTGCTCAGCGATTCCTTGTGTCCCTCCCCCTGAGTGCTACTTCTGAACCGGGGTCCCTTTTCTATATGTATCCCGCTCTCTTCACAAATCTGAGCATGCTTCCCGTGTCCTTTCACTTCATATGTAGTGTGCCCAGGTCTCTATGCATGCATATCATCTCGCCGTGTTATTTCATTCACACAGAACCATGACGTCCTATGTTCTTTAAGCTCTTGCCCTTTTGTCTCCGATTGTAGGCATATGATGCAAAGTTACGTTTTGAGATCAGGGATAGTGTGTCCAAGCACGATAATGCCGGTCCTTAGAAAGCATTGTGTACTGCTTGTGACCACTGAGCTGGACAGTGGTTGGTGGTGTTGGTTCCCGAAGTGGATTACTAAGGCTCGCGTTAACTGGTCCAAATCTGAACTGGGTCTGTGATTTTAACGCAATGTTAACAGTATGTGTCTGGCTTTAACTCATACCTCTTAATGTAACATCTTGCAATCATGTGGCTGTATTACACTAAGATGCGTTTTTCCCCACCGTTGGCCAACCACTACTATCCACGGTGTTGCAGTTATTTACTATGGTCCTGAGGATTGAAACACAAAGTACCTACGGGTACGATTCTAAAAGGGGAAGGCGCTAAAGGCCCAAAGATAATATGTTTAAGCTGGAGGCCGCATGTTCCAAAGACCCGTAGACCACCCGTAAGGGCCTACGATATGTGTAAGAGAGGGGGAAAGGGGCTGGGTCTTAGATGTCAGCGCTCTACCCTGTTAGTTATCAGAGAAGCCGGTTAAAGTGATTAATACAAATATGGATCATTATGCAATTAAATGTGGTTAGCAACAAAATATAAGCTTTCAGAAGTATTTCTTGAGGATTGATTGTGCGATCTGACACTTCCGACCTTGGATACATGTCCATGAGTTGCCAAGAGGCCATGGCGCTCATGCTTCATCTGTTGCCTTGAGACATGAACAAGTGGCTCATTTGCAAGAGAAAACACTTTTGCAGATGAGCTGCAGGTACTGTTGCACCTCGATTGCAGACCACGCTCCCTTTAGGCTCCTTACTGCTCATTAAGTATCCCAAGCTTGTTTTTAAACTCAATCCCCCGTACCATACCCAAGAGAAATAGCTCGTGGTTCTAACAGAGTCTTTACGCTTCTGGATAAGCAGGAGACATGGAAACCTGGTTAACATTAACATTGAAACCATCACTTCCTCATTGCTCTAAGGGAGCTTTAGTTGTGCAGTAGTGACCTCATATATGCTTATACTGCCTTGTGAAGGGCGTGCAGTGATTTAAACGAATAGAAAATATCTAAACATTTATAATGAAAAAAATACAGAATTTTTAAATATATATATATGTGAGTGGTGTAAGGGGTTAAAACAGGTGGGGGGGGTTGGGGTGTGATTATAGCAGGGAAATGGGGGTTTGGGGAACACTCCCTCAAATAAAAATAAAAATGTTTTTTTTGTTATAAATGTTTAGATATGTGATTAGTTATTTTCTATTTGTTAAAATCACATGTAACCCTTGAGAAGGGGTTGGGTTGTTTTGACTGGCTATCTGGTGAAGATTAGCTCCTGCTGAGTAGGGCTTTGGGTAAAATCCGACTTATCGAATGCACTTCACATACTAGTCTGTCGTGCCAGAAAATGAGATGTAATTGTTCTGCCTACACTCTTAAAGAGGCCGGGCAATGACCCTATGCAAATGTGGTATAAGAGCATTGGAAGCCAGAGATCAGAGTTTGAATAGAACTCTGATCTCTGGCTCTGAACAAACACACATTTCTCCCTCAATTATCCCTGTGTTCTGTAGACAACTCTGAACAAACACACATTTCTCCCTCAATTATCCCTGTGTTCTGTAGACAGGCCGTCAACGTATTTCCTCCTATTTTTTCCATTTCTTTTTTGCACAGTGCTGCACACCACCCTGTAGCCACTTCAGAGCGCTTTCAAGGCTTAGGAATAGAATTCTGGTAGTTGAGTTCAAATTTCAATGTCCCCGCGTTTTATGCGTTATGTTGGCTTTGAGCTATAGACAGAGAACAGGGGGGGATTGCCCTATCTGGAACTCTGAAGATTTACTGGTAGGCCTCTGCACCCTGGGCCTCTTTTGTGTGGAATGTCTGTATGTATGTCAAACAGTAGAGACAGACCATACAAATCTCCCACCGCCTCAGAGCAAAAACGTCTTAGAGCGTTCCAAAGACGGAAATGGCCTGGAATCTCCCGCAGATGGGCTGGTAATGAGTTCCATACTATAGGGACCAGGAACAAGAAGGAACGCCCCCCTGCTCGAGCTTTACAGAAACGCAGTACCTGCAATAACTTAGCAGAGTCTGAGTGCAGAACATGTGAGGGCGCATGGCGGATACGTTTCCACTGGAGAAAGACGGGCCCAGTCTGGAAAACGGCCCAATATGCAATGCACAATGTCTTTAACTTTATGCGCCTTCTTACAGACAGCAAATGAAAACTAGCCAATAAGGCAGAAGACCGACCATCTGGGCACATTCAATGCCAGTCGTGCAGCAGGCATTTGCAATATCTGAAGCCGTTGGATCAAAAATTCGGCATGCTCCAGATAGATGCCGTTACAGTAGTAGTCCAATGCCTCCATTATGGAGGCTGTGAATACTGTTGCGCAAAACTGCAGAGGGACAGAAGGAAGCACCATATTAAGAAGTCTCAATTTAAAGAAACCAGCCTTGAAAAGTGCTGCAATCTGCCCCTCTCTAGAGCCAGAGGGGAGGAGTTTAACCTCTAGACTCTTAACGAAAGGACTAGGCGCTGGGCAGGGTCCTAAAGGCCCTGGCCACAAATTGGCATACCAACCTATTTTTTTCATCATTTTCTCAAAGGAAAAGTTGCAATATGCGGCCACTTTGAACATTATTTGCAGGGCCTCTTTTGTTTCCCAGTCCACCCCTGGCTGAGGGCACAAGGGAGTTTAAGCACATGCCGATCGCTGCAGACAATCTTGTTTGCTGTCCGAGGGATGTTGGGACTGGGCTTTCGGGGAACCTATTCCCCAGGACTGTCTGGGATGTCGGGCACTTTATAAGAAAAAAATAAAATAGAACAGAAATGTGTTACTTCAGGTAAGGTATACATGTTTAACACCAAATCTCCTGTTGAATAGTTTACACTGATGACATCACAGACACATCACTAATCATATCAAGTGAAAAAAGTAGCAGTAGATGTGGTGGGGGATAAAGATTAACAAAACACTTCAATTTCAGTGGAAAAGTACATCCAGGTGACAGTTAACTTGCAGCTTTCCAAGATAAAAAAACCCTTGCAATCCAGTCACCAAAGCTCCAGTTGAAGCGATGATAAGGTGAAGGTTTAACACAACAAAACCCCAGAAATTGTGAAGTGATTGTAAGATTTGTTCATGTCAATTTCGGTAACACCTATAATAGTAAATTTACTTTGTATCAAGAGTGCCTGAGAGATGGGCATATTTAATTTCGCTTCAAGCTGATTACAGTGTATTTTTCATCATCCCATTCTGCGAGGGTTACCCCCAAATACACATATTGGGAAACACGTTCTAATGGCGTTTGTTGTAAAGTCCATTTATAACTTGCTAGAGCTCTCTTGTTTATTCTGCACACCATTGTCTTTGTTTTATCTAAGTTTATAGCAAGGAGTTTGCGTTCAACATATCCCTGGAAGGCAGTCAACAAGGCTTGTAATCCGTGGGGAGTTTTTGACATTAAAACTAAATCATCAGCGTATACTTGTCCCTTGGAAGTGTGATGTTCAGTGATTGCCTTAATGGTTAAGAGGTTGATTGCTGTGCCCATACCCGGTATAAACACGGTTTGAAAGGGATCGCTCTGAGACTTTGTACTTGTCCATGCATTAAAACCTCTTAATACAAATCTCAAGAATATTTTGCCTGGGGTATCAAGAAGGGTAATTGGCCTGTAATTCGCCGGACAGACCCGATCACCCTTCTTGAAGATGGGAACCACCAATTACTTTTTCCAGGACTCTGGAAAGACACTCCCAATCAATATCCTCTGGTAGATCGTGATCAAAATCTTTGACCACATAAGTGGATGCTGCTTGAACATAATTTGTCAGGCCATCTGGGCCAGGGGCCCTTGAATTACTAGATTTCATCATATAATAGTAAATATCTTCTTCTGATACTTCCAGACCTTTGAATTTATTGAAATCTATCTCCATATTATTGAGAATAGGAGTGTCGTTCCGTGTCTCTGGACATTCCTTCATTTTCGAGAAATACAAAATCCACTCGTGTTGGCGCACTCCATTAATCTGTGCTGGTAACTGTCTAGCATGAATAGCTACATTCAGCAAGGCTCAAATTTCAGCAGTGCTCTTTGCGTAGATGGCCCTTAGCATGGACTCAACATCCTTTTGATATAATTTTGATTTATACATGCAAAGCCAGTTTTTATATTTACACTTTAAATTAAGAATCGTGTCTACCCGCTTCTGTAAAGGCAACCGTGAAGCAGCTTTTTTTGCCTTGCGAAGTGTGGATTTTTCGCATTTGAATCTCTCCATCGAAAGTGTGTTGTGGTTTGCAATACACATAGTTGCTCCCAGAAGTATAGGTTTTATATTGAAGCACGAGCGATGTGTACTGTTCACCTACCCATGTGGTATATAACTTGTTATTATTCAGTTTAGAGAGTGTAAGGACTCCACATTCCATTGGAATCGTGTTTTCACAACATTAACACTCACTCTCATCTGATATTTATCGCAAGTTGATTCTGCAACTTCTTACTCATAGGTCCACTGCATAGTTAGCAGTTCATGGTCGCTGATTTCTTGAGAAATTACTTCAAATGTAGATGTTACACCAAATGTATGTCTATCTACAAAAATGAAATCTATGATTGACTTCCTCTTACCTCGTTTCCACATGTTCCTGGGAGGATTATCCTGCTTAAATGCTCCATTTAACATGCAGAATTGGCGTGTCTCAATGAATTCTAACCATGTTGAAACTAGTGGGTCTTTATTCAGCTTCTTGTTAGCAAAACATTTTAAATTAAAGTCACCCACTAAAATTGTATTGGTTACTTTTGGTTCTAATGAAATAACATCCATTAGCTGCCTCAATTCTAATAGGAATATTGTATTGGATATTGCCATTGGGATCTGGTATATATTAATTAAGGCTATTAGACCTCCAGGATATGTAATTTATACCAGTTGGAGGTAGATATTTGGAGAAGCCCAAGGATAGATATGAAACCCTTTGTTGCTATCAACCGCCACAAGTAAACCAGAGGAAGGACGACCAAGCTTGTTGGCTTTGGCTGGTAGAAGCAGAACTTCATGGCCATCCCACATGGGTTGTTCCACAAGCCAAGTTCTTGTAGGGCCACAATATTATACCCTGCAAGTATGGAACAAATGGTATTAAATAAATGGACAGAGCCACAAGTATTCCAGCTTGCACAAGTAACACAATTGTCATTCGTAAGGTTATCCAGTTATCATCTGTCGTTTTCAACCAACTTGCTTGTTGATTAGTCACCCCACTTCTCATTGGCTTATAGATGTTTAGTGGCCTTACAGGAGTGACGTTGCAATTTGAGCCATAGATCCCTGATCCTGTGATGTCTTGTTTTTTTTTACAACTGAAGGATCTTGAGCCAAAATAAAGCCTAGGGTAAATAGTTCCATCATGGATTGCCACAAAATGTTCCTTACTACATACGATGGAACCCAAACTCTTACAGTAGACAACATTTCTTCATTCAAGAATTCGATCTGTTTTATGTCGCTGGTGGTAATATCCTTGAGGCCTGATATATCCTTAAAAATGGCCAAAACTGAGGCTCGGTTGAGATCATAAGAAGGGAAAGGAGAAGTTCTACATTTGATTATGACACAGTGATTACAGTTTTGTGTGTCAGTCTGAGATGGTTTTTTCTTTTCTCAATTGGAACATGAAACAAACGCCTGCTTCTCTTTTATAGTATCATCCTTCCTATAGGCACGCTGATCTTGCAATGGAGTAGTAAAGGTCGAAAACATCTGACAATTTTTTCTCATTTGTATTTGTTGGACCCTTAAAAAATCATCTAACGATGACTGTATCATGCCTTGTATATGTGGCAAAATATCTCCAATTGAGTTTGTCTGAATTTTTCGGACCAGCATTGTCATTATTAGAATAATTCCTGTTAACAGGGAGCTCAATTTGGGCTGAGTGATTTGTTTGTTAGTGTCTGTGGATGGAACAGCAGTACCCACCGCCAGAGATGCAATTAGATCATCTAGATGAGGATGGTCTCTTACTCCAGCATTAAATACCGAAGAGGTGTTTTTAGTCTGACATTTTGCCACTTTTTTGTATTTATTCAGAATGTTTTGGTAAGTATCTGCTCGAGGCACAGTTTTTATAGTTACTTGCTTTAAAAAGTGTTTGACATTGGTTTTTCCATTTTGCACTTTTTTAGCACGTGAAGACTTCGCAATCACTAGCCCCGAACCTTCTTTCTCTAAGATGTTCTTTTTAGAAGAAAACATATTGAAGAGATTTGGTGTATTATCACTTCCTTTACTTTTTAGAACAAGATCACCAGATTGTGCGGTTAAATCCACAATCTGTCCTGACTTCTCCGGCATAAGGAGGTTTCTCTCTTCAATTTGAGATTTTGTTTTATGATTAGGTACTTGTGTGGAGAAAGCAGCCTCTAAATCACTTTTGTTCACGTGTGACGCCTTGTCCCTGGTCCCGGGACGCAAACTAACAGCCTTAGTTGAAGCCTTTTTAATTAGGGCATGTTCTCTTGCTTCCACTGTTTTATACATTTTAGCCATCCAGATTACAATCTTATCAATCTGTTTTGTTTGCAAAGTAAGTTTATTATCTAATGTTTCAAAAGGTTTCATGAGAGAAGTCATAGCAATATTTACTGTGTTCAGTGTTACTTCAACCAGGGACAGGTGGCCCACGTGATTTGTTTTAGAGACAAACTCTGTTTGCGGTTTTCGTGGGGTGGGCTATATTTATAATGCAGAAAGGTCTGATATGGTATGCATAGGATGATCGAACACTGTGTGACATGTTCGTAGTAATTCGTGGGCATGGCAGTTCATTTGCTATTGGTGAGAAACACGCCAGAACCCCAATCGATTCATTAATCTGATCAGTCGCGCCTTGATCGCACGAAACTTATGGGGCATGGTCAGCATTCAAGGACTCTAACTCGTGTTTTTTCACACCCTCTTCATTGCTTTTGTTGGGAATTTCAATAATTATGTCCTCAATAAGCGGTAGCACTGAGGGTAAGTACACAGGGATCTCAGGCATCTTCGAATCACACTCCAGCGGTTTATACGCTTGTACAACTTCTACAATTGGCATAGCGCCAGAAACCAGTTGTGTATCAGTAACTGAAACATTTGCTGAGGTCCGTCCCTGTGCATCACTTTCTGGTATTATAATGGGAGACTGATTACTTTTTAAAGGGGGTGGGCAGTCACCAATTGTTTCTTTCGACAGCAGCTCACGTGGGGAACAAAACCACATATATCTGCTGAATTGAGTCTTTTTTCTACTACAAAAGATGAAACCCCCGTTAATTTTTTTCTGCTGGCTATAGTGGGAGAAGCTTTAGCAGGTGTTGATTTGAGAGTCATTGAGGCTCGAGATACCAAGAAGTTAACAGGCATGTCAGTAGTAAGGGTATACAATCCTCGGACCATATTTAATAGACCTACTAACTAGGCACAAAAGAAAGCACATACAATTTATAAATCTCAACTAAAAGCGTTAGGACACGCCAACTCGCCCTACTCAGCCCAAACAGCCACAAAAGCTCTTGTCGGACAGCTCTTTGCCCGGAATGCACGCGCACGGATGCGTGTGCACGCTGATGTTATAGGGATTGTGGGTAAGGGGAGTGTCTTTTCCAGTCAATGGAAAACCTCGCTTTTATTTTCCTCCTAGGCAGGGAAAAGCAAGGCAAACAATTAATAAAATGGTCCGTTGCTAAGTAATTACTCAGGTGTGTCCAGGATAGAACATTTGAAGAGTCTTTTTTCTCGCACCAGAAGGCAGCCACTTCAAGCACACCGACTTCTCAATTCAAATCATGTCAAAGCAGCACAGTCACAGGAAAGTCTGTGAGCACTCCAGCCACAACAGCTCTTGTCGGACAGCTCTTTGCCCGGAATGCGCACGCGTGGATGCGCTAGCTCACTGATGTTATAGGGATTGTTGGTAAGGGGAGTGTCTTTTCCAGTCAATAGAAAACCTTGCTTTTCTTCTCCTCCTAAGCAGGGAAAAGCAAGGCAAACAATTAATAAAACAGTCTATTGCTACATAATTACTTAGGTGTGTCCAGGATAGAACATTTGAAGAGTCTTTTTTCTCTCACCAGAAGGCAGCCACTTCAAGCACGCCGACTTCTCAATTCAAATCACAGCAAAGCAACACATTCACAGGAAAGTCTGAGAGTACTCCAACCACAACAGCTCTTGTCGGACAGCTCTTTGCCCGGAATGCGCGCGCATGCGCGTGCACGCTGATGTTGTAGGGATTGTCGGTTAGGGAAGTGTATTTTCCAGTCAATGGAAAACCTTGCTTTTTTTTCCTCCAGAAGGTAGCCACTTCAAGCACGCCGACTTCTCAATTCGAATCACGGCAAAGCAGCACAGTCACAGGAAAGTCCGAGAGCACTCCAGCCACAACAGCTCTTGTCGGACAGCTCTTTGCCCGGAATGCACCCGGAATTAACTCATTAATGATGGTAAGGAAGCCTTTTGTCAATCCCTTCAGTCAGGCCTCGATGCGTCAGACTGTGTTGGCCGACGTATAGGCTCTAGCACAGTGATCAGGAGATTTGCTTGGCTGTGCAAGCCTGAGTTTGCCCCCAATGTCCATTCAATGCCACTGGATATGCCTTTTGATGGGTCCAACATTTTGGACCAAATGCAGACAACAGTCTCTAGAAAAGCTACAAGCTTCAAAGGCTGCAGGAAAATCTCTGAGGGTCACTCATCAGCTGCAACAACACCCGCCTTAGCAGGATAGGAGAGGGCACTCCTTTGGTTATTACTGTTCTTTTAGCCAAAGAGGAAGAGGTCAGGTGCTCCTTTGGTTATTACTCCTCTTTTAGCCAAAGAGGAAGAGGTCAGCCTACCCACAAAAAAGGAGAAAGGAGGTTCACATGTACCCCCAGAGGCCATGGAGGAAAGAGTGCTCAGGCAGCAACCTCCTCATTGCCCTCTGCACACAGCCATGGTCCCATAACCTCTCTGAGCACTTTTTTCAAAGAACCCGGTGGAAGGCAGATTGACCCAGCATCTGCAAGAATGACATCTCATTACTTCAGATGGATTTTCACTACAGACAGTGGCCCAATGGTACTGTCTTCCTTTTCTGCAAAGACCTCCAGATTTTCACCCAAACCAGAGCTGCTCCTTCTGCAGGAGATTATTCTCCTGTTGGAGAAAGTTGCCATTGAGAAGGTAGCGATAGTAGAACAATACCAGGGTTGGTACCCCACCTATTTCCTGGTTCCCAAGAAAAATGGAGGACTGCAACACATTTTGGATCTGAAGCGCTTGAACAAGTTCCTCAGGAAGGACACATTCAAAATAGTCACTCTTTCACAGATCCTCCAGGCTCTTCATCTCCAGGACTGGATGGTGTGACTCAATCTTCAGGATGCTTATTTTCATGTGCCTATACATCTCAAGCACAGAAGTACCTAAGGTTTGCCACTGGCAGTTCTCACTATCAATTTTGAGCACTGCCTTTCAGGCTCACCTCCGCCCTGAGAGTCTTCACCAAGTTGATGGTGGTGATGGCAGTGAATCTAAGGAGGGTAGGGATTCACATTCTTCCCTACTTAGACAATTGGCTGATCAGGGCTTGTTCTGCGAAACAGGCTGTAGAACATCTGAACAACACCTGCCACTCTCTCCACAAACTAGGCTTCTCCTTCAACTTTAGCTAGTCCCAGATGACACCTTTCAAAAGCGTTCAATTCAATGGAGCAGTCCTGGACTCTTCCCCTGGGAAGACTATGCCTCGCAAGTTGAGGGATCAACATATCTTACAGAAGATAACGAGATTTCAGAATGCCCAATATTTACCAGCATTTGACTTTCTGAGGTTGCTGGACCTCATGGCATCCTGTATTTTCCTGGTGCCAAACGCCTGTCTAAGGATGAACTCCCTCGAATGCGCCCTCAGATCCCAATGGTCACAGTTCTCAGTCTGGATGGCAGACCTTCTTCAGGTCCCTAGCAAGGTCGCAAAGGACCACCTGATACTGCCTACGTATATATGTAACTAGGGTGCTCACCAGTCTTCCGTGAATGTACAAATAAATAAGTCTGCTGTCCAAAACTGATCTCACTGATCCACCACAATTCTGAATAAATTAAGGTCAGAAGAATGACTTCCTTCTTCTGAGGATTCTTCTTATATCAGTCTTTGGATTTCTTGTTAATAGGTAATCTTTAGATAGTCTCTAGTTACTTGCTCTATCAGGTCATGCAGTTCTTTCATGAGATTGCTAGCCTTTTTTCTCTCCTCCTGAAGAATATCTTTTCTTGAACTTTTATACTTTCTTTGATCCTGGAAGCGTACACTTTCTTCTGTAGTTCCGGCTTTCTAGACAATTGTGGGTCACCTTACTCTGATATTCTCTGACTTGTATATTGTTTACTTTGCTGGTCCCTCTGAGCTTCAATTTATAAGACTTCCTTTCTCTTAGGTTCCTCTATTCCTGTTTTGAATAGCTTGTTTGCTTTTCCTCTTCACAGGGGATTGATAGCCATCTTCTCTTGTTCTCCCTCTCAGGTATTTCTATGGGTTTCTTTTCTCACATTAATATCATTCCTAAAGGTTTCTCTATACATTCATTCATAATATTCGCTTTCTCTCATGTTCCTTTCATTCTGTATTGAAGGTTTGGGTACTCTCCCCTTTTCCCAGGGTAGTGATATCCAAGGTTTATTTCTCTCCCTCTCAGGGACTTCAATGATTCTCTTTCTTACATAAGTTTCTCGTTCTCTTATCTTCCCTTCATTCTGTGTTTAAGGCACGGGTACTTTCGGCTTTTCCCAGGCTAGTGTTATCCAAGGTTGCTTTCTCTCCCTCTCAGGAATTTCAGTGATTCTCTTTCTTACATAAAGGCAATTTAAGTTCACCAGTTTTGTACTCAGCATTTCTCTACTTGTACTGGGACGAGTTTCTTCAACTGTATAACGATACCCTTTTGGCCTCCCGGTCTTACTGTTCTCCCCGGTACCTTAAACAATGCAGGGGAACATCTCGAGGCTCCATGCCTGTCTGGGAGCTTCGCTCACGCGCCTCGTTGCTGTCAGATCACTGTCACCAGTGTTCTCTTCCTGGAATTCTCTCTCGCTCCAGGGGCATCCTGGTGTTCCTTCAGATAACCAGTTGGATTGCTGCTTCTTTCTTGTGATGTTATCAGCGTTGGTTTGTGGGCTACCTTTTCACAATGTATCCTTTGTGGTCACGCCACCACCTCATTTTGGACTCCAGCCATCTCTACTTCTCGTATCTGGGATTATCTGTGTCTTTGTCATCATCCCCATTGTTAAGCGCAAGCTTGAAGGTCGCAGGCTTTATGGCTCGCTTCCGCAGGAAAGGGCCTTCCCATGCCTGGATATGTGTTCCTCTCTCCTCCCTCTGTTGTTTGGCATGTACTTGCTGTTCAACATACTCGTCTCAGCTGATTGGAGACATGCATTTAAGGGGACATGATCTCTTTCGTCTTGATAATGGTATAGATTGACCTTTTCTTCACCCAAATCTTGAGACTTTTAAATCTTTAGTATTTTAGAGAGTCCTATGTATGCCATTATGTGTAATAGTTTGGGGAGTTCCTCAGAGGAGCAGGAGTCCTTGTACCTTAAGGCAGAGTATCTCCCTGTGAGGTCCCACTTACCTCGACTCCCATGGAGGGTGCTGCGGAGTGGCATCACCTCCCTAGCCTAACAGTGGGGCAGGTCCCATCTTGGGGAGAAGGGACACATTCCCTCAATTCATCACACTACACATAAGCATTCTAGAGCTGATGGTGATCAGAATGGCACTGATGGCATTTTTGCAGTCCATACAGAGGAAGAACATCCTGATAATGACAGACAACACAGTGGCCATGCATTAACTCAACAAAAGAGCAGGTGTATTGGCACCCGGACCTTCTAGACATGTCCATTCTGTCTTCTCCATAGAGTGGACCTGCACTCCCAAGAGGGAGGTCGTCTTCTTCACTAAGGAATCAGGACTCTGAACCTTCATGCCTGGTTTCTTAGAGGCTAAGATATAAAAATTGGGACCTCCCTGAAGATGTTATGGAGGTGTTGCTTTCGGCTACAAGACCAGCGACAAAAGCACTATACAGCTGCCGTTGGAACAGGTTTTGCAGCTGATGTAGAGCTAAAGATATAGATCCTGTCTCTTGCAATACCCATGCAGTGTTTTCTTTTTTACTTTACTCAGCCCACCAAGGGCTGCAGGTAGCTACCCTTAAGGTGTACATTTTTAAATGCACACCAGAACAAGACGCGTACTTTAATATGCCTGTTGTCATATAATTCCTAAAAGGATTGTCATATATATTACCAACGGTCCCTTTTCTAGTTCTGTCCTGGGATTTGAACCTGCTAATAACCTTTTTAATTAGAGCTCCATTTGAACATCTCCATTTTGTCTTCACAGGTTATTAACCTTGAAAAATGTCTTTTTCGTAGCCATCACTTCTGCTTGCATAGTGGGTGAGCTACAAGCCTTGTAAGGTAAACCACCATTTACTATAGTCTCCAAGGAGACGGTAGTTGTGAGGGGTCATCCTTCTTTCCTTCCCAAGGTGGTTTCTGAATTTCATCAGAGACAGAAAATATCACTACCAGCTTTTCATCCACCTCCTCACCCTTCTAAGGATGAAGAGAGGTTGCACAGACTTGACCCCCAGGGCACTTAGCTTCTATATTTCTAGAATGACAAATGTCCGACAGGATGACAAACTATTTATTGGTTAGACTGGCTACAAGTTAGGCCAAGCCATGACCAAACAAACTCTATCACGTTGGATCATCCTATACATTTGGAAGTGCTACTACATTGCTGGAAAAGATGTCACTGAGCCGATTCCACTAGAGGAGTGGCAACCACTTTAGCTCTTCAAAGAGTTGTACTAGTGCAGGACATTTGCAATGCCTCAACTTGGTCCTCACTCCACACTTTTTGAAAGCATTAATGGGGCCAGGAGCTCAATTTGTAAGAGTGGTTCTGCACAATATTACGTGCTAATCAAAATTATACAAAAATCCACGTGTTTGTTTGTTTATTGATTTGTAATGCGCGCCAGACCCATAGGTATCAGGGCGCAGGGCATACAAAAAAATCTTTAAGCTTGAGTTACACACAGGATATATACAGAAATGTACATACAGTAAAATATATACAAGAATTTAAAAAATACAAGTATACAGTCAAAATGTACAGTTATTAGTCAGTACATAGATATTGTGGAACAACAGTGATGGCAAAATTTCAGGAGCGTGATTAGAAGCTATTTGCAGTGCATGTGTACTAGGAGGCCTTTACATTAGAGGTCATTGGCCCTCACTAGAAGGTTGAGGGTAACCATGCCGCTTTTAGCGGCATGGTTGCCTCCTTACCGCAATCCGGGCCCGGGTTCCTCGAATGAGGAATTACCGGGCCATCGCAACCTTGGCGGACCCGGTATTTCCCCGTCCGAGGAACCCGGACCCGGTCCATCCCCATTCCCTTTGAGCCCCCAGAGGGCTCAATGGGAATGGGGATGGAGGTAACAACGGGCCCGTTGTTAGCTCCCTGGTGTCCTCGCAGGACCCGGTATGGATGCATGGTTTTTCCAGGCGCCCATTGTGGGTCCCACGAGGAGACCTCGTGGTAGGTCGGAATGGGTTTACCGGCACCGGCGCCTTTACCGGTGCCGGTAAACCCATTACGCCAACCTTCTAATGAGGGCCATTGTCTTTGAACCAGTTCATAAGATTCTGTCTAAAGTTCAAGTATGTTGGTCGGCTCTCAGGTGTGGAGGAAAGGAGTTCCACAGCTGGGATGCTTTGACTGGGAAGCTGTTGCCCCCGATTGTAGACAGTTTGAATCTTGGGAAACTTCTCCCACCTCTATCAACAAAACTGCTTTTAGAGTCTAAGATGAGGAATAAATGGGAGGACACAATCTATTAGAAGACGAAATTACTTACCCCTGGTAATGTTCTTTCTGGTGGATGTTCCCTCCACGGATTCCTCATCAACCTCCCAACCTTCTCCTCTGATTGTGGGCAAATTATTTTATCTTTCAATGTCCATGCGGGTTATCTATTGCTCAAGATGGCTGATCAAAAAAAGGGGAAAACCAGAAACGGAGGCAAGGGGGGCATTGCATGCTACTTATACTGTCATCAACGTCACATGTAGATGCGTCAATGGTAACCGTCGAGGGACATTGACTTGATTCCGCACAGCGCCCTCTGATGTTGAAAACCTTTCCTAGACTGAAAAGCAGTATGCAAATATTTCGTAGATGAGGAAACCGTGTGAGGAACATCCATCAAAAAGAATATTAACAGGGGTAGGTAATTTGTTCTTCAACAAATGTCTCACCGGTGTAGAGCATTTCATGTGCAGCATAAAAATGAAAGAAGATCACTGCATATGCATCATGGAAAGAAAAGACCTAAATCAACATTCAGCCAATCTTTCACCAGCTTTCACAGTTTCACTGGCCCTTACAAAATGGCGGCTGCTGTAACATTTTTTGAGCAGGATGCAAACATTACATATTTACAAAGTCCCAAAATATCTCAGTCACACCTATCTTAGACTCACTTTTACCTTCCCAAAAATGTGCATGCACTTCAGTTTTTAATGGCATCAACCTTTCAGAAAACCTTTATCACCACTCAAAAAAGTGTGCTTCTCCACTTAACCAGACTCACACTAAAACTATGACTTTGCCCTTGGGGATCTGAGTAGGCGGGTCTGAAAAGTGTGCAGCGGTTTCTCTGCATTGCTTGGAATGTTCACACCCCCTCAGAAAAGAGAACATTGGCCTGTGTACGTATGTAACTAGGTCTGGCTAGCAAGCCATGGAGTGCAGTACACAAAAAAGAAAATGCAGCAGTGTACACAGCCCAGGATTGGCCACCTGCGAGGGTTCATCTCATGGGGCATGCACATGTTTGAATTCCGCCAGTGTCATTTCTGCCTTTCATCCTCATGCAGCTGCTAAAAGGAGTACCATTTAGTTGGGCAATAGTAACATGTGAGATGTGTAATGCAATGCAATGAAGATGGCCTATTAAAGCTATAACTCTAAGGTGCAAACGAAATAACTCCAATGTATTATGTACACATGCCCCCCATGCTTTATGAGGACCCCTGCCCTAGGCCTAAAACATACTGGTCGCACCACTGCACATACGTATAAATGAAGAGGGTGAAATGCCACGTGGTAGTCAGGTGGCCCATTTAGTGATATAAGTAAGATTTACAGGAAAGTGACGGGGAAGTTGGGGGCGGACTCCTAGGTTCCAAACAGGGAAGTGGATGTGGGATATGGGGTCAGAGACTTCAGCAGATGAGCCCAGGCAGTGCTCCTTTTATATTGTGCTTCTTCATCTTGGTTTTGAATAAGGAAAGATGACAATGAATTTACAGGGAGGGCGTCTCTGAAATCTGTTGATGCTTGTTGCTCATTTAAATGGCAGCGGCCCTGCAGGGCAATACAGTCGTTGGCTCACATGCGCCAGCAGTGAAACTGGTATAGAGTTTCGTTTCACCCAGAGAAGCCAAGGCTTACAGAACCAACATTGTTTGTGCCAAGGACTCAAGAGTACAGAACCAACATTGTTTGTGCCAAGGACTCAAGAGTGAATAATGTGGCACCAGGGGAAAGGAGACAGTGCTGCAGAGGGGTGAGGACCGAGGTGAAGGAGGTCAGCGGAGGAAGGCTTTGAGTGGCCACATGTTTTAGGCTGTTCATTGGATGCTTTACAATTAGAATACGACACTACAAAAATCATTGACATAGCTAATAGTCTGGGCTTTTGAATAGGCTTTTGAATAGGCATTTCATTCTATAGGTACTCCCAACATTTGGCAGATGTTGCCATGATATTATATTTATAACGCGCCTGTACACAAGTGTTTCTAGGCCCGAATAGACAAGGACGGGAAAAAAATGACAAACCATTGATCTAATTTAAGAAAGATATTTTAAAGATGTAAACTTAGAGAAAAAAAAAACATAGAACAATTCCATCGGTTTAAAAGTGACAATTCCATCGGTTTAAAAGTGACAATTCCATCGGTTTAAAAGTGTTTGCTTGGAATTCATCCATGTCAAAAAATCTTGCTAAACAATGCCTTCAGAATATGAAGTGACCCATTCAATACTTTTCTTCGTCACTTACTAGGCATCAATACTTTTCTTCGTCACCTACTAGGCATCAATAATTTTCTTCGTCACTTACTAGGCCATGTGTCTTCAGATGTTAGGCTACTCCCACTTGGTTGGTAATAGACATCCTTGCTAGCTTTAACATCAAAAGCCCAAGTACTCACACATTTTCCAGGCATTGCCAACAAGACCTATAGATACTTACTCTATTGCTACTTATTTCCAATAAATGGCGAGGTTAGCTGGCCCTTTAGCTGGCCCATTAGCTAGTGCACTGGAAAGGAGTGCAGAGCTGCCGACACATGGCCACCTGCCCGGGGCTCAGAAAGGGACCTGGCCTCCCTAGCCTCACTCTCTTTCAAGACCAGGTAAGTGGGCTTGGCATGGGGACAATCAATGAGGCAGAGGAAGCAGGAAAATGCATAGAAGGGACCGTGTGCACTTGGCGTTCAGGGTCTTCCTCTGCCGTGTTGTGTGCATGAGCTCCAGGACGTCGCTAAGCAGCCGCATTACTGCCAAAATGGCGACAGGAAGAATGTCCTACCACGCATTCCATATCATTGTGCTCTATATGGACACTGCAACATGGCAGCTGATGGTTACATGCAATGGACTACTTCCCCATATGGAAGGATACACAATGCAAGCAGTACCAATCCCGTGGAAGGCCGTTCTGAGACCAGTAGATCCCCTCAGCCCTTTTGGTATTTTATAGCTACACCACCAATTAGCCAAAACTAAAAATGGCAAAACGTATGGTGTTCAGCAAGGGGCTAATATGTTCTCTGTACTGGTGGGATGACCCTTGCTTATTTCAATAGTTTCAGGGTACGTTTCCGTCAAATTGTTCAGTGAGCTCTATCTTGGACATTATATAACCTGACTTGTTACCAGGCTTTACCAACAGGAATAGGTGTGCATGACAGAATAAGGCCTGAGTTTCCAGGCAATATGATTTCCATGTCTATTAAATGAAATAATGCGGCGATGTAAATAAGACATACAACTAAATCACTGACTTTCTTATCACCCCCCTGTTCTTGCCAGTTTTACCTCTAGCATTCTGGCACCTGCCTTAGTTCAGGACTATTAAGCCTTTGGGACATCACTATAAATGTCCTTCTTAGAAAATCCAGGGAGTAAATCAATAGTGTGTGTAGAACGTTGTTGTCACCCCTGATCTGTGCGGGCATATACTGGTCAAGGCAATAAACAGTTCAAGTTGATTTTGTTGTATTCTCTCTAAACAAATACTATATGCAAAGTCCTTCAAAAGCATGATTATGTGGAATGGTCTTTCAACTTGTTATCCCTATTGTTTCTTGGATCGGTCACATATCCCCCAAAAAGCAATTGAGACACACGTGTAATCTGCGCTCTTGCAGCCCCTGCAGCTCAAGGGGTACTAATTATTCAGGGGAGTCTGACCTGCTTGAGGGACGTTGTGCTTCTTCCAGGGATCTCGGAGGGCCCTCGTCACATTCTTCAGGAGCCGTCACTCCCCTGTCACTTTATAGGGTGCCATTGGGTGCCTATTTTGCAAGTAGGCCTGTTCGGGGAGGCCATTAAAATATGAGTATAGCCGTGCCTGAAAACGCTGCTTCTTTTTGTTTTTGAAAGTGCTTTCACATTTAAATAAAGTGAGCGGTAGTTGGCAGGTGGATGGCATCATTTTGTTTTGGTGCTGTGTGCTTAATTATGTACATACGTTTAGTTGAGTGCCCTCAGGCGATTGCAACCTCCCTTTGGGAGTTCACCAAGTGAACTGTTTTATAGTTATGTTTATTGCATGTGTATTGGTGCGTCATTCGATGATTCAAACAGGATTGGGGGCAGTACCGCTTGAAGTCCCATTGCAGATGTTGAGAGTCGAAGAAGAGGGACAGTCGGTGGCATGGCCTTGCATGAGATTCTGGAAGGAATTTGTCACTCAGGGAGTCGTTTTGGGGGTGTGTGAGTACTGAACTCAGGAAGGCTACAGTTCCACAATCTGCCCTCTATTAAAAGCTCACAGGTAGTGGTGGATGTCAGAAGGAACAAGATGTAGTGATTAGAAGAGGTTGTGAACTATTGCACCAAGAGACACTGAAGACGAGCCTTTAGATGGCATCATCGTAGTACATGCAGCCGAGACTCCTTGCAGTAGTAACCAAGTCCACATCTATGTCACTCAAGGTAGGATCGCAGTACATATAGATGTAACCCCTTGTAGCAGTAACCAAACCCTGATCTATCAAGCTAAAGGTGCTATTGATCGCAGTTCACTGTAAAGATGGTCGACGCCTTATCCTGCTTGAATGCTATCTTCTTGAGCACCGAGGAACCACACGATTATAAGCAGCCTACTGGTAGGCTGATACCCACAACTAATTGCAGCATTCTGCAGAGGAGGGCCCTTTACAAAGGCCCGAGTCCAAGGACCCTGTCTCTTCCTTGTCTACTGCTTACTGCCGTTCTGCCTCTTTCAGCTGGTATCATTGGAGCCCACGTTTCGCTTCTTCCCTCCACTGGAGCTCAGCAGTATTAAGGAGCCCCCCACCGGCACCACTGCTCCGCTCCACACTTTGCTACTCTACAGGGCACACCACCTAACAATATCGTCCGAACTGCACACCCACATACAAAACTCTCATGAAACATAACGCATGTGGAGTAACTGCTTCATTCTTGACTGTTTGTGCCTTCTAGGGGACGGCTTCTCATAGCCGGTGTGGCTATTTGAACACATCATATCTCTTACACTCATAACTGAGGCATCTACTATCTAACCTCCCATGTACCTGCAAACCGCTGCCTTTACAACATGAGGTGTGGCTTTTCCAGTGTATGCATGTACTACCACTTTGACTCATGTACCTGCATAATTGATGTAGCCCCCATAACACAAGGTGCGGCCTTGTCTGTTTATGCTGCGTTGTTATCTTGTACCCCCTAAGTAAGTCTTCTTACCTGCACTTCTGAAACTAGCACCCTGATACCTGACGGTTTGGTGTGCTGCTATAAATACGAAAATAAATAAATAAATAAATAAATAATAGCCGTACATGTAGACGTGACCCTTTGCAGTACTAACCAGGCCTAGATCTATCAAGCTAAAGGTACCATTGCAGTACCTGCAGATGTGACCCCACGTACTAGTAACCAGGCCCAGATTTATCAAGCTAAAGGTACCATTGCAGCACATGCAGACGTGACCCCATGTAGTAGTAACCAGGCCCAGATTTATCAAGCTAAAGGTACCATTGCAGCACATGCAGACGTGACCCCATGTAGTAGTAACCAGGCTCAGATTTATTTTTCTTGCCCGATAGTACCAATTCAGTGTAATAATGCAGGATTTCGACTCTTTGCATCGGTGGAAGGGCTTTCCCGGTATCTATCCTGGACTGAACCTCAATAAATTGCCATTTTCCTCTCACTCCTAAGTTCAGTAAAAACAGGTGTTATAACTATCCCCTTTAACGGTACTCAGTTACTCAACGTCGGGAGGACAAAGGACTATGTTGCCCATGCCATGGGCTCAAACCTGAGAAGTGTAAGACAGTTGTAATCAGAATAGGCCCTGACCCAGGTTATGACAATGCTGGGTGAGTAGGCTCTGTTCAGGGCACTGTCAATCTTCTTATCCACCAGGTTCACTGATTGCCTCATCAGGTGTCTAGTTGTTCCGTCAAATCAGATGTTTCAATTGGCCATTCAGCTTCACTTGTCCTGAATATTGTGACTCAGATTCCATCAATGAATACACACTGAATATGGATCTCGGGAAAGAAGTCTTCTGAGTGCATTTCACTCTTTTAGCCAGACATGTTCCATGTCTTCATGGAATAGAAAGGCAGCCAAGTGGAAGCCCACACATTTTCTAAATAGCTTATTTTCTGATAGCAGAGTAGCAGCAGAGAACTCTAGCTTTGCTCACATATGCTTCAAACACAATTCCAAGTTCTCTTGATGTAGTTCCCCACAAAGGCAGCAGCCTCCTCATCCCCTGTACATTCCAGTGGGATGGTGTCCTCTTCTCCCCCTGCTGCATCCCCATTATCCTTAGAGGGATAGGCAGCTGGCGTAGCATCTCTGCCACGGATATCCTCACCAGGATCTGTTGAGGAGAACTGGGATCTCTCCTATGTCTGCGACAGCGATGCCTATATCTGGATCACGCAGGAGAGGCAAGTCCTGCTGAAGGGGGGGAAATGTGTCTCCTCTACTTAGTAGCACTTCTGTGTTCCATTTTGACTGGGCTCTAAAACACTGGCAGTACAGTGGATGCCCACATAGATCATAGGGCCATAAGTCATAGTGTCCCGGCTAGTGAACCTTTGGAGGGGGCATGAATGTATGTGTCTAATATACGGGAGCTACCGAGCGCAGCAGGGGATCCTTGATTAGCAAAGAAACTTATTTGATCAGCAGTTTTGTTCTATTATTTTTACTGTCACCAGAGGTTACTTGTGATCAAGACTGTAATGAGCAAAAGTTCAGCATTTTCTGTGCCTCTGAAGTAAGACATGAGATGAATGTCTGTCTGCAAAATGTAAAGGTTGGCTGCATAGTTTTGCACAAATGAATAATTGTAAATATTAAAAAGGCTATGAAAACCGTTCTCAGTTCAGGGCTCTGTGCAGCTGAGTCCAGTCAGTGTTGCATAGAGAGTGTCCAGTATAGTGTATGCTTGCCCCATCATTTGCTGTGTAAGGAGAGGTTCAGAAGTTTAATAAATCAAAATGGTCACACTGTTAAAGGAAAGTCATACCTGGATACTATGTAAGTAGTATGGCATTGCGAAATGCAGGGTAACTTTCAACTTCAGGTGGGAAAGGTGCCCCTTGTCTCTCATTGGTGTCAACTATTTTCAATATAGCATTAAATACCACTTTTGATTGAGGGAAGGCCCAGTAACGGCACTCAAACCTGAACCAGGTGGGCCCTAGTGCAGCATTCCAGTCCTGTGCGCCCACAAAAGTGGGATGTATCACTCCTAGCCGCCATCTTGGGTGCTGATACTTTTTTCTTCGTTTTTAAGTGAACCCTTTAAGTGAACCAGCACAATTGATGCTTCACTTAAAGGGATGTATCACTCCTAGCCGCCATCTTGGGTGCTGATACTTTTTTCTTTGTTTTTAAGTGAACCAGCACAATTGATGCTTCACTTAAAGAGAAATGACACACATATCCATAATTAAACCTGGAGGTGGGGCACAAGGTGTGAAAATGTGTGGGAAGAGGGGCTTTCTGGGGGACTCTTTGGGGTAGCGGGGGTCGAGTCGAGGCATTCCAGTAGAGACTCATCCTAGGGCACCACTTCCAAGGACAAGATATAGGCTGGGAAGCAGCACAGAGTGCCCACATGAAATTCAGAAGGCTAACCAATCATTCTTGGCATCCTGATTGGTTAGATTTCTCCTCCAGGCACTAAATATAATGCAATCCTAATCGTTGAGCAAGGTGAGCTTTGGAGACTAATTACAGTGTTTATTGTATTGCATTATGTCTGTAGATATACACACTGGATGGAACTACTGATCGCTACTTTGCGTAAAACATCTAACTAGCTTTGTGTATTCATTATGTATGAGTAAAGAAAGTAAGGAACTAAGCAGACTGAATGTCATAGCAGGCAGCAAACTGGGCAAACTAGAGGGAACATAGTAGTTTGCGGACATCTCACATTCAGCTGCTGTAAAGCAACATGGCGATTAGATAGAATATCAAGGAGTTTGGGATCAGCTAACAGATAAAGCACCGGTTGCACAGATGCATACAACCAGTAGCTCACAGAACTAGGTTTTCCATTAAAAGGATTTGACCATGTGATCATGTACATTTTGAAAAGTGTTCACTCATTAAAATGAGGCATCTCCTCCTGCAAAATGCAATATTATTGATCATTTGCGATTTAGATACACTAACCGAAACCTTTCCGAAAAACATGGAGACAGTGTGTTACAGAGGAAATACTGTAAGTATGCATTATTTAACAGCTTGAATGTTTAGGAAGGGAATTGCAGGACTGTATTTTAAAAACATAACGTTAACACCTACTAGTCATTGCCGAGCAGAATATAGTTAGCTTAAAAACATTATCTTACTTATTACTTCTGGTTTGTAATTATTTGAAGAAGCAATACATTTTCTTGGCTAGCACTCCTGTCAGGCTTTTGGCACTTTTAAGAGTGGAGGAGATTATCACTGCTGCGCTCTCTCTCCATTAGCCTCTTTGAACATGCATTGAACAGAGAAAAGAGGGTGGGGAGACCGCTCAGGGAAAACGAGGAATGCATGGAGTGAGCCTTTTTTTATTGAACCTGGTGATTTAAATCGCCATCTGCGCTACACGAGTGTCAATTTAATTTGCAAACCGACAGGATTGCATAGCAAATTGCCATTCGACACTGTTAATTTTATGCCTTGTATGACATGAAAAGACCCAATAGATGCAAGTTACTAACAGTGCACAGGACCATTTTCAAATGCAGTTTCACAATGCCTTTGCCCATAACATATGCCAGTATATAAAAAAATGTCATGTTGGCTGTGCCAATAAATGATCATGTATGCTTCACCAATTTGTACCATATAAGGAATCCATCCAGTATCTACCATATAAAGAATTCCAGCCAGTAAAAAATAATGCCATATTACAGAAAGAAAGCATATCCAGACTGGCTTTATATAGCCCATTTTACCAAGTAATCACACTTATGTTTGCTTTTACCCTCAATACAAAGTAGAAAAATGCCATGACACACAAAGAATATATGGCTGGAGCTACCAATGCAGGCCAGTTTATCCATGTTATCTTTAACCTAGGTGTCAAGTAAAAAGTAACAAACACCATGACACAGTAAGAAAGTAAATGCACATTGACAACATAGGCCAAGCTAGCCACCTAATAACACTAATCATGTTTGCTTTGCCCTTGATGCCAAGTAATTTAAGAAAGTAACTGCCTTTCAGTTTCATGAACAATTATTTCAGCAGTTCGAACAGTTATGCTATAGGATAGATTTCTCCATATTGTGACTTTTGAAGTCACAGAAAAAATTATGTTGGTTGATTTCTGAGAATGGTTACTGTGCCTTCACTCAAACCACTCTGGAGTTTATTCCAAAGAACTTCATATATGCAACATTTGGGACTAGAGGGATGTTGAGATTGCACAGAGGGAAGGACGCTCAGCCAATCGGGTGGCTGGAAACAAAGGTGGCATCTGCATTTTCCCAGCCTCTGTAGTGCCTCCTCCAGTTACACGCATTGTTATCCTCAGTGCCTTGTCCACTTCCCAGTCCTCCACCCAGCCCCCAGACACAAAGCATCCAACGCCGCTCAGCCCCTCACACCCTTCCCCCAACTTATCACCTGGCATCTGGGATTCCTCCTGAAAGATGCTGCTCTCCCTTTCTGTCTGCCCCACCATAGAAATCCCTTTTTGTGTCCTATCGCGGTTGCCATCTTTGTTTACTTGTTTGTGACAGGAGATTGGCCAGAGTCAGTACGTACACAGCCCATCTTCATGTAAAGTCTATTCGCAAACACGAGGGTTCATCTGGGTGCAAATAGTGATCAGCCCGACGTTTGGGGCCCTAGAGGGGCACTCGCTGAGGCCCTGGCTTTACTCGGGCCTACCTTAGGATCATGTTAGGAAGCCGTTACTATCATATGTGTACCCCCGACTGTGGGGCTGATCTCTATGCTCTCTTCTCTGAAACAATACTGGGTCGGACTCCACTTAGGATCACGAGCACCTTTTGATTCGCAAATCTTGCCACTGTTACAGGCTCGGACTGGGGCATAACATTGTCTCGGGCGCCAATGAAAAAGGGTCCCCTTGTAAATGGCAATTCATTCCTTTTGTGACAGGCTGTTTAAATAAAACCCAAAGGGAGATTTTTTTGGGATAAAATGTAATGCAAAATGTGCAATTTAAAAAAATATGTATTCAGCCATAATGGTGAAAACTGCTAGCCGCATAGTTAAATGACTCATCAAACTGGCCCACACTAGCATTTTGTGTTTTTGGTTCAGGCATTGCCCTATTGCCCCATAGGTCAGTCCGAACCTGTAACGTTAATGACAGACGCTATGCGACCGTATAAAAGGCGCCTGGCAGAAAAGGCAGCTCTTTTATTTTTGAAGTGCTAAAAACAGTAATGGATTAAAAAAAAAAAACACCTGCATGGTCTATTAATGTTTACTTCTCTGTTTACAGTGCTGAACGTCAAGTCTGCCATTCCTATTATCATGGGGGCAAATATAGGCACCTCGGTCACCAATACAATAGTGGCCCTCATGCAGTCCGGGGACCGGAATGAATTCAGAAGGTATGGAAAATATATTCTTTCATGGTAGTGCTTTATTCATGTAATGCTTGAGTTTATCATAGGTGTCATCCTCAGCTGTTGTTTCTACATTTATTTAATTTCTGTCGATTCCATGCAACTCATTTTTTAAGGAAATACTGCTGTGTAATTCATCAACCTTTATTACTTTACCATACAACATCATTAGAATATAGAACCATGTGTACAATAGCTGGCACCAGCTCAGTTGGTAAAGCTTGAAGTTTGAATAAAGTTTGTGGCACTGAAATAGAACAAAATAAATATTTATGTATGTATTGTTTTAAAAGTTACGCATGAACATAGGTGAAGAGCCCCGTTTTAGTTCGGGCTATTAGTTGGCGCTTGCTAGGGAGAAATGGCATATGAGGAGGGCCTAAAGCTTGCAGGTGTTGTTTGGTTATTTGCCCACCCATTGACTGCCCATAGCCATGCTAATCTCTATGGCCATTCCCACCCAGTTCCTTCCCCTCCCTGTCCAAAACACCTCCTCATGAGTATTCTTTGAGCTCGCTTTAATCAATCCTTACCACCAAACTTTGCACTCGAAGTACCGCCAGGCAGTCTTTTGAAAGTTAATGACTTAATTGAATTTAAAAACCTGCTCCTGGTGTAATAAAAATGTCTTAACCAGGTCTGCCTTCAGTCACTGAATATATAAGCACTCTGCGTGCCCTTCACCAAGGCCCTGTTAAAAACAAGCATTGGCAAAGCCACCAGCTTTGGCTAGTGTGTAAGTATTGGGAATTTTCCAGGCACTTCCATTAGATGTGCAGGTACTCGCACCATTTTACACCTGCTACCATCAATGGCCACTTAATACCACTATGGTTGTGCCTGGCAAGTGTCTTTCCCGTGCCTACAAAGAAGCCAAAACGGTGCCATTGCCAATGCTTGTTTAGTTCTCTCTAGTGAACCATAAGGAGGGTATTTTCAATGATGCAGTTGATAAGCCTGCATTGAACATTTACGCATACATTTTATGAGCCATTCAATTTTCATGACTTTGTATTGTGGAGCAGGCTCATGGACCTTTATTTGTGAATCCGCCATACCCCTCTGATTTTGATGCGGGCAGACATGCTATAAATTGCAGTGGAATCTATCAGCTTCTTATTTTAATTGTATTTATTGTATTTTATCTTTTATAATGCGCCAAAGCCCGCAGGCATCAGGGTGCAAAAAAATTAGCTGGTGTAAACAGATCATAGAGAAGAGAGCTATCTATTTGAACAGAAACGTCTTTAAACGCTTCCTGAAAATATACAGATCCGGAACCATTCGCAATTTTACTGGCAGTTAATTCCAAGTTGCTGCAGCCACTACAGGGAACGAGCGACCATTACCCCTACCTCTTTTAACACAGGGACACTTGAGAAGCATTGTGCCACTTGATCTGGTAGTCCTCGCAGACTCCTTCCACTGTATGCTGTCTTGAAGATAAGCCCGGGCTGAACCGTACACGCATTTATGGTTGATGGTACTAAATTTAAAAGCGATCCTCTCATCAATGGCTAACCAATGGAGGCCTCTTCTGTGCTCGTTGACAGAAGCGCCTCTAGGAATGGCTTTAACAATGCGGACTGCATCGTTTTGCATTACTTGCATCCTGTGGATGCATCTTTTATTAGCCCCTGCTACAACGGCATTACAGTAATCCAGCCTAGGCATAAGCACAGCTCTTGTTAAAGTAGTGCAGTTGGCCTGGGAAAGAAAAGGCTTGATTACCCTAAGAAGTCTCAGATGGCATTGTGCTTTCTTTACAATGCCATTGGTATGAGCGTCCGAGCTCAATGAGAACCCGATCACAATACCCAATGTCTTGACTTCTGCTGAGACCTAAATCAAATGCTGTTCAATATAGAACCCTGTGTAGTCCACGCTCAGTTTTGCTCTTGATTGACTAGATCCGAATACGAGGAGCTCGGTCTTAGAACCATTTATACATAAGCCATTTTCCAGCATCCATGCACTAAATGATGTGTACACGTGGGAGATCTCCTCTCCGTCTCTGCGGTAGTCCCCACTTAATTCCATGACGAGCTGGGTATCATCCGCATAGTTGGCAAAGCCGATGCCCAGCTCGTCTAGGAGATCGCATAAAAGGCAACAAAACACATTGAACAATGCATGCGACAAACAGCCCCCCTTAGGAACGCCACACTTTACATATTCTGGTTCGAGCTTTCCTCTCCCCAGTGGACTTTTGAGATCCTGTTACCAAGAAATGAGTTAATCCACCGAACAGCTGACTTTGAGCAGTGTCCCACTTCTCCAAGTCTTTTTAGTAGGCGATCGTGGCCCACCAAGTTGAAGGCTGATGATAACTCTAAAAGCATCGGCAGCCCCGACTTGCGGTTGTCCAAAATGTCCAGCATCCCTGCCCAGAGGTCCAACAAGGCACTTTCAGTGCCATATAGGCTCTGAAACCCGATTGTTTACCGTGGAGTACCTTTTTCATCTCCAAGTAGTCCTGTAACTACCTGGTTGCTACTTTAGCGATGATCTTGAGCAAAAATTGTACGTTAGTAGTTGGTCTCAGGTTGTCATATTTCGAGGGTCTTGTCCTGGCTTTTTTACCAATGGAGTACACACCACCCTTTTGCAACAATCAGGAACTATGCCTGAATTTAGCATTCATAAAACGTAGCAGGAAAGGCGTTTTCTATTTTATCCAATATAATCTTAACTGGAGAGATATCTCCTGGACAGGTTGTAGGTCTCATAGATTTTAGTATAAGAACCATGCCAGGAGTATCTATATTCTGGAATACAAAGTGTAGTCCAGCAGTGTTTGCAATGTGCCTCTTTTCTCCTTGCCTGCGTAGCCCCTCAATTTGACATGATTTTCAAAAATTCTGGCTTGTGCCAGCTTTGTCTTTGTTGCAAATGCTTTTTACACCGCGGAACAGTTTTTTAGCTGTGTGATCCGACCAATCGGTCTGCTCTGAATTTATACTATACCTTTCTCTGTACGGTGTGCTGGGGATGCACTGACTGAGTCCAAGCCTAGGTGTCATGACGTAAGTGTGTAAAGGGAAATACTTTCAAGCTGCTGGGGGGAATAACCAGGTTTTGCGGGCATTTCTGAAGGAGAGGTAGTCCTCATCACGGCAGATGTTCAGAGCAAGGGAGTTCCAAAGAGTGGGAGCTTGGACAGAGAAGGAGGATCCTCCAATTCTGGTGGAATTGGAGGGGAGATCACAATGAGGAGTGCAGACCCAGGTGTACGTTTTCTGATGGGTTGGTAATGTGTAAGCTTGTGCTGGAGCAATTCTGGGCCTGTTTTGGGGAGGGAACGGTGTGCATGCACCTGGCCTTGAAGGTCACCCGTCAACTGACAGGAACCAGTGGAGCACTCTAAGGGCAGGAGTGATGTGTTCTCTGGGTGAGAGTGCAAGGAGGAGTCTTGGATATGCTGCAGTTTTCTGAGCTGATATGCATTGGCTCCCAGTGTTTGGGTCTGCAGTGAGAGGCAGACATCAAATTGTAATGTTCTCAACAATAGCCTTGTTTATTAAAAGAAAAGGGGTTTCGATAAAGGCCTATCTGTCCCTATCCAAAAGAGAATGTCCCTGCCTATGAAACGAAAACTAAAGCAGAATTGATCTTGTGTCTAAAATACATCTGACCGTCACATTAACATACAGAATCAAAAGATACAATGGAAATTTTCTTGTTTTCAATACGGCAAAAATGTGCAACAGCATGATACAATTTCAACAAAACCAGTCTAGTGTTCAGGGTTTGTTCCCTTCCCCTGAACTGTTTTAAAAAAGATTTTTAGAATTTTCTGTTTCACCAAAGATCTATTAAAGGTAATGCAAATGTCTCTTTCACTTAATGCTCACCTCAAAATGGCAAAGCAAATGCCTTTTCTACAACACAGGTTGGAATATATGATTTTCAGAATGACCAAACAAATATTCTTTCCACACGCTGGTTGGAATTGACCAAGAATGAGTCTTTCCTAATTTTCAGGAATGCAAAGCAAATGTTCCATTTCAACAAAGGTTTCATCTCCTTAACACAAGATTGGATTACCCGTTATACACCCCTACCAGGAACTCCCAACTGAAGAGATATCCTGTTTTACTCTCCTGCCAGGAATATCTCCCTTTTGATCTTTGCAGATCCCCTGGTGCACTACCCTGCCAGGTATCTATTCCCAAAAAAGTTCACTATCTGATGTGCATCTTGTATCAGGTCTGTCTGCAATGTTCACTTTCCTTTTTCAAGTATAACTCAGTTGTACCTCTTTACTGATTGAACTTTTGTTGACTGCAGTTAAAACCTGTTCCAACTTCTCCTACACTGACATACCATATATGGGGTTTTGCCCAAGTTCTGTCTGTCAACGTCCTTCTTAATATAGATTGGCTTTTGGCAATGTTTATTCCAGGTTTCCCCAAATTGACATTTCACGTAAGGAGAACGATAAAGGTTTTGCCCTAGTATTTCTTCTTTTAAGTTGTTTGGCTTATAGCAATGCATGTTTCCAAGTTTCCTCAAATTGACATCTGATATAACTAGAGTTGTACCACTTTTACCCTTGTGCTTCAAATCTATGTGGTCGATATTCAAAATATGTTCTCAAGTGTTCAATAACCTGTGGGCCCGTGCCGGGCCCCCAGCTCCTTTGGGTCGATTCACTGGTTATACGTGCATCTGCGGCAGAGGTTTTATAGTTGTAGGCTTTTCCCGTCAGGCAAGGTTTCTCTCAGTTCCTGCGTTGTCTTTTTACTGCTCTTGCCATCTCACAGAACCGCGTCTTCTCCGATCCCGCAGTGAAGATTTCTTGTCTAACAGTCTATCCTGGTCTCCCGCTACAAATTGACCGGAGTACCTCTTCTCCGGCACCTTACACCTCTAGGAGGCTGTCTGCAAGCATCACTGCTTTCGAGCATGGCTTGTCTCTATAATTCTGTCTCTGCCTCTGAGTCAGCTTCCTGACCCACACTCTCTGCAGCTTGCTTCGACTTCTCCTTCACCTCTGTCACCTTTAGGTGATTTTTGAGTTTAAATGTCCCACACAGCTGTGTCAACTAGACTGCACGTTATACTTGGTATTACTGTTACTCCACATTAACTCCATTCTCCTCTTCTTCGTCCCAGTACTTAAGGCTTTCTGGCAATTGTACTCCAATGGATTTTCACATGGTTTCAAGTTACATAGTGGAACACTTTTATCTACATAAGAATCATCATACACATCTGATATTAAACGACAACATGCCATCAAAGACTCTGGAATTAGGGTTTCTTCCTCACAGAAAAGGGAAGAATACTGCGTCCCTCCGATCAGAGTCATCACTCCCTACCGGTATTCATCCCCACCCCCGTGATCCTCCCTCCTGACACCATGCCCACGGTATTTATCATGTAACGGCTGCCTTTCCCTGGCCATGTGGCAAGAGACAATCACTGGGGAATCAGTGTTGACTCTACCGGATTCATCACACCAGAAAGTGGGAGTTTGCGAAGTCTAAACGGGTGACACCAAAGGTGACACCCTCCTGACACCACGCACAGGGTCCGGATCATATAAGGGCTGCCTTTCCCTGCACATGTGGCAAGAGACAATCACTGGGGAATCAGTGTTGACTCTACCGGATTCATCGTACACCAGAAAGTGGGAGTTTGCGAAGTCTAAACGGGTGACACCAAAGGTGACACCCTCCTGACACCACGCACAGGATCTGGATCATATAAGGGCTGCCTTTCGCTGGCCATGTGGCAAGAGACAATCACTGGGGAATCAGTGTTGACTCTACATGATTCATCGCACCAGAAAGTGGGAGTTTGTGAAGTCTAAACGGGTGACACCAAAGGTGACACCCTCCTGACACCACGCACAGGGTCCGGATCATATAAGGGCTGCCTTTCCCTGGCCATGTGGCAAGAGACAATCAATGGGGAATCAGTGATGACTCTACAGGATTCATCACACCAGAAAGTGGGAGTTTGCGAAGTCTAAGCGGGTGGGGATGATTGCAAGGATTGCTGAGTTTCTGTGAAGGTAGGAGGGAAAAGGGAACATTTGTCTGGTATCCATTAGTCTAGTATCTATATAGTGCAATACTGAGCTGAAACGTGCTTTGACATTGCATGGCAAAAACATTAGATGTATTTGTAAAATGTAATCTTTTGAATTGAGGCTAGTTGTGAAGCAGGTCTGGGAGTAAATATCCATTTAAGATACATTCACTATGTGTAATGTAATGTAAAGTGCTCTTGTGTAACGCCATGTTTGCCATTTTGGCACCCTCCTGGTACTAGGTCATTTATGACATGAGAGGATGGGGCGGTGGGTGAAGGGGCTTATTGGGAGTGGTTGGAGAGGCAAGTTGTAAAACCTGGAATGTTGATGAGTGCAGACTGAAAGAACCTGTGTTCTATGTGATGGTAAGCTTGTAGGTGACCTGTGGCGGGGGCCTTTGGAGGTACATGCATCCAGGTGTAGGTGTCCAGCTTCCCTGAAAGCAAGGATGGGGCAGGAGTTGCTGGAGGGCAGTGTCTGATAAGCTGGTGTGAGAGGTGTTGATATTGAATGGTGTCATTGTGTGCAGCGGAGTGGGTACTAGTTTCTGTTAACTTGCTGAATTTGAGTGGCTAGTCGTTGTGTGTTCTATAGAAGGTGAAAAGCAAAATGGTGAGAAGCATTGTGGGGGGCACAAACAATCAAGAGGTCACACATAGGCAGGGCCATCTTAAGCATTTTTGGGCCCCTGGGCACTGACATCTTTGGGCTCCCCCTTCACCAAACCAAAGGAATTAAGGGATCAAGAATACTGGTCACACCCCTCACCCGTCGTGCTCACAACCTATAGGTTGATATTCTGTCTCGCAGCATAATAAGCACGTTTACTCCTTTTAAGTCCCCTTGCCCTCTTCATTCTTGCTCTAATTATACTGACAAACAAGTAGCATTTGAAGACCAACATTAGCAGTCTACAAAGGAGTTACTGTTCTAGTACATACAGGATACCTTTTAGCAATAACATCCAGGAAGGGAGCTGTAGTATGAATGTAGGACTGTATGAAAAATCTACATGTAACCCATAATAGACAGATAACTCACATTAGCTGCCTCACAGAATGCAAAGGTGCTCTTGCATGGATAGAGACCACCAATTGGAAGGAAGGAAAGTAAAGAGAAAGCTACATATACCTAGAATGGATAGTGGAGACAGATTGGAAGCTACCAGGAAGGTGTCTTTATCCAGACAGACTGAGATTAGAAGTGGGATATGGTTTTCAAATAGTGTTCCCATTAGATATCAAAGGAACAAATGCCTGTGGTGTGCGATATAAATATGCTCACTATTAACACAGTGAAACCATGAATAAGGCTTTTATGAAGATCATACCATGAGAAGGAAATCACTCGGAAGGGCTGACAATTTGAAAGGTTTAGGGACTGGCAATATTGAGAGGTTCGGCAATACAAGATTAAATGAGATGCCCAGGATCACACATTGGTTATGGGGTGAAGTTGAGATTTGTGTCAACTCTGCAATTTCTGAATTTGAACACTTTTCTCCAGGTCTTACCATGAACTAAAACAATCTAATTTTATTTTTAAAAACGGACTTAGAAAATACACAAATCACATTACCAAAGATGACCATTTTTAAACAAAATATTATAGATGGGTGTTATGCAAAAATGGAATGATTCTAGCTTCATTATCTCCATCATCAAGGGAAGTATATAAGAACCAGCATACCAATCAATGTGATTTACCAAATTTAATCTGGGTTTGTCTTTTGTATTTTAAAGCTTTAAATACTTCCAAAACAACGGCTTGTGACATTTTCATTTATAAACGTGCATAAAAACGTTTGACTTTTACCAAAAAGCAAACTGTTTTTTGTGTCAAACAAGCAGATCTTAAAATATGCTTGCCTGAGGCCTGCAACATATGGTCCACTCTCTTCTATCTACCAAACCTTCCACCCAAATGGCCTACATAAGAAGAAAGATCAAGTAATGGACTAAACGATACCAGTAGCATGCAAGAAGGCAAACCTAACAGAAGACAGCACAGTAATGTAAGATATATTCAATGATTTGACCATGATCACTGTATCATCTGCTGGCAAATCCAGGATACAAACATGAACGCTCCCGTACCATAGTCTTGAATTTTGATACTTATTCACTTCTTGGACTAACAGTTTATGTCATCGTTGGAGGCGATTGCCTAGGTTTTACAGCACTCCATCTGACTAAACCAATTTCTAGACCTTCACCATATAGATGATATGTTTATTTTATAGCAACCCTTATCTGGTACAGGTCATTGCTGATAATAGTATATGTTGTTCTGCAAAACCAAGTACATATGCAGGCAGGTTTATAAACTTCAGACATATGAAAGGCTCAGCCAGCCTTGCTGGAATGTGATATTCTAATTTTGCATATGAACACATATCTCTGCAATGGGTGCTTCACACACTGAGCTAACTTCTGAACTATTGCACTCAATTTGTCAATATGCATTTCACCATTGCCTATTGCACATGATCAACATAATTCCCACAGGAAGGAAAGGATGCTACAGAGTTGTGCCATAAGGAACACACAACTATATATACCACAGTCAACACAAAAAGCAATACATGATGAATTGATCAAGGCAGAATGCACTTGCCAAAACAGAAAAGCAATGGGTTTAGCGCCTCAGCAGAACCCCATAAAATATCCTGACGTGTGCTATTTAAGACTGGTGAACAATGCAATCTTACTTCTTCAGATCAGCTAGCCTTGTGGGGCCCCCTCTAAGGTGGGGGCTCTGGGCAAGTGCCCCTTTTGCCCTCCCATAAAAACGTCTCTGAATAATAGGAAGGCATAGCAGGTCATAGCAAGGCATGAAAGACACGACAAAGGCATAATAAAGTATTAAAAGGCATAGAAAGCCATGAAAGGGACTAGCATGGCACGACATTGCCTCCTCCCCACTTTTCTGCCACTGGGCTCTGCAGACGGTTCGTATTTTTACTTTCTCGCTTTGTTCCACTGTCTCAAACCTGTCTCTCTCTCCCTCTATATCTCTCTCCCTGTATCTCTCTCCACCTCTTTCTCTCGCACCCTCGATACTTTCTTACTTTGTTTCACTGTCTAACCCTGTCTCTACCTCCCTCTATCTCCCTCTTCCTCTTTCTCTCTCTCTCTCTCGCTACTTTCTCTCATCCAGTGTCTAACCCTGCAGTTCTCTCTCTCTCTTGCTCTCCCCCACTTTCTCTCTTTCTTTCTCTCTCTCTCTTTCTCTCTCGCTCTCTCTCTCTCTCCCTCTCTCTCTCTCACTCTAACAGATATAGTCTACATCATGTACAACAAGGATCAGGGAATGACAAATGAGTGGAGGTCACTAACTGGGGACTCCCGTCTTTGCCATAAGTGATTTGGCAAGGGCTCTGGAAGGCTGGAACCATTTGATTCCATTGCACGAGGTTCTTCACAGGGAGGGTGAAGAGATAGGAACCAGGAGGCATACAAGATAAAAATAAAAGAAAGATTCCCCAAAATGCCTCATAAAGCAGGGTTCACCATGCTTGGCTTGCAGGTGGTGCATTGGCTGGTCTTAAGGTATTTCATGAGAAAGTTCAAGCATAAATCCCTGTACTCAATTCACCCTCAGTTTTACCGGATTATCTGCTGAAATATATGACGTTATTTTGGGTATGCAAGCTCACCAAAGCTTTTCCACAAAACACATTTTCATTAAAATGGCATTTGTCTTCTCTTAACATCGTTGCACTACTTGTTTTTAAGGGAACCTCAACATAGGCCCTGGTCTCGGGAGGATAGTTCAGCGGCAACCTGCTCGGCTTAAAAGCAAGACGACACAGAGCCACACAGGTTCCATTCCCAGTCCAGCGCTTAGAAACCTCTGGGTATTAAGCACATTATAAATAACCTATCATATCATATGTTGCATCGTGGAGGGTATCATTATTGCCGTACACTTTTTCTCCAACTTTTTGCTGTTTTTCAAAATGATGGTCCTGCTGTGAGGGGTGGGTTAGACACAGCCCCTTTTTTTACCCCCTCCTTTGCCCCACTCCCGACTGCAATTTCAGGGTCCATTTTCTGGATTTGCTATGTAATTTGTTCTAGATTCTTTTATGAATCGTTGCTTAATTAAGATAGATAAAAGAAATGTATACGACTTGCAACCTTAACTCTTGCCATACATGTGAGTGACATCATAATTGCACTTCAGATACATGTAGAAAAGTGAGCCATGCATTTTGGCTGAATCTATTGGAGAGTTAAAAAGGTGATCTGGAAAGCAAACACGGGTTAGTCAAGTGATTCGCTTCTGGCTTCATGACCGGCCTGGGATCGATGTCACCAGGTCAGCAGCAGCACAAAGAGTCAGTGGATGCTCTGATCTCTGCACCTCTTCATTGCTTCTAATAATGACTGACATTCGGAACCAGCTTTTGTAAAAGGGTCATTTTTGACAATCTTCATCACCTCCATTTTGTAGCTGAACTTAATGTGCTTTCATACACTTTGCTCGGTAAAAAAAGTAGGTCTTTCAGCGGATTAGAAGAGTGGCACACCTGCGGTGCATCTTGCTAAAGGTAGGAGCAAGTATCATGCCTCGGGCATTGAACCATAAAAGGAGTGGCCTGCCAGTATACAATGTCATGCAATTGATCTTGGCAGGTGCACGCTGAGGAGACATGCTTGCAAACACTGGCCCATTGCCACACCATTGGAGCTAGGCTCCATATTTTGTGGAGGCCGGAGGACAGTTTTAGAAAGCAGGTCGTGAGTGGGTTCATACGTGATCTCCCAACACCCAATTCCCCTCCAAGTGCCTGCATGCTCAATATCAGTTGTGCCTTTCCTTTATGCACTCTATCCTCTAGAACTCTAATACATAAGATGGCTCTCTGCTCCCAACTGTTCTGAAAAAGATTACGGCAAAAAGTAAAGCACAGGGGTCAGTGTCCATACGTTGCATGTGTTGGGGAGCAAACAGGGCTCCTTCTCGAGATGCTGTGAGTGACTACAGGTTCAGCATAGCAAGCAAACCTGTGTTAGTATCTCACTAGGAACAGGATGTGTTTGTTCCCTGCAGGTTAACCATGGCACTGTTGACCCTCCTTTCTGGAGAGAATTAGTCTGATTATCTATTGTTCCTGCATTTGTCCAGTTAGATCCACCTCTTACCCAGATTCAGAGGATAATTAATTAAACAAAGAGATATTAACCTTTGGGAGGTGTGAGCCATCTAAAAGCTGAGCGGAGCTTCCTCATGGGTGGGGGGGTGTATTGATATGGGAAAGGCAGGTTTCTGCCTGATGCCTCTCAGAGGGCGGGTATTATACCCTCATCAAGCACTTAAATTGCCTGTGGGATGCAGCAATGCTCCTTGTACATAGATGGAACCCAGGAATGAGTGATTGTTGTTTTGTACAATTAACCAATTTCTCGCCTTGCACTGCGCACCACCGTCGCATATTAGTGGAAGGCACAGCCTCACTCCACACACCCTCCACGCACATACAACACACACACTCTTGCACATCACCTCTGCCATAAGAATGAAGCTACATTTAACAACAAAAATTCCAACTGTAGCTTTCCATGTAACTCTCTGCGCCCTTACACACTCCATTCAGACATGGGTGACTACCGGGGTCTTGGTCACCGTTGCATTACTATAATGGCTGAGATGCGCACATGCACGATAGCACCAAACATTTCCAACCGCAGTTCATCTAAGGGCAGTCAACCAAAAGCACTTTGGGCCCATAATAATGGTGAAAGGCGCTTAACAAATGACAAAATGAATGAATTAATTAATTAATGAGAATTACATGATTTTAGCAGACATCAATATGCGGGAACTGAGGATTTCTTTAAATAATAAAGATTAAGTAGAATGGGGACTAGATTGTAAATATTGCTTTAATTAATTGACTAGTGATCGAGTTGTGTGTTTTACTTGAATAGTGTATATATTGTTTATATGTAAACTAAAAACAGGCAAACTAAAAACAGGCATTCAACATTTAAAATAACATTTAAAAAATAATATTATGGCCTGAGCCTTTAAGTGAACACAGTGTTTTTGAAGGTGGCGCCAACTGTCTGGCTGTGACTTCTGATAACGACTCTGATGCTTGCCAGACAGTTGATTAAAGAATTATCAATTGAAGATTGTCGTCTACTAAGACTCTCTTTGATACCACAAGTCAACTGTTTTTTGTGGTCAATTAAGTATCTCGTTCTTGCTAGCGGGGGCCAAGTTGAAGAAATACGACTCTCATCGGCTTGCTCCTTTGGGTACACATATGCCAGTGACCGTCAGTAGACACCATCATTGGCTGTGCCGACGGGCGACCTTATACTTTGAACTTGTAATTGTTAAACACATGTCTGTTTCCCCTCTGCAGGGCTTTCGCAGGTGCCACTGTCCACGATTTCTTCAATTGGCTCTCTGTGCTTGTGTTGCTACCCATTGAAGTGGCCAGTAGTTACCTGTACCACCTTACTAACGTCATCGTCAGTACCTTCAACATAAAGAGCGGCAAGGATGCGCCTGACATTCTGAAGGTCATCACTGATCCCTTCACCAAGCTCTTTGTTCAGGTAACATCTTTCAGGACATTTAGAAGCCACTAAAAATGTTTATCCTCTCCCAATTTTGCAGAAATAATTTTTTAAATGTTGGGATAATGTGTACATTGTTGGATACATATTAGGTTGCATAGCATTGAATGATGCTTAAAATAGTGACAGAGCACTAAGGAAATAATATTAGGTACGGCCAAAATAAATCTTAGCGCACATGTTAAGTCAATGGGCGTCATTATGAGGTTGGTGGTAGTTGTGCCGGTAAATACTGCCATAGGAGTCATGAATTTTCCGGCGCCCGGGAATGGGCAATTACCGGGGCATTAGAGCCCCCGGCAGACCCGGCAATTGCCCATTCCCGGGCGCCAGAAAATATACCTCCCTATTCCCATTTGAGTCCCACTGGACTCAATGGGAATGGGGAGGACGGATGCACCGGCACCATTTATAAATGGTGCCGGTGCATCCGCCAAGGTCTGCGAGCGGGTGTCACACGCTCACAGAACTCGTAGTTTACTGGTCCGGAAACAACAGTACTGACAAGCTTACCGGTACCGTTGTTTTCCGACCAGTAAACTTGTAATTAATGACTTCATTAAGTTCTATGTACTATGCCTGCCTTCTTGAATTCCCTGAATTACTGAAAGAGCAACAATGCAGATCTGTGGGGCATTGGTGAGAAAGTATACAATTTTGCTGCAAATGTACACTGAGCCAGAACGTAATTACCAACCAGTACGAGAGTCATTTCTGGTAAGTAATTTCCGTCAGTGCGTTCTGGCCAAATCTGACCATATTTCCTGCAAAGTACTATGGCATGAGGCGTAAAGTACCCTGCACCTCTTACTGCTGATCAATGCAGGAACTAGGCCCGCCTCTAAACCCACATCTCATTTTGAAGTGGGCAGAGAGGCTCGAACCTACATGTATTCCACATTTGACACCTGTAAAAAGCAGGCAGAATCCATAGGGATTCATTGTAATCCCCGCCCGGCAGGGATGCACATGGCCGCCGGCATTACTGCTTGCATTGCGGCTCATGGATACCAAGGCACAGAAACCAGACTCCATCTGGAGTTCCATGCCTTATTTACACACCTACCTCAAAACCATAACAATTTGGCAGAGAAAGCTGTGGAGTATTAAAGGCAAACGTGCACTTAAAAAATGATGATGTTCTCATCATTGATTTGATATTCCTCTTTAGCCCTGTGTAGCTTTAAATGACTAAAGGCCCCATTACAAGTACAGTGGTGCGGGGCAGAACTGCGGAAATGCAGTGGTAACTGCCGCATTACTGCACCGCCATACTACAAATGTAGTGGTGGTGTGGCAGAGGAAAGACCTCCAGCTAAAATGAGGGCGGTAATTCTGATGCATTGCCGTGAAAAATAGTCCATTGTCTCCATGGGGTAATTCCACCGGACCAGGTGGCTGTAACAGCCATTCCCTTTGCTGGTATTCTGGCAGGTTTACCACCAGAATACTGCCAAACTTGTAATGTGGCCCCCAGTGTCACCACAGACACATGTCACAAGCAGACATTATGGGTATGCAGACATTTAGGCTGAAGTGTTAAGGTGTAGATCTGTTTATAGGATGATTTCTTCTTCATTGGTACTTCTTCTCTTTCCATAGCTGGATAAAAATGTAATAAATGGGATTGCCCTTGGAGATGAGTCCGTACGAAATAAAAGCCTTGTAAAGAGCTGGTGCAAGACTACACATGTTCTTGTAAGTACTACTTTGACCACTTATTTGCCTTTCGTACTGTTTTAGAATTGTCCACCCATAGTACATTAATTCTGCGACTTTTTCTATTCTAATCTACCGGATCAACCTTTTGGATACATCCTTTATTGAATAGTTTTGAAGTTAATTGTTATGTTTAATGGAACCGATGGTTTAAAAATTATGAAATGGAAATCTACCAACGTTTATTTCTAGTGGTTAAATAGCATTGGCGCAAGCATTTTTATTCACCATTATATTACATTTTTGCTGGGAAGCTTCTTTTATTGCACCATTATGTGGATTCCTTGATCACTTTCACAATAGAGCCAAAGGCCGAACCATCTTATCTTCTGATGCCAAGGGTGCATGACGTAGCAGCTCTAGCTGAACTGCTTCCTTTTTTCAGGGTGGGTTCAATGCTGCTTTTCCGGTGGTTGGTTACCTTCTGCAGTGGGATAGACAAGTTGAAAATGATGGAGTGGAATGCTACCAAGAGGATTTCCCAGTTACTCAGGAGAATTAGGGCATGCATCTCCATACCTAACTGACTCCTGTTCTTCTCAAGCTCACACACATGCTTCAGAAAGGGATGTGACGTCTGATAGGTGCTGTCCAGTCTCCATTCCCTTCTGGCGCATCAAATCTTTCCTATGGAAATGATGACTTATGCATACATCTTAAAGGCAGCGAGTGAGTGCGTACATTATAACCCAAACGTCAATTAGCCTACGATGTCTGGTTCATATGCATTGAAAATATACTCACAGTACTTATGATATTGCTTTGCTTTGTTGATAAATCGTGGAACAGAGTGGCGTCCCGCTTTAGGAAGGAAATCCCTTTCCAAGATGGCCACCATGGAAAAGGAAGGCAGGGCTCCATACAGAGCCCCCCTTCCCTTTCCATGGCAGCCTGCAGAAGGGGACGAGAGAACCATACGACCATATTATCACGAGCACAATTTGTTTCTCCTTTCAAACCCATCCTACTTTCAAATAACTTTACCACATAGCCGGTCCCAGATGGACAAGGGCACTTTAATCCCATTTGTTGTCCCTCGTGGTCATACCCAGTAGCCAGATTGTCCGGGTCATGACCTTATGCCATGACCCGGACAATCTGGCCACTGCCCATGGCCACAGGCGATACCTCAGTCACCAAAAGTATGTCATAATTTTTTGTACCTACATTATTACACTTGTCAAAAAATAAAACTCTGGAACATTTGCAAAACGTTATAGACCCCCCCTCTAATTTAGCCCCCTGTTGACAAAATCCCACCAAAATCATTTATATCTAGAACTAAAATGTTTTTGCATCCGTTTGTGTAGATTCGTCAAATTGCACCACATTTATAAGCCTTTAAAATATTTTGTGACCCCCTCTTGACAGAATCCCACCAAACTTTGCAAAACCATTCAGAATCAGGTCTAGAATATAATTCAATGCAGTTTCATTGAGTGCCGCCAAAGTTATAAGCCATCTAAAAACTGCTTTTCACCAACCTTGTAATGCAGAAATAGGCATAGATGTCCACGAACATTTAGTGTTCGCGAACATTCACAGGACCGCGCCCGAACAGCTGGACTGTTCACGGACTTCGGGTTCGAAAAACACCCGTTTTTTGGCTTCTTACAGCCATATTCCATCCCATCCTCATCACCCCTTGCCTCCCCAGAGATTGTTTGATAAGTTTGATAAGTGTAATGTGTTTTTTATATGTTTTTACTGAGATGTCCGCGGACAACCGCCACTGCCTACGAATCCAACATGGAGGACGTTTTCAAAATTCTGACGCACTTCACGCTTTTCACCATCCAATCATTGGGCACGTCCGTTGTCCGCGGACATCATGTCACCCTCTAGGCCAATCAGATGCCCGTCCGTGGACCGAACAGGGAAGTGGGTCAGCGGACCGAATTCAGATATCACTAATTTTTGTTTACCTGCTTTTAGCCCGTTTTAAAGAAAACTACTGGACGGATTTACACCAAATTTACAAAAGCACTCTTTTGGGACCAAGCAGCCGATCCTGCCTCAAATTTTGTGAAAGTCCATCCAGCGGTTAGGACTCTAAGCATGAGCAAAGCATTTTTTCTATTGCGTCGATGGAAAAAAGAAATGTTGGGCCCCCCTCTACAACTTTTCCCCCCCTTTATGAAACCTCATCAAACTTGCCAAAAACATTCAGACGGGACCATATACTTTATTTGCAAAGTTTGGTAAGAATTCATCCGGGGGAGAGGAAAGTTATAAGCTACCCAAAAAAGTGCTCTTCCTATGAGTTGAGCAACTTAACCATAAGTACACAGCAGCTGCCGCAGGCCCTGTGATATGTAGTATGTAATAGTGAATATTAAAGTACCTGGCTAGATTTCTGGCACAATTATATTCAATTGTCATCATTTTGGTGTACCTGGGCTGCACAGACAGAAAATTGTTTTATTCACCCATCCTATTTTAAAAAAAAACATTTCAAATGGATTGTGTCCTCCCACACATTCCCATATATTCCTCAGCTTGGATACTCAAGTCTGCTTGCAACTTGCATCGGAATATATTTTTCAATTATTGGGAACCCTGCGGCATCGAGTCGCGGCCCTCATCGGCCTCTGTCCTGTCTTCGGCCATGACGTCAACGATGGTATAAATTGCACGCACAGCGACCATTGCCTCAGTTCTGTTTTTCAGCATGCTAGCGAACTTTGGACGGTTCTTTGCCTCCGCAAAATTTTACTGCGTTTATTCGAGAAATCGATAATGATGTCGACACCCAATATGAGGTTCAAGCATTGTTCTGATTGTGAAGCAATAATGTCCTTAACAAACCTGCATCGTGTCTGTTTGTGGTGCCTGGGAGCAGACCACAGAGTGGATGAAAGTGTTTTCTGCCAATCAATGACTGTGAAGGCCTTGTGAGAGAAGAAGGGGAAACTCGTGGCAGGTAGGCCCCATTTAAAATGCCCTTTTGCTATCCCGTCAAAAAGGAGGTCTTCGGATGACTCGAGGGATGTGTCACTGATAAAAAAGTGCGCTAAACACCAAAAGTGCTGGAGGTCTTGACACTCGTCACCCTCCTGACAAGATGGTTACTTTCCTAAGTAAGTTGGTGTTCCCAGATGACTGGGAAAAGTTTAGATAAAAAATGTTGGAGGTATTTCAAAAAGGTGCTCTGAGTGTCCCTCCGAGCGCCCCTCTGAAAGAGCCAGAAAAGTCTCCTAAGCCCACCACATCTGACAAGACCGGCAGGGCACATTTAGCCTCCGTTTCTCATGCGCCAGAGAGCCCGGGAAGAAAGTCTCCTCAACATGTGTTGAAGGAGTCTTCCTCGAAACACAGGCAGAAGTTGGGTTCTTCTTCTTCGACGATTGATAGAGGTCAGACACCTGGTACTTCGACGCATGCATCGAAGCATTCATTGAAATCGGCAAAGTCATCAACGTCCTCGACACTGCATCTTACTTCAACGCGCATCGGTGCCTGCAAAGGTTTCCAAACCTGCTGTCGAGGCATGGAAGACTTTTACGCCTCTACAAAGACCACCTTTTATCAGGTGTATGGGAGCTATATTCCAGTAGAAGGAGAACAAAGATGTACTCTTTGGGTATGAGTATGGTAGCCCAAATGTACCCGAAGAACTAGTCTCGAAGGAATCCAGGATGGCAAATCTCATGGAGATATTGAAAGAGGCTAGTAGTCTGGAAATATTTCCAGAAACTGACTTTGCAAATCCATGGTACTCTGACCTTTCTTGTAGATTAGTAATGAGCAATGTAACTGAGTAACTTGGCTGGGGGAAGCCGGCTGCCATAGTAGAGAAGGATGTTCTCATGGACATCCTAGACAGTGGATCACCAAAAGAAGCAGTACTGCCGTTTCACACTGCTTTGAGGACCAGAATTTTGGAGAACTGTCTGAAGCCTGTCTCCACACCAGCAGTGAACACACATTTGGCAAAAACATATAGGGCTGCCTCTATTGTCCCTGCTGTTGTATTCAAGGCATTACATTCCCTTTACACATAAGCATGGAGCGCAACCATCCAAGCTTAAACACTCTTTAAGAGCTGCCTGTTTCCACAATCATGCATCTTATATTTATGCACTCAATGATATTTTGGAGTGTCAAGGAGCACGTTACGTGAATGTTCACACTTTTCAAAAACACCCACAAATACACTCTCAATCTCCACAACATGTGGTATGCCAGTGAGCTGTCCCTATTGAGGGAAATTAAGTTTTCTGTAGTCCACTGTTCTTTCATGTTCACTGTGGTCTTTTGGATAGTGATCACCAATTGAGAGAAACATCATTAGGTACATATCATACCTCTGGGCCCTATTCTCAGCATTCAGAGCCTGCTCATTTGATTCTTCGTGTATGCACGTCAGTCCCACCACTGACATGTTCCCTTGACATTTTAGAACACTACTTCCTGGATTTTTACCTGTCTCTCCATACAGTTTCTTAGCACTGTAGAAACCTGACTTCCAGTCTCCAAAAGTGCTGTAGCAGCAGCATTAGCCTTGTCAGACCTCCAGGTCCAGGGCAGTTTAAAGCAACCTCACCAAATTCCTGCTGCTGTTGCTGTTCTGTTGTTACCTGTGGTTACTATTTACACATTTAACTATGTTTGCTTTGTAAACCCTACCATCGAGCTATTCCGATTATTTAAAGTACGCTTATTCCTAATCCTTCTTTGCTATGACCCTTAAATTACTACTGTTTCATTCAATATTCACATTCATTCTTGAAGTTGAGCCTGAAAACTAGTGCCTTTCTTGGCTTAACTGATGGGTAGCCTGTTAGGCGTGTTCAGGCCGTTCTGAGGTTCGCGTGGGATGCCTGCCTGGTGGACCGGACTTCTTTCTGTCCTCCTTGTTACCTTTGACTGGCGTAAGTTCTCTGCCGATTTAGGGCTATTTAGTTCTGCTGTTCTAGGTGCCGACTCAGTGGAGACCTACAATGATTTCCTAATCCAGGGAAACCCTTACGTTACTTAAATCTTATGTTACTTAAATCTAATCCCGGTAACATTACCATTGGGGCTCTACAAAACTTCGTACTCACTACATTTATGTTCGTCCGCTGCAGCAATCAAATCAATGCAACAGCACAATTCGACCTGTTTAAAGAGGAAACACTGGATTCTTGTTTTTAACTGAAACCTGATTTAACATTGCTTATATTTATATGTTTCACTCCCTGGTCTGCCAAAATTACTCAACCAAATGTTTAACCCAAGTTATTAGTAGAGGAGGTGTTATCGCATTTATATATGTCAATCTGAGCATATTAAATGTTGAGGCTCTGAATTTGGATGAGGTCTTGCAGATTGGCCTTTTGAACCTTGCTCTGTTCCTGGTTCTTTCTTTAAAACTATTTCATGCTATCGCCATCGTGGCCTTGCTTCTATCTTCCTAGAAAATGTAGATAGATTCTTAACCACAACTGCATCTCATGGTTACTGATTGTTGGCAACCTTAATATTTGGTGCGATGCTGCTCATTTATCAGAATCAAATAACCTATGGGATAGTCTAACTACTATCGATATGAAACCGCTAACCGTGACTCCATCACATCAACAGGGCTGCTACCTTGATCCACTACTACTGTCTGGTTCCGGATTTATTATGTGGGACACATTACCCACCTCGTGGTCTGACCACTTTATTTGATTTTTTTCCTTTGTTTGACCCCAGCCACGATATACCAAAATAAGGACCAGGAATGGAATCATTAAAACTTAGACCTAGCCAGGGGAGTTGCTAGGTCTGTAAAAGACCCGGGGCTACGCTGATGTCGGAACTGTTGGGACTGGGGGCTAGCTAGTCTTTTGGCTGTAGCTCCTGAGATTCTATCCGGGGCTACAACCAAAAGATCAGGGGCTATAGCCCCCTTAGATCCCCACCTAGCAACGCCCCTGGACCTAGCAAGGACACATGGTGTTGACATAACCACTGCCTTGGCATCTTCTGGTCAGGACTGTGGATTTGAGTTGTACTTTTATGCAGTCATGAACGGATGATTGAAATCGATCTGTGATAACTTACCCCCTTTACAACTTAGATGGCCCAAAACACACTTGAATCCCTGGTACACCCCCAGTTATCGCAAGAAAGAAAAAGCATGCAGAAAATCTAGGGACTCGACTGTCTTAGATTGTGGCAAATCAGCTTTCAATTCATATAAGAATGCCATCTTTGAAGCTAAGGCTTGGTTTCTACAGAATAATATTGCAGCAGCGATGGAAAAGCACAAGGAACTGTTTGCAACCATTTAAAAATGTGTTAATCCACTCAGCGTTTCATATAGTTCTATTCCTTTGGCCACTTTAGCTAATGCTCTTAAACAATTATTTACTATGAAAACCAAATCATTCAGGGCAGGATTTGTCAATAAACCTATCAGAACGAACCTTATCACTGCAACTCCTCATCAGCTGATGATCTATTTGGCTTTGCCCTGGTTAGTTCAGATTCTATGCTTTCTCTTCTTCAGAATTTGAAACCCAAAAAATACACGTTTGATGCCTTACCTGCTTCCATTGCCCGACACAAGCTACCTTCATGGTACGGTTTCTGACCACTTTTGTAAACCTTTCATTAGGCCAAGGATCAGTACCTTTAGCCTTGAAGATTTCTGCGGTCACTCTCTTAATAAAAAAGCTGTGTTTAGACTCTATCGCCTCATTACAAGTTTGGCTGTGTGGGGAAAAAAGTGGCAGTAATTCCGTTACTGCCACGTTTTTAGTGTTAACTGCATTACCACCGTTTTTCTTGCACAGCAAATTCAAGGTTTTGGTGGATTTACTCCAGCTAGTTGCTGAGCGGAAATCCTCCACTTTACCTCCAAAAATGGGGAGTTACACCCCGCCACCACCACTTGTAATCCTGTGGTAACTCCACGAGACCAAGTGGCAGTAACAGTAATCGAGTTTGGCAGTAATATAGTGGATTTACTGCCAAATTACTGCCAAAGATGTAATGAGGCCCTAAAATTCCTACAGATCTATTGTTCTGCGGCTGGCCTGACTTGGGCAGAAAACACATACTAGGACTAATTAGGGCCCCATGACCGGAACCAAAGGCCCACATCAGAACACACAATAGAGTCCAGACTTAAATATATTATTTTTACAATTTACAAATTCGAAGATTAACTATTTTCACCCACCAACCTCTGCTTACTATCCCCCCTAGATTGCCTTAACTGAGTGTGCACTGGTGCACCTCTTATCTCGGGTGAGGGGACAGAAAAAGAGACTAGCCCTAAACTATATAGGAAACCAAAGTTTTGAGCAAATTCATTGGCCACTCTGGCAACAGATGTGAAATTATTATTAAATCCAGCAAATACCAGAATGGGGGCACAGAGGGAAGTCAACATAATTTTATTTCTTCTCACTCATCTGCTTACTGACTGGTCACTAGTCAGACATTCTTTTTTGTTAGTGGTCGACCGGTTTCAGTGGGTTTCATCATTTCTTTTCTCTCACTTTCTTCAGGACCCAATACACATATTTACTTCGTATGCCTAGAGTCACTTACAGCCTCCCATAGAGTCAAATTACATAGCCACATTTCTGGAAAAGGTGGTTTCCTTACAGCTACAGGATCATGTAGGAACATTTCCATATTCTTGATACTTTTCAATCTGGATTCCTCCCTCTACCTCGCGATAGTATGGAAATCTGACCTGATGGCGGTCTGGGATGACATCTTAAAAATGATGATGATGGTGACATTATGCTGTTGATTATGCTGGACTTGTCTGCAGCATTTGATACCCTGGACCGGGATATTCTCCTCCCCAGATTATCTGAGGTTGCCGGTCTATCACCATCTGTACAAAGGTGGTTCCAGTCTTTCTTGACTAATCGCTTTCAATGCATTAAGATAGGGGATTACACTTCTGATTCTATTCCAGTATTCTATGGAGCTCCCCGGGGGTCTGAACATCTATATTCAACCACTCATGACTATCCTCAAAACAGATAATCTCTGTTACCATTCATAAACTGATGACACTCAGATATGCATGAGAATTAGCAAATCTGCTGAGTCACTGCATAGCATAGTACAGTGTACTGCGGAAGTTAGCTGGCAACAAATGAGCTTCAGTTGAACCCAAACAAGACAGAGATCAATCTGTTTGTGCCTCAACACATTATAGGGGACTCACTCTTCTTTGTCTTTTTCATCTACCTATGGCCATTTCTACTCAGGTTAGCAGTTGACAGTTCTATTGGCAGTTGAACGACAAGTCAAAGCTATGGCTCAATCTATCATTCTGTACGCCTCCTCCGCCATGCTCTTCCTTTAATCTTGGCAACTGATCATGATGCTGTGGTGGGCGCTCTGGTTAATTCTAGGTTGCACTATGCAAATGATGCAAATGGTATGCTTATTGGCTCCCTGTGAGACAACTGCACTGTTTCAAAAGGGCCCAGAACACAGCAGTTCGATTGATACTCAAGGTATTGAATTTAAATGTTTATTTTTATAGCACCTATAAACAGTGTGTTTCAAAGCACTTCAAGGAGAGAGGGAACATGGGAGAAATAACAATGACATTCTTACAAGTCCTTGAAACAATTCAGAATTTGAAAAATAACTATCTTAATCAGCCTGGAGACATTTTAGATAGTGCAAGTGCAAGGAACAAATAAGGGAGGCGGGGGGTGAGGGGCAATGAGACAAAACAGGTGGTTCATTACTATGCTTGACGACAATTGACGTAATGCCGGAAAATTAAACAATAGGAGGAGGAGTGGGGGGGAGGAGTGAGGGAGAAGGAGAAGAACAACACAAGCAGCTAACATACTAGGTCTGGCAACGATTCAGTGTAACGCTGGAGGGGGGAGTGGGAGGAGAAACAAGAAGGTACAGAAAAAGTCTCAGTTTCAGTGTTACGAACATTACTTCACTGGCTACCTGTCAGGCAGAGGATTGATTTTAAAATCCTCTGCCTAGCGTTTAAATGTATTAATGGACACGCTCCTGTGTATCTGTACAAAACGATTGTACTCTATCAGCTGACTCACGCACTTTGCTCGGCTGACAAGCATGTATTCTTGATTCTACTATCCTGCTGTGTACACCGAGGTGACTGACGATTTTCCATCTACGGTTCTCGGTTATGGAACTCACTACCTTCATCTCTATGAAGTGAGGGCTCCTTTGTTACCTTTCGGAAAGAGTTGAACCCCATCTCTTTAGGGGATGGGTGTATTCTTTTTGTGAAATTGCCTTCTTTTTAGTACTAGTCTTCAGCTTATGTTTTGCAAAAAAAACATTGCACATAGATGCAGTTGATTCTGCCCGGATCGCGATATAAATACTGTAAATCGGATCAAACCAAATCAGTTCCATGTGTTAACATCCCCGCAAAAATATCACCATACAAAAATATTCCCATATTTATGCGGCAATATTAGGCATGGAACCTGCGGGGCAAACCCCTGCAACCCATGCATTCTTTTTAAAGCAGTGGGGGACACCACCGCAACCCCCGCTTCCAAAAACCCCCAAAATTATCCCCCCTCAGAAAATATATCCTGTAGCCGTTCCAGACGACCATATATATACGGTCATATTTTTGGTGGGGATAATATCTGTTGATACCACCAAATCTTACACCCCTTCTGCCGCGATTTATTTAATGTCAACGCCAGATAAATATTTAAACAATATAAGGTATACTTCTTCTCATAACCATGTTTCTCCCGTTTCACCTGTTCAGGCCTATTTGTATTTTAATAATTTTGTTCTGAACATGAAATTTAATGACAGACCAATTTATCATTGTCAATGTGGCCATTCCCTCTTCAATGGTCCTCCTTTCTTTCAAAGAAATAAAAATCTCTACGTGTAACCATTCTTACCTTTCTGATATAGCTTGATTAAATATGTTTCTAGAACCTTGAAATGAATTTGACATTTACAACTTTCTCAAAGGGAAAGAATTTATCTCCAGTTAATTTGCAAAACTGGACAAACTTCCGCTTTGCCAAACGTACAAGTTCATCTGAATGCATAGTCGGTTTTCGGTGGGTTTGCGATTCACTGTTTCTCCCAAATTGTGCTTGAACTCGCAAGTGAGTTGGGATAATCAGAACCACCGAACCGTTTAGGGAGATTTAGGCAGGCAAATCAGAGCCCATTCCTGACTGCTGGAGAAAGTTCCTTCTCCTAAGGTCTTATTGAATTATGTCCCAAAATGGGGCATATTAACCTATTACAGGGAGGCAGATCTGCACTCAATCAAACCCTCAAGTACTGCATTTTATCTGCGTATTTTAAATGGGAGGTTAGCTAGGTTTCTTGCAATGTCATGACCATAAAGTCCCAGTAGAAGCAGGAGGGATTCCTCTCTGTTTATATTATAGTCTGGCATTCATACATTCAACAGTAATTCTTGCAATCAAGTGGCAATAGACAATTCTGGGTAGGTACAGTGAACTAGGACATCAGCTGTAAATAGACCAAGATTGTACTCTCCTGTTCCTGCAGCAATGTCTCTTTTTCTTTATTCCTTCTGATGGCTTAAGTTAACCATTGATGAATAGAAAACAAATTAGAGGGAATGGGATAGACCTCTTGAGTGACCCTAGGGAGAACCAAAGGACTACATGATACACAATGAATCCTTACTGCTACCATGGCTGCAGGGTAACCAAAATCAAAGCTCTGTAATTGTTGCCTGTAAGAACCCCAGATGACCTGATCAAAAGCCTTCTCCATGTCCAGCTAGATAAAGATCGGGTCAGTCTGGCGTCATTCTACAGCACCTATGAGAATAGTGCCAGAGGCAACATACTTGCTTTGGTAACAAGATGATGCTGTGGGTTCGATTACCATGCCTGGCACTGAGAAGCTGGCGCAGTCCAATGTTAAGCGTGGCATAAATCATGAATACAAAACAATACAAACATCTTTGACATTTCTTCCTTAGGAATCCCACCTGATCCCAATGGAGCAAGTCAGCAAGAACTGTGTCTATTCTGTAGGCTTGTTAAAATCGTTGTATTAACATTCAGCTGTCGTATTGGCCCACAGGGAGCACACTATCTGAAATCCACACACTCTTTATGTAGCACTTCGATGGACTCTTGCATAAAGGAGGGCCGAATCCAATATCCTTCTCGGATACGATTAAAAAGGTCCCTTAACTTTAGAGCTAATATTTCATAGAACCTCTGCACCGTTCATTGATCTTCTGGGCCCAGAGATGTACCTGTTTAATATCCTTAATTCCAATTCAGCCTCCAAATCCATTATCACAGTCCCTAAACTTAGCAGAGTTTCCTCCGTCAGTTTGGCTAAAGAAAGGCATTAAGGGTGGTTCTACTATGTACAGATGTACATTCATTCTCAGTGACATACAAGGATTCAATATTATTTGGCAAATGAGTTGGCTATATCCATTGGCTCTCTTCTTTTCTGATTGGTGTTACCAATATGCTTGCTACCTGATGGTCCGACCTCTGTATCTGTAATCTTGTAGCCAACATTGTGTCAGCTTTATCCCTTTTTCTAAAGAATTTCTGTTTCAGAAATCTCACTTTGTCATAATTAAGCTCCAGTTGTAGGGTCTGTAGCTCTACTATTATTGTTAAAATCTTGGCTATCGTCTCCTCATCACCATCCGTTGAGATACATATCCCTTGTTAAAGGCAAGGAAGCTATGTTGTAGGGCATTTCTCCTCCAACATCTTCTCGCTTTTCTTGCTACCCCTTCTGCCATCAACAGGTATCTAAATGTAACTTTGGCAGTGTGTCAGCCCATTGCAACTGTGACAGCCCCCTTCATTAACCTCAAGGTTTGCTCCATGTCATCTCTCTGGGATTCTATAAACAGTGCATCACACAATAATGTATCTTTACATTGACATCTTCCCGTACCATGAGTACTTTAACCATCAGGGGCCTTCCCTCCAAGCGCATTATGATTTCAATTTGCTCCATCTTGAGAGCACTAGAAATAAGAATCTTCATCTTTTCCTTTTTTGTGTACATGAGAAACTCAAAATGAAAGTTCCATCCCCAAATCCTTGCTAGACCTTTTCAGACCCAACTGATAATGTGTTTTGGGTAAAAAATAATATCATGGGGTTATTTTTTAAGTCCCTCTGGAGTCCATCTCCAGACATATCCATGGCCATAGCTAACAAGTGTACATATTTCCCCTCTGAGAGGTAATGCAACAATACATGACATATCCATCTGCTGCAATTAGCCAAACTAACATTAAAAACCTTGTTGTGTGCCTCCAAAAGTTTCATTCATCCCCATATGCTTTGTCCTGATTTTTCCCTGATTTTTGCATCCATATCCCACACTGCAAATACCAGAGGATTTTTTCTCCTCATAGATAGCACATGATAACTTCCAACATGAGCTTTTGACCATCTTTGTAAGGAAGTGTGCCATTTTCTTCTGTAATAAGAAGCCTCAGTTTGGGCTCACAAAAATGAGGTAACATAAGTCCCCCAATTAAATCCAGGAAGCTAGGAAAGACCAAGCTGAACTGATCATTCCCACAAAAAAAGAACCCAACTATACAAATTTCCCTATCTCATATCATTGAGCAAAGCCAAAGGGCCATCTGTCTGCTCATGGATGGAGGCAACCCAGTAGGGTGAGTAAAGAATAATAAAATGCAATGCTTTGCAAATCCAAAAATCTTAAACACAGATCAACATTTTGTATATATCAGTTCCCAAGTAATAAGGAAAGAAGCCAAGTTACACATTGTTTCTCCTTTCATGATTAACACTGCAAGCAAAACATACACACCTCCTAATTCTCCAGGATCCTCAAACAAACATTTCTCTTTGTCTCCTTAACATTCCAGATGGCATATTCATATTTTCAAGTTTTCTCCTGCCTGCAACCCAGATTGTGGCATTTCCGTCAGCACTCTCCCGATCCTTTGATTATTGTTAAGGTGCGAAAGATTCTTTCTGACTAGCTCATGTGTCCCCCACTAGCAGTTGCATGACCTCACGAATCTTGTCCGAGTGGGTCATTGAGTAAGACTCTTCCTCGATTTCGATTATCAAGATAAAAGGGTATCTTCACCTATGCTTACTAACCGTTTCCTTCAGCCAGGCAGTGGGGGTTAGCCCTTGTGTCACTTTGTAAGTGTGAGAGTGGAGAGATCTTGGAAGAAGCATACTTTATTGCCCTAATAATCCACTAACTCTTTTTCTCTCATGTTTGAAAGGATGCATTGCTTGTCTGTATGATAGTGGCAATGAACCACTGTTAACACAGGGACACTTCCAACTTGATTCCATGTATACATTGTCTAAAGTCAATTCCATTCCCCTCACATCTTGAAACAGACCAGACTGTATACAATGTTTTTGATCATCTTCTACACCTGTGATAGCGATTGGACTTCTGTTCCCTCTCCTCAACATCATAGATCTTCAACTCTAATTCTGTTCTCTGTGCCTCTATTTTGTTGTACTTTATTTTGACTAAGTCTGTTCATAGATGATTGCATCAATTCTATCTTCAACCTCCTTGACCCTACCCATCCACTCTGTGATGGCTTGCAGATGGATCGTAGTGATCTCAAACTGTCCTAGATGTTCTGTGTGGTGGCCCCTTCTTTCTGTGATGGGATGACATTATTGTTGTCCATTGTTTGGGGTCTATCATGTTTGAGGGGAATGAAGTACTGGTGTTGCAAGCAAATTCCTGGAATCTCGCCTTTAAAGAGGGATGTAGGTCTGTGATGGTGATATCTAAGCACTCCTCTATTCTTATCCTCCTTGACCTCTCTGCTGCTTTTGATACTGTTGACCATCCTCTTCTCCTTAACTCTCTCTCTTCTTTTGGCCTCAAAAACTCTGTTGTTAACTGGTTCTCCTCCTATTTTTCCAACTGCACCTTTGCTGTCTCCTGGGGTGGCTGCACCTCTCCTACCTATCCTCTCAACCACGGAGTCCCCAAGGTTCTGTCCTTGGTCCCCTTCTCTTCTCACTTTACACTACCTTCTTAGCCCCTATTATTTCCTCCTTTGGTGTCTCACACCAGTTCTACTCTGATGATACCCAGCTCTTCCTCTCCTTCTCCTCGTTCTCTCCTGACTCCATAAGCTTTCTTCTTGCCTCTCTGCTATTAAATCATGGATGTCTTCTCACTTCCTTACTCTTAATGCAGACAAAACCGAAGTTCTATTCTTCCGTGCCAACACACTTCCTCCTCCCTCACCTCCTCCTTTCATTCTCTTCCCCCCTCCCAACTCTCCCTCTCTCCCCATGCCCGTAACCTTGGTCTTCACATTGACCCCCACCTCTCTCTATCTCACCACATTTCTCTTACTGCCTGATCTTGCCGCTTTCACCTTTATAACATCCGTACAATTCGACCCTTCCTAACCTTTCACGTGACTTAACTCTTAATCACCTCCCTTATCTTCTCAAGACTTTCTACTGCTCCACTCTTTTCTTTGGACACCTCTCCACTCACCTCTCCCCCTCAAATCTGTCTACCACTCAGCCATCTGCTCCCTCTGCCTTCTCTCACCTCACAACTCAATCTCCTCTTCTCTCACCTCACTGGGTTAGCTCTCATTTCACTCCCAGCTCAAATCCAAATTCCTCTGTCTTGTCTTCAAATCCCTCTATGGTCTAGCTACCCCGCTACCTATCTTCCCTTCTCACTTTCTATAATCCTTCTCGTTCTCTCTGCTCTGCCAATCTTTTCCTACTCTCTCCTCCTACACCACCCTGCGCCCCCTCCCGCTTCCGCTCTTTCTAACTACTCGCTCCTTTCCACTGGCTGGAACCGCTTCCCCCTCTCCATCCGCTCTGGCCCTCCTACCCTACTTTCTGCACTTCTCTAAAATCTTATCTCTTCCATTCACCTCCCTAACACCTTTTGCTTCCTCTCTTACTTCTGCTTCTACCTCTATACACTCCTCCTACTCCCTCTCTTACTTTACTACCACCTCACCCTCTCCTTCCGCTCTACTCCCTCCTACCCTACTTTCCGCACTTCTCTAATTCTTTCCTCTTCCATTCACCTCCCTATCTCCTTTTGCTTCCTCTCTTATTTCTGCTTCCACCACCACCACCCTCTCCACTCACGATTAACCTCATCAATAATGTAAATTTTCTGGTTTTGATTCAATTATTATGTAATGCTTGTTTTATTTTGCTTGTTCCTCATGTAAAGCGCTTTGGCGCAAAGTGCTATATAAATTTAATAAATACTAAATACTAAATATATGGTGAGGCTCACTCCCTATTACTTACATCATGCTTCTTAGGTGTCATGCTGATCAAGCTTGTTAGTATTCCAGCGTAGTTGATGGAACTCAGCTACTCATTATACCTTCCAAGGGGTGCCAAACTCTTGCTCCTCAAAGAGCATTACCGCTGATCTCTGGCTCTGTGGTGCTGTCCTATCAGAGCAATAACTGGGGCAATACCCTACAGTCCAGGGTCAGCATACATTCCTGCACTGTCTGTCTACACTATTTTCAGGTCCAGTTTCAGGTCAGAGGTGTGCTCCAGGAAAATCTGAGTGTCAAGTCTTGTTCATGAGTGTTTGGCATTCGATACCGTAGAAGTGACAGAATCCAACGTTTTCGAGGAAGAAGTGACCAAACTGTTTTTTTTATTCTTTTACCGAAAAAAACAGTTTAAAATAAAATATATGTGGGGGTGGGGTAAGGGATATTAATAAAGGTAGGGGGAACGAGGGGGGATCTAGGGGGTCTCCCCCGAAATAAAAAAAAAGAAAATCCGGTCACTTCACTCTTTCGAAAACATGGATTTGGTCAAATCACTTACATCCTTTGGCATTGGGGGCACCTTCATTCCTGGGCAGAGTCAGTGGCCATTGCTGACATGGCCCTCCCACCCCGGACCTCTCTGGGTCTCACAGGGAGACCATTTCCTCAGGCTGTTACCTCATGTGTCCAAGCACAATCCTGCGTGCCCCACTCCACCAAAAAAAGCTAACATTTGTGAAACCCTTTGTGAAACGCTTTCTCTTAGCCCCCCTCTGCCCCCCACATGTTGCTTCTGCTGTTGAACCATTCTATGGTGTAATTATTTTAAACTTTCTTTAGCAATGGATCAAAAAAGGCTTTACTGGATCTCTTGGAAAGTGGTTACTCGTCAGACGAGCATGACTGTGTGTACGGTGTGACGGCTGAGGCCACAGAGTATTATCAGCCCATTGAGGTTGAGGCTAACACCTCATCTGTGCATAGAGATGTGCTAGCTTCCAGAGATGAGGAATTTACTCTCTTTGGGCAAGGAGCAATGCTATTCTGGCGCATGGGAGGAGCCACCATGCAAAGGATAGCAACGTTCAAGGAGGAGATGGCATGCTCACATGGAGTCATCCCTTCACTGATATGGGAAGTGGTGGAGAAAAAAGCTTGGAGTCTGTTGAGGAGCTGGGAGCTGTAAGTCAGGAAGAGGTTGCAGGAGCTATTGAGGAGCTGTTGCAGTGGGAGGCATCATGTGAGGGACAGCAGGAGAAAGAAGACAATGAGTCTGGTGCAGCAAGGAGATGTCAAGAGGCGATGGAAGAGCAGGAGGTGAAGGTGAAGCTGGCAGTGTACGATCATGCATGGGGCAGGAGGAGAAGGTGCAGAAGGTGGAACAGGGTGAGATGGATGAGGGGCAGGTGGAGGAGCAGCCTGAGGTAGAACACGAGGCGCCAGATGGGCGGCAGGCAGAGGAAGCTGAAGATATGCATGCACGGCAGGAGGAGGAGTGGCAGCAGGAGGAGGCTGACTTTGCTGATGCCGATGGCTCCCATGGGATGAGACCACTGACAAGGACCTGCCCTTCTAATGTCTGCAATGTGCTTCTCTTGGCTGTGTGAGTACCTCCTCCTTCCTGAGGTTAAGAAGCATGCAGAGGAGTGCAAACTCTTCAACAACAGTGTGAGGCGGGGCAAGAGTAGTGAGCAATACATGTTGGGCAAGACTACAATGCCTTAGCATATTCTGCAGTGGCACAAAGTCCCCTATAAACCGCGTGCAGTATCCGCCATCCCACAGTATATCCTCCAGTAGTATGGCAGACGAATCTGCTTGCACCTCTGGTGATGATGGTTATTCCCCATCTTGTTGCTGAGTGTGAAAGTTTGAGAAGATGTGCCAACAACTGCTACCGGCCACAGCTATCAAGCTTGTGTTGGCTCCTTACACCAAGTTGTTTAGAAGGTAGCATTGCATTTACATGAAGGTTAATGGCAAGGTTGTTTGCGCTGGCAATGCAGGTGCAAACTTCCTGCATTGAGGGTTGGTGGTCAGGCGGAGGGGAATTGGACAACGGTGCAGCGCTAGTCAATCTGGGGGATCATCTGTGTGGCCATTACTACCCCCCAACATTGCCCAACAACAAACATGATAAAGAGCGGGAAAGGCCAGTAGGGCCTGTATTAGAAAATGGGAAAGACGCATCTGTCATATATTAAAGAGAGTTGATTTGCCTACTCCCCCATGGGATAGGGGGTGCTGCTATTATACTGTGTCAGTAAGTTGGTGCTTTTGTTGTTCAATAGTAGGTCTGGGACACTGCAAAGTTGTATTATGCTAACATCAGAAACCCTTTGATACAAGGAGATACACTTACATGTAAGTCTTTGCACAGAAAACGTATTTTATGTTTGAAATGTAAAGATTGTTTGTGACGACACATGCTTCGCACCAATCATGGTGCCTTTTCAGCGCTTAATCACGTCAGGTGTGTGTATGAGTTTAATGAAGAGAATCTGGTGCATGAGAATAGGTGGCTGTTGCTAGGAGCATCAGTAAGTACATCACATGAATGCACGTTGGCAAGCCTGTGATCATGAGTGTTGCGTAGCAAATACAGTCATGTACACATGAGCGAGCAGCATCGAGGTTCGCGCATGCGCTCAAGTTATTAAAGGCGGTGCGCCGGCAGTTTGCGGCGGCGACCGGAGCAGACACACGTCTCCGGCGTCTGATCTGTGGATGCCTGCCCGCATGTGTGAGTGTGTATGCGTGTGAGGCCCCGACACGCCCTGAGGCCCGTAACACTGGCGACGAGGGCGGACACGGAGCCGTCCTCCGCTCCGAAGCCATCGGAGAGAAAGAACGTTGCTTCGTGTGCATTGATCGTATGCATACAGACCTGCACGCATGGCTGGTGGCCATTTTCTTGATCTACTTCTGCACGCAGATTGCAGTGGTTGCGGCCCGAGAGGGTGCTCGTGCGCCATCTGCTTTCTGCACTGCTCCAGAGCAATTTTTGGAACCACCACAGCCCAGATACCACAGGGTTGTGGTAAAGACAAGGAAGACAGGGTGAAAGCCCTCTGAAGTTGACTGGTCAACTCGACATCTACTGGACAAGGATCACTGTGAGTACATCTCATCATCATGGATGAAGAAAGAGAGGAAGAAGAAAATGCTGTCGCCCCAATACCACGCAGAATGCACAGTACTCTAGCCCCCATGCCTGAATTTGATACCACAGGCCCCCCATCTAAGCTAGGACCGAAGTGGATCACATGGGTCAAAAAGCTGGAAATGTTTTTTAGGGCCTCGGGAGAAACGGATAATGAGGCGAAGATTGCCATCATGGTCTATTCTGCAGGGACTGAGGTTCAACGCATATATGACTCTCAACATTCCAGCAGCTACTTATGATGCGGTCAAGCAAGCACTCTGTGACCACTTCCTTCCTATGGCGAACGTTGACTTTGACAGGTTTGTCATGGGCGCTGAGAAACAATTGGAAGAGGAGTCATCAGACCAGTTTTGTGCTCGTTTGAGACACCTAGCGAGTTCCTGTAGATGGGTTAACAAGGAAGAAATGGTTCGCAACCAGCTGCTGCAGGGCTGCTGCTCAGGGAAACTGAGGAGACAAGTCCTAAGATAACCTGGACTGACTCTGCAGCAAATTCTGGACATGGGGAGAGCGTACGAACTGGCGGAGGCAAGAGGGGCGAAAATGGACGCTGCTACACGCTCCAGGAAAGAGGAAGAAGCATATGCAGTAGGACGTTCTGCCACAGGGAAGGCAAGATGGACACCAAGGAGAGGTGACGGGCCCACAACGCAAGGGAATGTCTCATCGTGTTCATACTGTGGATACGATTTGCCGCATGCGGGAGAGTGCCCAGCAAAGTCAAGAACCTGTGGTCAATGCGGCACATCGGGACACTATGGGAGGATGTGCAGGGCAACGGCACCAGTAACAGTTTCAAGAGGACCAGAGAGAAGTGGTAGGAGTGTCACTGGGAGAGTAAGGGGTGTATCCTCTGTCGAACAAGGAATGCAAGATCTCAATATCGCAGAAGAGGAGGAGGAGGATGAAGAAATCTTTTTCATCTCAAGCATTGCACAAGGCCCTGGAGACCGTCGACAACCCAGATGCACCATCAACATTAGCGAGATGCCAACTCCAGTCCTCATAGATACTGGGGCGTCTGTCTACGTACTTGCAACCAAACATTACAATGCTCTTCCTGGTCCACCAAGGCTGACGGATTCCACAGCGCGAATCTACGCATTCGGAGGAGATACACCTCTCCCCATCCAAGGAGTTTTCGTGGCCCCAGTCTCTCATGGTCAAAATAAAATAAAAGCAAGGTTTTCTGTCACCAGCGTAAGCCCACATTCCCTCCTAAGCTGTGCCGCGTCAGAAGCGCTAAACATTGTACACTTCACTTTTGCTGTATACCTCACCGATCTGGACCGCCTATTACAGCGCTTTGAGAAGATTTTCACTGGTATTGGAAAACTCAAGGCTGAACCCATACGGTTGCACATAGATGGGTCAGTGAGACCGACAGCGCTTAAACATCGCCGCATCCCTTTTCATCTAAGGGAACAAGTTGAGAAAGAGCTACAGTCACTGGTGGACAAAGACATTATCGAAAGGGTAGATGGACTCACTCCCTGGGTCTCTCCAATTGTGGTGGCCCCAAAGCCGAAACAACCAGGGGCAGTACGCATCTGCGTAGATATGAGGCTGCCCAATGTGGCGATCAAAAGAGAACGCCATCTCACACCTACCCTAGATGACATTGTCGGAGAGCTCCAGGGAGCAAGGGCTTTCTCGAAGCTAGACTTAAGATCAGGTTACCACCAGTTGGAGCTCCACCCCGAGTCTAGATACATTACTACCTTTACGACTCATGAGGGGTTGTATCAATACAAAAGACTTAGTTTCGGGATCTCGTCCGCAGCGGAGGTCTTCCAGAATGCCATCAAGGGGGCACTGTCAGGACTAAAAGGGGTCATCAACATGTCGGATGACATCCTACTTTTCACCAAGTCAGAAGCTGAACATTTGAAGCGCCTAGAGAACACCCTTGAGAGACTGTGCAGTGTCGGTTTAACCTTACATAAAGAAAAATGCGAATTTTTGAAGGACAAGCTTGAATTTTTCGGATTTGTATTTCATGCTGGAGGAATTTCCCCTGATCCGGAGAAGGTAAAAGACATCCGAGGTGCATCCCCACCAGCGTCCCCAGCCGAAGTAAGAAGCTTCCTAGGGATGGTCAACTATTGTGGCCGCTTTATCCGAGATCTAGCCTCTCTATCAGAACCACTGAGGGCGCTCACCAGAAATGATATGGCGTGGACATGGACAGGGAAGGAACAAAGAGCGTTCACCGCCATCAAAAATGCCCTATCGGAGCAAGAAACAATGGCTTATTTTCACCCCGGTCGCGATTCTGAGATCGTAGTTGATGCTAGCCCAGTGGGATTGGGAGCAGTCTTCATGCAAGCAGACCAGCAAGGGACCATGAGGCCCATCGCCTATGCCAGCAAGGCCCTGACCGACACGGAGAGGCGTTACTCCCAAATAGAGCGAGAAGCCTTGGCCATACTATGGGGGTGTAAACATTTCAGAATATATATTCTAAGGAAGCCAGTCGTTGTGGTGACTGACCACAAACCCCTCATCCCGATATTGTCAGGAACTTTGTCCAAACCGCCTCTGCGCATAGAAAGGTGGATGTTGGCACTCATGGAATATGGGGTCAAACTACTATATCGACCAGGGACACACAACCCGGCGGACTACCTATCGCGCCATCCGGGCACTGGGAGGCCCAGGGACTCACTAGAGGTGGCGGACTGTGTGGAAGCCATACATCTGGTAGTGGAGGCAGCACTGCCTGTTGACCTGACACGTCAGGAAATCGCAGATGAATCCAATAGCGACGAAGCATTCCGAAAGATAAAAAGTGCGGTGGACACAGGAGAATGGCGGGAGGGCCTCCTAGACAACTCCCGAAGGACTGCAGAGGCACAAAGGGATCTACAGGCACTCTGGAAGACACGCCATGATCTATCGGTGGCGGACGATGGAATACTGCTAAGAGGGCACCAGATCGTGATACCAGGGGCTTTAGTTGTGAAAGTCCTACAGCTGGCCCACAAGGGACATCAAGGAATGGCCAAGATGAAAGCTCGTCTCAGATTGAAAGTCTGGTTTCCTGATCTGGAAGGCAGGGTGGAGAAATTTGTGAAGGCCTGCATCCCATGTCAAGCCGCAAGCCCTGTGGAGAGGGGGCCACCCATTCAGGCCATGGAAAGAAGTGACCGCCCATCGGGGACAGTGCACGCGGATTTCGGATCCACGGGCCGAGGTTTATACTTTCTGGTGGTGACCGACCAGTGGTCACGATACCCAGAGGTGGAGTTGGTCCACATCCAGTGACCACACCATTCTAGCCATGGACAAAATGTTTGCCACACATGGTTTCCCTCTGGAGATTTGCTCGGACAATGGGTCACCATTTCAAGGCCAGCGTTTTGCTCAATACTGTGAGGACAGGGGAATCAAACATCGCAAAATCACCCCACTATGGCCGAGAGCAAATGGCGAGGTAGAGCGGTTCATGCGAACGCTCAACAAAGTGTTCCGCGTATCGGTGAATGGGGGAGAAGATCTCCGGCGCAATCTGGTCGACTTTCTCAGAGAGTATTGCACGACCCCACATCAGTCCACCGGAGTCGCCCCCGTAGAAGCCCTTTTCAAACGAATACGAAGAGGTCTACTACCCGAAGTAGAAGGAAGGTTACCAGGAGAGATCGACAACCGCAACGTGCGCACAGAGAGGGCCATTCTGAATGAGAAGGAGACTACACGGCGAAAACTACCAGAGAGGGTGATCGCAATAGGTGACACCGTGCTAGTGCGCAACAGAAAGCCAGAAGGGAAGTTAGCGCTGCCGTACGAACCACAACCATTGGGGGTGACCCACGTCAAAGGGTCGATGGTCACGGCTGCCAACGCAAGAGGGACTGTTACCAGAAACATTTCGTTCTTCAAGCGCATAGAAACTGCGAACCCTGAGGCAACCGTCAGAGATGACCCTGATCAGAATACTGGAGTGCCGTTGGAAAACGATGGGCCACCAGAGACTCCCGTGGCACCCGAGGACCCCGACGCAGGGGCACGCAGGTACCCGAGCCGGGCGGGGCGTAAGCCACCACAGAGGTTCAAAGACTTTATTATGGACCCTACCTCGTAACTAAGGGCACACATATAGTGAAAGTTATGGGGGACCCTGTTGGTTCCTATGTTTGCTAATGTTATTTTGTTTTGGGAGAAAAGGAGGGATGTTGCGTAGCAAATACAGTCATGTACGCATGCGCGAGCAGCATCGAGGCTCGCGCATGCGTGCAAGTTATTAAAGGCGGTGCACCAGCAGTTCGCGCCGGCGACCGGAGCAGACACACGTCTCCGGCATCTGATCTGTGGATGCCTGCCCGCATGTGTGAGTGTGTATGCGTGTGAGGCCCCGACACGCCCTGAGGCCCGTAACAATGAGTCGATGAGCTGCGTGGCTCAGGTTTACAGTAACATCAGCACGCTGTTATACTGTTCACTTACTGCTTGCTGCTCCGAGCGAGAGCTGAGATACTCTGAAAATCCAGAGTGTCTTTATTGGACTCATACACATGCCACCACTTGCCTGAGACTTGAAAAGTTGCCATCGAGGGTGTGATAGCATGCGTCAGCACTCTGGGCATGTTGCCTCTTCACAGAAAATCTTTAAATTGCAAAAATAAAGAATGTAATGTAATGAAAAGACATATATGTAAGCTAGTAGCCTTCGAGTAATGTATGATGTAGACATATTTGCTTTTGCAACTATTGCATATCGGGGAGAACAGATATATATTTGTGGGTGCAGCTATGGCATAGAAGAAAGGCCTAGAGAAATAATTGGCATTGCAGAGAAAAATTTGTTGTTTCAAATATTGTGTGGCAGGGAGGTCCAGACAAATATTTGTGGCTACAGTGTTCATGCTGCAAGGATATTGTAGGACATATTTACTATTGCCATGTCAATAAAAAGATTTGCTAATACTGTACACTGGCATGGGGGCAACTTTGCTATGCTATGCTACTCTTGCTGCTCCTTGAAACACTTGTGTATAGGCGCGGCATAAATAAAATATCATATCATATCATATCTCATAAGTGAAGCAGACCAGACCGACCTCTTAGTACACCAGTCCTGTCGTGGATCTCTACTCATGAGAGATGTATCAAGTAGAAACGCAAAGAACAGGTTAACTGCAGAAGGTCTGCTAAATGTTCCTGCAGACTCCTGCACGTGGAGGATTACTGACTCAATGAGAAGTGGGTCCCGCTGGCTCTCCAGTCTATCAGCAGTGCTCACAGACAACGGCTTATGTAGTCTAGGCGACAGGAAGTAGTTGCTTCCTGATGCTGAAGAAGTAAATGTTCACACACTCTATGGTGGTGTCTTGGGCACTGGGGTTGTTTCCTGTGCCTCCTGATTTGTTTTCAAGCACAGCACGAGACCTTCTTCATACATTCTAACTGTGTCTTGTGCTGCAGAGTCTGGTTTCCCTGAGCTCTCTTCTGCCACATGTGGCTAACTAGCAGCCACTTTAACCTTGAATCATGGTGTAACGGGGTGATCTTTCAACACACCTTATTGGAAGACAAGTGTAGGCGGCCACACAAAATACATCTTAAACCTTCACTTATAACTTGGTCCGCCTCTTACCTGTCTCCAAACCCTGCTCTCCTGGGTTCAAGATCACCCCAGTGCACCCCGCTAGGAAGATGTTAAGGGCAGGGAACATCAAGAGGTTGGGGCAGCCAGGTTCCCTAAATACAGCTAAAGAGAAAACACAAGGTTAGAGTAACTGGAGCACAAAAGAAAAGGCGGACAAAGCGTATGCTGGGGTACAGTTCTTTAGTTGCTTAAAGCTTACATATATACTTTTCCAGTACACCAGCAGGGTTTTGGTTGTTTTAATATAAAATAGGCGAACACACTATATATAACTTAAGTTACTCCTAAGCAGCTGTGTTACTAGGAAAATAAAACACAACATTATAAAAAGAGTCCTCTAAAAATATAAACGTGTATTTAAAAATATATGCATAGTCTGTACAGTGCACTGTATTAAAAACTATTTACAATGATTTTACTTGAAAGACAACCTGGCCAGGGTTGTCTCAAGGTGCCTGGCTGCTCCTCTCTGCACTCCTCTGTGGTGGCTTTTGTATGGCAGATGACAGCAGCAGCAGTTAGCAGCAGGAGGCAAAGATGGAGGCAGTCCCAAAGTCTTACCTGGGCTGGGCTGCTTGGTAAGATGGATCCCAGCACTCAGATGCAGCGTGGGCTGGCCCCGCAGCACTCCTCACACCTGGGCCACGTCTTCCAGGTGTGGGCCAGGTCTCAGTGGGCCACCTGTTAATCAGGGGGTGGTCCTTTATTTAACTTCAATCCCAGAAGGGACTGAACACATTGAGCACTCCCCAGCTAAGAGGAGTGGCAGTAATTAAGTATATGCCCCGGGCCAAGTGGTGATGCGAAACCACCAGGGCGGCAGCAAACTTAACAAGTGCTCCCCTGGTAATCAGGGGAGCGACAGCAAGAATGCTCGGGCTGCAGTGGTGACAGGGCACAGAGCGCAGCGTCTGAAACCCTGTTGAAGGGGTTTTCCGTTGTGAAATCATTTTTTAATGAATAGTCAGCACACACTAAGGGTCCGTGGCGTGGCTCTCGCACCGGGGATTCGATTTTCATTTCCCTTTTTTCATGTTGGGGTCCCCGGCATGGCTTCCCATGCCAGGGATACTTTCTTCAATCCCCCAATAACCGGGAGTTACAATGGGTTGGGAAATGATGTCAGAGGATAATTAAAGTTACCTTTTATTGTGACTAGGCTTGGACCTCCAGGCACGGTTTAGAGCACATCCCTCACCAGATGAGCTGCATCCACCCCTCTAGATACATCATGGAGCCTGATCCTATTGGACAGGTTACGGCCCAGGAAGTACCTGCAGCTATTTCTTTTGAAGACTCAGAAACAACATGTGTTCAGACCTAGGTATAGCGTTTCTCTACACATGGAAATGCCCATTAAGGGATCCGAAATTATACTCAGATATAAGGAGATATGAAAAGCAATGCTACTACACATGTGTACTTTCAAAATGGCTTCCCTTTCTACTGGGTGCTGAAATGGATACATCCTGTGATATGGTTAATGTATGACACACATTGGGTAAGGTCTGCATGCTTTCCTTAAATCAAGTCACACATCTTTGAAGGAACAATATATATTGCTTTTACCGTACAGGTACTAAAAAATACAACGCTCACAGTCAATGAGACCTGCGAGGCTCCTGCCGCCTGCTTCTCTGAAGGAAACATGACATGGATTGAGAAAAATGTGACTGAATCGGAAAACATTGAGAGATGTAAGTAGCAATGGCCGTAACATGTCAAGACATATAAATGAGAAGTTTTAAAGTATTAAACATGTGACTTCTTGATACTGACCATTCTTTTATTCTATCATGCATGATTATTAAATATAAAGTGCACATGTTTAAGTACTTAGCATTTTTTTGTTCTCACTTGGTCTTCCCTTCTCTGCCCTTTGAGTGACTTTATCCTTGTGTGAGGAACACAACAATCACAATGAGAGCATGCGGGGGAAGGGCGTGAATGGATCCCTGGATACAATGTGTAGTGCCAAACAATAGTGGTCAATAGAATGGCACACCAGGCTTCAAGTAATTGATACACTTAAGAGTCATTGTTATAGCTAATGGCAGGGGCCACTGCGACAAAGATCGAATAGGAAAGGGGTACTGTTCCTTTCAAATGTTTCACTTTCATTGAAATTGAAGATAGTTGTTTGCAGGAATTCTGACCTAGTAAAGCCCTACGGGCTCAGGGAGGGATTGTTACCGCAGTGTAATGATCCACCACCAAGTTATGGTGAAGGGTCATTATCCCAAGCGATAATGACCCATCCGAGGTCTATAAGGCTATTAGCACATGGCAGTAAGTAGCAATACATGTTTTGGAGATTTCTTGGTAAAGTTAAAAATGGTGCTTTAAGAGTGAGTAAGGTTAATAGACAAACTGAGTTGGTAAATTAAATGTGTGTGAATTAAATGTGGTTTCATTTTGAGGTATTTAAAGAACATGTCTTTGTAAATTAAGCATTTTAATTGCAACTTAGTTGAACTGGAACAGACTTAACATGAGCATGCATTAGGTGTCATGTGGAAGTAAATGGGTTCTCTATAAGAAAGTGAAAGTATGTTCCAATGTTTTATCTTTCTCTTTTGTGTGCAGCAAAAAGAAAATCCTCCTGGGGGAGAATTATCTTATTGAAGCAAATCCTTGCCTGGATATTGCATTGTTGTTTCCCTGTCTGCTTCTGAGGATAGAATGTTAAGTAGGCAGTCAGTACCAGTAATTATTAACTACACTGTTCACATTTTAATTGGCTGAAAGGAGGTCAATAACGATTTCAATGTGCTAATGAAATACAGATACAAAACAATGTTATCCATCTATTTGAAAGTTTGGAACCATGCTCCCAGAAAGCTCTGCTAGTTCCGTGCTTACTTGATTGTTAACATTTGTTTGACTCCCTAGAAGAATATGCAACATTAACTATGCCTCCGTTTTGCATTGTCCAACTGCCACCACTTTAAAATGCAAGGTGGCTGTCACCGCTCTTTTACAAAAGGTCACCTCCAAAGTGATGAAATGTAATATTGAACCCTTTCTTAGCTTGTGCTCCTACAGAACTAGCTGATAGTGAGGCTACCAGACTGGATCACATGCAGCATATTCCCATCCTGTGTTTCCAAAAACTGAAGGTGGATGCAAAATGGCGTCTTGGCCCTTTACAGCTCTCCTGGACAGCTCCATGTTCTAGAGTAGATTAACAGTATAGGTCTTTCAAGATGCTTCCACAGCTGCACCATGAACCCTCATCACCAACCCTCCACTAGCGTTTCCATCCACTCGAAAGCAGATCACAACTCCCTGAATCTTCCATCAGGCAGTAAGAGATGTTTCTTAAGCATCCTGACTACTAGAACATACACTCTGGAGGCTAATTGGGTCTATCAGTAATAACATCACGTGGCATAACTTCTGCGTTCTTTTCCCCCAGGTAAGCACATGTTTGCCAACACCAACCTTCCGGACCTTGCCATTGGTCTGATCCTATTGGCTCTGTCCTTGCTGGCCCTCTGCACGTGTCTGATTTTGATTGTGAAGCTCCTGAATTCGATGCTGAAAGGACAAGTTGCTGTTGTAATTAAAAAAGTCCTCAATACAGGTAATCTGTCATACATAGGATAGTGCACCCTCCACCCTGGCATTATAAGGGCTTTAAAAGTCACCAAGGAGTTCTGTGTATGTAAGGAGCAACCAGGCCTGGAGCCGATTTCATTATGCAGACACAACACTCCAAAGTTAATTTTAAAATCCTTACACGGTACATTTTGGCGGAATGTCTATTGTTTATAAAACTAATACAAAGAAAGTGACCAAAATAAAAAATATCTAAATTGTTTCTTGTAATTACCAAAATAGACATTTGGTGGGAATGCATTTTGTTGAAACGTTCTGGATAAGCTAGCATTTTACATGGTGTCCTAATTCTGACCCTAGGTAGGAGCAAAGGTAGAAGAGACTCTGAGCGGGGTTCAGCCTCAGAGTGAGTGTGGGCCTTAGAATTGGAATGGATCCCTGCTGCAGAGATGGCCCTTAGGTGGAGATGGATTTTGTAGCAGGAATGTGCCTGCAATCGGGATGGGCCTTGATGGGATTGTGGTTTCAAGGAGGGGAGATGAGCCTGGGAGCAGTGGTGCGCGTCTGGGCAAAGATGGGATTTAAAGTAGGGATGGGCCTTGGTGCAGGGATGAACCTCAGGACAGGGAAGGACCTTAGGCAGGCCAAGGATGGGGACTTAGGTAGGAAACAGCCTTAGGAGAGGCTACCATTAATGAAAATGCACAAAATATATTATAATGCCCCTTCTGTACATTATCACTCTGTTTGCGGGTCCCCCGATTTATTTGTGTGCATCGGGTTGTAGGGATGCACCTACAGAGCAATACAATCTACTTTCTGGGACCAGAATCTTTTTACCACCAACTTCCGGTTGGTGGTAACAATTTGCAGAATTCCTCAGCAGAAATCCAAATTAGATGCATGTGTCATTCCTGGAATACCACATGACATCATAATTAGGCAGACGGTGAAAACAGCCAGCATTTCCGGCTTGCTTTTGCAATTACCACCAAACTTATATAGAGGGCATCTGTGTCTTTGTGCTTAGAAGGCACGGCTTGCTGACCTCCGTAAGCTTTAGGCCGTTCAGAGAGCCAAACAGAGAAGATAGCACACCATGAATCCTACACTACACACATGAAATCATAGCTGGGCAGACTTCTGATGTTTAATGTAGACACATCTGGAACCCGGCTGCCTGCTGTAAAATGAGTGGTGAAGATCCTGATGCCCTGATGCAGTGCACTGGATACAGGGATATGGACCATGTCTTAGTGTCCTGTCAGCTAAGACTGTGAATGTGAGAAGTTCACATGAAGGTCACCTGAAAGGAAAGAGGGCCTCTCCTCATTACACGTTTCACTGCCAGCTGATATTTTGCTCGAGGAGATTTGTTTTTTATTTTTTAAAGAATATTAAATGAATTGGCTTAGTTGATAACCCTTACACAAAATGTAGCATGTAAGAAGAAATTCATCGGGTATATAGAGAAATAGAATACGATCTAAAAAACATAGTATTTTAGTGGCAACAACAATATACAAATATAAAACCGAAACCTGGAAATTTGGCTAATGAGCATAGTTCTTTTTTACAAGATAAAATCTAAAATCTATTTCAAATCAATCAGTTAAATTTGTGCTAAAAATCTGATAACAGCCATAGTCAAAGGAATCTCGTGGCCTGCAAATAAGCGATACCAACATTCATCAGTGGATAGCCAGTCAATGGGATATACAAATATCTCAAAAGTATCACAGCGCAAAGGAGTCAAAGTCAGGCATTCCACCAATAGATGTTGAAGAGATTCAATTTTCTTCGGCTGATATATTGAAACGGAATCGTAAGAACTGGGTCCCCCAGTATGCGTGGGAAATTGCATTAAGTAACGAGGAGATGCTTTTTACACTGTGTCAGCACTGTACTTTCCTGAGGCATAATGACTTTGGAGTAATAAACAACTATGGGTTACTTCTAACCAAGGGCGTTGCTGGTGGAGAGGGGGTGGCTAGGCGGGCCATTGCCCCAGGTCTTTTGGTTGAAGGCCCGGATAAAAGCTCAGGGGCTACAATCAAAAGGCTAGATAGCCCCGAGTCCTGACAGTCCCAATAGCGTAGCCCCAGATCTTTTCCAGACCTAACAATGCCCCTTGCTTCTAACATCAGAAGTAGCCAGAGGCATGTTGTTGCATACTATATTTTACAATTAAAATTGCTAGGCAATGGAAAGCCATTACTCCAGTTTCCTACAGCATAAACACATTCTCAAAAATATAGCAACAAACACCTGTTCTGGTGGTTGAACTGGTAACCTCTTGGAGCCCTACTTCGTGAGGTCCTTAATGTCGGGTTTGCTGCCAGTACCATCCGGTTCATCTCCCAGAATGGGTGTTCGTTGCTATTAGCACCACAAGGCAAACCCACATGGTGCTAAGAATAATGCATCTGTGAGAAACATTGGGTTGCAGTGAGTGTGCAACCTCTTCTTTCTCATAATACATCCTTACCTAACTTGACTGCCAAGGAACTGGAGGTCGGGACTCCATGCAGAGCTCTGCTTCCTTTCCATGGCGGCCATGGGAGTCAGTGAGGTGAGGAGAGCAGCGGAGGTGCCGCAACCACAAGAGCCTCAGATAAGTGGGGTCTGGGGAAGGTATGGAGGAGTGAATAGAGACAAGACAAGTGGCGGATAGTGGGAGGGAAAATTGTTGGCAGGTGTGCCCAATCGACATGTTGCTCTGAATCTGGGCTTGAAGCGTATGATTTAGCCCAGTTTGGAGCAACCTGATTTGCTGTCTCGCCCGGCGAAGGTGCTAAGGAGGATTTAACAATTTCCCTTGGTTTGCCAGTGTATAGTTGCTCTTTATAGCATTATCAAAGCCATGGTAGGGCAAGCGTTAAGACAACGAATACTAAGGCTGGGGAAGATGCTGTACAAAAAAAATTATGGGAATAAAAAAATAATGAAGTAAAAACATTGAGATGATGCAATTCGATGGAGAAGAAGGTATTACATAGGAAGGTATACGGGATCTTCTGACGTCTTGACAAGACAGGGTGATGACAGAATATAAGAATCCTAATACTAAAATGTAAGCACTGGTCCGAGGGCATGCTGACATGAGAGCATAGCTTTTCATTTGCAATCTATGTGAACTTTTATTTTAAGAGCCCCAGTTTTCATCTGTTTCCCTCAAGACATCATTTGTTCATCTTTCAGATTTCCCTTTCCCCTTTGCCTGGGTCACTGGCTTGTTGGCGATTTTAGTTGGTGCTGGAATGACCTTTATTGTTCAAAGTAGTTCTGTTTTTACTTCTGCAATAACACCCCTCGTTGGTAAGTCCTCAACATTTTCCTAATAATTAGCCCAACACTAAAAAGTAAGACCATATTCTGAATCTTCCCTTGCTTCCTTTTCTAGGTATTGGTGTAATAAGCATTGAGCGAGCGTATCCCTTGACGCTGGGGTCCAACATTGGCACAACCACAACAGCTATACTTGCGGCCTTAGCAAGTCCCAGTGAGACATTAGGAAACTCTCTGCAGGTTGGTGAATACTTACATTGTCCGTATACATATACGATATCTCAGTGATTCTGTGGGCTCCAATGAGAACAGTTAAAGATCCATGACCATGGAAGTAGACATGTTGGGTAGGATGTGCAACCTTTCATGGGTTAGCCTGGTGCGAGCTGGGTTAGCCTGCAACCTACATTCCAGTTTAGTGGAGTGGATGTCGAATGCTGGCTATTTTAATTGGTTGATCATATTCAGCTTAGAAGAGGAGAGAGCAAATCTACACCTTGTTATGCACCTCAGCTTTGAGGACACTCACCTTGACCTGTTCTGTTATATGCTTAGTATAAGGTTGGGGCAGATTTCTGCTCCACCTCTTATTGCATTCCAAGGGTCACAACACCCTCCTTTTTGGGAGCCATTGTGCTGCTGGATGACGCATGGTGCTGTAGGAAGAGAAACAGCAGTGTAGCTTTGCTTAGTGAACTTATTTTTGAATGTTCCTCCACAAGGCTGATCTGGCCTAGAGTATGAAGCAGGCTTACTTCCATAACATTCATCAGTCAAGTTATTTCCCATCAGTAATTCGGAAGTAGGTATTCAATCTTTAGACCGTGTTTCCTGGGCCGCCTCCTAAAAGGCAACCCTGGCATCATGCCCCAATGACCACATTAGAATTGAAGTGGCCCTGAAGAGGGACGTTGAGGGCAGTAGTGGGGGAGTAGGACAGCGATATGTCTCCCTTGGGCCGGGTGGCTGGACAGTGGTTACCGGGCCTGGTAGCAGATCAAAGTGGGGTTCCAAGTGTGAAACACCCCAATGCAACGAAAATCCTTTTGAAAGCCACTCCAGGACAGCCAAGAAAGGGGAGTCTTTTGGACGAGCAGATTCCATTTGGAAGGCTTATAACATAGAACACTGAACTACCCTGGGTTCTACGGTATTTTGGGAGGTTTCATTTCTCTTTTGTAGTCATCAATATCAAACAAAAATTTGAATCACTGTTGATGAATGCAATATTTTTGGGAGTGTCTCGCCAAGGCTTGATTCGAGGTGTGGCCCAGCTCGAAGCACGGCACACGTGAGTGACACTTGCACAGGTTGGGACCAGCACGTGCCATTTTGCTTACTGTTTATGTTTTCTCAGTGTACATTTCCCAGCCCGAGCAGTAATTCCTGGCTTCAGGTTATAGGTGATTTATATATGCTTTTTATTAAGCATTATGCCTGCAGCCTTTTGGTCTCATCAGATTGCTTCAGCCTATAGGCTGACTGTGGATTACTTGATCTGATGTGCAGGTGATTAGCTGCAGGTGAGTTGCTTGGGTCTCTCGGCCCAGCATGCTCGGGATCCATGTATGGCATACCCGTCCACTTGGGGTGTGATAAGCAAAACCAAAATCCTTCTCACCGATGACGCCAAATGAGGCTGAAACATGTCTGGGAGGCTTGTGATCTCGTGCAGAAGCGATGTGACCAAGCTATTCGGGCTGGACTATGCCTTTTGGGGTGGGAACAGGCCTGACCAAGCCTGACCAATCCTGATTTGTATATGGTCTTTCCCCTTCTGTAATGGCTTGGGAGGCGAACAACTATGGTCTGGAGGGTTGCCCAGAGCAATGCAAGAAGTAAGTTAAGATGAATTCTAAAACTTCCAGCCATCCCCTCTTTTGTTTCACTAGTCACTCATTCAACCACTCAATCATTGAGTCGCTCACTCACTCCTTCATTCAACCACTCACTCACTGACATGATCATAACAAATTACACATGAATCATTCTCTCACTCACTTTTCCACATGATCATAACAACATGATTTTCTAATATACCTAAAGCAAGCCACTTGTTTTTGAATCTTTAGTATGGATCTGCATTAGATAAAATATTTGCTGTTATAGATTATCAATTGTGCAGCTATTCTTCTGCATTTCAAAATCAAATCGTATTTTTTTCTCAGTTTCCATGTTTTCCTTATTTTAATGTAGGCATGGTGTTTATTTGTATGGGTCTCCATCTCAAATGGTTTCCTGATGCCAATGTAGTGCATCTGCTCACTTGCACCAGCAAACGTTCATCCTCTTCACACCAGGTTTATGAAGGTGCGCATCAATGACACCCATGAATGATAAGCACAATAAGATACCTACATCTGAGAAGCTGCGCAAATCAAGGGTAGGAATGGGGAACTTGCTCACATTTGAAAGCACATCCTACATTCACAGAAGTGATGCTCTTTAAACGCAAGAAAGAGGTTAGTATCTCCCTTCATCTGCTTGGAGCGGCTTTCAGGGCGAGTGGTGGTGACAAAATGGGTGGACCTAACGGCCTCAGTAGGTGGCCACAGTGGTGTAATATCTTGACTATGGAACCCATTTGGGTCTCAAGTTTTATTTTCTAGATGAGAATAACAACATGTAGGATTATTACTTAGGCAATGCAGATATTTGGTTGCCCCAGGATGAATGTTTACTGTCTGAAAGGACTGTTCCACTTGGGAAGCACTCAGATTTTCAAAATAACGCTGTGTCTTTAACTGCAAGGACTGCCTATAAAGACCCATTTCTGGCTCCTAGCACCACACTTGGGTCCGTGGTTGAGTCCAGTCAAACTCCAGTGTACTGTGTGAGAGGACTGTTCCACTTGGGAAGCACTCGGATTTTCAAAATAACGCTGTGTCTTTAACTGCAAGGACTGCCTATAAAGACCCATTTCTGGCATGTAGCTTTGCGCCTAAGTCCGTGGTTGAGTCCAGTCAAACTCCAACTCCAGAGGACTCATGGAACTCCCACTGGAACACGAGAATCGGCCTAACACGCGAGTGAAGCAGCACCCCATTTTGCGCCTGATCCCGCTGGCTGAGAAGACCTATCGTAATGCGCTCTCATTCTCGCCAGAGATACATAGAACAAATGCGAGTGGGAGGTGGCGAGCGGTAAGTGACTCTTCTATCGGAAAAATGCCAGCGAACTGTGTGAACCGTCCGAATGCTAAGTGCGGAATGGGGACGGCAGAGGTGAACTTGAGATGGGAGGTACTTGATACAAGTGAGGTAACTGCCGAGCCCGGCAAAATAGAAACAAGCAAGATTGTTAGGCTCGATAGGCTTGATATTACTGATGCTGAATTAAACGAAATTGGATCCTTTATCGATCCACAAAATGAAATGGTGTTACTCATGATTATCGAGTCAAAGGAGGTCTTGAGCAGACAACAACCACAGAGAACGTGTGTAATCGCACTGACAAACAAGTGAGCACCACCTTAAATGCATCACTGGCCATAACAAACTTGCCTGCAGTATTAGAAGCGCCATCGCCAAAACGAAATGTCTTTTTAGACGATTCGAAGAATACCTGTTCTGAGGTGGGAAAACCAGATGACATTGCTGGTGCAATTCAACGTAACCTACGTGAACCACAAGAAGAGATCCTTAAGTCTCCACCCTTAATCAACTTAAAATCTGCAGGCCATACCCACACAGAGACAGTAGCGCAAGAGAACAACAAAAGCACTCAGACTTTAGAGACTGCCTTGAATGAGCAGTCAAGCAATCAGACATGGTGAATTTTTATAATATGTAACAAGGACAGAGAGAAAGTGGTCGAGCATGTTGAGCTGTCGATTTGTACCGCACCAAAAAATACTATGCGAGATGTGGAGTGTGAGCACAGCAAAAAGATCAGCGGGGGAACGACGAAGAAAGAAAGACCTATCATTTCAATGATTGAAGACATACAAATGGCAGACGACTCACAAGAAAATCCTGAAAACATTCAAGACGATGATTATCTATGGATTGAATCAAAGTTGCAGCGCCACGAGGATCAAACCAATCAGGCATTTCAAACAGTTAATGCAGATAACCCAGGGGTGCATGTGGGAATGGGTATGGGAGCGGCCATGGGGAGTGAGCAATTGAAAATCCCTGTACAAAATCAAATGTCAACACCACTGATCGGAAAAAGGCAGAATAAAAGAAACGTAAGTTTAAACCAAACTTCGATAGCAGAAGAAATAATGGAACATGAATTGCAACAAAGCTTCATTAAAAAAATGAAGACTAACAAGAAGTTTAGTCCAGTTACGCTGCACCGGATTGACGGGAAATTAAAAGAACACAAGGGGCCAAAAACTGATAACCAATGTAACTCCCATACCACTTCTCTCAAAACCAGACGTTGAGATAAATAATAATTATCATCATAATAATAATATGATTATGATTATTAATAATAATAATAATACACATCATATTTTTATTATTAGTATTATTATTATTAATATTATTATTATTATTCTCATTATATCATATAATGTCACTTGACACAACGGAAAGAACAAAAAACCTACATAACCTCTAGGGAGGAACAAATGAGAGATAGTGGAAATGTTACTAAATTGCACAGACCTGATGGATCAGAACAACAACTCCCTCAGGACAAGGCATGCATGAGTACCCAAGAGGTGAACGAGCATTCCATAGACACAGGAAATGACTCACTAGTGAAGAAACTGCACCTCCTGAGAGTACTAGGTCAGAGATACAGACGGAAAGACTACACAGATGACCAAAATGACCCCGCTGTAGTAGGAGAAATTCGAGGGAAATCTCACCCAAAAAAGACATGCTTGGGAGAAAAAAAACGGAGTGGCGAGGAGCAAAGCAAGACTACAAATTAAAAAAATCAACTGTCAATTGCGGTAAGCATACAGATACAAAACAATGTTGGCCGCACTGACTATCTCCCTAGCTCCATATAGCAAACTATACGAAACCATCAACGAAAATGTGAAAGATAATACAACAATGCTTGCGCTGCTCCATGCCAAACTGATCTCGTTAGAAACCTTTGCCAAAAAAATAGAGGAGCGACTAAATCAGGAAGCACAGACCTCGTCAGTCTGGCAAAGAAGGGTATGTGACATGGCAGCCGGCGAGCAAGCTGAAAAATCAACCATGATGCAGGCTCCGCTAGACTCATTAAAATGGATGAGAAAATCAGTTGAAAATAAGGAAAGAGAGACTATTGTAGCAGCACACTTCGATATGGAGGAAATACATACAGCCAAGGAGGCCTCTGATCAGTTCCTTGAAGCTCCCATTGCATCAAAGATAGTGGCCAAGCCCGCTAAATCCATAACAAGCAGGAGGATACCAATATAAAGAAGTCACAGCAGCAAAAGAATAAAACAACTAAAGAAACACCCATACCTCCCAGTATGTGGGCGCAGGGCGGATGTTACACCCATCGACTCAAGCAACCCCATTGACAAACCATAGTGAACTTAAAGAAGTGATGAGGAAAGGGAGAGAGGCTTCTGAGTATCAACAAATTACTAATGTGCTCAAGAAAAATCTAAAGATCCCTGAAAAGAAAGAGATGGAAAAAACGAAAACCTCCACTAGTGATGCAAGTATTTACCCAGTATTTAACACCAACCAAAGAGGGACTAATGAAGCGACTGAAAATGAAGATGAGACGGGATCTCAAAAGATCCAAAAAACAACATGAAGACTGAAAGAGCCATACAAAAAAACCCTAAAAATATTCAATCCTGCCCGAAATCAAAAATGTGAGGCTCAAGGGTATTTTTGCAAAATATCCACACATCACCGGACAACACCACGTCTCAAAAGAAGATAAAGTTAAGGAAAGAGAGTCAAGTGGCAATGTGTGGAGATAAAGGTAAAGCGCCAAGCAACTAAGACTCTTCCATAGATACGACTGAATCTGAATTGGAAGGAGAAGACAACGAGACATTACACAAATTAATTGACAATGCTTCCTTCTATATTGAAGAAAATAAATTAATGGAAGAGATTGAAGACCGTGACTGTGCTGAAATAGACACCTCCTCTGAAGATCTGAATGAATCAGAAATAAACATAACATATATGTTCTCCAGCAATGAGGAAGACAAAGAGGAGGATTCCATTGCAGAAGCACGTTCTTTCATAATGATGGAAGACAACCGCAAGCAGAAGCAAGCCGAGGAGAATAAAGCAAGGATTGATACCTATAAAAAGCCGAACTCAAACGGAACGAAATGTAATCCAAAAAACATGGCAAGACACCTGAATAAAACCTTGACAGGCATAAAAAGTGAGATTAGCAAGCATTGTATGAGGGAATGTAAGACAAAGGTGATGATTGAAAACATCCTCAATGAAAACAATGAAAGAAATCTGAATCAGAAAAATGTGTTAAACCTTTTACATTGTATAACAGAGTTAAAGGACATCGAAACAGACGACATTGCGAAACGTCGAATATATACATGAGAACAGAGTCGATAGAGTAATACTACAGCTAAACTCTATTGAAACAAAGAAGATGTTATTAAAAGGTGCAAACAAGCTTAGAAAACAAGGCTACGAATTAACAGATCCAAGTAACAACGACTCCAATGACAATGGAAAACCAGTACGAAACAAAGAAAAAAACATTGACAAGAAAAGAAAGAGCTGAAGACAACAAAAGCATTTTGAAAAAAGACACCAAAAGGATTCAGATCAGAATAAGGAACTCCGGTAGGGATATTCAATCCAAAGAAAGCAAACAAATTAAGCAAAAACCGGCGAGAACAAAGACGACTGGTCTTGGGTGGCTAGTTCTCTAGTCATCAACAAAAAGAATTGGCAAAAGGAAAGAATGGAAAAGGTCCAGGACTCACTAATCTCCTGGAATACGAGGGGATTCAGTCATCTGTTTAATGACTCAAATACAGAATTGAAAAACAAATCGCTTATATGCCTACAGGAGTCATGGATACAAGACAAACCCTTCTGCGAAAACTTTGAGGTGCTAATTAACCTGGCACAAAAAGGATCTAATGGGAGATCGTATGCAGGGTTATTGAAGCTAATAAAATAAAAAAACACAATCATAAAAAAAAGGAAACCCGAATCCATTTGTACAATGGGCAATAATCAAATCGCAAGAACAGATTACTACTAACGAAAGTAGACTACTACTAATAAACACATCTTGGAACCTGCAAAGAATAAAATCACAGGAGTTTCTTCAAAGCATCTCCAAAATAATAACAGATTAAATGGCTGAAGACCCTCAACTAACCTTAATCATATGTGGAGATCTCAATCTAAAATGGTTAAATAAGCATGGAAGGCCGATCCTTGATAAATTGAAACTTGGTGAGTTAAATGAATGAAAATGGATACAGATGGTAGAAGAGAACAATCTAACCAGGCTAAATGTTCAGGTGTAGGGAGATATCCAGAGTAAGCCAACCTGGACGAATGGGAGTCTAAGTTCAACAATCGACTACATATGGATTCTAAACAACTGTCTTCAGCAAGTTGATAGATTTGAGGTAATTCCGCAAAATGCCAGTGACCATAACATTGTGAGACTCACATGGCTAAGGAAAAATATATAAATACCCCATTCCAACTCAGATCAGTTAGAGGTAAATCATGGGGGGAATCGGCTGAGATTAAAAAGAAGGGATATCGTGGCTGTAACAGAGAGATATATGCAAAAAGTCAGGATTGACAACACTGAAACTTGCTATGATGCTCTACTAGGATCATTTGAAATAAAAGGGACGGGGATGAAGCTACCGCTACTTAAGCTGAAACATCAATATAGCTGTAGTGTAGTAGCTAAGAAGAAACAACTACGACAAGATATAAAACAAATAAAGAAAGCCCTTACAGGGACTGATCAACAACAAAAGATCAAACAACGGACACAATACTATAAGAGCTGGTTGACTGGACTTCGCCAACAACGAGACCAGGAAAAAGGCAAACAAATGCTGCGGGCATTAACACTAACAAACTCAAGAGAACTATGGTCAATAATTAACAACCAAACATTGAACCAACAGAGTCATTTAGCAAGTGCAGTGAAAGGCGAGAACTGGATAATCCACTACTCTAAGGTGTTTGGAAGCCAAGCATCGACAACAAAACAGGCCAAAGTAAACAAGGCATATGCCTGGAAAATCCCCATGGATGAAGAACAAATAGAGCAGAAAATAAAAAAGCTAATGCATCGTCAGCCGCAGGCCCAGATGGGGTGATAAACATACATTTTAAAACAGAGCCGGGTAAATGGTCAGCACCAATCAGCTTGATTTTCAAGAACATCCACATGCAAAAACAACTGCCATATTCATGGGCAAAAAGTATCACAGTACCGATCTACAAGAAAGGAAAGAGAGAAGATCCATCTAATTAACAGCCCATAGCCCTGCTTGACACCATTGGGAAAATATTTGCTGCAGATCTGCAAAGTAACCTAATGGAATGGGCGGCCAGAAATTGTATCATAGATATCCGGCAAACAGGTTTTATAAAAGCTATTGGCACCGAACGAAACCTGTTTGTGCTATCCCTGCTTAAATTGAAGGCCATCAAAGCCAAAGGGAAGATTAATTTGGCCTTTATAGATTTAAAGCAGGCTTTTGATGGAGTGGACAGGGACTATCTCTGGACAAAACTACAAAAGTACGGCTTCCCTGAGGACATCCTTCAACCCATAAAAGCCCTATATTCAAACACCTCTACGAGAATAAGAACCAATGAGGGAAAATTAACCACGGAGATAAGAACAAAAAAAGGGGTAAAACAAGGAAAACCATTTTGCGCCGACTCTATTCAAACTTTACATCGCCGACCTGCCGCAGACCTTGAGACTTGCCCAGCACTTTCCACCCAAAATAAACAACAGTAAAATAGAAATTATGTGTTATGCAGACGACATTGTCCTAGTTGACAGAGCTCCAATCGGCCTGCAACATCTGCTTAATGAACTACAGGCCTACATTGTGCTAAACAAGCTTGAAATAAATGTAAATAAAACAAAAATAATAACGATCGGAGGAACAAAAAAAAGCCAGTGAAAACAGATTTGCCTGGAAAATTGGAGATAAGAGACTGGAAACGGCTAACACCATAAAGTACTTGAATTTAACATGGAAACCATGGGCGAAACTGGAAAGTCTTTTCTGGAAGCCAATATTGAAACTGCCTAGATGTACACCAATAGTTGCAATAAGAGCAGAACTAGGGTTACAATCTCTGCATGGGGTGGTAAGATGGAAATCAATATCTCTTCTAAGAAAGATCTTACTAAAGGAGCCAATAGACGGTTATGCAATTGCTGAACTAATTGCTAATCCAAATAAAGTAAAAGAAAAAGCAAAGAGACAGGATTGGATTACAAGAGAATAGAGACTCTCACTTAAATCACAAATAAATGTAGCAATAGAAGATCGGCAAAGAGATACCATCCCAAATTATTTGAGGAAGTTCCCAGGAAAACATTATCGGGAATGAATGCCTGATGAAAATACGGCTTGGGGTGTACCCTATCAACAAATTTCTGCATAACACTCGGAAACAAGGAGTAATGAATGGCTCATGCAGATTTTGTGGCCATCAGGAAGTTATGGAATCAACACAACATCTTCTGCTTGACTGCCCCGCCCTGGCGCATGAAAGGTCCAAGCGTTTAGGTGCATACATAATCTCCTTCAAAGCAAAACCAATTGAAGTCTGGTGGTTGGATTTCATACAAGGGAGAAATCAGCACTTTATATGTGCTGGAATACATTTTCTACAGTTCTTACTGCAAGAGCAACGTCTACGACAAGATCAGGCTGCACTAATGGATAGCGAGCTGGCCAGCACATGAAAGATTATGAAAGTGTTAAAGGATGATGGACTCCACGACTAAAAGCTCACAACACAATGAACATGGATACAAGAGTGAACGATGGAAAGACAGACATTCATTTTAGCAGAAGATAGTTGGGTGGTTTTATGTGTAAAAAGTGTCCTAGTAAAACTAATTCACAATAAAAATAAAATATAAAAAAGAGTGTTTATTTAGTTTTGTGTGGTGGTTGGTAGAGTGTTTTTTGTTGGAATCAGCATTCTGCTTTACTTTCATTGAAATGCATAAATCTCCTTGACTTCCAAAGATTAATGGCAGTCTTGCAGTTTTCTAGGGTGAAGGACACATTGTTTTCTTCTGATGCAGAGTCACATAGCTATAGTTGGGTGTTAGCATAGGAGTGGTACAGTAGGTAACGGTCGCAGATGATGTTAAGGCGGCACGGAGGTAGATATTGAAGAGTTCTGCCAATGGAAGACATCTTTGTGGAAACCACAAAATACTTGCTGGCAGTCAAAAAGGCAGGCATTCATCCTGAGTCACTGAGATTTGCGCCTCTAGGGCAATATTCCTGCTTCAATGTTACAGTAAATGTCGAGACACTTTTCTTACTACACTAACATTGCAAAGTATTGTCATCAATGACAGAGCCCCGGGCAAGACAGTTTACATGGTTTACTGAGTGGGTTATACCAACCTTATCATGCTTTACCTATTTTAGATCTCAGGTGCCAGCAGCTGGTATCTGTTATAGGTTTTCATGGCTAGCGATTCCCTTGCATGAGTGTTGTCTGTGGAGTTTCTTCCTTCAAATCAGTGACAGACCCACTTAAAGTTTCAAAGACTATCAAAGCATATTCCTTTTAAATATTTAAAATGTCTCTTCCATCATACATGCATGCCTGTGGGTTCCTCCTTCAGCTGCAGCACTCCCTGTCCATCCGCGTCCACAATACCATAGTGATGGAAAAGTAATTGGCTATTTGCTGTGGCAGTGGCCATCTTTATTTATTTTGATGGGCGCTTGGACGCACGCAGTACGTGCGGAGTCCATTTCCCATAAACATTTTGTAAAATACACTATTCACACCTCAAAGGGAGCCTGAAGATGGGAATAGCTAGGATCCCTTTGTTCAGAGGCGTAGGGTGACAGTAGCATCCCTAAGCCTTTGCAGAGTGGGCCTGTCGGCACTTGAATATGGGGCTGCTGGCTATATTCACTGAGCACTTGCCAATGTTCTATATTCCATCGTTTAAAAATCAAACTTGGGTGCTAGAGGTTTCAATGAGTGGGTGGGATCATTTGCATAGCGTGCACTATGAACTGGATCACCTCTTGGCGTTAACGGAGAACACCTCTTACAAGTGTATCACCTTCATTAGTGTGGTAAACATTGCATTAATACACATTTAAATGTCCAAAAGTCAAGCATTATTTAAAAAGAAAATGGTATTGCTTATCACACTAACCTACCTCAAGAGCAGTGGAGTGCATTAAAATAGGAGGTCGCCAGCATTGGGTTGGCATTTTCTGCAGGATTGTTGGTGGAGGGTAACAGGGATGTTTAGTCATTCCACATTCTGTAGGGCTAAGCCAATGCAGTACCCACGCTCAATAATCTGTGCTACTTCAATGCACATATTGAAGGTGGTGAACAGTGAGGAGAGATGTAACAATGTTAGTCCATTGGTGGAAATGTTATCAGGGGCAAAGTCTATGGAGAGGCAATTGACCCTTTCAAATACCATAGTACAACAGTTGCTCTAGAACCTGAGCTTACAGGTATGTGTTGACAATATGTATGCAGGATGCATTTAAAGTCATAGCATTTCGGTGAGCACCCATGGAAAGAAAACCTTTTGAGTCCTAAATACCACATTGATCGTAGTTTGCCTGGTATTTTCAGTAAATGTAGCTATCTATCTAAAATGTCATTTTTAAAATGTGTGTCCCAACATCCTATTATGTGATGTAGCAAATGTATATATACAATGTGCCAAACTGAGTTGTCTAGTGTATTGAAAGGGCTTAAATCATTGTAACATAGTGAAAGATAAAGGACAGGAAAACAGATTTTCCCTGACAGTCCCCCTTTTTGCATCACTTAAGTGAAGCACAATGGTTACCAGTCATTTGGTCAAAAACCAAATGATCAAATGCCATTTGGTCGAATGCCAAATGGTCGAAAAAATGGTCGATTTTTTTTTTTTTATTATTTTTTTTTATGGGGGGGGTCCACCCCAACCCCCCTTTTTCTTTATTATTATTATTTTTTTTTACCAACCGAAACGAAAAAAAAAATATAAATAAATAAATAAAAAAATTCGACCTTTTTTTAAATCTCAATTGTTTTCAGGGCATCGATTTCTCTTTCTTCCTCATCATACTTTCTATATCACTGTCAACCCTGACACTGGAATAGTACATCCCCTATAAGGACTGTTTGGAGGTCTGGAGGTGTAAATCTTAGCTTCGCCCCCACTTCTTGTACATTCACATTAACATATTAGTATAATGTCTAAGAGAACAGTAAACATTATCAGACTCACAGCAATAGCAGTGGCAGGTTTTTCCTGCACTGTTTCTGTTATCATGCATAGAACATCAGAGGGGGTGGACAGGGTGACATGCCAATTAGCAATCTGTAAAGCTTCTCTGTCCTCATTAAAGACTACGGGCCTCATTACACGGAAGGCGGTAAGGGTTAACGGTCACCTGTAATGGTACCGGTGACCGTTAACCCTTACCGCCTTACTACGAGGTCCCTTTGCGGATTGGTACTTTAACGCCTGCTTTTTAGCAGGCGTTAAAAACCAACCCGCAAAGGGACCAGGGTGCTAATTACGGTACCGCAATTTGCGGTATTGTGATTAGCACCTTCCCCATTCCCATTATGCCCTATGGGGCAAAAATGGGAATGGGGAAGAGCAATGGGGAACGGGGGAATTACCACCCGCCAACCTTGGAATAGGGCGGTAATTCCCTTTTCCTCCAAGGCGGTGTCTGTATTTTACCGGCATGGACCAAGGTGCTAGTAGCACCTTGGTCCACCGCCTACCGTGTAATGAGGCCCTACGTCTTAACCATCTGGTTACTTCAATTTTCTGTACCCGAGGCAGCATTTCTAAAAGGTTTTCAAACCTACGTTGTATCACCTGATTTGAGTCCTCTAAAAATTCAAGCTTGAGACTTACCACTTCTGACTTTTCTATTGGCAAGAATATATTCTGGGTTTTAGCACTCAACCTAAAGGAGAAATGTATGTCAGCTGTTTGTGTTTTAGTCATCCAAATGCAAGTATGGTTCTCTTGAAACAATTGCAAATACTGAATAATCTGTAGCTAATCCCTGCCAACATATTCAATTTCCAACGGCCATCACTGGTCCACAATTTATAAAACATTGCCGCTTTGGAGGCTGAATGGGCCACACTAACCAATCAGTACCCAATCCTATCCAGAGATCTGGGATTATTCGGATATTTGTGTTTTCATCGCTGAGAACAAATATTGTTGGGTAAACGATATTTGTTTTCACCTACTAAACACCATTGCAACATATTTTAGGACTGGTGCAGTTATATAAATAAACCAGTCCTAGTATTTGTGGGGAAAGGGTTCGATACTGGCGGAAAAAAATATTGTTTACGCAACAATTTTTTCAGGGCGCAAAACACAATATACTGATTAGTCCTGGTGCACCTAACAGATAACAGGATGGGAGCCCTGGAGCTCTCAACTCCCATACACTGCGGTGTGTCACCCAGACCCAAGTGCAGCCAGCCGATGGTCCAAGTAAGATCTGACAGGTCATAGCCCAGATGTCAATAACAGGCCCTCTGTACTTCCATGTCTTTGTCCGGCACAAGAGATATCTTACTTGTTACTCCCTTAAAGGAAATAGTGAACCACTTGCTCCATTCTTACTCAAAACCGTTGACTGGGCTTTCCTTACTCTCAGATCAGGAGATTTAAGTTTCTCGGGTCACAGTTAAAGGACCCAAATTGTGATGTGTCAGTAATGAGATATGGTAGGTTGCTAGCAAACCTAGGTCTAAATGAAGATAATAAATCACATAAGATTGAGTGTTCCTCTATTATGTTTAAATGTGATATGATGTGATATCAGTCATTTATAACGCACCTGACAACAAGTGTTTCTAGGTGCGAGAAGACAAGGGAAGGAAGACGGAGGGAGGACAAGACAAGCGATCTTGCTAGGCCTTGTGTCATTCAGATTGCGCAAGTGCAACAACGCAAAGTGCAGTGGGAAGGGTAGGAGGAAGTGCCAGGGAGAGGGAAGGAGGGAAGAGCAATCAGGGCAGCATTGCTCTTAGTAAGTGCAGACAGGGCAGTGCGGCTCTGGGGAAGTGCAAGGAGGCAGGGGACTGTAGAGGATGCAGTTACAGCTCCCTAAGTGTGCAGTACCCCTGGAGGCAGTGCAGGGGAGACTGATCATGAAGGAGCCTGGTACCCCGTGAGACACTGGGGGGTAGCCAAGGGGCCAGTCAGCACAGCATACAGGTTGGTCAGCAGGGGAGAAGGAGAGATAAAGCCGAGGAGAAAAGGTTAGTCTTGAGCTGCTTTCTGAACTTTAGGTGAACCGGATCAAGTTTGAGAGGGGCAGGGAGGCCATTCCCATTCCAGAGGCAGGCACCTGCAGAGGAGAGAAATCTGCCCCCAACTCTCTGCTTGGAAAAGCAACAGACCCTCAGAGAGTTGGAGGTGGCTGAGTGAAGGGCTCGAGAAGGAAGGCGTTTAGGAAGAGAGAGTTGGATGTAGTGCGGGCCCTGGCCCCAGAAAGCTTTGTGGACAATTCAGAGGACCTTGAACTTGATCTTTGAAGCCACACTGAGCCAGTGGAGAGATTTCAGGGCTGGGGAGATACGGTCCATGGGCTTGACCCCAAGGACAAGTCTCGCAGTCATGTTCGGGATTAGTTGCAAAGGGCGGAGAGTAGAGGAAGACAGATTGAGAAAGAGGCTGTTGCAGTAGTCCAGCCTGGAGAGAACCAGAGCTCTGGAGACAGTGAGCTTTTGGGGGAAAGTGACAAAACGAAGAATACCTCTGAGGAGGTGCTGCTGGTAGTGAGCCTTCTTTGCGAGGTCCGTGATGTGAGGAGAGAAGGAGAGAGTGGAGTCGAAGATGACTCCAAGGCTTTCAACCTCACAGGAAGGCGAAGGAAGAGGGCCCAATGTGGATGGCCACAGTGAGAGCGGGAAAGTGGGAGCAGGGGTCCCAATGAGAAGGATCCTCGTCTTACTGATATTAAGGCAGACATAATTGGAGGCACACCAATCCTGAAGCGTAGATAGACAGTCAGGAATGAGCGAGAGAGGAGAGGAGGCTGAGGGGTGCCTGAAAGAGAGCTGAGTGTCATCCGCATAACACTGAAAGTTAGAGGAGACGGTAGAGATCAGGTCGGATGAAGTGGCCAGGTAGACATTGAAGAGCCAGGGTGAGAGGGTAGAGCCCTAAGGAACACCACATGTGGAGAGAGAGGTGGTGGAGAGAAACGACCCAAGTTGGACCTGGCAGGGTCGGTACAGGAGGAAGTAGGTCAACCACTCCAGGGCCTGATCCGTGATGCCTAGTTTATGGCATGATTAACTGTGTCAAAAGCAGAGGAAAGGTCAAGGAGGATGGGAACAGAAGGAATGCTGGAGTCAAGATTGTTGAGCAGATCCTCATAGGTTTTTCGGTGAACCGTTTCCGTGCCCCTGGCTGATCTGAAGCCAGACTGATGGTCATGGAGGCAATCAACAGATTCAGGTTGGAGACTTAGCTGGGAGATGGCCAGATTTTCCAGGAGTTTGCCCAAGAATGGAGTGATGTGTGATGTGGATACAAACATCTTCTAACAGGCTCCTTTTAGTGCTGATATTAAATCCCAAGGGATTTCCCAGACTGACAGTGGTGCTGTCGGTCGGGCACTGACCCATTCTAACCTTTCTCTGTAACAAGCAACTTTCTGAGGTTGTCTCAGGAGAATCCTTGTTTTCTCTCCACTGTGCAGTGAAACTACACTGCAGAGGGAAGTTAACGGCATGTGCCTTTCTTTGGATTTTTTTCCCTGTTTTCGGTAAGAACTTTTATACCCCTCTGCCAGGGTACTAGAGGACACTTTTATTTATTTATTTATTTGCATTTTTTTAAAGTGCTCACACAAGCTGGGGGGCAAGAGGCGCTATTACAGGAATATGCCTTAGTTGCATATTTATAATGCACTTAATACCCAGAAGTTTCTAAGTGCGGACCGGGGATCGAACCTGTGTTGCTAAGTGTCGTCTTGTTTCCAAGGCGAGCACGTTGTGGCTGAACTATCCTCCCTTTTATTTCTGAAAATGATATTATTAGTGTTAAAACATCTCTAAAAACGATCTAGAAGCTTTATTTTAGGCTAGGAAAGCCAGTGAACCCCTGTAATAACTTGGCGCTTAGCCACAGAATATGGCATATGATAGCCATCCTCCTGCACTTAAACAATAGTGAGGATTATTGTCCCAACGAAAATGAAGATATATAAGTTGCAGACTTGCAGGTTGATTTGAGCCTGGAGCCACAAATGGGGTGGAATAACACACTTGACATTGGATAGCCTGATCAATCTACATATATGCAGGTCTTTCTTACAAAAGGGCAAGCCCCCTCCCCCGGCCCCCTTATCTTGCCACTGCACAACCCCTTTTCATAGATCGGTAGTAGATAGATAGATAGATAGATAGATAGATAGATAGATAGATAGATAGATAGATAGATAGATAGATAGATAGATAGATAGACAGACATTACCACAGCAAGCCATTTTAACTTGACCAGTATCTTAATATTTGGTAGGTGAAACCACTGCATACTCCAGTGAGGTACTACATAAGTATTAATAAGTGGCTCCATGATATGTCTGACACCGCTCATCCAGCCCCCTGGCCTTGCAGTAAATAGCAGTTTGCATTATGTGACTTGAAGTTTCTCATTTCCCAATGCGTCCTGTCCGAATAATCAACAACTGCAAAGTGCCATGGCCTAAAAAGAAATTACCGGTTATCAGTCAGCTTCTTTCTCACCACTACCTGCTTACTCTCTATGGTGGTTGTAAAGCAAGCCGATATGTGTATCACCTCCCTCCATGATCCTGCATTGTTTGTTTCTTTGCATTCTTGCACCCATACGATATGCTTAGTCCCCTATAACATACTATAGGTAGCAGAATGCAAGAAAATGGGGTTGGACGGGCTGTTCACATGTAGCATATTGGACCCAAGAGTTGTCTGTAGTATTTGCATTTCAAAGTTCCCAGCACTATTAAAATTATGTTTTTGCATACCTAAGTTTATTGTATATATGCATCACCTAATCAAACAGCAAACAATTAAATATATATTGTGTGCAGCAAGTTGACTTGTTTATTGGATCTTATTTGTGAGGAGTTGTCCACAACAATCTTTCTGTCGATTTAAAGCACATATCTAACTATGCCCCATATTCGCTGTGACTGGTGCATTCTCTGCTGTGTGTTTCTCTGCATTCTGGTACTTGCAGTTTTGTTTTTCCTTTGGAAACGTGGTGCTGTAGGTGTCTGCATAGTCTGTTATGGGCTAGTTGTTTTGTATTCATATTAATAATAACGTGTTCTTATTTGTTTATATTGTAACAGGCATCCGGAATGTTTTATATTATGTAACCAAAATGTGAAGTTTCACCCCAAAGAAACGTATACTATCCCACCTTTTCTTTCACAAATGTATCAATCAGTTGGTGAGAGCTGTTGTGGGGACTTGGCTTTAAAATGGATATACATTACATCAACAATTAACAGTCCCTACATTAGCACTTTACATGTAGAGTGTGCATTGTGCACATAAAAGAGACACTGAAGATGACCTTCACCCCAGGACCCATTTCCCATAAATTGTTGCTTGTTAGCCAGAACCTTATCTGACCATATACCTGTAATTTACAGCTCTAAGGGAAGCCACAGAATTGAAAGGTCTTTCAGAGTCTAAACCCACACACACACACATCTTAAAACCGCACGGGCCTCTTTCTTAATCGAAAACTCGGTGAACATACCCACTTCCTGGCTAACACATACAAGGATTTTAAAGAGGGATGAAATCCGGATTTATTATAGTTAGTTCGGAGAACCGGACACAGATACAAAAATACAAACAGTCCGAACGAAATCCAGACATTTGGCAACTGTATATAATGCACAGTTTTTTTAAATACTGGAAAGTGTAAGTAGTCTTCGCCCTTTAAATAGATAACCACACTTATCAGTCAAACAGCAAAAACACATGTAATACATTCAGTTCAACTTATATCACGTTCATTGATGTTTTTTAAAAACAAAAAAAGCAAAAAACAATGTTTTTTCAAATGCCCTTATTAATGTTTTTCTTTACTTTTCAGATTGCCCTGTGCCACTTCTTTTTCAACATTTCCGGGATTCTGCTCTGGTACCCTATTCCCATCACCCGTCTCCCGATTCGTCTTGCCAAAGGCCTGGGGAACCTGACGGCCAGCTACAGATGGTTTGCTGTTGTGTACTTGATCGTCTGCTTTTTCCTTCTCCCCTTGATCATCTTTGGACTTTCCATAGCAGGCTGGCAGGTTCTTGTGGGAGTCTGTGTGCCCATCGTGTCCCTTATAATCATTGCTATTGTCATCAACCTGATGCAGAAGAAATGCCCCAGAGCGCTGCCCCCCTTCTTAAAAACCTGGGGCTTCCTCCCCAGGTGGATGCACTCTCTGGAACCCTGGGATAGGGGGATGGCCTCCATGACATCATTCTGTGGGCAGTACTGCTGCTGCTGCTGCCAGTGGTGCAAATGCTGCAAATGCTGCACAAAATCCCAGGCTTCGCCCAAATCTTTACAGGTTTATGACAACCACGTGACCATTGAGGACGAATTACCCAAAGGGAAACCAAGTCCCGCTGATGAACTGAAAACAAGCTTCTAGGGTGGCTTTTATACATTGCAGAATTTCAAAATTCTCTTACAACAGTTAATTATACTCTGCAGTCTGCATAGCAACCGCCAGGTGCTAGGAACAATGACAACAAAATGATACAGGACTATATACCACTCGGTGAAGATACCTGCTGCAGCCTGACTCACACTACACAAAATGGCCGCTGGTGCACGTGCATGTCTCCTGATATAATTGTAATCAAAGGAGAATTCATAGGTCGCTTGAAATCACCAACATGTAAACAGTGGCTCGAGGTAAGGGTGGTCAGAGCCATACCACCTAGGCATTCTCTACCTTATCTTACACCTTAATGGAATCGAGTGAGGTCATTGCTCACAAAATGGCCCTGCTTTAACACTTATGAATCTAGTGCAGCTGAAGTCGCAAATCAAGAGGACGGCCCAGCGAGACCCTCTGTGAATATGCGTATGAACTGTTCAGCACAAGAGGAAGCAGGTCTCCATCAGCCAACTTACTCCAAGCCTCCTGGTGAATGGGGAATTGTCACGCCTATGTAAAAAGTAGTTCCTCTTTCATACCATTGTAGTGAATAACATTTATGTCGAGAATACTAACTACATTGTCAACCTGCGTTTAGAACAACCTTGACCCAGAGGTGATGTTCTTTAGTGTATTGTGTATATATTGTAAAGGTGATAGTCTAGGGCGTTCGGGGTGTGAATATTTGACGTGTGTCTAGTCTTTAGACCGAATGATTGTGTACATACTGTAGTCTTTGCCAATACTGTAATGAAAGTCTGTGTACTGTGTACACATGAACACTGTTCAGCATATTTTCATATTGCAATAATGGATCTCATATAGGCCTGTGATGCAACTTATAACGTGCAAATTCACTGACTGGCTTTCTTTGTCAGTACAGATGGCATTTTAGGAGCAATTAGGGAGAACGCAAGGACTCTGCAGCAGAAACATACACACATGGATGGGTATGCCCGAACGACTTCCAGGTGCAATATAAGTAATGTTGTTAGCGTCTTCGAAGATTGGGCAGTTCAGATTTGGGAGCCCCTTGGGTTGATTTTGCTTAGTTTCAGTTTAATCTTGCTACAAGTAAGGAAACCTGTTAAGAAATTGCATCTCATCTCAGTATCCTTAATAATGTGACATGTACCTTTAGAGATTGATGCAATCTAAACTGTTCATGTCGCCTTTGAATCTGCCTTTCATACTTCACCATATATTAATGCATCATATGTAGATCTGGCACAAGAAAGACCTAGGCTGTTGGAATTCTGAATTTGTTTGATATTAGTTCTGCTTTCATCAACATCCTGGGTTGGTATCATCCTCTTGCATCAAAGCCCGTTAGCCAATCATTGCCAGGAAGTTAAGGGCAGGCAGGATCATCGCCCCTCTCAGTGGCAGAATGCTTACTTCTTATTTTACTAATGTGAGCTCTCTTCTCAGCTCTGTAACAACCTATTGAATTCCACATTATTGTACGTATTTGCACTAAAAAGTAGAACACGCTGCTACACAACCCTTGACTTTCAATTATTGGGCAGAATTGATAGGAGCATTTACAAAGCTCAATATCCAGAATTGTCAAAACCATAGCAATAATTAAGCATTCTTTACATACTAACATGTTACTGTACAGGCTCCTCTACATGTAGATAGGAAATGTATGTTGCAATGTCTATTTCTGAAATACAGATAGGAAGACTCCTGTGTCTGATGTACGTGTAAAAATGTAAAATAACATTGGATTGTACATTTTTCCAAACCTATAATGTGTATGTCTGTAATTTACGCAAATTATGTACCTGTTCACCTTTTGTAATACATTCGTGCAGCATGATTTTTGTTTAAAATGTGTATAAATAGTTCATATTCGATCAGATGCGCCACACAAAAAGACATATTTAAAATGTCGAGACCTGTCTGTACCATGCTGTACAGTAATTAAAAAATATAACCTTGACTTGGAATATCGACATTGCATTGTAAATTATGCATGTGAAATGTGCAGGATGTTTGCTCAAAGATCCCAATTTGTCTCTGATTTTTGGTTTTATGCTCGTGCCTATAGGGTTATGACCTGTGCTCTCGCTCAAGCATCCTTCTTTTTCCCCTTTTACGTTTTCGAGACTTTTTTGGGTGGTATTAAACGTGCCACCTCGAGTGAGGGAAAACCATTGGTGTAAACCGGAGTCTGCAACCTTTGGCTCTCCAGATGTTTCGCGTTCGTTATAACTCCCATCAGCCCTCTTCACCATAGTCAATGGTGAGGCAGCATGGGAGTTGAAGTTCAAAGCATCTGGAGAGCCACAGTTTGCAGACCACTGAAAAGAGATATTGTTCCGTGAGACATGCAGACATTGTTATTGTATGTGCCTATCCAGAGAGGGCTGCATCCATTCCTCTCTGGAGGATAAGCACCAAAGAGTTCAAGTTTTAGCCTTTATCTGCAGTGTTGTCTGTCTTTTCTTTTCATGGTGTCATGGAGAGAGATCTGTCAGCCAGCCTCACTCATTTCAAGGTGGCGCTGGAGTAAAAACTGGTCTCGTTATAACTAAGGCCATCGAAAGGGTCTTTGGGGCCTGGGCACAGACACATGTGGACTGCCCCACTCCAACTAAAGGAAGGGATCCAAGAAATTCTTTTCACAGCCCCCCTTTTTGCCCTGCCACAACCCATATGGAGAAATGCAGCCCTGGCAGGGCTCGATAGGCAGTGGGAAATCCCTTGAGGTCTCCTAATGCTTTTATCAGTGCTGTAATGAAAATAACCAACAGGGGGGCTTTCGTGGGCAGCATTAGCAGCTGACGAGGGTACTTGTGCTCCAGCACAAGTACAGGAACATTTCAATGATAATAGCCATGAGGCAGATGAGTAGTTTTGTGAAGAAAAAAAAAAGGTACGCGTACGCCAGCATGGAGAACTTAGATTAAGCATAATCAGGAAGGACCATGTAGCACAGCATGTGTTTTTAGTTATAACGTTATACTTTACACATCATGAGGAAGGTACACATCCTCTACCATGGATACAAGACACAAGAAAGGTGCATTTGCACTACTACTAAAAAAGGACAGGGGTTATGAGTAAAGTAGACATAGGGCCTCATTACACGGTAGGCGGTAACCATGGCGCTAATAGCGCCATGGTTGCCGCCAGTATTTTACCCTGTCCGCCTTGGTGGATGGCGGAATTACCGCCCTACTCCAAGGTGAGCGGGGGCGGTAATTCCCCATTCACCAAGGCTCTTCCCCATTCCCATTTTTGCCCCCATAGGGCATAATGGGAATGGGGAAGGTGCTAATTACGGTACCGCAAATTGCGATACCGTAATTAGCTCCGAGGTCCCTTTGCGGCACCCTACTTTAACGGTTGGTAAAACCAGCCGTTAAAGTCGGGTTCCGCAAAGGGAACTCGTATTAAGGCGGTACGGGTTTACCGGTACCGGTGCCCTTACCGGTACCGGTAAACCCCTACCGCCTACCGTGTAATGAGGCCCATAGGCATACTATAAACATAGAATAGCAGTATCACAGAAGGTGTAAGTGCTCAAGCAGGGATACAGGAGACAGATTGGAAGAAACAAGGTTGAAAAACATACCATTGCCTAGACTCTAGGATATGAAATATAAGCTAAAAAGAAGAAGAACATTTCTGAACATAGACTGAGATTAGAAGGCGGCCATGCGGTTCAAGTGTCGTGGTCGCAGTGAGACAAGAAACAAATAGCTTTGTGATGTGAAATTCATGAATGGTCACTTTTATTGCATGTGAATCGGTGACATGTGGTTTCGTAGAGTGGTTTTGTGAGTGGTAATTTAGTCTGACTTATTGTTGGTAGTTCCACCAATTTCTATCTATCTATGGGTGTTAGTGGGTATGGGGGATGGTCAGGGTAATGAGAAGGGACCCACCGTGAAAAGACAACATATATCGAGCTACCAAAAATAAGTAGAACTACATTTCCACAAAGAAAATGTTGTCTATGAATTATGAAACCACAATGAACCCTACTGATCAACACAATAGTCAGTTACACCATGACTGAGGCTTCTTTGAAGAGCGTTTTCTGGTAACTACCTCACTCTCAGGAAGTGACCATTTTCGAATACTGAGGGACTGACAACTTTGACAAGTTAGGTACTGTGATATTAAGTGGGTTGCCCGGGCCACGCGCCACGGGTGAGTGATGAAGCTGGAATGTCAGTCTGCAATGTCGCCACTTTGCAACATTGTTTCCGATTTCCTATTGCACAGTAAGGTACAATTATTTCTGAATGTTTGACTTCCAAGAACTAAAATAATACCCTCTTTTGTAGACACGACTTGGAAAGTGTCCAACCAATATTTAAAAAGAAACCCTAACAAAAGTTATGCAAAAGGAGCATGCTTGCAGATTTACTTTCTCCATCATAAATGGAAGGCTACAAGTACCAAAATCCGAATTTATGTGAGCTGAAATATCTCATCTGGGGTTTAATACCAGATTTTAAATATTTAAATACAATACGGTATTTGGTATTTTTTGGAATTTTTAAAGCATATTCTTCGAAACGCTGCACAAAACAACGGTAGGTGAATTAGAAAATGCTACACTGCCTTTCTGGTTGTATTCTGGCATTGGTATTGTTCATCACTAGAGTTTGGATAGTGGCGGGGACTAAGTTGGCCTTAAGGCCGTTACCACTAGCTCAGTAGCGTAACTAGCAGGCGTTGTAATTTGCAAGAGTATCCGTATGGTGACATGGGGGTGAGTAATTACACCTGTAACGCCCATGTAGAGTGTTGAGTTGATAATCGTGGTGGAACGATGAGGTGCTGTGAGTGGATATAGTGTGTGGGAACAGAAAAGTAAGTATGAAGGGTTTTGCGCGACCCCTGGATATAAAATTGGATATTGTATTTATTTTTATTTACTGTTTTTATAGAGAATGTATTACAATGATTTGCGATTGTGAGCATTCATTTTTTAATTGTGTGGAAAGTTGTAATAAATGCGTCACACTATAAATGATAAAAAAAAGTAAACCACCAAAATCTGAATTTATGTGAGGTGAAATATCTCATCTGGGGATTAATACCCTAAATACACCCACCAAAAGTAACTGTGTCATACGGTATTTGGTATTTATTTTAATATATAAAGCATATTCTCCAAAGTGCTCTACAAAACAACAGGAAGTGAATTAGAAAATGCAATAAATAGAATAACAGAGAGAGGAGTGTCCATTTTGCGAAGGTAAATAGGACTTTAAGCGGGTACAAAAGATGTGAAGAGTAGAAAAGGAGCAGATAGAAAGAGGGAGAGTGTTCAGAAGGTTAGTGGCAAGCAAGAGAACGGGTGGAAACGAGAAGAGGCACAAGGGTGTTTAGGAGCTGAGAGGAGATGTAAGGATCTGGAACGAAGAGAGCGGAGAAGATAGTATTAAGAAATGAGCAATGAAAGATATGAGGGAGCAAGGCCATGCAATATTTGAACACAATGCATCGAAAGTGATGAAGAATACGAGAATCGAAAGATAGGAGGGAATGTGAAGTAAGGGAGGCAGGTATAGAAGCTCAAGAGGGCAAAAAGAACATAAGACTTATGGAGGCGTTATAGAGCTGGGAGCAGCAAGATGGGAGGCAGTTAAAACAACAGAGCAGTAATCCAGGTGGGAGAAGATGTGGGAGGTGATGATACAACGTGGAAAGCGAGAAAATCACATTCTTGATATATAGAGATGAAAACGACAAGTGCGGGATGTGTTCGAAATATGAGTAGAGAAGCAGAGGGAGGAATCAAATGTAATTCCTAAATTACAGGCAGATGAGGAGAAGGGGAGGAGGGATTGGGGAAAGAAAAGGACAGGGAGAGCAGAGGAAGAAGCCGGAGAGGCTGGGCAGAAAAGGACTTCCGTTTTAGATGGGTTCAGATGAGGAAAGTGTCAGTGCATCTTTGTTTGGACAGCAGAAAGAGAGGCAGAGATAGTGTAGTGAAGTGATTCAGAGAAAGAGGAGAAAGATAGGAAGATTTGGGAATCATCAGTGTAAAAGCGACAGGTTAGAAGGAGGGCACAAGGTGAGATAGAGAAATTGTGTGAAAAGAAATCAGGAGAGAGCTAAGCATAGAACCCTGGGGAACATATTAATGGAAGAGTTGGAGAGGGGAGGCTTGGCCAGCCCAGGGAACATAGAAGTAAAGATCAGAGAGATAGGACTAAAACCAATGGAGAACAGAGCCAGAAATTCCTAAGGAAGTAAGATTAGAGAGAAGTGTAGGATGGTCCACAGTATCAAAATCTGCTGATAGATCCAAGAGAATAAGAATGGAGGAGTGTTTAAGTTGACAGGCAGAGAGAGAGGGGAATACAAATATGAAGAAGGGCTGTCTTGGTGGAATGAGAAGGACAAAAGCCAGATTGTATGGGAGCAAGTACAGAGTGCAGGTTAAGGTATGCAGAGACTTGAGTGCAGACAGCTGGGATGGTAATTTGCAGGAGATGATGATTTGAGATTGGGTTTTGTTGAAGTAATGGAATGCCAAAAGCATGGTTAAAAAATAGAGGAACAGTAGCAGAGGCAATGGAGAGCTTGACAAGTCAGGTAAGATATGAAATAAATTGAGCATAGACAAATAGACAACAGGGATAAGAGCAGATAAGAGTATCAAGTGGTGACGAAGTTGGATGATGCTGAAGTAGGAAAGCTGAGATGTCAGAGTCGGATAGAGGCAAGAAAGAGGAAAGGGTGGGGAGCGAGAGAGAGACAAAACAAGATGGAGGAGGAGTGGAATGAGATGAGAAAGTGGAAAATATGGACCGTTGGTTGGTGACTTTAGTGACAGGAAGTCTGCAAAGTCAGAGGAGGAGAGTGAGGAGGAAAGAGAAGGATCTGGAAGAAGGGGTTAGAGAATGCAGGTGACGAACTGGAAAAGGCCACAAAGATGACAGGCAAGAGGAAGAGTAAGGCCAGAACATTTGTTTTTCTTTGCATCAAGTTGGAGTGAGTCATCAGACGAATGGAGAGAGGAGGGGGGGGAGATCAGAGAGAGATTGCGATTTTTTCCAAATGGCATGCACCATTATGCAATGATGATCTTGAAGTAAAACATCAAGGTCACTTTTGAGACGACATGCGATTGTTGTTCATGATATGAAGAAGTACATTTCAAATTATTAAAAAAGAAAACCTTTTCCCTATCGACATATGTGACAAATCAACTTCGTGGCACCAGTGGTCCAGGGATGAATGTAAGTTTCTAAGCCATCGATCAGCCCCACACCTCTAGTACACCAGAAGGCATACAAACAGATTGGAAACACAAGCAAATTATAAACCTCTTTGTCCAATTTTTGATAACATGGACAAAACAGCAGGCTTATCTCCGCAACGTTGTAGATAGTTGGTTAGTTGCAACATAGCGAAAATACAATTATTACCCAATGATCAAAGGGACTGTCCAGTCAAGGTAGTATACAAATATCTACATTATTATTATTGAACAGACAGTTCTAGCACACTAAAAAATACAACCACCCTGTAAAGGAATGCAGGGGACAGACAGTTTCAAGATTAAAAAGGAATGCACTCTGGATACTGGCAGGAAGGAAGTCGTTAAAGTACTTCATCGTAATAGTTCAAGGATACTTGGTTTCAGCACAAAGTGAGCATTGGGACTTAAAATGTCACTAGGGGCCTTCAGAGAAAGACCAAGGGAGACAGAACCACAATGTACCTTGTGCTTGTAGAAGTTCATGGTGCTTGACAGGATCAAGTTGGTTTCAGGGTGCTTTGCCGCTCCTGTGACAGAGATCAAGATGGGACACAGCTACGGGTATCAGGCAACAGGTAGTTCAGTGAGCGAGGCTGGATGGACGGCCGCAGGCTAGCCCACATGGTGGCTCCGGGTCAGGAATCGTTGTCTCAGTGCTCATTGGCAGGTCTGAAGTTCTGCTCGAAGCGACTGCAGCGTAACAGCAGTCAGTGGTGCAGTCGGTTGCAGCACAAGGGGTTCGACTGGCTCAAATATGTCCTTTAAGGTGGATGCTTGTTGATGCTTGTAATGCACTCCTCCTAGCTTCTTCACTGAGCTTTTCCATCCTTTAAGGTGGACAGCACAAAGCTGAGGAGAGTGTTGCAGGCAACAGCGTTGTCCTTGGTTTGGTTCAAAGACTCTCTGGCACTTCCCACCTAGGAAGCTTGTTTGCAGAGCCTAGCAGGGCATGGTGTGTGCTGGCTGGGTACTGGTTCTGGAGCTGCTGGAGGGTCCTCTGGATTCAGTATCTCCCTCTGTACCCTGGGAGATGTTTAGGGGAGAGATCTTGCTTCCCTCTTGGAGGTCCTGGCCTTCCTTTACTGGCAGAAGATGTAAGGCAGACTGTACCTTCAGCCAGGGCCCTAATGAGTTCTTCTTGCAAGGTCTTCAGATGATCTGCCCAAAAGAGAGTCTGAGCCCGCTTTTAAAGCCAAATGGGCCACAGTGATTGGTGTAGGCTAAGCCTACCTTAATGAACCAATCCTGGGTCCCCAACAACAATCTCCTGTATGCTTGAGGTCATAACCAGAGTGCTTTGCAACAGAAAGATAAACATGCAATATTCAGTCCCACCCTTCTTTCTGTTCGTTGTGGATCAAAGGGTCTCTCTGGTTAATTGAGATCTCTGTGGTTCCTGATTAAAGCGGCAGCAGGTCTCCTTTGAAGCTGAGCGAGAACAGACTTTCTGTCTCCTGCAAACTAGTTTCTCTTTACTTATGAATGGGGTCCCCCTTCGGGGATGACTACTGTAAACAGCTGTCCCAGATATGACAGTTCACTGCCCTTGTTACTAAGAGACAGGATCTGGCTTCAGGTTGACACAGATGCAAATCAAAGGTTGTTTGGGTTTCCTGTCTCCTTTGTTAAACCTCTGCAGCCAGGCCCCATGTAGGCCTGTTTGAAATATACTCTATTTGTATGTTGATTATGTTAATTGCTTCCACCATATGCAGAGGGTAGACAGACAGGGCAGATCCATGGAGCTTTTGATACTTAATTAGGCTATCCATGGCAGGAGGAAGGTTATGCCTTCCCCCTTCTGCAATGTCTTGGTGTACTCTTGGCTGTCATACTCCAATTAAATATGACAAGCGGATTGCACCTGTACGCTGTGTCCACTGAGAGTTCATGGGCCTATGTGTATGTCGTGCGATGAGCATAGGAAAATGTGTGCGAATTAGCCCCACGCATTTTCTGGAGGTTGATCTATCATCATTCAATTTCATTTAAAATTTCAAAAAAGCCCAGTCAAGCACACACCCACAGTGTGGATATTCGAATTCCTCACAACATCGCAGTACTATACAATGAAACTATCTGTACAGAATCAAACACAGGCTCCTTTTTAAATATATTGCGCTGTTAGGCTCTGCTGCCCAGTTTTGGAGGGACAAGCTCTAGACCTGCACCATACTAATGCTATGTTAGTTTTATAATTAGCCCTATCTGGTGCAGTTGCCTTATTTTGTAGCACATTAGTTGTTAGTGCTTAACAGATTGAACTATTTTCTTAACCAAGTGGCACACAAATTTGTCAGCATGCACTTAAAATGTGGTTATTGCATGTGATTGATATTATTGCCAGAAGAAAGGTGAGAACACTATGCAATTGTGATTCAGTGAATGCACAAACTGTATGTACTATACTGCACAGAGAATGGTTTCAGGATCACGTAATTAGATTAGAACTAAGTTGACGACGACAGCCAGTCAGTTATCAATATTCACTTAAACGTTGGTTATTATTATTATTATTATTGTATTTATTGAGCCCAGACCTAGCTTTGAGAAGCAATGCAGCGCTTTACAGAGGTATATAACAATGCAGATACACAATGGAGCGCTTTACAGAGGTAGACAACAGTACAGATGCACAACGTAGTGCTTTTCAGAGGTAACAACAGAAAGACATACAGCAGCGGTCGGATACAGAGGGGCACAGAAGAGGGGTACAGCTGTACAGGGTGGTGGGGAGGAGAGGGATTGACGGCATCTATCGAATCAGGTGGCATGGGTGTAATGTGATGGCCTAGGTGTTGAGGAGGAGAGACTTCATGAAGAGGTGGGTCTTCAGTTATTTTCTGAATTGTAGGAGCGTGGGTGGTGACTCTGATACAAATGGGTGGAGATACCACAGTCTTGGGGCGTAAGCAGAGAAGGCTTGTTTTCCTTTTTGCAGCGATGGATGTCAGGTATGCAAGTGTCCTGGTTTTTGGTGGTGGGCTGTCCGCCGGAGAATCTGGGTTTCTTCGTGAGGTAGCTGGATGACTTGAGGGATACTGCTTTATAAATGATGCAGCAAGACTTGAAGGTGATTTGTGCATGTAGTGGGAGCCAGCGGAGTGCGATGATGGCCGGGGTGATGTATTCTGTCTGCGTAGACCCTTGATGAGGCATGCAGATGCATTTAGAACACTTCTCAGGGTAACAAGGGAGGAAGACCAGATGCCTTCGAGGAGGGCATTGCCCACATCCAGATGGGATAGGAGCAGTGCTTGAACGATGGATCTAAAGCTGTCTGGAAAGGGGGAAGGGCTTGAATTTCTACAGAAGGGAGAGCTGATACCAAGCTGTCTGAGATTTTTTAGCTATGCATGTCTTGAAGGATAGGTGTTTGTCAATGTGGAACCCAAGGAACTTGGTGCAGGAGGTGAACTTGGGTGTGAAGCCATCAGGGTTCTTGGGTGATAGCCAGGTCTGTATGTCTGGGTGTTCGGTGTTGTTGGTGAGCATTAGGAATTCGTTCTTGGAGGGGTTGAGCTTCATGTATGCATTGGACATCCAAGACTGGATCAGCAAAAGGCAGGTTTTGTGCCTGTTTGATGTCCTTGATGGAATAGATCTTGAGTATAGGTGTGTGTTGTCGGTGTATTGGTTGATGTTGTGTGTGGCTTGGAGGGCACCCAGTGGCTCCATGTATAAACTGAAGATCACTGGGGAGCGGATCAAACCCAGAGAGACTCCCCAGGTGACACGTAGCACTGGCTACCTAGAAGAGTCCATCTGAGCAAAACTGCTGGCGTTTGGCAAGGTGGCATAAGTCAAGGTCACTGATCCCCATGTGCTGATGCAGGGTGTCTGTGAGTGCCTATGGTCCACTGTGTCGAAAGCTGCCAAGGGGTTGAGTAGAACCAAGTGGATGGGTGGCCGTTGTCAAGGATGTTGAGGGCATTATCGACCACCTCTATGGTTGCCGTCTCAGTGCTGCATCTGGGTCTGAAATCGGATTGGGAGGTTTGGAGGAGATATTTGGTATTGATGTGTTGCTTCAGTTGTGTGACTATCGCTTTCTCGATAATCTTACTTAGGAAGAGTCGATGGGAAGGTGCCTTGAGTTAGGTAGCTTCTGATGACCTCCAGGTAGGGAAGGAGAGCTTCTGTGGGGAGCTTCTTGAGGATGGATGCTGAGAGGATGTCATCTGTATACGATGTGGCTTTGCATGTGATCAATATATTCCCCTGAAGAAAGGTGAGAATACTATGTAAGTTGTGCTTTAGTGAATGCACAAACTGTATGTACTACACTGAACAGAGAATTCATTTCAGGATTAAGTAATTAGATCGGAACTAAGTTGGCAACAACAGCCAGTCAGTTATCAATATGCACTTAAACTTTGGTTATTATGATTATTATTGTTTTTATTATGGTATTTATTGAGTGTGGATCTAGCTGTGAGAAGCAATGGAGTGCTCTACAGAGGTATACAACAATACAGATGCACAACAGAGCACTTTTCAGAGGTAACAACAGAACAGACATAGAGTGGGGGTTAGGATACAGAGGGGCACAGCAGAGGGATACAGCTGTACTGGGTGGTGGGGAGGAAAGGGACAGATGGCATCTATCAAATAAGGTTGCATTTGGGGCGACGTGATGGCCTAGGTGTTGAGGAGGAGAGACTCCTTGAAGAGGTGGGTCTTGAGTTCTATTCTAAATTGTAAGAGTGCTGGGGTCTGATGCTGATGGGGGGAAGTTCCATAGTCTTGGGGCATAGGCAAAGAAGGCTTCTTTTCTGGTTCTTTTTCTTTTGCAGTGGCGGATTTCAAGTCTGCACGTGTCCTGGCTTATGGTGGTATGCTGTCCACCAGATATGTGGAGTTCCTCTGCGAGGAAGCTGGTTGACTTGAGGGTGACTGACTTATAGATGATGCAGCAAGACTTGAAGGTCATTTGTGCATGCAGTGGGAGCCAGTGAAGGCCGATGAGGGCGGGGGTGATGTGGTACGACCCTTGACAATGCATACCACTGCGTGTAGGACACTTCTCGGGAGCACAAGGGAGGCCTTCGAGGAGAGCATTGCCCACATCCATGGTCAGTGCTTGATCATTCGGGGCATGCATCTAAAGCTGTCTGGAGGAAGGAAGGGCATGACTTTCCGCAAGAGGAAAAGCTGATACCAAGCTGTCTGAGTTTTCTTAGCTATGTGTGTCTTGAAGGAGAGGTGCTTGTCGATGTGTAACTCGAGGGACTTGGAACAGGAGGTGAGCTTTGGTGTGAATCCCTCAGGGTTCCTGGTTGATAGCCAGGTCTGTATATCTGGGTGTTCGGTGTTGCCAGTGAGCGGCCCATGTATACATTAAAGATCACTGGGGAGAGGATGGAACCCTGCGGGTGTCCATGGGTGATGGGTATCATTGGCGATCTAGAAGAGTACATCTGAACAAAATGCTGGAGGTTTGCAAGGTAGGACTTGAGCCAGCATAGGACAATGTCACTAATCCCCATGCACCGATGTAGGGTATCTGTGAGTGCCTGGTATTTACTGTGTTGAAAGTGATCGAGAGGTTGAGTAGAACCAAGAGGAAGAGATGGCCATCCACAAGGATGTTGAGAGCATCATCGACAACTTCACCTGGTTCTGAACTCCGATTGGTAGGTTTGGAGGAGATTGTTGTGTGTTGCTGCAGTTGTGCAGCTATCACTTTGTAGAGAAGGAGCTAAGTACCCCCACCTCAACCACTTTGCCCATATTGCCTATATGTTGGGAACCAGAGTGTGAGACATGTGCAGTGCCATTGAAAATACTGATATCAAAGAGAATCCTGGATGCAAGTTTCCCATTGAGAAAACTATACCTGCATACGAGACAGTACAATGGCTTTTTGAATGAAATCCCGGAAGGAACAGAGCAAATGAATGGCAAAGAAGAATGGTGACATCACACAGAGCAGAACTGACGTGCATAGAAGAGATGCAGAAACAAGAGAATGCAGCTATTCTATAAGGCATCAAAAAAGTATCGAAGATAAGTGACATCTTGGGATCAAGATGAAGAAGCTTATACTACAGAAATTATGAAGATATCAAGTTGTTTGTTACGTGTACATATGTAAAGAAATGCAAGCAGATGAAGTATTCTTGAGGCTAGCGTTATAGTGAGTATATTGCGGCATGCGCCAACTTATACATGAATATATAGGAGTGAGTAAAGAACTGATGTTCCACTGCGTATTATAGCAGAGCTGGGCTAAAGAAGGAAGGCCTCTTTTCCAGTGTGTCGCAGTTAAAAACAAGTGAATTACAGAGTGTATCTCAGAAAGACGAGGCTGAATGAGTCAAGAAGCCAAGGCCATATCAGGCTGGGGTGAGCAGACATTGGTTACAATCATGTGAAAGAATAAAACTCCTGTTCAGGAGCTATGGACAAAAACAAGGAAGACATCAGAGGTCTATTAGGAAATAGTATTTTAATGCACCAGAAGCTCGATTTCGTGGTCTTCAGTCACATGGAGGGATGAAGTTGGACGAGCATAGAGACCACACCTACGCATGGAGGCAGAGCATGCCTTCACTCTCCTGAATTCTCCAGAGCAAAATAACACTCCCAAGGACAAGTTTAAAGACTTAATTGACAGCAGACCACTGAGGTGATGATAGATGATTATGCTAATTGTTGGGAAGCTATGGTTAAGACTAGCTCCCCATCATCTGGAAGCTCAGCCTGCGTGCTGCTAACGTAGGTAGAAAAGTACTGACAGAGGTTAGAGTGCCAACCAATGATATGGGGCCGCATGATTAAAGGTGTTAGAGTTTGTGTAGCCAATGGGATGTTGTGTTTTTGGTGACGTTCATAGTGACCTGTTTAAGGGGAGGGCTTAGTTGCCCCACCTGATGTTACGAAACCTATCACTTTCTTTCACTGCCTCAGACTAGTATGGAACGTTTACTTAGATATTCCCTCAGATCCTATCACAATTGCCACTAGGTTTTTGTAGTTTGCCACGTAGGATGACATTAGTAATACGTAGGTTGATGTCACCTATGACGATTCTTTGCTATAAAGAATGTTTATTTTAAGATGCATCGAGAGAACTTGCACAGAGACGTCTGTTGATGTCCGTGTACTCCCTGTTTTAGATAATTGATATTAAAACAGTTATCCTTTTGCCAACTACCTGAGTCGTTTCGATTGTTGCTGTTTGAGTAACTTCTGCATCCCCATTCATCTCAAGGGTATTGCTACCTCGTCTTAAAGGGCTGGAAGCTTCCAGTTCACATGGTAGCCAAGAGGATGGTTAGATATCCATCGAGAGAGTAGGCTTCAGGGTCCCGAAAATATCGCACAACCTCTGCCATTCGGCTGAAAGAATGTGAAGCTGCCTGTAGATAGCAGTATCAGTTTTTAAACTTTAGACTTGCAAGCAACGGTGAGACGAGCTCCCCGGTTTCCACAGAATCCCCTTGCGGCGTCTACAGGAAGCTGAATGAACGGAAAGTTGAAGAGGCTGGTAAAGAGGCAGACGATCCCGAGAGTTGGAAGTCAAAAAATTAATGGTGAGTAAAACTGAGTGAGGTGGCAAAAGTGTGAATGGTCAGTGGGTGAAGGAAGTGATAATAGGAAAATGAGTAACACAGGGAGGGTGGGGCAAAGTAACTTGAGAACAATGAGCGTTGAATATTAAGTAAATTGACTTGAGGAGAGGCTAAGCAATTAAGAGGAATCGTGAGGAAAGGCCATGATAAAGAGTACGCCCAAGTTTCTTGCGTTGTAAAGACGTAACAGAAGGAGCCATTACTAGAGCTCTATTTACAGGTTACTTAGGCCACAAACTTGTTTAAAGACAGTTTAAAGAGGACAGGTCACATCCCAAATCGGGATATTTTTTAGGGGTAGAAGAAGTCTTAAAGAGAAGACTGAGATATATGTGGCCAGTCGAGCATGTCCGTTTGTCTGTTTGTTTTATGTGACTGTATATGTTGAAAAAACAATAGAAACATTGATAAATGTGAAAAGGAGACACAAGAGTCAAGAATGTATTATGTATTTGTTGGTATTGAACTAATGGTGTTTAGTGAAAACATAGATTAAAGTAAAAAACGTCATATAGAGGGTTTGGAGCCTGCGACGATTGGTGCATGCTTATATTATTTTGTTTTTCTGAAACGTTCTTTTGAAATCTGCCCAGTGTAAAGTTGATTATTGACAGTCAAGTGTGACGTGTCAAAATGGAGGCTATTACTCCACTTATTCACCTCTGCAAGCAGCTACCCAAGCACGCATCCAAATTTAAGCAGTACAGTGCAGAATGGGTTAAGGGTACAGCAGACAAAATGTTCATGCAATGGCCACAAGGGGGATCGCTATCGAAGGTGCTTTTGCAGCATATGATGACATATTTGCATGCACCATATACGGGAATGAAGTTAGACAAATAACTAGCGACCTTGAAGCTCTAAAATATGTACCAGGAGGAGAGAGAAGTGCTGCATCCTGTAGATTGGATACTTAATGTATGTAAAGAGGGGGTTGAGGAGCCTTCTGCTCCCCCCAACCATGCCTGAAACAGACGGCAATAGTAAGAAAGATGACGGGCTGTACCCATTAAGGGAGCTCAAGGCAGCGACAGGATATAGGAACTCGGCATATGAGTCGCCTGCGCAAAGCAGCAACGAGGTCCCAGAGAAAGTTCCCGAGAAAGATGTAATCTCTAAGGTCCAGAGGGACAAGGAGAGTCGCGATAAGGAAAGAGATGAACAACCAAGTACATCCTTCGATATAGGATTGGAAATAAAGAGATGGAAAGGAGAAAAAGATATAAGGAAATAGGGGAACAACCAAGTACATCCTTAGATATAGGACGTGGAATAAAGAGATGGAAAGGAGAAAAAGATAAGACTGATGAGTTAGCACTTATACAGAATGAATGGATGGGTGGTCAGATTTTGCTCAAATTCGATGGTAAGAGCATCGAGGACGTGAGGCAAAGGGAATATATAGATGAACAGGATACAAAGGGTAAAGAAAGAGAGGAAAGATTGAAAGAAGATGGGATAAAAAGAAAGGATACACAAAGACGGGAACAGTTGTATCAAGATGAGCAATTGAAAACGCAGGAAAAAGTAGAGGAGCAGAGTAAATATGATAATAGACAGAGGACAATCGAAGAACGAAAAAGACAAGAAAAGTGAGAAAGAACGAGAGAGGAAGAGGAGGAACAGAAATGAAAGGATAAAAAAATGCAAAGATGTAGAGAGGAAGGAATACGAAGGGCAAATGAGAGAAGAGACATGAAGAGAAAAGAGGAAGAAAGGGTAAGGGAGGAAGCCAGGAAGCGAATTGAAGTCGATGATGAACTCAAACAAAAAAGATTATTGATCGTATGGAAAAGGAAGTAATGGATCCTAATCCAGTAGTGGCATGGGAAGACATAGAATAATTCTTCCAAGCACATGAGCCAATAGCAGGTCTGTCCAGAGCAAATCTGGAGGATGGGTTTGACTCTAGAAGCATTGGGAACGGTATCGACACGGTCATGTATACGAGAGGGGACATTTTCGATGTTTGGAAATGCAATGAATACTCAAGGTTTCACAGGAGCTACAAGTAGAGTTCCTTTTACTGAAGAATTGCCAGCCTCTATAGGAGAATGCGAAATGTCTGTACCGTTGTTATATTCAAGGCAGATATCTTATTAGGTCAAGATTTAATGACCAAGTTGAACATGACGAAGGCATAGTGTGTTCAACAACAGGAATACATTTTTTAAAAGTGAGTTTATTATGGCATTTGCAGGGCAAGTTGCCATACATGGAGTACCGTTAGAACCAGCAGTCTTTCACCATGGAGTACGCATTCTGTTAACATGGCTACCAGGTTTAGTGGGCAGAACTATGAGAATACCTGATGCGTTTTTATTCAAGCCAAAGATATCTATGGACGAAGAGGAGGGGCAAATCTTTCCTTTAGAATTACAAGCAGCCATAGTGCGAGGAGAAATGGTTTTGATTGAGGGGAATGACCATAATGGCAGATGATGGAGCAAAGTGATTGCCATTGGGGAAGGTTATAGATTAACTGACGTCACTAATGAGGATATGTTTGGAGATCATCCATCAGATGACAAAGTGATATTCGAGATGAGCATTACTTACTGGGTGAGAGCAATTAAATGAGAGGTTCCTCAAAAAATTATGTTATCACAGAAACGCACCAAGTATTTTGATGAAGACATGGCAAAAGTGCCAGTTGCATTATGGACAACAGGCCCCTATGATCTAGGCCTATTGAAGTGGGCTGGAGAAGTGAAGCCAGGAGTAATTTAACCTCGAGCACAACAGTATCCCATATCTCGAGAGGCAGATTAAGGTACTTTTAAGACGATATCTGCCATGATGGAACAGGGCATCTTAGTGACATCAGAGTCACTGTGTAATACCAAGATTTATCCAATTAAAAAAGGGAAAGTGTGTTGTGGAATTCAATTCAAGATCTTCACCCGATTAACCAGATTGTAGAGGCTGAGTTCCCTCTAGTTCCTCATCCTGCGACAATCTTATGTAATATACCTGTCGAAGCACGATATTTCACTGTGATTGATTTGAAAAATCACATTGCATAAAGAATCGCAAGATCTGACGTAATTTACGTTAAGACAAAGTCGTCTGAAAAGCACTCACCTGCCCCAGGGGTACTGTGAGTCCCCATAGACTTTCAATAGAGTCCTACAAATGGACCTAAGCAATATTGAGTTAGAAAGTGTTGTGTTGCAGTACGTGAATGTCGTGAATTATATATTGGTCAGTAGCACCTCAGAGGAAGAGTGCAGACGATTCAGTTCAACTGATGGTTATCCTTGCAGACAAAGGATATAAAGTAGACAAGGAGAAATTACAGTACTGTCAACAAGAAGTGCTGTACATAGGTCAGTTAATTTCGTATCAGGGAAAGAAAGTTATTCATGAAAGGGCTGAGGCAATTTTGAAAACATTAAAGCCGATCACGATAAAGCACATGCAAATATTTTTGGAACTGTGTAATTATGTGAGAGCATGGGTCTTTGATTACAGTTCATACATAAGGCCCTTGTTGCAAGCTTTGAAGAAAGCACAGGCAACTCAGGAAAGAATTGTCTGGACTGAGGAAATGGAGGAAGGGTTTCATGAGTTGAAAAAGGCAATTTGCACAGCTCCAGTTTTAGGGATTCCCAATTAAGCTGAGGAATTCTTTTTGTTTTCGGACATGAATGGCACTGCTATGACGGCAGTACTCACATAAATAACAATGTTGGGGTACAAGCCCTTGCATATTACAGTGGGATTTTAGACCCAGTAATGAGGGGTCACTTTCCTTGCAAACAATCTTTGGCAGCAACCACGTTCACCATTTAGAAGGCTGCTAGCATAGTAATGGGGTGTTCCATTACATTATTTGTTGAACATGTTTTGTTTGCTATTTTGGAGAAACCTAAAGGTACGTTGACATCTCAAAGGGCTTCTGCCTACGAGGTAGTCAGATCGAATCTGGCGATTAAAATAGTCAGATGCAGAATAGTGAATCCTGACATGTTTGTAGCAGAACCACTGGCAGAAGACGAGCATGCCATGATTGCTTGAACTATGAGGAATTCTATGGTGAGCTCCTGAGAGTGAAGGAAAATGCGTTGGCAGCTGGGGATATTCTCTTTATTGACGGTTCTTCTAGAATCGATCAAAATGATCAACAGAGATATATGAGGTGCCACTGTGGTGAAGCACATGGCCAATGGAGAGTTTGAAGTATTGATAAGCGCACGACTACCGTCTCACTTTTCGGCACAAGCTGCAGAATTAGTGACACTGATTATTGTTCTCAAAAGACACGCAGGCCAGGAAGTAACGGTGTACAGTGACGCCTATGTGCCGTCGACAGTACACGCAGGGCTAGCACATTGGAAAAGGAGAGGCTACCTCAGAGCGGACGGCATTTCAGTGTAACACGCAGCCTTATTGGACAGACTTATTGAAGCGCTACAACTCTCAGTAGCCATTGCAGTAGTTAAATGCGTAGCGCATACTAAAAGAGCAGATTTTATCTTACATGGAAATCAAAAAGCAGACAAGGAAGCAACACGAGTTGCATGTTCAGAAATGATTATGTCATGTGATACGCCTGATGTGAATTAAAGCATGGTGGTGATGATGAGTGTGCCTAATTGTTATAATGACTTGTCTAGGACTCAGCTAGTAGAGATCCAAAGGGGAAGCGCCTCAGGATGAGAAAGCCGTGTGGACATAGAGAGGGTGTTCTTTAAACCCCTCTGAAGCACTGTGGCGACAAGACAACACTGGCAAACCAGTGATGCCTTTAGCCTTATTAAGGGTGGCGTTAGACCAGCTACAATACCCTGCACACGTCACTAGAGAGAGCTTTGCCACAACAATTGCGGAGGATTGGTTTGTTCCAAATTTGGTAGAACACGCTGCATTTTATGTAGTCAATTGTATTGTATGTCAAAAGTTTACTGCTGGGCACACATTGTGCACAATTAGAGGAGTTATTTCGAGACCTAATGGTCCCTTTCAGTATTTACATATCGATTATGTCGACATGCTCCAAGTATGTAATGGATACAGCTATATGATTGTAGTGGTATGTTCCTTTTCAAGGTAGATTGAAGCTGGACCGTGTACACACCCAGACTCCACCTATGCAGCAATGATTTTAGGACGAGAAGTGTTTTCTAGATGGGAAATATGTGAAGTATTGAGATCAGATAATGGCCCTCATTTTGTTAATGACGTCTTTGAACAAATAAGCTTGTTGCTTAGTATAAAGCACAAGTTTTCATCGGCGTATCACCTGCAAGTGAATGGAGTCTGTGAGAGACTCAACGGCTTGCTTAAAGAGGGACTAGCCAAATTGAAGCTTACCCTGAAGAAAGGATGGTTGCATTGTCTACCACTGGCTTTGTATGGATTGAGAAATCAGCCAGTGTCAGACCACCATCATACCCCCCACAAAATAGTGACAGGGAGGCGAATGAGGACACCTCTCACACCTCTGTCTAGAAGTGATGTCCAGACAACAGCAGAATTGTTAGGAAAGGAGCTACGTGATTATCTTATATGCATGACTTCAAGTATCTCTGTCATTTCAGATAAGCTCAAGCGAAAGGGGTGCGGGGCAGCGCAGAACAAAGAAGGAGATGCTCCAACAACCAGAATTGAAAAACAATGTCTTCCCAAACTTTTCCCCAGTGATGCGGTCCTAGTCTGCAATTTCACTAGAAAGTGGCACGAGCTGCGTTTTAACAGCCCTTTCATAGTGGAGGAGATAACACAATCTGCAGTCAAAGTGCAAGGCAGACCAGCTTGAATTTTCCTTGGAGACGGGAAGATCGATGCTGGAGAATCCCCTTCACCCCCGCCCCCATCAGAAGCAAGCATCGGGAAAGAACCACAGTACGTGCAGACTAGGTCTATGATGAGGAAGAAGGATGCAGAAGCTGTTGAATAAGGATAAAGAATATATTGAACTGTGGCTTATTTTGGGACACTTGTTTCAGTCACTAAAAAGGAGTCAAGGGAATCTATTTGTTCTTGAGCCACAGGAGTTTGTTGACATTGGACTGAGACATGTTTAAGTTTTGATCATAAAGGATAGCATGCCAGATTTAGAGTTCCTTTTCGACAACTGGAAGAGGGAGCAGTTCCCCGATTCCTTTCTCACTGAATTTCTTTTTGGAGGTGCCTATGTTGGTGCCCTATGACGTTTTATGGATCGATCTTGCAGTTTTTCTGTTCATTTTGCACGCATACCCTGCACTTGTGGGGAGAACTACTAGTATTCATCTGTTCCTGCAAGATCCTAAGAATGGTCCAGTCATGAGGAGATTGCTCGCGGTTATTATTGAGCAAATCCTTCAGCTTCCTGAGTACAGTGGGGAAAACAAAAAAGCCCCTATCAGCGGATAATGCACACAGACTGGTCAGCTTGGTGTTCTATTATTTGATTGAGGAATGCCCGCATCTTGTTGGGAAACAATCTGATGTCTGAACGTTCCTGAAAGATCCAAGAAACAATGCAGCACTTAATGAAATATTGAGAGACATCATAGTGCAAGTGAACCATTACTCTGAGAGAACACTGAGAACTGAATGAGACTTTTGAGGGAGAATAGCCAAATAGTCTGGGGATTAAAGTACGTTGTTTCATGCTGAAGGAGAATCTTCATGTTGTCTGGTAAAAGGTCAATTTGTGGTCTCAACTGGGAACTTTTGTTCATTGTCTTATAGCCAGCTGAAACTGACTGAGGAACTTGTGAAGCCGATTCAGCAGCTTCCAGAAGTAGTGCATGATGTTGCCCGATTAAGAATTTGTTTTTCCTTCCTTAAAAAATAGTAAAATGGGCAGCATCAATAGCAATGTTATCATGACAGATCCTGAGAGACGTCCACAAAGTGCAAGAAGCTATTGTTTTAAATGATCTTACTTATGTGTGATTTACACTTGCATTTTGTTCCTAGTTATACTGCTCTCACAGTACGCACAGCTTACTATATAGACACAAATGGAGCAAAGACTCCTGTGCATCTTACTGTAAAAAAGGAGGGTACACATGTGGCAACTACTAAGCAACGAAAACCCTATGTAATCATCCCTATTCCAGTAGAAGGTGTAAAATTGCCTGGGTCTATGATGAATATCACCAGACATCGTTCCTTAGAAAAAAGTGTTGTGGAGATTGTTCTTGAGCACCAGAAATAGGCTCGACAGGAGAGACAAAGGAAGAGATTGTCTAGGAGTGAACCTACAAAAGTAGCACATGTAACAACACATAGTCCACTGACAAATGTTCCTATGATTGGTCCAGTAAGGAAGAGGTATACTGGCATGTTTCATGAGATAATTATAGAGGCTCATAAGAAAAGAATGAGACCTAAAAGAAGTACTAGGGAGGATGATTATGAGCTAAATGATTACCTGGATAGCACTGCACATTTGGGGAATGACATATGGTATCAACCTATGAGAGAAGTGGGAAGGAGGCTTCAAAGGAGGAATGTTTTGTGTGTGCACTCCTGCCTTATAGAATGGGAGGTCTAAGATCTTCATAGCTATAGAAATAGATGTCCTGAATGCACACTGCATATCACACCTGGAATTCTGTCGTACAAGAGGCCCGTTCGTGGGTCGAACAGCCTATCTCAAATGGGCAACCGAATGGACAGATCCAGATGAAGACCACTATGTCCAAGATACAAAGACGTGGTTAAGAGATCATACTAAGAATCACGTGATCAGATACCAAAAGCTTGGAGTATAAGGAGCTGGAATCAGATGGAAAGTAAATAAAAGACTGGAGAATCCAGGAAATTCTGCAGAGGACATTTGTAAATGGAAAAACAGAGGCCAAATGCAGATCTGGGGAACAGTGTAATCCCCATATGGTTGGGAAGTGGCTGTGGTGATCTGTAGAGATTGGGCAGTAAGGGGTCACTACCAGCCAACTCTTGAAAATGCACAAATGTTGTGTAAGCTCTCTATGGTTGAAACTTGCTAAACTACTGACCTGGGCCTAAGACAGAGGAGGAACCTTGCAGATAATGCCTTTGGAGAGTGCAAAGCTGTGCTTTAGAAACAATGGCACAAGAAATGTTGGAGAGAATCAGAACTATGGTCGAATCTTTGAGACACAAGGAATGAACATTGGGACTGCAGTGATCATGGACCACCATTTGGCTTGTGGATCTAAAGCATATATGAAGTTACCCAAGGATTGGGACGGAGTATGCTCACTAGTGAATGTACATGTTCCAACGTTGGTGATTCCTGAAAGTGATTTGAACCTTGACAGTTTCCCAGAAGCAGATGCTCACCTGAAGAAGAGGAGATCTGTGGAGCTGATTAATCGAATTAAGAGGGAGAACTATTTCTTTGCCAAGTCAATAGAAGCTTTTGACTCTATCCCTTCTGAGCACAAACTGTTCAGCCAGACTTCGTCAGTATTCACGATGAACTCCAAGCCGAGAATCCAAGTTGAAGCAAATACCAAATGGCTGCAGATTACCAGATGAGAATTGCTGCAGACGATCAACACTACCATAAAGGGATTCAATGCTATCAGAGAAGAGATGAGAGCCATTCGACTGATGACTCTTCAGAAAAGATATGTCCTGGACATGATTACAGCTATGGATGGAGGTGTTTGTGCAAAAATTGGAGAATCATGTTGCACGTTTATACATTCTCATGATGACGAGAATGGCACCCTGACAGAGGCCATAGAGATGCTAAAGAAGCTACACGTCCAGTTGATACACAAAGTAGAAGACATTGATGATGACAGCTGGTTTGAATCACTCTTTTCTTGAGTTCCACAATGGATGGCAAATATGTTTAAGTTCCTTGGAGCCCTGATCGTGTTAGTATTGCTTGGATTTTGTGTGATCAGGATAATACTGTCACAGTGCAAGAAAACTGCAAAGAAAGCCATAGGAATGAAAATCACGATTGATGTTGAATCAGGATGGAAGGCCACAGATTTTGTGAATGCCAGTATCCATGCACCTGAGGGAACAAAGTTCCTGTATCCAAAGAACCATAAGAAGTATGTGGTTAGATGGATCTATTACAGTCCAAGTGGACAGTTCACCCATTTTGCCTATATGTTCGGAGCCAGAGTGTGAGACATGTGCGGTACCAGTCAAAATACCGATATCAAAGAGAATCCTGGAAGCAAGGTTCCCATTGAGAAAATCATACCTGTATACGAGACAGTACAATGGCCATTTGAATGAAATCACAGAAGGAACAGAGCAAATGAATGGCAAAGAAGAATGGTGAGGTCACACAGAGCAGAAATGGTGTGCATAGAAGAGATGCAGAAACAAAAGAATGCAGATATTCTATACGGCATCAAGAAAGTATTGAAGATTAGGGACATCTTGGGATCAAGATGAAGAAGTTTATGCTACAGAAATGATGAAGATATCAAGTTGCTTTATACGTGTACATATGCAAAGAAAAGCAAGCAGATCAAGTATTCTTGAGGCTCGCTTTATAGTGAAAAGATTGCGGCATGCGCCAACTTATACATATATATATAGGAGTGAGTAAATAATGGATGTTCCACTATGTATTATAGCAGAGCTGGGCTAAAGAAGGAAGGCCTCTTTTCCAGTGTGTCACAGTTAAAAACAAGCGAGTTATGAAGTGAATCTCAGAAAGACGAGGCTGGATGAGCCAAGATGCCAAGGTCCTATCTGTCTGGGGTGAGCAGACATTGGATACAAATCGTCTGAAAGAATGAAACTCCTGTTCAGGAGCCACGGACAAAAACAAGGAAGACATCAGAGGTCTATTAGCAATAGTATATTAATGCCCCAGACTCTCGATTTCGTGGTCTTCAGTCACATGGAGGGATGAAGTCGAACGAGCATGACGACCACACCTACGCATGGAGGCAGATCATGCCTTCACTCCCCTGAATTCTCCAGAGCAAAAGAACACTCCCAAGGACAAGTTCAAAGCCCTAACTGACAGCAGACCACTGAGGTGATGATAGATGATTATGCTAATTGGTGGAAAACTATGGTTAAGACTAGCTCACCAGCACCTGGAAGCTCAGCCTGCGTGCTGCTAACGTAGGTGGAAAAGTACTGACAGAGGTTAGAGTGCCAACCAATGATAGGGGGCCGCGTCATTAAGGGTACTATAGTTTGTGTGGCCAATGGGACGTTGTGTATTTGGTGATGTTCATAGTGACCTGTTTAAGGGGAGGGCTTAGTTGTCCCACCTGATGTTAAGAAACCTATCACTTTCTTTTACTGCCTCAGACTGTTATGGAACGTATACTTAGATATTCCCTCAGACATATCACAATTGGTAATAGGATTTTTGTAGTTTGTCACGTAGTATGACATTACTAATACGTAGGTTGGCGTCACCTATGATGATTTTTTGCTATAAAATAATGTTTTTTAAGATGCATTGAGAGATCTTGTGCTGAGACGTCCGTTGATGTCCGTGTACTCCTTGCTTTAGATAATTGATATTAAAACAGTTATCCTTTTGCCAACTACCTGAGTCATTTTGATTATTGATGTTTGAGTAACTTCTGCATCCCCATTCATCTCAAGGGTATTGCTACCTCATCTTAAAGGTCTGGAAGCCTCCAGTTCATTTTTCTCAATGATCTTACCTAGGAAGGGTTGAGGGTCAATGGGAAGGTGCCTTGAGTTAGGGAGCTTCTGATGATCTCCAGGTAGGGAAGCAGAGCTTCTGCAGGCAGGATCTTGTGGACGGATGCTGAGAGGATGTTATCTGTATACGATTTGGCTTTGCATGTGATCAATATATTCCCCCGAAGAAACGTGAGAACACTATACAGGTTGTGCTTTAGTGAACGCACAAACTGTTATGCACTACACTGAACAGAGAATACATTTCAGGATTAAGTAATTAGATGAGAACTAAGTTGACAATGACAGCCAAGCAGCAGGCTCTGAGCCTTAATAGCACCCTATAAAATATAATACTTGTTATTTATTTTTGTAAAAAAATGGACATTGCCTTGTTTGCTGAAAGAACCATTTGCCAACTCATTAAGACATCTTTGATCCAAACAGGCCATGGGCAGTAGATTAAATAAGTCCCCTTAGATCAAGTAGTTCCCTGGGGGCCGAGGAATAGGGCCCTTTTCCCATGTGCCTGCTCCCCTGAGAGTCGCCAAGTTCGGGAGACTTCACATGAGCGTCATCATCTGTGTCACATGACTGCTGTCACTGTATGCCATGGGCAGTGGGAGAGGAGAGCTGGGCAGGGAATGGAAACAGCGGGGATCCCAAGCTCTAGGAAGATGCTGTAAACACAATGCTGCACTCAGCCAGCACTCCCCACCTCCCTACTTGATGAGGTGAATCAGGCAGAGGCAGGAGAGCACCCAAACACTGCACTCTTCGCTGAAGTTTGATACTCTCTAATTCTCTTCATACATACTGGCACTTTGGAGAAGAGGGGTATGTGGCAATAGTGGACTACCTGGGCAGTCGAGGCAATCATTGGCAGCTGGACAGGTAGCTGGGCATTTCATGGAAATGTTTGGAAATTGGAAAGTATCTGAACAGTTGATTGCAGTCCTTTACCAGTGGGGAAAGTACCCAGAAATGAGGCAGTTACTGGGCATTTGAATCCAATACTTGTACTGCAGCAAATGCCTTGGCATTTGATGGCAATAATTGATAGCGCATGAGTACCTGGGCAGTTAACCGCAATATTTAGAAGGAAGCTCCCAGCATCAGATGACAACCCTTGGCAAAGGGGTAGGGACTGGGCACTTGATAATATCATTGGCAATGGGCAGCAGGGATAGACAGTGCGGGGAGAATGCACTTCTGTCCTGTGGCATTTATGTCTCGCCGGTGTGAAGGAATTACCTTCACAAAAAACGAAAACGGCCAACTTTGCAACTGCTTGTTTTAATAGGCCTGGATGCTGGCCAAGACCCAAAGGAAAGTGGAACGCTGCAGTGATAGTCGCAGGGCCAGATTCACAAAGATTTGCTCATAGGCATCTCAAATAAACTCGAGGCATCGGCAGATTTTCTAAATCAGCTATAAGGCAGAAGGAGCAAATTAGAGATGCTCAAATTCCCCCTCTCATTTTCTCCAGTGCAAATATTTGTGAGTCTGTCCATAGTTTGAACTTTAATATCTCACTTCCTGTAAATACCCCCATGTGAGGCGCCTCCCTTTTCTGTGCAATGTAATAATAGGTGTTATTATTACCAAATGTAATGGTACTCAGTATATCAACAGCGGTTGGACAAAAGGCTGAGTCAGCCCTCTTGCGATGTGAGCCTGTGTCCTACTGGCTGAACACAATTGTCCCAGGATATGAACCTGTGGCCTGCAGGGTGAACGCAAATGTCTTGGGAGCTTACTTAACCCGCTGAGCTATCTTACTTTCTTGCAAGATAGCACAAAAAACTGGTTGTTGGCTTTTTCAAATGTAAGGATTCATTTAAAGGTTTAAGAAAGTGTTTGACCGTGCCATTGCAAACAGTGATTAAAATAATGTTTCTCTCCAGAATATTGGCGTCTGATTTGTTTACTAATTGAAATAGCACACCTGGACTTTGATAAGCAAGGTGAACCATGACATATGCTTAAACCACCTGGCAAACATTGCTTTTTCCGACAGATTGGTGGCTAAATGCCCACGGATGCACGCTAGTGGTTAACCTCAGAGAGGAAAAGGCCAATGTTGCAAATGAGTGGCCCAGAGTAATTTAGCAGGATACGAGTCATTTAGCTGTCCATGTCAGAAAGGCTGTTCAGCAAACTTGGACACGAATGACCTAGCTCCCCGCCATGTCGAACCAACAGTAGTTCTTAACCACTCCCCAATCAGACATTCATGCCACAGAATTTATTTTAAATAAAATGTCATTGTTAATACAAATCAAAACATGTTTTTGGAGAACACATATGAACTGCCTCCACTCAGTTACTAATGGTTTCACAAATCAGAACGAAATAGGACACCTGTCCAAATCCCTAAAACAACAAAACATAAATAATTAAACGTACTAGGTATTGTTTTGCGCTAGATCCATGCAAAGTAATTAAAAGAAATTTAAAACATATTAGGAAATCTTTCCTTTCTGTATGGATGGGGCGCAAACCAATACCTAATACTTGTTGCTGGAGGCATTTGGACTAGTGTCTTGTTTTTAGGTTGTTGTGTGGCACCATTAGGAACTGTGTGGACCTAGGTTGGGAGGCATGTTATTATTACCCACTTGAACGGCTGAGTTTATCCTGCAAGTATTGAAACCTGTACCCTGCAGGCTGATCACAGAAGTTTGATGCAAGAGCTTAGGTTCCTGAGCTAATTTAGCAGTAATTACTTTTATTTTTGATTTCATTGTTTAAAGTGCGGGACTAGCTCGAGAATAGTGGTACTCTGTATAGGTTGTGGGTATACACCATTTGGGCTGGCATCTATTAAAAGTGGCACAGTATTCTGAGCTGCGGTCTGTGTGTCGGTGTGTGCGTCCATCGGAATTAGTCCATGGTCAGGTGTTGTTGAAAAAGCCTTGCTTTGAGAGATTTTTAAATAATTGTGAGGGTATTCTAAATGACACCAGGATCGAGTTCCAGAGGGTGGGTGCATGACAGGAGAAGGACTGTTTGCGGGTCCTCTCTTGGATGAGTTGTCAATTTGCTGCGTGAGGAATGTGTGCCATTGATATGTGAAGCTTAACTGCAAGGTACGCTGGTGTGCTACTCATGACTGCTTTGTAGATGATACCTGCAATCTTGAACAGTGACCTGGACTGGAGAGGAAGCCAAAGTAGTTTTGCTTAGGATGGGTGTGATTGGTCAAATTTCCATGCACCCGTAATAAGACGTGCTGCCGCGTGGTGTACTGCTTTTAGGGAAGCCTTTACCCCATCGATTTGCAAGACAAGTGCCTGCACTATGGGTCGGAAGTCCTGCAATGGGATGAAGGGTTTGATTTAGCAAAGGGTGGAGATTCTGAGGCAGTCTGCTTAGGCCTTCATTGCAATATGTTTCTGGAAAGACAAGCTGTTGTCAATGGTGAAGCCTAAAGATTTTGCGGAGTCACAGAGTTTTGGATCAAATCCTTCTAGAGGCATGTTATTGAGCCATTTTTGGACAAGTCGTTGTTTAGCGGGCAGATCGATTGGGACAAATTCAGTCTTGGATGGGTTTAGTTTGAGGTTGGAAGTCGACATCCAGGACTGGATAATGACAAGGTAATCGCAGAGGCTAGTGATGTCCTGCATGCTATTTAGTCTCATGTACAACTGAGTATCGTCCGTGTATTGGTGGATGGCTGTATCGGGAACTTTGAGGAGAGTGCCCAGAGGCTCCATGTAAATGTTAAAAAGGATTGGTGAGAGGATGGAACCTTGGGGGACTCTGCAGCAGACCTGGACTCAGAGCGCAACAAGAAACAAGTTAATCTGGATGGCCTGGCATCTGCCCGAAAGGTAGGTGGTAAACCAATTCAGGGCAGTGCCAGATAGTCCCATCCTGTCGGCATGCAGGGAGAGGAGGATGCAGTGATCAATGGTGTCAAATGCAGCTGAAAGGTCAGGGAGAACGAGGAGGCATGGGTCACGCGTATCCATGATTTTAAGTGCATCATCCACCACCTGGATGGTGTCTGTCATGATTCTACTCTTGGGATGAAACCCTCACCAATAATTATTTAAGAGGTGAAGTTGTTCGATTCTGACGAGTAATTGTGTAACGACTACTTTTGCCAAGATTTTGCCAATAAAAGAGCGGTTTGTAATGGGCCAGTAGTTGTCCAGATCATCTGGATCTAGGGTTGTTTTTTCAAAAGTGGTGGTATGAGACCAATCTTGAGGTTGTCTGGGAATTACCTTTTTGTTAGGCAGGCATTAATGATGCTGAAGAGTGTGATGAGCCAATTGTTTAATGATGGAGGTCGGAATGATATAGTCAGCGTAAGAAGTAGATTTCAGGGAGGAAATCGTTTTTAGGAGATCCTTTGGAGAGAGAGAAGAGAATTCAGTCCTGAGGGGCAGCGTGCATGCCGGAGTGCAGGGGGTGCTAATCCTGTGGGAGGTTGATTCGATGGTCTTGATTCTGTTGCATGTTTCCTAGTGGTCGAAGTGTATGAAAAGAAGCAGTGGAACTATGTTCCCTTCTGGCCTGTCCCAGGTCCTGACAAACCCCATCGCCACACCCCTCTCACATGCAATCCAAACTCCCAAACAAACCCACCTGCTGTTTCAGAGAAAGTTCAGTGCAGTGCGCTGCAATGCACATTTCAACTTCTTCCTACACTTTCATTTTAAGCGAAACCATTGCGGAACGGTTTCTTTTTAAAATGCAAATGTGCTGCACTTCTTGACATGCCTGCCCCACCATCACTCTTGCATCCCTTCAACTGTTTCTGCTTCCTTGCTTTAATAGCTAAACTGTCAGCACTGTCCACTACACACTCACAGAATTTCTCACATTATGGCAGGTTTAGAAAATGTGGCATTTCAGACCTGGGTATCAGGCTACAACATTATCAGCCAACACCTGAGTGTAACTCTCTCCCAGGCTGTAATATCATTATAATATAGATAAATCAGTCTTGGCCCTGTCACTAATGCCAGAAGCCCTTCCCAAACTGCTAGACCACAGGGTCTAAACATTCAGATGGTTGCTTGTGTTCCAGGGCAGATGGAACACGGCCTAGCATCTGAGATTGAACTGCACCTTTTGGTGGCAGCACCAAAAGTCATTTGCTAATGGCTTGTCCCCTTCTTTAATCACACAGACATACTACAGAATTACGGCATGGAATGTTGTGCAGAGAAACGGTAGTGGTAATGTTTAATGCCATCACTTTTTGATTTTACTACACTCTCCCCTTCAGAATTACATTTTTGTTACTACCAACCTTATCTTTTCACTTATACTCAAGTAGTTAATGCAGCAGAATATATACTTTGAATGTAATTTATAAGGGCTCCCAGTCAGTTGCCACACTTTCTGCAGAAATCTGTGTTCAAGCAACTTTACCTGTCAATTATTTTTTGATATAGTTAACCATTTTATTAAGCATGATGTGAAAAACCACTATATTCCCACAAAAAATAAACATACTTTAAATTATAGAAACCAACATTGTGATTTTAGGTTTGAGAACATAGTTGTAGGCAGCCTGCTTGAATAAGTGTGCTACCTCACTTAGATATGTGGATGGTCCTCCATGTCCCTGGTCATTTGTACTTTTATAGGTGTGGGGCATAAATCATTGTCTAGGACAAGAAAACAAATCCTGGCCAGGCTCCCTGCAATTCAGCCTCACAGAATGATGTCTCTGAGGTGGCTGCTGAATGTATAGAGTGACAACCACACCCACTCCCTCGGTTACCAGTGATGTATAACACCACTGACATGGCCTTCATTCTAGGGGTGGGCTGAGGCTGACTCTGGGGGGGGGGGGGGGCTGGTCCCCCCTGTCCACCTTGCTGGAGCTGGGCCTTGTTTGGTGATTTTGCCGTTTTATAATGGAATTGCAGTACTGGAGGCTGAGCTGTAAAAGGTATTTTCGCCCTGTACCCTATTATGCACCCTTGACTCTGCCTCTGGCAAATAATATGTCTGTGGGACGATAACACGAGGACTGGAATGCCTCAGTATAGTCAGAGTTAGAAACAATGTCCACTATGGGTAGGGTAGACATAACTGTAGTGTGCAGGATTAGAAACAACAGCATCATTGAAGGCACTGACCTTCTGGTACACACCACAGACACACATAAACTCTGAAACACACACACCCCACACGGATACTGGGGTCTTTTTATTCATGCATTTATTTATTTATTTGTAGAGCCGGCCAAACCCATAGGCATCGCGGTGCTTAGGAAGTGAGGGAAGGATAATGGGAGGGGGTGTGGGGGACGAAGGGAAATGTCAGTTACAAAGTACAGTATCAGTGATTAGAGGAAGCAGTGAGGCAGTCAGTTAAATAAGGCAATTTGTAGGTGTTTACTGATGGGTTAGTAGGTGATTTCAGAACGGAGGTGCAAAGGTAAACTGTTCGACAGGCGCGCAGCAGTGTCTGGGATGCTAGAGCCCCTGGCTCTGATGTGTTTGAAATGTGGGACAGTGAGTCTGTGGCTGTAGGATAGTCTTGGATATACTCTGAGAGGAGGTAGGGTGGAGCAGAGTTGGAAGGACAGCGATGGGTAATGGAGAGTATTTTTAAGTTAATCCTTTCTCTGACAGGGAGCCAATGGGCAGCTTTTGTGTGGCTTGAGACATGGTCTCATTTAGAGAGGGGAAAATACACATCAGGGCAAATTGCGGTCTCTTCTGACCGTGAAGCATTAGTACCATCCCTAACCGTAGGGTTGTAGTGATACACAAAAGACGGTTATTCAGGGAAGTTAATATCCATTGGGTTAGATTGCCCCTCTTGTTTCATCTGATTCCAGAAGTCCAAACCAAAGGACACTGGATGATAAGTGTGTTCTGTAAAAAGTAAATCACCCGTTGGGTCATAGATTGCTCCGAGAGGAAAAAAATCTCTTGTTGTGTTGTCACTGGCGTCTTGTGGCTGGCATGAAGGGTTTTAGGGATATTGGGATTTCCTGTGTTTTCCTTTATTGACCCAAATATCTAAAGATCAATTTCATGCGGGTGATTGTCTGGCTAAAAAGAAGGTTAAGAAAACAAAGTGATGTGGGTCATCACGTTGATGGTTTTTTTTGGAAGCCAAGCAATGCTTATTGTGCACTTGAGGTGCTAAAAAACCCATTGGTGACTGGGTTACGGTCTTTAGTATTTGGATGCCTCCTCCTTGTTGGGGAGATGTCTTGTGAAGTTGTGGAGAAGCCACAACTATCGGGTCGACCGGTTTCGATGGTTAAATGTTATTGTGAACCATCTTCATCAGGACAGTGTGTACAAGCCTCGGCAGGCTGCAAAAGAACCTGCAGAGGGAGACAAAATGGAACATTGCAGAAGAGGACATGAGATATCTCTACTCGCAATGTTGCATCGTGCATTTTGACAGAACATGCTGTATCCAGTCTCCATAGTGATCATTACTGAGTACAAGTGCTCATTGAATCATTGAGCGTAGCCCCATCTAAGTGGCTTGAGTGAACCTCTAGAACCCTGAATCCCAGATAGGGGGTGAAGTGCGCAGTGTAGGAACGTCACCGGCAGGTATTGCATAAAGGCGTATCCCACATGGGGAACCCTATACCAGTGTGTGTGCAGTAACGTGTGTGCCTGCTGCTAGAAAGGTGCTACCAGTACATAGGAAAGAGAACCAGGAGACAGTGACAGTAACCTGGTATGCAAGGGAACCCTACCTGTAGTCACAAGGTCTCCAGCGTGTAACCGGAAGCCGTGGAAACTGGCCACCGTGTGGGTTGCTGCGGCTGCTGGGAGGTTGTATCTAAATGAAAAAGACCCCTCAGGTAAGAGAGCCACTGGAGTCCATGCATCTAGCTTAAAAAGATGGCTCTTGTAGATGAACCATCAAAAAACAAGAGACTGGCATGGCCAGAGGCCACGGGGTGAGAGAAACCACTGGCGTGGCCGGAGGCCAGCGGCCCAATGGGTGAAGGAGAACACTTACCGGGTGGTTCGTGGCAGGAGCAGCAAAGGCTGACTGCTGGCGCGTCGTTCGTGCCGTGCGGATAAACCGGAAATGGTGATATCCGCTTCCATATGTTACGTGTCGGCCTGGGGGCGTGGTGGGCCGTCAGATAGTGTTGGTGTGACTCGTGAGCACGCAAAAGGATGTATGCGTGCGTCACCCTTGGCCACATCCAATGTCTATGGATGTGGCCGCGGGTGTGCGAGGGTAATGTGGTCTCACAGGGGCGTTCCCTATTACGAATGTCAACAAGCCGCGTCTCGGGCTATGTGGAACCATACCACGGGGAAACGGCATCTGTAAAAGATGGGGGTGGGCTTGGGAAGGCGCCCGAAGTGAAATTGCTGCCTGTGTGACGTGGGGGAGACCATGGAGTGATCACAACGGTGGGTGTCGCTATCAATGTGTGGCGGGAGAATGCAAAGTGATGAAATGTGCCCTGGCGGTGTGAGTCACAGCACTGTGTCAGGCTACCCGAAAGATGGGAATGGGCGTAGAAGGCACGGGGGGAGAGAGAGTGAGACCGTGTGAAGGAGGTGCAAGGTCCTGACTGATTGAAAAACTATATGTTGAGCCAAGAGCTGACAAAGGAGACAGAAAAAAGGGGGGAAGGCAAGCAAAACAGGGGGGGGGGGGCCTGAGTAGCCAACTGAGATAAGTGTGCCACAGGGCCTTTGGATTGCAAAGAAAACCCAAGTGTGTGAACAATTGGGTCACAGGTATTCAAATTAATGTTCAACACAAGCTGAAGCAGATTTAGTGTTGGAGTACTGCAAGTTCCTGCCATTGCATGGCTTCATTTAGACCTCGGTTGCATGTATTGAGGCGAAAAATCCACTTCTGTTGTTGCGTGAACAGCATGGCATGATAGTTTCCTCCCCTCTTCGGTCGTTTGATTTTCTCAAGGATGGTCCATTGGAATGACTCTGATGTATGGCCTTCTGCCACGAAGTGAGCAACCATTGGTGCTGTAATTTTTTTTTTGTTCTAATACATGATTTGTGTTCTATCATTCTTTTCTTTACTTCCCGAGCTGTCATTCCAATGTATCTTAGCTTGCATGGGCACGTGATCGTATATACCACCCCTCTTGTGTTACAATTCGTGAAGTTTCTCTGAACCCATGGGGTGGTCCAGCCAATGTCAATAGTAGTGCTTCGGACAGTTTGAATGCACATGGAGCATTGTCCACACGGGCTGTGTCCCATTGGTTGGGCTTGATTCCACAGGACATTTTGCGTGGTACGAGCTGTGGTGGCCTCTGGGCGAACTGTATTCACAAGCATGCGCCTCAAATTGCGTCTCCTTTTGAGCGCAAACCGTGGGAATGCCATTTCTGATGTGCCTGTATTCAATATTGGCCACATGGATTTTATCCCTTTCTTTAGTTTGTTAATGACAGGAGAGTAACTAAATACTGCTGTGATGATTTGCCCTTCTTCAGATGGCTTTTGATGTTGCTCAAGTGCATATGAGCGGGGAATGTGTTTGGCCCTTCTGTAGGTATCTTGTATGATCTTCTTAGGATACCCACGTTGTACTAGTTGATTCTTTAAAGTTTTGGCCTGATGGGTGTACTCATCTGTTCTGCTGCATAGACGCCTGTAGCGTAGAAATTGTCCAAAAGGAAGGTTGTTTTTTAGAGATTGGGGATGGTAGCTGGAATATGTCAATAAGGCATTCTTGTCTATCTCTTTCCGATACACTTTGGAAATTAGTCCTCCCTCTGAGGCTTCGATAGATAAATCGAGAAAGTGGGTCTGTACCCTGTTCTTCTCCTTTGTGAACCGTAGGTGTATATTCTGTCTGTTGATCCAGTTATGAAAAGCCTTAACATCATCTTCTGTGCCTCTAAAGATGATGAAAATGTCGTCTATGTAGCGACGCCAGGTGAGAAGATTTTCTTGAAAAGGGTTAGTGGCTGGGTAATGGCATTCCCACGGTTTGCGCTCAAAAGGAGACGCAATTTGAGAGACATGCTTGTGAATACAGTTTGCCCAGAGGCCACTACAGCTCGTACCACGCAAAATATCCTGTGGAATCAAGCCCAACCAATGGGACACAGCCCGTGTGGACAATGCTCCATGTGCATTCAAACTGTCCGAAGCACTACTATTGACATTGGCTGGACCACCCCATGGGTTCAGAGAAACTTCACGAATTGTAACACAAGAGGGGTGGTATATATGATCACGTGCCCATGCAAGCTAAGATACATTGGAATGACAGCTCGGGAAGTAAAGAAAAGAATGATAGAACACAAATCATGTATTAGAACCAAAACAATTACAGCACCAATGGTTCCTCACTTTGTGGCAGAAGGCCATACATCAGAGTCATTCCAATGGACCATCCTTGAGAAAATCAAACGACCGAAGAGGGGAGGAAACTATCATGCCATGCTGTTCACGCAAGAACAGAAGTGGATTTTTCGCCTCAATACATGCAACCGAGGTCTAAATGAAGCCATGCAATGGCAGGAACTTGCAGTACTCCAACACTAAATCTGCTTCAGCTTGTGTTGAACATTAATTTGAATACCTGTGACCCAATTGTTCACACACTTGGATTTTCTTTGCAATCCAAAGGCCCTGTGTCACACTTTTCTCAGTTGGCTACTCAGGTCCCCCCCCCTGTTTTGCTTGCCTTCCCCCCTTTTTTCTGTCTCCTTTGTCAGCTCTTGGCTCAACATATAGTTTTTCAATCAGTCAGGACCTTGCACCTCCTTCACACGGTGTCACTCTCTCTCCCCCCGTGCCTTCTACGCCCATTCCCATCTTTCGGGTAGCCTGACACAGTGCTGTGACTCACACCGCCAGGGCACATTCCATCACTTTGCATTCTCCCGCCACACATTGATAGCGACACCCACTGTTGTGATCACTCCATGGTCTCCCCCACGTCACACAGGCAGCAATCTCACTTCGGGCGCCTTCCCAAGCCCGCCCCCATCTTCTACAGATGCCGTTTCCCCGTGGTATGGTTCCACACAGCCCGATGACGCGGCTTGTTGACATTCGTAATAGGGAACGCCCCTGTGAGACCACGTTACCCTCGCACACCCGCGGCCACATCCATAGACATTGGATGTGGCCAAGGGTGACGCACGCATACATCCTTTTGCGTGCTCACGAGTCACACCAACACTATCTGATGGCCCACCACGCCCCCAGGCCGACACGTAACATACGGAAGCGGATATCACCATTTCCGGTTTATCCTCACGGCACGAACGACGCGCCAGCAGTCAACCTTTGCTGCTCCTACCACAAACCACCCGGTAAGTGTTCTCCTTCACCCAGTGGGCCGCTGGCCTCCGGCCATGCCAGTGGTTTCTCTCACCCCGTGGCCTCCGGCCATGCCAGTCACTTGTTTTTTGATGGCTCATCTACAAGAGCCATCTTTTTAAGCTAGATGCATGGACTCCAGTGGCTCTCTTACCTGAGGGGTCTTTTTCATTTAGATACAACCTCCCAGCAGCCGCAGCAACCCACGCGGCGGCCAGTTTCCACGGCTTCCGGTTACACGCTGGGGATCTTGTGACTACAGGTAGGGTTCCCTCGCATACTAGGTTACTGTCACTGTCTCCTGGTTCTCTTTCCTATGCACTGGTAGCACCTTTCTAGCAGCAGGCACAGTCGTTACTGCACACACACTGGTATCGGGTCCCCATGCGGGTTACACCTTTATGCAATACCTGCCGGTGACGTTCCTACACTGCGCACTTCACCCCCTATCTGGTATTCAGGGTTCTAGAGGTTCACTCAAGCCACTTAGATGGGGCTACACTCAATGATTCAATGAGCACTTGTACTCAGTAATGATCACTATGGAGACTGGATACAGCATGTTCTGTCAAAATGCACAATGCAACATTGCGAGTAGAGATATCTCATGTCCTCTTCTGCAATGTTCCATTTTGTCTCCCTATGCAGGTTCTTTTGCAGCCTGCCGAGGCTTGTACACACTGCCCTACCTTTGAGGACAGCAGGTGACTTTGGCCACCACAGAAATTATCTTTGTGTCCTGATGAAGATGGTTCGCAATAACATTTAACTATCGAAACCGGTCGACCCAATAGTTGTGGCTTCTCCACAACTTCACAATATATCTCCCCAACAAGGAGGAGGCATCCAAATACTAAAGACCGTAACCCAGTCACCAATGGGTTTTTTAGCACCTCAAGTGCACAATAAGCATTGCTTGGCTTCCAAAAAAAACCATCAACGTGATGACCCACACCACTTTGTTTTCTTGACCTTCTTTTTAGCCAGACAATCACCCACATGAAATTGTTCTTTAGATATTTGGGTCAATAAAGGAAAACACAGGAAATCCCAATATCCCTAAAACCTTTCATGCCAGCCACAAGACGCCAGTGACATCACGACGAGAGATTTTTTTCCTCTCGGAGCAATCTATGACCCAACGGGTGATTGCCTTTTTACAGAACACACTTATAATCCAGCGTCCTTTGGTTTGGACTTCTGGAATCAGATGAAACAAGAGGGGCAATCTAACCCAATGGATATTAACTTCCCCGAATAACCGTCTCATTTAGAGAGGTCCAAGGCTGCTCGAATAGCATTGTTCTGGATAGTTTGGAGCTTATTCAAGTTACGCTCTGACGTACAAGCAAGGAGGAAATTGCAGTGGCCAAGACGTGATCCAATTGCAGCTCTGGCAATGGTAAATCAATCTTACGAGGAAAGGAAGTGTTTGGAGGCATTTTGGAGTTTGGTGATGTAGGCAGCCAAAGTGGCAATAGTGTTCACATGGAGGGTTATGCAGAGGGTTAAGACAGACACCTAATGTTTTGACCGCTGTGGAGACAGCAATGGTGCAGGCATCAATCGCAAAAGAAAGGTAGGCTGGGTACAACTTGTTAAGGCGGGAGGGTGGTCCTATGACCAGCATCTCACTCTTATCATCATTGATGCAGAGTTGGTGCATGGCCATCCAAGTTTGGATAATGCCATATATTTTGGAGATCTGGCGGGGGTCATGTTCATAGTTGCATATCGTCGGCATCATTTGTGAATGAGATACCCAAGGAAACAAGGTGGTCAAATAGATGTTTTGAATAAATATTACACAAGGTAGGGCTGACACAAGAGCCTTGTGGGATGCCACAAGGGACTTGAATGGGGTAAGCGGCTGCGTTGCCTGTGTATGTTCGGGAAGTTCCTTCAGTGAGGAATGATGCAATCCATTTAATGACAGCAGGGGAGAAAATGGCGGCAGTAGTGAGGTGGCGGCAAAGGCTCTCATGGTTGACAAAGTCAAAAGCTGTTGACACGTCTAGTAGTAGTAGGAGGGCGAGATTGCCTGCATCCCAGATGCCATCTATCTGTTTTTTTAGATCTAGGAGGGAAGATTTGGTACTGTGCCCTAGGTGGAAACCTAATTGGCATGGCCTTAGGATCTTATGCATTTCCAAGTAAGTTTGTATCTGAATGTAAGCCGCATGGTCTAGGATTTTCAACAGAAAGGGGACTGTGGTGATGGGCCTATAGTTGGTGGGAATGGTAGAGTCGAGGGAAGGTTTCTTTATGAGATGTGAAATCCATGCTTCCTTAAGGGTGGGTGGAATGAAACTGGTGGCGAATGAGGAGTTGATGAAAGTGGCTATGATAGGGATGAGAGCTGAGGTGAAGTCCTTGATGAGGGGGACAGGGCAGATGGAACCCTGGCACGGGCAGGGTTTCAGGGTTGCTATGAGGGAGGAGACTTTGGTTTCAGTGACTGATGTGAAACTAAAGGTAGTAACAGCGGTAGGCGGTGGTATGGGGGAATTAGTTTGAGCAGGTTGGATTTGGAGAGGATGGGCAGTCTCTTGGATTCAAGTTTGTTTTGGAGTGTGTCAGTTTTGTTGATTATGGCATCTTGGATACTTTGGCATCAGGTGGAGTATTTTGTAAAATTGGTGATGGGAGTGTTAAAACTGATATAATATTGTTTCGTTCTCATTGTATATGTTGGCCTATGCCCAGACGCTTTGGGAGGAAATCCGTATTGCAATGTCGTGACCTTAAGTTAATCAAGCCTCCATTTTCGGTTAAAGCCGCCATTTTAGTTTATCGTGAAAAGTCACCCTGTGGCCTAAAATGGCCGACCTGTGTTCTCTTGTTCTTACTTTAACCTTTTCAACCTCTGTAGGAGAGTTAATGTCCAACCTGCCTGCAGGCTACATGTTACGGTCATGTAGACCTTGTCCTTTGTTGACCTCGGGATCAGGGGATTACTTGAATCGGCGATGTTAACCTACAAGTATACAAGAACAATAACGCTATTGAAACATGACATGCGAAACATCTGTTTTGACCTGCATTGAAGCAAATGTGTAAAGAGTGTAAAGTTAAACCCAGAGAATAATAGTGTTTGTTAGTAAATGTATTAAGAAGTAAACCACATACGTGAGATATGTAAATTAGGAATAAACCTGGCGCGAACCCTAGCCCAGTACATGATTGACTTGTAGGAGGCTGGACATCGTTATGAACAAACTGTATAAATACGCTGATGTCCAGCTAGCAATTCCTGTTCACTGCTCACATTGAACCTGCTGGTGGTCTCTGTGATGTACTGACGGCCAAATAGCTATTTGTGTACTTTGTTTTGTAAACTGTACAGTATTGCAATAAAGATTTTGGGAATCTTTACAAGCCTGTGTTGGTGTATTTCTCTTTGCATGGTGTAAAAGCCTTAATATTGTATTTTCTAATTCCGCAGATGGCGCCCGAATAGGGACCCTCAAGATCGACTTCGTCTCGTTGAAGGTTGGCTCTGTTATCGAACCGGTATCGGACAGTGCCAACAAAAACGGACCCTTTGGACGAGAAGTGAATTTCTCGACAGAACAGCACGATCCGATCCCTGAACAGTGAGCTGTAGCCCGAGACGACGTCTTGACGAGGTTCCATATATCGAGGTGGGTAAATTTGCCGAAATCACCAGACATGAGGGTTCTTAGAATTGTCCTTAGTAACCCGATCGGGCCTCCCAGTCCTTTGGTCAGGTGAATCGTAACACGATTCTTAATTTAACCCTGACAATTTGAATTTGGCGCATTGTACTCGTGAGCACAATTATTTGACCAGGTAACACCAGAACTCTGATATGCCTGGGAAATTGTCTGCCTGCTTCAGGGCATTATTCCGCAGCGACAGACAATCTTTGGAAGATAGCCGTCACGCACCACAGGAGGAGTCGCCGGCATGTACTATGTACTGTAAGAAAGGCTTTGGTAGTATAGCATTTAATGACATTTGGCACAGACAGACCAGACATAACTCTAATCTTCGGTGGCCAACCAATGGTAGCTTTGAAATCCCTCGTATAGAATATCTAGAGTCTGTATTGGTAAAGAAAAAGGCTAGACCTGCAGCATTTGACGCATTGCACAGTTGGAAAACAGAAGCTTTGCAGCAACAAAAGAGTAGAGTGAAACATATGCGTCGACATATGATGAGTGCCGAAAAGGCACGGTTATATGATCAAAATAAACAATTGCAATCAGTTAGGAGCACCGACAGAGAGTTTCAATTAGGCATTCAGAAAATTTACTCTTCAAAAGATTTTCATATGTCCGATGAATTGATTAACAAACTTTTGCATGAACGAAGGCCCGATGCCTCTGCGCCACCCCCGTACGTCCCTCCTCCTGGTGCTTTGCCCCTTCCTGTTGTTATTCCTCCTCCTATAGTTCCTCCGGTCCTCCCTGTTGTTCTTCCTGTTGTTCTTCCAGCCGTCGCTCCTTTGCCTGCCCCCTTGCCTCCACCTGTTGATATTCAGAATGTGCCTACTGTTTCTCTTCCAAGTGATTCTGCATCGCTTGTAGTAGACCAGAGAGCGGGATCAAAGGTTGTGACTTGTAATACTGTGTCCCCAGATAAAAAGAATGAATTGATTGCTTGGGCTAAACATTGTATAGAGAAGGATGAACAAGCTGATGTTTTTTCCATACTCGAAAATTTAAAAAGTATTCCTGAGAACAAATTTTTTATTGAAGGGTTAGGGATCCATTTGAGTATAATGTGGAATAGATTAAACGATGTAGATCTCCCGCAAGGGTTACGGGATTAGAATGCTTTAGCGTTGTCTAGAGATACTGCGGAGAAAGTATATGAGTATGTCAAGAGGATTTTTGTGTATAGGAAGGAGTTGGAAGAGTTACAGAAGGAAGAAGTAGATGGTGATAGTTTAGGTACTATGTTCTTACTGAAACGGTTTTCTCCTCGCCGTGAATTGATAGGTGAGGAAGCGCGAATTTGTACAAAGGATGCGATAAGATGAATTTCGTGTATGTCGATAACTCCAGATGAAGTATATGACACGTATGGTCAGTATACGTTAGAAATGCAAAAGAAAGTTATACAGGTTATGGTACAATACCTGCAGAATGAGTGTGTAAAAAGAAAGATTTGTTGTCCCGCAGAATTGTTGAGTGTTTATAAGAGAGCCTTTTCGATTGATACTTCTTTGACTGCCTTAGCGCTTGATTTGGCTCTGTTGCTTAGTAAGCGTTCATGCTACCTACTTTTCAGTTGCATATGAGAGAGGTCCCTCCGACATTTGTCCCAAAAGTTGAGATTGCGGCCGATGCTGCACGAGGAATAGTCGCGGTGGACATTCCTGCACATTACGTATCGCAGTTTGTTCACGTCCTGTTCTCGAGACAGGCAGTGAACACCATAAAGCAATCTATTCCTGATATAAGAAAGAATCCGACAGGGTTCTATAAAGAAATAGAGTCGGTCTTACAATCATCGGTATTCACCTTAAGTGATATTGATTTATTATTTCCCGTACTCCTGCCAGTTGACTTGTGGAAACAGATTAGGACTGTAGATGATGTACCTGGGTTAGGAGATACATGGGATAACATGGTTAGGCTTGACAGAGAAAGACCAGCTGGCGAGTGACTGCCTCAAGTGATATTAACTTTGCCTGATAGGATTATTGTAAAATTAAAAACTATAGTTCCTGAAAAAAGAATCATTTGGGACAAGCTTATGGCCTGTGTCCAAGGAAAGTCTGAGGGTGCTACCGAGTTCTTCAATCGGTTTGAACAGGTATTTCAGATTTCAGTGGACAAGACTTAGGCACAGAGTCAGGGAAAGGCTGTTTGTCGACAAATTTATACGTGGGTTGCTGCCTGACATCCAGTTACAGATTATGTCTTCCGAAAGCGCTTGGCAGGCAAAGTCTCAATCAGAAGTATTGCACATGGCTCAGTACTATGAAAATCGTGTGAAAAATGAAAAGGAAAAACTTGAGAAAAAAAAGGGTGACCTGAAAACAAAAGGACTATTACAACAGATTGTTAGAAACCCCAGAGGGGGTAATCAATTTAGAGGTCAATACATTCCGCAGGGAAGTATGCTTCTGGCTCCGGTAACCATTAACCAGTGTGCCTATTGTCGACAGGAAGGTCACTGGCGCGCACAATGTCTGACCTTGCAGCAAAGGTCATTTGGGAACATGGGTAGACGATCCAGAGGTCGCCCAGGTGTAGGGGGCCCTGGCAGAGGTGAGTTTGTGCCAGAATCACAGCAACCTTCTTCACAGGATATACAAGTTTCGAATGTGGATAATAGAAACATTTTTGATCACCCTTCTGCCGCGTACCTCTCTGAAGAGTTTCCTTTTGAGGACATTCTGTTTCGTTAGGATTGCCCGAAGCAGGATTTGGAACCAACACCTATTCCCGTTCATCAGAAAGGCCCCTACGTTGAGATGGTGGTGGGAAATAGGAAGCATCTATTTTTAGTAGATACAGGAGCACAAAAGTGTTCCATTGACCATTCATGGGTTCCAAACATTCCCCTGTCAGGGCAGTCCAACGTTTCCGTAGGGTTTTCAGGCACACCTGTAGTTTGTCCGGTCTCTTTGCCGGTACCAATAACACTGGGTCCCTTAACGGAGCAGTGTCCATTTCTACTTACTACAAACTGTGGGGAGAATTTGCTGGGGTTAAATTTATTGAATGTTAAATACATTGCTCCCCGGACGGAGTTCGGTTAACAATTTCACCTCAGCAATCACTCGCCTCTCAGTTTTTGTCTCGACCTTTACCGCCAGAATTCAGTAACATTCCGGAATGCTTATGGGCAATTGATGATAATGATGTGGGCATTCTTCAAATTGAACCTGTTAAAATTATTCTGAAACATGGAGTAAAATTGCCTCGCATTCCACAATATAAGATCTCAGTTGAAGGCAAACAGACTTTGAAATGTATAGTTTCTGATTTTGTACATTGTGGAGTAATTGAGGAAATTACAGGTAGTTTGTGTAACAGCCTGATTTTGCCAGTATACAAAAAAGGTGATAATGCGATTCCTTTTTGGTTTATAATTGATTTGCGTGCTATTAACAAAATTGTGGCTCCTCAATTTCCCATTGTACCTGATGTTACAACGATACTAACTATGATTCTGGCTTCTGCCACTTACTTTAGCATTGCTGACCTCAAAAATGCGTTTTTCAGTATTCCTATACATAAGGATAGTAGGTATTTGTTCGCGTTTACCCTACGTGGACGCTCGTTCACATTCACTCGTGCACCACAAGGGTACACTGACAGGCTAATTCATAGAATCCAGCGCACAAGTAGCGCACGCGGCTGGCGCACAGCGTGCGCCTGCGATAGTCTGCGCCAGGCACGTGCGCTAAAACAGATTTCCGCGCACAGCGTATTCATGGATTTCAAGCTCCCAAACCAGCCGTGGCGCAGAGAATCGCAGCGAGCCTGCAGCAGCGCCAGTAACGCCCCCAAGAACGCCCTCGCGCAAGGAAAAGCCATCAAAATCGCTAAATCATCGCTAAGGGCTGCGCTAACCCTGGACCACTTCACAGGGCAGGCAAACAAGGAAAGCAAAGCGGGCAATCTTCAAATCATGAGTACGCGGGAAGTACTACACGCGACTAGGCAGGGAACGTGAATTACAGGGGTACGCGGGAATCACCACACGCGAACAGCCAGGGTGCGTGTATTACAGGGGTACGCGTGAAGTAGAACACGCGATAGGCCAGGGAACGTGTATTACAGGGGTACGAGGGAATCACCACACGCGAACAGCCAGGGTACGTGTATTACAGGGGTACGCGTGAAGTAGAACACGCGATAGGCCAGGGAACGTGTATTACAGGGGTACGCGGGAATCATCACACGCGAACAGCCAGGGTGCGTGTATTACAGGGGTAGCGGGAAGTCCAACACGCGATTGGCCAGGGTACGTGTATTACAGGGGTACGCGTGAAGTAGAACACGCGATAGGCCAGGGAACGTGTATTACAGGGGTATGCGGGAATTATCACACGCGAACAGCCAGGGTGCGTGTATCACAGGGGTAGCGGGAAGTCCAACACGCGATTGGCCAGGGTACGTGTATTACAGGGGTACGCGTGAAGTAGAACACGCGATAGGCCAGGGAACGTGTATGACAGGGGTACGCGGGAATTATCACACGCGAACAGCCAGGGTGCGTGTATTACAGGGGTAGCGGGAAGTTCAACACGCGATTGGCCAGGGAACGTGTATTACAGGGGGACGCGTGAAGTAGAACACGCGATAGGCCAGGGAACGTGTATCACAGGGGTACGCGGGAATTATCACACGCGAATAGGCTGGGTGGGCCCTCACAGGTGTACCCTGTATACCCTCCACGGCCCCTGCAGGCAGCCCACAAAACAGTGGACTACCCTGCACACCTGATCATGTCCCCCTGCACCCCCATCCACCAGGGGCACCCTCCACCAGGCCCCCACCCATGTCTCCCACCACCCCCACCCCCCAGCAGTGCAGGGGCACCTGCCATCAGGCCCCCACCCATGTCTCCCACCACCCCCACCCCCCATCCACCAGGGGCACCCTCCACCAGGCCCCCACCCATGTCTCCCACCACCCCCACCCACCAGCACTGTGGGGCACGTGGCCAGCAGGCAGTCAGGCAGCAGCAGATGGCAGGTGGGAGCGTGCTCAGGGCACTGGGGGACTTTAATTTGGCCTCCTGGCCAGGAGCGTGGTCTTTCGTGTTTGAACGCGTGGACAGCCTGATAGGGAGTGATTTTGCACGTGAAAACCCCACACTCAGCGAATCGCGCGAAAAGCCGTCCCCAGCATATGTGCGTCAATAGTTACCTGCACGTGCAGTGTCAAAGCGTGTGATTGGTGAAAAAGGATCTACACGCAGGAGTGACAAAGCGTGTGATTGGTGAAAAGTGAGCTACACGCAGGAGTGTCAAAGCGTGTGATTGGTGAAAAAGGATCCACACGCAGGAGTGACAAAGCGTGTGATTGGTGAAAAGTGAGCTACACGCAGGAGTGTCAAAGCGTGTGATTGGTGAAAAAGGATCCACACGCAGAAGTGACAAAGCGTGTGATTGGTGAACATGGGCCAAGCACGTACACGCCGTAAGTGACGCTGTACGTGTGGGCCTGTATAAAAGGTAGTGTTGAACACCATTTCCTTGTACGTGCTTTTCGTGGAGAGCGAGTGGGTGAATTCTGTACTTCTTGTCGTTTCACACGCGATTGACTTCACGGCGTTTCCAGTTCGTACTCCCTGTTACCTCTGACAGCTTTTTCTCTTTTTCCTCTAGTACTGGTTTACCTGGGCCTGTTCCCTCAAACAGTGTCCCCTTCTACTGTTGTCCTGTCTCCTCAGACAGCGTACACATCTTCTCTTGGCGGGGGTGTTGCCAACCAAACGCGCTCATTTTTCACGCTCTTTTACCTGGCAGACGGTGAGTCACGCACGTATCTAACTTCTGTGCTTGCCCCGTGTGTAGCCTACCCCTTCAGAGGTCATTCTAGGCTGCGTGTGACACGCATACGTTCATTGTGTTACTGGATGCCACAGCGTAGTGCAGGGTTTTCCATCAGCACACGTGGTCTAGGAGGGGTATTGTGCACGTTCCTTAACTTTTTTGGGGTGCCTGTGCGTTGCGTGACCCGTCATCTTTCCCCAGGGGTGTCATATAGCCTTGCCACTGCACTAGGGTACGAATACCATCTGGTACCCAACCCCTTTGACACCCAATTGCCCAGGACAATTGTGCACACCGACTCCCATACGCACAATACCATCAGTGCCATGGTTGGGAGGCGTGCAAGCCGTAAGGGTGGCAAAGGTGGCCGAGCCACACGTGGTGGCCGTGGAGGATCCACTAGGGGACGTGGTTGTGACTTGCAGGGTGCCCCTGTCCCCCCCAGTCTGGAGGACCAGTCAGGGACACCCATGCCCCCCCCCCAACCCTGATCAGCCCTTGTCGGACCAGGCCATTGTGGCACCAGACCTGTCCGAGGGTGATCCCATCGCTGACATCCAGGTCAGCAGGTCCACTGCACGTGCACCGGTGCACATTGGTGTCATCAGGGCACGCGCATCTATGCCAGATAGGTCATCTGCTGGCCCCCGTAGCCAGGGTGTGGCTCCATCCACCCCACCTCTCATACACCCTGCCAAGACTGTGTCGGTCCTAGTTCATGCACCTCAGATCAGGCCTGACCCCATCCCACTACCCCCAATGCCTGCACCTACTCCCATGCTGAGTGGGCAATCCCACACACCCAGTACTGAGTCCACCACGGCTCCTGCCCCTAGTGTCCACAGCGGCGTAGGACACTCTGGATCCCCACCCCCTTCCAAGCGCAAGAGGAAGAGTGCACGTCCGGCACAGGCTGATGCACCAGGCACGGCTGCACAGTCCGGCCCATCAAGGAAGCCAAGCTTCACAGACGCCGAACTGAATGCACTTGTTCAGTATGTGTCAGATCATGATAGGGAAATGGTCATCGTTGCAGGGTCCAAGACCACACATGCCAGACGCCAGGCACACTGGCAGACCATTGCTGACAGAATAAGTGCCCTTGGAGTAGTGAGGCGCACAGCTAGTGATTGCCAGAAGCGCTGGAATGACCTTAAGCGCAGGGCAAAGGATAAGCTGGCCTCAAGTCATGCCGCAACCTTGGTGACTGGAGGTGGGTCCCCAGCACAGGAAATAGAACTCACACCACACGAGTCCGTAGCTGGATCCTACGTCACCGAGGGACAACTCCAAGGTGTGGGAGACTTCCCTGATTACGAGGCATCATCCGGTGAGTGCACATGCATGTGTGTATTATCCATGTGCATGGTGTGTGTGTGAAGCATTCATGTTGGGTGCCTGTCAAGGGGGTGTGTGGCTGAGTTGATAGTGGCACCCATGTGCCCCATCCAGTATGTTCAGTGCAACACCATCTGCCCACAGCACTATCCCTACTGGCAACAGTGCACATATGGCCCGACACCATGGAAGTTGCCCTTGAATTGTCATTTTGTCACTACATTGTTGCTCATACTCCCCTGTCTATTCATCTGATGTCTTACATACCATTCCTATACTTTCCCCCAGCCATTCAAGTTTCATCTTCACATGCCTGACATGCAATGATACCACATGCTAATGCGTCCTCTGTATATAAATGCCAACCAACATGCTGTCATACTGTGGATGTTGCCTTGACATCCACCTCCTACCTGTGGGCTTTGGTACCGTCTGGTTTCGAGCCCCATTCCCTCACACTCCATGCTGCTCTTCATGGTCTATCTTCCATGACTTCTACAGTTCAGACCATCGTGCCCTACTCACGACACCTGCTTGCCAAAAGTCAAATGAGGGCACCCTGCCCTCCAATGCGACCCACCCTATTGCTGACCAGTGCATCTGAGCCTACTCAAAGCTAACTCTCACTGACATCTGCTCATACATGCCTTTGCCTGTCCCATAGACCCTTCACATGGTCCCTGTCCTCTCTCCTTGCTCCTCTTCCACCATCAATGGTGGGACCCGTTGGGGTGTACTCCTGGCCTCCTTCCAATCCTCAGAGGCCACTATTGATGTGCATGGTAATGGGAGCGTCCCAGTCCAAGGCCCTTAGGCCAACCTCAATCTCCTTGAGAAATGCTACCCACATCTCATCAACTTCCTTACCTCTCCTGCTGTCCCCCCTCCTCTCTCCTCATCAATCCTGCACTGCCTCCCTGCACCCTCCCATGAACCTTCTCCGCCTCCCACTCCAACTCCTACACATGCTGCACCCCTGATCTCTAGCACTCCCCGTAAGTCCTACAAGGCTGTCAACCTCCTCCACAATTACACTCCTTTCACTGCGGCTGCATCAGGCATTCCTCCGATATCTGTCACTTACATGAGGTTATGCACCTTGACATCCTTGGTCTCATGGAAACATGTCTGACGGCCAGCTCTGTCTGCATCCTTCACACACTCCTACCTGATGTTCAGGAGACCCTCTCCTTGGCCCGCCACTACTGTGCAGGGGGGGTGTGCCCTTGGCTTCCCTGAGGGTATTCCTGCCACTGTCACTCCTACTTAGACCTACTCCACTCTGGAATGGCTTGTGTGACGTCTCTCTCCACCACACCTTGACATTCTCAAACAGTGCGTACTGTGTCTGGGAAAACTGGTCAAATGTACTACTTCCTTTCTGAGTGTCCTCACCTCTCCTCCTCACTCATGTCCCCAGACACAGAAATCCTCATCCTTGGTGCTGTACGCATCCACCTGCATGCTTGTTGACGCCCCCACGTGACCTTTCTGTGACCTCAGCAACTCCCTCTCACCCTCTAGACTCCCGTCTGTCCCTACTCATTCTGCAGGGCACACTCTTGATGCTCTGATCTCATCTGACTTTCCCCTCTCCGTCCATCTCTGCACTCCTCTCTCCTGGAGTGATCACATTCTCCTCTCCTCCCAGCTCACCCTCACCACCCCACAGGCAAAGCCACCCTCACCACTGTCACACACCTTCTTGGTATTCCGACCCATGAAGTGTGTGTCAGTCGAGGCTCATGCTGCCAAAATCTCCCCCCCATCCAGCTCCCCCTTAGGCTCACTCCCATCCTGACAGGGCCCACTCCATGCTCCACTCCATGTCAGGTACACTGGATGTCTTTGCCACGGTCATGACCACCTGTCTGAAGCCCCATGCCAATGCAGAGTCCTGGCATGACTCGGATCTTGTGAACCCAAACCACAGGTGCCGGGTGGCAGAGAGGGAATGTCCTGCATCATGGCCATCCTCTGGCAAACTGGCCTGCCACATGCTCCAAAGGCAATAGCGCCTCACCCTTTTCACCAAGATGAGATCCCCAATCCAAGGGCACATATCTGCGGCATGTGACAACTCTGCAGGACACATAGAAATCTGCAAGGACCTTGCCGAGCCAGATGCAGTGTGTACCTCCCCTGTCCCCTCCGAGCCCACAGCACTGCATGATTGACTCTGTACCCCTATAGGCCACCCCCCCAGCACTTGTCTGCGCCTAACACCATCTGCCCTTGACGTCAAGTCCTACTTACCTTGTACAGCACTTCCAGCCGCCACTTCCCCTTGCACTTCATTGTGCCACCCACCCCTGCACTTGCGTGAGATGAATGACACCAGCACCAGTAGGATTGTTGACTGGCATCCCCTTCTGCCCCACCACCCCTCAGTGCTCCGCTGTACCTTCATACATTTCTGGACCGGTGCTTCACGAATGCAATATGAATCCTTTACAGGTGATGGGGAGGTGGAATCACATTGTTTACTGCATTTTGTTGATGTAGACAAGGCACTGTGCATCGTGGCCTATTTGGACTAGCAGATCCATGTACAACATGTATACTTATTGAAGTGACGATGCAATGTCAGGACCAGAGTGGTTGAAATCCAAAAAACTCGCCCTCCTCTCCCTCTTCACTTGGTGGCTATGTCACATGCCATGTGTGTGATGGCATGTGCCTTTGACATGGCAATCACCAGCCAATGTGTGATGGCAGTGCTAGGCAGCATGGTGAGCAGGCGTTGCTCTCCAATCTGTACATTGTATGCCCTGATCCTCCCCTACAGACCCAGTGATGGTGAATGCATAGGAGGTCTCCCAGTCATGTGGGACATGTGTCGTAGAACTACTGCCTCTGTTGTTCATCAGCCCTTGTTGCATGCCATGGTGCTAATGCCTGTTTCCATTTTTCTCTTTCATGTCTTTGCAGGGGACGAAGCACTTGTTGATGCTGGGGATGTGGTGGTTGAGCCGTCCCAGGAGGGCAACCCGGGCCGACCTACCACAAGTGAGGGATGTGGTGTGTTTGTGGGTGAAAACCCACAAGTGCTGCAGGTCGTGCTGTCGAGGGGTGTCTCTGGGGGTTCCTCCCCCGAGCAGTATTCAGGTGTAGACTCGGAGGATGACACCTATGTGCAGTCGCAGGTGAGTGTTCTTGGGAGAGAATCTCCTCTGTCCGACCCACCTGCAGCCGGGCCATTGCCCTCAATGGGGATGTCAGTGTCGGCAGATCAGCCTCCGGTGGTTACGGATGCAGGGCCACACCACCCAATCTCTGATCCTGTTCCTGGGGCTGCAGATCAGAGAGGGAATGCAGTCCTGCAGCCTGAGGCCTTGCCGGCACAGCAAGGCGCAGTCCGCCTTGCCCCAGGCAGGTGTGGTGCCCGTCAACGTGGTGGCCGTATGCCACCTGGCAATACCGTTTGGGAGCAATCCATCTACGGTATGGCCACCCAACAGGCAGCATCATCCGAGATGATTGCACAGGCCATGGATAGGGTGGCCACTTCCATTGTCCCCCCAGAAAGGCTGATGGAGCGACTGGAGCAGGCTACAGAGTCCATCTGCCAGGCACACAGGGAGGATATGTTGGCGTCCAACATGGACAGGCGGGCGGCACTGGCGACTCTGCGGGAATCACTTTCCATGGAGTCCCAGCGCCACAGGGAAGGCCTGAGGGAAGAACTCCGTCACCTCAGGTCGACCCTGTTAGAGCTTGAGGCTTCATCCCATAGAAGGACAGAGGAGCAGCTGGAGCGTCTGACACGGACGCTCTCGGCCGAGATGCAGGCAACTCGTGCGGAGGTCAGGTCATCCCGGGAGTTACTGCATGGGGACCTCCGCATGATTATAACCCAGAACCAGAACTACCAGACCCGCCTGCTTGCAGCCATGGAGGAGCAAACTCGTGCTTTGCGTGGGCTGCCTCCCATTGTCACACCATCTTCTGAGGCAGCTCCCCCACCTCCAGAGTCAGCTGCAGGGTCTGGCCAGAGCCATAGCGACTCATCTCCCACAACAGAGTAGCCGTGTGGGCCACGAGCCTATGGGGTGTTTTCGTTTCCCATGATCCACACAGGTGGATTGTGGCATGCATCCTGTCCTCGGACCTCATAGGTGGCCCCCCCCCCCCGCCGGCCCTTTCATGGCCATTTTTTCTCTATTTTATTTTTATTTTGCAAGAGTGTTGCCTTGTGTGGGTACCTGGGCATACACTGTATTGTGGCTGGGCACATGCAGGCTTGTCCTGAGTTTGGTTTCGATGCTTGGGTAGCAGACATCCACACCCCTCCTGCTTCCGTTTCCATGGGCTTGCAAAGGGTGTGCCCAAGTGACATCAAATTACACGGTGACATTGGACTCCCATGAGCTGTTGGCCAGTCCATAGTCAATACTGTGTAGACATTCATAGTGTTCATTGTTGTTGCACCTAACTATGCATGATGGTTTGATATGTGCCTCTACTTACATATGTTGCTCATGTTTTGCAGGTATTTCACACAGATCTTCACAAGGGCATACTCTCTGGAGTCAGACTACATGTCGGTAGATGTGCACTGACACTTTTGCATGGCGCCATCACTGTACATCTGGACGGTGAGGACATACCAGCAGAATCAGGTAATGAGACTACCATTGATTACATGCATTGTGTCTTGTTTGGGTGGGCTTCAGGGTGGGTTGGTGTGTAATTTGATTGAAATTACTCTTACACAGGTGTGTAGTAGTGGCTCCAGGTCCGTTAGCTGCTCAAGTGCGGCTATGTTCCATTTGGGGCACTGCTATTTGTGACACTGGTGTCATGTTGTGATGGCCAGTTTGTTTGCTGTCACATACCATGACATGGTGTCCTCAGTGGCGGGACTGTGAAGGGAATGGGTGACATGGCAATGTTGTCATGTAGTGAATCGCCTGTGGCAATGCATATTAGATTGATGGAGTTGTGTCTTTGCGTTGTGATGCATTGCTGGTGTATGTGTAGCTAGGGGTGCACACATATTGACACTTCCATGTTAACAATCTCAGGCTGATGTGTATCTGACAGTTTATTGTCAAGTAAATTTCAGACATTGTCAGGTAGTGTCATCATTGATTGTCAGATGGTATGTGCCAGAGCAGTGTGCACTAGCCAGCACTGTGATTCCTAGGTGAAGAAGTTGGCCACCAGTTGCGTACGGGCTGCCTCCCCCCGTGCCCTTTCCCCTCCCATGCGCAGCGGGCGTGCATGTGGTTGTGGATGTGGGGGCACCACCATGTCCACGGGCAGGCCCCGGCGTGTTGCAACGTTGTGCAGGACACATGCTGCCACTATGATCCTGCACACTATTCGGGGAGCATATAACAGCTGCCCGCCAGAACGGTCAAGGGAGCGAAAGCGTGACTTGAGCACTCCGAATGTGCGCTCCACTATGCCCCGTGTTGCAATGTGGGCTGTGTTGTACCTTACCTGGGGTGGCGTGGTGGGGTTCCGGATTGGGGTCATCATGTGGGGGCTGATAGGGTAGGCACTGTCCCCTGTGGAGGTGGTGATGGGTATCATTAGTGGTGTTGTGTCATGACCCAGTATCTGACATGCATGCATGTGCAGTGGCATTCATGCTCACCAAGCAGCCATGTATCTCCATGCTGTCCAGCCTCTAGGTCCCGGCATAGGGTAGACATTCTGTAGATGAAGCTGTCGTGGGTGGACCCTGGATAGTTGGCATATACTGATGTGATTATTCCCTTGGCATTGCATACAACTTGCACGTTGATGGAATGCCAGTGCTTGCGGTTTCTATAGATGTGCTCTGTTGCCCTGGGTGGACGTAGAGCCACATGTGTGCAGTCAATTGCACCAAGCACTTTGGGGAATTGAGCCACACCATAGAATTCCTGGATGCACGTCCGCCTTTCTGCATGAGTCCTGGGGAGATATATGTGCCTGCGGACTGATGGCCGTGCAGTGATGATGTTCAAGACCTGGTGTAGGCAGCGTGACTGCGTGGCCTGTGACACACCACCCACTATGGCACTTGTCCGCTGAAAGGATCCAGTGGCCAAGAAGTGCAGTACATTCAGGACCTTCTGCAGGGGGCTGAGTGCTTGGGAGCACAGGGTGGGTGATGTGAGGTCATCCTCCCAATCACTGACCAGGTCCAGTATGATGTGTGCTGGAAACCTGTACCTCCCATACACCTGGTCATCAGGCATCCCGAATAGGCTGGTTCTGGGTGTGAATATTCTGGCCCTGACTCTCCTCCTCCTCCTCCTTTGGTAGCCCACTGCCACTGCTGCTAGGAACGGTATGTTCATCCTGGCATCTGGCTTGTTTATTGAAAAGTGCGCAAATTAATGCCTTGCGCGTGTTGTAGGCGAGCGTGTGAGCCTCGCACCCCTGGAATCGAGTTCCCACTCCAATCGCGTGTGGAAATTCCCACGCAGCAGGCATACAGGTGCGCTGACGTACTTGCTTGTGTAAGTGGCCGCGCACCCCTGAAATACACGTACATAGGCCAATGGCGTGTACGCGCACTTTTGCCCAATTACACGCGATGAAATACACGTACATAGGCCAATGGCGTGTATGCACACTTTTGGCCAATTACACGCGATGAAATACACGTACATAGGCCAATGGCGTGTACGCGCACTTTTGGCCAATTACACGCGATGACACTCTGACGTGCAGTATTTCCGCGTGTGCTCCGTCTTCACGTGCTGAGTGGGGAACGCCCGTGCGGATCACGTCAGACGCGCTTACGCGATGAGGGACTCTGGTCCAATAGAATCGCGTATGCGTGCTGACGCACTTACGCGCTAAGGGCCTTTCCTCGGATTTCACGCTGACGTGCAGGAATTTCACGTGCCAAATCACTCCGTATCAAGCTGGCCACCCGAAAACACACGGAACACCACGCTCCTGCCCCGAAGGCCGAGTTACTGCCCCCCCAGTGCCCTGAGCAGCCTCCCACGTGCTATCTGCTGCTGCCTGCCTGCCTGCCTGCCTGCTGCCACCGTGCCCTGCCATTTGGTGCCTGCACATCAGCCATCTGCAGGGGTCCAGTTGCTGTGTCCACCCCTGCTGGAACTGAAGACTCCCAACTGGGATTACATCGCTCCACAGCCCAGCCCCAGGACCCAGTTGCCCACCCACACCTGCCTCTGGGGTTGCCATGTCGGGCACTTCTACATCTGGCACCAGTGGCAACCCCAGGCCAGAGGGGCAGAGGGGCACCAGCTTCACTGCCACCGAAGTTGGTGTCCTGGTGGAGCATGTCCTGGGGCAGTATGATGCCCTCTTTGGATCGTCCCGCGCCAGCAAGGAAGGACGGGAGAGGATCTGGGCCGACTGTGTGGTTGCCATCAACGCGGAGGGGGTGGCAACCCGCAACGTCTTGAAGATCAAGAAGCGCTGGGAGGACTTGAGGTCCAGGACCCTTGTGAAGGCCCGGCGCCTCGTGGAGGGGGGCCGGGGCCACATGAGTTCCATCCAGAATAGGGTCCTGGAACGCATACGCCCAGCGCTCCACGCCCAGATCCTTGAGAGGGAGACCCGTCTGGAGTTGAGCGGTAAGTGTCCAAGCATCACTGTGTGAGACAGTGCATGTTGCGGTGTGCTGGTTCTATGATACTTGCCTGTATGTGTGCCATGGGCCATGTATGCATGTATGTGTGCTGGGACATCATGGTAATGCATGTGCGACCAGTGATGTGTGACCCACATGGTTGTTGCATGTGTTGAAATGCGGCATGGGGAGCACTATGCAGATTTGGGACATGAGAGCATGCCAGTCTCTGTACCTGGACATGGATGGGGGTGAAGGATGGGTGCTGATGCCAGGTACATATATGGTAGTCATGTCTGTGTGCCTGACCTGCATGTCTGTGACTTGTGCATGCCATGGATGCATGACACATGTGTGTGACAATGCACAGATTCAGTGACGCACCCAACTTCCCCTTGTTTTGCCTGTGTTCGGTGTGATTGGGGCCAGATGGATGTGACTGAGGTGAAGTGTGTGCATGTGATATGCATGAGCCATGATGCATGTGAGTTACATATCATTGAATGTTTCAAGAGTCAATTGGACATGCATGGAAATGTGCATGGCATGCACCATGCCTGTTACTGTGTGTGTTTTGCCTGGACTGACCCATGTGTTGTGGAGGGACATGATGGAAGTGTACTTTGACAGGGGTGCTCATCTGCTATTGCTTCCTGTCTAGGGGACCATTGTACAGTAGCCTGATGCTTGTGTCCTTTGTCTCCCTCTACGCAGCGGCTAGTGAAGAAGAGGGCGGAGACGGCGCTGTGGAGCAAGGCGGCGGGGATGCCCCCACGGCTGCAGCGGAAGGGGTGGGTGAGCCCCCACAGGGGCCTGCTACGGCGGGAGACGGTGAGGAGCCATCCAGGTTGGTGGTTTGCACAGAGGAGGAGGAGGCCGACACTGGTGCACACATGGGGCCTGGTGGGAGCATCCCTGCTGGTGCAAGTGGTGCAGTCCAGGGCCAGGGGCAGGAGGCAGCACAGGTCACCGTGGAGGTGCCTGTGCATGTCGCTGTCCCTGACCCTGTGAGTGCACCACCATGCACCAGCAGGGATGCCCCGTCCCAGGCCCGTCCGCAGGTAGAGGGGATGTCCATGTCAACTGACTCCCCTCCACCTGCGGCCGTGGGAACCCCTGGCCGCGTGGAGCAGGTCCTGATTGGGGTTGCGATGCGCACGGCTGTGATTCGTGATGCCGTGCGTGCTTCCCGGGAGGAGCACGCACGTCATCACGAAGTGCACCGTGCCGACGTGGCCCAATTGGGATCGGCCATGTTCGGGGGGTTCCTGCATGTGTTGGCCAATCTGACGGCCCTCTCCTCCTCTGTGCAGGCTATCCACCGGTCGTTCTCCTTGCCGTCTTCCGGCCCAGATGCCACCATGGCCCCCTGTGGATCTGCCCCGACCAATGCAGCCAGCTCGGTGGGGATCCCATCCCTGCCGCAGTTGGGAGTCGGAGGTCCAGCAGGGGTGGACGACACAGCAAGTGGACCCCAGCAGATGGAAGATGTGCCGGCATCATCGGGCAGGGCACGTGCACGACGGCGTCGGTGGTTACCATCAGCCTGGATGCCGTCGTGCTGGCAGAGGCAGTGGCGTCGGAGGCAGCAGCGGGCTCGACGTGGGAGGCATCATGGCTCAGGGCCATCAAGATCAGAGGGGCAGGCATCGGCCGGAGGGCAGGGCAACCCTGGCATGGCGGTGTGTTCCGTGTGGGAGGAGTTTGGCCAGCGGATAGGTGCGGAGCGGCAGCGGGCGGAAGAGGAGCGGCTCGCCATGGCCAGGGCGGAGATCTCCATGCATCAGGCATTGAGGCGGGCTGAGTGCCTCGAGGAGGCTCGCAGGGAATTTGGTGAGCACATGGGGTTGTCCCTGCGAGACCTCGGGGCCAGGACTGAGTCCCGCCTCCAGGACATTGACATGGAGTTCGAGGATGCCCTGGCCAGCATCACCAAGTGAGCCGCAGGACTAGCCCGCTGCCGTTGTATATAGTTTTTTAGTTAGTTAGTGCTAGGTTTCCTTTATTTCTTTTTATTATTTTGGACCGCTTGGACAATGGCCACTTTTTTGTACATATTTTTTAACTTAGTTAGTATTAGGTTTCATTAGTGGTGTTGGGCTCATGGACCCTTGAACATTCCTGTATATATTGTTATTTTTTGGGAGATACATTTTTTTAATTTCATATTGTTTACACCATGTCGTAATGGTTTTTCTTTGATTTCATGCTACATGTGTTTGCTTTGGACAAAATCTATTGATTTTTCTATCCTTTGTTTTTTGGTTTCTCATTTTTGTTCCCGGACATGGACCTTTTATTTGCTTTGCCAGATAGTTGTATTAGTTTACTTATTTTTTTATTTAATACATTTTTATATTATCTTACACTTGTGTCATTTTTTCTTTGGTTTCTTACATGTCATGATATGGGTTTTGACATTCACTTGCACCCATTGTGTATGTGTGTGTGGCGGACATGTGTTCTTTTGCATACTTGCCTTTGGGGTTGTGTCATGTGATTGCATTCACTATGTGGGTGCATGCAATCCTTGCCTGGGTGTTTGTGCTGGGTATGCTGGCCATTACTGCCATTATTGTGTATCGTCAGGACCAGGGGCCAGGGGGACATGGGTGGGGGCCTGGTGGAGGGTGTCCCTGGTGGATGGGGGGTTGGGGGTGGTGGGAGACATGGGTTGGACATGGGTGGGGGCCTGCTGGCAGGTTCCCCACAGTGCTGGGGGTGGGGGTGGTGGGAGACATGGGTGGGGGCCTGGTGGAGGGTGCCCCTGGTGGATGGGGGGTTGGGGGTGGTGGGAGACATGGGTTGGACATGGGTGGGGGCCTGCTGGCAGGTTCCCCACAGTGCTGGGGGTGGGGGTGGTGGGAGACATGGGTGGGGGCCTGGTGGAGGGTGTCCCTCGTGGCTGGGGGGTTGGGGGTGGTGGGAGACATGGGTGGGGGCCTGGTGGAGGGTGTCCCTGGTGGATGGGGGTTGGGGGTGGTGGGAGACATGGGTTGGACATGGGTGGGGGCCTGCTGGCAGGTTCCCCACAGTGCTGGGGGTGGGGGTGGTGGGAGACATGGGTGGGGGCCTGGTGGAGGGTGCCCCTGGTGGATGGGGGGTTGGGGGTGGTGGGAGACATGGGTGGGGGCCTGGTGGAGGGTGTCCCTGGTGGATGGGGGTTGGGGGTGGTGGGAGACATGGGTTGGACATGGGTGGGGGCCTGCTGACAGGTTCCCCACAGTGGTGGGGGTGGTGGGAGACATGGGTGGGGGCCTGGTGGAGGGTGTCCCTGGTGGATGGGGGGTTGGGGGTGGTGGGAGACATGGGTGGGGGCCTGGTGGAGGGTGTCCCTGGTGGATGGGGGTTGGGGGTGGTGGGAGACATGGGTTGGACATGGGTGGGGGCCTGCTGACAGGTTCCCCACAGTGCTGGGGGTGGGGGTGGTGGGAGACATGGGTGGGGGCCTGGTGGAGGGTGTCCCTGGTGGATGGGGCGTTGGGGGTGGTGGGAGACATGGGTGGGGGCCTGGTGGAGGGTGTCCCTGGTGGATGGGGGTTGGGGGTGGTGAGAGACATGGGTTGGACATGGGTGGGGGCCTGCTGGCAGGTTCCCCACAGTGCTGGGGGTGGGGGTGGTGGGAGACATGGGTGGGGGCCTGGTGGAGGGTGCCCCTGGTGGATGGGGGGTTGGGGGTGGTGGGAGACATGGGTTGGACATGGGTGGGGGCCTGCTGGCAGGTTCCCCACAGTGCTGGGGGTGGGGGTGGTGGGAGACATGGGTGGGGGCCTGGTGGAGGGTGTCCCTGGTGGGTGGGGGGTGGGGGTGGTGGGAGACATGGGTTGGACATGGGTGGGGGCCTGCTGGCAGGTTCCCCACAGTGCTGGGGGTGGGGGTGGTGGGAGACATGGGTGGGGGCCTGGTGGAGGGTGTCCCTGGTGGATGGGGGGTTGGGGGTGGTGGGAGACATGGGTGGGGGCCTGGTGGAGGGTGTCCCTGGTGGATGGGGGGTGGGGGTGGTGGGAGACATGGGTTGGACATGGGTGGGGGCCTGCTGGCAGGTTCCCCACAGTGCTGGGGGTGGGGGTGGTGGGAGACATGGGTGGGGGCCTGGTGGAGGGTGCCCCTGGTGGATGGGGGGTTGGGGGTGGTGGGAGACATGGGTTGGACATGGGTGGGGGCCTGCTGGCAGGTTCCCCACAGTGCTGGGGGTGGGGGTGGTGGGAGACATGGGTGGGGGCCTGGTGGAGGGTGTCCCTGGTGGGTGGTGGGAGACATGGGTTGGACATGGGTGGGGGCCTGCTGGCAGGTTCCCCACAGTGCTGGGGGTGGGGGTGGTGGGAGACATGGGTGGGGGCCTGGTGGAGGGTGTCCCTGGTGGATGGGGGGTTGGGGGTGGTGGGAGACATGGGTGGGGGCCTGGTGGAGGGTGTCCCTGGTGGATGGGGGGTGGGGGTGGTGGGAGACATGGGTTGGACATGGGTGGGGGCCTGCTGGCAGGTTCCCCACAGTGCTGGGGGTGGGGGTGGTGGGAGACATGGGTGGGGGCCTGGTGGAGGGTGCCCCTGGTGGATGGGGGGTTGGGGGTGGTGGGAGACATGGGTTGGACATGGGTGGGGGCCTGCTGGCAGGTTCCCCACAGTGCTGGGGGTGGGGGTGGTGGGAGACATGGGTGGGGGCCTGGTGGAGGGTGTCCCTGGTGGATGGGGGGTGGGGGTGGTGGGAGACATGAGCAGGTGTGCAGGGTAGTTCCCTGTTGTGTGTGCTGCCTGCAGGGGCCGTGGAGGGTGTACAGGTAATGCCTGGGAGCACACAGCCAATTCGCGTGTGGAACTTCCCGCGCACTCCTGCAATCCACGTACCCGGCCATATCGCGTGTGGTACTTCCCGCGCACCCCTGGAATCCACGTAGCCGGCCATATCGCGTGTGGAACTTCCCGCGCACCCCTGGAATCCACGTACCCTGCCATATCGCGTGTGCAACTTCCCGCGCACCCCTGGAATCCACGTAGCCGGCCATATCGCGTGTGGAACTTCCCGCGCACCCCTGAAATCCACGTAGCCCGCCATATCGCGTGTGGAACTTCCCGCGCACCCCTGAAATCCACGTAGCCCGCCATTTCGCGTGTGGAACTTCCCGCGCACCCCTGAAATCCACGTAGCCGGCCATTTCGCGTGTGCAACTTCCCGCGCACCCCTGAAATCCACGTACCCTGCCATATCGCGTGTGGAACTTCCCGCGCACCCCTGCAATCCACGTAGCCGGCCATATCGCGTGTGGAACTTCCCGCGCACCCCTGAAATCCACGTTCCCTGCCATATCGCGTGTTGAACTTCCCGCGCACCCCTGTAATCCACGTAGCCGGCCATTTCGCGTGTGGAACTTCCCGCGCACCCCTGAAATCCACGTAGCCGGCCATTTCGCGTGTGCAACTTCCCGCGCACCCCTGAAATCCACGTACCCTGCCATATCGCGTGTGGAACTTCCCGCGCACCCCTGCAATCCACGTAGCCGGCCATATCGCGTGTGGAACTTCCCGCGCACCCCTGAAATCCACGTTCCCTGCCATATCGCGTGTTGAACTTCCCGCGCACCCCTGTAATCCACGTAGCCGGCCATTTCGCGTGTGGAACTTCCCGCGCACCCCTGCAATCCACGTACCCTGCCATATCGCGTGTGGAACTTCCCGCGCACCCCTGCAATCCACGTACCGGGCCATATCGCGTGTGGGACTTCCCGCGCACCCCTGAAATCCACGTAGCCGGCCATTTCGCGTGTGCAACTTCCCGCGCACCCCTGGAATCCACGTACCCTGCCATATCGCGTGTGGAACTTCCCGCGCACCCCTGGAATCCACGTAGCCGGCCATATCGCGTGTGGAACTTCCCGCGCACCCCTGAAATCCACGTAGCCGGCCATTTCGCGTGTGCAACTTCCCGCGCACCCCTGAAATCCACGTACCCTGCCATATCGCGTGTGTAACTTCCCGCGCACCCCTGCAATCCACGTAGCCGGCCATATCGCGTGTGGAACTTCCCGCGCACCCCTGAAATCCACGTTCCCTGCCATTTCGCGTGTGGAACTTCCCGCGCACCCCTGCAATCCACGTACCCTGCCATATCGCGTGTGGAACTTCCCGCGCACCCCTGCAATCCACGTAGCCGGCCATATCGCGTGTGGAACTTCCCGCGCACCCCTGAAATCCACGTTCCCTGCCATTTCGCGTGTGGAACTTCCCGCGCACCCCTGCAATCCACGTACCCTGCCATATCGCGTGTGGAACTTCCCGCGCACCCCTGCAATCCACGTACCGGGCCATATCGCGTGTGGAACTTCCCGCGCACCCCTGGGATCCACGTAGCCGGCCATATCGCGTGTGGAACTTCCCGCGCACCCCTGTAATCCACGTACCCTGCCATATCGCGTGTGGAACTTCCCGCGCACCCCTGAAATCCACGTACCCGGCCATATCGCGTGTGCAACTTACCGCGCACCCCGGTATGCACGCACACGTTTATTTTTTCTCTCTGCGCGTGTCTGTGTTTGTGGGTACCCCTTTGTACGTCATTTGTCCTGGAGGGCCACAGTATTGGACATTGATCATGTCTGTATATAGGTGCTATTTGTTGGCGCACCTTTTAGCGCACATTTCTTGCAGGCGCAGAGACGCTACCGCCTGCTTTCTTGTGGCGGTCGTGTTTGTGCCTGTTTGTGCCTGTGCGCTGCTTTGAGCGTGCGCTTTTTTGCCCTATTCTATTCCATGAATACGTGTTGTATGCGAGCGTGTGGGCGTTCCGCGCACTTGCCTCCTAAACTTTCCCCGTGCCACCCACATTCTTCCCCATTCCGAGTGTTGTGCCCCATTTTATTCCCCATTCCGAGTGTCCCGCCCTGTGTCCCGCCTACTTTAGAGCTGTGCGCTGCGCTCGGAGTGATGGCGCAGTGGCCGTGGCGCACGACGTTGGTTGACCTGTGCGCCGGCCTGCGCCGCGCGTTTTTTCCGCGCACGTCCTCTGCTTTTCTTGCGCAGGGACTTCCATGAATCGACGTGCGCTGGTTTCCCTGCGCTTTGCGCTGATTTTAGGCGCAGCGCACGTATTGGCCCCTCTGCGCCGGGATTTTCGGCGCACATTTATTCCATGAATCGGCCTGTGAGAGTCAAAGTATTTATAGTAGAGAATTAAAAGAGCAACTCGATACTCTCGAGTTGCCTACTACTTGCATGTTACTACAGTATGTAGATGATCTCCTCTTGGCTGCTGATTCTGAGAGTGCCTGTAAAGAAGGCACCATGTTGTTGCTTTGTCATCTAGCAAAACATGGCCACAAAGCTTCACTCAAAAAATTCCAATATTGTTGTCAGGAGGTCGCCTATTTAGGCTATCTCCTGTCAAAGGAGGGAAGAAGGTTGACACCTGAACGAATAAAAACTATTTCTGGCATGTCTGTCCCAAATACGCAGAAGGAAGTTAGAGCCCTGATAGGTATGGCTTCTTACTGTAGATTGTGGATCCCTAACTTTTCGTTAACGATTAAACCAATGCTGGCTTTGACAAAAAAGGACATTTCTTTGCCATTGGAACACCAGATTGCATTTGACTTGCTCAAAACCGCGCTGTGTTCGGCGCCGGTTTTAGGAACTCCAAATTATGAAAAGGCCTTTGTGTTGTATGTGCATGAACATGATGGATGTGCTTTGGCTGTGTTAACGCAGGAACATGGAGGGAAGAATAGGCCGTGCGGCTATTTCTCATCCGTCCTTGACCTTGTTGCATGCGCTTTGCCAAGATGTTTGAGAGCTGTCGCTGCTGCTGCTGCGTCTGAAAAACAGAGCGAGGGAATGGTCCTGGGTCATGAGTTAACCCTAATGGTACCTCACTCTGTAGATATTTTATTGAATAGAACTCAAACGCAACACCTTACTTCCGCACGATTGACAAGATACGAATTGATCTTGTTTGCTCCCCACATTCAAATTCAGAGGAGTTGTGTATTAAATCCGGCTGAACTTTTACCTGTCCCGCAAGATACTGTTGATGATGACGAAACGTCACACGATTGCCTTTAAACTACAGAACAAGAGACTAAAGGTAGAATCGATTTGAAAGACACGTCTTTGAATAGCCCACAAGGAGAGCTATTTTGCGATGGCTTCTGTTTCAAACTTCCGAATGGTACATCCACGGCTGCTTATGCTGTCACTACCTTAAGCACGATTGTGGAAACCAAAAGAATAATGCATAATTCCGCACAGGCCGCAGAAATTATAGCATTAACTCGAGCTTGTGAACTTTTTGAAGGGCTTACAGTAAATATATATACCGACAGTCAGTATGCCTTTGGGGTAGTTCAGAACTTCGGTAGACTTTGGAAAGAACAAGGTTTCTTGACCTCACATGGCACAAAAATACAGCACAGCACTTTAATAGTGCAATTACTTTCAGCATTCGCACTCCCTGTTCAGTTAGACTTTGTAAAAAGTACAGCACATCGAAAGGTTACAGATGATATAAGAAAAGGGAATGCTTACGCTGATCAGATAGCTAAACAAACTGCCACTGATTTTAGTTCAGAAATGTATGCTGTAAGAGAAACTGTAAATGTTTGCACTTTTGGTGAAAGTATCGATTCTGTAAAAGATATTCAAGCAGATGCTACTGTAGAGGAGACCAAGAAATGGGTCGAGGGTGCAGAGAGATTGGATGGTGATGGGTGTTGGGTGGATAATGTTGAAGGAAAATGGTTACTCCCTGACGCCTATATTGCAATGATGGTCATTATGGCTCATGGTCCGACCCATGTCTGCGTGCGTAAATTGAGTAAAATGTTACACAGTGTATGGGCCAATGATAACATTTTCTAAATTGCGGAGCGCTTTGTCCAAGGGTGCATGGTCTGCTTGCAGCACAATGTAGGAAATGGTACCTCGACTCCTAGAGGAAGTTTCGCTCCACCTTCTGATCCGTTTGAGGTTATCCACTTTGATTTTATTGCGATGGAACATTGCAACAATCTTAAATATGTGTTGGTTGTCATTTGTGCATTTAGCAAGTGGGTTGAGGCCTTCCCTGTTAGAGATGCAACGACCATAACCACGGCAAAAACTCTGTTGAAAGAGTTCTTTCCTAGGTTCGGGCTGCCGAGAGTCATCTGGCCGGATAATGAGCCACATTTTATCGCTGCTGTAATCCTACAAATATGTGAAGGATTACAGATTGATAAACGGTTCCATTCGGCCAGACATGCCCAAAGTGCCGGATTAGTGGAAAGGCATAACGGCATTATAAAGAACAAGCTCGCTAAGATATGTGCTTGCACCAAGTTAAAATGGCCGGACGCCTTACTGATCGTGTTGCTGTCGATGAGAACAACCCCTCAAACTAAGACTGGGCTCTCTCCCTTTGAGGTGGTAATGGGGAGGCCTGTTAATATTTGGGGTATGCCAAAAAGTCGCTCATTGCGGGATATAGAGAATGTGCTTCTTTCAGATTACTGTAACCAGTTGACCTAAAATCTATTTTCAATTTATCACCAGGTGCGAGAGGCATTACCTGTACGGTACGAGGGTCCCGGTCACAGTCTACGACCGGGGGACTGGATCCTCACGAAAGTTTTCGAAAGGTCGTCTTGCCTTGCACCTCGGTGGAGGGGTCCCTACCAGGTCCTGCTAGTCACCCAGACTGCGGTGCGGGTAGCAGGGCGGAAGAACTGGATACATGCAACACACACCAAACGGATCCCGCAGCCCGTGCCATACGATACAGAAGACACAGAATCCCTTTCCAATGCTGTAACCAACGTGCCCGAAACAGCAACAACCAACACGAGAGTATCGGAGACCGTTCCAGAATTCATAAGGCCAGACAAAACGGCCATTTTGTCTCCACACTCTCCAACAGTGGTACTTCCGGATCATCCATTTTCTGATCCCATTTCCGTTCACTCGCCACCTCCAGTGGGAAGTGACGACATACTGTTCTCCGGCACCGGAAATTGTGAAATATAATTTACATCCAAGAAGGTAGACGTACGGCACGGTTTGACTGTGCGATTGAGGAAAGCATTTGAGGGCTTGCCTTTTGGCCCGACTGTACGAAAGGATTCTTTTGGCTGAGGGTTGTGGGAAAGACATTAAGAAGATGCGTGACTGGAATCGCCAGCAAACAAACAATTGGTGTTTTTTGATTGAAGACTACGATGATGAACTTTTAGATAAATGTGTGACTAGCAGACACAATGATCAAGCGTGTAATGGGACCCCGAAAATGTATTGTTGCCTTTTTGTAATAATAACTGGGTTTTTTGGTAACTATTGGTTTTGGGTTATGGTATCTGGAGGAAGCATATCCGCTAGAGGACTTTTTACCTGTTGAAAATGTATCTGTTTTCCCCACTCCTTCCGTGCAATTGCCTACCTTATCGCCTAGAGATTCTTCGCATAGACGGAACTATCAGAATAATACTCTTTTGTTAATAATGAATGCCACTCATGCAATTTTTAATAGGACCAATTGCTGGATCTGCTCGCATTTACCGCAACATGGGGATAAAGGGCTAGGTTGGTACTTTCATCCTTTTAAGGGTGTTCAAAGGGCATATGTATCGCAATAGCAGCTTCAAGGTAAGCTTCACCCATGCACAGAAAACATACTGCACTGCCAGCAGCATTTCAAATGTCACTTATAGATGAAGAGTTCAGTAAACACAGTAGTATAAAATTCGCTCGCACAGCAGTAGTAGCAGAGCTAGCTTCTAGCACTCAGGGGACAGGCAACTCATGAACAGCAGAAGCACACGTTTCCTACACATCAGGTACAGAATGAGCATTCCATTGCAAAATCCACTCGTACGCAGTGTAGGTGCCACATTCGGGCAGCATAAGCTTCCCATAGAGAGGGAAGGTATTGCAGGAGCACAGAAAGCTTCCCTCACATACAGAAAATGTACTGTGTGGCCAGCGGCAGTGCCAGCTCTTTGAAGCTCCTCTCATAGAGTCTAGGTGCATACACGGCAGTGGAAACATAACACACAGAAAGAACAGGTGCATCCTTAGGAATAGTACTGCAGGGTTCCCTCACATTAGAAGTGTAGGAATGTACCTTCATGGAGTGAGCAGATACCAGCCAGGACAACAAAAGGTATGTACATGTATGTTCTCCTTCAGTTCAATTACATGCAGTGAGTACATGCAGGACAGCCCACTGATACCTCCACTATCAAGGTAGTCAAGTCTTGACTAACTTTCCCGGACCACTCCAGTGGCAATACATAGCAACAGTCCACGTATGCTCCATTCACCCATGCCATCACTCACACACAACATTTCATGCTGAGGGGGGAGGGGCAGAAGGGGAAGGCAGCCACACTGCAACACATCTCCCTTATGACAGAAATGCCCACGCAACACACACAGCCCCAGAGGCCACACACCAGGGACACAGCATTCACCCATGTTCAGCAGCCTTCTGCAGGATTACAGAACAGCATAATGTGCTATAGGTATAACCTCCATCTGGAACACAATCGCCAACCATATGCTGCACCCTGCCACAGGCTTGTGGAACAACATAACATGCAATAGCTAGAACCTCTTGCAACAAACTACCATACACAGCATCCTCTTCCATCCTCTAAACTGACTTCCCTGGAACACTCCAGTGGAAACACACACCAGGAGTGCGCTCATGCTCCATTTACCCATGCCATCAATCACACTCGCCATTCAATGCACGCAAGGGCAGAGGGAGACAGCAACAATGCCACACATGCCTCTTCGCAGACATAGACATACACACACACATAACACACACTGCCACAAATGCCACAAGAAAGGTGCAGTATGTAAATGGAACAACACGCTCCCCCCACATTCAGACTACACGCATCATGGAAAGAGCCAGTGGACGCCATGTTCACAGAGAACAGGGACAGTGGAAGCTGTACTCACAGGCTGTTCGGACACAGCAAGGGCAGGGCAATGAAATCATCCCTCACTTAAAAAGAGGACAGTTCCAATATCTGCCATATGTATAGAAGGGTAGGGCATGGCAAGCTTCACTCACACTCAGACCAGGACCTTCCTGGTGCAAGATGTTCAGGCTTTACCCTGGTGAGCAGGTACAGCATGGGAATATGCAGTTCAGGAGCACCTCCAAAACAGAAGGAGCATGGCATGATCAGGAGCTGTGGGGACCCCCTTCACATGCAGCCCAAGTACAGAACAGGCAGGCGCAGCACACGTTTCCTTTATATACAGAATAGGTGCAACAGGGGCAGGGCAGGTTTTCCTTACTTATAGAATGTGTATGACACTGCCAGGGCAGTGAGATTGTCCCTAACGTAAAGAGCATGTACTGCAGAGGCAGGAGAAAAGCAGTCTCCTCTCACATATAGGGAAGTCTCGGTATGGGCAAGGGACAGTATATGTTTCTTTCACATACCGAACAGGTACAGCACAGGCAGTGGCAGAGCAAGCTTTCCTTACACAAGGCAGGCAGAGCATGTTGGGCAATGCATGATACCTTCACGTATGGAGCAGTGTAGCATTGTCAGAGGAAGTGCAAGCTTCTCCCGCCTACAGAACAGCTCCAGTATGGGCAGTGCCTATACAAGTGTCCATTGGCACACAGCCAGCAACAGCGCAAGATTCCCTCGCATGCATAACAGGTACAGCTAGGACAGCATCTGTGAATGCTTGCTGCGGAAATAGACCGGTTACGGCTTGAACACGGATAGTCCAGGCTTCCCTTAAAGAACTGGTATGGCATGGGCAGTGGACGTTTCTCTCACATATGTGAGAAACAAATAGCCAGTGTTAGAAGTGTACCAAAAAATAGTAGTGGAGCGGTTGTCTCAGCAGGGGAGAGGGTAGGCGGAAGCATAGTGCAACATGCGACAAGGTCATTGCAATAGTCTAAGTGACCAGTAACTAAGGCTCTTATTACAACTTTACACTTGCACAGGGACAAGAATGGACAAATCCTCTATATAGAATGGTGAATATGGGAATAAAAAGTAGAGGAATGCTCAATAGAAAACAATAGAAGTAGTGGAACCCCGCTCCCGACCGTTCCCACTCACTTCGATCACTGCGAATAGCACAACCCAACATAGTGCATGCTTCCACAGTACACAATATACTGTGTATGGACAACACAGACAAGGGTGGTGCAACATCATACATACCATATGTGCACAACACTGTGTTGATGACCATATGGGCGCTAGAACATGCTTGCTTAATTATTCAGGGCGAAAGGGTGATCATTGAGACTACACACAAACCATCACAACATGAGGCCGGGAAATCTTCTGATTCTAGGATTACATGTTAAATTGACTCTGTGCAGGGTTTTCCAGCAGAGATCAATTATGGGCAGAATAAAAAGAATGACATTACTCAAGTGTGCAAATGGAGGATACTGAAAAATGAGAATGTGATGATAACTTTAAAAACTACCTGGAATCACCTCACCAATCCTCTTATAGGACATTGGTAATGTGGATTGCTGTGCCTGCCATATAAATGAGGACCCTGAATAAGTAGTTCAGGGACTAGGACATGTCTGGGTCAGTAATGACCAGATTAGATATGCCAGACACAAAATTGGTTTTAGAAGGAATTAAGTGACAGAAATGGTTGCTATCTATAAAGGCCATAAGCACAGCAGAACAGAATCAGATACAGGAATGAGAAATAATTATGGATTCAGACACTACTAGAAACAGTTTTGTAGAATACCTCCCAACCTGGAGCCACTTCAAGTATTCCTCAAATGCAGAATGCATGTTCCGCACAGGCACAGCCAATGCAATCCTCCCTCTCATGCAGAAAATGTGCAGAGCAACGGCTGCTGTACTGCAACCACACAGATTTAAAAGCATGGACAGAGGCAGTGCTAGAGAGATCGTGGATGAATTACAAAGGAGGCCAAAGTATCTCCCGCTAAGGATTATATACCAGCTGTCTATAAAATAACTATTCAGTCTGGAGTTAGAAGAAATAAGCAAATGCAAGAATTGATTTAAAAATTCATAAACAAATAAAGGACTCTCTCCTGAAGATCCTTGTTACACAGAAGCTGAAACACGTGCTGAGAGGAAGAAATACAGTATCATGCTATACAGATATAAAAATAAAAATCAAGCAAGTGATGAACAACTTGGGCTGAGAGGAAGAAATTTAGTATCAACAATACAGATAGAAAAGTAGGCAAAGTGATGAATAACTTGTGCTAAATCAAGCAAAGTGATGAACAACTTGTGCTAAATCAAGCAAAGTGATGAACAACTTGTGCTAAATCAATAACAAGGAAAACATAAAGTATCATTGAAATACGTAACCATCGTTCAGACATTACTTTGTTCTTTCCAATAACATTCACCCGAACAAGAAAGGTACTAAAAATTGGTGCATACCAAAAGATATAATTTAAGACAACACATATAAATGAGAACCCAGAATAAGTCAGTGCTAGGTTTCCTCGCATGCAGAAAACATGACCTCCCTCCCATTCAGAAAAAGTATACTGCATGAGCAGGGTAAGTGAAGTTTTCCACACATGCATAAATATAAGCACAGCATATTATGCACAATATAATAGCAAAAAGGGGGAGTTCGGCAAAGAGTTCAGTCTGCCCCAGAACTCTGTTCAGTGTGTACCGTATGAGAGGAGCTACGGCAACTTGGTTGTGATAAATTGGAACTCTGCCCCTTTAATAACAGAGCCTGCCTTTAAAAACCGTGCTTGAGCGTGGAGTGCGGCACGGAGTTCGGCGAAGAGTTCAGTCTGCCCCAGTCCGCCCCGGGACGAAAAACAGCCTACATATTTCACGTGCATCTGCTGCAGCAGGGGCAGCTGGGACAGCAAATTCAAATCTTCAAGGCCGGCAGACCTGTCACAAATCCCTGCGACATCGTTGCAAGCCAGCGAATGGTGCCGGACTAGAGGTACGTTTATCGGCTTCATGCGATAAACCACGTGACAATGTTGCATATTGCCCTATTGTGAGCTTTTCCATCCCTTCGCTCGCCTATTTGACTTCTCGAGTACTTGGGAACGCACATTCAAAACAAAACACAGATGGAAAACATAGTCAGGTGCTGTGTCTTGACACTGTTCACAACTTGCCCCATATCAGCGAACTGAATGCGCTTAATGCCACGTTGCTTCCTTCCCTTCTGTTATATTTATGCCAGTGACTTCGTAGTAGAATCACCATTCGAAATCACAGACTCTGACTTAATGGCGATGAATGCCACCTGAAGCAAACACTCCAAATGAATTTCCAGTTCTGGATACAGACTTCAGTAAACTGCAAGACCTGTGTGACTCTCAAGGTCAAAGCGACAAGCAGAATGAACGGACAATTGCCATTGACGATCATGAAACGTCAAAAGAGCGCAAAGAGCTCAAGTTGATAGACTGCGACACTACACTCGCATCACAGTCGTTGCTGCCGGCTGAAAAATGTGTGTTTGGCGAATCTCAAAAATCGATAGAAAGTGAACGTATTATGTCCACCGGAACCTCTGAAGATGCTGAAAGAGAAGTCGATGTAAACATCCAAGGCCACACAAACAAGTAATTTACCAATAATTTACTTACCGGAAACCCTGTGTCGCTGCCATACTCTGGCTGTAGACATCACAGCTCGGGAGGCCCGCCTAACAGAATGATTATAAGCCGACTTCCTGCTGATGAAAGATCGTCTAAATGACAGCTACATCAAGAAATAAGCAAAAAACCAGGACAAAAATAACTTTGGAACGAAGTCGTTGGATGTCAACAAGTGTTCACATTCAAGTGCTCACCTGTGAAAGGATTTACTGCTCGCGCATATGGCAGAATGTGCAGCTCGCCATGGTTCAAAGTGGATGGAAAAACGGATAGCCGTGGCAAACTCAAGTATTCCTACACCCTCAAATGAAAGTCTACCTCTCGGTGCCGCTGTAAGACCAACGACAGCGGGCCAAGACCATAATCAAGGTGCCAAAGGCTCTCTATCAATGGCCGCCGGCATCCAAATCCACAACAATGTTCTTGCCGCCACCTCGATTGCCCTCCTTCCATTCATGAAATTGTATGAATCTCTAAATGATGCAGTTTGCGACCAAATGTCCATCTTGTCATCAATGAACACTAAGCTTTCAGCTCTGGATGTTTTCTCGCAAAACATATCCCAAAGACTCGACCAGGAAGCTGAAACCTCTCAAAAATGGCAATCACGGCTAAGTGAGGTAGCGCATCAAGAAAACAAAGACAAATCTGATTTGATTGAAGCAGTCATTGAATGCACAACATGGATGAGACATAATTTAAAGACAATGCAGTGGCCGACGGGTGTGGACCCTTGTGTGTACACAAAGGAGGGTGGTGATGTGCCACCAAATCCTTCAGAAAGACTGGTTCAGTCTACCAACCATCCAGTGTCTGGCATGACAAGGACTCTTGACATCAGCTCGTCTACCTTGGTCCACCCGGAAAACATCCCGACAATCGCAGCGCCTGCACAGAAAACAAAACTGATGCCAGCGAATCGCAAAGCCCAAAGTGGAAATGTGCCCTCAATGGCAGCTTGTGACACAGTCGATGGCAGTACTCCAACATCTGCTGCACCGCAACACGATAATGGGTTTACTGCGGCACAGAGACTATGCGACCATGAACCTTGATATTTGACAAAGAAAATTGTCTTATGGGATCTTTAAAAATGCATCAATACCACAATTATTGCCGAGGAAGTTTAAACAACCAAAATCTGGCGCGAAAAAGCACAATTAAAATCCTCTAACCAGAAACCAGCTGCCAAAAGAGCGTGTACAAATCAAGCAAAAAAAATGTATCAGGAATCTCGCGACCCCTCCTCGCCCTGATATATTTGTGCATGCTGGAAAAGATACACTGAAAAGCCAAACCATATCGAAAGATCCTGGACAAAACAATGATCCACCAAAATGTGCCTAAAGGGTGAGAGAAAATTCCGAAGAGGCGGAGGAAATATCCTCTGATGTCTCAATTGATCTATGTGAATTTTCAACCTACTCACTTGACGACGAAGGTGAAGCTTCTAATGAGACAGCTGGTGGAAAAGATCCTCCTTCTGCCATTCAAAGCAATGCTCATCCACCCAATTCTGGAAAGTTGAATGGAAGTGAGAAACAAAGTAGTGCAATTTCATAAAAGCAAAATTCTGAGAATATTGTTGAGCCTCAGGCAGACATATCTCATAATAATCCAGCTCAACAAAAGGCCAAATCACATCTAACTAGAAACAGTTCCATGGAGAAACTAAATCCTAAACAAACCATAGCACAGTTGTTGAAGCATGAGAGAAGAACAGCGATCAGCAACCAGAAACCAAACCCTAAGCCTGGCAGCGGTTTCTGGAGAGTGCAAATCGAAAATATTCTGAATGATCAAAGTAACGTCAACTTAAACAGACGTAACATACTAAAGTTACTGCACAGTATACCAAAGCTTCGCTCTACAAGATCAGATGATGTAGCATTGGTGGAATACATGTCTGAAGATCGGTCCTACTGGGTCACATTACATCTAAAATCAAAGTCAGCAGTGAAAACTATGTTGGACGCAAAAGATGACCTGACAATTTATGGTTTCCATCTGCAAGTTGTAGAGGCCAAACTCGTGGAGCAAGATCAGTCTTCCAAAAGCACAGCGATTCTAACATCTAACAAACAAAGAAGACAGGACTTATGGAAACAGCTTACATCAAAGCGACCCTCATTCGCTAATGGCCCTCAATATGCTACACGCCACTCATGTCAAGAGGCAAACAAGCACTAGCATATTGCAGACGACAAGGGACTCATCTACCTGTTGACGTTATGGAATACAAGAGGCTTTGCACATTTGTTCCAAGATCAATGACAGTTACTAAACCAAAATACCATAATTTTCCTTCAAGAAACATGGCTTTGTGATATCCCTGTTTGTGACGGCTATACAGTCTTGTTGAATCCTGCATGGAAGAATCTGTTTGGACGCCCCTTTTCCGGGTTGATCACGTTGATCAAAAATAGTTGCAACTGGAAAGTGGTCTCTTCCAAACATGTTTGTGCAAGCCACTACCCTACGATCATGCACCTCGGGTTCCGGCAAACATCATCTGCTTCTTATAATTAATGTTTATTGGTACCCAGCCATGATTTCTCAAGTAAAATTCATCTCAGCAGTAACTGCCTTGATTGATGACTGTTTGTTATCTTTTGATGACCCTGAAATAATAATATGTGGCGATCTAAATTACTCTTGGTTTAGTAGTTCAAAGGAGAGGCAAAAAAACAAGAGCTCAAATGGTGTTTCCCAGACGATGGACAGAGGCGAATGTTGGTCCAATGAATTAGCATTAAGAGCCTGCTCGATGTTGAATGGCTACACCAGAGGAGAAATTCCACCAGCTCCTACATGGCATCGAGGAGTTAGCTCCAAAACCCTCGACTATGTTTGGGCATCAAGAAACTTATTGGTCAAAATTACAAATCTTTCTGTAACAAGGACTATCAAAAGTGACCATGATGTTTTGGCTGGGACTCTCAAAATCGCCTCATGGAAGACACTATGAAAACCTCAACAGAAACAATTGTGCGAACAGAGTGCGCATCAATGCCACCCAGTTAAGCAAAATAACCACTGCCTTTGTCCATGCCAATGGCGATCTTGCAAATGTCAACTACACTCCGCTGTTCCATCAATTCTCTGTGAGAACTAAGACCTATAATGGAGATGCTATAAAACAAAAACATCCCTTCAGCCTCGTTGTTAGCAAAGCAAAGAAAGCACTACGAAAAGACTTAAGGCTCTTGAAAAGATCCCAAATTGGTAATGTTAGCGCCTTGATGAAAAACCAACGTCTCCGCTACCGCAACTGGGTAAAATCTTTTAACATCATGCGTGATCAAGAACAAGTGGAAACTATGCTCCAACTAATAACTCAGAAAGACAGTAGACACATCTGGGAAATCATAAATACTGGCTCGCTAAAACACGACTACTCTATGTCAAACGGGTGAATGGTGCTAAATGGGTTGAGCACTTCACCTCGGTATTCGACGACCTTGGATGCTCTTCTGTTTCTCTACATTCTGTCATCACAGCAAGTTGGAATGTCGTTGATTCACAAGAGGACATCGAAGCGGCCATCCACAAGTTAAAGAATTCGAGAGCGGCTGGCCCTGACGGGATCTCAAATGTGATGCTTAAATCTAATTGCCCTCTATGGGCAAGTTTCATCAAGGCCCTTTTTCAAAGAATTGCCATTAAGAAGGCTCTGCCTGAGTCTTGGACGAGCGCTGTCATGGTGCCAATATTCAAGAAGGGAAATCGGGATGATCCTGCCAACTATCGCCCAATTGCCCTTCTTGATACCATAGGAAAGGTATTTGCATTGTTTCTTCAGAAATGCCTTACGTGCTGGGCTGAAGAGGCTGGTGTTGTTGATGAACGTCAAACTGGGTTCACAAAAGGCGTTTGCGTGGTGCTAAACCTGCTCCTCTTGAACATAACCAAATTGTATGCAATGAAGCAGCAAAAAAAAGCTTTTATAGATCTGCAACAGGCCTTTGACTGCAGAAATCGGCAACTACTAAGGTCAAAACTTCAAGCTTGGAGCTGTCCCAGTGACCTGTTGCAACCGCTAATAGCCCTACATACAAACACGTCAATTTGTGTACGGCTGAACGCACAAGGCGACTTATCTGAGGAAATCCCGACAAAGAGAGGGGTCAAGCAAGGCCGCCCACTAGCAGCTCTATTGTTCAAACTATTCATTTTTGACCTGCCTGTCCTAATCGAGCCAAGGATCTTCCCCCCTACAATAAACAGCCATAAATTAAGGTGGGTCATTTATGCCGATGATATTGTGCTTCTAGACACGACCCAAATTGGTCTTCAAAGACTGCTTACGGCTCTCCAAAGATACTGTTAGACAAATTACCTTTTAATTAACACCATGAAATCGAAGACAATGACATTTGGTACCTCTAACAACATGCGTAACAATACATTTGTTTTGCGTCTAAACAACAAACCACTGGAATTAACTAGCAGTATTCGCTACTTAGGAATACTGCTGAATTCCTCAGTCCGAGAGTGGGAGTGGACACAAGACCTATCTGCTCGCATGACAATGTTTGCCATACAGGGGGCTAAATTGCATGCCTCTTATGGCAAATTCACCCTGAAACCAGTCTTGACTTTCTATTTCAATAAAAATTGGTTCCAGCAATCTCGTTCGATAGTAAAGCAGGCTGGAACATCTCCTACGATATCTGATCTAAATTGGAAGGAAAAAATTGGCGAAAGGTGCCGAGACTACCTTCAAACATCTCAATATCAGCCATTCGCTACAAGTTATGTATAGAGTCACTATATAACATCGTCTTGTGGAAAGCTATATCCGCCCTTTGTAAAATCCGACTTACAGCTGGCGCAAGACCCTATGAAATATTAAATACAAAATCAAATCATCCAACTGCCGACTTGTTGAACACCTGGGAAGCAAAATATGCTACTCAATAACGAAAGAGGCCGGAGTATCGTTGGAGTTGTTATTGTCAATACCACAAATTGCACACAAAAAATTGCGCCAATATAACTGGATTCTAAACGATGATGCTAAAAAAAAACTAGCTTCGACGCAAGATTTTGGATCGTAATGCACAACCTAGACGTAACTCCAAAATACTTAAGCAAATTTACTTCACGTCATCATCGCGACATGTTTCTAAGGCTGCGTCTCAATCTCTATAAGACAAAAGAGATATTAAAGTTAAAACGGGATCCGCTGACTTTATATAATCAATGTCGCTTTTGCAAGCAATCAATAGAATCAATCAAACATCTAGTGATCGAATCTACCGAGATTTCCTCCCAGCGGTCGCTGCATTTTTGCACTTTGCTCCATAAAATGACAACATGGAGGAGTGGTGGAGCTATCTGATGGCAGGTACCAATACCCGCTTGATTTGTGCTGTAATTAACTTTATGGACGCCTTATTGGTAACTGTCTAATTAGTTATGACCACATGATTCTATAGTATGTTGTCTTTTGTCTTTATTGTCTTTTTTTCTGTGGATAGAAATGTAAAGTTTGTCTTTCTTTTTGTACTAAACTAATGTTACTTAATAAAAAATAAAAGAAATAAAGGTATATATATATATATATATATATATAAGCAAATATATGCACAGTATGGACAAGGGGGCAGGTTAATGGAAAAGTGCACAGAGATTCCGCAAAGCCTGCATGCAGAGAATGACTCTATGAGAACCTGCACACAGATGTTATTCTGCACGTTACACGAATTCATGGAATTGTTTGCGCAAAGTAACTGTATTTGCAAGTTGTGGCCGGAACGCCCCCAACACACCCCCACGCAAAGCAAAAACAGCCAGAACAGCTACTTTTGCGTGCTCCGTTTAGCGTGAATACATGCACCCTTCAAACAGTAGCAGGCCTGTATCTCGGGGACCTTGCACAGGGTCTCCTGTAACTGTTACCGGCACCCTGATAACATGCTTATGATTTATCATAACTCGTGTAGAAACTCAGAAAATCAGCATTCGAACCACTGTAAACCATTCAGGCATGCTGTTACACTGCGTACGCGCACCCCTAAGACAGATCGGAACCCCGGCTGCATATACGCACCCCTAGATCTGACACCCAATCTTACCTCTGTGTAGTGAATCCTGTGCGCAAGTGTCTGTACGCCTGCCTCCAGGTGGCAGATAGCATGAGGGCTTTGCATGGGCATTTCCCTGTCCAGAGGTTGCACACTCGGATCCATGAATATGTATATCCACGCAATAGTGGGCATGCCATCAACTGCCTGTGACCCATCTCTCATAACACCCACATATTCCCTTGTTTTTCCTCATTTTCCGACTTTCTCCCCTACATTGCCCTCTGCGCAAGCCATGCCCACGCACTGTGTAGTGTCTTGTACAAGGCACTCAGCAACAGGCAGTGATGTGTTGAGGCTGCGTGAAGTCCCTGCAAAGTACGGAAAAGTATTGCACAGTCGATTCCATGAATTGCGCTCTGAGGCCGACGGGCATGCAGCGCTTTACAAACATTTAAAATAAATAAATAAAGAGATCGTAAACGGGATTTCGCACGTGGTTTGATGCGTAAAGTCCATATTTTCCATGCAGATAATCCATTAATCCAACATAAGACTTTACAAGCTTCCCTCACACCCTCACACAGAGAATAGCTACAGCATGGGCAGCAGCGAAGCAGATGTCCCTCTCATACAATCAGGGACTGCAAGAAAGATGGTATTGCAAGCTCACTCACTTAAAAACTGCCTATGGCAGGTAGATTGCAAGCTCCCGCACACCCAGCATATGCAGAGCATGTACAAAACCTTATCAAGCTTCTTTCACAGATACAAATGATGCAATGTATTCAGAGCAAAGTCAGTGCAAGGTTTCCTTGCATGCACAATACAGGTATAGATTAGCGCATATGCAGGGTAAGTCAAGCTTTCCTCATAGCTCATGAGGCACAGGTAAGGGCTTTACTCACAAAAACGATTTGCCTGATGTTGCAGCTCCTTGATAAGCAGCTCTTCACCATTTTATTTAACGCAAGTTCAAAATAAATAAAGACAATTATGGCACTGTATTAACTTCCTCCCCACCACTCTTAGGCATGTCCTAAGTAACTGTAGTTACTGTCATTCCATTCTCCTAGGCCCAGAATGTCAGTGAGTAAGAGAAGTTTTACACAACATGAAGGGCAGGTTTTGATACCTTTTATTGGACTCACCTAAAAAATGACTGCACAAAGTATTAGTTTTCAAAGTTTCACAGTCCTCTTCATCAGATAGTGGAGAGTGAAATAATTCACAAGGAGAAAACTACAGCACAGTTTGTTCTCAAAGTGAAGGAAAACATAAAAATAAAAACACATTTTTACAAACATCATTGGCTGAAAGAACAGTAGGCCTGTAATGTGGGCTTGGAAACTGCTGTCTTATCTAAAAGACCACAAAACACCTGGAAGCAGAGAACATACAACGGTTTGGAAACAGTACACATTTCTATCTGAAAGTTGCATTTAATAAAACAACTAAAAATATATATTTTTCTCATGCAACTGTCACCTTACACCCAGGCAGTGTTAAAGTGAGCCCCAGTAGTTTCTTTAAATTACTGATGTTATTTTAAAAGTCTCAGTGAAATGAGAGGTTAAAACATATAATTAAGAAACAGGGTCGATATTGCATTTCCCTCACACAGAGGCTAAACATGTGTTCTACAGCCTCTATGTTGTGTCAGGCCATTGCAGTGGTTTTAATGTTTCTGCTAGGGTTTGCTGGCTGGAGTATAACATGACACTACAAAATATGCTCGAGAAATCACTTAAGCAGTATCCGATGTTGTCTCCAATAGATGCAATTCATGAACAGTGTGCAGGAGCATTTTCATGATGCCTTTTCCCACAATATTTATATTCAAGTTGTGAGGGTGCAGAAGTAAGGCTTGGACACAATGGTGACATATTTTGAATAGAAACCTATTCAAGAAAGGGTTGGAAACATGTCTCTCTGTCTCTAAAACTAAGAGGAGTTTCCATGCCTCAAAGAAAACTAATGAAATTATCAGAATGTCCAAAACTAAAAAGTCCATCCCTGTCATGTCCCAAAAGCCTACTTCTGTCCCTAACACTAATAACTCGAACCAACTGTGCAAGGATGAGCTCTTCTAAAGGTAAAGTGTTCATTGTGTTTCCAACTAATATAAATGTTCCAGGTCTCTCTGCAATCAAAAACCGATGAAATTAAGAAGACTCCCAGGCTAGGGTCGTGATCCTTTCCCATAGCTTCCTTCTTGTTCTACTTTCTCTCCTTTCAGAGCTCTCAGGCCTCTATTGTCTTAGGGAAATGTCACTGGATAATTCACAAGAACAGATTTCTTGAATCCACACTGCTTTATCCCACCACCTTGGCACACTCCCTTTGCCAAGCGAAGGATTCCTTTTTGATTAATTATTCTTCTCTCACTTTGGGTGTGGGTCCCAGACTTGCAGTATTCAGAATGTCTTGATTTACTCGTCTGCCAAGCAATTGTCCTCTTATGGACTTGGGTACAGGTCCCAGACACACAATGCTCAGAACAGCTTGGTTTACTCTCTTGCCAAGTAATTATCTTCTCATGGCCCTGGGTCTCGGGTCACAGACTCGCAATATTCGGAATGGATTTAAGTTTATGTCTTTCATATGGGTGCGGATCCCCCATTAGCAATGTGACATTGTATCTGCTTGGTCTGCGCCCCGGATAAGAATAAAACTCTTACTGGTTTGCTCCTTTTTGAGTTAGAGTCCCAAACCCTCTTTTTCTTGGTTTCTTATAAGACTGTGGTTCCCAGGCTCACACTTCATTCCCAGGGTCCCAGACCCTTTTATTCCAGATTCTGCTTTGACCCCCTTGCTTCCCTGGACCTCCAGCACCTCTCGGATAACCCACATTCCTGTATATCTCTTTCGTGCAGGTATCAGCGTTTCCCGAGCAGCTGATTCCTTTCTCGAGGCTCTGTGAGCGTTGAGGTCTGCAGCAGCTCTGCGGATGTCTGCTTCTCCCCAGATGTGCATCCTCCCTCTCTGGCATTTTGCCAGTACCTTGTATGTCTGGAGGTTTGACTCAGCAATAGCCTGAGCAGTCCTTCCGTCCTGGACCATGTTCGAGTGTTCCCTCTCCTTCTCTCACGGCTTCCCTTCTGGCTCTCATTTGCTCGGCCAGTGCACGGCTGACCAATTCCATCCTAAGAGACAACTCTCTCTCAGTGTCTCAGCTGAGCTGTCTTTGAACTCCCGCGCTGGATGTTTGAATTGCTTTAGGTCAATGACACTGTGAGAGTCTAGAGCGCTCACTCTGCTTCTCCAGAGTGTTCCTTGGTCTCCTGGTCATCTTATTCTTCACAGTGCTCAAAACAGAACCACAGGTAGCATACTTTGCATTTTCCGATGTTTTAGCCTTTTCAAGTACATTAGGTTGACTAACTTGACAATAGAACATATTTGTCCCATTAAAATAGGGGGAAGGGGGATTTAACATTGGAGAAGGGTTTAGATATATTGACGCAAGGTATACCGCTTTCTCTGAGAGTGGTTGTCCCCAATCTCATAATGGGCTTTCTCCCCCATGTAATCATCCCTCAGTGCATCACCCCAGGGGTGTTATTGTACTGTGGACGCACCATCCCCTGGCCCCATGGGAGATGGGACGTCATCCTTAGATTCATCACAAAGTATATAAAACATGTTCATGCTGGCTGTGCCCATACATTTTCATGCTGGTTGCACGATACCTGCCACCATTCACATATCAGAACATACTCATCGTTGCGTATAATGCCAGTAATTATATCCTAAGAAAACATGTCCATGCAGGCTCTGCCAATACATTAAAGTATTACCATCTAAGAACATATTACTGCTGGCTGTGTCATTAAAAAGGTCATGCCACAATAAGAAAACATATCGAGACTGGCTGCACCAATATAAACCAATCTCGCCACAGAAGCACACTCATCACACTTGCTTTACCCTTGATGCCAGTAAAAAATGTAATGCAATGCCACATCATAAAATATATTCAGATTGGTTGCGCCAAAAGTAGGCCAGTTTAACCACGTAATACAATTAAAATGTCTGATTTACTCTTGATGCCCATTAAATCATGCCATGCCACAGTGAAGAATATATCAAGACTGGTCCACCAACACCGTAATAACAAAATGGGCATCAAGAGTAAAAGAAACATGAATAATGTTTTCTTTACTCCTCATGCCCATTAAAGCATGCCATGATACAGTACCAATATATAGGGACTCATTACACGGACGGCGGTGGACCAAGGTGCTGTTAGCACCTTGGTCCATGCTGGTAAAATACTGCCACCGCCTTGGAGGAAAGGGGAATTACCGCCCTATTCCAAGGTTGGTGGGGCGGTATTTGCCCCTTCCCCCATTGCCCTTCCCCATTCCCATTTTTGCCCCATAGGGCATAATGGGAATGGGGAAGGTGCTAATCACGGCACCGCAAATTGCGGTACCGTAATTAGCTCCCTGGTCCCATTGTGGGTTGGTTTTTAACGCCTGCAAAAAGCAGGCGTTAAAGTCTCCAACCCGCAAAGGGACCTCGTATTAAGGCAGAAAGGGTTAACGGTCACCGGTACCATTAACGGTGACCGTTAACCCTTACCGCCCTCCGTGTAATGAGGCCCATAGACAATGTTGGCCAGTCTTGCCATGTAGTAACACTAATCATGTTTGCTTTACTCTTGATGCCCATTAAAATTTTCCATGCCACAGTATCAAAATATATACAGACTGTCCCAGCAATGCAGCATATTTTACCACATAATAACATTTATCATGTTTCATTTACTCTTGATACCCATGGAATGCAACAACAAGTCCTGGCATACCCCAATCCTCACAGTGAAGTTGAGATTAAGAAATGGTTTTGACATTTCAGGTTTCTTACCATTCCATTCAAGGAAATGTGAACCTTCTGCCATCCCTCCCTTTAGCTTGATCTACTGTTCTCACTCTCCTCCTTCACACCTGACGTCTCCTGCACTAACACTGTCTTCTCCAGCTTCCAAATGCTACTATATGACTCATTTTCCCCTCACTCCCCACTGCTAACTTTCACACCTAAGTCTCAGTGTCCTCAACAATGTATCACCCCATTCATACGCTCTCTCTGCTCAGACATACTTTGGCTTCTGTTCAAATGGAGGTGCTCCCACTCGCATGAGCACCTGAAGCACTACCTCTCGGCCCGGAACTCTCTCAAGTCCTCTCTTGATAGAGTGAAAATGGATTTCTACCTCATCATCACTGACTCTCACCCCAACCCTCCTCGCTGGCTCCAAGGAACCCTAAACTCACTCCTCACTCCTACGAAACCTAGGCCTATCAACTCCACTCTCGCAGCCAATGACCTAACTGAATACTTCACTGCAAAAATCTAAAAATCTAAAAAGACTCTCTCTTGACCTTCCTCAAACTCCCTCCTCCTACAGTTTACATGCTGCCTAATGCACCATCATCCTCGGCCTCAACCTCCCAATTTAGTCACACTAATACTGTAGAAGTCCTTTCTCTACTGATGAAGGCTACCCTCACTTGTGCCCATCAGACCATATTGCTCTTCAGCCAGTCAAGCCTATTTCACCTTTAGTGGCATCTCACCGTCCTGAACTTTTCAAACTGTCCTACTCGGCTTGCTTTCCCTCTATTTTGAAAATGGCCACAGCCTCCCTCTTTTACAAAAGCAAGGAGCTGACCCAAAACTAGCAGCTAACTTTCACCCTGGGTCCCCCTTCCACACTACTATAAAGTGCTTGAAAGGGTTGTGTTCAACCATATTGCTAATTCCTTTGACATCCACAACTTCCAAGAACCCCTTTAATCAGGTTTCCGCTCTTGTCTGTCACTCTACGGAAACTGCTCTCTTTAATGTCTCCAAGCGCTACAACCTATCCTCAATCCTAATTCTCATTGACCTGCCCACAGCCTTTGGCCCTGTCAATCATTCTGATCTCCTTAATAGTTTGTTTGTTTGTTTTATTCACTTATTTATAATAATATTATATATTATAGTCTATTTATTCTTGGGATTCTCAATCAAGCTCTTGCATGCATTGAAGCCTGGAGCAATAACAACTCTCAACTCACTCCTCTAACCGTTGGTGTTCCGCAAGGCCATGCCTTGAGTCCTCTCCTCTTTAAAATCTACACCTCTGCTCTTCTGGCACTAATCTTCTCCTTTGGGTTCACATACTCTTCTTCCGAGACGACACCCAAACCTTCTTCTCTTTTCCTTAACTCTCCTCTGATCTCTCTATCAAAATTACAGTCTCTCTGCAATTAAATATTGGATGGCAGCACACTCTCTGATTTTAAACTCTACCAAAACAGAGGTGCTCTACTTCCTTGCTAAATACTCTCTCTCACCTCTTCCCCTGCCCATCTTGTTCCCACCTGACACTCTTCCCTACTCCTCTTCAGCTAGAAACCTTGCGTCATCTATGACCCTTCTCAATCCTTCTCTACTTTAATCTCCAAAACTGCAATGATGTCTCGCTTCAACCCCCTCAATATTAGGAAAGGCAGGTTCCTCCTTCCTTTGAACACCCCAACCATCTCTTAACAACTCCTGTCTTCTCTAAACTGGACTACCATGCCAGCATATGACCCAACAATGCTTTCTGTACTCTCATCAAGATAATTAACTTCTCTTCCAGGACTCTGTTTGAACTACCTAATTTCTCACCTCCTTCCTCGTACTTCCTCATGCCGTCACAGGGCTGGATGGCTGTCGATGCAAGATTCAAATTTCTTCTCCTGGTTCACACATCTATCCACAATAACGCACCACTGCGTCTCTCCTCCTCTATCCAATTCTATAAGCCTTCTGGTAATCTCTGCTCTGCCTCCTCGACTACCCTTGTGGCACCTCGCCCTCCCTGTGGGTCCTCTTGCTTCCACTCTTTCTCTCTTCTTGCTCCACTTGCATGGAATTCTCTTTCCCCAGACATCTGAGAAACAGTCCACACTGATTTGTTCAGAACCAAACTAAAAGCCTACCTCCTGGTCTCTGAGTTACCCTTCTAACCTAACTTTCATCTGCCTTCTAGCTAACATGTTTCCTTCACCTCTAACCTGTCTTGTAAAAGAAAAGAGAATATCGAGGCTGAGTACCCCAAAAGGAAATACACCAACACGGGCTTACAAAGATACACAGATCTTTATTCTACAATTGAACAGTTTTCAAAGGACAAAGCAACAGATAGCTATCAGGCCCTCAGTACAACACAGCGAATACCAGCCCTGTTCGGTGTGTGAAGTGAGTGGGACTGTACATCAGAACATGCATACTTTTATACAGTTCATGATGTCCAGCCCATCTGCAAGTTAACTATTCCTCGGACTAGGGGTTCATGCCGAGTTCGCTCCTAATTTATGCATCTATACATTTATGGATTATCCTTAATACATACTCCAATAGGTTACAATAGCAACAGTGTGTCTTTGGATTCTACATTAAGCCTTCGTACATATTTTATACAATGTAGTCAAACAAGTGTACACATTCAGCATTTGAACAGTATTGTGCTTAATATATGTTCATGGATTAGTATTGTTGGCACAGGTAATCCTCAATCTACAGGTCAACGAAGGACAAGGTCTCATTACATGACCCTAACATTTGGCCTATGGGCAGTTTAAGCATCAACTCGTATGCAGAGGTCAAGACGGCCATGTTACGAACAGAAGAACACTGTCCACCATCTTAGAACACTGGGTGACTTTGGAGTCAGAATCAAAATGGCGCATGAATCTAAAATGGCGGCTGAATCGAGCTAAGGTCAGAACCTTGCAACGTGGGTTTCTTCGCAGAGCGATGGGTTTAGGCCAATATATACAATAAAGGAGGCACAATATGATTTCCCGTCTTACAGTTTCCGTACCTCACTTTCTATGCCAACGCTCTAGCACTTCATCCAACATGGTCACATCCATAACACAGTTGGCCGTACCGCCTAACTACACTGGTTAATGTTGGTTATCCTTTATCTATGTATGTCCATCCATGTATTGTCACGAGTTACTGTTCCATTTGTTCCCCTCCACAACCTGGTCAGAATGCCACTCAAACTCACCCCATTGTAAGAAGTTCACATCAAATCTGATATCTTTTATTTTGTGATCAAAAGAGCATGTTTTCCTCCATGTATATAAATAAATAAATTGACCAACAGATGAATCAATAAGTACATGTTTTTATGGCCATCAAAGGTAAAGCAAACATGATAAGTGCTAATACGTGGAAAGACTGTTGTAACACAGTAAAATGGGCATCAAGAACAAAGCGACAATTATCATGTTTTTGCTTTACTCTTGATGCCCATTCAAACATGCCATGCCACAGTAACAAAATATATACAGACTGGGCTAACAATGCAGGCCAGTGTTGCCAAGTATAAACATTTATCATGTTTTCTTTGCTCTTTAACACCATAAAAAATGTAATGTAACTATGGGGGTTGGGGGTGTTATGCCAGGACACAAAATTGCAGCCTCATCCCCGCCCCTAACCCCCTGCACGCCCCTGTCTTCCCCACATGCAAAGGCAGGCTCAGCCCAGGGCACACACGCATTCATATTAAATCCTTCATTTAGTTCTTGCGCCAAAATGTGCAGGGAGGTGCAGAAGCACCCTGTTAGGTGCATTTAGGCCTGGAGTTCCTCAACCTTTATCCCCAATGCACCATGCAAGGCTGGGGGAGCAAAACGTTCCCCAGCTTTGCATGGCCCTTTGGGCATGCATGCGGGCAACTAAAACTGTTAACGGGAAAGCACATTTCCCTTTGACAGTTTAAGCCAGGCCTGGAGCACTTGAGAGCACTTTCTCTGGTCTGGCTTTGGATCGTACATAATGTATGATGCGCAGGTTGGCGCCCCACCACCCTTTATGGAGGAGCCGCTCCTGGGATTAACCCACTTTGGTTCCAACTATTACGAGTATATTTAAGCAGGAGTACAAGGACATGACATGATTTGAATGATATTTTAACCTAAAGAGGAGAACCCTAATTATCCTGTTGGGGTTGGCTAGGGCACCATATGAATTAATAACAAAGAAATCCCAAACAGCTGAAATGTATTTGAGAACACCTGTAGAAACATCTCATTTGTTATCAACAACAGGACAATATAATCCTTGTATGATAGAATTCTTCTGATATGAACCCACACAAACAAACTGATATGCTCAATTCGTTTTTATGTACTTCAATGTCAAAACAGGAGGAGAAAAAGACTTCTCAGTGTAATCACCATCACCTCATGAGAAACATGTAGGCTACATATCCCACTTTATAAGAAGGCATTGACTAATAAACAACCAAAGTGAATGATTATACATACATTGCTTAGTTGATTCAAGTCTCAAAATCCTCTTTTAGTGAGAAGGATACCAATTACAAAGTAGACAATCACGCCCAACATGGTTCATCCCTTCACAGTAAATATGGAATCTTCCTCAGTGGCCAAAAACAATTTTGTGTGATGCAAAAAGAAAACCTAAAAAATAACAAATCAGAGGAAAATATATTAATCTAAAAAATGAGAATTTAAAGTAATTGCAGTAAAAGGAAACATTCTCTTTTACTGGCACTCAAAGTTTAAAGAATGTATAATAAAGATGTAAGATACCAACTGTTGTAAATACCAACTGATAGGGTACTACAGGTGCCCTCAAATGTGTTTCAGCTGTTTGGTGTTTCTTTGTTATTAAATGATTTGAAGGATGAAATATGCTTTCTTTACGCCCAGGGCTCCTTCATTCAATATAGGGGTTGAGTGGTAGTCTGACATGGGCTAACATTCTTAGGATGTTGGACAGGAGTGGGCTAGGAACCAAAGACCCCTGGAATTTGTTTCATGATGGCCCCATATTACCACCCCATATTACATTGTGCATGCCAAAATAAGATCCGAATTGTGTGTGCGGCCTGCAGCAACATACAACATTCTGAGTGATCTCAGAAAAGAGGCCCATTGTTCAAATTCCCACAAGGAAATCTACAGAGCTTCCTGTACCCATTTTGGCAAAGTTGTTGGGGTTTGGTGTGTTTATTTTCTTCTTTACTGTAAAAACAAAAAACAAGAAATCAAAGCCTCAAAACCACCAAAATAATCTAAAGAAAGTTCATGAATACTCTCAGAAAATGGTGTACTGCACTTCATTTAATTCCTTTGCTTTTTCATTTCAGGTGTTCCTTCAAGGAAGGCCCTGGATCGCAATAATCTAAGCAGACACCTATTTGCACAGTTTGGAGTAGGGGTGTGGGAAGGAGGGACAGTGATGGTCAGCAGTTTAGGATTTTCTTTGTGATTTTTCTATTAAACAAAATCACGAAAACAAATATCTACCTTGTCTGGAACTGGACATATACCATGGGAAACTCTGATGTTCCTTTTTGTGGAAATTGCCAGTACACAAGAACATCTGCATTGCAATAATTCTTTCAACTCAGTGGTTTGGAGATAGAATGACTCCACGAAAGACCCAGTATTTCTGTTGTCATGTGAAAATGCCAGCACACAGCTGTGTGCTCTGGAACTTGCACTACTCTACAAATGGCCCCAATGTTCCAACTGTAAATCCAGTACATATGCAACACTGCCTATAAAAAGCTGTTTTCTCCGTTGCCTGGAACGAATGCGTGAAAGACCTGACCAACAGTACTATGATAAAGCCAGTCCACTGGACCCTTAACCTTACAATGTCCCATTTCCCGTGGAGCTTCAAATACTCTATGAAAAACCACAACATTCCATTGGTAAAACACAGGTACATAGACCCAATGCATCAAAACAGCTGTTTGCTCTGGAGCATGACTCACGCCTCTTTAGTCCCATTTCACTCCCCCATCAGAAATAACCGTACCTACTCCACATTTACCTTCGCAGATATTCGGCTCACCTTTTCGGTTAACATCACCCCATTGGTCTCCACCGAACTGGCCCACAGAACCTGGGTACTTCATGTGAAGAAATGACTATTGCTCTGCGGGAGAACAGGGATGTGTGGTGGCCACCTTCTCGGCCACACACAACTAATAAACCAGCAGTGCTCCCAATCAGAGATAAAACAAGCACAGCCTGACATGAATACCTCCTTCTCCTCCGGTAGCACAGGCAGAGTGCCGGTGATATCTTCAGGAGGGGTGTGAGCTGATAACAGAAGCAAACTTAAGAGCGTATGAACAATGATTTCAAATTAAAAAAGACTAATCAAGGTTCTATAAAAATATAGGGACTTTAATAAAACAATCAATGCAAACAAACTAGTAAAACACTTTCTTTGGAGGCCCTGGCCCTGTTCAGGCAATGCTAACTCTTTGATTTCACCCAACCAACCACTGACAGGGACAGATGAAGGCAATGAAGAGGAGGCCATATCAATTTGTTCATGAGGTTTAATAGTGATACTGCAGGCATCATCGCAGTACCCAGGTGGGCGGGACCAGACTGATATGCAAATGGGTATTTCTCATCTTTGAAAAGTGAAATAAGCTAAAACATGGTAGTAAACCCTCCTGAGTGGGAACCTACCCAGAGAACTGGTTATTTGGCCGTGTTTGTTGTTGTTAGAGAGGCTCCCAGACCTTTGTTTGTATGTTTAGGGACTTGGGGTTTCCCCCTAAGTTACCCTTGGTAATCCAGATGTGGACCCATTGCTCACTGTGCATAGAGAGGCACATGTTCACCTCACTGATGAGGTCCAACAAGGCCGAATCACGTGCCTGGTATTGCTGTTGTTACTCTTTTTCAGAGGAGGATTTCCTAAATTTCAATGCTGGACTGCCCAGGTGGGCAGGACGAGACTTATATTCAAATGTATATTTCTTCGCTGTGAAAGGTACAGTGAGCTAAAACATGGTTGTAGACGCTCTAGAGTGGGAACCTACTCAGAGAACAGGTTATTTGGCCATTTTTGTTCTTGGCAGAGGGGCCCTCAGACCATTGTATGTATCATCACACTACTAGCCCTGTCTTCAGTGCAAGGACTGTTCCATTGAGAACTGAGAACCACATTTGGCTACCACCTGCATCAGTCACTTGCATCAGAGAAGAAGCATTTACAATATTGCTTGTCAGTCACACTACAGCCTTCAAAGTAGTTAATCTGTGTGTCCCACACATTGTATGATGTTTTGCAACAAGCCCCACCACCTGAATGTACTCAGCTCAGACAAGTGCGGGTACATCAAAGAACGCATGTATCCATTTGGTCTCTAGACACTTACAGGGTAATTCATAGAATTTCGCACAAAAGTGGCGCACGCGGCTGGCGCACAGTGTGCGCGTGCGAATGTCGGCACCAGCCGCATGCGCTAAAATCGATTTCCCCGCACAGCGTATTCATGGATTTTAGCCTCCAAAACCAGCCGTGGCGCAGAGTGGCGCAGCGACCCTGCAGCAGCGCCAGTTACGCCCCCAAGAACGCCCTCGCGCAAGGAAAAGCCATCAAAATTCCCAATTCAGCGCAAAGGGCTGCGCTAACCCTTGACCAGTATACAGGGCTGCCAAACAGCAAACGCCGAGCGGGGAACCTGTATTACTGGGGTGCGCAGGAAGTTGCACACGCAATTTCAGCAGGGTACGTGTATTACTGGGGTGTGCGGGAAGTTCCACACACGATTTCAGCAGGGTACGTGTATTTCTGGGGTGCGGGGAAGTTTAACACGCAATTTCAGCAGGGTAAGTATATTACTGGGGTGCGTGGGAAGTTCCACACGCGATTTCAGCAGGGTACGTGTCTTTCTGGGGTGCAGGGAAGTTTAACACGCGATTTCAGCAGGGTACTTGTATTACTGGTGTGCGCGGGAAGTTCCACACGCGATTTCAGCAGGGTACGTGTATTTCTGGGGAGCGGGGAAGTTTAACACGCGATTTCAGCAGGATATGTGTTTTTCTGGGGTGCACGGGAAGTTCCACGTGTGATTTCAGCAGGGTACGTGTATTACTGGGGTGCGCGTGAAGTTTCACACATGATAGGCCCTGTGCGAGTGGGGTACGTGTATTTCGGGGGCGCAGGGGAGTCCTACACGTGAATTGCCAGTGTGGGTCCTCCCAGGTGTTCACTCTACACCCTCCAAGGCCCCTGCAGGCAGCCCACACCACAGGGGACTACCCTGCATCCCATGTCATGTCCCACAGGCAGCCCATCCACCATGGGCATGCCCCCCCAGCCAAGCCACATGTCACCTTGCACTAGTGATCACCAATGCATTAACCCCTTGCGCCCCCACCCCCCAGCAGTGCAGGGCACCTGCCAGCAGGCCCCCACTCATGTCCCACTCATGTCCCCTTGCACCCCAACCCCCCAGCAGTGCAGGGCACCTGCCAGCAGGCCCCGACACATGTCCCCCAGCCAACACGTCATCACAATCTAGATCCCTGGCCCTTATGGCCAGCCTCCACAGGCCAAAGACCCACCCAAGTTTTGCATCCACCCACATAGAAATGCCAATTACATGATACAACCCCAATGGCAAGTATGTAAATGAACACATGTCCGTCACACACACACAATGGGTGCAAGTGAATGTCAAAACCCATATCATGACATGCATGAAACCAATGAGATAATACCACAAATGGAAGTATAAAAAAATATATATTAAAGATAACATGAACGTAAATCAAATTAAACACACAACAATGGGAATAGCAAAAGAAATGGTCCATGTCCGATAAATAATGAAAATCAAGAAAACATAAGCAAAAGAAATCCAAAAAGAAATGTTTTCCAAAGTCACAGTCCAAAAAATCAAATCCAAGGGAAAATAAAAACCATTGCTCCATGGTGAACACAAAAAAAATATTAAAAAAGATGAATCCAATGTAGAACTATGTACAATTGAAGAATCCAAGGTCCATGAGCCCAACTTAAGAAATGAAACCTACCAAAAACTACTACCTAATAAAAAAAACTATATACAAAAATGTGGTGCATTGTCCAAGCGGTCCAAAATAAAGAAAAAACGAAAGGAAACCTAATACTAACTAACTATTTACAAGGGCAGCGGGCAAGTCCAACGGCTCACTTGTTGATGTCCCGGGCCAGGGCATCATCGAACTCCTGCTCGATGTCCCGGAGGCGGTCCTTTTCCATGGCCCTGAGGGTTCGCAGGGACGATGACATCTGGATCTCCAGGTCCCTGCGAATGGCCTCGAGGCACTCGGCCCACCTCAGGGCCCTACGCATGGAGTTCTCCGCCCTGACCATCGTGAGCCGTGCCTCTTCCGCCCACTGCCGCTCCGCATCTATCTGCTGGCCCAACCGCAGCCACACGGAAGACACTCCCATTCCTGGGTCCTCCTGCCCTATGGCCGATGCCTGCCCCTCCGATGTTGATGGCCCCGAGCCATCATTGCTCCCACCTACAGCCTGCTCCTGCTTCTGCTGCTGCTGCTGTCCATGTGCCCTGTCCGATGGTGCCTGCACATCCTCCATCTGCTGGTCTCCAGTTGCGGTGTCCACCCCTGCTGGACCGCCAACTCCCGACTGTGGCAGGGATGGGATCTCCACCAAGGTGGCTGTGTTGGTCAGGCCAGGTCCACAGGGGGCCCTGGTGGAATCTGGGCCAGAAGACGATGTGGAGAACGACCGGTGCATAGCCTCCACAGAGGAGGAGAGGTCCGCCAGAGTGTGTGTCACATGTAGGAACCCACCGACCAGGGCCCCTCCCAGCTCTTCGTAATGGCGTGCGTTCTCCGCCCAGGAACAACGCACATCATCACGAATGTCACGTGTGCGCAACGCGACACCCACCAGGACGGATCCCATACGGTCGCGGGACCCCTTGCCCGCAGGTAGTGGAGAGGCAGGTGATATGGCACTCTCCCCTACCTGCGGACGGGCCTGGGACAGGGCCTCCCAGCTGGTGCATGATGGTGCAGTCACAGGATCAAGGACAGCGACATGCACAGGCCCCTCTGCGGTGGCCTGTGCTGCCTCCTGACCCTGGCCCTGGACTGCACCACTTGCACCAGTGGTACTACCCCCACCAGGCCCCATGTGCGGCTCAGTAGCGGGCTCCTCCTCCTCTGTGGAGACCACCAACCTGGATGTCTCCACACTGTCTTCTGCCATTGGAAGCCCCTGTGGGGGCTCACCCGGCCCTTCCGCCACAGCCATTGTGGCAGACGCGGCACCAGCCCCCTCACTCCCGGATGATGGTAATTCCTGGGAGGGTGGCTGGGCCATGCGTCGCCGTCTGGTGGAGGCATCCCCGCCGCTTGGCTCCACAGCGCCGTCTCCGCCCTCTTCTTCACTTGACGCTGCGTAGAGGGAGACATAGAACACAAGCATCAGGGTACAGCACAAAATACCCTAGACAGGAAGCAATAACACATGAGTGGCACTGTCAAATGTCACTTCCATCCTGTCCTTCCACAACACATGGGTCAATGCATGCAACACACATGCAGAAACACTCCTGGCGCCTGCAATCAACATCAACACCCATGTACAAGGGCCCCTGTAAACCAAGATGTTGCCTTCAAAGTCACATGCATCCATGGCGTTTCAAAGTCAAACACACACTTCTCTGGTGCACACACACACACACACACATGCACCATACATGTATATGACACATGTTGCATTAAACACATGCACCTACCATGTGGTTCACACATAACTGGTCCCACATGCATGACCATGATGTCCCTGCACACACACATCCATACATGGCCTATGTCACACATACAGGCAAGTATCAGACTACCAGCACACTGCAACATGCCCTGTCTCACACAGCAATGCTTGGCCACTTACCGCTCAACTCCAGACAGGTCTGCCTCAGAAGAATCTGGGCGTGGAGCACTGGGCCTACGCGTTCCAGGATCCTCATCTGGATGTTTCTCAGGCTGACCCGGCCCCCCTCCGTGAGGCGCCGGGCCTTGTTGAGGGTCCTGGACCTGAAGTCCTCCCAGCGCTTCTTGACATGGTGGAATTCGCAGACTGCCACCCCCTCCGCGTAGATGGCAGTCACGATGTCCGTCCAGATCCTGGTCCGTCCTTCCTTGTTGGCGCGTCTTGTTCCGAAGATGGCATCATAATGCCCCAGGACATGCTCCACCAGGACACCAACTTTGGTGGCAGTGAAGCTGGTGGCCCTATGCCTCTCTGGCTGGGGGATGCCAGTGGTGCCAGATGGAGATGTGCCCGACATGGCAACCCCAGAGGCAGGAGTGGGTGGGCAACTGGGTCCTGGGGCTGGGCTGTGGAGCAATGGAATACCAGTCGGGAGTCTTCTGTTCCAGCAGGGGTGGACACAGCAACTGGACCCCTGCAGATGGCTGACATGCAGGCACCAAATAGCAGGGCACGTGGGCAGTAGGCAATCAGGCAGCAGCAGATGGCAGGTGGGAGCGTGCTCGGGGAACTGGGGGGCAGTAATTCGGCCTTCTGGGCAGGAGCGTGGTCTTCCGTGTGTGAACGCGTGGCCAGCTTGATACGGAGTGATTTGGCACGTGAAAATCTTGCACGTCAGCGTGTAATTCGAGGAAAGGCCCTTATCGCGTAAGCGCGTCAGCGCACGTACGCGATTTCATTGGACCAAAGGCCCTTAGCGTGTAAGCGCGTCTGTGACGTGATGTACGCGGTGTTTCCCTCATAGCACGTGATGACAGAGCACACGTGGAAAAGCTGCACATCCGAGTGTCAGCGCGTGTAATTGGAGGAAAGGGCGCGTACACGCGTAAGTGACGTGTACGTGTGGGCCGGTTTAAAAGGTACGTGTAGGACGCCATTTCCTTGTACGTGCTTTTTGTGGAGAGCGAGTGGGTGGATTCTGTACTTCTTGTCGGTTCACACGCGATTACTTCACAGCGTTTCAAGTTCGTACTCCCTGTTACCTCTGACAGCTTTCATTTTTCAACTTTTTTTGGGCCTGTTTCCTCAAACAGTGTTCACTTCTCCTTTTGTCCTGTCTCCTCAGACAGCGTACAATTCTTCTTTTGGCGGGGGTGTTGCCAACGCGCACACGTGCTTATTTTTCACGGTTTTTTTCCAGGCAGACAGTGAGTTCTGCACGTATTTAGCAACTGTGCTTGCCCCGTGTGTCGCATACCCCTTCAGAGGTCATTGTAGGCTGCGTGTATCACGCGTACGCTTATTTTTGTGTTTCTGGGTGCCACATCGTAGTGTGGGTTCATTTATCCACGCACGTGGTCTACGAGGGGTTGCGTGCACGTTTATTTTTGGTTTTCGGCTGCCTGTGCGTTGCGTGACCCATCATCTTCCCCCAGGGGTCACAGACAGCCTTGTTAGAGCACTAGGGTACAAATTCCATCTAGTACCCTACCCCTTTGACCCCCCAATTGCCCAGGACAATAGTTTACTGCTCCTCCCATACGCACAACAACATCAGTGCCATGGTTGGGAGGCGACCAAGCGGTAAGGGAGGCAAAGGTGGCCGACCTTCAAAAGGTGGACGTAGTGGGCGCGGTAGGGGATGTGGCCAGGATTTGCAGGGTACCCGTAGACCCCCACGTGTGGAGGACCAATCAGGGACACCCATGCCCCCCCCCCATGGTTGAGGGAAACGTGGCTGAGACCATCTCAGCTCAGCCCCTGTTGGACCAGCCCATTGTGGCACCTGACCTGGCACAGGATGACTCCCTGGCTGACTTCCAGGTCAGCAAGTCTAGGCCATGTGTGGCGGTGCAAGTTGTCACCAAGGCACATGGATCTGGGGCAGCTATGTCAGCTGCTGCCCCAAGTATGCAGGGTGGTGAGGCTGCAGGGGCAGCTGCAGCTCCATCCGCCCCAGCTCTGACTCTCTCAGCCAGGACAGTGTCGGTCCTGGTCGATCATACTGATGTTCCCCCTGCCAACATCACACTTCAGACAATGCCTGCACCAAGTCCTATGGTCCATGTGCATTCGCACACTCCAACAACCCAGTCCACCGGTGATTCTGCCCCTACTGACCAGAGCGGCGTTAGCCACTCTGGCTCCGCTCCACCTTCTAAAAAGCGGAAGAAGGGTGCTCTGGCACGACAGGCTGAGACCCCAGGCACGGCTACACACTCCGGCATGTCAAGGAAGCCTTGCTTTAATGACGCGGAGCTTAATGCACTTGTGAGCTATGTGTTGCAACATAGCCATGAAATGGTGGTGACTGCAGGGTCCAAGACCACACATGGTCAACGTAAGGCACACTGGCAGACCATCGCCAACGAGATAAGTGCCCTTGGATTTGAGAGGCGCTCAGCTGATGATTGCTACAAGCAGTGGAACGACCTGAAACGCAGAGCAAAGGACAAGCTGGCCTCAAGTCATGCCGCTACTCTGGTGACTGGCGGTGGGTCTCCACAAGAGGACAACAAACTCACTGAACATGTGTCTGTTGCTGGGACCTTCGTCACAGAGGAACAGATCCGAGGTGTGGTAGAACTACCCGATGATGACACATTGTCCGGTGAGTGCCCATGCGTGTGTGTGTAATGCATGTGTATGTTGTTTGGGTGACGGGTTCTGATTGAGTGGCAGGTGAGGGTGTGTGTGACTGAGTAGTATGTGTCACCCATGTGCTTCATCCAAAACATTCTGCGGCCTTGAATTTGGGTGTGACACTATCCCTTCTGCCCACAGTAGTAATTTAGCGCAACATTACGGCAGTTGCCCTTGAGGTGGCATCATGCAACAACATTGCTTGTATTTTTCAGTGTTCTTTCAGGCTGATTGTTTCAATTCTCCCACTTTTGCAACACATTTCTCAGCCCTATTGTGACATATGTGACATGCTTCTGTCAGTGAAGAACCCCACATAGGCCCAATGAGTATTGTCCTGATCACATGATGTTTTTGGGCCTGTTCTATTGTGGAATATGCTAGATGTTTCCTGTCATGTTGAAGTGCACAACCATTGATGTGTACATGGCCCTGCAATCACTGTATTTTTGTACACTGGATGTGTTGCAGTGTGTGGCACATGGCGTATCTTTTCACAATATGTGGCATTTTTCATCTCTTCATGTCCATCTCACATGGATGGGTGACAGTACTCATTCACTGACATATGGATGTACTTGTGGAATGTACCATGGCTATGGTACATGCCATCTGTGTGATAGCATGTGTCATTTATGTGTATAGGACATACCACTCACAGGCCAATGTGTGATGGCAGTGCTACCCAGCATGCAGCAAATGTGTTGCTCTTCCATCTTGGTGTCATCAGTGTCAGACTTTTGCCTCCCCTTCCAACTCTGTGACAATGCATGCATGGGAGGGTTATAGTCATGTGGGACATGTGTAAATCATGTACTGGTTCTGTAGCTTGTCGGGCCTATTTGTGTGCTATGGTGCTAATGCCTGTTTCCATTTTTTGTCTTTCATGTTTTTGCAGGGGATGGCGCACTTGATGCTGGTGAGGTTGAGGAGATGGTGCAGACCCAGGAGGAACCTGAGGCACAACCGGCCACCACTGGGGGACGTGGTGTGGTGGTGGGTGAGAACCCACTCTTGCTGCAGACGGTTCTGTCAAGGGGTGTCTCTGGGTGCACCTCCCCAGACCTCTATTCAGGTGCTGATTCAGATGATGATACCTGTGTGGCATCGCAGGTAAGTGTTTCTGGAAGGGATTCTGTTCTGTCCAACCCACCTGCACCAGGGGTAGAACCCTCTATGGGGATGTCAGTGTTGGTTAGTCAGCCTTTGGCGGTTACGGGTGCAGGGTCACACTCCACAACATCTGATCCTGTTCCTGGGCCAGCAGATCAGAGGGGGAATGTAGTCCTGCAGCCTCAGGCAGTTGCGGCACAGCAGGGCGCAGATCGCCTTGCCCCAAACAGGTGTGGTGCCCCGCCGACGCGCTGGCCGTACGCCACCAGGCAATACTGCATGGGAACAATCCATTTACGGTATGGCAACCCAACAGGCAGCATCAGTTGAGATGATGGCTCAAGCAATGGAGAGGGTGGCCACTTCCATTGTCCCCCCTGAAAGGCAGATTAAGCTACTACAGCAGGCAACAGACTCCATTTGCCAATCACACAGGGAGGACAAGTTGGCGTCCAACAGGGACAGACGGGCGGCACTGGAGACTCTACGCCAATCGATTTCAATAGAGTCCTAGGGCCACAGGGAAGCCCTGAGGGTAGAACTCCATCTCCTCAGGGAGACTCTTGTTGACCTTGAGACTTCCACTAACTTGAGGACAGAACAGCAGCTGGAGCGGCTCACACGTTCGCTCTCAGCTGAGATGCAGGCAACTCGGGAGGATATCCGGGCATCACGTCAGGTGCTGCATGGGGATCTCTGCACTATAATCCTCCAGAACGAGACCTTCCACACCCGCATGCTTGCTGCCATGGAGGACCATAACAGGGCTTTGCGTGGGCTGCCTCCCATAGCACCACCACCTCCTGTGTCAGCAGCAGAGGGTGTTCAGAGTGACAGCAGCAGTTCTTCCACATTGGCATAGCCGTGCAGGCCATGAGCCCATGGAGGTGTTATTTTTTTCCCAACATCCACACAGGCAGCTGTTGGTGCGCACCCTGTCCTCGGACCTTCTGGGTGGCCTCCCCACCCCCCGGGCCCCACATGGCCATTTTTGCTTTTTGATTTTTGCTTTTTTGCTTTTTGATTTTTGAATATTTTTTGACAGTGTGTTGCCTTGTGTGGCTCCCGTGGGCATCCACTGTATTCCGGCTGGGCACATGCAGGCTGGTCCTGAGTTTGGGTTCGATGTTTGGGTTTGTGAGACACACATCCCTCCGGCTTCCCGTTTCCAAGGGCTTGCAAAGGGTGTGACCAAGTGACAGTGATGTACACAGTGATGTTGGGCTCCCATGAGCTGTGTGGGCAGTCTGTAGTCAATACTGTGTAGACATTCCTTGTGTATATTGTGGTTGTATTGTACACTGCTGGAATTATGTATGCTTCTGCTTCCATGTCTCCCTCTGAATTTGCAGGTTCATTCCTCATGTCTTCACAAGGCCGTCTACTTTGGAGATGGAGTTCATGGTGTATGCAGTACACAGACAAGTTTTGAAGCCTGCAAGACTACAGTTGGAAGGGGGCGATGTGGTGGCATGTTCAGGTTGTAAGACTACGACTACTTTAACTTAGTACTCTCATGTTTTAGTTATGTTTGAGCCTGTGTAGCTGCATTGCATTGTTGGTAAGTATTTGGTCATGTGTGCTGTTAGTTCAACATTACTGGGAGCATATTGTTTGTGGCCAGTTTCCATTAGGGACCCTGTACTTTGTGACACTTGTGTCAGGTTTTCGGGATTGCTTTGTTTGCTCTCACATAGCATGACATGCCATGGTGTGTTGGGTGGTGGTGCTGGGGAGGGGTTGGGTGACATGGCACTGTTCTCATGTTGTATTTTGCAAGGGGGTAATGCATTTAGCAGCATATGTGTCTTTTGATGACACAGCATTGGTGGTGTTTCCGTAGGTAGGTATGCACACATTGTGACACTTCCAGGTGACCAATCTCAGGCTGGTATGGTTGTGACAGTTCACTGTCCCTTGTGTCATCATCGATTGTCAGCTGGTATGTGGCAGGGCTGTGTGCACTCCACAGGGGTGTGATTCTAAGTGAAGTAATTAGCCACCAGCTGCGTTCGGGCTGCCTCACCCCGTGCCCTTTCCCCTCCCATGCGCAGCGGGCATGCATGTGGTTGGGGATGTGGGGGCACCACCATGTCCACCGGCAGGCCCCAGCGTGTTGCAACGTTGTGCAGGACACATGCTGCCACTATGATCCTGCACACTACTGGGGGAGCGTATAACAGCTGCCCGCCAGAACGGTCAAGGGAGCGAAAGCGTGACTTGAGCACTCCGAATGTTCGCTCCACTATGCCCTGGGTTGCAATATGGGCTGTGTTGTATCTTACCTTGGGTGGCGTGGTGGGGTTCCGAATTGGCGTCATCATGTGGGTGCTCAGAGGGTAGGCACTGTCCCCTAGGGAGGTGGTGATGGGTATGATTAGTAGGGTTGTGACATTACTCAGTATCTGGCATGCATGCATGTGCTGTGGCATTTATACTCACGAGCAGCCATGTATCGCCATGCCGCCCATCTTCTATGTCCCGGTTTAGGGTTGACATTCTGTAAATGAAACTGTCGTGGGTGGACCCTGGATAGTTGGCATATACTGAGGTGATGATTCCCTTGGCATCACATACTACCTGGACATTAATGGAATGCCAGTGCTTGCAGTTTCTATAGATGTGCTCTGATGCCCTGGGGGAAGTAGAGCCACATGGGTGCAATCAATGGCACCTAGGACTTTGGGGAATTGTGCCACCCCGTAGAAATCCTGGACGGCAGCCTGCCTTTCTGCAGGGACGCTACCGCCTGCCTTCGTGTGGCGGACATGTGTTGATGTACATAGTTGACTCTTGGTTTGTGTCATGAGATCGCCATTTCACTTCTGGGGAGTGGGGGTGCAAGGGGACATGAGTGGGGGCCTGTTGGCAGGTGCCCCTCAGTGCTGGGGGGTGGGGGTGCAAGGGGAAATGAGTGGGGGCCTGCTGGCAGGTGCCCTGCACTGCTGGGGGGGTGGGGGTGCAAGGGGACATGAGTGGGGGCCTGCTGGCAGGTGCCCCTCAGTGCTGGGGGGTGGGAGTTCAAGGGGACATGAGCGAGACATGAGTGGGGGCCTGCTGACAGGTTCCCTGCACTGCTGGGGGGTGGGTGTGCAAGGGGACCTGAGTGGGGGCTTGTTGGCAGGTGCCCTGCACTGCGGGGGGTGTGGATGCAAGGGGACATGAGTGGGGGCCTGCTGGCAGGTGCCCTGCACTGCAGGGGGGTGGGGGTGCAAGGGGACATGAGTGGGACTTGACTAGGGGCCTGTTGGCAGGTGCCCTGCACTGCTGGGGGGTGGGGGTGCAAGGAGACATGAGTGGGGGCCTGCTGGCAGGTGCCCTGCACTGCTGGGGGGTGGGGGTGCAGGGGGACATGAGTGGGGGCTTGCTGGCAGGTGCCCCTCAGTGCTGGGGGGTGGGGGTGCAAGGGGACATGAGTGGGACATGAGTGGGGGCCTGCTGACAGGTGCCCTGCACTGCTGGGGGGTGGAGGTGCAAGGGGACATGAGTGGGGGCCTGTTGGCAGGTTCCCTGCACTGCTGGGGGTGGGGGTGCAAGGGGACATGAGTGGGGGCCTGCTGGCAGGTGCCCTGCACTGCTGGGGGGTGGGGGTGCAAGGGGACATGAGTGGGGGCCTGCTGGCAGGTGCCCTGCACTGCTGGGGGGTGGGAGTGCAAGGGGACATGAGTGGGACATGAGTGGGGGCCTGCTGGCAGGTGCACTGCACTGCTGGGGGGTGGGGGTGGAGGGGGTCATGCATTGGTGATCAGTATTGCAAGGTGACATGTGGCTTGCCTGGGGGTCATGCCCAGGGTGGATGGGCTGCCTGCGGGACATGACCAGGGGTGCAGGGTAGTCCCCTGTGGTGTGGGCTGCCTGCAGGGGCCGTGGAGGGTGTAGAGGGAACACCTGGGAGGACCCACACTGCCAATTCACGTGTAGGACTCCCCTGCACCCCAGATATACACGTACCCCACTCGCACACGGCCTGTCGCGTGTGAAACTTCCCGCGCACCCCAGATTTACACGTACCCAGGCCAATCGCGTGTGAAACTTCACACAAAGCCCAGGAATACACGCACCCCACTCGCACAGGGTCTATCACGTGTGAAACTTCCCGCAACCCCAGATTTATACGCACCCCGCTTGCCCAAGGCCAATCGCGTGTAAAACTTCCCGCGCACCCCCGAAATACACGCACACGCTATTTTTGACACAGCGGGTGTTCGTGTTTGTCACGTACCCCTTTGCACGTCATTTGTCCTAGAGGGCCACAGTATGGGACAATCATCAGAGCTGTATATACGTGCTTTTTGTTAGCGCACATTTTGGCGCACATTTTTTTCATGTGCAGGGACGCTACCGCCTGCCTTCGTGTGGCGTACGTGTTTAGGCAGGTGCGCGTCTTCGCTGGTGCGCTGGTTTGCATGAATGAATACGTGTATTAGGCGAGCGTGTGGGCGTGTTGTGCACTTGCCTCCTGTACTTCCCCCGTGACGCCCACATTTTCACGCGTTGTTATCCATTCCGCGTGTCACGCCCTGTGTTACGCCTACTTTTGTTATGTGCGTCGCGCTATGTGCGTTTTCGCGGTGGCCGTAGCGCACGCCGTTAGATGACCTGTGCCCCGGCGTGCGCCACGCAGATTTTCAGCGCACATCCCACATTTTACTTGCGCACGGTCTTCCATTAACCGATGTGCGCGGGTTTTGCTGCGATTTTCGCACTTGCACTGCGATTCGCAGTTTTGCACGCTTGGGCGGGAATTTTCAGCGCACATTAATTCCATGAATCGGCCTGTTAGAAACTATGGGTATCACTCTGCCTTGCAAGAGTGCTACGCATGACGATAATTATTATTTATTATTTGTAATAGCGCACATGCCCATGGGCCTCAAGCGCTAAAGACGGAAAGAGGATAGAACAAGAGAGGAGTCATCAACAGAACATATGAAAAGTCATCAAACACGATCAGGCCAGGAAGCAGAGAAAAGTCTAGCCAGGAGCAAATAAGTAGGTTTTTAGGAATTTATTAAAGCATGAGGTGCAAGGAATTCAGTGGAGGGAAAGAGGCAGACTGTTCCAGATAGTTGGGACGGCAAAGTCAAATTTGGAAATGCTGGTATGCTGCAGCTTGAAATGACCGACATCCAGTTTAGTGGTGTCATTGGAGCAAAGACATCTCCTTGGAATCAAACGTTTGATGCGACTAGCGGGATAGTCATGACCCGAACCCTTGAGGCATTTATGCGTCAAAGTCAAAATCTTGTGTTTAGCATGTTCCTGGACTGGAAGCCAATGTAGAGACTGCCTAGCAGGAGTGACTTGGTCCCGGCAAGCAATATTACAAACATAATGAACAGCACTGTTATGAATGACTTGCAGTTTATGAAAGATGGCTTGTGATGTGCCTATGAGAACACTGTTGCAGTAATCCAACTTCGAAATCACAATTGCTCTAGCTGGAAGACACCAGTTTGGGTCAGAAAGTTAAAGCCTGACATGGCTGAGTAATCTAGGATAGTATGCACTAGAGGATCTAAGCTGATTGATACAAGGAGTCATAGATAGTTCAGAGTCCACGATGAATCCTAGCATCTCAACTCTGTCAGCTACTTTAATGGAGCAGCTGGAAATTAAGAGGTAGCATTAACAGGCATCTAACTTCTTGATACGTTGTCTGGTACCAAAGATAAACAACTTATTATGTGCAAGAGAATTGGTGCCATCAGGCCTGAATACTGAAATAGACATGATTGATAGGCAGGGATACTTTGGGCCTCATTGTGAGTGTGGCGGTCCGGAATCAATGGTGCTGGTAAGCTTACCAGCACCCTTCTTTCCAGGTCCTCCACACTGCCAGGTCTGACGCTGGCAGGCGCAGCGGCCCCGGCAGGCAGAATCATCACAGAAGCACTGGCACTGCTAGTGATGTCGCTTCTGTGAACCCAGTCCCATGGAGTTCAACAAGAATCCATGGGAATGGGGACTAACATTTTCCGGCACCTAGTTTCCCGGTCCACAGGGAACCTAGGTGCCAGAAATGGTGTCACAAGGTCGGCGGCAAACGTCTGGACACACAGGAGGGTTACCGCCAACCTCATAATGAGGCCCTTTGTCATGATCACCAGTTATAGCTCTATCTGGGTGTCATCGGCGTAATTAGTCTATCTCACACCCATATGGTCAAGAAGATCAAACAGGGGCCGGAGATAGATGTTGTAGGGGTGGGAGCTAAACAAGATCCCTGAGGGAAGCCTGCAGAGGCATCATTGGTATGTGTTTCTCTACACTGTAAGAGCGACACTGAAAATGACTATTGTGACACGTCCCTATAGGAGCATAACTAAAATGTATTGAGTGAACTGCAGAGTTTTACAGAGCTGGTCAAAATTGTGTGTCTACTGAGGCAGGAAGTATTTTTCATGTTTCTCTGCTAGATGTCAACAAGTCAGATCAATCCGAACGTGGCATGCTTAGTGTCTGAAAACTCATCAAAAACATGAACGGGTACATTGGCATCATTACCACTTACATTGGAATTGTGCGTGCTTTGATCAGCCAGAGCTATTGCCTTCTATGAGACCACCAAGTAACCACACAACTACTCCACATCTGTGGCTAGCCGGGCCTACACTAGGAATAAAGCCCTCTACTGAATCATAGATGCACACTATACATCTGTTCTTCATTCCTGTGAGTCAGGGCTGGCCTGGAGATCTGGAAATGGAAGTTCTACCTGGATGCATTGGGCAAGGGCTTAGCTTGATTATCGGGGTGTGTGGAGCAGCAAATCACTCCTATAAGCACACAGACCAGCATGGTGCTCGAGGTTGGCAGCACAGAGCTTCATCACTGTTTGGTGCTGTTGGATGGCACTTCTGGTCTCCTATGGTTGGAGCTGTTAGCTTGTATTTGCATAGTTGTACTAGAAAAACTATGGGCTTTTCGTTTTTGAAAAAGTAGTCTCTCAACTCCAGTATGCTGACAGTATTAAGCTATGGGCAATCTAGGGCTGCGTCACTTATATTCCACTGATGACAGGTAATTTTGCACTGGTCACTGGTGTGTAAGCCAAAATCCACCACTATGTGATGCAATGAGCAACCCAAGGATGCAACAGTGTCGCAGGTTTTATAAAAGGACTACCCAGGCTAGACTAAATGCGCTGACCTTAATGTGGGAGCAGGAAGCCCCCATGCTCCTAACTTAGTTGGTAGTAGGTTCTATCTCCCTTTTCACGCACCACGTTAGCTATCAGACACTGGGCCTCATTACGAGTTTGGAGGTAGCCATGCCCCTAAAAAGGGCATGGCTACCTTCAAACTCGGGTCCGGCACCAGGTCCCGCGAAAGGGGACTTACCGGGCCATTCTGACCTTGGAGGGCATCTCCCTTTCACGAGACCCAGAGCCAGTGCATCCCCATTCCCATCTGAGACCCCATAGGGCTCAATGGGAATGAGGAGGATAGTAGCAGCAGTACCTTCCTAACTGAAGGAACTCCATTCTGAAGCCTTCAGCATACTCTTTCTATTGATCCATCTCATTCCAACAAATCAACCCTCCTCTAGGGTAGAGGTCATATTTCTGTATTCAAATCCAATCAACATGTTATAATCATGAACTTCAAAACATCTGTTCAACACCAAAAATTGCTCTTTAGCCCCACATAGCGCATACCTCACAATTCAATTTAAGAAAGTGCAGACAGTAGCCGTATCCAGGCTTCAACAATAAGTTCAAAGATACTGCTTTATTCAAAGTTCCAAGCTAAACCAAAAAGCATATATCAAAAAGCATCAATGAAATCAAAAGCATAAATGAGAAAACACATTATTCATCGTATCAATCTGGAAAAAGCCAAGAATCATGACATTCAAGCAAAAAACCTTAATGCAACTTAAAAATGCAGCCTTCTAAAAGAGGCCTAGCATCCCCTGGGATTTGTCTGACAGCAGTCCCTCGCTCCATTTGTCACATCTAGTCCCCCATCCAACAGCTAAGCTTTTCATAGTGTGTATATATGTTCTAAACAGAAACTCCCTAATTATTTGACTTTCATGTCACTCGGTAGGCAGTTCCCCAGCTTCTAATGCCAACCAATTATACCTGCCATGAAACCCTGCCCCACATAGATGGTGTAGGTAAACATTTTAAAAATACACTCCCCTCCAACATGGGGCTGCAATAACAAATCTTAATGTCTGGTGACATATGAGTTGTTTGCAAGGCGCTCAAAGCATCTTGTCTTGTTATCAATCCTCAGAAACTTGCTCTAAAAGCAAGTTAAACTGCTGTATCTAGCCATGTTGTCTTAATATCATGGCATAGCACGATGCTTCGAACAGCATCTCGCTTATAGGTAAAAAGTCAACGCCTTCTTACATGGTGCCCTGGCTCAGGCTGCTGTTTAACTCTTAATTTGGAGAATTAAAATACGGGGTTGCTCGTAAGGTTTACTGGTTCAAGGTTTACACATATGGGGTTCTATGCAGAACTAAATAAGTATTTGTGTATGTATATTTGAGTAGGCAATCAAGCTTCAAGGTTGTTTTCTATAATAAATGGTTGCATAAATTCATATATGAAAAGAGACTTGAAAACACTCACCTTACTAAGAGGCTGCTTTGCAAATGCAAAGCAAATGCAGATTCAGCACTCTGAGCGGTTTCTGTTGTTGTTCTATTGCAGTATATATTGCTCTCCCAAGACTCATTGCTAGTCTCTAGGTGCAACATTCTAACACTGCCTTCTACCAATAGGCCTCGACTGGCCTGTGCTAGGCTACATATATGATGGGAATTCTGACATGTCATGGTATCTCATGTGCTGCTTTTTTACTCCGCAGGGGCAGAATCGATGCCCACACATGACTAGATTCAGATTGACTAGCATGTTTTAATGTTATTTTAATGCTATTGTTTACAGCATGGACATTGCACGAGAGCAATGGAGTGCTGTACGGAGTGTAGGTAGCCATTATTTGGGCTGGCAGCTTTTAACAGTACAGCAATACTGTGAGGTGAGGTATGTTCGTCCATTGGAATTAGTCCTTGGTCAGGTGTTGTTGAAAAAGCCATGGTTTGAGAGATTTGCATAATTGGAGAATTGCCGGGGCATTCCGAGCCGACACCTGATCAAGTTACAGCCGGTAGGGGCATGACAAGAGAAGGATTGTTTGCGGGTCCTCTCTTTCCGGATGAGTTGTGATTGAAGCTGGTTGGTCAATTTGCAGTCTTGAACAGTATTATTGCCTGGAGAGGAAGCCAATGTAGTTCTTGTAGGATAGGGGTGATTAGGTCCAATTTCTGTGAACCTGTAATAAGATGTGCTGCAGTGTGGTTGACTGCATTTAGGAGAGCCTAGCGAGCAGCTCGGAGGTCTGTCAGGAGAGCATTTCCCTCATTGATGTGCGAGATCACAAGGGCCTGCACTATTGTACGGAAGTACTGCAGGGGGATGAAGGTTTCATTTTTCAAAGGTTCTAGTTTCAGAGCCAGGCGGTTTGAGCCTTCCTGGCTATGTATTTTAGTAGTACACACAGCACCTGCCAGATGATAACCTTTGCAAACACTATTGTGGACACTCAGTGGGCTTGTTACTTTCCAGGGACACCATTACTTACCATCTTCTTGGCTCTTCTAGGAGAGCCCCTCCATTCCACATCCTTCTTTCCATACCCATTGGCTAAGGGGCGATTTGAAACCACCTTGGTGCCATTTGAGTGCCTCTCTGGATCAGGTCGATTTCCCCAGTTCCCACGAGTAGCCATGGTACTGGCTCGCTGACCTTGATTTCATCACCCGGTGCCGTTCCCAGTGACTGTGGTCTGCTGGAGACGAGCAACCTGAATTTAGCTTCTCCCTCCCTCAGCCATGACACACAGGCCATGTATTCACAGCGGGCCTATGGGGTGAAGCCCACCTTCAGTGACACCATGGAGTGTGTTTACCTGCGGTTTTGCCTCACATGTATGCGGTAGGTTCCTTGGTGGCCATATTGTGTTATATACAAATTGTCCCCTCTTGTTTCCCCCATGTCTGGTCCTTGGAGCTGGCTACAGTTTCCAAAGATCCCCCTATTTCCCCCCAGGAGGTGTCCTGGCCCATCCCCCTTATTCCTGCCATTGGTAGGTGCGCCCCACTGTTTGGCGCTGAATCAGCACCTTCATTGGATTCCCCCCTTCGATCAATCTTTCGATCGAGACCTTCCCCTTCATCTCCATACTTTGTTCCTTGGGTATCCATAGCCGTGTTACCCTGTCCATTTCCCATCCTTCCTCATACTCTTCCAGTGTGTCCCCAATTGTTATACAGTGCTGTCCATCTAGGGAGCATGCTACCCAAAAAGCATCATAGTCTTCTGCATTTGGTGGGGTGCTTCAAAAATCACATGCACTCCGTCTTCTCCCGCATTCAGCCTGGGAGCTGCTAGCCATTCCAGTACCCTTGCAAATATTGAGCCCAGTCAATTGTCTGAGGTAGTATCATATGTCTCTATTACAATTTTTTCATGTAGTGTACGTATCTCCTTGACAGCCTCTGTGAGGGTTCCATTGGCAGCATTGTTGTGAGAATTGCTGTACAACAGCTGCTCCCAATTTTTTGGCAGACCCCGGTCTCCACTGCAGTCATTAGATATAGAATGAATTGATTTTGTAGGACCCGCAGGCAAAGGGCACAGAGCTCTTCTCGCACTACGTTCAGTCCCTTTTTGGTCGCATTTGCCAACTGTAGCACCTCATAGCAGGTAATCTGCAGCCACTTGGCGTTAACAGCTGCTTGTGCCCTGGAAAGGAGTAGAGATGTGAAGAAAACTGATGCTTTGTTAAAAAGTCTTAATTGATGTGGGATTGCGTCCAGACTCTGGACTGATTCGGCAGATATGTAGTTGCTACTCCTTTTCTTTCTCGCCACTTGTCTTCGCCACTTGTCTCCTTCTGTTCTTTTTCCTTAATCCTCTGCCGTGATGTAGAAAGTTTGTTGAAAGTTAACAGGCATGACCAATGCAGGATTTTGGAGGATCACAAATGCGCATTCCCCTGGGGGCAACTGGGCATAAGCTTTGGATCCGCAGGCTCACCAGTAGTCCATCACCACCGCTGTCTCTTTATGCTATGCCGGGATGCTCATCGTCTTCTCGCAGCCAGTGCTCACACCCAGTATGTTTGTCCCAATGCTGTGTGAGTGGCTTTATTTACACTGGACTGTGTTTCTCATCTATCCATGTCAAAGCATGTATATTGATATTTCATATTCCTCTGCTTTTGTAATTTATTTTCTTTACCACCCATTCTTCATATCCCACCAGCCCCACTGTGCGGCACTGCACCATCCCCTGTTCCCACTTCCCAAAGTGAAACACCGAAACCCCCTATTCGCATCAGGGGTCTGGTGTGGCACCACGGAATGTCATGTCATGTTGAGTTTTTACAATATATTCTCTTGTGGGTAGTAGCCAATTGTTCCCCCCTCTGCGCCCCTTCTATATTATGTTCCAGTATTACATGTTTTGTTGCTTCTTCCCTGCCCCTGCTTTCAAGCTGTGTATAACTATCTGCATATACCTCCTCCCCTTTGTTTATCCATTGCACCTCTATTGTGTGCCCCTGAAACAGGCACAGAGTTCTGCATAAGGACAAGTACGTCGGGCATCCCTCCTCCTCTGCTGCTGCTTCTTGTGGCAAGAATCTTTTGGTGTCCCCATAACGTGCGGGATTAGCAAGCACACACAGCAACTGCCTTTAGTGGTCTCTTGCCCCAACCTTTTCATCTCTTCATACCACACATTTCCAGTTGCCGTGTCTCCCCCCTCCACAATGGAATCATACAACGTCTCAGTGCTAAATATACTTCTCTTAGTGTGTGCCTTCTTTCCATTGTCGGTTAGCACATCCCTACGTTCTTTATAAAATAGAAACTAGAAGAGGAAGAAAAGAGAAACAAGAAAGAGGCACAGCAATCCTATCCGTATAGTTTTGACATCATATTTATATTTTCCTCCATTCCTCCCACTTGTGTCCTGCCCACCTCCTTCTCCCCCTGTGGGATTTTTGTAAAGTCTTATAGCTGTAAAGAATGTTAATGATAACTGGATTATACTTCCCATCAAGTTGTGTTTCTCTCTTCTCCTTCTGTGGTGCTGCTGTTGACCTTGCAGATGTTTGATCCATCTATCCATGCCCTCCTTTCTTTTATTTTCACAGATGTAGGTGTTGCGTACACAACTTAATAAGGGCCAGTGAACCTTGGCTCCTACCACCTCCCTCCGTACGAAGTTACGGACGAGTACTCAGCCAGCCGGGTGGAGGAGCTGTGCTTGTGGGTATTATTCCTCTCTGTGTGCACTTGTCTTTTCTTAAAATATGGTCATCCGACTTGTTGAACGTTGAACCTGACAGGAAATGTATTTGAGGGCATTTTTCATTTCAGTTAGGTATGTTTGCAGCTCGTCCCCCAAAACCTGTGGAGTGGTATTAACATCAGAAATTGAACGTGCAGGAGGGACAAGCTCATGCATCCTGCCGCCAGTTACAATTTTGTGCGCAATCAAGTGGTGATCCGCACTGGGTGAGTTGCCAAGGACAAAAAGCGCTAATGAGAGGCAATAAAGTCATTTGTTGCACAACATTGTGGTTAGCTTTGTCAAGCGTTCTTTAAGGAAGCTGTTAAATCTCTCAACAATCCTGTTTACTTGCAGCCGGTACACTGTGCATAGCCTGTGTTTTATACCCAGGAGCTGTGTTATTTCCTTAAAAAGGTAATTGGCAAAATGTTGCTCATTTTCAGACCTTATTTCATCGCATGCCCCCCACCTTGAAAACACCTCCCACACTACGAAATTTGCGGCCGACTTTGCATCATTTTCAGCACAGGGCCCCACCTCGAGCCAATGTGAAAATGGAAAGACAACAATGAGCATGTACCTATAAGAGGTACACCTGTCTTGTAATCAACATAGCCGATAGGCAAGTGCTGGACGTGCCCTTCTAGTCACAGCATTGTCCCCCTTATTGGTTTTAACGTATGACCGGACAAGAACTGCTGACACACCAGGCAATTCTCTGTAAGCTGTTCCACTCGCTCATGTAAATTTGGAACGTTCCACCCTTTGTTTATTTCTGCCACTATGTTAGCTTTGGACACATTAGTAGGAAAGTGCAACTGTTCTAGTTCTACACTTAATAGCCTTTTTGGCATTACCAGTTTCCCTGTGCTGTTTTGCCTCCACATCAAATTGGGGGTTAGAGGCAACAACCTCTTTGTACTCACAAGTCTTTTTCCCCCTGTGTGGCCTCTCCTTGCAGCTCTGTAATCTATACAATCGGTATTGTGTTACTTATTTGGATACTCTGTTGGCCAATTAGTTCCCTAAAGATGTGAGGTCCTGCTCACCTGGGTGGGATGCACATTCTATTATGGCCACCCCCACTGGCAGTTTTAATGCCTCAATCAGTTACCCAAGCACTTTGACATGTTGTACCGGGGACCCATCAATCCTCCTAAACCCCCTTGACCCACTGCATTAACCCTGAATGTATTGTAGATGTCACATAATGTAACGCTCACCTGATTCTCGCAGAGGCGCCGGTCTTGACTGGGCGACTACCGTATCTTCAAAGGTGATGTGTAGCACCCGGTTGGCTCTTTGGGCTGGACCTCTGTGCACTGTATGCCTGACGTGTAGAGTAAGATGTCTGCAGATAGAAAATATGGGGTTAATGAACTGGGGTTATTGGGGTGTCCCTATCTCTTTCCTCTTCTCCTCTCCTGTAGACCCCCAAAGGTTAACGCTCTCACCTTAGGTAAGTGAATGCCGAGCTCTCCATCTGCCTCGGGGCAGGGTGCTGTAACCAGTTTCTTCACTGGATAGGTAGCGCAGGCCTCTTGACTTCAGAGGACTGCTGTCCGTCGTTTACTGCACGAACGGTAAGTTTCGAGTCATTCAAATGTCTTTAAAGTCTTTAGTAATGATGTCTCTTGTTTTGCAGGGTTCCGGCGATGGCGGATGACGGGCTGAAGTGAGTTGAAGATGGAGCCCGTGTGATGAATAGAAGCGCCTGGAAGCACGTAAGTAAGCGCTTGTTGCCTGCTTCACTATGCGCTCTAACTGTCTTTTTATTTTGCAGGTACGAGTTCGGAGCGGCTGCAGGGTGCCGGAATACCCACTGGATTAGATGTGGAAAGGAGTAATGGCACATGAGTATTAAAGTTCCCCAATGTCTTTAAACGCACCTTGTTTTGTCTTTCAGATGCGGGATGCAGCGCCGAAGGCCTCCGGAGCGTGCGAAGAGTTGGTAAACTTTTGTCTTTCAGATGCCGGAATGCTAACCTGTTCTTTCTTGTCTTTATAGGTGTTGCTGAAGACTGGATTCAGGATGGTAAGCCTTTGCCTTTCAGATGCCGGAATGCTAACCTGTTCTTTCTTGTCTTTATAGGTGTTGCTGAAGACTGGATTCAGGATGGTAAGCCTTTTTCCTTAGGCCCAGGACCGGATGCAGAAGACACGATGAGCGTTCTGCTGCAGAGGTTGCAGAATAACGCAAAGCAAGATTCATCCACCGGGTGTGGTTTAAATAGCCTCCTGTAGTGCTTAGGTGTCTCCTTCCACAGCCACGCCTAAGTAAGAAAAGAGTTCCTGGTAAGAAAAGAGTTCCTGCCTTCCAGAAGAGTTCCAGTGTTCTGAATCTAGGGAGTGGCCCCAGCCCCACCCAACAGGAAAAGTAGTTCCAAACAGAAGAGGATCAGAGGCTCAACTGGCAGGCAAGTAAGCAGCATGGTCTGCTGAAGGTAAGTCCACCCAAGCATTATGAGCCCGGCGCTTCCAGCGCTGGGACTGGGCATATTTATGAGCCTGGTGCCACTGGCGCCAGGACTGGGTCCAAAAGGTCCCAATTGGGACTGGTTGGCACTCGGAACCTGGGTTATGGATCTGCTTCCAAGGGAGTTGGGAAAACCCTGACCTTTTGGAAGCAGAGATCATGACAGTACCCCCCCTCAAGGCCCCTCCCAAACCGGGCTTCTCCGGGGGTTTTGGCTTGTCAGGAAATGTTCGGTGAAATCTTTTGATTAGGCGAGGAGCGTGGACATATTCAGCAGGTTCCCAGGATCTCTCTTGGGGGCCGTAGCCTTTCCAGTCAATTAGGTAGAATAGTTTAGATTTGGAGATCTTGGAGTCCAGAATGCTTTTGACTTCAAACTCGAGTTCTCCATCCACTAGGATAGGTTTTGGAGATTTGGTTAGTCGGGTTTGAGGTTGCACGGGTTTTAATAGAGAGACGTGGAAGACCGGATGTATCTTCATGTGCGGGGGCAAGTCCAACTTGACCGCTACTGGGTTTACTATGGTAGTGATGGAATAGGGACCAAGGTATCTTGGGTTGAATGCGCGTGGCCCCTTTAGAGATAGATATTTGGTGGATAACCAGACTTGATCCCCTACTTGATAGTGAGGGGCTTCCTTCCGATGTTGATCTGCTCCTTTCTTGTATTGTTCTTTAGCCCTTTGAAGGTGAGAAACAGCTTCCTTAAAGGCTTGGGTGATTGTAGAATGCAGGTAGTCTACTGCTGGTGTTTCAAGATCTTGGAGGGGATCCAACTCCGAGGTTCGAGGGTGACTGCCGTACAAAAGAAAAAACGGGGTTTTCCCAGTTCCCGAATGGACAGAGTTATTGTAGGCATACTCGGCTATCCAAAGGATATCTTTCCAAGTTTTTTCAGTTTGTTGCAGCATGCAGCGTAAATACTGTTCCAGAGTTTGATTGGTCCTCTCGGTTTGTCCGTCGGTCTGAGGGTGGTGACTGGTCGATAGTCTCACATCAATTTGAGCCGACCGACAGCAACTTCGCCAAAAATGAGAAATAAATTGACTACCTCGATCCGAAATTAGAACGGAAGGAAAACCGTGCAGTCGGACGATGTTTTCGAGAAATTCTCGGGCCAGAGTTGCTGCTGTTGGCAAGCCTTTGAGCGGAATGAAATGCGCCATCTTGGAGAATAAGTCCACGATTACTAGAATCGTATTGTATCCGGAGCATGGAGGTAGATCGGTGATGAAGTCCATAGAAAGCGTATGCCAAGGGCGAGGTGGGATGTCAATAGGGCGTAAGAGGCCTGCTGGTCTTTCCTTTTGACTCTTGTTTTGGGCGCATACTCCACAGGACATTATAAAGTCTCTGATATCTTTTTTCCAAGACGGCCACCAGAAGTAGCGCTTGATCTTTTCTGAGGTCTTGGCTATACCGGGATGACCTTCCATTAAAGAGTCGTGATAACAAGAGATTACTTTTTTCTGTAAATCTGTGCTGGGTAGGTATAATCGTTCTTGGAAATACAATAAGTTGTCCTTTACTGCAAAGTCCTTTCCCTGCAGATGCCAATTCTGTATGTCTGCTGGAGTTACAAGTTGCCTGGCTTTATCCTTAACTTCCTCTATGGATTCTGTGGCGATTACACCCAGAATTCTTTGTTCGGGAATGATTGGTACAGGTTTAGGGTTGACCAAGTGTTCTTCCACTCCCATCCGAGAAAGGGCATCGGCTTTACCGTTCTTTGTACCAGGTCGATAGGTAATTATGAAGTCAAACTCGGCAAAGAATAATGCCCAACGGAGTTGTCTAGAGGATTGGGCTTTTGCGGTCTTCAAATATTGCAGGTTTCGGTGATCCGTAATCACAGTAACGGTGTGTCGGGCCCCCAGCAGATAATGCCGCCAAGCCTTAAAGGCAGACTTGATAGCCAGAAGTTCCTTGTCAGTAATCGTGTAATTGATTTCAGGAGGCGAGAATTTGCGGGACCAAAATGCCACGGGATGCAACTGATTGGTTACCGGGTCCTTTTGTGATAGAACTGCCCCCATGGCAAGGCTTGAAGCATCAGTTTCCACGATGTAGGGGAGTTCGGGGCGAGGGTGTTTTAAGATTGGTGCAGAGATAAATTTAGTCTTCAAATCCTGGAAAGCTTGTTCCGCCTCGGTAGACCATTCAAAACGTTTGTTTTTCTTTAACAAGGCAGTGATGGGCTGGACTATTCGAGAGAATTCGGGGATAAACCTGCGGTAAAAGTTAGCGAAGCCTAACATGCTTTGCACACCTTTTACGGAGGATGGTGATGGCCATTTGAGAACTGCATCGACCTTCTTTGAATCCATACGCACTCCGCCAGGTGATAATATGAATCCCAAGAATTCAACTTCAGTCACGTTGAAAACACATTTTTCCAACTTAGCGAAAAGTTTGTGTTGACGCAATCTTTCGAGGACCATTTTCACGTGTTTCCGATGTTCAGATTCCGATGAAGAATAAACGAGGATGTCGTCAATGTAAACAACAACACATACATCTATGAGCTCTCTGAGGACATCGTTCATAAAATATTGAAAGGCGGCCGGGGCATTGCAAAGTCCGAAGGGCATGACCTGATATTCAAATAGCCCATACTTGGTGCGGAAGGCCGTCTTCCATTCATCGCCCTCTTTTACTCGTACCAAGTGGTAAGCTCCTCTAAGATCCAGCTTTGTATATATGCATGCTTTTCTGACTTGGTCCAGGAGTTCAGGGATCAAAGGTAACGGATATCTATTCTTAACGGTGATCTGGTTCAGGGAGCGATAATCGATACAAGTTCTAAGGTCTCCTTCCTTTTTTGGAACGAAGAACAAAGCTGAAGAAGCAGGGGACTTGGAAGGACGAATAAACCCATTTGCCAGGTATTGATCCAGGTATTGTCGAAGGTGAAGGTTCTCAGGCTCGGTGAGGGCATAAATTCTACTACAAGGAGGAGTAGATCCAGGTATCAGGTCTATCTGGCAGTCATAAGACCTATGAGGAGGTAGAGAGTTAGCCTGCTCCTTCCGGAAAACATCTTGGTATTCTAGGTATTCAGGAGGTAACTGGGGAGTCTCTGAAGAAATTGCGGCCAGTGCAACACCAGGTGGAGGGTGACAAGTAGAGACACATTCTGGAAACTGGACCGTTCTTGCTCGCCAATCGATCAGAGGATTGTGTTTCTCTAACCAAGGTATTCCTAGAATAATCTGAAACTGAGGGGCCTTGATCACATCGAACACGATCTTCTCATGGTGTCCATCTTGACTTACTAGCCTCACCTCTTGAGTGGTATGCGTTACTGGCCCGGAGGCTATCTCCGTACCATCCACCGTAGTAATGACGTCCTTTACAGCCTTGGGACAAAGAGTTAGATTCATCCTCAAAACCATTTCATGATCCACATAATTGCCGATGGCACCGCTGTCGACGTAAGCTTCAATTGCATGTAATCGATCCGGATTATCAGGGCTAATGAGGACCATAGGTATCACGAAATGCGAGGTCACGGAACTGGTTTTCACGCTCGGCAAGAGGACCTCTATTCTTGTCGGGCGAGGTCGTTTCCCTGCTCAGAGTTTGTAACTTTGGTAACTGCAGCTCCTACTGCCTTCTTGGCAGGTTTCACCGGACAGTCTCGAAGAAAGTGCCCTGAGTTTCCGCAATATAGGCATAATTGCAACTGTTTCCTCCTTTCCCGCTCCCTTTGTGTTAGAGGACCTTTCAGACCCCCTATTTGCATGGGTTCCCCGGAGTCTACTCCTTTGGAAGGAGTTGGCGGTTTGGAAAATACTCGAGCATCAAACTGGGAACGATCGGCCTTCCTGTTCTGCAGCCTGTGATCTATTTGAACGACCAAGTCTATATAATCTGAACAGTCTTGTGGGGGATTCACTACTTGGGCTAAAACGTCTTTGAGCTCTCCACGTAGACCTCTATAAAACAGCGTAATCCTTTTGTCCTCAGGCCATTGAGTTTCCACTATTAGTCTATTGAAAGATGCAATATAAGCCAAAAGGTCTTGATTACCCTGTCGCAACGAAAGAAGCTCATTGTCCAAGGCCTGCCCCTGTGAATGTCTTGCGAACAGTTTTTCCATACTAAGCTGAAAGGCTTGAAAATCATGGAGAACCGGATCATCTTGATTAACTAGAGGGATCGACCAGTCTGCCGCATTGCCACTAAGGTACGAAAGTACAAAAGCTACTTTTGCTTGATCAGTTGGAAAGGCTGCTGGCCGGCATAAGAAGTGCAACCGGCACTGATTGATAAATACTGCAAACCTCTTTGGGTCACCAGAAAATCGTTCGGGCGGAGCCAGAGGTACATTCCCAGGTAGGTTGATCTGCACTGGATTCATAGAGGATGTTGAAGGAAGATTTGCCCCTGATGCGAGTAACGGGGTCTGTCCGGCTTGTGACTGTAGCACTTGTCTAGCAAGATTGTCTGTTCTCTCCTTGGAAATAATTAGTTCCCTTCTTAGAGCATTCGTTTCCTGACGAGCTGCATGCACTTCTGCCCTTAGTTCCCCAAGTAACCGGGCTAGGGGGTCAGTATCCGAGGTTTCCATAGCGCCTGGGCGAGAGTTTTGCGGTAGGCTTTGCGTTCTGTAACGCTCACCTGATTCTCGCAGAGGCGCCGGTCTTGACTGGGCGACTACCGTATCTTCAAAGGTGATGTGTAGCACCCGGTTGGCTCTTTGGGCTGGACCTCTGTGCACTGTATGCCTGACGTGTAGAGTAAGATGTCTGCAGATAGAAAATATGGGGTTAATGAACTGGGGTTATTGGGGTGTCCCTATCTCTTTCCTCTTCTCCTCTCCTGTAGACCCCCAAAGGTTAACGCTCTCACCTTAGGTAAGTGAATGCCGAGCTCTCCATCTGCCTCGGGGCAGGGTGCTGTAACCAGTTTCTTCACTGGATAGGTAGCGCAGGCCTCTTGACTTCAGAGGACTGCTGTCCGTCGTTTACTGCACGAACGGTAAGTTTCGAGTCATTCAAATGTCTTTAAAGTCTTTAGTAATGATGTCTCTTGTTTTGCAGGGTTCCGGCGATGGCGGATGACGGGCTGAAGTGAGTTGAAGATGGAGCCCGTGTGATGAATAGAAGCGCCTGGAAGCACGTAAGTAAGCGCTTGTTGCCTGCTTCACTATGCGCTCTAACTGTCTTTTTATTTTGCAGGTACGAGTTCGGAGCGGCTGCAGGGTGCCGGAATACCCACTGGATTAGATGTGGAAAGGAGTAATGGCACATGAGTATTAAAGTTCCCCAATGTCTTTAAACGCACCTTGTTTTGTCTTTCAGATGCGGGATGCAGCGCCGAAGGCCTCCGGAGCGTGCGAAGAGTTGGTAAACTTTTGTCTTTCAGATGCCGGAATGCTAACCTGTTCTTTCTTGTCTTTATAGGTGTTGCTGAAGACTGGATTCAGGATGGTAAGCCTTTGCCTTTCAGATGCCGGAATGCTAACCTGTTCTTTCTTGTCTTTATAGGTGTTGCTGAAGACTGGATTCAGGATGGTAAGCCTTTTTCCTTAGGCCCAGGACCGGATGCAGAAGACACGATGAGCGTTCTGCTGCAGAGGTTGCAGAATAACGCAAAGCAAGATTCATCCACCGGGTGTGGTTTAAATAGCCTCCTGTAGTGCTTAGGTGTCTCCTTCCACAGCCACGCCTAAGTAAGAAAAGAGTTCCTGGTAAGAAAAGAGTTCCTGCCTTCCAGAAGAGTTCCAGTGTTCTGAATCTAGGGAGTGGCTCCAGCCCCACCCAACAGGAAAAGTAGTTCCAAACAGAAGAGGATCAGAGGCTCAACTGGCAGACAAGTAAGCAGCATGGTCTGCTGAAGGTAAGTCCACCCAAGCATTATGAGCCCGGCGCTTCCAGCGCTGGGACTGGGCATATTTATGAGCCTGGTGCCACTGGCGCCAGGACTGGGTCCAAAAGGTCCCAATTGGGACTGGTTGGCACTCGGAACCTGGGTTATGGATCTGCTTCCAAGGGAGTTGGGAAAACCCTGACCTTTTGGAAGCAGAGATCATGACACATAAGCTGAATCTGAAAATATTTTAGCTGCATGCTCTTCCATTATGTTCAATGCACTTATCATGGGCACTAACTCTGCTCCCTGTGCTGTATGGTGCAATGGGACCCTGTGTTGGGATGTTGTTACATACTACGTGTTCTTGTAGCACACTATCATAGCTCCAGTATGTCTCAATCCCATATTGGGGTCTATACTTGAAGACAGATGAATGAAGACCATGTCTCCATGTCTACCCCTTCTATTTCTTCTTCTTTGACCCATATGTTCCCTTCCATTCTGTCCATATGTGCTGCACAATCATGCATATAGTCTCCTTCTCTGTGTGTTCTGCTATGAATGTTGCTGAGTTTACCACATGATACCACTATACCTCACTACCTCGATGGCTGGGTGTGTCAGTATTACTTCATACCCTGATGCCCTCTGTGTCATTAGTGTACTTTTAGATTTTTCCAAAATGCCAAATAGTGAATGCTCCACGTACAGCACCACTGGGCAACCCATGGCAATTGCTGCTGCATTTTCTATGGCAAACACCGCAGCCGCTAGTGCTTGTTCGCAGGGAAATGTCCCTGTATAACTGGGTCTAGAATACCACTGTAGTAAACAACTGGTATGTGTCCTTGCGGCTTCTTTTGCATGAGGACCGCTGTCGTCACTGAGGCATCTGAGTAGGAGTACAAATAAAACTTCTCTTTGTAGTTAAATGTGCTCACGTTGGTGCATGGGCCAGTGCTTCTTTTAGTGGAGTGAAATTCTCATTAATTTCTGATGGCCACTTTATGTCCCTTTTCTCCTTTTGTGCCTTCTTTAGGGCCTGCAGTAATGTTTTTGTAAATGTAGAGTAATCGGAAACCCATGCCCTACAATAATTACATAACCCCAGGAACCTCTGCATCTCCTTTACTGCACATGGACATGCAGGCAAGGAAATTGCTTCTGCCCGTTCATGTGTTATCTTGCATCCTTCAATGTAGATGATTTGCCCCAAGAACACAACCTCCTCGTAGCAGTATTGCAGTTTTGCTTTGTCCACCTAGTACCCCTTGTCTGCTAGCAGAGCTAAGAGATGTACCGAATCGTCCCTACACTGTTCTTCAGTCTCGCTGCACACTAACAAGTCATCAACATATTATATCAATGTGCTTGACATTTGTAAGTTTCTCAGGTCCATTTGTATCACTCTGTTGAGGATGCTAGGTGATTCCCAATACCCCTGGGGCAAGCTAGTGCATTCAAATCAGGCTCCCTGACATGTATACGCTGTCAAATATCTAGAATCAGATTGAAGTGGGATGGAAAAGAAGGAATTATTCAGGTCGATGACCATTTGTATTTGTATTTCTTTCTTTGTATGGCGCTCCGGGCCCAAAGGCATCTGGGCGCTTGTTTTAGGTTACAGGCATGTGATACAGTTTACAGTACAAGGATATAATACATAATAATAATAATAATTACAAGATATACAATGAGGTAAATGTAAATGAGAGCTATGCATAGATGATTGTACAAGAAAGTACCATGAAGTACTTTGCCTTTGTTGGGAAATTGCACTCTAGTTTATCGGGGTTCGGAACCAGGGCAAACATTGCTTCAACTACATCATTAAGAGGATGTAAATCTTGTATAAATCTCCTAGACCCACCCTTTGATTGCTTTATCGGGTATATAGCCGTGTTGCATGGTGATGTGGATGTCTGTATGATGCCCTGCTGCCATAATACATGTAGAGTCAAGTAGATTCCCTCATCTGCTTCTCTGGACAATGGTTATTGTTTTGCTCATGGCAGCAGCTCCCCTTCCTTTAACTTCATATTTATCGCCACTACTCATTTTAATGCCCCAAAGTCATGGGGCCCTTTTGATTATAGTTTTTCTGGAACTCTTTTGTGATCTTCATATTTGTATATGCCTGCTTCCCTTCTTTACCAGGTGTGTGAGTATCAGCACCAGCACCAGCTATTCTACTACTTTTACTGGGGGGGGGGTATTTGTAGTTGGAATACCATTTCTCCCTCCTCCCCATTAGAGAACAGTTGTTCATGCGTTACTCCTGTTACTGTCAGTGTTGGGTCGATGCTTAACACAATCCGCCACTCCATTTTGTCATTGTCCGTCCCGCATAGGTTCACCATGTCTTTGCATATCACTGCCTCTTCAATCTGTAACACTAGTGCAGTGGCTTTTTATGTATTCCTTATGGCACTGTGGTCTGAACAAGAATTCTGACGCAAATCGGAACACCTTCCCACGTATTCCCGGGACCCATTCCAGTAGTGTCTTGAACATGCTAGAGTGTATGGGTTGGCCACGTAGTGTGCTCTGAGCGTGTTCTGCTAAAAGGAGTGCAGCCACTCATGTGTAATAGATGCCTGGCGTTGGGCAAACCATCCCTTCTTCTGTGAATGATGGTGTGGCGTTCAGTTTGCTGAGCAAGTCTCTAACTAGTATGCTGATAGGGGTGTCTTTGGAGTACTATGGTGGTGCTACGATGTGCTGTGTCCTTATTGTTAGTGGTAAGTCTTTCTTTACAGGAACCATCACCACCGCACCAAAGAGGCCCTGCGTGTCCATCACCTTTTTTCATAACAGGAATCCCTCCTCCCTTATACAATATTTGGTGGCTCCTGTATCTATGAGGAAGGAGAACTCTCTTGGTCCTATTTTCACTGCTACCTTGGGATCCTCTTCAGGGCCATCAGTTACTGCTAGGACTGGATACACTCAAGCTTTCAGCTGGCTCCCTATTGTGGTGGATTACTCTGTGTGAATACCACTCGCTGGTATTAAGCGCATTATAAATTACCAATAACTAAAAAAATAAAGGGAAAGGATTTCCTCTGACAACACTGACCCAGGTCTAGTGGAGTACCATGTTCAGTCCTAACATCACTGTGCTTCCCACAGCTGGTGTTTGCGTCATATTTGGAGGTGCCGTTTCATCATTTGTTGGCCCCCCTAGGGTCTGCTGTGGCCCCTGTGGCAGGGGCGTCTGTCTCTGCTGCAGCTGGGCTGGGAGGGACTGCATCTGCTGGTGCTCTGCTGTGACAAACTACTTGCTGCTGCGCTATCTGGATTGCTTGTGCCTGAACTTCTTGTGCAAAAGGGCATGTGCGTGCAAAATGCCCCATATTCCCACATATAAAGCATGGTCCGAAAACATTGTATACTGCTCCCTGGTATCCTCCTCCTCTTTCTCACTGTCGGTACCCTCTTTTCATTGGACATAACCCCCCCTGCCTGTAATTCCCTGCTGTGTCATATACTGTGGGAGCACATAACCCCCCTGCTGTGGTGCGTCCCCCAAGGGAAACCTTCCCAGTTGGGCGGGTGCCACTGCGGCAGCGTCAGGTACGATTAGTCCCCCTTCCATTGTATACTGTGCCAGTTTCCTTTCCACCAGTTTTTTTTCTGCCTTTGCAGCATTCTTTGCCGCCTGCCTCTCGCTCTTCTGCTTGCTTTTAAGGTAGTGTACTATTGTTGCCTGTATCTTTGACCATCCCTTCACTTCTATTCCCACAATCATGTCTAACGATGCCTGGATGACCGTCAACAATCCATTGATGGTAAAACAAGGGTATGCACTCGTCCCATCACCTTTGTGTTTCCTGCATCCAGAGGTGATGCACCTGTTTTATATATTCTGCAGGTTCCTCGTCAGGCTTCATTAGGGTCCTCGTCAGGCTTCATTTTATGTGCCATTACTATTCCGAAAGTCGTAACTATCTGGGTACATGTTTCTCAGGACCTCCCACAAGTGCACTCGACAGTTGTCGCCCCATCGTGTGCGTTAGTGCTCAATTTCACCCCTTTGTACCCTGCCTGTTCCTTTCTTTTGTCCCCTTGTTCTCCTATTATGGTTTTGAATAAATGTTTCATATCCCCTATTGCCAGCATCACGCCAGCTGTCTTTTGCTCAAGCGCCTGTATCTGTTTGCTGGTACCTGCTACAAGGGAGGTCAGGCTGCATATTAGGTTGTCACGGTCCATTGTCTGCCATGGTAGGTAATGTGCGCCCCTTTCCCCTTTTGTAACAGTGGCGTCTGCTTTGTCCTGGGCCCTGCCTCCCCTCCCTTTTTGTGGCCTGAGCCAGACCTACGTTTATCTTCCCCTACTACGAAGGGAGGTTGACCAATCCCTTCCGGGCTCACCGCTGGCTTTCGTCTTCTTTGCTTTCTCCCCCTTCTCCTGTTTGTGTCGGGTGTTCATTTGTCACTGTAGAGAAGGAGCCAAGTGCCCCCACCTTAAACATCTCGCCCATATTGCCTATATTTTGGGAACCAGAGTGTGAAACGCGCAGTACCAGTGAAAATACAGACACCAAGGAGAATCCTGGAAGCCAGGTTCCCATTAAGTAAGCCATACCTGCATACAAGACAGTATGATGGCCATTTGAATGAAATACCAGAAGAAGCATGAAAAGAAAGCAAAAGAGCAGATTGGTGACAAGTCAGCCGGTCCGGAAACAACAGTGGCAGTAAATCCGTCGCCACCGTTGTTTCCGGACCGGTTGATTGTGAGTCCTGCAGGCGGGAAGTGTCACTTCCGCCAGGTCTGACCTGGCGGAAGTAGCACCACCCGCCTGCAGGCAGACATGGAAACACCGGCTCTGCCATAGACGGAACTGGTGTTTCCATGGTCCCCATCCCCATGGAGTCCTATAGGACTTTACAGAGTTCTGCCTCCAGAATTACTAGGTCACCGGGGTTGTTATGCCCCAGTGATTCCAGCAATCATGGAGGCGGAATGGAATTACCGGTCCGGCGGCAGCCTGCCGGTTATTCCGGCACCGCTACCGCCGGACTCGGAATGAGGCCCATTATGCGAAATAAAAGTGGTGCACCTAGAAGAGATGCAGAGACACGAAAGTGAAGATGGTCTATAAGGCATCAAGAAAGTATTAAAGATAAGAGACATCTCGGGCTCGGGATGAATACACTTATGCTACAGAAATGAAGAAGATATCAAGCTATTTTACACGTGTACAGATGCAAAGAAATACAAGCAGACAAAGTATTCTTGAGGCTAGCTATGAAGTGAGTAGATTGAGGCAAGCGCCAACGTATACATATATAGGAGTAAGTAAAGAATGGATGTTTCGACTACGTATTATAGCAGAGCTTGACCATAGAAGGAAGGCCTTTTCCAGTGTGTCAGAGTTGAAAAAAACAATTGAATTACAGAAGTGAATCTCAGCAAGGTGAGGCTGGATCAGCCCCAAGAAGCAAAGGTATTGTCGGACTGGGATAAGCAGACATTAGTTACAATCGTGTGAAAGAATGAAACTCCTGTTCAGAAGGCATGGACAAAAACAAGGAAGACATCAGAGGTTCATTAAATAATAGTATTTTAAATGCACCAAAGTTCAAATTATGTGGATGGATGGAACTCGACAAACGAACCACACCTACGCAGAGGGGCAGAGCGTGCCTCTACTCCCCTGAATTTTCCAGAGCAAGGAACATTTCCAAGGCCAACTTCAAAGCCTTAACTGACATGCAGACCACTGAGGTGATGATAGATGATATGCTAATTGGTGGGAAGCTATGGTTATGACCAGCTCACCAGCACCTGGAAGTCCAGCCTGCGTGCTGCTAACGTGGGTGGAAAAGTACTGACCGACGGTAAGAGTGCCAACCAGTTGTAGGGGGGGGGCCATGTAATTAAGAGCCCTATAGTTTGTATAGCCAATGGGACATCGTGTATCTAGTGATGTTCATAGTGACCTGTTTGAAGGGTGGGCTTAGTAGTCCCAATTGATTTTGAAGAGCCTATCACTTTTTAGACTCGTATGGAACGTATACCTAGATGTTCCCCTTAAGCCTATCACATTTGCCACTAGGATTTTGTAGTTTGCCACGTAGGATGACATCAGCAAATACATAGATTAACGTCATCAATGACAAGCTTTTGTTATATAAAGAATGTTTTATATTAAGTGCATTGAGAGACCATGCTATGAGACGTCCGTTGATGTCCATTGTACTCCCTGCTTTAGATAATTGATATTAAAACAGTCAACTTTGCCAACTTCCTGAGTCATTTTGATTATTGATGTTTAAGTATCTTCTACATCCATATTCATCTCAAAGTAATCTACCTCGTCTTAAAGGGCTGGGTCGGCTATCCCGATTCATCACCCTCTCCTTTGCTGCAATTTCCCCCTGTTTCTCCCTAATCTGAGGCCACACTACCCTCACCCCATTCTTCTTCTTCTTCCTCTCCCTCTTCTTTTTGCTTATTGTCCAGTCTAAATGTTATCCTCTCTGACAACCATTCCCCCTTGACCCCTCTCTCTCTATTTTTCCTCCCTGCCTCCTCTTCTACCACCCTCTCTACTTTGTTAAATAATGCATCCACCTGTTGTCATGTATTCTTTTCAATGTCTTCTAAGTATTTCCTCTCTCCCTTGTGTGTGCCTCATCCTGTTGTGTGTCCCTATCCTTCTTTTTCCCTGTCGTCTCTTTTACCCCCTCTGGGCTTTCCCGCTGCAGGTTTGTGTGCCCTGCCATAAGCGGTAATGTCGGATAGACACCCAGGGAGGGGGCAGAGAACTCAGTCCATCCCCCTGCTTTTTCCCCTCTACCTCCTTCTTCATTGGCTCTCCTTGGTTTTCCTCATAGAGCTTCCAGAGCCCAAATATATGCTGCCTGCTCTTTAACTTTGAGTCTTTGTATTTTTTTAACACATTTGAGAACACATTTCCTATAATTTTACTATCGAACGTTCCCTGCCTGGGCCATGCAAGGAAACATTGACATGCAGTCTCCTGATCCCACTGAAAATTATACTTTAATATTTTATCGCAATATTGGGGCAACATTTTACACATATGCTTGTGAGGGCAATCTTGATAGGCCATTATCTCCTCTCTTTTGGCTGCCCTTCCTCTATGTCCTAATTACCCTAGACACCCCATCCCACTTCTATTTTCCTTCCCCTGTTTTCTTCCCCATCCCCTTTAATACCCATCTTCCCGTAACACCCCACTCACCCTCAATCACTCGTCTCCCTTTTATTTCTCCCTTTTTCTCTGGCCTTCTCCACAGGCCCACCCACGCACTCTGACCCGACACACTGGCCTTCTCCTCTGGCCCGACCACTCACTCTAGGTTAGTAGGCAATGGCCCTCTCCACAGACCCACCTTCCCCTATGCTAGTAAAGGTGGGCGCCGACTCACCTCCACTCCTCTTACTCATCCCCACCGCTAGAATGCCATGCTCGCTATTATACACGAGATACCTGTCAGTGATGGCCGTGTGTTCACTTTGGTCAATGCCGCAAAACCAAGACGAACAACACTTACTACCATGCGCGTGCCTCTCTCTACTCCTTCAAAATACTGCTCCAACAACTGCACTATACAATGACATGCAACTTCCCTAAATGACAAAACTATACACTTTCTGGTACTATCCCCAGCTCCCAACTACCGGGGTCCCCCCTCGCTAAGCACCTCTCCTGCTTTAATGCAGTGGTGACCACACTCACGTGTTCACTCCCTATTGGGTGTCGTGTACTAAAATATATGACTACTTTGGCCATTCCTCCTCCCACATAGAGGATGCATCCTAAACACCATAAAATACAGTATCCCCGCCCATGTGCATGCAACTACGATGCAGAGCTTTATTGCACAGTTACACTCATGTGTCTTAGAGATCGGCGAGTCCCCTCGGCACTGAGCCTCCCATGCAGGCTCACTCCTCCTCCTGAGTGTGGGCAGCACTCGGGACCAGGCAGACCTTCGTAAACTTGGCATTCTGCAGTACCTCCCCAGTGTTGCAAGGAAATCAGGTCTGTGGTCACTGGACCTGCACCCACAGCGTGGGCAGCCAGAATACCGTCAGTTGACTGAGAGAACTGAGGATCTTGCTGGGACCTCTAAATATGTATTAGGGGTCCTCTTGGGCTCGCAATAAATATGTTACCAGTAGTAATCCAAAAAGGAGCATACACCAGGAAAGAAGTAAGTCTGTTTTTTACATCTGGGCATGCACAAACCAAACAGCACAGTGGAACAGAACTGGTTGATGAGAGCTGACAAACTGGCTCACAGCGGAAAGTACTTTTATACTGCTAATACAATGTGTGTACAGTTAGAAACAGTTTCACTTCAAACTTCACATCTTTTCAGTTCTCGTGATGCTGATTGGTTAGGCTACGACATATCCCAATAGCTAGACATACATTAGTTAGACATGATTGGAGCAAACCGACTTGCCCCCTCCCAGCTCATCTCCTCCCCGCGTGGCACCACATTGCTTCCTGCTCCACCCCGCAAACAGTTTTCAATTAGTAATACCATATTTGTGCTGACCTCTGGGTCTTTATTTGTCTCCCATTGGCCAGCACCAGAAAGGAAGGAACACAAGAAACCCTGAACTAGTGGGAATGGAAGCATTCGCATGGCACCTGCCCGATGATAACCTTTGCAAACACTATTGTGGACACTCTGTGGCCTTGTTACTTTTCAGGGACATCAAAACTTACCGTCTGATTGGCTCTTCTTGGAGCGCCCCTCCATTCCACATCCTTGTTCCCATACCTGCTGGTCAAGTGGTGATTTAATACCGCCTTGATGCCAAATGAGTGCCTCTCTGGGTCAGGTCACTTTGCCCAGCTCCGACGAGTAGCCGTGAGAGTGACTTGCTGACCTACATTACATCACATGCTGGAGACGAACGACCTGAGTTCAGATTCCGCCCTCCCTCAGCTGTGGTGCACGGGCCGTGTGTTCACAGCGGGCCCACAGGGTGAAGCCTACCTGTGGCACCTCAATTGCGTGTGTTTACCTGCGGTTACGCGTCTCTCGCATTTATGCGGCAGGCTCCCTGGTATCCATATTGCATTATATACAGAGTGTCTCCCCTTGTTCCCCTCCATGCCTGGTCCTTGGGGATAGCTACAGTTTCCAGAGGCCCTCTTGTTTCCCACTAGGAGGTGTCCCAGCCAACCCCCCTTATTCCTGTGATTGGTAGGTGTGTCCTACTGTCTGACGCTGAATCAGCACATTCATTGCATTGGCCAGGTAATGGCGGAGGCGAATGATGTCCTGTGCGATTTACTCTCATGTACAATGTCCGCGTACAGTAGTGATGTGATTTCTGACTGTGCTCTCTACAGTGGGCTGAAACCTCTTTTATTGACAGCAGCAGTTGGGTTAAGGCTCACTCAAGAATTATCACAGGGTGGAGAAGGTTAGATATCTGCCTAAAATAAGAGAAATCCATTGAAATACATTGCAACAGTTTCACTAAGGGGGCTCTCATGCTGTTTTAAAGGTTTTAGGGATTATCTACAGGTTGGTGAGCTATCAACACTGCCCTGAGGTTGTAAGATATGGATCACAGCCTAGCTAATGTCAAATTGTATTGGATCAATTGCTTAAAAAGAAATCAGTCTGGCAATTGTTGGGTCATCTAAGTGCGATGGCGCAATCGGACCTTACTCTTTTCCAATAGGCAGCCAATGAAAGAATGGTGATATGTCACAAGCAAGGATTAGCAAGCACACACAGCAACTGCCTTTAGTGGTCTCTTGCCCCAACCTTTTCATCTCTTCATACCACACATTTCCAGTTGCCGTGTCTCCCCCCTCCACAATGGAATCATACAACGTCTCAGTGCTAAATATACTTCTCTTAGTGTGTGCCTTCTTTCCATTGTCGGTTAGCACATCCCTACGTTCTTTATAAAATAGAAACTAGAAGAGGAAGAAAAGAGAAACAAGAAAGAGGCACAGCAATCCTATCCGTATAGTTTTGACATCATATTTATATTTTCCTCCATTCCTCCCACTTGTGTCCTGCCCACCTCCTTCTCCCCCTGTGGGATTTTTGTAAAGTCTTATAGCTGTAAAGAATGTTAATGATAACTGGATTATACTTCCCATCAAGTTGTGTTTCTCTCTTCTCCTTCTGTGGTGCTGCTGTTGACCTTGCAGATGTTTGATCCATCTATCCATGCCCTCCTTTCTTTTATTTTCACAGATGTAGGTGTTGCGTACACAACTTAATAAGGGCCAGTGAACCTTGGCTCCTACCACCTCCGTACGAAGTTACGGACGAGTACTCAGCCAGCCGGGTGGAGGAGCTGTGCTTGTGGGTATTATTCCTCTCTGTGTGCACTTGTCTTTTCTTAAACGATGGTCATCCGACTTGTTGAACGTTGAACCTGACAGGAAATGTATTTGAGGGCATTTTTCATTTCAGTTAGGTATGTTTGCAGCTCGTCCCCCAAAACCTGTGGAGTGGTATTAACATCAGAAATTGAACGTGCAGGAGGGACAAGCTCATGCATCCTGCCGCCAGTTACAATTTTGTGCGCAATCAAGTGGTGATCCGCACTGGGTGAGTTGCCAAGGACAAAAAGCGCTAATGAGAGGCAATAAAGTCATTTGTTGCACAACATTGTGGTTAGCTTTGTCAAGCGTTCTTTAAGGAAGCTGTTAAATCTCTCAACAATCCTGTTTACTTGCAGCCGGTACACTGTGCATAGCCTGTGTTTTATACCCAGGAGCTGTGTTATTTCCTTAAAAAGGTAATTGGCAAAATGTTGCTCATTTTCAGACCTTATTTCATCGCATGCCCCCCACCTTGAAAACACCTCCCACACTACGAAATTTGCGGCCGACTTTGCATCATTTTCAGCACAGGGCCCCACCTCAAGCCAATGTGAAAATGGAAAGACAACAATGAGCATGTACCTATAAGAGGTACACCTGTCTTGTAATCAACATAGCCGATAGGCAAGTGCTGGACGTGCCCTTCTAGTCACAGCATTGTCCCCCTTATTGGTTTTAACGTATGACCGGACAAGAACTGCTGACACACCAGGCAATTCTCTGTAAGCTGTTCCACTCGCTCATGTAAATTTGGAACGTTCCACCCTTTGTTTATTTCTGCCACTATGTTATCTTTGGACACATTAGTAGGAAAGTGCAACTGTTCTAGTTCTACACTTAATAGCCTTTTTGGCATTACCAGTTTCCCTGTGCTGTTTTGCCTCCACATCAAATTGGGGGTTAGAGGCAACAACCTCTTTGTACTCACAAGTCTTTTTCCCCCTGTGTGGCCTCTCCTTGCAGCTCTGTAATCTATACAATCGGTATTGTGTTACTTATTTGGCTACTCTGTTGGCCAATTAGTTCCCTAAAGATGTGAGGTCCTGCTCACCTGGGTGGGATGCACATTCTATTATGGCCACCCCCACTGGCAGTTTTAATGCCTCAATCAGTTACCCAAGCAATTTGACATGTTGTACCGGGGACCCATCAATCCTCCTAAACCCCCTTGACCCACTGCATTAACCCTGAATGTATTGTAGATGTCACATAAGCTGAATCTGAAAATATTTTAGCTGCATGCTCTTCCATTATGTTCAATGCACTTATCATGGCCACTAACTCTGCTCCCTGTGCTGTATGGTGCAATGGGACCCTGTGTTGGGATGTTGTTACATACTACGTGTTCTTGTAGCACACTATCATAGCTCCAGTATGTCTCAATCCCATATTGGGGTCTATACTTGAAGACAGATGAATGAAGACCATGTCTCCATGTCTACCCCTTCTATTTCTTCTTCTTTGACCCATATGTTCCCTTCCATTCTGTCCATATGTGCTGCACAATCATGCATATAGTCTCCTTCTCTGTGTGTTCTGCTATGAATGTTGCTGAGTTTACCACATGATACCACTATACCTCACTACCTCGATGGCTGGGTGTGTCAGTATTACTTCATACCCTGATGCCCTCTGTGTCATTAGTGTACTTTTAGATTTTTCCAAAATGCCAAATAGTGAATGCTCCACGTACAGCACCACTGGGCAACCCATGGCAATTGCTGCTGCATTTTCTATGGCAAACACTGCAGCCGCTAGTGCTTGTTCGCAGGGAAATGTCCCTGTATAACTGGGTCTAGAATACCACTGTAGTAAACAACTGGTATGTGTCCTTGCGGCTTCTTTTGCATGAGGACCGCTGTCGTCACTGAGGCATCTGAGTAGGAGTACAAATAAAACTTCTCTTTGTAGTTAAATGTGCTCACGTTGGTGCATGGGCCAGTGCTTCTTTTAGTGGAGTGAAATTCTCATTAATTTCTGATGGCCACTTTATGTCCCTTTTCTCCTTTTGTGCCTTCTTTAGGGCCTGCAGTAATGTTTTTGTAAATGTAGAGTAATCGGAAACCCATGCCCTACAATAATTACATAACCCCAGGAACCTCTGCATCTCCTTTACTGCACATGGACATGCAGGCAAGGAAATTGCTTCCGCCCGTTCATGTGTTATCTTGCATCCTTCAATGTAGATGATTTGCCCCAAGAACACAACCTCCTCGTAGCAGTATTGCAGTTTTGCTTTGTCCACCTAGTACCCCTTGTCTGCTAGCAGAGCTAAGAGATGTACCGAATCGTCCCTACACTGTTCTTCAGTCTCGCTGCACACTAACAAGTCATCAACATATTATATCAATGTGCTTGACATTTGTAAGTTTCTCAGGTCCATTTGTATCACTCTGTTGAGGATGCTAGGTGATTCCCAATACCCCTGGGGCAAGCTAGTGCATTCAAATCAGGCTCCCTGACATGTATACGCTGTCAAATATCTAGAATCAGATTGAAGTGGGATGGAAAAGAAGGAATTATTCAGGTCGATGACCATTTGTATTTGTATTTCTTTCTTTGTATGGCGCTCCGGGCCCAAAGGCATCTGGGCGCTTGTTTTAGGTTACAGGCATGTGATACAGTTTACAGTACAAGGATATAATACATAATAATAATAATAATTACAAGATATACAATGAGGTAAATGTAAATGAGAGCTATGCATAGATGATTGTACAAGAAAGTACCATGAAGTACTTTGCCTTTGTTGGGAAATTGCACTCTAGTTTATCGGGGTTCGGAACCAGGGCAAACATTGCTTCAACTACATCATTAAGAGGATGTAAATCTTGTATAAATCTCCTAGACCCACCCTTTGATTTCTTTATCGGGTATATAGCCGTGTTGCATGGTGATGTGGATGTCTGTATGATGCCCTGCTGCCATAATACATGTAGAGTCAAGTAGATTCCCTCATCTGCTTCTCTGGACAATGGTTATTGTTTTGCTCATGGCAGCAGCTCCCCTTCCTTTAACTTCATATTTATCGCCACTACTCATTTTAATGCCCCAAAGTCATGGGGCCCTTTTGATTATAGTTTTTCTGGAACTCTTTTGTGATCTTCATATTTGTATATGCCTGCTTCCCTTCTTTACCAGGTGTGTGAGTATCAGCACCAGCACCAGCTATTCTACTACTTTTACTGGGGGGGGGGGTATTTGTAGTTGGAATACCATTTCTCCCTCCTCCCCATTGGAGAACAGTTGTTCATGCGTTACTCCTGTTACTGTCAGTGTTGGGTCGATGCTTAACACAATCCGCCACTCCATTTTGTCATTGTCCGTCCCGCATAGGTTCACCATGTCTTTGCATATCACTGCCTCTTCAATCTGTAACACTAGTGCAGTGGCTTTTTATGTATTCCTTATGGCACTGTGGTCTGAACAAGAATTCTGACGCAAATCGGAACACCTTCCCACGTATTCCCGGGACCCATTCCAGTAGTGTCTTGAACATGCTAGAGTGTATGGGTTGGCCACGTAGTGTGCTCTGAGCGTGTTCTGCTAAAAGGAGTGCAGCCACTCATGTGTAATAGATGCCTGGCGTTGGGCAAACCATCCCTTCTTCTGTGAATGATGGTGTGGCGTTCAGTTTGCTGAGCAAGTCTCTAACTAGTATGCTGATAGGGGTGTCTTTGGAGTACTATGGTGGTGCTACGATGTGCTGTGTCCTTATTGTTAGTGGTAAGTCTTTCTTTACAGGAACCATCACCACCGCACCAAAGAGGCCCTGCGTGTCCATCACCTTTTTTCATAACAGGAATCCCTCCTCCCTTATACAATATTTGGTGGCTCCTGTATCTATGAGGAAGGAGAACTCTCTTGGTCCTATTTTCACTGCTACCTTGGGATCCTCTTCAGGGCCATCAGTTACTGCTAGGACTGGATACACTCAAGCTTTCAGCTGGCTCCCTATTGTGGTGGATTACTCTGTGTGAATACCACTCGCTGGTATTAAGCGCATTATAAATTACCAATAACTAAAAAAATAAAGGGAAAGGATTTCCTCTGACAACACTGACCCAGGTCTAGTGGAGTACCATGTTCAGTCCTAACATCACTGTGCTTCCCACAGCTGGTGTTTGCGTCATATTTGGAGGTGCCGTTTCATCATTTGTTGGCCCCCCTAGGGTCTGCTGTGGCCCCTGTGGCAGGGGCGTCTGTCTCTGCTGCAGCTGGGCTGGGAGGGACTGCATCTGCTGGTGCTCTGCTGTGACAAACTACTTGCTGCTGCGCTATCTGGATTGCTTGTGCCTGAACTTCTTGTGCAAAAGGGCATGTGCGTGCAAAATGCCCCATATTCCCACATATAAAGCATGGTCCGAAAACATTGTATACTGCTCCCTGGTATCCTCCTCCTCTTTCTCACTGTCGGTACCCTCTTTTCATTGGACATAACCCCCCCTGCCTGTAATTCCCTGCTGTGTCATATACTGTGGGAGCACATAACCCCCCTGCTGTGGTGCGTCCCCCAAGGGAAACCTTCCCAGTTGGGCGGGTGCCACTGCGGCAGCGTCAGGTACGATTAGTCCCCCTTCCATTGTATACTGTGCCAGTTTCCTTTCCACCAGTTTGTTTTCTGCCTTTGCAGCATTCTTTGCCGCCTGCCTCTCGCTCTTCTGCTTGCTTTTAAGGTAGTGTACTATTGTTGCCTGTATCTTTGACCATCCCTTCACTTCTATTCCCACAATCATGTCTAACGATGCCTGGATGACCGTCAACAATCCATTGATGGTAAAACAAGGGTATGCACTCGTCCCATCACCTTTGTGTTTCCTGCATCCAGAGGTGATGCACCTGTTTTATATATTCTGCAGGTTCCTCTGCAGGTTCCTCGTCAGGCTTCATTAGGGTCCTCGTCAGGCTTCATTTTCTGTGCCATTACTATTCCGAAGTCGTAACTATCTGGGTACATGTTTCTCAGGACCTCCCACAAGTGCACTCGACAGTTGTCGCCCCATCGTGTGCGTTAGTGCTCAATTTCACCCCTTTGTACCCTGCCTGTTCCTTTCTTTTGTCCCCTTGTTCTCCTATTATGGTTTTGAATAAATGTTTCATATCCCCTATTGCATCACGCCAGCTGTCTTTTGCTCAAGCGCCTGTATCTGTTTGCTGGTACCTGCTACAAGGGAGGTCAGGCTGCATATTAGGTTGTCCCGGTCCATTGTCTGCCATGGTAGGTAATGTGCGCCCCTTTCCCCTTTTGTAACAGTGGTGTCTGCTTTGTCCTGGGCCCTGCCTCCCCTCCCTTTTTGTGGCCTGAGCCAGACCTACGTTTCTCTTCCCCTACTACGAAGGGAGGTTGACCAATCCCTTCCGGGCTCACCGCTGGCTTTCGTCTTCTTTGCTTTCTCCCCCTTCTCCTGTTTGTGTCGGGTGTTCATTTGTCACTGTAGAGAAGGAGCCAAGTGCCCCCACCTTAAACATCTCGCCCATATTGCCTATATTTTGGGAACCAGAGTGTGAAACGCGCAGTACCAGTGAAAATACAGACACCAAGGAGAATCCTGGAAGCCAGGTTCCCATTAAGTAAGCCATACCTGCATACAAGACAGTATGATGGCCATTTGAATGAAATACCAGAAGAAGCATGAAAAGAAAGCAAAAGAGCAGATTGGTGACAAGTCAGCCGGTCCGGAAACAACAGTGGCAGTAAATCCGTCGCCACCGTTGTTTCCGGACCGGTTGATTGTGAGTCCTGCAGGCGGGAAGTGTCACTTCCGCCAGGTCTGACCTGGCGGAAGTAGCACCACCCGCCTGCAGGCAGACATGGAAACACCGGCTCTGCCATAGACGGAACTGGTGTTTCCATGGTCCCCATCCCCATGGAGTCCTATAGGACTTTACAGAATTCTGCCTCCAGAATTACTAGGTCACCGGGGTTGTTATGCCCCAGTGATTCCAGCAATCATGGAGGCGGTATGGAATTACCGGTCCGGCGGCAGCCTGCCGGTTATTCCGGCACCGCTACCGCCGGACTCGGAATGAGGCCCATTATGCGAAATAAAAGTGGTGCACCTAGAAGAGATGCAGAGACACGAAAGTGAAGATGGTCTATAAGGCATCAAGAAAGTATTAAAGATAAGAGACATCTCGGGCTCGGGATGAATACACTTATGCTACAGAAATGAAGAAGATATCAAGTTATTTTACACTTGTACAGATGCAAAGAAATACAAGCAGACAAAGTATTCTTGAGGCTAGCTATGAAGTGAGTAGATTGAGGCAAGCGCCAACGTATACATATATAGGAGTAAGTAAAGAATGGATGTTTCGACTACGTATTATAGCAGAGCTTGACCATAGAAGGAAGGCCTTTTCCAGTGTGTCAGAGTTGAAAAAAACAATTGAATTACAGAAGTGAATCTCAGCAAGATGAGGCTGGATCAGCCCCAAGAAGCAAAGGTATTGTCGGACTGGGATAAGCAGACATTAGTTACAATCGTGTGAAAGAATGAAACTCCTGTTCAGAAGGCATGGACAAAAACAAGGAAGACATCAGAGGTTCATTAAATAATAGTATTTTAAATGCACCAAAGTTCAAATTATGTGGATGGATGGAACTCGACAAACGAACCACACCTACGCAGAGGGGCAGAGCGTGCCTCTACTCCCCTGAATTTTCCAGAGCAAGGAACATTTCCAAGGCCAACTTCAAAGCCTTAACTGACATGCAGACCACTGAGGTGATGATAGATGATATGCTAATTGGTGGGAAGCTATGGTTATGACCAGCTCACCAGCACCTGGAAGTCCAGCCTGCGTGCTGCTAACGTGGGTGGAAAAGTACTGACCGACGGTAAGAGTGCCAACCAGTTGTAGGGGGGGGCCATGTAATTAAGAGCCCTATAGTTTGTATAGCCAATGGGACATCGTGTATCTAGTGATGTTCATAGTGACCTGTTTGAAGGGTGGGCTTAGTAGTCCCAATTGATTTTGAAGAGCCTATCACTTTTTAGACTCGTATGGAACGTATACCTAGATGTTCCCCTTAAGCCTATCACATTTGCCACTAGGATTTTGTAGTTTGCCACGTAGGATGACATCAGCAAATACATAGATTAACGTCATCAATGACAAGCTTTTGTTATATAAAGAATGTTTTATATTAAGTGCATTGAGAGACCATGCTATGAGACGTCCGTTGATGTCCATTGTACTCCCTGCTTTAGATAATTGATATTAAAACAGTCAACTTTGCCAACTTCCTGAGTCATTTTGATTATTGATGTTTAAGTATCTTCTACATCCATATTCATCTCAAAGTAATCTACCTCGTCTTAAAGGGCTGGGTCGGCTATCCCGATTCATCACCCTCTCCTTTGCTGCAATTTCCCCCTGTTTCTCCCTAATCTGAGGCCACACTACCCTCACCCCATTCTTCTTCTTCCTCTCCCTCTTCTTTTTGCTTATTGTCCAGTCTAAATGTTATCCTCTCTGACAACCATTCCCCCTTGACCCCTCTCTCTCTATTTTTCCTCCCTGCCTCCTCTTCTACCACCCTCTCTACTTTGTTAAATAATGCATCCACCTGTTGTCATGTATTCTTTTCAATGTCTTCTAAGTATTTCCTCTCTCCCTTGTGTGTGCCTCATCCTGTTGTGTGTCCCTATCCTTCTTTTTCCCTGTCGTCTCTTTTACCCCCTCTGGGCTTTCCCGCTGCAGGTTTGTGTGCCCTGCCATAAGCGGTAATGTCGGATAGACACCCAGGGAGGGGGCAGAGAACTCAGTCCATCCCCCTGCTTTTTCCCCTCTACCTCCTTCTTCATTGGCTCTCCTTGGTTTTCCTCATAGAGCTTCCAGAGCCCAAATATATGCTGCCTGCTCTTTAACTTTGAGTCTTTGTATTTTTTTAACACATTTGAGAACACATTTCCTATAATTTTACTATCGAACGTTCCCTGCCTGGGCCATGCAAGGAAACATTGACATGCAGTCTCCTGATCCCACTGAAAATTATACTTTAATATTTTATCGCAATATTGGGGCAACATTTTACACATATGCTTGTGAGGGCAATCTTGATAGGCCATTATCTCCTCTCTTTTGGCTGCCCTTCCTCTATGTCCTAATTACCCTAGACACCCCATCCCACTTCTATTTTCCTTCCCCTGTTTTCTTCCCCATCCCCTTTTATACCCATCTTCCCGTAACACCCCACTCACCCTCAATCACTCGTCTCCCTTTTATTTCTCCCTTTTTCTCTGGCCTTCTCCACAGGCCCACCCACGCACTCTGACCCGACACACTGGCCTTCTCCTCTGGCCCGACCACTCACTCTAGGTTAGTAGGCAATGGCCCTCTCCACAGACCCACCTTCCCCTATGCTAGTAAAGGTGGGCGCCGACTCACCTCCACTCCTCTTACTCATCCCCACCGCTAGAATGCCATGCTCGCTATTATACACGAGATACCTGTCAGTGATGAACGTTCCACCTTGGTCAATGCCGCAAAACCAAGACGAACAACACTTACTACCATGCGCGTGCCTCTCTCTACTCCTTCAAAATACTGCTCCAACAACTGCACTATACAATGACATGCAACTTCCCTAAATGACAAAACTATACACTTTCTGGTACTATCCCCAGCTCCCAACTACCGGGGTCCCCCCTCGCTAAGCACCTCTCCTGCTTTAATGCAGTGGTGACCACACTCACGTGTTCACTCCCTATTGGGTGTCGTGTACTAAAATATATGACTACTTTGGCCATTCCTCCTCCCACATAGAGGATGCATCCTAAACACCATAAAATACAGTATCCCCGCCCATGTGCATGCAACTACGATGCAGAGCTTTATTGCACAGTTACACTCATGTGTCTTAGAGATCGGCGAGTCCCCTCGGCACTGAGCCTCCCATGCAGGCTCACTCCTCCTCCTGAGTGTGGGCAGCACTCGGGACCAGGCAGACCTTCGTAAACTTGGCATTCTGCAGTACCTCCCCAGTGTTGCAAGGAAATCAGGTCTGTGGTCACTGGACCTGCACCCACAGCGTGGGCAGCCAGAATACCGTCAGTTGACTGAGAGAACTGAGGATCTTGCTGGGACCTCTAAATATGTATTAGGGGTCCTCTTGGGCTCGCAATAAATATGTTACCAGTAGTAATCCAAAAAGGAGCATACACCAGGAAAGAAGTAAGTCTGTTTTTTTACATCTGGGCATGCACAAACCAAACAGCACAGTGGAACAGAACTGGTTGATGAGAGCTGACAAACTGGCTCACAGCGGAAAGTACTTTTATACTGCTAATACAATGTGTGTACAGTTAGAAACAGTTTCACTTCAAACTTCACATCTTTTCAGTTCTCGTGATGCTGATTGGTTAGGCTACGACATATCCCAATAGCTAGACATACATTAGTTAGACATGATTGGAGCAAACCGACTTGCCCCCTCCCAGCTCATCTCCTCCCCGCGTGGCACCACATTGCTTCCTGCTCCACCCCGCAAACAGTTTTCAATTAGTAATACCATATTTGTGCTGACCTCTGGGTCTTTATTTGTCTCCCATTGGCCAGCACCAGAAAGGAAGGAACACAAGAAACCCTGAACTAGTGGGAATGGAAGCATTCGCATGGCACCTGCCCGATGATAACCTTTGCAAACACTATTGTGGACACTCTGTGGCCTTGTTACTTTTCAGGGACATCAAAACTTACCGTCTGATTGGCTCTTCTTGGAGCGCCCCTCCATTCCACATCCTTGTTCCCATACCTGCTGGTCAAGTGGTGATTTAATACCGCCTTGATGCCAAATGAGTGCCTCTCTGGGTCAGGTCACTTTGCCCAGCTCCGACGAGTAGCCGTGAGAGTGACTTGCTGACCTACATTACATCACATGCTGGAGACGAACGACCTGAGTTCAGATTCCGCCCTCCCTCAGCTGTGGTGCACGGGCCGTGTGTTCACAGCGGGCCCACAGGGTGAAGCCTACCTGTGGCACCTCAATTGCGTGTGTTTACCTGCGGTTACGCGTCTCTCGCATTTATGCGGCAGGCTCCCTGGTATCCATATTGCATTATATACAGAGTGTCTCCCCTTGTTCCCCTCCATGCCTGGTCCTTGGGGATAGCTACAGTTTCCAGAGGCCCTCTTGTTTCCCACTAGGAGGTGTCCCAGCCAACCCCCCTTATTCCTGTGATTGGTAGGTGTGTCCTACTGTCTGACGCTGAATCAGCACATTCATTGCATTGGCCAGGTAATGGCGGAGGCGAATGATGTCCTGTGCGATTTACTCTCATGTACAATGTCCGCGTACAGTAGTGATGTGATTTCTGACTGTGCTCTCTACAGTGGGCTGAAACCTCTTTTATTGACAGCAGCAGGTGGGTTAAGGCTCACTCAAGAATTATCACAGGGTGGAGAAGGTTAGATATCTGCCTAAAATAAGAGAAATCCATTGAAATACATTGCAACAGTTTCACTAAGGGGGCTCTCATGCTGTTTTAAAGGTTTTAGGGATTATCTACAGGTTGGTGAGCTACCAACACTGCCCTGAGGTTGTAAGATATGGATCACAGCCTAGCTAATGTCAAATTGTATTGGATCAATTGCTTAAAAAGAAATCAGTCTGGCAATTGTTGGGTCATCTAAGTGCGATGGCGCAATCGGACCTTACTCTTTTCCAATAGGCAGCCAATGAAAGAATGGTGATATGTCACAAGCAAGGATTAGCAAGCACACACAGCAACTGCCTTTAGTGGTCTCTTGCCCCAACCTTTTCATCTCTTCATACCACACATTTCCAGTTGCCGTGTCTCCCCCCTCCACAATGGAATCATACAACGTCTCAGTGCTAAATATACTTCTCTTAGTGTGTGCCTTCTTTCCATTGTCGGTTAGCACATCCCTACGTTCTTTATAAAATAGAAACTAGAAGAGGAAGAAAAGAGAAACAAGAAAGAGGCACAGCAATCCTATCCGTATAGTTTTGACATCATATTTATATTTTCCTCCATTCCTCCCACTTGTGTCCTGCCCACCTCCTTCTCCCCCTGTGGGATTTTTGTAAAGTCTTATAGCTGTAAAGAATGTTAATGATAACTGGATTATACTTCCCATCAAGTTGTGTTTCTCTCTTCTCCTTCTGTGGTGCTGCTGTTGACCTTGCAGATGTTTGATCCATCTATCCATGCCCTCCTTTCTTTTATTTTCACAGATGTAGGTGTTGCGTACACAACTTAATAAGGGCCAGTGAACCTTGGCTCCTACCACCTCCGTACGAAGTTACGGACGAGTACTCAGCCAGCCGGGTGGAGGAGCTGTGCTTGTGGGTATTATTCCTCTCTGTGTGCACTTGTCTTTTCTTAAACGATGGTCATCCGACTTGTTGAACGTTGAACCTGACAGGAAATGTATTTGAGGGCATTTTTCATTTCAGTTAGGTATGTTTGCAGCTCGTCCCCCAAAACCTGTGGAGTGGTATTAACATCAGAAATTGAACGTGCAGGAGGGACAAGCTCATGCATCCTGCCGCCAGTTACAATTTTGTGCGCAATCAAGTGGTGATCCGCACTGGGTGAGTTGCCAAGGACAAAAAGCGCTAATGAGAGGCAATAAAGTCATTTGTTGCACAACATTGTGGTTAGCTTTGTCAAGCGTTCTTTAAGGAAGCTGTTAAATCTCTCAACAATCCTGTTTACTTGCAGCCGGTACACTGTGCATAGCCTGTGTTTTATACCCAGGAGCTGTGTTATTTCCTTAAAAAGGTAATTGGCAAAATGTTGCTCATTTTCAGACCTTATTTCATCGCATGCCCCCCACCTTGAAAACACCTCCCACACTACGAAATTTGCGGCCGACTTTGCATCATTTTCAGCACAGGGCCCCACCTCGAGCCAATGTGAAAATGGAAAGACAACAATGAGCATGTACCTATAAGAGGTACACCTGTCTTGTAATCAACATAGCCGATAGGCAAGTGCTGGACGTGCCCTTCTAGTCACAGCATTGTCCCCCTTATTGGTTTTAACGTATGACCGGACAAGAACTGCTGACACACCAGGCAATTCTCTGTAAGCTGTTCCACTCGCTCATGTAAATTTGGAACGTTCCACCCTTTGTTTATTTCTGCCACTATGTTATCTTTGGACACATTAGTAGGAAAGTGCAACTGTTCTAGTTCTACACTTAATAGCCTTTTTGGCATTACCAGTTTCCCTGTGCTGTTTTGCCTCCACATCAAATTGGGGGTTAGAGGCAACAACCTCTTTGTACTCACAAGTCTTTTTCCCCCTGTGTGGCCTCTCCTTGCAGCTCTGTAATCTATACAATCGGTATTGTGTTACTTATTTGGCTACTCTGTTGGCCAATTAGTTCCCTAAAGATGTGAGGTCCTGCTCACCTGGGTGGGATGCACATTCTATTATGGCCACCCCCACTGGCAGTTTTAATGCCTCAATCAGTTACCCAAGCAATTTGACATGTTGTACCGGGGACCCATCAATCCTCCTAAACCCCCTTGACCCACTGCATTAACCCTGAATGTATTGTAGATGTCACATAAGCTGAATCTGAAAATATTTTAGCTGCATGCTCTTCCATTATGTTCAATGCACTTATCATGGCCACTAACTCTGCTCCCTGTGCTGTATGGTGCAATGGGACCCTGTGTTGGGATGTTGTTACATACTACGTGTTCTTGTAGCACACTATCATAGCTCCAGTATGTCTCAATCCCATATTGGGGTCTATACTTGAAGACAGATGAATGAAGACCATGTCTCCATGTCTACCCCTTCTATTTCTTCTTCTTTGACCCATATGTTCCCTTCCATTCTGTCCATATGTGCTGCACAATCATGCATATAGTCTCCTTCTCTGTGTGTTCTGCTATGAATGTTGCTGAGTTTACCACATGATACCACTATACCTCACTACCTCGATGGCTGGGTGTGTCAGTATTACTTCATACCCTGATGCCCTCTGTGTCATTAGTGTACTTTTAGATTTTTCCAAAATGCCAAATAGTGAATGCTCCACGTACAGCACCACTGGGCAACCCATGGCAATTGCTGCTGCATTTTCTATGGCAAACACCGCAGCCGCTAGTGCTTGTTCGCAGGGAAATGTCCCTGTATAACTGGGTCTAGAATACCACTGTAGTAAACAACTGGTATGTGTCCTTGCGGCTTCTTTTGCATGAGGACCGCTGTCGTCACTGAGGCATCTGAGTAGGAGTACAAATAAAACTTCTCTTTGTAGTTAAATGTGCTCACGTTGGTGCATGGGCCAGTGCTTCTTTTAGTGGAGTGAAATTCTCATTAATTTCTGATGGCCACTTTATGTCCCTTTTCTCCTTTTGTGCCTTCTTTAGGGCCTGCAGTAATGTTTTTGTAAATGTAGAGTAATCGGAAACCCATGCCCTACAATAATTACATAACCCCAGGAACCTCTGCATCTCCTTTACTGCACATGGACATGCAGGCAAGGAAATTGCTTCTGCCCGTTCATGTGTTATCTTGCATCCTTCAATGTAGATGATTTGCCCCAAGAACACAACCTCCTCGTAGCAGTATTGCAGTTTTGCTTTGTCCACCTAGTACCCCTTGTCTGCTAGCAGAGCTAAGAGATGTACCGAATCGTCCCTACACTGTTCTTCAGTCTCGCTGCACACTAACAAGTCATCAACATATTATATCAATGTGCTTGACATTTGTAAGTTTCTCAGGTCCATTTGTATCACTCTGTTGAGGATGCTAGGTGATTCCCAATACCCCTGGGGCAAGCTAGTGCATTCAAATCAGGCTCCCTGACATGTATACGCTGTCAAATATCTAGAATCAGATTGAAGTGGGATGGAAAAGAAGGAATTATTCAGGTCGATGACCATTTGTATTTGTATTTCTTTCTTTGTATGGCGCTCCGGGCCCAAAGGCATCTGGGCGCTTGTTTTAGGTTACAGGCATGTGATACAGTTTACAGTACAAGGATATAATACATAATAATAATAATAATTACAAGATATACAATGAGGTAAATGTAAATGAGAGCTATGCATAGATGATTGTACAAGAAAGTACCATGAAGTACTTTGCCTTTGTTGGGAAATTGCACTCTAGTTTATCGGGGTTCGGAACCAGGGCAAACATTGCTTCAACTACATCATTAAGAGGATGTAAATCTTGTATAAATCTCCTAGACCCACCCTTTGATTTCTTTATCGGGTATATAGCCGTGTTGCATGGTGATGTGGATGTCTGTATGATGCCCTGCTGCCATAATACATGTAGAGTCAAGTAGATTCCCTCATCTGCTTCTCTGGACAATGGTTATTGTTTTGCTCATGGCAGCAGCTCCCCTTCCTTTAACTTCATATTTATCGCCACTACTCATTTTAATGCCCCAAAGTCATGGGGCCCTTTCGATTATAGTTTTTCTGGAACTCTTTTGTGATCTTCATATTTGTATATGCCTGCTTCCCTTCTTTACCAGGTGTGTGAGTATCAGCACCAGCACCAGCTATTCTACTACTTTTACTGGGGGGGGGGTATTTGTAGTTGGAATACCATTTCTCCCTCCTCCCCATTGGAGAACAGTTGTTCATGCGTTACTCCTGTTACTGTCAGTGTTGGGTCGATGCTTAACACAATCCGCCACTCCATTTTGTCATTGTCCGTCCCGCATAGGTTCACCATGTCTTTGCATATCACTGCCTCTTCAATCTGTAACACTAGTGCAGTGGCTTTTTATGTATTCCTTATGGCACTGTGGTCTGAACAAGAATTCTGACGCAAATCGGAACACCTTCCCACGTATTCCCGGGACCCATTCCAGTAGTGTCTTGAACATGCTAGAGTGTATGGGTTGGCCACGTAGTGTGCTCTGAGCGTGTTCTGCTAAAAGGAGTGCAGCCACTCATGTGTAATAGATGCCTGGCGTTGGGCAAACCATCCCTTCTTCTGTGAATGATGGTGTGGCGTTCAGTTTGCTGAGCAAGTCTCTAACTAGTATGCTGATAGGGGTGTCTTTGGAGTACTATGGTGGTGCTACGATGTGCTGTGTCCTTATTGTTAGTGGTAAGTCTTTCTTTACAGGAACCATCACCACCGCACCAAAGAGGCCCTGCGTGTCCATCACCTTTTTTCATAACAGGAATCCCTCCTCCCTTATACAATATTTGGTGGCTCCTGTATCTATGAGGAAGGAGAACTCTCTTGGTCCTATTTTCACTGCTACCTTGGGATCCTCTTCAGGGCCATCAGTTACTGCTAGGACTGGATACACTCAAGCTTTCAGCTGGCTCCCTATTGTGGTGGATTACTCTGTGTGAATACCACTCGCTGGTATTAAGCGCATTATAAATTACCAATAACTAAAAAAATAAAGGGAAAAGATTTCCTCTGACAACACTGACCCAGGTCTAGTGGAGTACCATGTTCAGTCCTAACATCACTGTGCTTCCCACAGCTGGTGTTTGCGTCATATTTGGAGGTGCCGTTTCATCATTTGTTGGCCCCCCTAGGGTCTGCTGTGGCCCCTGTGGCAGGGGCGTCTGTCTCTGCTGCAGCTGGGCTGGGAGGGACTGCATCTGCTGGTGCTCTGCTGTGACAAACTACTTGCTGCTGCGCTATCTGGATTGCTTGTGCCTGAACTTCTTGTGCAAAAGGGCATGTGCGTGCAAAATGCCCCATATTCCCACATATAAAGCATGGTCCGAAAACATTGTATACTGCTCCCTGGTATCCTCCTCCTCTTTCTCACTGTCGCTACCCTCTTTTCATTGGACATAACCCCCCCTGCCTGTAATTCCCTGCTGTGTCATATACTGTGGGAGCACATAACCCCCCTGCTGTGGTGCGTCCCCCAAGGGAAACCTTCCCAGTTGGGCGGGTGCCACTGCGGCAGCGTCAGGTACGATTAGTCCCCCTTCCATTGTATACTGTGCCAGTTTCCTTTCCACCAGTTTGTTTTCTGCCTTTGCAGCATTCTTTGCCGCCTGCCTCTCGCTCTTCTGCTTGCTTTTAAGGTAGTGTACTATTGTTGCCTGTATCTTTGACCATCCCTTCACTTCTATTCCCACAATCATGTCTAACGATGCCTGGATGACCGTCAACAATCCATTGATGGTAAAACAAGGGTATGCACTCGTCCCATCACCTTTGTGTTTCCTGCATCCAGAGGTGATGCACCTGTTTTATATATTCTGCAGGTTCCTCGTCAGGCTTCATTAGGGTCCTCGTCAGGCTTCATTTTATGTGCCATTACTATTCCGAAGTCGTAACTATCTGGGTACATGTTTCTCAGGACCTCCCACAAGTGCACTCGACAGTTGTCGCCCCATCGTGTGCGTTAGTGCTCAATTTCACCCCTTTGTACCCTGCCTGTTCCTTTCTTTTGTCCCCTTGTTCTCCTATTATGGTTTTGAATAAATGTTTCATATCCCCTATTGCCAGCATCACGCCAGCTGTCTTTTGCTCAAGCGCCTGTATCTGTTTGCTGGTACCTGCTACAAGGGAGGTCAGGCTGCATATTAGGTTGTCCTGGTCCATTGTCTGCCATGGTAGGTAATGTGCGCCCCTTTCCCCTTTTGTAACAGTGGCGTCTGCTTTGTCCTGGGCCCTGCCTCCCCTCCCTTTTTGTGGCCTGAGCCAGACCTACGTTTATCTTCCCCTACTACGAAGGGAGGTTGACCAATCCCTTCCGGGCTCACCGATGGCTTTCGTCTTCTTTGCTTTCTCCCCCTTCTCCTGTTTGTGTCGGGTGTTCATTTGTCACTGTAGAGAAGGAGCCAAGTGCCCCCACCTTAAACATCTCGCCCATATTGCCTATATTTTGGGAACCAGAGTGTGAAACGCGCAGTACCAGTGAAAATACAGACACCAAGGAGAATCCTGGAAGCCAGGTTCCCATTAAGTAAGCCATACCTGCATACAAGACAGTATGATGGCCATTTGAATGAAATACCAGAAGAAGCATGAAAAGAAAGCAAAAGAGCAGATTGGTGACAAGTCAGCCGGTCCGGAAACAACAGTGGCAGTAAATCCGTCGCCACCGTTGTTTCCGGACCGGTTGATTGTGAGTCCTGCAGGCGGGAAGTGTCACTTCCGCCAGGTCTGACCTGGCGGAAGTAGCACCACCCGCCTGCAGGCAGACATGGAAACACCGGCTCTGCCATAGACGGAACTGGTGTTTCCATGGTCCCCATCCCCATGGAGTCCTATAGGACTTTACAGAATTCTGCCTCCAGAATTACTAGGTCACCGGGGTTGTTATGCCCCAGTGATTCCAGCAATCATGGAGGCGGAATGGAATTACCGGTCCGGCGGCAGCCTGCCGGTTATTCCGGCACCGCTACCGCCGGACTCGGAATGAGGCCCATTATGCGAAATAAAAGTGGTGCACCTAGAAGAGATGCAGAGACACGAAAGTGAAGATGGTCTATAAGGCATCAAGAAAGTATTAAAGATAAGAGACATCTCGGGCTCGGGATGAATACACTTATGCTACAGAAATGAAGAAGATATCAAGTTATTTTACACGTGTACAGATGCAAAGAAATACAAGCAGACAAAGTATTCTTGAGGCTAGCTATGAAGTGAGTAGATTGAGGCAAGCGCCAACGTATACATATATAGGAGTAAGTAAAGAATGGATGTTTCGACTACGTATTATAGCAGAGCTTGACCATAGAAGGAAGGCCTTTTCCAGTGTGTCAGAGTTGAAAAAAACAATTGAATTACAGAAGTGAATCTCAGCAAGGTGAGGCTGGATCAGCCCCAAGAAGCAAAGGTATTGTCGGACTGGGATAAGCAGACATTAGTTACAATCGTGTGAAAGAATGAAACTCCTGTTCAGAAGGCATGGACAAAAACAAGGAAGACATCAGAGGTTCATTAAATAATAGTATTTTAAATGCACCAAAGTTCAAATTATGTGGATGGATGGAACTCGACAAACGAACCACACCTACGCAGAGGGGCAGAGCGTGCCTCTACTCCCCTGAATTTTCCAGAGCAAGGAACATTTCCAAGGCCAACTTCAAAGCCTTAACTGACATGCAGACCACTGAGGTGATGATAGATGATATGCTAATTAATGGGAAGCTATGGTTATGACCAGCTCACCAGCACCTGGAAGTCCAGCCTGCGTGCTGCTAACGTGGGTGGAAAAGTACTGACCGACGGTAAGAGTGCCAACCAGTTGTAGGGGGGGGCCATGTAATTAAGAGCCCTATAGTTTGTATAGCCAATGGGACATCGTGTATCTAGTGATGTTCATAGTGACCTGTTTGAAGGGTGGGCTTAGTAGTCCCAATTGATTTTGAAGAGCCTATCACTTTTTAGACTCGTATGGAACGTATACCTAGATGTTCCCCTTAAGCCTATCACATTTGCCACTAGGATTTTGTAGTTTGCCACGTAGGATGACATCAGCAAATACATAGATTAACGTCATCAATGACAAGCTTTTGTTATATAAAGAATGTTTTATATTAAGTGCATTGAGAGACCATGCTATGAGACGTCCGTTGATGTCCATTGTACTCCCTGCTTTAGATAATTGATATTAAAACAGTCAACTTTGCCAACTTCCTGAGTCATTTTGATTATTGATGTTTAAGTATCTTCTACATCCATATTCATCTCAAAGTAATCTACCTCGTCTTAAAGGGCTGGGTCGGCTATCCCGATTCATCACCCTCTCCTTTGCTGCAATTTCCCCCTGTTTCTCCCTAATCTGAGGCCACACTACCCTCACCCCATTCTTCTTCTTCCTCTCCCTCTTCTTTTTGCTTATTGTCCAGTCTAAATGTTATCCTCTCTGACAACCATTCCCCCTTGACCCCTCTCTCTCTATTTTTCCTCCCTGCCTCCTCTTCTACCACCCTCTCTACTTTGTTAAATAATGCATCCACCTGTTGTCATGTATTCTTTTCAATGTCTTCTAAGTATTTCCTCTCTCCCTTGTGTGTGCCTCATCCTGTTGTGTGTCCCTATCCTTCTTTTTCCCTGTCGTCTCTTTTACCCCCTCTGGGCTTTCCCGCTGCAGGTTTGTGTGCCCTGCCATAAGCGGTAATGTCGGATAGACACCCAGGGAGGGGGCAGAGAACTCAGTCCATCCCCCTGCTTTTTCCCCTCTACCTCCTTCTTCATTGGCTCTCCTTGGTTTTCCTCATAGAGCTTCCAGAGCCCAAATATATGCTGCCTGCTCTTTAACTTTGAGTCTTTGTATTTTTTTAACACATTTGAGAACACATTTCCTATAATTTTACTATCGAACGTTCCCTGCCTGGGCCATGCAAGGAAACATTGACATGCAGTCTCCTGATCCCACTGAAAATTATACTTTAATATTTTATCGCAATATTGGGGCAACATTTTACACATATGCTTGTGAGGGCAATCTTGATAGGCCATTATCTCCTCTCTTTTGGCTGCCCTTCCTCTATGTCCTAATTACCCTAGACACCCCATCCCACTTCTATTTTCCTTCCCCTGTTTTCTTCCCCATCCCCTTTTATACCCATCTTCCCGTAACACCCCACTCACCCTCAATCACTCGTCTCCCTTTTATTTCTCCCTTTTTCTCTGGCCTTCTCCACAGGCCCACCCACGCACTCTGACCCGACACACTGGCCTTCTCCTCTGGCCCGACCACTCACTCTAGGTTAGTAGGCAATGGCCCTCTCCACAGACCCACCTTCCCCTATGCTAGTAAAGGTGGGTGCCGACTCACCTCCACTCCTCTTACTCATCCCCACCGCTAGAATGCCATGCTCGCTATTATACACGAGATACCTGTCAGTGATGAACGTTCCACCTTGGTCAATGCCGCAAAACCAAGACGAACAACACTTACTACCATGCGCGTGCCTCTCTCTACTCCTTCAAAATACTGCTCCAACAACTGCACTATACAATGACATGCAACTTCCCTAAATGACAAAACTATACACTTTCTGGTACTATCCCCAGCTCCCAACTACCGGGGTCCCCCCTCGCTAAGCACCTCTCCTGCTTTAATGCAGTGGTGACCACACTCACGTGTTCACTCCCTATTGGGTGTCGTGTACTAAAATATATGACTACTTTGGCCATTCCTCCTCCCACATAGAGGATGCATCCTAAACACCATAAAATACAGTATCCCCGCCCATGTGCATGCAACTACGATGCAGAGCTTTATTGCACAGTTACACTCATGTGTCTTAGAGATCGGCGAGTCCCCTCGGCACTGAGCCTCCCATGCAGGCTCACTCCTCCTCCTGAGTGTGGGCAGCACTCGGGACCAGGCAGACCTTCGTAAACTTGGCATTCTGCAGTACCTCCCCAGTGTTGCAAGGAAATCAGGTCTGTGGTCACTGGACCTGCACCCACAGCGTGGGCAGCCAGAATACCGTCAGTTGACTGAGAGAACTGAGGATCTTGCTGGGACCTCTAAATATGTATTAGGGGTCCTCTTGGGCTCGCAATAAATATGTTACCAGTAGTAATCCAAAAAGGAGCATACACCAGGAAAGAAGTAAGTCTGTTTTTTACATCTGGGCATGCACAAACCAAACAGCACAGTGGAACAGAACTGGTTGATGAGAGCTGACAAACTGGCTCACAGCGGAAAGTACTTTTACACTGCTAATACAATGTGTGTACAGTTAGAAACAGTTTCACTTCAAACTTCACATCTTTTCAGTTCTCGTGATGCTGATTGGTTAGGCTACGACATATCCCAATAGCTAGACATACATTAGTTAGACATGATTGGAGCAAACCGACTTGCCCCCTCCCAGCTCATCTCCTCCCCGCGTGGCACCACATTGCTTCCTGCTCCACCCCGCAAACAGTTTTCAATTAGTAATACCATATTTGTGCTGACCTCTGGGTCTTTATTTGTCTCCCATTGGCCAGCACCAGAAAGGAAGGAACACAAGAAACCCTGAACTAGTGGGAATGGAAGCATTCGCATGGCACCTGCCCGATGATAACCTTTGCAAACACTATTGTGGACACTCTGTGGCCTTGTTACTTTTCAGGGACATCAAAACTTACCGTCTGATTGGCTCTTCTTGGAGCGCCCCTCCATTCCACATCCTTGTTCCCATACCTGCTGGTCAAGTGGTGATTTAATACCGCCTTGATGCCAAATGAGTGCCTCTCTGGGTCAGGTCACTTTGCCCAGCTCCGACGAGTAGCCGTGAGAGTGACTTGCTGACCTACATTACATCACATGCTGGAGACGAACGACCTGAGTTCAGATTCCGCCCTCCCTCAGCTGTGGTGCACGGGCCGTGTGTTCACAGCGGGCCCACAGGGTGAAGCCTACCTGTGGCACCTCAATTGCGTGTGTTTACCTGCGGTTACGCGTCTCTCGCATTTATGCGGCAGGCTCCCTGGTATCCATATTGCATTATATACAGAGTGTCTCCCCTTGTTCCCCTCCATGCCTGGTCCTTGGGGATAGCTACAGTTTCCAGAGGCCCTCTTGTTTCCCACTAGGAGGTGTCCCAGCCAACCCCCCTTATTCCTGTGATTGGTAGGTGTGTCCTACTGTCTGACGCTGAATCAGCACATTCATTGCATTGGCCAGGTAATGGCGGAGGCGAATGATGTCCTGTGCGATTTACTCTCATGTACAATGTCCGCGTACAGTAGTGATGTGATTTCTGACTGTGCTCTCTACAGTGGGCTGAAACCTCTTTTATTGACAGCAGCAGTTGGGTTAAGGCTCACTCAAGAATTATCACAGGGTGGAGAAGGTTAGATATCTGCCTAAAATAAGAGAAATCCATTGAAATACATTGCAACAGTTTCACTAAGGGGGCTCTCATGCTGTTTTAAAGGTTTTAGGGATTATCTACAGGTTGGTGAGCTATCAACACTGCCCTGAGGTTGTAAGATATGGATCACAGCCTAGCTAATGTCAAATTGTATTGGATCAATTGCTTAAAAAGAAATCAGTCTGGCAATTGTTGGGTCATCTAAGTGCGATGGCGCAATCGGACCTTACTCTTTTCCAATAGGCAGCCAATGAAAGAATGGTGATATGTCACAAGCAAGGATTAGCAAGCACACACAGCAACTGCCTTTAGTGGTCTCTTGCCCCAACCTTTTCATCTCTTCATACCACACATTTCCAGTTGCCGTGTCTCCCCCCTCCACAATGGAATCATACAACGTCTCAGTGCTAAATATACTTCTCTTAGTGTGTGCCTTCTTTCCATTGTCGGTTAGCACATCCCTACGTTCTTTATAAAATAGAAACTAGAAGAGGAAGAAAAGAGAAACAAGAAAGAGGCACAGCAATCCTATCCGTATAGTTTTGACATCATATTTATATTTTCCTCCATTCCTCCCACTTGTGTCCTGCCCACCTCCTTCTCCCCCTGTGGGATTTTTGTAAAGTCTTATAGCTGTAGAGAATGTTAATGATAACTGGATTATACTTCCCATCAAGTTGTGTTTCTCTCTTCTCCTTCTGTGGTGCTGCTGTTGACCTTGCAGATGTTTGATCCATCTATCCATGCCCTCCTTTCTTTTATTTTCACAGATGTAGGTGTTGCGTACACAACTTAATAAGGGCCAGTGAACCTTGGCTCCTACCACCTCCGTACGAAGTTACGGACGAGTACTCAGCCAGCCGGGTGGAGGAGCTGTGCTTGTGGGTATTATTCCTCTCTGTGTGCACTTGTCTTTTCTTAAACGATGGTCATCCGACTTGTTGAACGTTGAACCTGACAGGAAATGTATTTGAGGGCATTTTTCATTTCAGTTAGGTATGTTTGCAGCTCGTCCCCCAAAACCTGTGGAGTGGTATTAACATCAGAAATTGAACGTGCAGGAGGGACAAGCTCATGCATCCTGCCGCCAGTTACAATTTTGTGCGCAATCAAGTGGTGATCCGCACTGGGTGAGTTGCCAAGGACAAAAAGCGCTAATGAGAGGCAATAAAGTCATTTGTTGCACAACATTGTGGTTAGCTTTGTCAAGCGTTCTTTAAGGAAGCTGTTAAATCTCTCAACAATCCTGTTTACTTGCAGCCGGTACACTGTGCATAGCCTGTGTTTTATACCCAGGAGCTGTGTTATTTCCTTAAAAAGGTAATTGGCAAAATGTTGCTCATTTTCAGACCTTATTTCATCGCATGCCCCCCACCTTGAAAACACCTCCCACACTACGAAATTTGCGGCCGACTTTGCATCATTTTCAGCACAGGGCCCCACCTCAAGCCAATGTGAAAATGGAAAGACAACAATGAGCATGTACCTATAAGAGGTACACCTGTCTTGTAATCAACATAGCCGATAGGCAAGTGCTGGACGTGCCCTTCTAGTCACAGCATTGTCCCCCTTATTGGTTTTAACGTATGACCGGACAAGAACTGCTGACACACCAGGCAATTCTCTGTAAGCTGTTCCACTCGCTCATGTAAATTTGGAACGTTCCACCCTTTGTTTATTTCTGCCACTATGTTATCTTTGGACACATTAGTAGGAAAGTGCAACTGTTCTAGTTCTACACTTAATAGCCTTTTTGGCATTACCAGTTTCCCTGTGCTGTTTTGCCTCCACATCAAATTGGGGGTTAGAGGCAACAACCTCTTTGTACTCACAAGTCTTTTTCCCCCTGTGTGGCCTCTCCTTGCAGCTCTGTAATCTATACAATCGGTATTGTGTTACTTATTTGGCTACTCTGTTGGCCAATTAGTTCCCTAAAGATGTGAGGTCCTGCTCACCTGGGTGGGATGCACATTCTATTATGGCCACCCCCACTGGCAGTTTTAATGCCTCAATCAGTTACCCAAGCAATTTGACATGTTGTACCGGGGACCCATCAATCCTCCTAAACCCCCTTGACCCACTGCATTAACCCTGAATGTATTGTAGATGTCACATAAGCTGAATCTGAAAATATTTTAGCTGCATGCTCTTCCATTATGTTCAATGCACTTATCATGGCCACTAACTCTGCTCCCTGTGCTGTATGGTGCAATGGGACCCTGTGTTGGGATGTTGTTACATACTACGTGTTCTTGTAGCACACTATCATAGCTCCAGTATGTCTCAATCCCATATTGGGGTCTATACTTGAAGACAGATGAATGAAGACCATGTCTCCATGTCTACCCCTTCTATTTCTTCTTCTTTGACCCATATGTTCCCTTCCATTCTGTCCATATGTGCTGCACAATCATGCATATAGTCTCCTTCTCTGTGTGTTCTGCTATGAATGTTGCTGAGTTTACCACATGATACCACTATACCTCACTACCTCGATGGCTGGGTGTGTCAGTATTACTTCATACCCTGATGCCCTCTGTGTCATTAGTGTACTTTTAGATTTTTCCAAAATGCCAAATAGTGAATGCTCCACGTACAGCACCACTGGGCAACCCATGGCAATTGCTGCTGCATTTTCTATGGCAAACACCGCAGCCGCTAGTGCTTGTTCGCAGGGAAATGTCCCTGTATAACTGGGTCTAGAATACCACTGTAGTAAACAACTGGTATGTGTCCTTGTGGCTTCTTTTGCATGAGGACCGCTGTCGTCACTGAGGCATCTGAGTAGGAGTACAAATAAAACTTCTCTTTGTAGTTAAATGTGCTCACGTTGGTGCATGGGCCAGTGCTTCTTTTAGTGGAGTGAAATTCTCATTAATTTCTGATGGCCACTTTATGTCCCTTTTCTCCTTTTGTGCCTTCTTTAGGGCCTGCAGTAATGTTTTTGTAAATGTAGAGTAATCGGAAACCCATGCCCTACAATAATTACATAACCCCAGGAACCTCTGCATCTCCTTTACTGCACATGGACATGCAGGCAAGGAAATTGCTTCCGCCCGTTCATGTGTTATCTTGCATCCTTCAATGTAGATGATTTGCCCCAAGAACACAACCTCCTCGTAGCAGTATTGCAGTTTTGCTTTGTCCACCTAGTACCCCTTGTCTGCTAGCAGAGCTAAGAGATGTACCGAATCGTCCCTACACTGTTCTTCAGTCTCGCTGCACACTAACAAGTCATCAACATATTATATCAATGTGCTTGACATTTGTAAGTTTCTCAGGTCCATTTGTATCACTCTGTTGAGGATGCTAGGTGATTCCCAATACCCCTGGGGCAAGCTAGTGCATTCAAATCAGGCTCCCTGACATGTATACGCTGTCAAATATCTAGAATCAGATTGAAGTGGGATGGAAAAGAAGGAATTATTCAGGTCGATGACCATTTGTATTTGTATTTCTTTCTTTGTATGGCGCTCCGGGCCCAAAGGCATCTGGGCGCTTGTTTTAGGTTACAGGCATGTGATACAGTTTACAGTACAAGGATATAATACATAATAATAATAATAATTACAAGATATACAATGAGGTAAATGTAAATGAGAGCTATGCATAGATGATTGTACAAGAAAGTACCATGAAGTACTTTGCCTTTGTTGGGAAATTGCACTCTAGTTTATCGGGGTTCGGAACCAGGGCAAACATTGCTTCAACTACATCATTAAGAGGATGTAAATCTTGTATAAATCTCCTAGACCCACCCTTTGAATTCTTTATCGGGTATATAGCCGTGTTGCATGGTGATGTGGATGTCTGTATGATGCCCTGCTGCCATAATACATGTAGAGTCAAGTAGATTCCCTCATCTGCTTCTCTGGACAATGGTTATTGTTTTGCTCATGGCAGCAGCTCCCCTTCCTTTAACTTCATATTTATCGCCACTACTCATTTTAATGCCCCAAAGTCATGGGGCCCTTTTGATTATAGTTTTTCTGGAACTCTTTTGTGATCTTCATATTTGTATATGCCTGCTTCCCTTCTTTACCAGGTGTGTGAGTATCAGCACCAGCACCAGCTATTCTACTACTTTTACTGGGGGGGGGGGGGGGGGGTATTTGTAGTTGGAATACCATTTCTCCCTCCTCCCCATTGGAGAACAGTTGTTCATGCGTTACTCCTGTTACTGTCAGTGTTGGGTCGATGCTTAACACAATCCGCCACTCCATTTTGTCATTGTCCGTCCCGCATAGGTTCACCATGTCTTTGCATATCACTGCCTCTTCAATCTGTAACACTAGTGCAGTGGCTTTTTATGTATTCCTTATGGCACTGTGGTCTGAACAAGAATTCTGACGCAAATCGGAACACCTTCCCACGTATTCCCGGGACCCATTCCAGTAGTGTCTTGAACATGCTAGAGTGTATGGGTTGGCCACGTAGTGTGCTCTGAGCGTGTTCTGCTAAAAGGAGTGCAGCCACTCATGTGTAATAGATGCCTGGCGTTGGGCAAACCATCCCTTCTTCTGTGAATGATGGTGTGGCGTTCAGTTTGCTGAGCAAGTCTCTAACTAGTATGCTGATAGGGGTGTCTTTGGAGTACTATGGTGGTGCTACGATGTGCTGTGTCCTTATTGTTAGTGGTAAGTCTTTCTTTACAGGAACCATCACCACCGCACCAAAGAGGCCCTGCGTGTCCATCACCTTTTTTCATAACAGGAATCCCTCCTCCCTTATACAATATTTGGTGGCTCCTGTATCTATGAGGAAGGAGAACTCTCTTGGTCCTATTTTCACTGCTACCTTGGGATCCTCTTCAGGGCCATCAGTTACTGCTAGGACTGGATACACTCAAGCTTTCAGCTGGCTCCCTATTGTGGTGGATTACTCTGTGTGAATACCACTCGCTGGTATTAAGCGCATTATAAATTACCAATAACTAAAAAAATAAAGGGAAAGGATTTCCTCTGACAACACTGACCCAGGTCTAGTGGAGTACCATGTTCAGTCCTAACATCACTGTGCTTCCCACAGCTGGTGTTTGCGTCATATTTGGAGGTGCCGTTTCATCATTTGTTGGCCCCCCTAGGGTCTGCTGTGGCCCCTGTGGCAGGGGCGTCTGTCTCTGCTGCAGCTGGGCTGGGAGGGACTGCATCTGCTGGTGCTCTGCTGTGACAAACTACTTGCTGCTGCGCTATCTGGATTGCTTGTGCCTGAACTTCTTGTGCAAAAGGGCATGTGCGTGCAAAATGCCCCATATTCCCACATATAAAGCATGGTCCGAAAACATTGTATACTGCTCCCTGGTATCCTCCTCCTCTTTCTCACTGTCGGTACCCTCTTTTCATTGGACATAACCCCCCCTGCCTGTAATTCCCTGCTGTGTCATATACTGTGGGAGCACATAACCCCCCTGCTGTGGTGCGTCCCCCAAGGGAAACCTTCCCAGTTGGGCGGGTGCCACTGCGGCAGCGTCAGGTACGATTAGTCCCCCTTCCATTGTATACTGTGCCAGTTTCCTTTCCACCAGTTTGTTTTCTGCCTTTGCAGCATTCTTTGCCGCCTGCCTCTCGCTCTTCTGCTTGCTTTTAAGGTAGTGTACTATTGTTGCCTGTATCTTTGACCATCCCTTCACTTCTATTCCCACAATCATGTCTAACGATGCCTGGATGACCGTCAACAATCCATTGATGGTAAAACAAGGGTATGCACTCGTCCCATCACCTTTGTGTTTCCTGCATCCAGAGGTGATGCACCTGTTTTATATATTCTGCAGGTTCCTCTGCAGGTTCCTCGTCAGGCTTCATTAGGGTCCTCGTCAGGCTTCATTTTATGTGCCATTACTATTCCGAAGTCGTAACTATCTGGGTACATGTTTCTCAGGACCTCCCACAAGTGCACTCGACAGTTGTCGCCCCATCGTGTGCGTTAGTGCTCAATTTCACCCCTTTGTACCCTGCCTGTTCCTTTCTTTTGTCCCCTTGTTCTCCTATTATGGTTTTGAATAAATGTTTCATATCCCCTATTGCATCACGCCAGCTGTCTTTTGCTCAAGCGCCTGTATCTGTTTGCTGGTACCTGCTACAAGGGAGGTCAGCCTGCATATTAGGTTGTCCCGGTCCATTGTCTGCCATGGTAGGTAATGTGCGCCCCTTTCCCCTTTTGTAACAGTGGCGTCTGCTTTGTCCTGGGCCCTGCCTCCCCTCCCTTTTTGTGGCCTGAGCCAGACCTACGTTTCTCTTCCCCTACTACGAAGGGAGGTTGACCAATCCCTTCCGGGCTCACCGCTGGCTTTCGTCTTCTTTGCTTTCTCCCCCTTCTCCTGTTTGTGTCGGGTGTTCATTTGTCACTGTAGAGAAGGAGCCAAGTGCCCCCACCTTAAACATCTCGCCCATATTGCCTATATTTTGGGAACCAGAGTGTGAAACGCGCAGTACCAGTGAAAATACAGACACCAAGGAGAATCCTGGAAGCCAGGTTCCCATTAAGTAAGCCATACCTGCATACAAGACAGTATGATGGCCATTTGAATGAAATACCAGAAGAAGCATGAAAAGAAAGCAAAAGAGCAGATTGGTGACAAGTCAGCCGGTCCGGAAACAACAGTGGCAGTAAATCCGTCGCCACCGTTGTTTCCGGACCGGTTGATTGTGAGTCCTGCAGGCGGGAAGTGTCACTTCCGCCAGGTCTGACCTGGCGGAAGTAGCACCACCCGCCTGCAGGCAGACATGGAAACACCGGCTCTGCCATAGACGGAACTGGTGTTTCCATGGTCCCCATCCCCATGGAGTCCTATAGGACTTTACAGAATTCTGCCTCCAGAATTACTAGGTCACCGGGGTTGTTATGCCCCAGTGATTCCAGCAATCATGGAGGCGGTATGGAATTACCGGTCCGGCGGCAGCCTGCCGGTTATTCCGGCACCGCTACCGCCGGACTCGGAATGAGGCCCATTATGCGAAATAAAAGTGGTGCACCTAGAAGAGATGCAGAGACACGAAAGTGAAGATGGTCTATAAGGCATCAAGAAAGTATTAAAGATAAGAGACATCTCGGGCTCGGGATGAATACACTTATGCTACAGAAATGAAGAAGATATCAAGTTATTTTACACTTGTACAGATGCAAAGAAATACAAGCAGACAAAGTATTCTTGAGGCTAGCTATGAAGTGAGTAGATTGAGGCAAGCGCCAACGTATACATATATAGGAGTAAGTAAAGAATGGATGTTTCGACTACGTATTATAGCAGAGCTTGACCATAGAAGGAAGGCCTTTTCCAGTGTGTCAGAGTTGAAAAAAACAATTGAATTACAGAAGTGAATCTCAGCAAGGTGAGGCTGGATCAGCCCCAAGAAGCAAAGGTATTGTCGGACTGGGATAAGCAGACATTAGTTACAATCGTGTGAAAGAATGAAACTCCTGTTCAGAAGGCATGGACAAAAACAAGGAAGACATCAGAGGTTCATTAAATAATAGTATTTTAAATGCACCAAAGTTCAAATTATGTGGATGGATGGAACTCGACAAACGAACCACACCTACGCAGAGGGGCAGAGCGTGCCTCTACTCCCCTGAATTTTCCAGAGCAAGGAACATTTCCAAGGCCAACTTCAAAGCCTTAACTGACATGCAGACCACTGAGGTGATGATAGATGATATGCTAATTGGTGGGAAGCTATGGTTATGACCAGCTCACCAGCACCTGGAAGTCCAGCCTGCGTGCTGCTAACGTGGGTGGAAAAGTACTGACCGACGGTAAGAGTGCCAACCAGTTGTAGGGGGGGGCATGTAATTAAGAGCCCTATAGTTTGTATAGCCAATGGGACATCGTGTATCTAGTGATGTTCATAGTGACCTGTTTGAAGGGTGGGCTTAGTAGTCCCAATTGATTTTGAAGAGCCTATCACTTTTTAGACTCGTTTGGAACGTATACCTAGATGTTCCCCTTAAGCCTATCACATTTGCCACTAGGATTTTGTAGTTTGCCACGTAGGATGACATCAGCAAATACATAGATTAACGTCATCAATGACAAGCTTTTGTTATATAAAGAATGTTTTATATTAAGTGCATTGAGAGACCATGCTATGAGACGTCCGTTGATGTCCATTGTACTCCCTGCTTTAGATAATTGATATTAAAACAGTCAACTTTGCCAACTTCCTGAGTCATTTTGATTATTGATGTTTAAGTATCTTCTACATCCATATTCATCTCAAAGTAATCTACCTCGTCTTAAAGGGCTGGGTCGGCTATCCCGATTCATCACCCTCTCCTTTGCTGCAATTTCCCCCTGTTTCTCCCTAATCTGAGGCCACACTACCCTCACCCCATTCTTCTTCTTCTTCCTCTCCCTCTTCTTTTTGCTTATTGTCCAGTCTAAATGTTATCCTCTCTGACAACCATTCCCCCTTGACCCCTCTCTCTCTATTTTTCCTCCCTGCCTCCTCTTCTACCACCCTCTCTACTTTGTTAAATAATGCATCCACCTGTTGTCATGTATTCTTTTCAATGTCTTCTAAGTATTTCCTCTCTCCCTTGTGTGTGCCTCATCCTGTTGTGTGTCCCTATCCTTCTTTTTCCCTGTCGTCTCTTTTACCCCCTCTGGGCTTTCCCGCTGCAGGTTTGTGTGCCCTGCCATAAGCGGTAATGTCGGATAGACACCCAGGGAGGGGGCAGAGAACTCAGTCCATCCCCCTGCTTTTTCCCCTCTACCTCCTTCTTCATTGGCTCTCCTTGGTTTTCCTCATAGAGCTTCCAGAGCCCAAATATATGCTGCCTGCTCTTTAACTTTGAGTCTTTGTATTTTTTTAACACATTTGAGAACACATTTCCTATAATTTTACTATCGAACGTTCCCTGCCTGGGCCATGCAAGGAAACATTGACATGCAGTCTCCTGATCCCACTGAAAATTATACTTTAATATTTTATCGCAATATTGGGGCAACATTTTACACATATGCTTGTGAGGGCAATCTTGATAGGCCATTATCTCCTCTCTTTTGGCTGCCCTTCCTCTATGTCCTAATTACCCTAGACACCCCATCCCACTTCTATTTTCCTTCCCCTGTTTTCTTCCCCATCCCCTTTTATACCCATCTTCCCGTAACACCCCACTCACCCTCAATCACTCGTCTCCCTTTTATTTCTCCCTTTTTCTCTGGCCTTCTCCACAGGCCCACCCACGCACTCTGACCCGACACACTGGCCTTCTCCTCTGGCCCGACCACTCACTCTAGGTTAGTAGGCAATGGCCCTCTCCACAGACCCACCTTCCCCTATGCTAGTAAAGGTGGGCGCCGACTCACCTCCACTCCTCTTACTCATCCCCACCGCTAGAATGCCATGCTCGCTATTATACACGAGATACCTGTCAGTGATGAACGTTCCACCTTGGTCAATGCCGCAAAACCAAGACGAACAACACTTACTACCATGCGCGTGCCTCTCTCTACTCCTTCAAAATACTGCTCCAACAACTGCACTATACAATGACATGCAACTTCCCTAAATGACAAAACTATACACTTTCTGGTACTATCCCCAGCTCCCAACTACCGGGGTCCCCCCTCGCTAAGCACCTCTCCTGCTTTAATGCAGTGGTGACCACACTCACGTGTTCACTCCCTATTGGGTGTCGTGTACTAAAATATATGACTACTTTGGCCATTCCTCCTCCCACATAGAGGATGCATCCTAAACACCATAAAATACAGTATCCCCGCCCATGTGCATGCAACTACGATGCAGAGCTTTATTGCACAGTTACACTCATGTGTCTTAGAGATCGGCGAGTCCCCTCGGCACTGAGCCTCCCATGCAGGCTCACTCCTCCTCCTGAGTGTGGGCAGCACTCGGGACCAGGCAGACCTTCGTAAACTTGGCATTCTGCAGTACCTCCCCAGTGTTGCAAGGAAATCAGGTCTGTGGTCACTGGACCTGCACCCACAGCGTGGGCAGCCAGAATACCGTCAGTTGACTGAGAGAACTGAGGATCTTGCTGGGACCTCTAAATATGTATTAGGGGTCCTCTTGGGCTCGCAATAAATATGTTACCAGTAGTAATCCAAAAAGGAGCATACACCAGGAAAGAAGTAAGTCTGTTTTTTTACATCTGGGCATGCACAAACCAAACAGCACAGTGGAACAGAACTGGTTGATGAGAGCTGACAAACTGGCTCACAGCGGAAAGTACTTTTATACTGCTAATACAATGTGTGTACAGTTAGAAACAGTTTCACTTCAAACTTCACATCTTTTCAGTTCTCGTGATGCTGATTGGTTAGGCTACGACATATCCCAATAGCTAGACATACATTAGTTAGACATGATTGGAGCAAACCGACTTGCCCCCTCCCAGCTCATCTCCTCCCCGCGTGGCACCACATTGCTTCCTGCTCCACCCCGCAAACAGTTTTCAATTAGTAATACCATATTTGTGCTGACCTCTGGGTCTTTATTTGTCTCCCATTGGCCAGCACCAGAAAGGAAGGAACACAAGAAACCCTGAACTAGTGGGAATGGAAGCATTCGCATGGCACCTGCCCGATGATAACCTTTGCAAACACTATTGTGGACACTCTGTGGCCTTGTTACTTTTCAGGGACATCAAAACTTACCGTCTGATTGGCTCTTCTTGGAGCGCCCCTCCATTCCACATCCTTGTTCCCATACCTGCTGGTCAAGTGGTGATTTAATACCGCCTTGATGCCAAATGAGTGCCTCTCTGGGTCAGGTCACTTTGCCCAGCTCCGACGAGTAGCCGTGAGAGTGACTTGCTGACCTACATTACATCACATGCTGGAGACGAACGACCTGAGTTCAGATTCCGCCCTCCCTCAGCTGTGGTGCACGGGCCGTGTGTTCACAGCGGGCCCACAGGGTGAAGCCTACCTGTGGCACCTCAATTGCGTGTGTTTACCTGCGGTTACGCGTCTCTCGCATTTATGCGGCAGGCTCCCTGGTATCCATATTGCATTATATACAGAGTGTCTCCCCTTGTTCCCCTCCATGCCTGGTCCTTGGGGATAGCTACAGTTTCCAGAGGCCCTCTTGTTTCCCACTAGGAGGTGTCCCAGCCAACCCCCCTTATTCCTGTGATTGGTAGGTGTGTCCTACTGTCTGACGCTGAATCAGCACATTCATTGCATTGGCCAGGTAATGGCGGAGGCGAATGATGTCCTGTGCGATTTACTCTCATGTACAATGTCCGCGTACAGTAGTGATGTGATTTCTGACTGTGCTCTCTACAGTGGGCTGAAACCTCTTTTATTGACAGCAGCAGGTGGGTTAAGGCTCACTCAAGAATTATCACAGGGTGGAGAAGGTTAGATATCTGCCTAAAATAAGAGAAATCCATTGAAATACATTGCAACAGTTTCACTAAGGGGGCTCTCATGCTGTTTTAAAGGTTTTAGGGATTATCTACAGGTTGGTGAGCTACCAACACTGCCCTGAGGTTGTAAGATATGGATCACAGCCTAGCTAATGTCAAATTGTATTGGATCAATTGCTTAAAAAGAAATCAGTCTGGCAATTGTTGGGTCATCTAAGTGCGATGGCGCAATCGGACCTTACTCTTTTCCAATAGGCAGCCAATGAAAGAATGGTGATATGTCACAAGCAAGGATTAGCAAGCACACACAGCAACTGCCTTTAGTGGTCTCTTGCCCCAACCTTTTCATCTCTTCATACCACACATTTCCAGTTGCCGTGTCTCCCCCCTCCACAATGGAATCATACAACGTCTCAGTGCTAAATATACTTCTCTTAGTGTGTGCCTTCTTTCCATTGTCGGTTAGCACATCCCTACGTTCTTTATAAAATAGAAACTAGAAGAGGAAGAAAAGAGAAACAAGAAAGAGGCACAGCAATCCTATCCGTATAGTTTTGACATCATATTTAGATTTTCCTCCATTCCTCCCACTTGTGTCCTGCCCACCTCCTTCTCCCCCTGTGGGATTTTTGTAAAGTCTTATAGCTGTAAAGAATGTTAATGATAACTGGATTATACTTCCCATCAAGTTGTGTTTCTCTCTTCTCCTTCTGTGGTGCTGCTGTTGACCTTGCAGATGTTTGATCCATCTATCCATGCCCTCCTTTCTTTTATTTTCACAGATGTAGGTGTTGCGTACACAACTTAATAAGGGCCAGTGAACCTTGGCTCCTACCACCTCCGTACGAAGTTACGGACGAGTACTCAGCCAGCCGGGTGGAGGAGCTGTGCTTGTGGGTATTATTCCTCTCTGTGTGCACTTGTCTTTTCTTAAACGATGGTCATCCGACTTGTTGAACGTTGAACCTGACAGGAAATGTATTTGAGGGCATTTTTCATTTCAGTTAGGTATGTTTGCAGCTCGTCCCCCAAAACCTGTGGAGTGGTATTAACATCAGAAATTGAACGTGCAGGAGGGACAAGCTCATGCATCCTGCCGCCAGTTACAATTTTGTGCGCAATCAAGTGGTGATCCGCACTGGGTGAGTTGCCAAGGACAAAAAGCGCTAATGAGAGGCAATAAAGTCATTTGTTGCACAACATTGTGGTTAGCTTTGTCAAGCGTTCTTTAAGGAAGCTGTTAAATCTCTCAACAATCCTGTTTACTTGCAGCCGGTACACTGTGCATAGCCTGTGTTTTATACCCAGGAGCTGTGTTATTTCCTTAAAAAGGTAATTGGCAAAATGTTGCTCATTTTCAGACCTTATTTCATCGCATGCCCCCCACCTTGAAAACACCTCCCACACTACGAAATTTGCGGCCGACTTTGCATCATTTTCAGCACAGGGCCCCACCTCGAGCCAATGTGAAAATGGAAAGACAACAATGAGCATGTACCTATAAGAGGTACACCTGTCTTGTAATCAACATAGCCGATAGGCAAGTGCTGGACGTGCCCTTCTAGTCACAGCATTGTCCCCCTTATTGGTTTTAACGTATGACCGGACAAGAACTGCTGACACACCAGGCAATTCTCTGTAAGCTGTTCCACTCGCTCATGTAAATTTGGAACGTTCCACCCTTTGTTTATTTCTGCCACTATGTTATCTTTGGACACATTAGTAGGAAAGTGCAACTGTTCTAGTTCTACACTTAATAGCCTTTTTGGCATTACCAGTTTCCCTGTGCTGTTTTGCCTCCACATCAAATTGGGGGTTAGAGGCAACAACCTCTTTGTACTCACAAGTCTTTTTCCCCCTGTGTGGCCTCTCCTTGCAGCTCTGTAATCTATACAATCGGTATTGTGTTACTTATTTGGCTACTCTGTTGGCCAATTAGTTCCCTAAAGATGTGAGGTCCTGCTCACCTGGGTGGGATGCACATTCTATTATGGCCACCCCCACTGGCAGTTTTAATGCCTCAATCAGTTACCCAAGCAATTTGACATGTTGTACCGGGGACCCATCAATCCTCCTAAACCCCCTTGACCCACTGCATTAACCCTGAATGTATTGTAGATGTCACATAAGCTGAATCTGAAAATATTTTAGCTGCATGCTCTTCCATTATGTTCAATGCACTTATCATGGCCACTAACTCTGCTCCCTGTGCTGTATGGTGCAATGGGACCCTGTGTTGGGATGTTGTTACATACTACGTGTTCTTGTAGCACACTATCATAGCTCCAGTATGTCTCAATCCCATATTGGGGTCTATACTTGAAGACAGATGAATGAAGACCATGTCTCCATGTCTACCCCTTCTATTTCTTCTTCTTTGACCCATATGTTCCCTTCCATTCTGTCCATATGTGCTGCACAATCATGCATATAGTCTCCTTCTCTGTGTGTTCTGCTATGAATGTTGCTGAGTTTACCACATGATACCACTATACCTCACTACCTCGATGGCTGGGTGTGTCAGTATTACTTCATACCCTGATGCCCTCTGTGTCATTAGTGTACTTTTAGATTTTTCCAAAATGCCAAATAGTGAATGCTCCACGTACAGCACCACTGGGCAACCCATGGCAATTGCTGCTGCATTTTCTATGGCAAACACTGCAGCCGCTAGTGCTTGTTCGCAGGGAAATGTCCCTGTATAACTGGGTCTAGAATACCACTGTAGTAAACAACTGGTATGTGTCCTTGCGGCTTCTTTTGCATGAGGACCGCTGTCGTCACTGAGGCATCTGAGTAGGAGTACAAATAAAACTTCTCTTTGTAGTTAAATGTGCTCACGTTGGTGCATGGGCCAGTGCTTCTTTTAGTGGAGTGAAATTCTCATTAATTTCTGATGGCCACTTTATGTCCCTTTTCTCCTTTTGTGCCTTCTTTAGGGCCTGCAGTAATGTTTTTGTAAATGTAGAGTAATCGGAAACCCATGCCCTACAATAATTACATAACCCCAGGAACCTCTGCATCTCCTTTACTGCACATGGACATGCAGGCAAGGAAATTGCTTCTGCCCGTTCATGTGTTATCTTGCATCCTTCAATGTAGATGATTTGCCCCAAGAACACAACCTCCTCGTAGCAGTATTGCAGTTTTGCTTTGTCCACCTAGTACCCCTTGTCTGCTAGCAGAGCTAAGAGATGTACCGAATCGTCCCTACACTGTTCTTCAGTCTCGCTGCACACTAACAAGTCATCAACATATTATATCAATGTGCTTGACATTTGTAAGTTTCTCAGGTCCATTTGTATCACTCTGTTGAGGATGCTAGGTGATTCCCAATACCCCTGGGGCAAGCTAGTGCATTCAAATCAGGCTCCCTGACATGTATACGCTGTCAAATATCTAGAATCAGATTGAAGTGGGATGGAAAAGAAGGAATTATTCAGGTCGATGACCATTTGTATTTGTATTTCTTTCTTTGTATGGCGCTCCGGGCCCAAAGGCATCTGGGCGCTTGTTTTAGGTTACAGGCATGTGATACAGTTTACAGTACAAGGATATAATACATAATAATAATAATAATTACAAGATATACAATGAGGTAAATGTAAATGAGAGCTATGCATAGATGATTGTACAAGAAAGTACCATGAAGTACTTTGCCTTTGTTGGGAAATTGCACTCTAGTTTATCGGGGTTCGGAACCAGGGCAAACATTGCTTCAACTACATCATTAAGAGGATGTAAATCTTGTATAAATCTCCTAGACCCACCCTTTGATTTCTTTATCGGGTATATAGCCGTGTTGCATGGTGATGTGGATGTCTGTATGATGCCCTGCTGCCATAATACATGTAGAGTCAAGTAGATTCCCTCATCTGCTTCTCTGGACAATGGTTATTGTTTTGCTCATGGCAGCAGCTCCCCTTCCTTTAACTTCATATTTATCGCCACTACTCATTTTAATGCCCCAAAGTCATGGGGCCCTTTCGATTATAGTTTTTCTGGAACTCTTTTGTGATCTTCATATTTGTATATGCCTGCTTCCCTTCTTTACCAGGTGTGTGAGTATCAGCACCAGCACCAGCTATTCTACTACTTTTACTGGGGGGGGGGTATTTGTAGTTGGAATACCATTTCTCCCTCCTCCCCATTGGAGAACAGTTGTTCATGCGTTACTCCTGTTACTGTCAGTGTTGGGTCGATGCTTAACACAATCCGCCACTCCATTTTGTCATTGTCCGTCCCGCATAGGTTCACCATGTCTTTGCATATCACTGCCTCTTCAATCTGTAACACTAGTGCAGTGGCTTTTTATGTATTCCTTATGGCACTGTGGTCTGAACAAGAATTCTGACGCAAATCGGAACACCTTCCCACGTATTCCCGGGACCCATTCCAGTAGTGTCTTGAACATGCTAGAGTGTATGGGTTGGCCACGTAGTGTGCTCTGAGCGTGTTCTGCTAAAAGGAGTGCAGCCACTCATGTGTAATAGATGCCTGGCGTTGGGCAAACCATCCCTTCTTCTGTGAATGATGGTGTGGCGTTCAGTTTGCTGAGCAAGTCTCTAACTAGTATGCTGATAGGGGTGTCTTTGGAGTACTATGGTGGTGCTACGATGTGCTGTGTCCTTATTGTTAGTGGTAAGTCTTTCTTTACAGGAACCATCACCACCGCACCAAAGAGGCCCTGCGTGTCCATCACCTTTTTTCATAACAGGAATCCCTCCTCCCTTATACAATATTTGGTGGCTCCTGTATCTATGAGGAAGGAGAACTCTCTTGGTCCTATTTTCACTGCTACCTTGGGATCCTCTTCAGGGCCATCAGTTACTGCTAGGACTGGATACACTCAAGCTTTCAGCTGGCTCCCTATTGTGGTGGATTACTCTGTGTGAATACCACTCGCTGGTATTAAGCGCATTATAAATTACCAATAACTAAAAAAATAAAGGGAAAGGATTTCCTCTGACAACACTGACCCAGGTCTAGTGGAGTACCATGTTCAGTCCTAACATCACTGTGCTTCCCACAGCTGGTGTTTGCGTCATATTTGGAGGTGCCGTTTCATCATTTGTTGGCCCCCCTAGGGTCTGCTGTGGCCCCTGTGGCAGGGGCGTCTGTCTCTGCTGCAGCTGGGCTGGGAGGGACTGCATCTGCTGGTGCTCTGCTGTGACAAACTACTTGCTGCTGCGCTATCTGGATTGCTTGTGCCTGAACTTCTTGTGCAAAAGGGCATGTGCGTGCAAAATGCCCCATATTCCCACATATAAAGCATGGTCCGAAAACATTGTATACTGCTCCCTGGTATCCTCCTCCTCTTTCTCACTGTCGCTACCCTCTTTTCATTGGACATAACCCCCCCTACCTGTAATTCCCTGCTGTGTCATATACTGTGGGAGCACATAACCCCCCTGCTGTGGTGCGTCCCCCAAGGGAAACCTTCCCAGTTGGGCGGGTGCCACTGCGGCAGCGTCAGGTACGATTAGTCCCCCTTCCATTGTATACTGTGCCAGTTTCCTTTCCACCAGTTTGTTTTCTGCCTTTGCAGCATTCTTTGCCGCCTGCCTCTCGCTCTTCTGCTTGCTTTTAAGGTAGTGTACTATTGTTGCCTGTATCTTTGACCATCCCTTCACTTCTATTCCCACAATCATGTCTAACGATGCCTGGATGACCGTCAACAATCCATTGATGGTAAAACAAGGGTATGCACTCGTCCCATCACCTTTGTGTTTCCTGCATCCAGAGGTGATGCACCTGTTTTATATATTCTGCAGGTTCCTCGTCAGGCTTCATTAGGGTCCTCGTCAGGCTTCATTTTATGTGCCATTACTATTCTGAAGTCGTAACTATCTGGGTACATGTTTCTCAGGACCTCCCACAAGTGCACTCGACAGTTGTCGCCCCATCGTGTGCGTTAGTGCTCAATTTCACCCCTTTGTACCCTGCCTGTTCCTTTCTTTTGTCCCCTTGTTCTCCTATTATGGTTTTGAATAAATGTTTCATATCCCCTATTGCCAGCATCACGCCAGCTGTCTTTTGCTCAAGCGCCTGTATCTGTTTGCTGGTACCTGCTACAAGGGAGGTCAGGCTGCATATTAGGTTGTCCTGGTCCATTGTCTGCCATGGTAGGTAATGTGCGCCCCTTTCCCCTTTTGTAACAGTGGCGTCTGCTTTGTCCTGGGCCCTGCCTCCCCTCCCTTTTTGTGGCCTGAGCCAGACCTACGTTTATCTTCCCCTACTACGAAGGGAGGTTGACCAATCCCTTCCGGGCTCACCGCTGGCTTTCGTCTTCTTTGCTTTCTCCCCCTTCTCCTGTTTGTGTCGGGTGTTCATTTGTCACTGTAGAGAAGGAGCCAAGTGCCCCCACCTTAAACATCTCGCCCATATTGCCTATATTTTGGGAACCAGAGTGTGAAACGCGCAGTACCAGTGAAAATACAGACACCAAGGAGAATCCTGGAAGCCAGGTTCCCATTAAGTAAGCCATACCTGCATACAAGACAGTATGATGGCCATTTGAATGAAATACCAGAAGAAGCATGAAAAGAAAGCAAAAGAGCAGATTGGTGACAAGTCAGCCGGTCCGGAAACAACAGTGGCAGTAAATCCGTCGCCACCGTTGTTTCCGGACCGGTTGATTGTGAGTCCTGCAGGCGGGAAGTGTCACTTCCGCCAGGTCTGACCTGGCGGAAGTAGCACCACCCGCCTGCAGGCAGACATGGAAACACCGGCTCTGCCATAGACGGAACTGGTGTTTCCATGGTCCCCATCCCCATGGAGTCCTATAGGACTTTACAGAATTCTGCCTCCAGAATTACTAGGTCACCGGGGTTGTTATGCCCCAGTGATTCCAGCAATCATGGAGGCGGAATGGAATTACCGGTCCGGCGGCAGCCTGCCGGTTATTCCGGCACCGCTACCGCCGGACTCGGAATGAGGCCCATTATGCGAAATAAAAGTGGTGCACCTAGAAGAGATGCAGAGACACGAAAGTGAAGATGGTCTATAAGGCATCAAGAAAGTATTAAAGATAAGAGACATCTCGGGCTCGGGATGAATACACTTATGCTACAGAAATGAAGAAGATATCAAGTTATTTTACACGTGTACAGATGCAAAGAAATACAAGCAGACAAAGTATTCTTGAGGCTAGCTATGAAGTGAGTAGATTGAGGCAAGCGCCAACGTATACATATATAGGAGTAAGTAAAGAATGGATGTTTCGACTACGTATTATAGCAGAGCTTGACCATAGAAGGAAGGCCTTTTCCAGTGTGTCAGAGTTGAAAAAAACAATTGAATTACAGAAGTGAATCTCAGCAAGGTGAGGCTGGATCAGCCCCAAGAAGCAAAGGTATTGTCGGACTGGGATAAGCAGACATTAGTTACAATCGTGTGAAAGAATGAAACTCCTGTTCAGAAGGCATGGACAAAAACAAGGAAGACATCAGAGGTTCATTAAATAATAGTATTTTAAATGCACCAAAGTTCAAATTATGTGGATGGATGGAACTCGACAAACGAACCACACCTACGCAGAGGGGCAGAGCGTGCCTCTACTCCCCTGAATTTTCCAGAGCAAGGAACATTTCCAAGGCCAACTTCAAAGCCTTAACTGACATGCAGACCACTGAGGTGATGATAGATGATATGCTAATTGGTGGGAAGCTATGGTTATGACCAGCTCACCAGCACCTGGAAGTCCAGCCTGCGTGCTGCTAACGTGGGTGGAAAAGTACTGACCGACGGTAAGAGTGCCAACCAGTTGTAGGGGGGGGCCATGTAATTAAGAGCCCTATAGTTTGTATAGCCAATGGGACATCGTGTATCTAGTGATGTTCATAGTGACCTGTTTGAAGGGTGGGCTTAGTAGTCCCAATTGATTTTGAAGAGCCTATCACTTTTTAGACTCGTATGGAACGTATACCTAGATGTTCCCCTTAAGCCTATCACATTTGCCACTAGGATTTTGTAGTTTGCCACGTAGGATGACATCAGCAAATACATAGATTAACGTCATCAATGACAAGCTTTTGTTATATAAAGAATGTTTTATATTAAGTGCATTGAGAGACCATGCTATGAGACGTCCGTTGATGTCCATTGTACTCCCTGCTTTAGATAATTGATATTAAAACAGTCAACTTTGCCAACTTCCTGAGTCATTTTGATTATTGATGTTTAAGTATCTTCTACATCCATATTCATCTCAAAGTAATCTACCTCGTCTTAAAGGGCTGGGTCGGCTATCCCGATTCATCACCCTCTCCTTTGCTGCAATTTCCCCCTGTTTCTCCCTAATCTGAGGCCACACTACCCTCACCCCATTCTTCTTCTTCCTCTCCCTCTTCTTTTTGCTTATTGTCCAGTCTAAATGTTATCCTCTCTGACAACCATTCCCCCTTGACCCCTCTCTCTCTATTTTTCCTCCCTGCCTCCTCTTCTACCACCCTCTCTACTTTGTTAAATAATGCATCCACCTGTTGTCATGTATTCTTTTCAATGTCTTCTAAGTATTTCCTCTCTCCCTTGTGTGTGCCTCATCCTGTTGTGTGTCCCTATCCTTCTTTTTCCCTGTCGTCTCTTTTACCCCCTCTGGGCTTTCCCGCTGCAGGTTTGTGTGCCCTGCCATAAGCGGTAATGTCGGATAGACACCCAGGGAGGGGGCAGAGAACTCAGTCCATCCCCCTGCTTTTTCCCCTCTACCTCCTTCTTCATTGGCTCTCCTTGGTTTTCCTCATAGAGCTTCCAGAGCCCAAATATATGCTGCCTGCTCTTTAACTTTGAGTCTTTGTATTTTTTTAACACATTTGAGAACACATTTCCTATAATTTTACTATCGAACGTTCCCTGCCTGGGCCATGCAAGGAAACATTGACATGCAGTCTCCTGATCCCACTGAAAATTATACTTTAATATTTTATCGCAATATTGGGGCAACATTTTACACATATGCTTGTGAGGGCAATCTTGATAGGCCATTATCTCCTCTCTTTTGGCTGCCCTTCCTCTATGTCCTAATTACCCTAGACACCCCATCCCACTTCTATTTTCCTTCCCCTGTTTTCTTCCCCATCCCCTTTTATACCCATCTTCCCGTAACACCCCACTCACCCTCAATCACTCGTCTCCCTTTTATTTCTCCCTTTTTCTCTGGCCTTCTCCACAGGCCCACCCACGCACTCTGACCCGACACACTGGCCTTCTCCTCTGGCCCGACCACTCACTCTAGGTTAGTAGGCAATGGCCCTCTCCACAGACCCACCTTCCCCTATGCTAGTAAAGGTGGGTGCCGACTCACCTCCACTCCTCTTACTCATCCCCACCGCTAGAATGCCATGCTCGCTATTATACACGAGATACCTGTCAGTGATGAACGTTCCACCTTGGTCAATGCCGCAAAACCAAGACGAACAACACTTACTACCATGCGCGTGCCTCTCTCTACTCCTTCAAAATACTGCTCCAACAACTGCACTATACAATGACATGCAACTTCCCTAAATGACAAAACTATACACTTTCTGGTACTATCCCCAGCTCCCAACTACCGGGGTCCCCCCTCGCTAAGCACCTCTCCTGCTTTAATGCAGTGGTGACCACACTCACGTGTTCACTCCCTATTGGGTGTCGTGTACTAAAATATATGACTACTTTGGCCATTCCTCCTCCCACATAGAGGATGCATCCTAAACACCATAAAATACAGTATCCCCGCCCATGTGCATGCAACTACGATGCAGAGCTTTATTGCACAGTTACACTCATGTGTCTTAGAGATCGGCGAGTCCCCTCGGCACTGAGCCTCCCATGCAGGCTCACTCCTCCTCCTGAGTGTGGGCAGCACTCGGGACCAGGCAGACCTTCGTAAACTTGGCATTCTGCAGTACCTCCCCAGTGTTGCAAGGAAATCAGGTCTGTGGTCACTGGACCTGCACCCACAGCGTGGGCAGCCAGAATACCGTCAGTTGACTGAGAGAACTGAGGATCTTGCTGGGACCTCTAAATATGTATTAGGGGTCCTCTTGGGCTCGCAATAAATATGTTACCAGTAGTAATCCAAAAAGGAGCATACACCAGGAAAGAAGTAAGTCTGTTTTTTACATCTGGGCATGCACAAACCAAACAGCACAGTGGAACAGAACTGGTTGATGAGAGCTGACAAACTGGCTCACAGCGGAAAGTACTTTTACACTGCTAATACAATGTGTGTACAGTTAGAAACAGTTTCACTTCAAACTTCACATCTTTTCAGTTCTCGTGATGCTGATTGGTTAGGCTACGACATATCCCAATAGCTAGACATACATTAGTTAGACATGATTGGAGCAAACCGACTTGCCCCCTCCCAGCTCATCTCCTCCCCGTGTGGCACCACATTGCTTCCTGCTCCACCCCGCAAACAGTTTTCAATTAGTAATACCATATTTGTGCTGACCTCTGGGTCTTTATTTGTCTCCCATTGGCCAGCACCAGAAAGGAAGGAACACAAGAAACCCTGAACTAGTGGGAATGGAAGCATTCGCATGGCACCTGCCCGATGATAACCTTTGCAAACACTATTGTGGACACTCTGTGGCCTTGTTACTTTTCAGGGACATCAAAACTTACCGTCTGATTGGCTCTTCTTGGAGCGCCCCTCCATTCCACATCCTTGTTCCCATACCTGCTGGTCAAGTGGTGATTTAATACCGCCTTGATGCCAAATGAGTGCCTCTCTGGGTCAGGTCACTTTGCCCAGCTCCGACGAGTAGCCGTGAGAGTGACTTGCTGACCTACATTACATCACATGCTGGAGACGAACGACCTGAGTTCAGATTCCGCCCTCCCTCAGCTGTGGTGCACGGGCCGTGTGTTCACAGCGGGCCCACAGGGTGAAGCCTACCTGTGGCACCTCAATTGCGTGTGTTTACCTGCGGTTACGCGTCTCTCGCATTTATGCGGCAGGCTCCCTGGTATCCATATTGCATTATATACAGAGTGTCTCCCCTTGTTCCCCTCCATGCCTGGTCCTTGGGGATAGCTACAGTTTCCAGAGGCCCTCTTGTTTCCCACTAGGAGGTGTCCCAGCCAACCCCCCTTATTCCTGTGATTGGTAGGTGTGTCCTACTGTCTGACGCTGAATCAGCACATTCATTGCATTGGCCAGGTAATGGCGGAGGCGAATGATGTCCTGTGCGATTTACTCTCATGTACAATGTCCGCGTACAGTAGTGATGTGATTTCTGACTGTGCTCTCTACAGTGGGCTGAAACCTCTTTTATTGACAGCAGCAGTTGGGTTAAGGCTCACTCAAGAATTATCACAGGGTGGAGAAGGTTAGATATCTGCCTAAAATAAGAGAAATCCATTGAAATACATTGCAACAGTTTCACTAAGGGGGCTCTCATGCTGTTTTAAAGGTTTTAGGGATTATCTACAGGTTGGTGAGCTATCAACACTGCCCTGAGGTTGTAAGATATGGATCACAGCCTAGCTAATGTCAAATTGTATTGGATCAATTGCTTAAAAAGAAATCAGTCTGGCAATTGTTGGGTCATCTAAGTGCGATGGCGCAATCGGACCTTACTCTTTTCCAATAGGCAGCCAATGAAAGAATGGTGATATGTCACAATTCTTCTGCTGCTGCATGGTTGCTGCCAGATTTCTTGGTAGATAATTGTTGACTTTAAAAGTCTGGTCGAACTTTATATGCTTTTGGTTTTGGCAATTTGTTGTGATGCTTGCACCACGAAATTGCCAAAGCATTGGTACAGAAGAGAGAGAGGGAAGGGTGGTTCTGAACTAAGAATGTCTGGTTGTGATAGCAACCGGCAACGCCAAAGCATGAAAAGGTCACCTCACTAAAGTGGATTTTTCAAAACTCCTCTGCTGTACTACACAGTGATGAGTTCCCTAACAAAATTTGCTCCAATCAGCAGCTTTGCAAGAAGAAGCAATGGCTGCAAACTCTCAATGTGGTTAATAACCACTGAACAGGTTATCATGCCTTGTTCTTTCGAGAGAGGGGCGCCTGCTACCTTTTTTGTATTTTTGAAAGGAACTTGGGGTTGGTCACCCTAGGTTACCTGGGGGCAACCAGACGTGGACTCCCTGCTCACTGTGCTTAGAGAGGCTCAGCTTCACCTCACTGATGATGGCCAACAAGGCTGAAACACGTGTATGGGGTTGCTGATGGTACTCTTGTTTCAGAGAGGAATTGCCATAGCATTTCGGTGCTAGACTGCCCTTGTGGGCGGGACAAAGACTGATATGCAAATGGATATTTCCCATCTGTGAAAGATACAGTGTGCAAAAAGCAATGGCAGCAAACTCTCATCTCAAAGTTGGAAAAAAACACAGAACAGGTTATCATGTCATGTTCTTTCTGGAGAGGAGCGCCTGCTACCTTTTTTGAAATATTTGCAAGGAACTTGGGGTTGGTCATCCTGAGTTACCTAGGGGAAACCAGACGTGGACTCCCTGCTCACTGTAATCAGAGAGGCACAGGTCCACCTCACTGATGAGGCCCAAAAAGGCTGAAACACGTGTATAGGGTTGCTGTTGGTACTCTTGTTCAGAAGGGAATTGCCATAGCATTTCGGTGCTGGACTGCCCAAGTGAGCGGGACAAAGACTGATATGCAAATTGATATTTCCCATCTGTGAAGGTACAGTGAGCAAAAATCAATGGCTGCGAACTCTCAATGTGGTTAATAACCACTGAACAGGTTATCATGCCTTGTTCTTTCGAGAGAGGGGCGCCTGCTACCTTTTTTGTGTTTTTGAAAGGAACTTGGGGTTGGTCACCCTAGGTTACCTGGGGGCAACCAGACGTGGACTCCCTGCTCTCTGTGCTTAGAGAGGCTCAGCTTCACCTCACTGATGATGCCCAACAAGGCTGAAACACGTGTATGGGGTTGCTGATGGTACTCTTGTTCAGAGAGGAATTGCCATAGCATTTCGGTGCTGGACTGCCCTTGCGGGCGGGACAAAGACTGATATGCAAATGGATATGTAACATCATTGAAGGTGCAGTGAGCAAAAAGCAATGGCTGCGAACTCTCAATGTGGTTAATAACCACTGAACAGGTTATCATGCCTTGTTCTTTCGAGAGAGGGGCGCCTGCTACCTTTTTTGTATTTTTGAAAGGAACTTGGGGTTGGTCACCCTAGGTTACCTGGGGGCAACCAGACGTGGACACTCTGCTCACTGTGCTTAGAGAAGCTCAGCTTCACCTCACTGATGATGCCCAACAAGGCTGAAACACGTGTATGGGGTTGCTCATCGTACTCTTGTTCAGAGAGGAATTGCCATAGCATTTCGGTGCTGGACTGCCCTTGTGGGCGGGACAAAGACTGATATGCAAATGGATATTTCCCATCTGTGAAGGTGAGCAAAAAGCAATGGCTGCGAACTCTCAATGTGGTTAATAACCACTGAACAGGTTATCATGCCTTGTTCTTTCGAGAGAGGGGCGCCTGCTACCTTTTTTGTATTTTTGAAAGGAACTTGGGGTTGGTCACCGTAGGTTACCTGGGGGCAACCAGACGTGGACTCCCTGCTCACTGTGCTTAGAGAGGCTCAGCTTCACCTCACTGATGATGCCCAACAAGGCTGAAACACGTGTATGGGGTTGCTGATGGTACTCTTGTTTCAGAGAGGAATTGCCATAGCATTTCGGTGCTAGACTGCCCTTGTGGGCGGGACAAAGACTGATATGCAAATGGATATTTCCCATCTGTGAAGGTACAGTGAGCAAAAAGCAATGGCTGCGAACTCTCAATGTGGTTAATAACCACTGAACAGGTTATCATGCCTTGTTCTTTCGCGAGAGGGGCGCCTGCTACCTTTTTTGTATTTGCAAGAAGCTAGTTTGGTGCCAGGCTTTCCATTTCCCAGCCACACAGTGATTTACAAGGTTGTGATGTTGGGCTATTTTGGGCTATTTCATGTACCATTTGGCTATTTTTGACTACTTTTGATGGCAGACCTATTTCTTCATCCTCCCAAGGCTGCTGTCTCTACCCGCACCTACAAACCCCACAGCCCCTCTCTCTACACCCACCCACCCCACCTTAATTATATGTGCTGGTTGGGTTTTGTTTGGGCTATTCTTGGGTTACTTTCGATGAGTCCTGCGGAGGCTGCTTTGTTCTTCATGTTTTCGGCCCCGACCAAATACCATCACAGACCCAGCCCACCACCTTCCACACTGTCTCTACCGCTATCCACTCACCCAACCCAGCCCCCACTCTTTCTACCCCCACATATCCACCCACCTACCCACTCTCTCTACCACCACCTATCCACTCACACTGCACACTCTACCCCTACCTAGTGACCAACCTCCACTCTCTGTACCTGTATCCACCCACATTACCCTAGACACCTACCCTACTGCACTCTCTCTACACCACCCACCCATGCTATCTACACTCTCTCTTCCCCACCCCACCCCCACTCTCTACCCCACCCATCCCTGAATCTCTCTACATACGTCCCACACTCTGTACCACCAGACACCCCCCACCTACATGCTCTACCCCCACACCCTCTACCCCTGACCCAACACACTGCACTCTCTGAACACCTTACCAACCCTGAAACAACCCCACTCTCCCTACTCTCATCTACCCATACTGCTCCCACTCTCTCTACCAACACCCATCCGACTCCAGTCTCTGTAACCCCACCCCACTGTCACTACCCCCACCCACCGTGTCCCCACTCTCTCTACCCACACACCCACCGTACCCCAACACTTTCTACCCCCACCAACCCTACCTCCAATCTCTCTAACCTCTGCCCATACTCTCTCTACCCTTACCCACAGAAGCCCCACTTTCTCTAACACCCCACCACCCTACCCCCACTCTCTCTAGCCCCACCCACCCAACCCTTACTCTCTCTGCCTTCACTCACTCTACCCCATCTCTCTACCCGCATTCATCTTCCCTACCCCCTCTCTACCCTCACCCACCCTACCCACTCTCTCTACCCCACTCACCATACCTGCTCTCTCTCTACTCAACCCTACCATCTCCTTTTACCATCACCCATGCATCCTACCCTATCTGTCTCTAGCACCATCCACTCTGTCATCTCTATACCATACCCCACCTGTAACGCTCACCTGACTCCCACGGAAGCGCTGGTCTAGTCTGGGTTGCTGTGGCCTCTTCGAGCGTGATGCGCAGAACTCAGAACACCGACTGAACAGGACCCTCAAATCTTGCTTGTCTGGCCCGTAGGAATATCCTTCTGCAGATGAGAAAGGGGATTAACAGTCTGCAGAATAGTGTGCTTGCTCACCCCTCCCCCCCTTCGTTCTTCTCTAACTTCCTCCGAAATCCCCGGTTGAAGCTCACCTTATGGTTTGAAAGGATGAACTCTCCATCCTGCTTCTGGTGCAGGGGCGCGTGTTAGTCCAGTTACTTCACTGGTTTTCAGAATGGCGCTGGCAAAATCCACTTGACTTTTCCGAGCGGAACGCCATAAGTATGAAGATTACAAAAGTTCAAGTGTTGAGCCTCTTTTTCTGTTGCCTTCCTAACCTATGATCTGTCCTTTATTTCAGGTGCAGAATGAAGGCGATGCGTTGAGGGATTGAATTGCTGATGGTAAACTCAGGTGAGTTAGCGAAGGGGGCGATCCCTCTTAATGTCTTTATATTCCTCCAGTAATGTCTTTTGTCCTTTCCCCATAGAGGCCGGGGTGTGGTACCTGCCAACGAAGCAGCGCCGACCCGAAATGAAGAATGGTCCACCAACAGAAGACCGGTAAGTGTTATGGCGGAAAATTAGGCTTTCCTCATATGTTCCTTCTGCTCACCTTTTGTCTCTTCTTCTCTCCCCTAGGCGCAGGGATGTGGCCACCGGTGCAGACAGTTGCGGTGGAGCCAGAAGAACTCCCGAGGACAGGTGAGTGAAGCGCGGCGCTGCAGCGAACAACGCAGTGCTTTTAAATGAAAGTCTTTTCTCAGGAACGCTGGCGTGGAGGTTCCGGATGCAGGTAAGAAGTTTGGTAAAATTCTTGGTTTTCACCTTTCTCTTCTCTTCTTTCCTTACAGGTGTTCCAGGATCGAGGCGGGCGTGGCTGGAGACCAGATGTAGTTCCAGGTAAGTATCCTTCCCTGGCCACGCCCGAGTGGCAAAATAGTCCCAATGAAAAAATAGTCCCTTTCAGGTCTCAGGGAGGCCTGAATCTTGCAGCATGGTCTGCATCAGGTAAGTGCACAAAACACCTTCCTTTATGAGCCTGGCGCCAGGACTGCTGTCCAATATAAGGGGCCGCTGGGCTTTTACCCGGGGGCATGATGCCTGCTCCCGGGGGTGTTGGGCCTGGCCTGGTGCGCCGGGCGTAGGCATCATGACAGCACTCCCCCCCAAGGCCCTCCCAAGGTCGTTTCCTCTGGAGGTTTCGGTTTGTTTGGGAAATTCCGATGGAACCTTTTTACCAGCCGAGGTGCATGTACCTGGTCGCTGGGTTCCCAAGACCTTTCCCGAGGCTCGTACCCTTTCCAATCAATTAGATAGAAAAGTTTTGATTTTGAGATATTAGAATCCAAAATGTTCTTCACCTCGAATTCAGGCTCCCCATCTATCTGGATTGGTTCTGGTGGCTTTATTAATCTGGTTCCTGGTTGCACTGGTTTCAAAAGTGACACATGAAAAACGGGGTGAATCCGCATGTTAGCTGGTAGATCGAGCTTGACTGCCACTGGGTTAATTATAGCTTTGATCGAGTAAGGGCCCAAATACCTTGGATTAAAAGTTCGGGGTCCCTTGAGCAATAAGTGTTTGGTAGCCAACCATACTTGATCCCCTATTTGGTATGGAGGCACCTCACTCCGATGCAGATCCGCATTCTTTTTGTATTTCCCTTTCGCTTGTTGCAAATGTGCAGATAAGTTGCGCTAATAAAAACCTATCAAACTCTGCGAAAAAACTTTGTTAGAGGGACATTATGGTTACATTGCACTAATAAAAACCTATCACAACCAGTGGAAAAAGTGTGTACAAAGGATAACAAACAAACAAACAAACAAAACAATATTATGGTTACAAGTAAAATCGGAAAACCCTAGAAATTTGCCGGTTATGGTAAGCTAAGCAACCATAACTCACGCCACCACTGTGCACTGCTAAGCCTAACACCCATGACATCAAAGATGACATCACAAATGTCATTGATATCACATGTCTGGCCCCTTGCTTTTTGTTCACTGACATATCTAGCCCAGGTGGTTTTGTTCATTGACAGTCAGAAACTGAAAATTCAAAAAGTCTTATATTTTTAGACGTTAGCCTTCTCGTATGTTCTTACAGTACTTTCCTTAGAGTTCAGTCACATCTCGGGATGCATAAAAAGCAGGCCTGAAACACAGCAATCATTTCTGAGAGCTTCAGGAGAGACACCTGCTTTGCAGACCACCTTTATTTGCTGAAACGGCATCTATCATGGCCATCCCTCCCTCCCAATGGGCCACCATCACCACCACCTGCTGGAGGGCCTGGGCAGAGAACAGAAGCGATGATGCAGAATATGACAAGGACCAGGAAGATGAGATAGAGGAAGTTGCTACCTCCAGCACCCGGAGAGAGTCATGGGTGTGGTGGTTATTTAAGAAAGTAGGGGTGTCCCAAAGGCTCAGGCTGTCTGTATTGAATGACGTGAGTGTGGGGTCATACTCAGTTGCGGATTACACAGGCAGTACACATTCAGGATCACTTTCATGCACCACCACACTCCATCCAACCACCCGGGTGCTCTGAGAAAGGCTGTTCCATTCTAAGGGAAAAGTAGGTTATCTTCCTGTACCCCATATTCCTCACCCGCTCCTTTCACCACACTGGCTACTCCTGTGGGGCACAGGATCCCAGTGGCTGCTTTGCAGGCCATACAGGAGGCTGTCCATCCTTGCCTTTCAACGGTCAGAGTTGTCTGTACATACTGCAACACACCACTCTGCTTTTGAGACTTCGGTCAAGGTGCCCTTTCCTCTCTTCCCTCCCCCACCTTACCTCCTCACCTCGCCTACACAAAATAAAATCCCCCAAAAATATAAAAGCCTGAAATACCCACCAAAAAAGATCCATTTTGATCCAACTTTCACAGTTAAAAAAATTGAGAAAAAATAAATAAATCCTAGGACCTTTTGCAGCATGCATAGTCCACAGACACCATAATAGTCCGTGACACCTGGAAAATTCCAGGCGCCTGTGGGGGGATTAAAATCAATTTACTTTTTTTAATTAAAAAATGGTGACCTTTTTTTTGCAGGTTTTATATAACTAACAAATGTTGTAATGAACTTATTAATTTGTTCTAACTTTCCCAAAAACATCTTCTAATTGTTTTTCCGTTTTTGCTTTTTATTTACTACAACTACTAAAAAAATACTTCACTACATATTTCAATTGTTCACAAAAACTGTTTCAATGCATTTTGGATATTCAAAAGAAAAATCTGATTTCCAACATCAGTCAAATGCACTCCATCACCTTGAAAAATATTCACAATATCAAACTTGATATTTCCAATGTGAAAAGATGTCATTCCAACATTCCGCAAAAAAGCACATACAGCTTTGTTAACATTGCGCCTTACATTCTCGATCTGTGGACAAAATAAATTAGAGCATTTCCACATTTGTCTTTGAGTTATCCGAGAAAAAACAATCTTCGAATGTGGAAACAGCTCCATTAACTTTGCACACATATCCTTCATGCCAAACTATAGGGACATTCCGGTGACATAGCCCAAACTGTTGCCTCCATAGTAAACTACAATGATGTTCTGATGCATCAAAGTAACCATACTCTGGGAAATTGGGAGCAATTACACCCACTTAATTCCTTGAACTACATACCAGGAAACCTCAATTCTTGAAATCCAAGATTCACAGGTAATCCACACTGCTGACAGTACACCTTCAACCAATGGAGACAAGAATCACCCACCATCCAGACACTGTGCTTCCTCAAAGCCATAGTCATAGCCATCGTCACTGCACACAACAAAGATAACTCTTGCCATCCTGTCTTGCTGCACACCACACCCACAAAACTTGATGGGCTAATCCCCACATTCCCCTTTCCATGCCTGGGATCCTTAAAAGACCGGGATGGCACATGTGGGTCTGCAGACTAGCGTCTTGTCCGCGGATGGCATGGCCAATTAAAAGAGGTGGGGAGGTTTAAACTCAATGGGCCTCATTACGACCCTGGCGCTAATGGGTTAACGGCACCGTTAAAGGCTGTGGCGCCGTTAACCCATTAGCGCCTTACTACGAGGTCCCTTTGCGGGACCCGACCTGAACGGCTGGTCTAGACCAGCCGTTAAAGTAGGGACCCGCAAAGGGACCTTGGTACTAAGTACGGTACCGCAATATGCGGTACCGTACTTAGCGCCTTCCCCAGTCCCATTGAGCCCTATAGGGCAAAAATGGGAATGGGGAAGGGCCAATGTTCAATGGGGAATTACAGCCCCGCCAACATTGGAATGGGGTGGTAATTCCCGATTGAACATTGGTGGACTCATTACGATACCCGCACCAACCATGGTGCTAAAAGCGCCATGGTTTAGCGCCAGTATCGTAATGAGGGCCAATGTAAATAATTTATTCTGCAATGGAGACTCTTAAAAGAGCCTTTTTTGAGGGGTTGTTTAAAAACACCCCTTTTTCCTTTGTTTGCTTTTATGTACTATAGTAGCACATGCTAAACTGTACTCATGTGTTTTTTTATAAAATCTACACAAAATGCTTCAAATTATTTTCTTTTTTCTCTTTTGTATATCCTGCACCTAATAACAAATGATTTACTATACAATCCGCATTTTCCCTTTTAATTGGTTCACTGAAACGTTTTCAATGCATTTTGAACATTCAAAACGAAAATCTGATTGTCAACATCAGTCAAATGTACTCCGCCACTTCGAAAAGTATTTACGCTATCCAACTTCATATTTTCATTGTCAAAAGATGCCATTCCTAAACCATATATTCTGTAAGCGCTATTCTGTAACCAGCGCCACGATGCCTCAGGGCTGATTCTGTGCGCTTAACAAATGCGAATAAATAAATAAATAATAAATATAGAAAAGCACATACATCTTTATTGACATGCTGCCTAGCTTCTTCCATGTGTGGACAAAACATGTTTGGACATCTCCATATTTGTCTTTGATTAAATTCAGAAAAATAATCTTTGCAGCTGGAAATAATTCCATTAGGCTCTTCAACATATCCTTCATGGCAAACTGCGAAGATACTGCAGTAACATAGCCCAAACTGTTGCCTCCACAATGCACGTTAATAATATCTGGACAATTAAAGTGAGCCATACACTGACAGAATGGTAATATTTATTTATTTGTTTGTCATTTGTTAGGTGCTTATACAATTAGCAACAACTGTTTCAAAGCACCCACGAGGCAACAAGGTGTGAAAGGGGAAGGTAGACAATGAATTACAACAAGATAAATAATTGAATTAATAGAACAAACAAATATTGAGAGTAACAGAGAGGGGATACAAACCTAATATGCCCTGTCAGTGTTCAGAATGTGCAAGTGCAGTATTGAGAGCAACACTTTAACCAGCAAACTGCATACCAGGAAACTGACTCTTTTTCCAATCCAATAGTAACAGAGATGCCATGAGATTCAGTGTAAAGCTTCAATGAATGGATCCAAGAATCACTCTGCTTCCTCAAAGCCAAAGCCATAGCCATCTTCACTGCACACAATAAAGAAAATACTTCCTACCCTGTCTTCCTGTACACCACAATGACAAAACCTGATTGGCTAATCCTGTGATGTCCGAGGATGTTCACAACTGTCCACGGTTTCTGCAGTCGCATTTCCATGCCAGGCATGCTTAAAGGACCTGGATGACACAATTGATGTCCACAAACTACCACAATGTCCATGGACACCATAGCACCGGGCAGCCCTTCTCCCCTTTTTACTTTTATGTTTTTAATACTCCCTTATTCGCTGCTTTCAAACAGTCACACATCCATCCACCAAATTCATCCAAAAACTCTACATGTGACCCAGTCATCTCAGTTGAACACTTCAGATGTACTCTTGATCTCTCAGAGTACATGTCTCCTGTTATTCACAGCCACCTGCATCAAAAACTACTGTGCAACTCTCCAAGGTTTCTATTTGCAGATTCAACAACATCTGTATCTGACAAGACATAATACAGGTATGCTTATATTTTTGAAAGTATTTGTCAACACTTTTACAAATATATATATATATATATATATATATATATATATATATATATATATATATATATATATTTGCTGCCACTTACCCTGTAATAAACTTCTCAATAAGCATATTCTCTTTTTTAATCACTCTATCATATGCCAGGTATTGCAGCATTCTGCACCTGCTCACATCAAGTAGAAGTGACTTACATGTACTGCCAACATATTAAACTTCCACACATAAAGTGCCACTTGAAAATGTTCTATACATTTTTTCCATCTGTTTTTCCTTTCCTTTAGAAACAAGTTAGACACAGTGCTGCTATAAATGCATATATGCATTTTTAAACTTTCCACACAATGCTCATAAAAAGAAGCCTTTTCAAATGCACAGCATATTTCATTTTTCATTCTATATAAATGTCATACTTTCCAACCTTGGTCATTACATCCCTATTAGTGCTACCATTCTCCACCGGCTCAAACATGTGTTTATAGTGCCAAAGTATCGTTATACAACACTTCACCTTACATATAAAGTACTGTTTTTTTCTAGCCACTACTATGAGACACCAAACACAGCTCCAACTACAATCTGCCATTGCATTGCCACTAGGTCACAATTTCCCTATGCTTTAGAAATTCTGCAACACATTACAAATACATTCCACCACAACCTCAGGACTTCTATTATTAAAATCACCAGAACAAAACTACCCTAGATATGCATCTTTACTACACACCCATTGTGGCCCTGTTCCTTAAAATATCCCAGACAGCACTAGTCATAGTCCAATTGTTCTAACAACATAGTTAACATACTTTACTACACCACCCATGAAACAACTTTATGAACTCTTTGTCTTCCTACCTTTTTTTTAAAAAATAGTTTTTATTATTTTAAACAACACACCAAACATTACAAACATTTAGGACTTCCATGTTTAAGTTTTACAGCATAACATTACAAAGTACACTTGAGCCCTGTGTCCATATCATCAGCCTGTTCATCTTCAGACATATCTGCTACCTTTGTCTCTTCGTTATCATCATCACTATGGTCGACCTGGGGTGACCCTCCATTGAGGCCACCAGTTGTCTCCATGCTATCAGGGGTCCCACCTCCTCCCCCCCTGCTGACCGCCTCATACCAGGCAGCCTTTTCTGCCTCTGTCCGCTTCATGAGGTCAGCCCACCACATCTCAATTCTAGGCCTGTAGGCTGCTTTCCAGCCCATTGCAATCCTCCTTTTGGCCAGGATGTAGGCCAGGTCCTTCATCTTGCTAATGTGCCTCAGGTTGCGTGGTCTGGGAAAGCCCCCAAGCATGCATGCCCAAGCTGACTCCACCTCCAGCGTGATACCGTTCTCTGCGCATTTTCAGTTCTGCACATTTTCAGTTCTGAACCTTCCCACTCTCTGGGCAAGCCCAAAACATATGTAGCATCCCCGCCTCCTCCTCCCCACACTTAGGGCATTTCTGTATCACCAGGCCACCAAACCTGGCAATTTTGCTGGGGGTTAAATATGCTCTATGAGTGATATATAATTGGATTTGCTGGAGCCTCGCTTTTCGGGACACCTTATTATGATACTTTTGGGCTCTGTCCCATTGCCCATCCGACATGGGTTCCCCCACCTCCTCTTCCCAATCTCGCCTCAGTTGGAACAACCCCTTCCCCACCCTGGTTCCCAGTAGCTAATATGTGCAGGATATTTCATGCCCTCCCTCCGAGATGTCGTACATCGTCTCGATGGTGGCATCAGGTTGTTCTGCTAGCACTACCGCAGGCCACCTTTTTCGCACCTGTCTGATGATTCTGGAATGGGTAATATGTTGGCCCTTGTGCATTCTGGTGTCCACTGTTAGCCTCTGAAAGTCCAGCACCTCCCCCTCCTGCCATATGTCCCCAAGAGTAGCCAGGCCCACCGGTTCCCAGTATTTACAGACCCCTTTTATCGTTTGGGAGTCATCTCCGCATAGCGCCACTAACGGTACCTGCATGGATAGCGGGGCCGGGCATCCCACAGTCTGCCATTCTCTATGCCACACCTCCCAGCCAAGCACCAGCAGCCTCGCCATTCCCAGTGTCTTCGCCTTAGGCAACCACACGGTCTCTCTAAGGAAGTAGGGAGCAAGATCCTTCTAAAACAGCCTAGCTTCAGCCGTTTCCTCCTCAGACAACCACCTGGCCACATATTGCAGCTGTCCTGCCAAGTAATACAACTCGAAATTCGGTAGGTTTATACCACCATTGTCACACGAGTTTTGTAGTTTCCAGAGGGCCACTCTATTCCTGGAGTTATGCCATATAAACCCCCTGCACAAGCTGTGGAGTCTGGCGAAGAAGTGCTTGGGGATCACATATGGGATGTTTACAAAGAAGTGTAACAGTCTGGGCAGGACTACCATTTTAATCAGGGCCGCTCTTCCCATCATGGCCAGGGGTAGTCTTGACCAAAATCCCATGCTATTTTTGATGCCTTCAACTGCCTTTTCCGTGTTGTGTTTGTGTTCTTCTCCTGTCGTGTGGTAAATATCAATACCCAGGTATCGGAACGTCTCGGTACACCAGGGTATCGGCAACACCGGTAGGCTTCTCGGCAGGATGCTTCTATATCTCCCCAGGGGAAACAAACTGGATTACTTGGGGTTCACTGGTATGCCCGAGAGGGTGGTGTATCATTCCATCACCTCCAGGACATATTGTAGGTTCTCCTCTGGGAAGCGTAGATATAAAAGCATGTCATCGGCATACAAGGATATAAGATGGGAGCCTCCCGCCGTGTGGATCCCTATCTCCCCATAATGTTGTCTGAGGCATACTGCTAGTGGCTCCAGCGATAGGATATATAGCATAGGCGACCAAGGGCAGCCTCTGGTGCCCCTGCAAAGTTGCCACTTATCTGAGATAGTAGTACGTGTTTTGACCCTTGCAATTGGGGAGCTATATAGTATTTTAACCCACCTTAGGTACCCCGGACCCATTCCATATTCTCTAAGCGTCGCTAGCAGCCAGGGTCATCTCACTGAGTCGAAGGCCTTAACCGCATCCAGCGAAACGATTGCTAGTTCGCCAGGGTCCTGCTCTGTTTGGTCAATAATATGGTGGAGTCTCCTATGGTTGTCAGTTATATTCCTAACAGGGACGTAGCCTGTCTGGTCGGGGTGTATCAGTCTCCCGATGACTTGCTTAAGCCTGTTTGCCAGCACAGCTGTGAGGATTTTGCTGTCCTGATTAAGCATCGATAGGGGTCTATAAGACCCACAATCTGGCCTTGGCTTACCTGGTTTTAAGACCGGGATGATCACCGCTTCCCGTAGTGACTCGTGCAACCTACCACGCTCAAACGCCTCATTAAGCATGGCCAGCAGCGGGGGGAGCAGCTCTTGTTTATATGTTTTATAGAATTCACTGGGAGCCTGTCCGACCCCGGAGCTTTGCATGTGGGCAGGTGCTGGATCACTATCTCTAGTTCGTCTAAGGTGATTGGAGCATCCAGGTCTGTCCATTCCTGATCATCTACCGTGGGCAAGCTTATTTCTTCTAATGTGTCCTGGATCTCTTGGGCCTCATCTTCTCCTATGTCCTCATAAAGGGGCTTATAATATCTAAGGAACTCTTTGTTTACTCCCTCTTGGGTATTCCAAATCTGGCCTTCGTCTCCCCTAATTTCCCTGATCACTGGTTGTGATGTTTCACGTTTATATAACCAGGCCAGCAATCTGCCCGGCTTCCCCCGCATGCTGTCTTTCGACATATTTCTTGTAGCACTTGCATAATCTATCCCAGTGCTCACTGCTGGCCTGTTGTAATTGCCTCACGCTTGCCCCATACTCCCGAGTGGTGCCTCCCTTATGCATTATGTCTTCCAACTCCCTCTCTGTTTTCTGCAACTCCCATTCTATGCCCCCCTGGAGCCCTCTTGATTTTGAAATAGCTATGCCCCGCACTACAACTTTGAATGCCTCCCACACGGTTCCCTCAGATTGGACGCTACCGGTATTAAAGGAATTGTTCGGCTAACATTTTGTATTGCCCCTACGGGTCGGCCATGTGTTTTTAAGCCTAAGTCGCTCGATTTTAGAAAAATTTCCTATGGACCTTACCCGAGTCCATTAAACGCACGCGAAAACAGGCATCAGGGAGCTGCCATTTTGTGATAATCCTATCATTTCCCCCATCGCCCTGGATGACCTGCTTTTGCGGCACTAAATCATATCCCCCGCCCCTGAGCCTGTCATCAGCAGACGCGTACCGCCCATTTCACAATGCCAAAGCACGTCTCGTGTCAACATTCGCTGCGCTTCAGCTAATGACGTGTCGCCATGGAAATGGCAGGACGCCTCTTTCCTCAATAAGTATAAACAGACCGTTTCACAACACACAGCAGCATATTTTCGATTCCATTCCTCTCTCTGTGTTACTTTGAGTATTCTGTGACTCGTTTCTGTGCTCTGGTCAGCTACCTTCGTTGCTTGTAGCCCGTGTGAACAGATACCAGTACAACCGCTATAAATTATTTTAGTTTGTTTAACACACAATGGCTACAATAATGCCCTACATGTACGAGCCCGAGTATACCGAGGAGGAACTACTGGAAACGGAAACATGCGAAAACGATGGATCTTCGGACGGCAGTTGGGAGGACGATTCAACAGCTGAAGAGCCTAGACCTAGTCGCATGGACAGTGTTTCCACCTGGTTCACATGCAATCGGTGCGAGCTAAGGCCAAACGAGGACGAGAACTGCTGCTGCTGTGAAAACTCAGGGTGCGTGGCCTACATTTCGGAAGGCGAGCCACGACCGCAATGCATCACCGAGGTGCCAGACTTCAGGGCAGCCTGCCTCACACGGTCCGTGTTGAGGATAATGATGGTGCTTATGCACAAACTTCGCGCAACTGTTCGTCCTCGTAATCCGAGTAACGAGTAAGTATACTCTGCTTGTCATGCCACTCCTATTTCATGGTCTTCTACTATATCCAAAATTACATATAAATATCATTGTAACGCATGAAAGTCGTTCAATAGTGTGCCGTGTCTAGATATCCTTTGTCTGAGCAGAATGCCATTAGTTACAAGAATTGTCATTGACAACAAACGTTTATTAAACTTATCTTGGTAATTTAAAAACAGTTTGTTTCATTCCTTTTCACAGGTGGTACAGGCTGGTGGCCTATCGTTCCTTTACATGGTGGCTTCACGGGAGGCTTGGCCACCGCGTTCGAAGAGTAATACCCGCCTGTGCCGTTCGTGCCATAAGAGAAACTTTCCCGAGTGACAGCGGTCAGTACAGGGGATTTTCTCTCACTGTGCTGCAACCTGACCTGTACAATGTGTAAAGTCTTGTATTTTTGTGTCATCAAAATAAGATACAAAATAAAACACCACATGTATTTTAACAACGGTTGTTTCGATTTTTTAAATGAATCAAGTGTTTCTCCATTCAAGGATGGACGTCAGACATCTATGCCCCGAATGGGTGAAGATCAGGTCGCTGTGCAGCAGGGTGGTCACTATCTAAGCTAACATAATATATTCTCAATAATGCATGAAGGTATTGAGGACACGTTATGGAGATGAATGAGCTATGTGCTTAGTTCAGGCTGGTTCACATGCAGGACAGTGATCGAAGAGGAATAGTGAGTGTTACATTTATTAGCTGTTGCAAATACCTCTGGAGTTTCCCAGTCAGAGTGGGAACGAGGGTGGAGGCCATGTGCTGTGCGCAGTGAGGCCTGGTCACCAAGATGGATTGGAAAGGGGGTACAAAAATGGATGCCCCGTGTCCTGCTCAGTGGTCCCATCTACACGAATGTCAACCAAAGTTAACATCACATAAGGGCAAGGGGCGAACCCACTACTGGAGGCACTTGGTTCGAGTTTCTACTGAGAAGTAAAGGATGAGAGGGGCCTGATGGCCCCTTGCTCCCACACACTTGCCTGCATGCCCACCGGCCCATCCATCCCACCCCCCTCTGTCAAAGGCGGTTCGCACCCGGGGATGAGCGCTGGCATGGGGGGCTGTCACGGGCGCAAAAGGCTAAGGTGCCAAACAGCATGTACACTTCAAAAGGTATCCCATGCCCAGGGGCCATTGCTCACATGGCCTCCTCAGACCCCGTGTCTCCAGGCAGGCCTCCCCTGAGGCAGGCCGCCCCCTTGCAATCCACATAAGTGTGTCTCCAGTCAGCAGTCTTCCTGTACCTTATCTGCACGCCCCAGGCCCATCCATCCCACCCCCACTATCAAAGGCGGTTCGCACCCGGGGATGAGCGCTGGCATGGGGGGCTGTCAGGGGCGCAAACGGCCAAGATGACAAACAGCATGTTAACTTCAAAAGGTATCCCACGCCCAGGGACAATCCCTCACATGGCCTCCTCAGACCCCGTGTCTCCAGGCAGGCCTCCCCTGAGGCAGGCCGCCCCCCTGCAAACCACATGATACCACGACATACACACGTCATTCATTCACAAACACACCCCTGTTTCTAATACTTTATAAACCACTTGATATGTCTCATGAGAACATCTTTGTGCTTTGCAAGTCAACTCCTGAACCTCCTACCTGAGAAGCACTGAGATATATGCTAATCTGCTCGTCGTCGTGCTATCTGTGACCGCTTCGAGCAAACTCGTCAGTGTGCTACCTGTGGCCATTTACCTGTTCTCCTGCAACATACTGCTCGGCCTGCTGAATCCAACTGTTTGTTGGTCAAGGTAAGGCCATGTATCCTAGTCATATTTTGGTCATTTTACATTTCTATCTATTTGCGATTAGAGTACCCAATAGAGCTATGGTCATTGGTCTCATTGCTATTGACTTGAGTTTCAATTGTTATGCTATCAATAGATCTATTTATTTTCATCTGTGTCAATTGTCATCGAATTGCATCCTTCGGGGGTCCAGTCTATAATGTAAGCATGTTTCCTTTTCGTGCAAGACAGAACATCCAAGGGACGAGTCACATGTTCAGAGTTTAGTCACATAATTTAAAAAATGTCTGTAACCTATGCAAATACTAAGCCGCACATGATGAACTGGTATAGTTCCGGCGACCAAAACAAACCTTGCATTGAGCATGGTATGGTTCATTTACTTTTTTATGACATTTTTATTCATCAAGGTTTTATAATAATCTTGATATTTACTTTTCAGAATTTACGACAATGTCTGCCTGTTCGATTAGCGGTTGCACTTCGAAGACCCATTCTAAATCCAAAGGCACTACAATACATGTATTCCCGAAAACTGTTGATCGAATAAGAGAATGGGTCAGACATTGTGGATATCCACTGGATGAGCTGGAAACTAGAGTCCAACCAGTCTTAGAGGACAAGTGGGGTGATCGATACCGCATCTGCAGCCGGCACTTTTCCTCGAACATGTACGCCACATCTTGGGTAACAAAGAAGAATAAACGGCGAACGACACGTAAATTCCTCGCAAACGCTATTCCAACTCTATTCGTCCACATTCCGCCACTGGTGAGTCAAGTGTCTGGATTTAGCTTTAGGCCTTGCGGTAGTGTGTAGGTAGCCAAATGGATTAATTGATATTTTAGGTGTTGTGTCCCTTGTAATACTTTCGATAATATGAGTGTATAGCTTTTTGAATAATGACATTTATCAATAAATTATTTTTCGATTTTATAATACCCAAAGGAAATCTATTTATGGGCACAGGGAACTGTACTATATTGCGCATTTTCAATAGCATTATTCTCAAGTATTCTGTCGGTTTACATGGCAATTTTTTAATATTTGCATTTCATCATCAAACAATAATTTACCTTTACAACTGCTTGACTATCCACTGAATCTGAAGCAAGAACATTCTACATCCGTGACGTGCCCGCAGTTATCAACCACTTCTAGCGCGTATCAGGTAATCATACTTGGCTATTCCGCTACAGACTTGTTTTAAGCATGTCAAGTAATAGTTTTTATGTATTGTGTGATTATTTTACCAATTGTTTGGTTAGTGCTTTCCAATTGATATACACCCTAGTTGTCGTCCCCTGGTGTTTGTTTTCAGTTATAATTAGTGTTATCCATACTAATGCAAGTACTGTCATTCAGGGAGATGCTGAAGCATCCACCACATTGACAACAGCCCTAGATGTTCTTCAGCAGCACGAGGTATGGATATTGACAGCTCCATCGACCGTGATCATCAGGACTGGAATACTTGTCGTTTGATTGTTCTACACCATGTTTCATTCGTGGTTAGCCATTGATATGTACCTGTGCAGTCGACCCCAAGTGTGTGTTGTGTTTTCAATATTGTAATCCTTACTAATGCAAATACTATGTTTCAGGCAGTTGTTGAAGCGTCAACCCACACACTTGATGCAGAGCCTGACATTCAAGTAATTTCAGGGGAAGCTGGACCATGCGGATACGAATCGGCGCAACAGCTTTTGGAAGTGCGCACCACATTTACAACATCCATAGATATTCTTCAGCAGCACGAGGTATGGATACTGACAGCTCCATCGAGTGTGATCATATAACATGATTCCATTTGCTATACTTTGTTCCTTATTAACGCAAGTACTGTGTTTCAGGGAGACGATGGAGCTTCCACTACAATCACAAGATCCCATTTAGATGATGCAGATGTAAAGAAATCGGAGAAATAAGTCGATTAAATCTGATCATATTTAAATATTCCTTGATTCTTTTAGACAATGCAACATTTGTGGTTATCTCTTTATATGTACCTGTGCCGTCGACCCCAAGTGTGTGTTATGTTTACAATATTGAAAACCATACTAACGCAAGTACTGTGTTTCAGGGAGTTGCTGATGCCTCCTCTTCAATACAATCATTCGTGGCAGTCCATGCAGAGCCAGAGGTATGGATACTGACAGCTCTATCGAACTAGGTCATCAGAGCTCGAATACTTGTCGTTTGATTGTTCCACACAATGTTTAAATCGTGTTTGGCTATTGAGATGTACATGTGTGTTCGTCCTCACGTGTGTTTTATGCTAACAATATTTTGATACACAGTAATGAAAATACTATGTTTCAGGGAATCGGTGAAGCCTCAATCCGTACTGTCTATGCGGATACAGAAAATATAGTCGCTGCAGCACAAGAGGAAGGGGAGACATGCGGATACGAATCGGAGCAACAGCGTGCAGATTTTGAAGGTCCAGTCAAAAAAGTTGCAAAGAAAAGAAACAAAAATAAGGTTAGTTACAAACAGCTCATAACTTTAGAATTTATTTTGTGCTGGGGACTATTTTATGTTTTTTTCCAGTCAATTGTACTATACTTTATCTTGTGTTTAAACTGAACATCCTTTTTCCAATCTATCCTCTAGTTACCCGTGGGTGTCCGAACTATACATACACAGACAGTGAAGCGAATGAGAGATGTTGCTTGCCAGACCATTTACACTATGGAGGAACTATTAATTCAGACGCTGCGTGTTGAGACTAGAGATGCTCATGTCCAATGGCCAGAACATGAAATGAATGTGTCCGGAGAATCCAGCAAAGTTGTAATGGACCATTGCTACAGTGCGACCGCACCACCACAACAACATGATACTGGATGCATTGAAGATAGCTCTGAAGTAGTCGCAGATCAATTCACACAATCTACACCCGCCAAAAAATTGCCACCAAAAAAGTTGTCGACATTGTTGTGTTCTCCCATCAATGTTGAAGTAGCAGATGTTGAAATGACAGAGAATGAACCAGCAGCAGCATTCATCGACGCATCAGAACTTGATAGCAGCGATATTTCTTTCAAATGTGGTGATATGTCCTCAACGTAACAGGCCGAAACAACTTTGACGCTGGTTGACAGTCTAATGAAAGAGGGCATATACATAGGGCCGTTAACCCTTATCGCCTTATTACGAGGCCCCTTTGCGGGTAGGTACTTTAACGCCTGCTGTTTAGCAGCACCGTAATTAGCGCCTTCCCCATTCCCATAGAGCCCTATGGGGCAAAAATGGGAATGGGGAAGGGCAATGGGGGAAGGGGGAATTACCGCCCCGCCAACCTTGGAATATAGGGCTGTAATTCCCCTTTCCACCAAGGCGGTGCCGGTATTTTACCGGCATGGACCAAGGTGCTAATTGGTCCTCCCGCTACCGTGTAATGAGCCCCATAGTATTCAACAGTTGTTTGATGAATATTATAAGTATGCCGAAATGTGGGCATTCAGTTAGAGGGAAAGTATGTGGGAAGCCATTGATTCATGTGACTCGTCAAAAACAAGGCAGTAACGTCAAAATACATGCCGCCTGTAGATTAAATCATACGTTCTGATGGTCTGCACAACCGATGCTGGGTAAACTGCCAGCAGGCAATCTACTGTGTGCAGCTGCCTCACTTTTTAGTGGGTCTAGTTTTAGAAAGTTAGAGTCTTTCTTTGAGTTTGTGGGACTCCATTTCATTTAAAAAACGCAGTACTACAAATACCAACATGATTATCTGTTTCCAGCCATTAGTGATGCTTGGAAAATTGAACAATTGTCTCTAGCAAGTACATTCGAAGGCAAACAATTCAGGCTAGCCGGCGATGGACAGTGCGACAGCCCTGGATTTTCTGCCAAGCACTGCACCTACCACTTTCAGGACATGGATAGTAAGAAAATTGTGAGTTCGGTGGTCATGCAGTTAACACAATGTACATCCTCAGTGGCCATGGAGAAACTAGGATTTATAAAATCAGTGGAATATCTACAATCGAGGGGAATGCACATCGACCTCATAGCCACGGACAGACACGTTTCAATTGCCAAGACAATGAGAGAGCAGTTCCCACATATTAAACATCAGTTTGACGTATGGCATCTTGCTAAATAAATCAATAAGAAAATCTCGGCTGCAGGGAAAAAAAAAGTTTTGGAAAGTATTTCAGAGTGGTCCCAGTCTATCAGCAACCATCTTTGGTGGAGCTCCAAAACTTGTGAAGGGTCAGTGGAAATACTACTTGAAAAATGGCGGTCACTGATGCACCACTGTACCAACGTGCACTGCTGGTCAGAAAACGTACATTTCCACCAATGTGAACATGGCCCTTTGTCCCCAGTGGAGGCACAGAAGAAGAAGAAGTGGTTGAATCCATCTTCACCGACACACAAAGCCATTGAGAAGATTGTTTTTGATAAAACTCTATCAAGAGATTTGAGGGGACTGACAGAATTCTGTCACACAGGAGGTTTGGAGGTGTTCCACAATATGTGCCTAAAATACAGGCCAAAGCGCTTGCATTTCAGCATACAGGGCACGAGACATAGGACTCTACTTGCTGTCTTGGCCCATAACGAGAATCTCGGCCGTGAACAATCTAGGACTACGGGTAATGTAAGGATGCCTCGCTACACTAAGGCCTTTTCAAAAAGAAGTAAGCAATGGGTGATCAAACCAATCTATGAGGAAATGGAGTTCGACTTTGTCAAAAGCCTCATTGTTCCTGTATTAGAGAAGCACAGATATGGAATTTGAACGTTTCTGTGCAGAGCACTGATCCATTGCCACCCAACATTGCCACTGTGCCATGTCCACCCAAAGGAGAGCTGGTTGTGAAGTACAAATCCCGGTTTATATAATTGTAATACGATTGTCTTTTTGTAAATAAATGTTATTGTACAGTGTACATACAAAGTATGCTAACCCTAACCCCTACCTTCACCATCCTGGGTGGCGAACAAACTGGGTGTCATCTTTGAATTCTCTCTCTATTCACCTCATATTGCTGACCTTGTCTATATGTGTATGTATATATTTTTGTTGATGTAACTAATTTTTGCAATCTCATGTAAATGCTGCGCACTGTTAACCGAGGGGAGGCTTGCGTATTGCAAATAATAAAACAAACAAACAATAAATCTCACTTTAAACTCAACTCCTCGGGTACTTTATACTTTCCCTGACCTTCCCCAAAAAATTAAAAGTCTCAATAGTTGTGGTTCTTTGGGGCTTCAAAGCTCGCAGACAACGAGGACAAAATTGGGGGCCTTAGAACGCGCCAATCGAGCCGTTGCTGATGGGAGAGAAGCCAGTTCGCATTTGCACATTGAGGCGCAGTACATACATGGATTCGAAACTTCAAGTTCTCACAGACGGCTTTACTATGGGATGTTTCAAAGATAGAATGTATGCTCATTTCTAGTGAAGGTCAGCGGCTTTGATTTTCAGCTTGCGCCTTGAAGAGGCCCACAACTCGCACTGGCAGTATAAGGTTCTATTGTTTTTTGACCTTGAGAGACAGGGACCATGCCGAAAGAACTTCATTTGAAGGCGGGGGTGCAATAACGTAAGAGACGATAAGGCATAAAATTCAGAAACTAGACCGAGTTTCATGTTAGTTCAGTATACGAAAAATCGTTGTCAAGAGCACAGTGGGATTTACGGACTGCATTACGCAGAGACACAATGGAAATTGCAAATGTAATATAAGTAACTCTTTAGACGCTTTTATACCGGAATGAAGAATTAATGAATGGATGCATGAATAAATGAATGAATGAAGAGCTAGGAAAACGTTTGTGGGATCGTCCTTGTAGCGGGCACATGGGCATGCAGGTCCACATTCCACACGCATGTAGACAAACAGTTGTTTCTCATTGTGTGCTAACCTCGATTTATTTCGTTACTTTTCGCATTGATTTTAGAGCCGAACATACTCCATTGCACTATCCTTGAAAGCAAACAGTTTCAGCTCGGCCGTAATAAATAAAATGAATAATATTAATAAAGATCGGCTGGCGAGACTAATTATACATTTTATGTTTTCAAAACAGGTATATCCTTCCCTACTGCTACTGCTATCAGTTTCAGACCCCGGCAGATGGTTTTTTCAACCGCCAGCTGCAGCTTCTTGTAAACAACTGCACCACTTTGACAATTTTCTGGGACGATCGCCAAGGGCCCATATGCCCTTACGCGGTACTAGCGGCTAGGAGCAACATATCAACCTTTACGCTGGCCTAGTGCCTACTTGATGGAACTGCCTTGTGGTTCACCGTGCAACCAAAGTGCTTCTTTTAACGAAAACCAACACCCTGTGTACCATAAAGGAACAGCGCGTGACTCACGATAAACTTTTACGGATTTGCGGATAGAGATAAAAGAAAATAAATGGCATTCCGAATTCATATGGCAATTGCTGAATATTCTATAAACATTTAATGTCAAATAAATGTACTTTACCAAATGTACCGTGTTGCTGTTTGATTTTAAAGTACAGTTTCATATTCTGAATTGTGGCGCACTGTGTTGTGAGTTGATCTGTGTTGGTTTCCGGGTTCTGTGTGAAGTCGCGTAGAAGACAACTGGGCGCGTTTGCCTACGCAGAACAGAAACATCACGGAGAGAGGCGGGGAATATGAATGTTTTGATAATGTCAGGCTCAGGGGCGGGGGATATGATTTAGTGCCGCAAAAGCAGGTCAGCCAGGGCGATGCGGCAAGTGATAAGATTATCAGAAAATGGCGGCGCCCTACTGCCTGTTTTCGCATGTGTTTAATGGACAAAAACTCGGGTAAGATCCATAGGAAATTTTTCTAAAATCAAGCGATTTAGGCTTAAAAACACATGGCCGACCCGTAGGGGCAATAAAAAATGTTTACTGAACCATTCCTTTAATATCGAAGTACTCAGTGATTGCCTCGCTTAGGTCCTCCCGGAATCCCAAGTCCTGCAGGGCCTCAGCTCTGAGCTTCCACGTTGGAATTTGCGCTCTAGGGGGTTGTTGTCGCCACTCCAGGATTAAGGGGGAGTGGTCCGAAAGCACTCTGGCCTTATATTCCGCACTTATCATTTCGCCCATTAACCCAGCCGTAGCAAACACATAATCCAGCCTTGTGTGCAGATCATGAGGTGCCGCGTAGTGTGAGTACTGCCTGTCCGCTGGATGCTGCTGCCTCCAAACGTCTTCAAGTCCAAAGTCTCTCAACAGGGCCTGTAATGCCTTTGCGGCCGGGGTATGCTTCCATAGTTTGCCATCTGATCTATCCAATTCAAGGTTCAGTGTACAGTTGAAGTCCCCTCCCCACAGGATCGTGCCACCCAGCAGGAGGCTAATTTTCCCATATAGAGTCCTAAAATAGGCTGCTGTATCTTGGTTAGGGGCGTATAAGCTTATAATGCTCACCTCTCGGTTCTCCAGCATCCCCCGCACTACTATCATCCTACCTTCCAGGTCCCCCGTGGATTGAATCAGTTGAAATGGTACATGCGGTGCCACCCATATGAGAACACCCCTTGCGTAAGCTGAGTATGTGGCTCCGTAACGTTCTCCCTCCACTTTCTCCTGACCACCTCCAGTTTCTCCCTAGTAAGATGGGTTTCCTGTATCAATGTTATATCGATCCTTATCCTTCTCTGGTAAATCATCACTTTGTTACGCTTCAGGTAGCTATTGAGGCCCCTCACATTCCAAGTGACCACTCTAAGACTACCCGACGCCATTTATGGAGTATCCTGCCTCCCCTCCCGGTTTCCCTCCTGTCTGAAGTGACACAAAATTTGGCTCGTTCCCTTCCCATTTTCAACAAACTCCCCCCTCCCCCCTTTCCCAACTTTAAACCACTACATATAATAATTCCTTCGGGTGCGTCCTTCTACTCCTCCGCCCTACTTTCAAGGTTCCCCACGCGTTGTACTAGGGTGTGGAGTTCCGATTTATGAGTTGTGCAGTCTGCTGTTTTCGGGGCCACCTCTTTTTCTAAGTTCCCCATGCGTTCCGCCAATGATTGGACATCTTGTCGGAGAAGATTCACCTCCTCTTGCACCGCTCCAACTTTGAGCTCCAGTGCCGATTTTAATTCGGTCATGGGCAGACCCAGTTTGGTCTCCCAGGCCACTTTCAGATCAGCAATCGTAGCAAGGATCTCCTGGTTTGTGCCCATGGTGGCTGTGCCCCCAATGGGGGTTTTGTCTTTGCTCCTAGCCCCTTCAGCACCGTCGACAATCTAGCGTATTCATCGACCGTGGGTTGCTTACCCTTTGTTCTTAAATGTTTAATGGTCATTGTGCTGTGACAAAGGAGTGCGGGCGAGCCCCACAACTTGCAGCCCCCGGGCTGAGTAGAGTTTTAGGCTGTTGTTAATGTTGGGGCCCGGCAGTGTCTCATCCCGTCCTCAAAGGTCCTCCTTCGCAGGCACACACGCCGGGCTCGGTCTCCGCTGCGCCTCACCTGCCACCTCTCCCTGCGACGCAGCGGTCAGTTTATATGTCCCTTTGTCCACCGTCCGCCATTTTGTTCAGCCCCGAGACTCGGGCTCCCCAGATCTTCCAGCATCTGTCCCGCGCCCGTCATGCCACTGATCGGGCCCTTATAGTGCTCCATTCGTGCCCCCGACGTTCATGCATCAGACTCATGTGGAAAAGGTGAAGCACGTTCATATCCAAGGATCAATGTCGGATCTGCGGGAGCCATCCAGAGACACGTCCACTCACGCGGCCATGTAGCCACGCCCCCCTCAACTCCTCCTACGTTAATAAATAACAACCTCTCTCACTAAAGGTACTTCACCATTACCACATATACCCACTAACTTTCTTTTACAATTACAGGAAAAAAGAAGATTGACAAAGACAGCTACCGAAAGTACATTAATATAGCATATATCTCTCTCTAATTTCAGCAGTTTACTTTCACTATATATTAGCCTAGAGTATTTGTTTCTACTCAACAACATTGTATTACACCCTTACTCATTATTATGCAGCATTCACACTCTTTCTATTCCCATCTACACATTTCTCACTATTCAATACATCACCCATTCCTTACTGCCTAATAACATATCCATCTCACATCAACTTCAATACCACAGTTTCACTTCCTTACTATTCCATACCCCTATCCACATGAGCTCCTGATTCCAAGCCAACGACTTTCACACTCATTGGATTCCAAATCACTAACACACATTAGCACACATACACACACTTCTTGACCCCTTTTGCATTACACCCACACAGCCCTCATACCTATGCACTAAATTACGCCATAATAACAGCCACTGTTTTTCTGAAACATCATAATGTCCCTACTTATTCTATACCACCACCGCTCCTGTACTAACTAACTCAAGCCGATCACATCTGCACAGCCTCTTACTCTCACAACCTTCCCAACCACACCTATCATCCCACTGCAAAATCACACAACACTCTATTCATCTGTAAAATCAAACCCACACACCCATGCATAATACATGTATATACATGCCACAACTTTCAAACACAAACTTTCTTTTTTTCCCAATAGACAGAACAGAATGCCTACTAAAACAAACTCTGTAGAAAACAAAGAAAAAATAGAGCAAATAGAAATAAAAACAAGGCATGTAGTCATCCACCTATAAAAGAATTTATAGAAAAAATTAAAACAAAACAGCTTGTAACCTCACTCAACCAAACTAAACCAGCGACCACTAAAAACAGTAAGGCCCCTCTGCAAAAACAAAAAATAAATAAAATGTACAAAAAAAAAGCAGTACTAATGAACCTAACACTGTATCTACCAATGTTAATGCAGCCATACTAAAGCAATCCTAAACATGTATTTTACAAAAACAATTCCACCATAGAGTTCTTAACAATCTTATGAAGGCAACTAAAAAGTCAAAATCTACCCTTGAAAACTACTGCAGAAAACTAATCCTCAAAGCTCTAATTAACAGCGCATTTCTACTAAAGTGAAAGTTGTTTATATAAATTTTAAACAAAATTAAACCACTTACTAAATGAATCAATTAATTACAAAAAGTACTCTAAACATACACAGTGTCAATATAGATACCTTTTCAAACTTCTGTGGAGGTGAGTGGATTCACACAAGCAGCACAGAACCATATTTCAAAGAAGACACTTATAAACAAGAAAAAGAAATAACTTGCCGTAGACAATAATGGCCGGGGGCTTGAAATGGTAGGAGACACCATTACGGCAAAAGAAACCCTTATAGAAAAAACTTACCCAATAAACTTTCAACCAAATGTTACTTTTGCCAAACAACCTATCCAGTATACAAATGGGCGTGCAGCTCAATGTGTAACATACGCCAACAATCCTTCAAATGTTTACGCCAATTCCTAAATCACTACGTAAAACTAAAAGACAAAAGTAGAATAAAAACTTTACAAACCATGGACAAGTGCACATCCACACTGGACTGCAAGGACATTCATTAGCCTGCATTTCAGGAACTGCTTGCAAAAGCACCTTCCACCACATCAAAATGTTAGTAACACACCATTCTACTATACGAGATCTTGTGCATATACTGTATTATGCAAAAATTCCTGCTCTAGAACAGCAACATTTAAATAACAGTCTCCTACATGGAACAGCCAAAGAACTCCTTTTGGGAAATAGAGCACATCCAAAGTAAATATTTTGGAACTGAAGTAGCCTTAGCAAATTCAGTACTTTAGAAAACATTCGCAAAATCCTCACAAACACCAACCTCCTTACAAACACATACAAAAAAGAAATAGCTAAATTTCAAAACACAACTGCTGAAATGCAAGACCAACTATGTGTCTGTTGTCGCAGAACCTTGTACAAAAAGAGCCCAAAAATAGTAGATATGACCTACAAAATAGAGGACAATGGGCCTCATTACGAGTTTGGAGGCAGCCATGGAGCTATCAGCTCCATGGCTGCCTCCAAACCGGGCTCCTTTTCTGGTTTCCTGCAATGGGGACTTACCGGTCTTTCCGACATAGGAGGACCCGGTAAGTCCTCCTTGCAGGAACCATTCCCCATTCCCATTTGAGCCCCCATAGGGCTCAATGGGAATGGGGATGGAGGTAACAACTGGCACATTATAAGTGTGCCGTTGTTACCTCCCTCTTCCCCCCGCGGATCCCGGAAAGGACGCCTGGTTTTACCAGGCGTCCGATCCGGGTCCCGCGATGGGGAGCTCGTAATCAGCTCTGACGGAATGAAGGGGGCCGGTCCCGTACAGACCCCCTTCATTCCGTCAGCGCCTGCCTCGTAATGAGGTCCAATGGGTCATCCTAGTGGTTCCAATTAGCTTTATATCTAATAACAGAAAGTAAATACAAAATAACTGACGCCTCAATAGTTTGCACATAATGTAATACAAAGCTTGACAATAACCAAATGCCATCATATGCTATCACTAATAACTTCCAATTTCCAAAAGCTCTCCAACAACTTAACCTGTATGAGAGCATTCTAATCCAAACAGTACACCCATTTCAAGCTATAATATGCCTTCAACCGAAACCAGCCAAATTGCCTCCATCTAAAAAGGCATTTGTGGCAAAGTAGTATATTTGCCATTAAATCTTTAAAAAACTGTAGAAAGTCTAGGAGTACAGCGGCCAATAGATCAATTGTTGATTGTACTAGTTAATGGTGTACCAACAAAAGACAAAAGAATTTGGTAACAACTAGTCAACTTAAACAAAGTTAGACAAGCCCTACAATGCTCAAAGAAAACAATGAATAGAGAGGAAAACTTCAGAGAAACCACCCAAATAATTCAAGATTCACCACAAACTTGCCGATTTGAACATATAGATCGTGTTACTGCAGCAAACATTTTAGACCAGTTTACAATTCACCCAGTACACTTCAAAGACACCATTGAAGATGCATCAGAAACATATCAAATATGTCAAACCAAAAGATCCCCAATGAGCACATGGGAGAAAAGTGTACAAGCATGTTCTTTTCCTCTACTCTTTCCTACTGGAAACAGAGGAAGATATGATGAAAGATTCACACAAATGAGTGTATCAGAATATAGCTCTTTACGAATGTATTCTGAAGACCCCAAATTCAGACAAAATGTAGAATACATCCACCTCCTGTTTGAAAGTGAACTAGCAACTCGATGTTATGGAGTTGCACACACATTAAAAACAGGCTCTAATTTTTTTAACATGTCTGCTACTGAACATCTTCAAAAGATAAAAGTCAAAGATGAAGTTTTGCAGTCAAGTATCATGTTTTCTTTTTCTCTGGCAATGATACATTTCTATTTTCTTAAAAATGTCTTTTTATTTTTAGTCACTATTGGTACAACGGTCACAAATAAAAAAGATATAAGACCAGTTGGGAACCAATACAATTTTAGAAGTAGCTAAGAGAGGGACACCATCTCCCTGTCTTTTACCTAGGTAGGCGGCCCACCACCCCCGACTATCGACAGCACACCATTACATAGGCAAAGTTAGAGTCTGTGCAGGGACATTTACCTAGTTGACAGGCTAACTAAAGGAAAGTTTAAGTTCCTCTCTCCACAGTATTTCCACATTCCTTCAGAAAGCGCACATGGTGACTTAAGTACACAATTCTTACGCTTCCAAAAACACAAGTGTGGCAAATACTGCTGATATGATATGATAAACCATTTATAGCGTGCCTGTACACAAGTGTTTCTAGGCACGACAAGAAAAGTGGAGGAGACAGAGGGAGGACAAGACAATGATCTTACTAGGTCTTGTGGCATTCAGTTTGTGCAAGTGCAACAGCTTAAAAAGTGCAGGGGTAAGTGAGAGGGGAAGTGCCAGGGGGAGGGAAAGGGGAAGTACAATCAAGGCAGCATTGCTCTGAGGGAGTGCAGCAAGGGCAGCACAGCTCTGGGTAAGTGCAAGGAGGCAGGGGTTACAGTTACAACCCCTAAGTGTGTGGTAGGCCCAGAGGCAGCGCAGGGAAGAGTGATCATGGAGGAACCTGGTACCCAATGAGACACCTGGGGTTGCCAAGCAACCAGTCGGTGCAGCAGACAGGTAGGTCAGCTGGGAATCAAGAGAGAGAAAGCAGAAGAGAAAACGAAAGTCTTGAGCAGCTTCCGGAACTTCAGGTGCTCCGGCTCAAGTTTGAAAGGGACAGGGAGACTATTCCAGAGGGAGGAACCTGCAGAGGAAAGAGATCTACCACTCACTCTCTGCCTGGAGAAACATCTGACTCTCTAGGAGTTGGAGGTAGCTGAGCGAAAGGCTCAAGAAGGAAGGTATTTTGGAAGAAAGAGTTGGATATAGTGCAGGCCCCTGGCCCCAGAAAGCCTTGTGGACGATGCAGAGGGTATTGAACTTAATGCTTGCAGCCACCGGGAGCAAGTGGAAAGATTTCAGGGCTGGAGAGATATGGTCCCTGAGCTTGAGGCCGAGAATAAGTCTTGAAGTCCTGTTCTGGATTGGTTGCAGAGGGCAGAGAGTAGAGGAACTCAGATTGAGAAAGAAGTTGTTGCAGTAGTCCAGCCTAGAGAGAACTAGTGCCCTGGAGACAATGGGGGTCATTACGAGTTTGGAGGCAGCCATGGTGCTATTACCACCATGGCTGCCTCCAAAGTCGTGTCCGGGTCCGGGTTCTTTGAATGGGGACTTACCGGGTCATTCCAACCTTGGAGGACCCGTTAAGTCCCCATTCAAAATACCCTTCCCCATTCCCATTCAGCTCAATGGGAATGGGGAGGGATCTAATAACGGGCCCGTAAATAACGGGCCTGTTATTAGCTCCCTGGGACGGCTGGTTTTACCACCATAAACAGTCCTCGAGTCACCACATCCAGCCTCTTTGATTTGGAGGGGGCAGTAGGTATTTATAGTTGGCTTTTTAGCTCAGCACGGGCTAGAGTATTACTGTGGGAACACAGAAGAGTCAGAGCTATAGCCAACGGTACAGGGTGCATGCATAAAATCTTTTCTTTTGTAAAAAGGCAATCTAATGCAGCAATTTAGGCCCTCACCACGTTATGATCTTATGCCTCCATACATCATCTTTACAGAGACAATAAACAGACCTGCATCAGGTGCATATAAATGATCTCACTGCACTTGGAAACCGAGGTTATTTAAGTAATATGAACCCAATGCTAACAATTTATTGAGCAAAGGTATATGGAACAATATAACAATATAACCACAACATAATAGACACATTGGGCCTCATTCCGAGGTGGGCGTAAAGGGATTACCGGCACCGGTAAGGACACCGGTGCCGGTAATCCCTTTGCGCCCTATTCCAAGGTCCCCCAACGGGCCCGTAAGGTACGTTTGGTCAGACCAAACGTACCTTATGGGTCCTGTTAGGGGACCAGGGCGCAAATAACGGCCTTGGGATACGCCGGGCCGTTATTTGCGCCCTCCCCATTCCCATTGAGCTCTATGGGGGCTTAAATGGGAATGGGGAATGGTTTGGTAAATGGGGATTTACTGGTCCCTCCAAGCTCGGAATGGACCGGTAAATCCCCATCTCACCCAACCGGAGTTGGTACCGCTCTAGGAGGCAGTCATGGCGCAAATAGCGCCATGACTTCCTCCATACTCGGAATGAGGCCCATTGTTGGCTCAAGTGGGTCTTTCGTGTATATTTAGATGGCTTCCAATGTCCTTGACTAGTTTTCATAAAATGCTGACGTTTCTAAATGGGGATCAGGCCAAAAAGAGACGGCATGAAAGCAAGTGGGTGATGAAATTAAATAAGGCTAATGCTTGCCCAGGGGCAAAACAGAGCACGCCTGCAGGATGCCCAGTATTTAGCTACATGGGACGATGTTGGTAAACTGGGCACACTCGGATGAGCATAAAAACAAAATGCAAATCTGTGTTTTTATTGTTATGATGGGGTGGGACTGTGTTTTTTATTGGTTGCAGTGCTGCTCATGTGCCCTGATCTTGCTTAACTGGTTCGACCATGGAGAGATGGTCTTACTTGGTACTATGATCTACAAGGCATCCAGCGCTTGCCATGTGGTCGCTTTACAAATCATTTAAAATAAATGAATCACTAGATGGATTAATACTTCACTGCTCCCTGGTTAGCAGTGGAGTAGTCCACTACTTGAGATTCCTGGGGGAGTACATTGTGGGGCTTGTGGTCTAGCCCCTGGTGAGCGATGGGACAAAGATTCCAGAGCCAAAGGCATATTATAATGTTTTGGCTGCGATAGGAAAGGTAAGGTTACATTGCACCTTTGAGAAGCTCCTCAAAGCTCACACTAGAAAAAATACAACCCACTAGGGAAAAGGCCCAGCACACCTTTTGCAAGGAAAAGAAGGTTTATTCTCATAAAAAACAAGTACGCGCCACAAAAGAATACTGCTGCCATGGTGTGATATGATATGATTTGATAGGTTATTTATAACGTGCTTAATACCCAGAGGTTTCTAAGCTTGGTCCCGGAGATTGAACCTGTGGTGCTCCGTGTTGTCTTGCTTCCAAGGCGAGAACGTTGCACCTGAGCTATCTTCCCGAGACCAATCGAGAGTTCTCTTTTGATATCAGCATGGGCGATAGTTTACAAAGACATAAAGCGTCACAACTGACGTACATCACGTAGGTTACAAATCCACATAGCTGGTTGGTGAAACCCTATGCACAGGGGACCTGGTCCATATGGGATGCCAGTCATTGGTCCCAGCTTCTCCTGTCCGTCTTCTTCCACGTGCGGTTCGTTCTTCGTTGCATGTCATTCAGCTCGAAGCTCCTAATTGGCAATTACTAACACAATTCGAAGCATCTCCTATCTGTGGCCTAATGTACACCTGGTACAGCAATCATGGGCACAGAGGCTACTTTCGAGGTCACGATAACTCTAAACTCCTGCTCGATCCCAGATGTGTCAGCGCCATTCCAATTCTTCCCATTACAGCACAAATCACAGGGTTCCAGCATTTTCTGCTGTGATCTTTCTGATAAATTGGCAATCTAACATTTTTATAGTCGGTGGTCTTGGGACACTATAAATTAGAGTTTGGACTGGTGAAGGTCAGAGGCTTGTGCCCTCCTCAAGGGAAAGCATTTCACAGGGAGCTCCCGGCCCCCTACGAATGCTAATAGTATGAAACAATGAGAGGTCTATGACTGTACGCGGGTTTGGTTTTTCTCATTACCGTCTATGCTGCAACCCGTCCCTGCATGTACATGTCTATATCTATGTTCTGGGCCTGGGCCTATTGCTCTGGCTGTGGCGCAGCACTTGCCTCAAGGACTCAATTTCAAAAATGGCAGCTAGTTTCTAAAATGATGTTTTAGCATAATCTATGCCTAAGCATATCATATCTACCCATAAGGTAGCTTCTATGACCACCCCTCTGCCCCCTATATCATTCCCAAATACCTACAGCACACACACAAGTCCTGCCTCATCCGGAACCTCTTGAGGACCTGGGACGATCGTCCCCGCTTCCAAACATTAGGAACATGTATTTCTTTTGTTCCCCGCCATAACAATTTACCAAATGTGTCATGCAACTCATCAAGCCAAACTTGAACACTTATGACAAATTTGGTGATGTTTCATCAACATTTTCATGACCAAAACGATTGCTGAGATAATTATGTTTTTTGAAGAGTTTTTCATGGCGGCAGAAAAATCAGACTTTTGTACTTCATATCTCGTAATTGTCCATTTAGAGTTTAAATATGTTTAGCAAAAGCCTGGACCTTAGGTTGCAGTTGGGTACCCCTCATTAAATTAAATTAACATTGACAATGCCAATAGTTTGGGCTTTTGTGTAGACATGGGGAAAAGCACTTTCCAGACACAGATGTAGTGGTATTAACTGCCCATTGATGGTAGCATTTGCAAATTGGTGCAAGTACCTGGCCATCTAATAGAAGTGCCTGGCAAATAACTAATATGTATACACAAGCCAAAACTGTTGGCTTTGCTGCCAATGGTTGTTTTTAACAGGACTGAAGTGAATTACACACATAGAGCCTCATTACGGGTTTGTTGGTAGCCATGGAACTATTAGCTCCATGTCTGCCTCCAAACCGGGCTCCTTTTCTGGGTTCCTGCAATGGGGACTTACCGGGTCATTCCGACATAGGAGGACCCGTTAAGTCCTGCTTGCAGGAACCATTCCCCATTCCCATTTGAGCCCCCATAGGGCTCAATGGGAATGGGGATGGAGGTAGCAATGGGCACATTATGAGTGTCCCGTTGTTACCTCCTTCTTCCCCTCGCGGGACCTTACCAGGCGTCCGATTCGGGTCCCGCGATGGGAACCTTGTAATCGGCCCTGACGGAATGAAGGGGGCCGATCCCGTACCGGCCCTCTTCATTCCGTGAGCACCTGCCTCGTAATGAGGCCCATAGTGCTTATAAATAGAATGGCTGAGGCAGATCGAGCTAAGACATATTTATTACACCCTTAGCAGGTTTAGAACTCTATTTAAGTCATTAGCACATTGAAGACTGCTTTGAAAAAACACCGGCAGGCACATCAAGTCCAGAGTTTGATGGTAAAGCTTGATTAAAGCGAGGTCAAAGAGTTCCCATGAGGAGACGTTTTGGGTGGGGAGGGGCTGGAACTGTGTGGGAATGGCCATAGGGATTAACATGGACATTGGTGGTCAATGCGTGGGCAAATAACCAAACAAAACGTACAGGCTGTGTGTCCCTCCTCATTTGCCATTCCTCCTTATATGTACTCTAATGTAATAGTTTTGGCATACAGGTGTCGCAAGCCAAAACTAAAAATGGGATATCCCTAATTGGAGATATTCATATTTTAAGGGTCTTGCAGATGTGGAGGGAGCAAAGTGAAATTAAGTATATACCCCCAACGTATAGAAACATTTGCAACCAGCAAGCCCAACATTGAACCTATGCTGAGTATGTTTGGAGGGACAAAATGAAATAAGCGATAAATGGCGCAATGGGCACCATTCTCCACAGCTTCCAACACTCACACACATAGACACACATATCTTCCACCCTCCCCACCTCAACTCAAGCACCATCTACTAGGATTCAAAAAGTCATAAGAAAACAACATTATGTAAGCTATATTGGCAGAATGTTCCATGGTACAATCCCCTTAAATATGGACCAAACAATAGGCCTGAAAATGAATGATATGTGGGACATATCACCAACATGAAATAAACAGCAGTAAGAATTACTTATACAAAGACAGAGGGGGACAAAAAGTAATAGCAGAAGAATCTACAAACATTATGATAACATGAAACCACATAAACCATTCCGCTCACACATGCTAAGATTAGCTTTGCAGAACATGCATAATAGCACAGGACAACATGCGAGTAAGAAATCACACAGAAATCTGTTTCACAAGAAGTGGAAAATCATTGCACAATCATACAGACATACTCCTGCATAGCCAGGCCTTCAAATAACACAACGTATATGCTTTGCTATGCTTTGTTTATTAGATAGAGCACCTGTTTACCTTGTAGGAGTCCTTGGCGCTGGAAAGGAGTTGTACAATAAATGTAGAATTGAAACAGTACAGCATAGAAAAAAGAAACAGAAACAAGAATGCATAAAGAGGGTCTGTGCTGTGGTGGCAGCAAAAAAGCTAAATCAATACAGACCTGGGAGGAAAGTAGTCATTCAGAGACGGTATGCCATCAGACCTCTATAGACCACAGTGACAACACCTCTGAACACAAAGAACACCATTCAGAAGTCAATGCCCCTGTTGGGACTGAAGAAAAGAGGAGCAGGAACCTCCCATGTGTGCGCTGACCAATGCACTCCAACCCCAATCATAACGTCCCCAGTGTCAGGCAAAGAGGAGGTTCAGCCAGCAGAAGATGGTCTCCAATAAAACAGTCCATTTTTATTTTATTTTATTTTATTTTATTTATTTATATTGCGCCGGTAGCTCGCAAGCTTCGGGGCGCAGGAACAGGCACACGAGAAACAAGTGACGGGTAACTAACACAAAGCACAAGGCAGATATATATAGGATATCGGACTGGGCCAGAAAGATTTATATGTTTTACTTAAAGATGTAAGTTTTCAATTGTTTTCGAAAGCGTTGATAGTTGGTTTCCATCCTTATCTGGCCTGGAAGGTTGTTCCAAAGGCCTGCTACTGTGACAGGGAAGGATTTGCCTGCTCCATTTTTGAGTCTGAAAGGAGCTTTCGTGATCAGACCATGTTCGGATGATCTTAGCTCTCTGGAGGGCTTATATGGAATGATTTTATTTTTCATGTATGCTGGGGCTTTGCCATATATACATCTGTGTGTGAGTGTGAGCGACTTAAATTGGACTCTTTCCTCTATTTTCAACCAGTGTAGTTCTTTCCTAGCTTCGCTAATATGCTGGTTCCTGGGAATTTGTTTGATGATTCTTACTGCATTATTTTGCAGGACTTGGTAGCTGTGGTAGCAGTTTTTGTTAGAGCCTAGAATTAACGCGTTACCATAGTCGAGGCAAGATAGAATTGTGGCTCTTGCAATTGTGGCACTGTTTTCCTCCGATAGATAGGGTCTGATGGCTTTTAATAAGTGGAGATGATAGGAGCATGTTTTTTTCACATAGAGGGTTTGAGCCTCGGATCCTAGAGATGCTTCCAACATCATCCCCAAGGTTTTAACCTTGTTAAGGACTTGTATTTGAGTGTCTTTGATGGTAAAGGTGTTATATGCGGGGTGGAGCTTGGATCTGACCAAATTGGAGCCAAAAACCATGAGCTCGGTTTTATTGCCATTTAGACACATCCAATTTTGATCCATCCAATTTTCCACTGCTTTATACACTGTGTCAAGTTTTTTGTTGTCCTTTTGATGGTCTCCACTTAGTTCAATTACCAGTTGAGTGTCATCTGCATAATTGGTAAAGAACGTGTTGATGTTATCAAGGACTATACATAGAAATCTAAGGTATATGTTGAACAGGAGTGGGGACATGCTAGCGCCTTGGGGGACTCCGCATGTAATTACTTTTTCAATTGAAAATAAATTTCCCCAATGTACTCTAGATATGTTACATGTACTGTCATGTAATAGGATACATTCTGCCCTGGAAGGGGTTACATTAGCACATGAGATGCCATTCCATGTTGGCCTTCCCCTCATCCTCCTGAAATTAATAACAAGCAAAAGAAAACCTGGCCTAAACCTGAAAGTTCCCAATCACAGAGGGTAGTGCCTAGACCCTTATTAAACGGTGAATGCTGTATGAAATATGGTGCTTTGAATTAGCAGGTGCATACTGAGAAGCGCTATGCACTGGATAAGTACTATAGAGCTTTGCAATACACCTCTAAGTGAGGCTTGGCCCTTTAAGCTAATATACTCCATCTTAAACTTAAGCCTGCACAGATGTGTGGAGGAAACACCCAGCAAGACAATCTGTATCATTATAGGTTTGCCGGTCCGGAAACAACAGTGCCAGTAAGCCCACCGGCACCATTGTTTCCGGACCAGCAAACTACAAGTCTGCCTGCCAGAGCCGCTGTGCACGACAGTTCTAACCCTGCCGGGCGATGTTTTGCTCTTGATGTGCCCAATATTTGCGGTAACACATTAGGGACTGTCACACACTGGCAGCGCCCATATAGGGTTGGATGTGCACAAAGGTGGGAGATAGGGAAAATCCTTACTATGGTTCCTATGAGATGAAAAGCCACCTGAACCCACAAACTCACAATAATAAATGTTTATAGTTGCAAGCACGGAAAAGGTTGTGCTCGTAAACATGGCGGAGGCCGCTGCCTTAGGAAGGGTGTTCGGGTCTTCCTACACACAGTATAGGTGGAGATATTCCCCACAGGAGCCAGCAATTCCTTAGCTAGCTGGCATTTTCAAGGAAAAGGATTGTTTTGATTGAATTTCCACCACATCTGCTCTAGTAACTATAGGAGAAATATGTATCCTTTTTTTGTATGCAAACCATAATTTGACATTCAGGATGTCTTTGCAATCTGCATCAGCAACAAACATTTGCAGATATTTTCTGGGGTTCATTGGCACGTTGACAATAGCTGGTGCATATGTAAGTATACAATTGATGGCATTTTCTGAGAGTATGTGGATGCCTGGCAGAGGGAGGGAGGTGATGCCCATGGACCCAAAGGGGATTGGCTGTGCAGTGATGCAGTGAGGTGGTATTCCAATTGATCCGGTCTGTGGGACATAGAAATGCCACAGCTTTCTTGGCTGCCATAGCATCATGTTACATATGAGGAGGGAAGGATAAAGAGGGGTAACACTAAGGTTATATATCTCAGTTTCCAGGGCACCAGTACCACCACAACAGTGAGGCATTTGTCTTCAGCAAGTCTGTTGTCCCTTTCACCACTCAAATAGCCGGCAGTAGGTCTCACCGATCCCCTACAAATACACCTACAGAAGAAATAAGACATGAAGACCTGCATCCCACGGTTGGGCCCTAGAAGTCAACCTGCAGCCAGTTCTCTGTCCCACAGACCGGATCAATTGGAATACCACCTCACTGCATCACTGCACAGCCAATCCCCTTTGGGTCCATGGGCATCACCTCCCTCCCTCTGCCAGGCATCCACATACTCTCAGAAAATGCCATCAATTGTATACTTACATATGCACCAGCTATTGTCAACGTGCCAATGAACCCCAGAAAATATCTGCAAATGTTTGTTGCTGATGCAGATTGCAAAGACATCCTGAATGTCAAATTATGGTTTGCATACAAAAAAAGGATACATATTTCTCCTATAGTTACTAGAGCAGATGTGGTGGAAATTCAATCAAAACAATCCTTTTCCTTGAAAATGCCAGCTAGCTAAGGAATTGCTGGCTCCTGTGGGGAATATCTCCACCTATACTGTGTGTAGGAAGAACCGAACACCCTTCCTAAGGCAGCGGCCTCCGCCATGTTTACGAGCACAACCTTTTCCGTGCTTGCAACTATAAACATTTATTATTGTGAGTTTGTGGGTTCAGGTGGCTTTTCATCTCATAGGAACCATAGTAAGGATTTTCCCTATCTCCCACCTTTGTGCACATCCAACCCTATATGGGTGCTGCCAGTGTGTGACAGTCCCTAATGTGTTACCGCAAATATTGGGCACATCAAGAGCAAAACATCGCCCGGCAGGGTTAGAACTGTCGTGCACAGCGGCTCTGGCAGGCAGACTTGTAGTTTGCTGGTCCGGAAACAACGGTGCCGGTGGGCTTACTGGCACTGTTGTTTCCGGACCGGCAAACCTATAATGATACAGATTGTCTTGCTGGGTGTTTCCTCCACACATCTGTGCAGGCTTAAGTTTAAGATGGAGTATATTAGCTTAAAGGGCCAAGCCTCACTTAGAGGTGTATTGCAAAGCTCTATAGTACTTATCCAGTGCATAGCGCTTCTCAGTATGCACCTGCTAATTCAAAGCACCATATTTCATACAGCATTCACCGTTTAATAAGGGTCTAGGCACTACCCTCTGTGATTGGGAACTTTCAGGTTTAGGCCAGGTTTTCTTTTGCTTGTTATTAATTTCAGGAGGATGAGGGGAAGGCCAACATGGAATGGCATCTCATGTGCTAATGTAACCCCTTCCAGGGCAGAATGTATCCTATTACATGACAGTACACCTAAAAAAAAGGAACATTTCCTTGATTGTCCAGATCATGTTCTAACAATATCTTGATCATCCACTAACATGAAGAAGTATAGGTTTACGCCAGTTTGTTACGTTGTCTATGCAATCAAATGCCTATGTGGGCAATACTATGTAAGCCAAAGTAAGCATAAACTCAAGATCCCCTTATTGAATATAAAAGTGACGTAAGGATCGTGAATGAAAAATCAAGTGTGGCTAGCCCATCACTTGTTTCCAACAAATACTAAATTAGCTAAAATTCTGCATACATGATTTGATTCATTGGCACTGAAGAATAAAACATCAGGAGGACCTATTATTAAAAGGATACATTTTGGATATTTTTCTTACACAATGAAACCCCTCTGGTAATCAATGGGCAAATATTCTGATATTAATATCTCCATCCCCTCCATCCTACACTTCGGGAAGGATGTGAAGATCATACATCTCGGAGAACATCCTGCTAATCACTGATTGCTCCACTGAACTATAATTATCCACCTCTGTTACTTCCCACTTTCTTGCTCCCCCTCTCCATTCCAGATCATCTGCTGCCCTGCCCCCTTACTTGTAATCCTCTGCTACCTCAGCACTCCAGCACTCTATTGCATACCAGCTAGATCCATGCCTGATAAATCCTATACAGACATACATAAATACATATATATATATATATATATATATATATATATCACTACAAAAAAAACTTTGTTAAGGGGACGTTATGGTTAAGTTGACCTACCAAAAACCTGTCCTCTTCACTAAAAAAACTTTTCCAGCCTGCCATTACGGATCACATTACAACCTAAAAAACCCCGAAATTCGCCAGTTATGGTAGGCCAAGCACCCACTCCTGCCATTGGCACTGTGCACTGCTCCCACTATCCCCCAGAACATGAAGGATGCCATTACAAACGTCATTGATAACACCACTTACGACATGAAATGTTTTGCCTTTTGTTTTTCTTCACTGCCATATATATATTTAGTACCCAGCGAGAGTCAAGCAGAATGCAACACGCATTCTGATTGGCTCTCGCCGGGTCCTTACCCAGCCGAGAATCCTTCGATTCTCGGCCGGGACTCCAGCTTTGTCCTCGGTGGGAGGGCGTGGCAGCCCCTCAGCCAATGAGGAGGTTCGAAGCGGGGCCATCCCCGCTCCGAGCCTCCCCACGGCTGAGAGGCTGCCTCTGCCCCCTGCTGGGGACTCGGGTAAGCTTTTTTTTTTTTCTTTTTTTTTCCTTCCCTCCCTCCTCCCTACCCCACCCCACTTACCTTCTTGCTCCTGCGTCCCTGGTGGGGGACGATGGCAGCCTCCAGCAGTGTGGACACTCCGCGCCTCCACACAGCTGAAGGCTTCCATCATCCCCTGGCAGGGACGAAGGTACGTTTTTTTTTTCTTCTCCCCCTTTCCCCCTTCCCCTCCCTTTCCCTCCCTCCTGCCCTCCCAACCCCACTTACCTTCTGCTTCTTTTTTTTTGGGGAGCAGAAGCGCTGGGAACACTTGTGTTCCCAACGCGTCCGCTCCCGAAGGCCGCCATGGAAAGAGAAAACGGACTTCTTGGTCGATTTTTTTTTTTCTGCCGCGAAACGTCACGGCTTTTCAGGACAGAAAAAAATGCTTTTAGTGCCCCGGTCACGCATATAATGTGGGCCAGGGTACTAATAGCAATATGACCCTCGCAGCGGGGGCATTACCGACTCTTCGCTCGGGCCTATAACTATGGGCCCCGGGGCATTACCTGAGTCAGTAATTCCCCCCCGCCGCTCGGGTCATATTGCTTAAATATATATGCATATATATATGTATCTTCAGTGAAAAACGTTTGTTACTGGGCCGTTATAGTTCACAGTAAAACCGAAAAACAATTGACAATCCATAAATATGGGACACTAAACAACCATAACTCACACCGCCTACGTGCATTGCTAACACTAACACCCAGAACATCAAAGTTATATATATATATGGCAGTGAAGAAAAACAAAGGGGTGAAACATGTCATGTCGTCAGTGGTGTCATCAATGACATTTGTAATGGCACCCTTCATGTTCTGGGGGATAGTGGTAGCAGTGCGCAGTGCTAATGGCAGGAGTGGGTGCTTGGCCTACCATAACTGGGGAATTTCAGGGGTTTTTAGGTTGTAATGTGATCCGTAATGGCAGGCTGGAAAAGTTTTTTTAGTGAAGAGGACAGGTTTTTGGTAGGTCAACTTAACCATAACGTCCCCTTAACAAAGTATTTTTTGTAGTGAATTTTACATGTTTTTAGTAGGGCAACGTAACCATAACGTCCCTTTAACAAAGTTCTTTTCACTGAATTGCATAGGTTTTTAGTAGTGTAATTGAATCATAACATTACGTTAGAAAAATTTTTCTACTGCATTTAGGAGGGTTCTAATAGTAACAAATAAGCATACTAAATTTGAAGTAACTGCCCACCTTCCGAAGAATGCAACATTATCATATGCTGGCGCACAGCATCGGGGCGTGTTTGAAAACTCATACACACTTCACAATAACATGTGTGCCTGGTTGATAGTGCGGAAGTACATTGTATATTCTTGTGGGAACTTGTAACTGCAAACTTTCCAGCGCAGAACTCCACAGGGCAAGTTTGCAGTACAATAGAAGCAAGAGTGCACAACAACGTCTCTGGATCATTAACCCCCATTCCGCCCCAAAAAATGGGGGATGAATGCCATTAGCAATCGAGATTTTACAGCAGTAACCTGTGGTGCCAAAAAAAGAGGATTTTTTGTCTTCAACCGGAACGCGGCTGAAGAAAACAAGTCCTTTTCCAAGATGGCCACCATAGAAAGGGAAGAAGGGTGTTGGATAGAAACCCTTCTTCGCTTTCCATTACAGTCTGCAGAAAGCAAAAATGAAACCGTGTGACCGTAATGGCAGCACCACATTTTTGTTCCTTGAGAAATGTGTCGGTATGAGCAAGACCTTTACCAGAAAGCCAGTCCCTGGTGGACATGGCGACTTCAAAGCAATGTTTTGTCCCTTCCAGTAATGGCCAGTACCCACTTCCCCGACATTGTGGCCACTAACCATACATAGAACCTACCCATCAGAGACGGACACTATATCGTTGATTTGTTATGTACATGACGACACTTGTTAAAGAGCAAAACAATACCACATGCACAACACAAAGCTTTTCGGTCGCTGTCAATGGCCTTTACATACATGTGTTGTACATGCAGTCATTTCTGTCTATAAAAATATGTATACAAAACGCAAAGGATTAGTCTTATTACGTCTGCACAAAATCCCCAGAAACTCTGTGATGGCAAGCGCAATCACGTCAGAAATACTGCAAGCAACACCATTACCACTCACCTTTCGACACATAATTTCGTAAGTGGCACAGGTTGAAAGGTGTGAAATATGTGTAATGGGAGGGTGTAACCATGTATTATTTTACAAACATTTCTGTACAGCAAACACTTTGAGTGTACCTTACCTCATTTTTCCTCTTTTAGAAAGATATCAATCATTCTGAACTAATGTTGGTTAATGGGGCATCTGGGTGACAGAAAGTGGCCTGATGGTGACAGAAAGTGGCCTGGCGGGCACTAAAGCATATGAGATTGGCCTGAGCCTCCCATAGTCAAAGCAAGTGGTATGCAATACCTTTCTCCATAACGTTCCTTGGCAGCGTAAACAAATACGTCCATAAGGACTTACGTGCCATGATGCATCACCTACAAAAGAACACATTAGGACCTGCAACGTAGTACGCCACATTTTGAAATAGGAGAGTAAATCTGTAAAAAAAACACTAACATTTAAAAATTAGTAAAGTAGTTTTATTTCACAATAAACTGAGCAAAATCATCGCCCTATGGAATTAGTAAAGTAGGTTTGTTTCACAATAAACTGTGTGAAATGATCGCCCTATTTACATTTCCATAAAAGTAGTAAGTTTGTCTCTTTGGTCGACAATGAAAATATTAATGGTAATGGCCACGTTGTTGTTTTCCCACACAGAAAGTAAGCGTTGCTGGCACAGTAGTCGTTTTCATCGCACATTGATTTGCAAGACAACGTCAATGGCTGTGATCTACACCACCAGAAAGGAAGGAATGTTACTCCTTATGGCGACAGCAGCGTCATCCCACTGAATTATGACGCACAGACAACCGATGATGAACAGTTGCATTTGACGGTTAAAAAAGCTGTCACTCGGCAGCTGCAATCCGTGACAATCACAATAGGGAAGGAAGTAGCTGAGGGGTTAAAGGGAAATAACACATGTAACAAAACAAAGTTGTAATAAATATAATTTGCAGTAAAAATTATTGCAATAGGAGGAAATGTAGTGGTACCCTATGGATGGCGAAAATGTGCAATCTCCATAATGTGAAAAAAACATTTCAACGGCACAGAAAGCTGGACCGTCTTTATTAATAATAACATTTTTGTTTGGAAGTACCTGAGGGGTGAAAGGGGAAATGAAACGTGTATCAATACGCAACCTCTGCACAAAACAAAGTTGTAACATATACCATTTTTACTAAATATTAATTTAATATAGGGAAATGTAGTGGAACCCTACAAATGGCGACAATGTGCAATGACCATATGGGGGAAAAAAAAATGTCAACGGCACAGAAACCTTGTTAATAAATGTTTTCTTTTCGAAAGTAAAAATTTAAAGCCAGTTCGGTATATAGGCGTCAAAAATAAACTTACATGATGTGGACCACCTCCATTGCATTCAGAACAGTCAGCCAGTAGTGTATTTGGAAGAGTGCCTCTTCGGGAACTGGTATTTCATGTTCGGTGCAAACGTTTTTGAAGCATAACCTTATCAAACAATATGTTTTTGTAACTTTTACTCCCTGCATTCTTTCTGCTTTTTCCCTGTAGCTCAAGGTTAAAAAACAAGTGACCCTTATGGGTGCCAACAAATATGTGGCCCTACTCACCTCGTATTGAAAAGCGAAAATCAAGTGACCTTCACTCCAAATGGAAATAAATTCTCATTTTGCAACAACATAGCAGCTGTTCATGTGAACCGCTACTCCCGTACACGTGCAGAAGTGCTGCGTGTACGAAATAGTGCAGGTGGCTGGCTTAGATTTTAAACTGTATGCCGCCAGTCTGACCGCAGTATTGTTGTTTATGTATTTTAACATGGACGCAGTAAGTTCATTTCGTACAATGAGTAGCAAGTCCCACTGTACCGTATGACAGTGGTAACAAGAATACATCAATGTTTGACTTTGTACTGCCACATCTCATTAACGCTCACCTTTCAAAACAGTGTTCCATAAGTGTAACAAGTGCATTGGTGTCTTCTTCGTTTATGTATGTTAGCGGTGATGAGCGCGTACAACAGAAAACGAAGTAAACATGGCGGCCGTATCGAAAGATTATGATGCACTTCATTCTGTGGCACAACCAATCGGTGAAAGCGCAACATGGTCGCGGGCAGCACACCATGGAATAGCCAATTGAAATCTTCTCCACGGAGCGAACAGGGAAGTGTGACCGCGGAGAGGAAATAGATATCACTAATTTTTAGAGACATACTTTTTGATCGTTTTTAAGAAAACTACTGGATGGATTGTCACCAAATTTACAAAAGCATGCTTTTGGGACCAAGCCCCTGCTGGAAATTTGGTGAAAATCCGTCCAGCGGTTTGGCCTGTAACGTGCGCAAAGTTTTTCCACATTCAGTCTATGGGAAAAAAAGACATTTTGGGACCCCCCCTATAGCATTTCCCCCCCTAGACGAATCCTCACCAAACTAAGTGGCCCATATACTTTTCTTGCAAAGTTTGGCGAGGATTCGTCCAGGGGGAGCGGAGTTATAGGCTGCCCAAAAAGTGCTCTTCCTATGGAAACAGAAACTTAACCATAACTACACAGCCACTACTGTGGCTGTGTAATGAACATTTATTTTTACTGGATTTGGTGATAGAATAGGGGTGTCGAATTCCACCACTGACATTGATGCATTCAAAGTAGTCTTTCTTTTATGTGTATGTGGTCAGGCAACATCCGTAGGGACATGAATAGTGAACCGGTTAGGGATTCTCAATAACTGATTTTGATAGATAACCGCCAATAATGGGGGAAACATTGTTATTGTAGCGCACTAAGAGTTGGTTTACTCAGCTCATGGTGAGTGATATTTCATGTTTTTCGACAATACCGGTTAGATGTGAATGTTAACATTTGGTGCAGTTAGTGAAAAGTTACTTGTTTTTTAGCACTTGAAACAGTGTTTGTTACAACCACAGGCATGTGGTTTGTTTAAAGGATCTTGAAACAATCTATATTGGTTTATAAATTCATGTAATAAATGTATGAAGCTAGGTTATAAAAATAACTTCAGGAAATGTAACAGTTTGCATTTAGCTATTTGATTGGAGGTTCTGAGAAAAAGAATGCCAGTTTTCCACTAAAACAAGTCCCTTTCTGTCTCACTCTCAAACCTAACTCTTCCTTCTCCCTGTGTGTCCTACAACATTCTTCAGCCAGAACCAGCACCTGAGCAGCGTTTCTTTTCTACCAACACAGTTTCCCATTTTCGATTCCCAGTTCCAACGTCTGACTCTGGCTCATGGCTCTCAGCATTGGGTATCTGCCCTGCCTTCAGCGCATCCAACGTGCCCGCCATTATCACCTGTGGTAGACTTCCTCCGTCTGACATTACTCCCCTTCTTCCTTGGTGGTGTGTAGCCAAAAACGCACACAAACTTGTGCCAATTTCATGGAGGTGGAGTGGTGAACTGTGTTGAAAGTCAGTTCACCATTGCTGTTATTGAGAGGAAGAGCGTGTTGTTTGCCTGCCTTACTTCAAGTATATAACAGCATACACTGCGCGGATGGGGCACGGAGAGTGGCAGTCGAGTGGTGAACCGTGGTGAAAGTATGTTCACCATTGCTGCTATTAAGAGGAGGAGCACATTCTTTGCCTGCCGCACTGCAAGTTTATAACAGCAGAAACTGCAAGGACCGCAGCGCAGAGAGTAGCAGTGAAGCGGTGTACCGTGGTTGACCTGGGTTGCACGTGGTGGGCCGTGCCTCATTCTCTTCACAAGCAACAAGTTGGGGTGAGTAAAAATGCTGAACAGTTCAACATCTTGTAGGAGAGAGAGACATTTCCACGCTGTAATGAAACCCACATTGCGCAGTGCGAAACACATGTGGGGAAACGTGGCCGGAGACCCTTGAGGCCACGGGCGTAGGAGACCCATAAAATCTGTGTGGGACAGGGGACACCTTGGGACTTTGCTTTTTTAAATTTTATTATTGTGTTTTAGTCAAAGAACTCGACTTTTCACAAAATTAAAATAGCAGTACGTATTAAAATCACATATATCATCACTGTATAAAACAAGAGAAAAGAATAAAAGAAAACAGAAGAAAATTAAGAAAAAGAAAAGTTCAGAATACAAAATCCTTCAATTTGGCGTCTCACTTCAGAAGGCTCAGTTCACGTAAAAATGTTACCACTTCTCAGGTCAAAAGGCTTTCATGGCCTGAGCATAGCTCGTCCCAAAAAAGATTTGGTGTCCACCCACCATTCCTGGTGGAAAGGTGGGTGGACACCACCTCCGCCAAAAGAAAATAATGTGACGAGTATTGAACACAAGCAGAGGAGGAAGACTTGTAAAGAATCAAAACGTGTTGGATGCTGGATCGAGTGAATAGTGTATTTTATATCGTTTAGGTCTATACGGTTTACATAATGGGTACAATCAGAGACCATGAGCTGGAGTTTCGTTTGACAAGTGAGATTAAACATATACATGTTGTAATAACAACGAATGATCGCCAGAAACGATTAATACATGAAATACTAAAATGAGTATTTTACCGGCACCCACAGCATCCAGGCAAGTCTACATTGCTCTTTTTCAGCTGCAGCACTCTGGGGGTGGAACCGAGAGCTGCGGAAATGGACTCAGCCAAACAAACAGATCACGATTAAAATCAAGCTTCATTGTACGAATGCCCGATTATGCACAAACTCGTTTTGCATACGCACAAGGAGGCAAAAGGCTTGGATGTGGCAGATGTCCCAGAACCATAAATATCTTGCTGTTAAGGTGATCCCCTGGCCATAACTACTCTAATAATGGCCAGTCCCAGAACTCAAGAGCAGCCAGTAATGGCTGCTTACCAAACAACCCTGTAAAGTTGTCTTTGATCAAACAATCTATCGCTAATTGTCACCAATTGACCTGGCTGAAACGGATATGCATTGGGCCCAGCAATGTGTCGAGGGGCAAAAGTGTCTGCCTGGATAATGAAAGGAGGATCACCAGGCGTGCATCGTATCTCTGCTGTAGCAGGGTAACTGCACATGAATGTTGCAGGCAAACTCCTGAAGAAGCCAGTGAGATCAAAGCATGGAAATTAGAATAATGTCCTTTATATTTCTGACTGTGGTGTTCTTTTTAATGTTCCCCACCAGACCAGGATGAGAGTGATGGCCATATGGGTCCACGTGTATCGCTGTGTTCTAGTGATGAGTCTGCAACCTTTGCCTCTCCAGATGTTTTCATCTACAACACCCATCTGCACTAGACCGTGTAGCTAGTGGCAAGGTTGGAGCCGTAGTCTAAAGCCTCTGTGGATGAGGAGGTTAGAGACCCCTGCTTAAGTGAGATCCAGAGTAAAGCGGGGTCAGCCCTTATTGAAGTGGGGCGTATATATGATTGCTAAAGACCCACAGCTCTGCGATGCATCCCCGAAAGAGATTATCCACGCCCAAGTCAAGGCACCTCATTAGCGGAGCAGTACCTCTCTGCACCTTTGCTCCTAAATGCTGGCTCAACCCCTACCTCCCCAGATAAGATCATCACCCACCCTCGTCCCATTGGAGAAAGCCCTTGGGGGGTGCTTGTACATCAAGGTATGAGATTGAGAACTCCCAAGCAACAGCTCAGGAAAAGCAGCAACACTGACATGCGCCTAAGCCCTGTAGATGACAGTGTGGGTGCCACATATTGACAAAGAAACATGGACAATAGATCTTAAGTATCATCAGAACCCTGGCATGTGCATTTGACCACTGATAGCCTGTGGGCCCCATCCCATCTGAGCAAAGCCTTTAAGCCCACAAATGAGTGTTCATACCAGCAGCTGTGTGACCTTCTCCTCTGCACAGAGAAGACCCCAGGCTGCTGAGAGCGACACTGGGGTTCTTCTCCCATGGGTGGTGGCGGCACAGTACGGACGGTGGCACCTGACAAGACCCAAGACCGCCTGCACACGGGGGTCATGCAAGGCTGCATGGGGTGGGCCCACACTGAGGAAGCAGCTCCTTCTGTGTTTCAACTTCAACACGCTGTGCGTGTTAACTGTATAAATATCATATTTATACAGTTAACACATGCAGCGTTCAAAGAGAGGTCATGTTGCACCTGGAACTCCCTAAAATTCATAGCCCAACGAATTGGGCTATCATTGAATTTGTTTTGTCAGCGGTAACAATCCTATTGAGCAACCACCACTTAACCCTCCAAAAATTGGGATTCCATCTCACTGTGTGCTGGAAACAGACTACATATGTAGGTAATGAGGAGTTAAGATTGACCCGTCATGTTGGTAATCAACTAAATAAACTTAAGTCTAATCCATCAAATGAAAGGTCCAGCTTCCTGGCCACAATATCGACGACAAAGCCCATAATGACCTCTTGTAGAGCCGTAGACAAATGGATTCCTGAAACATTGCTGTGCCCTGTTACTAAGGGTACCTCTCAAAGTACCAAATGGGTGTCGTCGAACACCCACGGCTTTAACTCTTTTTTGTCTAATCTGGGTGGCCTCTCATTGCTATTGTCAAGCGACGTTTACTTGTTACAAGAGATCAGTATACATAACCCTGTATGTGAGAGTATAGGAGAATATGCATTATAAACATATACAATCCCCCTGGGAACGAGAACACACAGACACTGAAGAGGAAAATAGACACCATCTAGCATCACAGGTACATACTATACCCCGATGGCCATATAATTGTGGCTGGAGATCTAAATGAAAGTATTGATTGGGAAATACTTAACGAGGAACAGATTGCCCATGAGATACATGCAACTAGGCAAAACAAAGCTAAAATCCAAAAAACAGCCGACTGGGGTGGCTGCTTGGATGCACGCGATTTAACCTGTTTAAACAGCAAAGGTGCACCCTTATCTGCTACATGGTCAAACGGGAAAACTTCATCTTGCTTGGATTATGTGTGTGTGAGTTATGACCTCTGGCACTCATGCAGTGTCATCTCGTATGCCTTTAATACATCTAGCAACCATAGTTTATTGAGCTAGTCTTATAAACTGGAAATTGGTAACCCTAGGAAATATCTTGTATGCCGGGGTATTTGCATTAACCGCCAAGGTAACAGACTCTTATAGTCAAATGTAAACATGGATAGATCAGAGTCACATGTGTTATTGGGCTACGAATGGAAGGTAAATTCACTGGCATACTGTGATTGGGACATGAACAGAGTCATGACACTCCTGTTGGCCGCAGAGAAATCACAGTGTAGGACGATGCCTAGGAAGCACCCTACAAGAGGCCCTTTTGATGTGGCCATCTATGATAAGAAAAAACAATTACATAGCGATCAGGCCTTATAAAGAGGAACTCAAATCTGTTGAATTTTGAACAAAGAGTTGCCTTGACTCTGCTCACGACCAAGTAAAAAATAGGATCTGCCAGCACAAGACTAGCATGCATGATGCAAAATGGAGAAACATGTTTAAATTACTGCATGCTAATGATAGTGGTACATTTTGGGGGCATTACTGTAGAGTTATGGCTGATCAGGGGATGGAAGAACTAAATCCCATTGCTGAAATGACATGGTTAATATATATCAAATCCCTCTTCTATGATGAAAATTTGCAGGTAGAGCCGCTGATCGAGCCGGCGGATGGTGCACTGAAATAGACATTTGAAACTCTGGATGTAAAGCTGGTCATCAAGCGTATGCAATCACCCAGAGCCCCGGGTCCTGACGGCTTTCCCAACACTGTATATAAAACAAACCCTGATTATTGGTCCCAGGTCTTGGAATGCGGTTTCAGATAAATTATACCCACATGTACCCTCCCCAAAAGCTGGATAAAGTCTGTATTGATACCTATCCACAAAAAAATGTGATGCTAGATTCCTGTCCAAAGATATTTGCCTCACTATTATTGAGGAGGCTACAGTCTTGGGCAGATACAAATCACTGAATAAACACATTTCAGACAGGATTTAGGAAATCCCATAGCACAGTACTAATTGCGTGCGTTCTGCAACACTTTGCATCCGAAATGGCCTCGACAAAGAGGAATTTGTATTTGTGCTATGTGGATTTCTCTAGAACCTTTGACAAGATTTCTCAGCCATTGCTCTGGTATAACAAGGCTGCGGCCTAGTACCATTGTTATACAAACTCTACGTCTCTGATCTAAATGAAGCCCTTAGAGCGATTTGCAATTTCCCACCCAGAATCAGAACCATGCCAGCTCTGTGGCTGATGTATGCAGACGATACAGTGTTCATGGATAAAATACTAATTCAACGACTCATCAATGCCCTTCAGAGTTATGCTACTGCCAATCACCTCCGCCATTAATGCCGGCAAGATCAAAGTAATGGTACTGGGGAGAAGAATTAGGAAGAAATTGCCTTTTGTATGGAAATTGGGTGACACTCGACTTGAGGTAGTGGAGAATGTTAAATATATTTGGGCTTTCCCATATACATAGCTCCAACCCAAATGACTTATAGGGAACATATTAGCGAGAAAGTTTTGAAGAAATAGGGGGGCCATCAAAAGATACCTAGCCATATATGGAGGGAATAACATGGAAGGGCTGCTTACCGTTTATACCACCAATATAATACTGGGCCTGCTATATGTGCTGGAACTCCTTGCAGAATACCATATAGGGTGGCTGGAAAGAGTGTAGGGTAAAATACTCAGAACAATATTGGGAATACCCAGGTCAGTTCCAGTGGAGGCTCTTTGCCTATAACTGGGAGTACAGTCACTAAGAGCAAATTGATGTGTAAAACATTGTAGACTGTACTTAACCCTGATCACCCCCACAGACACTGGCCTGACCATCACTGGTCTTTTTGCTGGAGGTTTATAATCTTCAAATCCAAACCTTTTCCTAGGTGCTTTAAGGAAAACGGCACGTGATCATTTCGATAACATCAATCTAGAGATTGAGGCCAGCATAGACTCGCCCTCAAACAAAACTGGCCCGGAAGTATACATTAAATTAAAAACCAAAATGCAAGTTTTGGACAGGGATAACACGATCGCCCAGCTCAGTAGTAAAAATAGATATCTGAGTATAATAGGCAGGGTTTTTTACACAATAAATCCTATATGTCTGTTGTTAAGCTTTGTAACAAAGAACTACGCAGATTTGTGACTTACCTTTGTGTCATCATACTACCCACACATGAATACACAGGGGCTTGGTGCAGAATTCTTATAGACATGAGGCTATGCAGACTGTGAAAGATAAAGATAGACTCTGCCAGACACATTGCAACACAGTGTACTCAGCTCGCTGAGCAATACCATAAAGGATACCATTTTGGAGCTTACTTATGGAGCTAGTTCTTTGGAAATGTCCAATGCAGCCTACGATGTGTGGAAAAAGGCACAAAACAAGATAGAGAATGTTTTTTTATCTGTGTGAATTATGTATTATTTAAAGGTGTATTTGAATGATTAATTATTATGAAAAGCCTGTATTAATTGGAAAAGCTTAATAATTAGAGATCAACGTATTGTTATAGCTATTTCCCAATTTTAATGTTTTCTTTTCTTTTTCTTTTAAATTATGAATGGTGATTGTATTAATGATAAAGTGATTCGTTTTTGTAATTTAACTTTTTAAGGTTGATTGTTGATAGTGCTTAAAGTTGTAATTGTTTAACCAAAGGCACAATAAAAAAAGAGCCACCAAAGGCAATAGCAAAACATATGTTTGTCATTTATACCAACAACCATACACACACACACACTCAAACACACCCACTTATACATGCAACAAAAATGTCAATGAATTTTCACTGCTTCAAACAAAATAGTGGACAAGGTTACCACCACTCCAAATGGTAAACATGATTTCATTATGTGTGGGGACCTGACTGCGTAAATGGATTGATGGGCGGCGGGGGGATAAGAAGGCGCAGTCAAGAAACTAAGCAACTACAGGATACCTTTCCTGAGGCATAGTTAGCCAAAGATCGATCTTAAAAGTCATAGGTTGCCACATTTTTGTACTGATTTTGATTTAGTCTTAGCACAAAATCAATTAGTCTCTGAACAACTTAAAGGAAATGTACAATATGTCCCAGGGTTGAAAGTGACCATAATGGACTCTGTTTATACCAATATCAAGACGAGACCTGCAGTAGGGAAGGCCCCATGAAAGAAGTCCTTGTTCTTAACTTTACCAATAAAGTTAGGGTCAGAATAATAGGGACTGGAAGACAACACCTCTCTTTCGCTACACCAGACAAAACAATGGTGGGTCTGTAGGAAATACTAAGCTTGTGTGGGTCCTCTTCAAAGCATGGTCAAGCGAATGGAGCTGGTGTTGGATAGATGAATGACTGGCTAATGTCTTCCCTTTCAACTCTTGTCACCAAAGAAAAGAAAGCTCAGTCTAATAAGTTACCAACTATAGCTCAATGCCTTGGATTGGTTTGATGCGGAATGTGCAGAAGTTAGGAGTGCACTGTAGGAAGCAGGCAGCCATGGTGGGGGTGCTGAGGAAGTTAATGCTCTCCGCAAAAACTACAAAACTTGTTGCACAGAAGAAGACTTATTTTTGGAACTGTAGTTGACAGCAACCGCAAATGATAAAGATTATATATCTTTTAGGAGGTCTGGCCCACGGACTGGGGCAATACAAATCTTGCATTGATGCCAATATCTTTGAGGATTTGGTAACTCATTTCTCACAGATTTTTGGAACAGTTTCTGCAGATACCATAGTCTCTCCGGTGGAGTAGTGGGACAATGCAGCAATAGGATTGGCGAAAGGTCTGAGTGGTAAGAAGGGCCTGATTTTATCTATAGCTGCTGCGTTAGGGGTCTCTATTGCTGGATCAGAGGTCCAAGTATTGGCAACATTCTTTTGGGATGATAATATCTGCTAAGCTATCAATCAACTAGGAAGACGCAAGGTATCCGACCCAAACATGATACCTGCAGAACATTTAAGAATGCCTGTTTCTGCTGGGTAAAGATGCTCAAATCAATTTTTCCACTGTTTGTGACAAGCAAGGTGTACCAATTCTATTATCGTGGTTAAGCAAAGGTGTATCTAAGGTTGACCAAAAATAATAACACAACACATTGTAGACAAAAACATATACTTTTTATCCCAAGCCTAAATAATTTGGCAATTCCCTACCACAACAATCTTCATACATGTGTAAATCAATGCATACAACAATGTTGGTCCCCAAATAACAAAGACAATTTGTGAATGCCATGTGTTCCCCTTATATCATCACAATGAAAGCATCATACAATAACACAAAACAACAAGCAATACAAATCTGGTTCTTATTGTGTCCACAATAGCAATGATAGGTACTCAACCCACTGGGTATTTACATACAGTTCTAAGGCCATAACATAGCCATAACATAGTTACAAAAAGAAGACATTTTGAAATCTTCTATTTAAAAAAACAACAAACTACTAGAAGAGACAAATACAATGTTTGTCTTCAATACTGAGCTCTACGAGGGTTCTTTGAGCTGCGGACCCTGCACTAGTTTCAACCTTGTCCCTAGTGGAGGCTGGTTATCGTCAGGAATGGAAAGTAGATGTTTAATTTGGCCCAAGAATAGTTTTCTTGTTGAAAAAAGAGACTCCTAATGATCCTAGAAATATAAACAAATGGAAAAAACGTGTGTTAGGAGAATAATAGATAAATAGATTGACATCAACTTGAATTATTAAAGGGATACTCACTGTTTCAAGGCTGTTCAAGGAGAATCGTGCCTTGTCAATAATTGAAGGTACCTGAAAAAAAAAAAACATGTGATATGGTAAGTATCATGCGTTAAAACCCAGGAAGAGAAACGCTCACACCAGAAATACATTAAAATCAGTGTGCCAGTAAAAGCTGCTCTTATAGTGTAGGGTAGAAGATCCCTCGTCAAAGATGTGTAAGGCAACATGCGTGCCTCAGGGAGCCATTTTGTGACCCCTGGTTTCTGGTCTGTAAAGGCATAATAGAATGGAGCCTGTCAGCGCTATGAGTACCGCGCTGCAAAAATAGAACAGGTTTGGCCCAGGAAAAGTTAGAATGTCCTCGCTGTTCTAGTGGGACAAGTGGTGAGGGACAGTTAGTGAATCCTGGAAGCTTACCCCAAAGCGATGTAATGAGTGGGGTGGCGTATATGCAGTAATGAGCGTACGCTGGAGCATGGCAGGCCCCTTTGTTGCCTCGTCACATCTACATCTCTATTGCGAGAGAGAGGGAAAAGGCTTTGGTGGTTACTAAGTAATCTAAGTAACCTGCCAATGCTGTCTGTTGTATCTTGTCTTTCCCTGCACCCTGTCCTGTATGCATGTCCTGTATTCCATGCTGTGAATAACTGGCATGGAATACCTTGTGAGAGAATGTTATATTCTGAATGGTTCTGTGATTGTTAGTGGAGAAGATGGGTTAAATGAGAGAGAATGCCTGTGGATGTTCTTTCCCTATGTACTTACCAGATGTACCCTGTACCCTTTACTTGGAGCTGGAACATGAGTAAAGATGGGTCCTGTTCCTACACTGGTGTCATTGTCGTGCTTGGCAGGAACCCAACTTAACACTGTTCCACATGCCGTAGAAAAGGACGAGGGACTGGAGATGCCTAGACATTTCCTTGCAACCCATGCTCCCAGAGCTATGGCATTGCCATTGAAGACCGGAACGTGGCTCCGACCAACAATATGACACATCCTGAATGAGGGAAAAAAAATCAAGATGTACAGAGGTAAAAGTAGCACACAAGTCTATTGATGGAAAATTATAGTGGTTTTGCAGGTCGCAAGCACCTGTGTCAGCAGGGTGGCGTGCTTGTGTTGAATGTGGCTGCAAGGGAGGGTGACATCAGATGTCAACAGTAAATCCTGTTGTGTATTAGCCAGGGAGGTACTCATGGAATGAGTGCAGCAGCAATAAGACAAAAAGAGGGGGGCGTGCCTGAGGAGCCGTTGTGCTCAATATTGGTCATGTTATGCTAGTTGGCTACCTGTATTAGGAAATCCACCATGGTGGTATTCTGTGCAGTATCAGTGTATCACTTACGGAAGGGGTGAAAATTCAATGCGATTACAAGAGAGGTGTACTATGATCCTGTGACCTCAGGTGTGAACATGTGTGTAGATCACAGGCACAGTGCCTAAATACTACCCAGTGGAAGCCATTCTTCCCTATCATTGAGGCCATACATGTGGCTCTGTAAGGTATAGACCCAGAACTGTTCTCTCTTGGCAAGCAGAATTTCTCTCCTATTTGTGTCAATAGTCTTGATTATGTTATTAATCCACCAACGTAGATCATCATAGCTATGTCCTTGTTCAAGGCAATGTGCCACCAGTGGAGCTGTAGGTGTATTGTTCCTAATTTTGGAGCAGTGCTCAGCAATCCTGTTTTTTGCCTGTATGCTAGTATTTCCTACGTATTCCCTTTTGCACTGACATAAAATTACATATATAACATATCTGCTGTTACAGTTGCTATGAAATGTAAACATCCAGTCTTTGTTGTGCACCTCAAAAGAGGTTTTTTTCTCATTAAATTTACAGACAGAGCAATTTCCACAGGGGAAATGTCCTGTGATTTTGGGCAGGTCGAAAAAAGTTCTTTCAATGGGAATGGATTTGACCAGATGTTGTTTAATGTTTCTACATCTTTTGAAAGCGAATAAGGGTTGTGCCATGTCCGCATTATCCATTTGAAGAATGCGCCAATGTGTTTTTTGCATTTTCTGATGTCATTCCTCTGTCTGCAAAAAGTTGTTAAACATACAGTGTTATCATTCTTGTTCTTCACTTCAGATTTGTATAACAAGTTTTGTCTGTGCTGATTCTGGACCATTTTCTTTGCTAATCTCTCTGTGTGTATGGCATAGCCCTGATCAATAAATCTCTGGCCTGCCATGGATGCTTCCACTTTAAACTTTTCTAATGTGGTGCAATTCCTCTTGATCCTAAAAATTGGCCACAAGATATGTTTTTCCTTAGTGCTTTTGGGTGGAACCTGTTGTTGTGCAGTATGGTCCTCCTGTCCGTCTGCTTTTTGTATAAACTGAGTGTGAGTTGATTATCCACTGCCGTAATAGTAAGGTCAAGGAAGGGAATGGAATTGATGTCTTTTTCCGTTGTGTAAATTGGAGTTCAGTTGGTTAATTCAGGTAACAATGCACCTATATTACCCTCCCTGGTGTCCCAGATAATGGGAATGTCATCTATGTATCTCGGATACCATAGTATATCCTTAGAGAATACATTTTCAGCAGATGATATATGAAGCTCTTCAAACATAGCCATGTAGAGTATGGCCAAGTTCGGACAAAAGATTATCATACACCTCCATAAGAAAGGGCCCACACATGAGGTATCCTCCTGCAGGCCAATTAGTCTGATTGATATCGATTGCAAGATTTTCTGCCACATAATCTTGTTGGAACTAAATAGGTGAATAGGAGAGAAATGCCATTTTGAACTGGGCACAGGGCGGTTTTAGACTAGGGCTCTCCACTGTTTTATCAGGTTTTTGTTTTTTAGCATTTGTCTAACAACTATGCTGTAGCTAAGAAGATGCCTTTATATGTAGTATTTCTTGATTTCTCATCTGCCTTTGACCTGGTGGGCATTGGTTCAAATTGGCAAATATGAGAATGGACAGATCCTTACTCGATATTATCAGGGAATTATTTTAGACCTCTGTACAGATCCATTTTGGCCCATGTGTGCAACTTACTAAAAGAATACCAACAGTTAAATGGCTCAAGCAGGGCTGCCTGCCAGCTCCCGTTCTATCTGTTTGTATATCTATAAAATGCCTAAATACAGTGAAGAAGCTTCCAAAGACATCCCTTCTATTAATGGGAAGCCAATGCTCCCGTATGCGGATGGCTGAGTTGTCCACGCAAGGATGCCCAATGCTCATAGAGCTCAATTACAGGCAGTAGTAAACTTTTTTATTCAAACTATCCAATTTTGAATACATCTAAATCAACAGTTATGGTTCTTAACAACCATTACAGCAGGAAACAAAAGCTTTGTTTTGAGATGGAGGGTAGATCTGTTGAGGTTGTAGACTGTTTTACCTAACAAGGTGTAGCCATATCATCAAATCTTTACATAAAAAATCAGAGCCCACTACTAGAAAGGTGTCAGTGTCAGGGAGAGCAATTATCAACTTTTTGCATAAACATATTGACAACTTCAGACCGGAACTCTACCGTGGGAAGTTTGGTGGTTGAGTTGCCTATGGTGCAGAGTTATGGGGCTTAAACAAAAATGCTGCTAGAGTTGGCATATGTTAAGGCCAATTTTGGAAACAGCTCTTATGCTTACCGCAACATTTTCTGAAAGCTGCTTTACATGTTTATGTGGATGTTTACAAACAATAGAGAAGGGTGATGGATTCACTGGCCACGTCTGCCATCAAAAGGGGGAAGCAGTTATCACAAGATCTTATCTCACTGGGGCTAGGATGACCTACGGAATTTCATAGGTCTCTTTCGACCAAGCACACAAACAGCCAACTGGAAAAAACAAGAATGACTGAGGAGGGTGAGCTGCTGCACCTGGCCCACTTAAGATGGGCAGAAATGTATGCATATGTCTCTTCGCTCTTGTCAAAGCAGATACTCTATCATTGGTGAGCAATATGAAGAGATGGAACAGCGGCTCCAGTCCAATGTGTAAAATATGTGAGACCAGGGATGAAAATAAGCAACATTAATCCTCCTTGCACATCCAGCTTATGACCCATTAATGTCAAGATACATTACCCCCTTCTAAGTAATTAAAGCTTGTAGATAGTTAGAATGCAGCAATGTATTTACTTTCGGGGGATTTTGGCTGGGGCATCACCAAATCAATTACAGGTTTTATCTCTGGAGCTAGGAATACAAACATTGGTGGCCGTTGATCCCTAGGCTTCACGGTTGGACAGAGCATATGGGCTATTTGGGCTGTGGCCCGAAAAGAAAAGAGGATACAGTGGGCCGGTCTTAACACCTTAGACATGGGTCGTTGCCATTCAGACCCTATATTGTAATTAGCACCACAGTTTCCTTTTAGCATGAATGCCCGTGGTGGAGAGGGTTCCCTGCTACAGAACCGTGGAGGTGAGACAAAGTGAAGAAGTGGAGTGATGGCTCTGTGAGAGCGCAGTGACTCTGGCACTAGTGTCTGGCCCAGGAAGGAGCAACCCGCTTGTGGAGGAGAGGCACGGCGAAGCCCTTTAAAAGTTCAGCAATGGGTGGAGAGGGAGCTGTATTGCATGAGGGATGTGCATCGGCAGAAAGGAGAGGCCGAGCAGGAGAATGGCAGTGAAGGGTCAGGGCACTGGGATCCCTAGTGTGTTGGAGATTAGATGCTGAGCAGTGATTTTTAACTGGAAGCTCAGCAAGGTAAACAGTGATGGGCACACAGAAGCTCTGAGGTGGATTGACAGGTGGACTTGCTTGGTTCCTGTCAGACTGAGTTGAAAGTGGGTTGGTGGAGTACTTCCATGGAAGCGTGGATGGAGGGATTGCAAGCAGGAATACCCCCATCCACTGAATTCATACTTGAGTGGGGAAGAGCACAGTTGATGTCCTGGGTATGCCAATCTGGGGGCAAAAGAAGTGATTGGAGGGTGAGTTCATGGAGAACTGGAGACCAGAGAAGCTGAGAAAGCCCGACAATGCATTCAGTCCCCACAGAGATATCAAATATATACCAGAAATGCGCTTCTAGCATGGCTGAAAGGAGCAAAACTGGCAAAAACCATCTTGCTACAAAGGGGACATAACTGGCATCCTCCAAGAAATTAAGAAACTCAGCAGCGGCATGCAGATGCCGATAGCGGATTTTAGAGGCAGAGTGGATACCTTGAAGTCTACGTTTCAAGGCCTGGAAATCAACCAGCTTCACAGGGATATGCTGGAAATGAAGTATGATGTGAGATTGCTAGATCTTAAAACTCAAGAGGCAGAGGTGTGGTTAAAGGTGGACGGTTTGGAAAATCAAGAACAGACAAATAACCTACAGATACTAGGGCTGAAAGAATCCATGGGGGAAACACCCAACGATGTGAAGAGGAAGGTGCAGGAGATTGTGAATGCCTTGTTTATGGATGAAGGTGGAAAGGGAGTATCGGTTGACAGGGTTCATCGGGGGCAGAGCGGGTGGTGGTGGAGACCCAAGGTCAATTGTTGTAATATTCCATTATTAAGGGGAGAAGTCTGAGGCATTGGCTAATGCCAAACTGCAGAAGTATTTCCTCAATGATGGTGACTCCTTGAATATTTAGCAGGACGTGTCCAGCCTCCGACTCATTAGAAGGAGGGATTGTCGTCAACTTACACTATGGCTCATGGCCAAAGGGATCAGATATCATTGGGCATTCCCCTTTGTGCTGATATTTGAAGTGGGAAACAAGGATTTTGGGGTCTTGTCAGAAAAAGAAGCTACAAATGTGCTCCAGCACTTAACGAAACAGCATGACGAAGAGCGAAACCGAGATAAATGAAACGACTTGGTGAAGAAAAGAGATCCTCCACGTGGCCCCATGTTACGGTGAGTACTGTGAATTTCATAATGTTGAATCCACTTATGAACAGGATCTTTAGGGGCCATGGAATTTAAAAATAAGGGACTGGACATATTGCTCCTTCAGCAAACTACGCTGAAGATGGGTGAAGAATATAAACTATTAGGAGCACTGGTGGGCCAAACATTCTGGTCCTCCAGATCGGTCAAAAAAGGAGGGGTGAGGATTGTCTTCCAAAACGCTCTGGTAATTAAGGTATTGAACATAATCCGGGCCATGGAAGTCCAGTTGTTATTGGTACAGGGGGTGTGGGAGAAACCAAGGTCACAGTAGTGACTATGTACTGTTGAAACCAAGGCCAGACTGCTTTCTTTCAACAAGCACTGGATCTTATACTTGGAGCAGCAGTAGGCCTTCTCCTATTGCGAGAGGATTTCAATATGAGGGAAGACCCTGTGAGAGATAGGCACTCTCTGAGGAAAATGATGTGGTACTCATGTTTGATGGAATTCGGGGCTTACAGGAGATCCTTAGTATTAGGGGACTGGTGTACATAGGGAGTTTGAAGAATCCAGAAACTAAGGGACTTTTCTTTCTTTTCATCCCTGCATGACACATACCCTAGAATGTGTTGATGGCAAGAGGGACAGAAACAAGAGTCTCAAAATGTGTGAAGCAACTGGTGCGGTGGACTAATCATGACTTAGTGAGTATGGAGGTGGCTATAGAGGGATGGTACCTAAGGGATCCCCATGAAGGTGTAATGACATTCTCTGGAAGGACCACGTATTTTCAGAGGTATTAGGGATGGAGATAAGAGATTTTTAAGTGTAATGATATGGGGAGATACGTGTCTGAAGGGTCTGAGAGGTAACGAAGGCAACATGAGGGGTCTATTCATGCACGAGGGTGCAGGGAAAAAAAGGGAAAGGACCATTATAGAATGTGCTCTGGGAAAGGACATAGAGGTGTTGGAGAAATGAGTGTTGTGTTAAGAGGTGGACTCGCAAGAGGCTCTTTCTTTGTTGAAATAGAAGATACAGGAATTAAAATCCCTGGCGTTCACATAGACGGTAAGGAGACTAAGATTCCTCAAACAAAATTTTCCGAGAAGTGTGACAAGGCAAACTCAATGCTCGCAGCATGGCTCAGAGTGCAAAGGGCATCCAGATAGGCAGATGAGGTAAGAAAGGAGGATGGGGTGGTTACTACAACCCCGATGGGCATTGTTAGCTGCTTTGCTCGATTCTACACAAAGCTATATGGGAGGGGTTATGGGGTAACGGTGGAAGGAATGAGGGAATACTTGGATAAGCTCTTGTTCCCCAGGCTCCCTACTGAGGAAAGGGTTGGGTTGGAATCGCAGGTCACAGAAGAGGAGGTTAGAGCAGCAATTAGTAGAATGCTGGTGGGAAAAGCCCCAGGGGAGGACAGTTTCACAGCAGGGTTCTACAAAACTTATGCCAAGGCAGTGGTGCCATACCTGAACAAATTATTTAATCATATTCTGGATAGAGGGGATTTCTGTGATACACAAGCAAGGGAAAGATCCTCGGGAGTGCAGGTCATATAGACCAATATCTCTTCTAAATGTAGATGCCAAGATTTTCATCAGGAAGCTGGCATCCAGATTTAGGAATGTGATGCAGAAATGAGTGAACGTGGATCAGGTCGGCTTCATTCCGGGGAGGCAGGGTGCGTACACATTAAGGAAGACACTAAAGTTGATGGAGTTGACTAAGGGGAAAGGAGGGGACGCTGACAAAGCCTTTGAACGTGTGAATTGGGAATTCTTACATGAGGGTTTGGATACACATGGATTTGGGAAAAGGATTCTCAATGGACTAGCAGCTCTTTACTCCTATCCAAAAGTGTGGGTGGTGGTGAAGGGGAGGAAGTTATTGTAGTTTGGTCTACAGAGGGGCACCAGGAAATGATCTTCCCTTTCCCCACCCCATGCTCCTCATATTATCTTTGAAACCGCTTGCAGAAAACATATGGCAGAGTGGAGGGTTCAGGGGTATAACATTGCGAGTTCAAACTTGGAATGTATGCAGAAAATATAATGTTGCACCTGACTGACACTTTGGAGTGCATACCGGGGGCACTGTTGGTTATTGAAAGGTATGAGTCACTATCTGGTTTTAAATTGAACATAATATAGTTGTCCTTTTCCTATTTAATAGAGAGGTGGAAGAGGACACAAACGATTTTGAGACATTACATTCAGTAATCCAGAGGCACAGCCCTAGATATCTTTGGATAATGGCTGCTAAAACGCTTGAGGGCTTAGGTCAAGGCCAATTTCCCATTGTAACTTACAAGAGTGTCTGAAGATCGGAAAGATGGGGCACCTTTACTTTGACTTGGGTGGATAGACTGAATGAGATTAAAACGAAAATAATGTTGAGTATTCTATATGTGTTCCAAATGCTACAGGTCAGGGTTCCGGATTTGTTGTTGCGAGAAACTAAGGCTGGGTTTGCGCAGTTTTATGGCAGGGTAAGAAGCAATGAATTGCCTGTGAGTCGTTGATCCTCCCAAAACATCAAGGGGTATGTGGTGATACCAGATCTGCAAGGGGGCTACACGGCCTCTCAAATGAGGACTATAGCGGCCCATATTAAGAACAACAGTGTGAAACAACAGGTATTCCTGGAAAATCATTATGGTGGGGGAATAGTTCTGGGTGCTGCCAAAAACCTTGACAAAAAGGGAAAGGAACCATCCCATATTGGGAATGATATGGGACATCTGAAAGCACCAGAAGGTTTTTCAGAGGATGACGACGTGGCCCTCTCTGCTTAGTCACATATAGGCCCCCGCCGATTAGAAACGACTCCCCGATACCACTGAGGTTTCAGAGGTGGTTGGAAGCTGGTCTTGAAAGGTTTGGTCACTTGTGGCAGGGAAATTAATTTGTTACAATACAGCAACTTAAAAAGTATCTTAATATTGTAAAGTTGTCCACATAGTTTTACTTACAACTAAAAGAGGTGATGACTGTGGAGAAGTGGTGGACATACATACGAAAAGAACTGACTCAGATGCAACATATTTTGATAAAACACAAAATCTTGAAAGGTTTGGTTTCACTTGATTATGCCACTTTGGTCGTAGCCAGGGCTAAGTGCTCAGAGGGACTAAGGAGTAAATAGGAAAGTGATCTGGCGATGGGAATAGAAGAAAAGTTATGGGAAAAAATGTGAGAGTACATAAGCCACATAGCTTGTCAATATAAATTACACAGAATTAAACTACTGCATAGATGGAAGCATGACCCAGTGAAGCTTTCTAAGATGTTCCCTATGGTGAGCCCATATTGATGGAGGAAATGTGGAGGAAAAGGCAATTACTTGCATATGTGGTCGTCCTGCAGTGAAGACTAGCACATTTGGAAGGAGGTGTTGGGTTGGATAAAAGTATTGGAGATGATACACAGGAAATTAGAGCTAGTGCTGGTTCTCTTTGGGTTGGGACAGCAAGAGAATTGTTGGGTCCATCTCCCACATATGGCTCATTTTTAGTAATGACAATAATATATAAACCATAGTTATTTATTAAAATACGAGCTTTAACATAAGAGCATCAAATATGGGATTTGAATGAGGGTCTGTAATGCTTTTCCAATGGAGTTGATGTTTGAGGAGGGATATACAGTGTATTTGGTGTTGAACGATTATTGAATCCGTCCCATTCCCTGCCCCAGGCCATGCTAATCCCTATGGCTAATCCCACCCATTTGATCTCTGAGCTCTTCCATGGAGGCAGACATCTTGGATGACTGTCTCTAAGGAAGCTTTCTGGGATCAAGCCAAAACTAGCAGCCATCTTTGAATGGAACTAGCCAAACCTTCCGCAGTCTCCACCTCACCTCTTCCCTCCCAAAGACTCTGCAATGCACTGCCCACACAGTTCACTGCAAAAACTCAGTACATTCAGAGCACCCTCGCTTCCCTCTACCTCTTCCCTTCCCCATCCTCCTGCCACCTATGGTGTCCCATTCCCCCTCTGCCTTTCTCTCCCCATTCTCTCCTAGCCAATCCGACAAGCTCACTAGAGTCATCCCCTATATGAAGGTCTCCTCCAAACAGGTCTCCCCCAGAACTATTAAGGACAATATTGTCTCTCTTGCCCCTGCACTTGCTGATTTCTGCAATCAATCTTTTGCTACTGGGTCTTTCCCCTCTTCCCTCAAGCACTCTATTGTGCGCCCTCTCCTGAAAAATCCTTCTACAGACCTGTCTTGTCTGGCTAACTCTAACTCTCCTGCCGTTCTCATTCTACTACACCGCTCCTGCATTTTTTTCTTTTTTAAAAACCTTTATTTAAATTGGCAATTGAAAGAGTGCAACAGAGAGCTTATAGTACCATACAGACAGCATACAAACATAGCCAGTCACAGCAACATCTTACGCAAATTTGTTAACAAGCTTCAACCTTGTGGCTTCTGTAGTTTCCATAATTTAACCACTAGATGTTGATCGAGCCAAATAAAGGCGGTATTCCGTCCAGATGTCCCGGGGTCTAGCTGTAAAGGGGAGGGTGTTCACATACTGCTCTTCGGTTACTTGAGCGCAGGACAACTCTATAGCAACTTGGGTAATAGCATCATTTTAATTAGGGAGAGGTTGGCGACAGTAGAAAGCGAAAGAGATTTCCACCTATGATATGATATGATATGATATGATATGATATGATATGATATGATATGATATGGCATTTATAACGCACCTACACACAAGTGTATCAAGGCGCGACGAGGCAAGGGAGGGGAACAAAGGGAGGACAGACAACGATCCTACTAGGCCTGGTGTCATTCAGGTCGCGCAAGTGCGTGGGAAGGGAGCAGGGACAGTGCAGAACAAGGGAATAAATAATAACAATAAGTAAAGTAACGGCCAGCATTTGGCAAGTGCAAGGGTAAGTGCAGACATCAGGTGTCAAGGGCTGGTACGGGGACTGTAGGGATACAGAAACAGTCCCCAAGTGCGGGGGTTGCCAGGTGGACAGTGCAGGTGTGTGACGCTGGCAGGGGGAGGGGCCTGAGATCAGGGGGTGCCCAGGTAGCCAGTGCAGCTCCAGTTACAGCCAGGAGGTCAGCAGAGGAGAGGAGGAGAAAAAGCAGAGGCAAAGAGAAAGGTTTTGAGGTGGTTACGGAACCAGAGATGATTCTCCTCAAGTTTAAGGGAGGCATGGAGGCTGTTCCAGAGGGAGGCACCAGCTGAAGAAAGAGATCTACCACCAACTCGTTGCTTGGAGAAGCGACTGACCCTGAGGGAGTTGGAGGCGGATGAGTGAAGATCTCGAGAAGGAAGATATTTAGGAAGAGGGAGTTGAAGGTATTGAGGCCCCAACCCCCAGAAGGCATTGTGGACGTTTCAGAGGGTTTTGAACTTAATCCTCGCAGCCACTGGGAGCCAGTGCAGGGATTTCAGTCCTGGAGAGATACGATCCCTGGGCTTGAGGCCAAGGACAAGTCTCGCAGTCCTGTTCTGGATAAGTTGCAGAGGGCGGAAAGTAGAAGCTGGTAGATTTAGAAAGAGGCTGTTGCAATAGTACAGCCTAGAGCGAACCAGAGCTCTGGAGACAGTGAGCTTCTGGGCGAAGGAGAGGAAAGGAAGAGTACCTCTGAGGAGGTGCAGCTGGTAGTGTGACTTATTAGAGACATGAGAGATGTGAAGAGAGAAGGAGAGTGTGGAGTCAAAGTTGACCCTGAGCTTTTTAGCCTTGCAGGTGGGAGCATGAAGAGGGCCAAGAGAGGCAGGCCAAAGAGCTACAGGAAAGGAGGGAGCGGGTGTGCCGATGAGGAGAATCTCAGTCTTACTAGCGTTAAGGCAGAGGTCATTGGCGGCACACCACTCCTGGATAGCAGACAGACAGAGATGAGGGAAGGAGAGGAGGAGACCGAGGGTAGCCTGAAAATGAGCTGGGTGTCATCTGCACAGTACTGAAAGGTGGGGCAGAGAGCGGCGGTGCGGTGGGCAAAGAGTGCCAGGTATTGGTTGAACATCCAGGGAGAGAAGTTAGACCCCTGGGTGACACCACAGGTAGAGAAAAGGATAGCAGAGTGGAAGGACCCAAGATGGACCTGGGAGGGTCGGTCAGAGAGGAAAGAAGTCAGCCACGCCAGAGCCTGACCAGTGATAGCCAGGTGTATGGACTATAGATTCTGTTTTCCACGTGAGACCGAACCTCTTCGTAATTGTCTTGCAGTAATGCAGAGTGTGTTCTAGACACAATCACCCCCAGGTATCTGATGTGGTCTCTTGACCAGCGCAAAAGGAAAGGTACCCCGATATTCATGGGTGTTATCTGTAAGTGGAAATATTTCAGATTTGGAAAAACGTATTGTGAAACTGGAAAATTCACTGATTCGTTTAATGTCCAGTAGAATGGGATCGGGATTGATGTGTGGGTCTCTGATGTATAAGAACACATCATCCGCTTATAGGGATATTATCCCTGGAGGGCCAGCCAAACGAACTCTGCGTCATCTGTGGTGCTCTCTGATGAAGTCCACTATGGGCTCCATGGCTAGAGCGAACAAGATAGGGGAAAGGGGGCAACCCTGTCAGGTGCCTCTACCCAGCTGAAACTGTTCGGACATGCAAGAGTTAACTAGTACTCTGACCAATGGTTGTGTATACAATAACTTGATATACAGTATCACTGTCGGGCCTATCCCCATCTTTTCCAGGGCCACCTACATGAATTCCCACAACACTATGTCGAAGGCTTTTTGAGCGTCAATAGTTACTGCCACATTAAATATTTGCCCGTCGAGCCACCAGGAGGGCACCAAGATGTACTGACGGATCTCGGCTGGTATCCGTCCGGGGTTCTTATTTCTAAAAACTGAGCCCCCCCAGCATCGCGGCAGTTGACCCCCGACCCCCTCCGAGGTTCCCTGGTACAGTGGAGTGGCAGCGGAGAGTGACTCTCGAGCCCGAGGGTGCCGGAGCTCCTGAGAGCACCCCCTTCCCTGTTGGAAGCGGGATCGGCGTAGTGGCCTTGCCCGCCGGAGAGACTGTGTGGAGACTTGCCTGCAGGCGGTGGGGGAACGGAATGTGGCTCTCTTCGCGCGCTCGCAGCCAGAGGAAATCCGCGAGCGGGGTGCTCGCAAGCCAGATTGCTAAGTTGGGCAGCAGTAGAAGACGACTCGGGTGCCTGGTGTGGAGAGCCGAGGTGGTGGGCAGCCGCCGTGTGGCTGCACTTGGACACGATCGGCGTCCCCGTGGGGGTAGCCCTGTGGTGGGTTGAGACCCGGGGGAAGACCTCCCCTCCTGGCGGGTCTGGAGGTGAGCCGGGGGAAGGAGGCGTGGGTGTGCGGCGGCGGAGCCCGCCCCGGACATTGGGCTTGCCAGGGGCTGCCTCGTGGTCAGGACTGAGGACGGTTAGTGGGTGGCTGTGCTTGGGGCCGCACTACTGGTGCACGAATCAGGGGAAGGTGATCGGAGCCCCCATTCCCAGGTCTGGGGGGCTTGGGAGACCCCTGTGCAGGAGTGGCAGGCTGGGAAGTGTCCCCCCGCATGAGTGGAGTGCCAGTGGAGGGTGAGGGCCCACCGGTGGACGCTGTGACTGGCTGAAACTGAAGAGCAGGACCGGAAGTGGGTGGTAGGAGTGGGGCGGGGCCGGCCTCCGGTGTAGGTGTGCACTCAGGAGTTACCCATCTGGTGTGCTGTCCCTCCGTGTGTGGAGCCCCTCGCTGGCGCTGCTGGTCGCCCCCTGCCTCTGATCGCGCTACAGTGGGCAGAACGTCAAGTACGGTTCCTCAGGTGGAGGTGGCCCATTTCTGGCGGCCCCCTGGGCCAGGTCGGAAGGAGGAGGTATCACTGGTATTGGAACTGCTGGGGGCTGGACCGGAGTGTGGGTCCAGGGAGCTGCGGGGGAGAGCGGTGGGACGTGAGCAGATCATAGATGCCCGCCTGTGCCTTGGATGGACTGGGCATGGGCCCTGCAGAGGTTTCGGCGGGCCCCTGAACTTCCTGAGAGCAGGAATAACATGCAGTCCTCGAGCCACCAGGAGGCAATGGATTCACAATCAATGAGTCGCAACATGGCAGCCCTGCTGGAGGAGATTTGCGGTTTCAGGGCAGACATAAGCAGAAGACTTGACTCCCTTGACAAGAAGATGGACTCAGTGGAGGATCGAGTCCAAGCCCTTGAGGCTAACCAAACCTCTGTGGACCTCTTTGAAACTAAGTTTGACATGAGACTAGCTAAGCTGGAGCAGAGGGAGGAGAAGGTTACCCTTAAGTTAGATGACCTTGAAAACAGGGAGAGACGCTCCAACCTGAGGTTCCTCTGAATTCCGGAGCAGGATGGGGAGACGCCGTTTGACATTTTGAGAGTAGTCAAGGCAATCATTAGTAAATTGTTTGATGGAGAAAATACCAGCGAACCTACAATTGACAGAGCCCATAGAGCTGGAGGGCGTCTTGGTGGCCCTAGATCGGTCCTGGTGAAATTCCATTATTTTACGGAGAAAGCCAAGATTCTCGAGCTGGCGTGCAGGAAAGGTCCAATTGACTGGGAGGGCGCTAAAATATAGATTTTTCAAGATGTTTCAGTGCTCACCCTTGCGCGTCGGAGACTGTGTGGGCCCCTTACAAGGTGGCTGCACTCCAAGGGAGTGCGATACAGGTGGGGCCACCCATTCTCACTCTCTTTTGAGTTTGATGGTTTTAAGTACACCCTGGGTGCGGAGTCTGATATCCAGAGAGTGACTGGAGAATTATTGGGGACTCCACCTCGAGGCAGGTTATGGATGGAGGGAGTAAGGAAAAAGGAGATCATGGTGCTCACTCGGAGAGTGCAGGGTGACGTCGCATCCGAGGGCATAGGAAGTATAGAAAAGTGGCACCTCATCCCCAGAGCAGCCGGCGACTTGGATGTTGGGGTTTTGGTTGGTTCAATGGTATTGTTGGGGAGGGATTGGGGGGGAGGGAGGGATGAAGAGGTTGTTTTTCTTAGTTGATGAGGAGGGTTCATCAAGGCAGTTGGGTGTGTTGAGGTGTGAGAGATCCACAGGGTTTTTCCTGGTTTTCACTTGTGCGCAGAGGCTGGGGGTTGGGGCTGTCATAAGGGGCTCCTCTATGGAGTTGGCAGGGTTTTCAGGCTTTTCTAATGGGTGACTCTCCCCAGTGGTTGTCGGTGGGGTCCCTGAATGTACAAGGATTAAACTCTCCAGCAAAAGAGGTCTATGGTGATTAGGTAATTTTCTAGGCTCAAACTTCACTTGCTCTTTGTATAAGAATCACATTGGGCCAGGCGGAAGGAACTGCCACTTAAGTCCAAGGCTATCCAGCATGTGTTCCGATCCTCCTATTCGGCGAAAAAGCGAGGGGTCATCTGCTTTATCTCCCTGAATGCTGTTAGGCTGTTAGGTCTGACCCGGAAGGGCATTATGTCATGGTCGAGGGGGAGGTGAGAGGCTGGATGTACACCTTGGTCGGCATGTATGCCCCAAACGAGGGGCAGGACGTCTTTTGGGAAGGGTTGGGGGAGAAAATTAGAGGGTTTGCTGAAGGCACTCTTATAGTAAGTGAGATTTCAATATGGTATTGTGTGCGTATAGAGACAGGAAGTCCCCCAACCCCGGCCCAGACATGCAGTCCCAGACGAGACTCTCGGACTCTTTACGTCGGAAAACAGGGAACTGGGCCTGGTAGATACTCACCCCTCCAAGCGCGATCATGATTCTCTTTTCACCTTTTTCTCCAGGGTACATCTGGCATTTTCCAGGATCGATTATGTCCTAGTAGACTCCTTGATCAGGGGCTGCATTTCTGATTTTGGGGTAGAGACGATTCCATGGTCTGATCAGGACCAGGTTAGGATCAAATTGGGGGTCCCCCCTCCTAGTCCGTCGAGGTCTCGATGGATTTGTAATGATTCCTTGCTGCAGGATAAGAAGTTGAGGCAGTCGCTGTTAGTCACCATGAAGGAATTCTTTGCTCTCAATGATACCAGGGAAGTGGAGGTCAGCGGTGTCTGGGATGCATTCAAGGCCACGATTAGAGGTTCTTTGATGGAAATGGGTTCTAGGAAGAAGAGGGAAAGGAATCAGGAAGAGTCGAAGCTGAGAGAGAGAATAGCAGCTATTCAGCCGGAAGGGAAGATGAGCTCACAGTTGGATCCCGGCAAGTGGGAGTGAGCTTCAGAGCCTCAGGGCAAAATTGTCTGCTCTTCTAGTGGGGCAGATGGAAAGAAAGCTGGCCTTTTTAAAAGCAACGTTACATGGAGAGTGGGGAAAAGGCAGAAAGGATCCTGGCTTGGAGGCTGAGAGAGCTCCGTAATAGTAAAAGGGTGAGCTTTATCGCTGGCAGAGAGGGGGAAACATTTCTGCAGGATGATCAGATAGCGGAGCAGTTCAGGCAGTATTATGAAGGTTTATATACTTCTGAGTACTCGGTAGACGGGGCGGATGTGGACCGGTTCTTGGATCCCATTCCTATTCCCTGTTTAACCCGTGAGAATTTGGACCTTCTTGAGCTCCCAATTTTGCCCCAGGACATAATTGATGCCAGTGCTTCTCTGAGGAGTGGTACGGCGCCTTCCACTCCACGTTAGCTCCCTTCCTGATGAAGGTGTATAATTCTGCTCTAGAAAGAGGGTCCCTCCCGGGCTCCATGATGTCTGCTCTCATTGTGGTTCTCCCGAAAGAAGGGAAAGACCCCTTGCTTTGTCAGTCCTATAGGTCTATTTCTCTTTTCAACATTGATGTTAAAATTTTAGCCAAAATCTTGGCGAATAGGCTGTAGAAATGTCTTCCTTCCCTGGTTCACAGAGACCAAGTAGGTTTCATTCCCGGCCGCCAAGGGTCTGACAATGTGAGGAAAACCTTGGGTCTTATGCATGAGGTGGCCAGGCGGGATTCGGAGGCCTATCTCCTCTCCTTAGATTCGGAAAAGACCTTCGACTGTGTCGAGTGGCCTTTTCTAGGGAAGGTGCTCTGAAGGATGGGTCTAGGGGACAGTTTTGGTGGGTGGGTCTCAGCCCTATATGATGGTCACTCAGAAAAGGTGCTGGTGAACGGCTGTGCCTCGGAGGGTTTTGCGCTTTCCAGTGGCACTCGGCAGGGGTGCCCCTGTCCCCCCTTTTGTATGCTCTGGCGATGGAGCCCTTTGCCTTTGTGGTTAGGGCAGATGGTGGTGTCTCAGGGGTGCAGTGTGGGGATTGGGAGTTCAAGTTATCCTTATTTGTAGACAATATTCTGGCGTATTTGACTAATATCCATGAGTCCCTCCCTGTCACGAACCTCACCCAAAACCCCCTCTGGCAAACCCATTGGCCAGGTGAAGTCAGGACTCGGGCCTCTAGAGCCTGGCATCCTCTTCAAAAGCCCTCATGGGGCCAGTCCTGGCACCTATGGCGCCAGGCTCATACACCATGAAAAACAATGTGCTTGGGAACTACTTTATTATATTGTCAGCCAACATGGGGGCATCCACATAGCTTGGTTCCTAAGAACCAAGCTATGCAGTCTAGTGTTTTGGGTGTGGTAGCCTAGGGACTACTTTACCTGGCCTATTTTGTTGGGGCTATTTGAACCACACCCGAGCAAGATAACATGCTTCGCGTTACTTTGCAGCTCACCGTGTCCAGCTATTCCCTCGAACCTCTGAGAAGCAGAACCTGCAAGGAGACAAAAGGAACATCATTAGCAGCAGCCTCTTACCTGCAGTCTTCATCTTTAAACACTCGCAGCTACTGAGAACAGCTTCCTCGAATCTGCACGCCTCCCGGACAGAACAACCTGAAAGAGGAAGATAGAGGCAACATTAAAGAAAGCAGTAGAGACATTTACAAATTACGAACTGCTCAGAAGGCTTACCTGGCTGGTTGCCCCTCGGCTGGCACCACTCCGGACATTCCACTCGCGCTGAAGAACACCGCGACCTACAAGGAAGGAAAACACAAGTTAGCAAAGGCAAGACTTCACAGCGCTGAGCATAGCGCTTACTTACCGCATCATAGCGCTCTTAATGCGCCATCATTTACCAGCGTGGCTCAACCAAGCCAGTTCAACGCGCTGAAACTCTGCATACCTAAGGGAGAAAAAAGAGACATTTTAAACAAAGAAAGGCATGCAGGATAGCAACAAAAGTAAAGAACAGCAATAAGACCTACATGAACGGTATCAAACGGGCCGGCATTAATGAAGTATTATGGGCCTAGGGATGTCCCCTGGCTTGGGCCTGGGGGCCAAGGCACGATGGGCCCGCTACACAGCAAAAAAGGGTGATAGTTCTTGATGCCCTAAGAGATCTTTGAGTAGGTTCCCGACAGACAGTTCCATACTCGCAGTAATGGCATCATGAGGGATCCAGACTATTAGAATATTGTTACTTCGGGAGTGGGATCATCACATTTGTTTTTGACGTATTTCATGTCTCTGTTAAGGGTAGCAACGGTATCCTGAAGCACATGCAGGTTGTCCTCGGTGGCCCCTATTCTGGTTTCCGCCTCAGTAATATGGGCTCCCTCATGTGCTAGTTGAGATCTCATGGATGCCACATTCGCAGTGATATCACGGCTGTGAATCCCTTTGCCATAGCCTCAATCATGCTTGGCAAATCAGGAGCCCGAGCCCTTGGTCATGAGGATGAACCGGGCCCATGCTCCGGAGATCCGGCATACAGTTTGATTGGGGCACAGGTCAGACTCTAGGGTGAGGTTAACCAGTTTGCCCTCACATAGGTGGGATGAGACAAATGAAGCAGGTGGCCAGTGGGATGTCCCCAGGGGCCAGAAGCAACCAACCATGGTTTGCGCGGTATACCACGTCTATGTCCCCTGACAGCTCACCGTATGGCATAGACACACACTACTAGGGAGGTATGACGCACCAGGGGCAACCAACGTACACCAAGCTCCCGCTATCAAGACGCCAGACTTTGGTATGGCAGGATTGTGTAATCTACCCCAAAAAGTAGGTCTGAAATAATTAGTGATATCTATGTTCGCTCCGCGGTCACACTTCCCTGTTCGGTTGACGAACAAGATACCGATTGGCTAAGGGGCTGGTGTCATGACCGCGGACATGCAAAGTCTCTGCCCATTGGCTGCTGCGAGACGTGTTCTGCGTCAGATGGTTTGGATGCGCCGGACATCTTGGATCTGCGGAAAACGGAGCAACAACCAGCGTACACAAGCTTTTTTCATGAAACTATTTTGCTGTGTCACAGAGCATTGGGAAAGGTTCAGACAGTAAAACATGGGTGATCAATGCATTTGTTCTTCGGTCGTCATGATGTTATTTCTATGGACACCTTGTACGCACTGTAAATGTGGGTGTAATAACGATAGCACTTCAGTCCATGTAGTGGGCAGGACATTTGTAACTGTTGAAAGCACACACGTATTGGTAGGCAACATTGAAATTGAAAACATGCCGTGAATGCATTATTTTTTCCAATGGCTCTAGGGGCTAGAGTCTTAAAATATGGGTGATGAATGCATTTGTTCTGGGGGTCGGTCATCATGATGTAATTTCTATGGACATCTTGTACGTACAGTACACTTATACCTACTTAGTGACGTATGTTCTATGGCCTCCTTGTACGCACAGAAAATGAGGGTTCCAATAAGGCCAGTATTTCAGCCCGTGTAGTGCACGGTGGAGTTGTTACATTTGTAAGGACTCGTGTCGTGTTAGGGAACATTGAAATTGACAACATGCCGTGAATGTGTTATTTTTTCCAATGGCTATTATTCTTCAACTTGATTTTCATTGGCATTTCATACACCAAAAATTAAAGTGTCAACAGGACAGAACTCCTCCTACCCCCAATCCCCGCTTGCTTGATCCAGGAAATACCCCTCCCCCAATGATGTCACCGATAAGTTCCAGGCATCCGAACAAGGGCTGAGACCCATACCCCTAAACGATAGATCCTTGAAGCCAGACCACTCTTGATTCATCTTATATGTCCGATTCCTCTTGCGGGTCTATAATTCCCAACAATGTCATAGATTTCGGGCACCAAGCCCTGCACACTTCCTCCTTTAAATAAGCAATTAGTTATTATACTCATTAGTACGCCACCATGGGTGGCACATGCTACGGTGGTTGTGGCCAGGGCCTAGAGTCTTGGATGCATGGCCGTCGGCCGAAGCCCGAAGGCCTTATTTCCAAGACTGTAGGCCCGGGCCACAACCATCACTGCATGTGCCACCCATGCATACACCCGTAGTGTTGCATTTTGATTGGCAAGTTGTAGGGAGTGCGTGCAGTGTCGGGTGCATGGCCAAAGGCCATGCACCCAAGAACAAAGTGGTAAATATTACACGTGGAAGACACTGCACACCCATCCCATGTAAGATCCACAGACATACAGCTAGGAGTGAAGCCTCTGGGCAGACGCACTGAAGGACAACACACCTACAGAATAACCCCCACTACCACACATCACTGAGGTGGTTGTGGGGAGACCCTGCACTCTTGGGTGCAGGGCCGAAGGCCATGCACCCAATAATACACTTATACCTACTTAATGACGCATGTCATATGGCCTCCTTGTACGCACAGAAAATGAGGGATTCAATAAGGCCAGTATTTCAGCCCGTGCAGTGCACGGGGGAGTTGTTACATTTGTAAGGACACGTGTGGTGTTAGGGAACATTGTAATTGACAATATGGTGTGAATGCATTATTTTTTCAAATGGCTATTATTATATTCATTAGTTCGCCGCCATGGGTGGCACATGCTACAGTGGTTGTGGCCAGGGCCTAGAGTCTTGGATGCATGGCCGTCGGCCGAAGGTCTTACTTCCAAGACTGTAGGCCCTGGCCACAACCACCGCCACATGTACCACCCATGCATACACCCGTAGTGTTGGGTTTTGTTTGACAAGTTGTGGGGAGTGCGTGCAGTCTTGGGTGCATGGCCAAAGGCCATGCAACCAAGAACAAAGTGGTAAGTACTAGACTTGGAAGACACTGCACACCCATCCCATGTACGATCTACAGACATACAGCTAGGAGGGAAGCCTCTGGGCAGAGGTGCTGAAGGATAACACACCTATAGAATAACCCCCACTACCACACATCACCGAGGCGGTTGTGGGGAGACCCTGCACTCTTGGGTGCATGGCTAAAGCCCATGCACGCAAGAATGAAGTCATAAGCAGTGGAGTTACAAGTCAATATGGGTGTGGTGGAATGTGCTAGTTGTGTTGATGCCCTAGTGTCTTAACTTCATGGCTGTAGACGATGGTCCGAAAAGTAAATTTAAGCAGCTAATTTACAAGGACCATGATTTCCATATGCAGCGATGGTTGCGGATAGGAACTATACTCCTTGTACCTTGGTTGTAAGGCGTAGGTGGTAGGTTACTCACCGAAGATGGAAGGGCAGCCTACAGGCACTGCAGCATATTAGTACCATAGATTACACGTGTAGATTCCCATGTGTACAAAATGCCTGCCAATATACTTACTCCTTACTTTGTTCTGATTCCACATTCTTTTTTTTTATTGGCTATCGTACTTGGCGGAAGTATCACTTTTTCCATTTCTGTGATGAAAGAAAAAGGTGTGTTAGTGTTTGCATTTTTATAAAATGTACTACATTGCATAATAGACAGTTAACTTTTTTTTACCCTCATATTTAGTTTACAAACCAGTGTACTCTGCATTGCGCTCAGTTTCTGTGTTTGCTTTTATAATCCTTGGGTCTGGGGAAAGAAATCCTTGTCGGATTAAAAAAACCTTCATTTCATATGGTACTAACTACTTCATTTTTTCCTTTCAGTGTTTTCTTCATCTTTCTGATCAATGTTATGTTTGTTGCCTTCCTGCCTATTTTTAACAACAGTTAGATACCTGTAGGTGTCTTCTAACTGTGCATTTGTTCCTACAGATTTGTGATACTCATTCATTTGTGTTGTTGTCATATCCTGTTTCCTTTATCTTTCCCATTAATGTTTTCTTTGTTGCCTTCTTGCTGATTTTTAACAACAGTTAGATACCTATAGGCATATTCTAACTGTGCATTTGTTCCTACAGATTTGTGATACTCATTCATTTGTGTCGTTGTCATATCCTGTTTCCTTTATCTTTCCCATTAATGTTTTCTTTGTTGCCTTCTTGCCGATTTTTAACAACAGTTAGATACCTACAGGCGTATTCTACCTGTGCATTTGTTTCCAACGATCTGTGATAATCATTTATTTGTGTCATTCTTCCATCGTGTTGGGTAGTTAGATATCTGTGGCGTATTCTAACTGTTTGTAGTCTTTCACATAATGTGTTGACAATTTTGAAGTACACATTATTTCGTAAATTTTGGCTTCAAGAACATTAAATACGCATTTGTTAGGTTAGCTGGCAACCTCTGCTATAGAGTAATGATGCTATCATTATATTGAAACCATCCAGAATTCTTTTTAATGTATGCAGTGTAGTGACCTGCATTGGTTGTAGCTCCTGCATGGTAGATTATTCCTACTGTTGTAAAGGTTTTCTTTCCAATTGACACTTGACCGTGTGTGAATCCAGTCAGTTTACAGTTGTTTTTGGTGCCATCTGCATTATAACATAGAAGCATAAGTATTAGGTAGGCACTATGTGATTGTATCAGTAAGGTAGAGCGATTGTCTGAATTGCAAATACTACATAATCTGCCATGGTTTGCAAGTTGCTGAAATGGAATGCTCTCACTATTTGGTATGGAAACATACACAAATCGCTCATTTGGGATTTCTTCCTGTATCACTTTGTTACAGAGAGTGCATGTATGTTTCCACATGTACGAAATTTGGAAGATTTCATTTACAGGTATGCTTTTGTTTTCCAATACTAATAGTATGTACATTAGAAATTCTTGTGGATCTTCTTGTGAGTTCATAGTGAATCTCACCATTTCAGCACAGTCGTCCAATTGTTGCCTTACTCCATGAACGCTGTATGTGTTATCAGGATTGCTTGTTGCATTTCTATGCAGCACTAACATTTGCAAAGACAATTGGTCTGTGCTGTGCAGGTAAATATTGTTAACAATTGGTGGCAATTGAAATAGAATATTCATTGCTACATTTGCATAGCAACTTACCCCACTTCCATTTGTAAATTTGGATGGGCCAGCAAGTTCTGTATCTGAGTGCATTTTTCAGTTTTTCTGTTGCTTCTTTGCCGACGTGCCTGGTTTACATTCCCTAATAGGTTCTTCTATGTTTTCGGCAATTGATGAAACTTTAGCTTCTTTTCTTTGAGGAATTTGCTTTTGCATTCTGTTGCAGTTCTGTTTCATTTACTTTTCTTTTACCACGTTTCACTTTATATGGAACAAGGTATTGTTTCAGATGAGGGGTGTACAGGGAATGCAATTTATTGTATTCTAGAATGCAAGGAATTCAAGCTTTGACTTTACTTGAATCAAAGTTTAATAGCAATAGACCGTCAAGTGTACGTAAGCGTGATAATGCTACGTAGCTCATGCCTTCCTTAAACACTGTCTTTCCTATACCTATCAATGCTTTCTCTAGGGTAAGACCTTGGGAATTATGAATGGTAACTGCATATGCAAGAGTTAGAGAAAATTGCTCTCTACGTACATACATGTCTTTGAAGAGAAGGAATCGAGCAATTGAGCGCCCTATTATTTTCACTTCTGAAATGTTATCAAAGCGAATATTTACAAACTGAATGTTGCTATCACGTGGGTATGATTGAAAGCCAACACCTGTGCCCAGTGCTCCATTAACTAGCCCTTGCTCTATGTCAAAGTTACGTTTAAGCATTAGTCTACAATTTAATGATAATTTAATTTTTTTTTCCAACCCAGCTGTGTTGGAGATTGAATTTTCTAAACTATTTAGTCTTGTTGTGGCTTGCTCACACATAGGTACTGTCATACCATGTACGTCTAGTTTGTCTGTGGCGCTAATTTCTATTATTGCTTGCATTTCTTTCTTTAACATTGTTTCATTGAATTTGAAACAGCTTGCAAGAGTTGGCATTAAGGCCATACAATTGACATTTTTGTGCGCTATTTGTTCCATGACATCAGTTGCACATGCATTATCACCATAAAGTGCATGTATATGCCGGTTTTTCAATAGAGCTTTTGCTTCTATTAAATATTTTTTAAGATGTTGGCATAAGTGAGATCTGCAGATTGCTGCATGTTCTCAGTTAATTCTCTGTATTGGAAATGTTGCCAAAGGTTAACATTACCTATGCTACCAACAGTTTTCCGGCAAAGTTTGTGGCCTAAGGTTTTAAAAATCGGTTCACCTTTCAACAATTGGTCACTCTATATCTACGTTTGCTTTCATCGGGTTTTACATTATTTTTGTATGCAAAGTTTTGAGGTATGTTGTTGTGTTTCACTGGTGTCAATTGTAGAAGATCTCCGAAACGATAATGTGTTTCCCTGCAAAGAGTTCTTCGTTATTACTTTTAAGTACTTCTTGCAATCTGAGATGAATCAAAGCCAACATTAGGTTAGAGACCATGCTCACTTCATCTATTAGTAGCATTTTCATTTGTTTCAATACTCTACGTATTTCCATTGCAGCTTCTGCAGAAAGTTTGTAGTAGTCTAATTTAATTGATGCTCTACTGGAAGCAGTAGTAATCGGTGTAAAGTCACACCGCCTATGTTGTAGGCAGCTAAACCTGTGGGGGCTGTTACAACAGCTGACAGCTTGTTTGTCAATTGTTGAAGGATCTTCCTGATAATTTTGATTAAGAATTTTTTCCCTGATCCAGCTTTACCACTGACATACAGCAGTATAGGTTTGCCATTTTGGCAGGTACATTCTTTATTTTCGTGTTGTACAGCATGTACAATTTGTTTTGTTACGTCTTCAAAAATGGTGCGCTGATCGTTGTTAAGTTTTTCTTGTTGTACATTTAAGTCTTCTGTATCTTCGTGATACTGATACATGGTGTTTTCTACTTCTGCCATAGCTACTTCAGCCTCATTTGCTATTAGTGGTTGTCCTAATGATTCTTGACTTCCTGTTACAGAAGGTTGACTACTGTCGGAAGAGTCTTTATCTAGTTGGGCCTGAATTTCGTCTTCCTGTTGCTGCTCATTGTGTAACATTGTTTTGTACTGCGTAAAGTTCACATCGGTGATAGTGCTTTCATTTGCTTTGAAACCATCTTCATAGCACTTATAATTATCTAGTATGTCTTCCTCTTTTCTCCATGGTTTGAAAAGTTGTAACAAAGACATGTAATATCGTTCTTTCTGTTGAGGAGTTTTTAATGACAATTTCACATGATTAATTAAGCTTCGTTTGTTAAGTTTCACTAAGCTCCCTTCACAATTGGTCACTCTATATCTACGTTTGCTTTCATCGGGTTTTACATTATTTTTGTATGCAAAGTTTTGAGGTATGTTGTATAGACACATGCTTATCAGAGTGGTACTCCTGTTCGGATAGTATGTGTCCAGTAAATTATTTTTTAGAATGTCTTGGCTGTTGGGCTAATTTCTGGCAATTGTTTCTATGTCCTCATATGATTTTAGCACTCTTTTTCTAGATTTTGCTGGACCAAGACTGAGCCATACTAGGTTGTCTGATTTTCCATACAAAGCAGTGCCGGTTAAACGATCTGCTGCTTCATAGGCCCCACATTCTCTATGAGAGAGCATTTTTATGCCTAGGCTGTACAATTTCTGGGATAATGTTTTGTCTGATGCTAGGTCATCCCAGAGGTCTTGAAGCTCTGTTTTTTCTGCTTTTGTTAAGTAGGCTGTAACATACCGTGCAACAGCAGTTGAATTGTGTGCAATGTACTGCACATCTATGTTTGCATTCCATAATAGGGCAATGATTGCATTTTAATCATTGATATATTTTGATTCTTCCCTTCTTTTTATGTAATACGTGTTTTTAGATGATTTACCTTTAACACTATGTCGAACTGAAGACATGAAGTTGTTTACTTCACCTGTTTCTGTAACTGGTCTAGGGAAACCAAAGCAGCATTTGGTGTAGTATTTATCTTTGTTTTTGTATTTACGGCGACAATATTTGCCACATTTGTGTCTTTGAAATTGTAAAATCTGCCCATGCAGCTCACAATGTGTCTGTTGTGAAGGGATTTCTCATGTGACATATTTTTGGATAAACTGCAAAACAGTGCTATCACTGTTGTGCCCAAATTCCGGTGCACCTTTGATCCATAACAGCATGTGAATATGTGGTGCTCCTCTCGCTTGATATTCTTTTCTCCAAAAGAAGTGTTGCACTTCTCCAAGGGGAGGAACAGGTTTATTGCAAATAAAGTGTAGCATTGCAATGAAACAATGATGGAAATATCTTGAGACATTAACTGGATCTAGAGAGCAAAGTTCTCCAGATTTTAATATATCTATATTGTTTTTGTTGCTGTTTGCTATGCGTAGGAACTCATGTAAATCTTCCCATGCATATTCTGCACAATTTAGCATAACAAACCAAGTTGGTGGTCCAAGGTTTCTGATCATGCAACGCATGTCTCCGTGCCGTCTGAACCAGTATTCCTTTGTACCACGCATGTTTACAAACAAAGTTGTTATACTTGATTGTAAAACCTCATCTTTTTCTTGTACTTTTTGTATTAACTGCGTAGCTGACATATTTTGAAAGTGTGTTCCAGATTTAAGAATGTGTGCAACTCCATAGCATAGTGTTGCTAATTCACTTTCATAGAGTAGGTGGAATATGTATTTCACATTTTGTCTAAATCTGGGTTCTTGCAAATACATTCGTAATGAGCGGTATTCTGATGCCCCAATCTGAGCGGGTCTATCATCATATTTCCCACCTTTGCAAGAAGGAAATAGCAGTGGAAAAGCACATGCTTCTATACTTTTTTCCCAAATACTCATTGGTGACCCTTTGGTATGTCGCATTTGGTAAGTTTCTAGGGCATCATCTATGCTTTCATTGGAATGCAATGGATGAATTGTGTAATGGTCCAAAAGAGTGGATACTGTAGCTGGATTCAGAAGTTGAAATTGTCCAGTTTCTGATGGCTCTTGAATTATTTCAGTTGTTTGCCTTAAGCTTTCATCAATATTTATTTCCTTGTAGTACTCATTATTGTCTTTTAGATATTGCAATGCTTGTCTAACTGTGTGTAAGTCCACTAATTGTTGCCTAATTATTTTGTCCTTTGTTGGTAATCCAGTTACCAAGACTATTAAAGAATGCTCTATTGAACATTCCACTCCTAGAGTGTGTACCTTTTCCTTTAGATCTAAGGCAAGTAAACTACTTTGCCTCAAATGCCTTTCACCAATTCAGAGGAAGGTAATTTTGCTGTTTTTGGATGAAGGCGTATAATTGCTTGAAATGGTTGAACTGTTTGAATTATTATGCTCTCATACAAATTGAGCTGTTGCAGGATTTTTGGTAATGGAAACAATTCCAAATTATTTGTAATAGCACGTGAAGGACTGTGGTTGTTGTCTAATTTTGCAGTACAGTAACTGCAACATATTAGGCGTTCAGTTATTTCATATTTGTTTTCAGCTAAACGGTACAAAGCTAATTCAAACCATTTAGAGTCTTCATTATTTTCTATTTTGTATGCTATGTCCACATTTCTTGTGTTCCTTTTGTAAAACGTTCTGCAGCAACACACACACACATGGTTTGGTACTTCAGCCGATGACCTTTTAAATTTTACTATTTCTTTTCTGTATGTGTGTAGTAGAAGGTTGCTATGTGCAGAATTGTCGCTACTATGTTCTAAAACTGTTGCATTTTCTACGTGGCTCTCACTTGCAAAATAATTTTTCTGAATACGGTCCACTTCTTCTTGTAAGTATTTGGGTGTACCATGCAGAAGAGTGATATTTAAATTGCCTAATTCTGAAAGCTGGTCTTTTTGCATAGTATATTTTATACACTAAATTTCTTACATTGGAATGATGTACTGATATTCTTTTGATATAATGGAAGGTACTTTTGCAAATAGGCCCAGACATGCAGGCTAATGAATGTCCTTTTAGTCCTGTGTCTTTCCGCACTGCACAAATATCCATATTTTTCAGCACTTTCATTTTACTTTTGTCTTTACCTTTTACATATTGATTGAGGAACTGATGTAAAGATTTGAAAGCTTTGTTTGGAATGGCACACATTGATGTGCATGGCCATTTGTATACTGGACGGTGTGGTTCTGCTGAATCGAGAGGTAATTCTGAGTTTTCAGGAGATAGTTTTGTAAGCAGTGTTTCTTGTTCCATGATGGTAGTATTGATTTTTTCATACCCTCGTCCACTGCTATGGATTGCAATTGTGTTTGTTTGATTTTGTTTGTATGCTTCTTCATTAAAATATGGCTCTGTGGTTGTTGTGTGACTCTATTCACCACCACAAACAAGAAATTATTTTTGTTCACATTCTGTTTATTGCTGAGTTTCTTTTGTAGTTTGGTACTTAGTTTTGTTAGTGCTTTCATCCCATTTAACACTAATAAGAACAACTTCCTTTTGAGAAGAATTGCACTGTCCACGAGTGCTTGTAGACTTAACTTTCTATGGTATGTTTTAAGGGGTGAGGATGATTTTGCTCCTCTTCTTAGTAGATTCTGAAGGACTCTATGCCGAAACATTTTTGCTAAAATACTTTTTTTACTATGGGTTCTTCGTACACTATAAGGATTATTAGGAACATTGTTATCTGTACTGGCAGCCGTTTTTTTGACAACATTTCTGTGTTTTGTGACACTTTTTGCTGGAGGAGGTACAGTTTCGGTAGGTGAGACTTCCTTTACTATGTTACCCAACTGCATTAACTGATTTGTACCAAGATTCTCTACACACTCTACAACAGGTGGATGCTTACATTGGGCAACTTTATTTTTCTTTGCTCTAATTCTGTGTTCCTTTCTACGGAGTTGCTTTTTGGTAGGCATTCTTTGGTGTCTGTTGAGAAAAAAATATATACTTTGGTCTGTTGTCCAATGTATGTGTGCAGTGTGCATGTGTGCATAAGTCTGATGGGGAAGCTCTTTGTCATGGTGTGTCAACGTACAGTGAACTCTAACAATCATTTGGTAAGGCTACTTTACTGTTTGTATACTACTACAATGTGCTTCAGATGACAGTACAAAGTGGCCTACTTGTGACAAGAACCATTATTAATAACCGAAATGCCAAGAACTTGCTACAGCAACTTCTTTTCACAATCTAACCTTCTAAGGATTACCTATGTTATTTCAGTACCAAACACACATGGATTTGTCAGCCATTCTGCCTGTTATTCTTTGTTCAATAAATTGATATTTGTAGGTAGAATGGTTTACAAATCAATGCTTGCTTTGGTGCCCAAAATAAACAGATAACCCTCGCAGCCTCTCTAACGAGTAGTTACAATATAAAGGTTGGACTGTACTTACTTTTTTGTACAAGATGACCAGGTTTCTTCGGATATGTTGTCTGCAGTGTAAATGCTGTTAACTCTCAGGAGAGTAGTCTTCACTGCAAATTAAAAAAACAAAATCAATTACTTTGTGCGTTTGCAGCAGTGATGATGCTGCAGACATTACTTGTGCTTCTTTCATCAGAGGATTGAACTTTCATATTTCAACCCAGTGCACGTGCACATTTAACTTCACTTTATGAAGTCTTGGCATAGTACTTGCAATATGGTACTTTTAAATCCTTCAAAATAAGTGTACTATGCATAGGAGAGAGGTTTGTAAGCGATAGGGCAAAGTACTAGATGGGGAAACATTTTGTACTTGTTAATGAAAAGCATGATGTCGAAAATCGGGAGACCCTCAGAAGGAAATGTCAGCACTACAATCGGGAGCGCTTACTATTCTCATACGATCACATTGCTAGTAGCATTATTGTAGGCCGTACAGAGTACAGAACTCCGACATTTTTACATGCAAAATTGAGGTCTGCCCTAAATAGGCATACTTGGAACGTATGTACAGGTTATGCAGAAGATAGTAAGCAGTTGTGCGGTTTGTGAATGACAAATCGGCAAGCTTGCACTTTAAAGGGGGAGCGTTGTTGTGTGTTCCCTACGGATATTTAGCGGCATTATTTTGTCTAATTTAAATCATAAGGCTTCCGCATGTTCTCTGATTAGAATATACATACCTGTACTCTATACTGATGCATGTGGACATGTATGGAGCTGTACGTAGAAATTCGCAATCCTTGCACAGTAGCTTGTGAAGTAGGTGCTTTGCAATGGTATGCGACTTGCATTCAGTGCGCAATGTTGATGACAGAGTTAAAATTAGCGATGTTCTATGTGATTGGTGGATGATTGTGCAACCGCTTAGTTGTGTCCAATGAGGGACTCGCTTTGGTTCCGCTGTAGAAAGGGTGGAAGGACTGGGTAAGAGTTACATGCCGCACGAAGGCAACACTTGTCCGCTGGTAGGGCGGGTCACATACGGGTTTCTACAGCAAATCCTGCATGGAAAGACGACTGTAGGCATCAGCCAATCAGATGTTCACATTACTCTTATGTGGAAAGACGGTGCGCACTCTAAAGATGGCAGTGGTGGAGAGGGTCAGGGTTTTGATGCTTGGAGACATTTTTGTGAAAGGCTTACAACACTATACCGAGAGTAGGCATGTGGCACACCATTTCGATGTGCGAGGAGTGGAGGTGGTGTGGAGTGCTGACACTGATGCCAATGCTGCGCCAATTTTGCAAGTTTATAGAGACATGCGTAGAATGACCACTCCTCATGTTGTAATTTTGCACTACGGTGCTTGCCATGTGGGATACCTGACTTCACATACTTTGTTGGCAGATTTGGCACAGCTGGTTGAAGCACTCATGACCATCTTCCCAACAACGAAAGTAATTTTTTCTGCTTTACTCCTGAGAGTACAATGGAACAACACTTCTGTTTTCTGTCCGGATCAAAGCATCGGGAGGTGTATCATCAATCGCGGCATGCGTGCATTCATGCTACGAGTTGGTATGTTTTTTTTGCAGCCACAAAACCATTGCTCCAAGCAATGCGCATTACTTTGAAAGAGATGGTGTTGCGCTATCTTCTTTGGGAAATGCGATGTTCTTTTGGAACGTAAGGCTTGCTTTAGAGAAGGTTCTGTAATGTTTGCAAGAGTAAAGCAAGGACAAAAAATAAAATAAAATACAAAAAATACCAGATGTATGTACGGTATCTGGCAAAAAAACCAAAAACACTCTTTTCAGAGCCTACCTTAAAGAGGAAAAAGGGGAATAGTACTTTAATGTACCGTCGTCACGCTCTGATCCTGTACATGTCCGCGAACATGGCGGTAGTTAGCAGCCAGCACATATCACCACCGGGGATTCAAGGGTGGAGCCGCATGTAAATGAGAATGAGCGGAGCTAGGGATTGGTCCATAAAGCTCAGTAGGTGTCTTCTGACTGATGTACTTTAATAAGGCCGTCTTCTCCCTCACAGGAGACCACACAGCCATGGCTTTCCATGCTCGAAAACAGATTATATGGATTTTGGGAGACTCATGGATACATTGGTTGAAGGTGCATGCAGAAAGCTGCAGTTTATCTACAAATCTCGGATTTCCACATGCGGAAGTGCACTGGCATGGAGTGCGTGGCATGAGGTGGCTGGACTTGGTACCTCTTTGTGTTCCTTTACTGACAGAGCGTCCTCCAGATATAATGATCATTCATTGTGGAGGAAACAGTTTAGGCCATGTAACTGGAATTTCTTCGCAATTTGCAATGAAGGAAGGACTCGCGAAACTCATTGACATGTTTCCATATTGTCAAATACTTTTTCCCGTATTGCCCAAAGACAAATATGGCTGCGTTCTTCTGCGTTTGGTCCACAAATGGAGAAAGCAAGATGCAATGTGAATAAGGCTGTGTGTGCATTTTTAAGAGATGTTGGCATGTCCTCTTTCAACAATGAAAACATTTTGTTTCGTAGAACTTCCATTTTCCGCAGAGATGGAGTCCACCTCACATATGCTGGCAATCAGATTTTTCTTCGCAATGTACAAAATGCATTGCGGCCTCTTTTGCAATCACACTAACCTATCTGACAATCCGTTTTCCCCAAACCACTGTTTTTGACACACACAACACACCACCGAAAGGCTCTTTTCAGAGCCGCCACTTACTCTAAACGTACACTTTATTGCGTTTGCTCCGACATGTATGGAGCTGTACGTAGAAATTCGCAATCCTTGCACAGCAGCTTGTGAAGTAGGTGCTTTGCAATGGTATGCGACTTGCATTCAGAATCATCGACATTAATATTGAAGTGCGCAATGTTGATGACAGAGTTAAAATTAGTGATGTTCTATGTGATTGGTGGATGATTGTGCAACCGCTTAGTTGTGTCCAATGAGGGACTCGCTTTGGTTCCGCGGTAGAAAGGGTGGAAGGACTGGGTAAGAGTTACATGCCGCACGAAGGCAACGCTTGTCCGCTGGTAGGGCGGGTCACATACGGGTTTCTACAGCAAATCCTGCATGGAAAGACGACTGTAGGCATCAGCCAATCAGATGTTCACATTACTCTTATGTGGAAAGACGGTGCGCACACTGAAGATGGCAGAGGTGGAGAGGGTCAGGGTTTTGATGCTTGGAGACATTTTTGTGAAAGGCTTACAACACTATACCGAGAGTAGGCATGTGGCACACCATTTCGATGTGCGAGGAGTGGAGGTGGTGTGGAGTGCTGACACTGATGCCAATGCTGCGGCAATTTTGCAAGTTTATAGAGACATGCGTAGAATGACCACTCCTCATGTTGTAATTTTGCACTACGGTGCTTGCCATGTGGGATACCTGACTTCACGTACTTTGTTGGCAGATTTGGCACAGCTGGTTGAAGCACTCATGACCATCTTCCCAACAACGAAAGTAATTTTTTCTGCTTTACTCCTGAGAGTACAATGGAACAACACTTCTGTTTTCTGTCCGGATCAAAGCATCAGGAGGTGTATCATCAATCGTGGCATGCGTGCATTCATGCTGCGAGTTGGTATGTTTTTTTGCAGCCACGAAACCATTGCTCCAAGCAATGCGCATTACTTTGAAAGAGATGGTATTGCGATATCTTCTTTGGGAAATGCGATGTTCTTTTGGAACGTAAGGCTTGCTTTAGAGAAGGTTCTGTAATGTTTGCAAGAGTAAAGCAAGGACAAAAAATACAAAAAAATACAAAAAATACCAGATGTATGTACGGTATCTGGCAAAAAAAACAAAAAAACACTCTTTTCAGAGCCTACTTTAAAGAGGAAAAAGGGGAATAGTACTTTAATGTACCGTCGTCACGCTCTGATCCTGTACATGTCCGCGAACATGGCGGTAGTTAGCAGCCAGCACATATCACCACCGGGGATTCAAGGGTGGAGCCGCATGTAAATGAGAATGAGCGGCGCTAGGGATTGGTCCATAAAGCTCAGTAGGTGGCTTCTGACTGACGTACTTTAATAAGGCCGTCTTCTCCCTCACAGGAGACCACACAGCCATGGCTTTCCATGCTCGAAAACAGATTATATGGATTTTGGGAGACTCATGGATACATTGGTTGAAGGTGCATGCAGAAAGCTGCAGTTTATCTACAAATCTCGGATTTCCACATGCGGAAGTGCACTGGCATGGCGTGCGTGGCATGATGTGGCTGGACTTGGTACCTCTTTGTGTTCCTTTACTGAAAGAGCGTCCTCCAGATATAATGATCATTCATTGTGGAGGAAACAGTTTAGGCCATGTAACTGGAATTTCTTCGCAATTTGCAATGAAGGAAGGACTCGCGAAACTCATTGACATGTTTCCAAATTGTCAAATACTTTTTTCCCGTATTGCCCAAAGACAAATATGGCTGCGTTCTTCTGCGTTTGGTCCACAAATGGAGAAAGCGAGACGCAATGTGAATAAGGCTGTGTGTGCATTTTTAAGAGATGTTGGCATGTCCTCTTTCAACAATGAAAACATTTTGTTTCGTAGAACTTCCATTTTCCGCAGAGATGGAGTCCACCTCACATATGCTGGCAATCAGATTTTTCTTCGCAATGTACAAAATGCATTGCGGCCTCTTTTGCAATCACACTAACCTATCTGACAATCCGTTTTCCCCAAACCACTGTTTTTGACACACACAACACACCACCGAAAGGCTCTTTTCAGAGCCGCCACTTACTCTAAACGTACACTTTATTCCGTTTGCTCCGCATGCCCCCTCTCTTTTTTCCCTCTACGACTGTCCGCAAACTTTTCCAGAACTCCGCAGGGTCTACGGCCGTCACGTCATAGTTCAATTGTTATACTGAGAAAGGCGGCTCTGAAAAGAGCCTTTTCTGTAATTTTTAGTGTTTTTATGTTCATTGCTTAACAGCACACGACACACTAGGAGAAGAGGCGAAAGGAGGGTGAGGAAGGGACACCAGCCACGGGGATAAAAAAGGGCAACTGAACAGAGAAAGATTTAGGGTGAGCTTTATTTAGGTAAGGATCAGATCTTCTGGTGCTTGGTGACTGCAGCCTCAAAAGTACTTTCGAAAACTCTCCCCCCTGCAGAGTACTGCATCACAATACGTGCACACTACTGTCACCTTTGACAGGTAAGGGTCAACAGCATTGCAAATGGCTTGTGAAGCAGCTGGAGGAAGGCGCTCACCCACAGGAGTGTCTCTTGTGGTGGGAGGATTGGATACCGAGGATGCTGTGGAGGAACTCAAACGACTACGCTCTTCACATGGCACCACCTTGCAAATGTTCGCAGTGTGGAACAAAGTGAGGTGACGCTTCATGGTTGTCGTACCAAGACTGCATGCTCCAAATCTCCCGCGACTCAACACCACTGTGCACTGGTTACACTTCACCAGGTTCGCACGTGCTTTTGGTACATTCCCATAAACGGAAAACAAACCGCCACACCTACAATCTCCCGCCGAGTGCTCCTAGTGCAGAGTTCCTCCATTTCATTCTCTTCCTCCTCTTCTTCTTCGATCTATACATCCTCACCCATATATTTCTCTGAAGGCCCTTGGTGAGGTGGTGGTGGTGGCGGGTTTGTGAGTGGTGCAGAGGCTAATGACCCAACAGCAGCCATGGAAGCCATACCGATTAGTTTCCTTTTGGTCACTACAGCAGTAAAGGCAACACACCTCAATCTGTTATAGCTAGAAGGACAATGAAGATGCGCTCGGGGGTGTGGCCTTTTGTAGGGGTGCAGGGGTGTTCCTCGTGACCGTCATTATCCCTACAAAGCGGTACACAAATTTTACACAGCAAGTCCTGAGGTGGCCTATTGTTTGGAATGCGTGAAATTACATTTTTACACTCTACAATACTTTGCCTTGTGTCTACAAGTTCATTTGTATTGTTGCGGAAGCACACCAACCGCGGAAATTAGTCCCCACGCACAGCGTAGGTGCGGTTACATGATGAAGTCCTCAACACATCCGCCCCAGTAATGAAAGTCTCCCAGACAGCAAATGCAAAGAATCAAAAGTGTGCATGCGCACAAGTGTCCTACGGACAGTGTTCGGGTTCTCAAACTACTTCAAAGTGCGACACAAGTGAGACGAACAGTTAGGAACAGGCGCGATATTCACAATACTTACGTTTCTACTGTGCATGTACACGCATGCTATGTTCACTGTACTGACAGTTCCTGTGTCCATAGGACAACTCCATTTTGTTTGCCTTCGAACTTGCCGGCAACCGTGCCTGTTCTACGGATGGCACCATTTTGGCTGCGCCCGATACGGACCGCTATACTGTCCTTCACACACTCCCATTTTCCTCATTTACACCCATTCCAGACATCTGGTGTGTTCTATGAACATGTATTATCTTGTTTCCAAGCGGTACGCCGACATAGTATATCCTTTGGAAACTCCTTTCTGTTTATGTACACACAATTTCAACAGATGGTGCGGTCACACCGTCATCCATCTTACTTGACATTACACAGCACATTACACAGCACCCACATTCCAATCCTTGAGGATAGGTCGTACAGGCCCGCTGTTCGCAAACATTTTACGTCTTTTTAAAAAGAAATTCGACACACAAACTTTTTCACTACAACTACTGTACAAAAACATTTCAAACACACACATCAATCTGAAGAAATGGCAGGGGAAGCGGACACTGAAACAAATATGGAGGAATTAGGATTCAACACGGGCTGGTTATGAGGAGAAGATTTGTGAGGGGAAGAAGTGATGGATATTTCGTCAAAACGTCTATTTTCCTGTTCAAGGTTCGGGGATGGTTCACTAGAGAATGGAGAAGCAGGGCAGGTGCTGGTGGGGCAATGATAAACTTTTCCTCTCACACTGTCCTCACAAACTCCGGTAAACTTTGAAAATTGGCATTCAATATGTACATTTTCTCCTCTATCCTCTTTATCCTGTCTTCTTCTTTCTCCTTTGTTGACCTTTCGTCTTTTTTTTCCTGGGCTGTTAAAAAAAAAATACATAAATTGAATGCCTCCAACATACTGGTCACTATTTTGCATATGCAGACCAATGTGTACCATTATTGTCGCTGTCTTCAGACATTTCTCCATGCGGGAAACACTCCTCCAGCCACTCCAAAGTACTAGCCATTTCTGAGTCAAAACAACAGAAAGAAATTATTATTTATGCACTACATACCAAAAAAAAACCTCACGCATATAAAAAAATTATCTGCACTCACTCTTTTGCTGTAATCTCCCTTCGTCCTACTGCGTCCGTCCACTGTCGTTCCAGGCTGCCGAGTTTCTGTGAAGTGATTACGCTGGAGGCATCCTATTTTTTATGGTACCATCCACTTCATTCTACATGCTTATTAAATTTGTTGTTTTCTTTTCCCAGCTTCAGGTTTCCATATTTACTTATTACTACTTATAATATCTTTATGTCCTTCTTCTGCGTTGCACACATTTTGTGTAAGACAATAGTACATTTTCAACTACCCCCCGCCTCTTTCGGTAATGTTCATCCTGTCCAACCCCGTCCGCAAACAGGTGCTCAGTCCGTACCTTTCCAATATCAATCGGGAGGGGGGTCAATTGTGAAAAGGTCAATTGTAATTCGAACAGTTGTAAAACAAACAATTTGTATTAAACCTTTTATTAACTTTATTAAGCAGTCGTAGTGGGCTGCAAGCACGGATATCACCGCCTCTTCACCGTGAGGAGGAGCTCTCGAGCTAGGCAGCCATGCCACTTGGCTGCTCAACAGCACCCCTATCTCTCCTGCATTTGACACCATCAACCACTCCATCCTCATAAAACGGCTCCACAATACCCTAGGTATCTCGAAGCAGGCATTGGCATTGGACTGGCTGACCTCCTTCCTCAATTACCATACCGCCCACGTTATCCTGGGCTCTTTTTCCTCTCCCACCTCTATCTCCACCTGTGGCATCCGCCAGGGCTCCAATGTTTTTCCCTGGCTCTTTAACATCTATCTGGCACCGCTTGCACACGTAATCTCCACCTACGCCCCTTACTTCCAGTGTTATACAGATGGCACACAACTCTTCTTCAAACTTCCTTCTGATCCTCTCCTTACTTCATCCATCATTTCTGCCATCCAGTCCTCGTGTGCCTCCAATGATCTCTGCCTCAATGCCAGCAAGACTGAGATCCTTCCCCTTGGGACTCCTGCTCCCTCTTTCTTCCCCTCACTCTGGCCACCCACTATGGGTTCTACCCCTTCTCCTTCATCTGAAACCAAAAACCTTAGAGTCGTCTTCGACTCCTCTCTTTCCTTCCTCCCTCACATCCAGGACCCTGCCAAGAAGGCCCACTTTTAACTTCACCTCATCAAAGGAATCCTTCCTTTCCTTACTTTTTCCCAGAAGCTCAATTTCTCTAGGGCCCTGCTACTCTCTAGGCTCAGGGTTTATGCAGGACCCATTTATGCTCTGTGCAGTGCCTCGGGCCTCTGCACCTGCTTGCCCAGGCCCACTTCAACCCCTGTACACGACATTCCCCGTGACATTACTAGGTCTGTTAGGATTCAATCTATTGCAGCTACTTTCCTTACAATTTACTGTATGGCAGAATAGGAAACATACTCTACTGCCCATCAAATGAGCCTGATATAATACCATTCAGCCCTCTCCTCTGATGGAAGCTCTTGTGATGCATTAATCCCATTGAGAGAGCAGGAAAATAAATGATTTGAGGATGAAGCTGGACATCAAGAGCAGCACAGAAATATGCTACTATTGCCTTGGCATGACATTAGACACATCTTTGGTAGTGGTGTAAATTCAGCATTGTAATCCCCTTCACTATTCATTTTTTTTTAACTTGTTCCATGGTGCTAACACATGTCAGGGATCATTTTTGAGCACCACCAGCTAAATTCTGATGTGTCTGCTGGACGCCTATAACAATTTTATGAGGGGCTTAGACCTACTGACTCATGTGTATAAATCTGCAGTTTTAGTCTGTCCGCCAAAGGGCACTTCCAAAAAGGCCAAACTGTTGTCTTTTTTGATAGATAGCAAAGACTACTTGGGCACTTCATTTTCCGAGGGCTTCAATGTACATATTGCAAAACAAGCCTCCAGGATGTCACAGAGCAGTGGGGCAGTAACGAGGTTTGCCCCATCTTACAAAGCCCAATTTATACAAATGATGATTCAAGTGTATAAAGCCAAACCCACAGCACTAGCCATGAATGGGGAGAGTATTCGGGGGTCTGGTAATATAGCTCCCTTAACAACAATGTTAAACTATTTTCTGAAACAGATTTTGGGACTCCCCTTATGATCTATGCCTAACGTTACTGTACACAATTAATTGGATTTTGAAGGATGATCTGAGATTGGAACCAGTCAACCTCTCGTTAAGGGTATGGTCAAGTGACATGGCAATACTGACCAAAGAAATGTTGACCCATATGATCGGCATGTCATAAAACAAACTGGGAATAGAGATCTTTAGAAGAAGGCAATTTACCTCCTCCTTTTTCAATGCCAGCGTTTTATCAAAAACAAAGGCTGGTACAATTTTCGTTGACTTACTGCGAAGGCATAATTTGAATAAAGAATGCTTGGGGATGACCAAACCTGCTAATAGAGCTCATATAGTCTTGGTTGACGGTCAGCTGCCCAGTTACTTGACTTAACATGGCCCAAGACAATGAATGATTGGATTCCCATTACTAGAGAAAACTACAATGCCATATGGCTCAACGGATTACTGTGAAGTGGACAGGAAATCTAGCTAGTAACAAAAGTTGGAGGATTTGTAATGCATACAATAATACCTTTTACATCTTATATTGTTCTGCCCATCCTACACAAAATCCCTTCAGCACATCTTAATCCTGTTTCTTGAAAGTGTGAATTTCAGGCAATGCAAACCGGCTCTTTTCTTTTTGCTAAAGGCTGAAACACCACCAAGTGCGTGAGAATGACTGGAATAATCATTTTCTCTCCTCTGATGAGGGTAGAATATCTTTTAAGTGGAATTCCAAAGATTTAACAAGTTATTTATCAACAAAAGAGACTTTTGTTCCTCTGGAACTCACTCTAGCGTAGGTCCATGAAGCAATAGATAGCCAGAGGAGAGGTAAAGCCCCTGAGCCTAGATAGAATTCCAGTGAGCCTGAGATCTGGGTCCCCTTTCCTTCTGCTACTTGTTAACGTCATAACTGGTACAGGAATACCTCCTGCATCATGGAAAATAGCTGCGATCGTCCCAATTTATAAACAAGGAGGATGTGACTCTCCAGGCAATTATCGCCCGATCTCCTTCTCGGAAGCGAGCAGGGAAATGTATGGGAAAGTCCTGGCAACTAGATTGATGGACTGGATAAACAAATCTGGTGTATTAAGGCACAGACAGGCCGGCTTTTGCAAGGGGCTGAGCACAATAGATCATGTTTTCAGATTGAAGCTGATATTAGATAAATATACCCAAATCAAACCTGGTGCAATATACTTATTGTTTATCGATAGTAATGCTGTATTTGTTGGGCTTCGGAGGTGTGAGCTATGGCAATCATTAATGAAAAGGAAAGCACCCCCAACCTTATTAAAAACTTTAATGGAACTGTGTAGCAAAACTAAGGCAGTTGTGAGATCGTGATAGGGAGGAGCCATACCCAGTAGCGGAGGGAGTCAGACAGGAAAGCATCTTGGCCCCCACTCTTTTTAACCTTTTGTTTGATGGGATACTGGAAACTGTACCAGTACAAGCAGCGGATGCTCCACCACTGAGAAAAGAAAAGCTATGTCTGCTAATGTTGGCAGGTGATGCTGTGCTTATCTCTTGCACGGCCTCTGACTTGGTTAAGCTCTTAAAGCAATTTACTACATTTTGTAACCATCAAGGCCTAATAATAAATAAATAAATAAACAATCTTATGAGATGTGCGAAGATACATGGTCCCTACTCAGAGGTACACATTACAATAGAAGAAACTAGGATAAAGAAAGACATTTTATGACTACCTGAGAATTAGAATTTCCCAAAATGATGTCTGGAGTTACCAGACAGATAAAGCCAATTTGACTCCGGAGAAACACTGTAATTGAATTATGCGCTTCTCCAAATCTTTTGGCAATAACATCCTAATCCTGGCCCTAGAATTGTATTGAGCGCAAGCTATTGGAGCGCCAAGTCATGGGGCAGAGAGTTGGGGTCATTGCAGAACGTCCTCAGTGCTGATTAAAGAAAATACATTTCTAAAACAAATGCTCTATGCTCCAGTAAGCACAGCAAATACACCATTACATCTGGAACTCCGCCTTCTAACCATAGACTATCAGATAGCTTTGAAACCATTGTTATATTGGGCACGATTATGGTCGAGTAATACCCTAGATACGTTTAGATAAGACACGATAGATCTTTTTTGGCAATTACAAATATGTTTACTCCCTTGGTTTAGACATAATTAAAATCATTTAGAATTATTAAACCTGGAGGAACTTTGGGTAAATCCCACTAGTACATCAAACAGTCATAGGCAACATGTCACTGACGCATACACCAACTATTGTATGGGGAAACTGTGTAAGCAAATGCATAAAACTATCTCCTGTATATATATTTATTTATCCATCAAGCAGGGTAATTCCTTGGAGGACTACCTTTGTTTAATTGCCAATCAATTGCACAAATAGGGAAAAAGGGACAGAGAAAATTCCTGACACAGGAATCTATTAACTGTACATTCTAAATAGAACTGAAATAAGCCAGATTCATTGTGAGTCATACCAGATACAGCTTTTTTGTGAGACCCCGTCATTTATGCTGGTAAGATAGCTCAGTGGGTTGAGCACTTGCTGGTGTGGTCTGTATGTGATCTGCCCCTCGCAGGTTTGAATTCTGGCAAGGTTGACTCAGCCTTTTTCATTGTTCTGAGGTCGATAAAATCAGCATCAATTTCGATTGGGTAATAATAATTGTATATGAAAAATATTCTATGTAAAACGTTTAGATAAAAGCACTTTGTAAATGAAGTTATTATTCACTGATTACATTATGCTTACTACTGACCCTAGTGAGCAATGATAACAAAAATAAGGGTACATCATTTTTAGGGGGAAACCTACATGGTAAACTGGGTCATTCTTACAAAACAGAAGGGATCTACTTCTCAAAAATATATGATTAAACATAACACACATATGCATACATTGCAAACAGCTTCATAACATATATCTGCAGAAAGCAGCTTCTAATAATCTAACTGAGAATGATACGCCATATTTAGCCGCTGTTAAAAGGCCGATGCATCATTTGATAAGCTGGAGCAAATATATATAGTGCCCATTGCTAACACAGGCAAGGGCTACGCACAGTGAGCAACACTTATAATAGATCCAATTTCTCTGAATACTACCGAAATTAGAAGCTGTTTATAGTTTTAAAAATGATTCTATTCTCAAATAGATCCACCCATTTATCCTTCTACTCACTCAGAAAGATAAGGTAAAGGAACAAGCACAGATTATTCTCTATATGCAATACAATTGCATCAAACTAATCCAGGCTGTAATAGAAGAACAAATGCTCTGCAGATTATAATTAATGTGAGTCGGAGACAGATAGGAACCCCCTCAAAATTCTATCATTCATAACTTTTTATTCAAGTAAAGGCTTTGGCCGAAATTCCAAAAGTTATTAAAGACCTGTGGGCCCCCAGACTTCAAAGTTTCATAAAGATTTGTTAAAGAATAAAAATGTTATTAAGCGTAAAAAAAATCAAAATCAAAAGTACTGCCTACTTCCCATTCATTTTCCCATAGACAAACAAGGTACATTTTTGCCAAAGAGCACAGCCCAAACCACTGGATGGATTTGGACCAGTTCTGAAACAACTTGGCCACGAAGCGTTGACTCGCATGCCATGCATGGTTTGGGGTTATTCCGTGCAGAAGTTATTTAAATATTTGATGAAGAAGGGGGTGCCCCCTTCCCAAAAATAGATAGTGATATTTAGGGGATTTACTCGAAACCAGGTGTTTTTAGAAATGAAACGACCGCCATCTTGTTTTTCTCTCCATGGCTGTAACCAAGGATATGGGAAAAAGAAATGCAGGAAAAAATGTATTTGCAGGTTAAAACCCATGCACATGTCATCAGGCTAGAGGTGGGGGGGAAAGGGGCACCAGAGGGCTACAAGTGAAATTTTAGAGTTGGAGGGGGTCTAGGGATTGAGTTTGTAATACTAAGTATTCCGTAGCCTCAGCAATAGACACAAATAGCAAACATCTGAAAGCAAATTGCGTTACAGAAACAACATATGTTGTGGGGGAAAGGCAGAGGGCAAGGTAGATGAGGGGGCCAGCTGGGGAGTGGGGGGAGCTTTCACAGATGAGTCGGGCACTTGGTGAGTTCTGTGGGGGGCCTTTTTGCCATTGTTCGTAGCTATGTCCGAGTCTACAAAGGAAGCTACAAAGGACTACAGATAACAGCGGGTACGTGTAGTTCTTTTACTGTGGCTATATATTTTGGGGTGTTAGTGTGTCAGTGTTTCATATCTTCTTTGAAAGTTATTTGTATAGCTCTAATGACATTGGGCATGAAAAATCACTGCCCATGGTCAGTGACCTGGTAGATATTTGGGACGCTTTTATTTTGGCTGTGTGTTTTCAGGCTTTTGTATATGTAAGAAATGAGTTTAACAAAATGAAAATGAAAAAGGATCAATCGTATTCTATTGTTATATACCCTTTGCAATGTATTTTAGCTTGTGTGTTCTTACTTATGGTATTATGTTGTGTGGCTGTGGAATGTTTGTTTACGCCTTTTACTTTCCTGCATTACTCTCTGCTTGCTTTATTTTCAGCTACTTTATATAAGTACATGAGTAGTGTTGTACTGTATTGATCTTTTAAGTTCTATTGTAGTATAAAACCTGAAGTGAGGCCCTCTTTTTGACAAATTTCTGTAACCGCGAGTATGATAAAAGACAATGAAATGTAACCGCGGGTATAATAAAAACCTTTTTTTATTTTATTACATTTGTGTATTTGTATGTCATAAGTAGTCATTAAAATTAGTGTTTTGAGGTACACTGGGTGTAGTATTTCAGCACTTCTCAACTGCTGTTTTGATGTTTTGAAGAAACACTGCACTTCCTTAATCAGTTAGGTGTACTCTGTCAGGTCTAAAGAAATTGGTAATGTAGTACTGTATGTTGTTCGGAATCCATAATTTGTTGTGGTCACTCATGAATGCTGAAACTGCTTTATTAACAATTCTCTGGGATTTCTCAATTTTACCATTAAATCTGGTGTCCATCACCATTTTTGCCTCTGAGTCAGTTTGGAAAATATGAAGCTGGTGTGAGGAAATAGTTCCATTACCTTTGCCATTTCTTGTTTGATCATTAAAGTAAGGGACACACCTAATACATTCCTCAAATCATTGCCTCCAAAATGAATTAGCATGATGTCTGGGTGCCCTGTACTTTTCAGACTGAACAATTATGGGAAAACTAAGAACCAATGCATTCCCCACAATCCAAACCATTTTATTGTAAAATCTCTGAAACCTAGGTCTATGTTAATATTTAGTCTCTTACAAAAAGCCAGTTTGAATGTTTAGTAGTTTGTATGAGCAGGGTTTGCATGATGTGTGTGTTTTGTAGTTTCTAATTGGTTGATGATGCTGTTGTAATTGTGTAATTATAGCACCCCCACTGTGCAGCCACGGCTACATGAGGTCAAATAGCCCATTGTGTGTTTGTGGACGTGTAGTAGTCACGGCTATCCGCATTTTGGGGTGGGGTAGTATATTGGATGCATTCAGTGTTTTGGGGGATTGTAAGAGACTAGGGGAGTGGAGAAGGACCATGAGAAGTGGAGGGGGCTGCTAGGCATGTTGGGGACACTTGTTTGGAGTTTGGTGGAGTGCAAATACAATTTTAAATCCGTAATTTTTGCAAATAGCTGTGGCTATCAGCAAACGGCCATGAAGTGCTGTTGTATTACCACATCTATATATATCACGTGCTTAGGCATGTCAACGCTTTTTGTCATTTCATTGGTTTTACCCGTAGACGCAGTTATATTTGTAGCCGCGTCTTTAAACATACATTTTCTGTGCAATAATGATATTGTTATGTGGCTGGATGATACAGTACAGAATATTTGTGTTTGTTATTAGATCCGGCTAGGGGTTGTCTTATTTTATTTGAAGTTTTGAAGGCCGGCTTACTTTGATTTTAGGTTTACAAAAAATGTACGTGTAGCCGCGGATACAAAGCAAGATCTACAGACGCTTCTAATAGCCACAGCCATGAAAGATGCGGTGTAGCGGGAAAATAGATTTCTGTGAGTTTCATTGTTATTGGTTGCTGTTACTTTTCTATTTGGCTTAGCTGTCTGTGATAGGTTGTGGGGAAAATGAGTCATACATTTTAGTAGTTTTATTAGTATATAGTCCTTTTTTTTTGCTATTCATTTTGGAAAGTATAAAAGCCACCATTTGCTGCAGTTTTATCCTTTTGATTCCAGAACTGTCAATGTGCACATGGTAGGAGTGTGGCTGATGTGAAAGTAAGTGTTACTACATTTTTCAATTATTTACGGTTTAGTTGCAGTTTTGAGTGTGTTAGTTATATATAGCACTAGTATCAGTTGGTCATTATGATTTTTTTCATTTGCTTTGATTGTGTGACAAGTATTATTTATATCTTTACGTTTTGGAAATATGGACTTATACATTAGATTTGTAAATTAATGACATTTACATGCAGGGATTTCGTTTTGTATTTATGTTAGTGAGGTTGAAGGTTTGATTGTATTTATTGTCATTTTAATCCACGTTCAGGTATGTAGTACTCTCAGGTCTTTTGAGTGTTTTGTGAAGTAGTTGAATTGATGGTGGTTTGCAAGTTCATTTTATTTATTTTATTTGTTATACTTTATTGTAGTTGCTTTGATTTAATCATCGCAGTGGTCTCTCACTAGATGCGGTACAGTTAACTCCTGTGAAAGGTCAACCTATATTCAAAACACAGTGGAACTGTTGGAGATGGAAGCGGCACATCTGTAGACTGTTCATGAAAAGCCTCCTTTGTTACCTTTTCTAGCATTTCAGATGATTATTTAAATGCAGTGCTGCAGGTGTTTTAAGACTCTGGCTGTTGGTGGCAACACCTTCAATGTGTGGTGGTTGATTTTGTACAACCACTGCTCACAGCTCCAGTGAGGAGGGAAGCTGATACGTAAGTCAAAGATGGTGATGTTGTTGCACTGGTGGATGGGGTGCTACAGACGGAATATTGGAAGGTGCATGGTGTAGAGTTTGGTTGCATAATGCACAAAGTACCTCATCTGCCAATTCTGGAAAAGTGTTCTTAGACTTTAAAGAAGTGCCAACTGTCAGCAGTGGTTTTCATCTTAGTTGTCTATTTCCTTGATAGTGATGGATTCAGAACCAAAATGATAATGTCATCACTGCTGTTACTATCATTCTAATAGTACTAGTGTTTCTACCTGTGTGATTGTTTTCTATCCCATGTTCTCTCTGTTTACTTATCCTACCCTATTCTCTCTTGTTCTCCAAGTTTACTGAACCTTCCCATCCTTTGTCCTGCAACCTCCCAGTATAATGTTCTTTGTTTATTTTCACCCTGTTTATATATCCCCATGTGTTTCTTGTTGTGGTATTTTCTTATGATGTTTGATATTGTTGTATGTGCTTTTTTAATCCAGGTTGGATTTTTTCTCCCGATGACCCAATGATTACTATGTGCAAAGAGAATAACAGTGTTTTATGCATGAATGCTGTATCTTATATGATGCACTGCATACAAAACATGAGGGTTATAAAAATGTGTGTATTAAATGGTGTTTATTAAAGTGTGCATGTGTGTCTTTCAACTGATTATGTTTTTTTTCAGATAGGATATTATTATTATTATTTTAAATAGATGAATAACCGTGGCTTCAATATATTCCAATGGGCTGTTGAATGTTGGAGGCACGGGTACCCACAGCAACAACTGGGGGGGTTTCCTAGAAGGACTTTCGATTGACTATATCCACGGCTATAGCTGTAATGTGCAAAAAGTCCACTCTTTATGTGCTCATTTTTTACTGTTTCTTGTGTAATTCACATTATTCACTAGGTTTATGAAAAGAAACGCATGCAATCTAATAGCCGCGGCTACAATACTTGGGGCGTCATTGGAATTTTTTTAACCACAGCATTACAACATTTTGGGAAAGAAATGTTTAATGTTGAACATTTCTTTAAGGTGTATTGAGTGTGGTGTTTGTAAACAGTTATTGTAACATTTTAAAAAACATTTTATACTTGACTAATACATATATGTGTACATATTTGAAAAAGCTAAATAAATATGCAAACAAAGTTTATTGAAAACAGATTTATGGGTTGTAGGTTTGATTTTTCTTTTAGTTGGAATGCATGATATATCTTCTTCTTTAGCACAATTAACTGGACTTTTACTGTCCATGATTTATCGTACATTTTCAATGTCCTTTTACATTGATTGTACTTCTTTTCTAATATTAATTAATAGTTGTTTTAATTCTGTTAATGAATCCACGATTAGTATCATGGGTTTTGTATGTGGTGCTTCTTGCTTGATTGTTTTTGATACTTGAATGACTTCTTCATCTGTTTGAAAACATTTGAAATATGTTTAAGCAATTGAAGATGCAATACACTAATATTTGTGTTGGTTGTATTCACATTTGATAGTAGGTAGATAAAGTATATCTGTTTGGTAACTATTAGTTGTACCTTGAAATGTGATTTTTAGTCTCATTTTAAATAAATACAAAGAATGGACTTACAAAATCCTGAATGTGGTCTACTCTCTTATGGTTTATTTTCTTCAGCATCTTCTTTTTTAATTTCTTTCTTTGTAGGATAATTGTCCTCCAGCCATTGCATGTAGTTTGTCATTTTACTGTGGTAGAAAGAAATACTGCTTGTCACTTCAGATATTAGAATTAGCAATGGATGAAGTCTACAGGAGGAGAGAAGATGAAATGTGTGTATGTACTTTCTGATTGGTTGTTCATTGTCTGTGTGGTTGGTGGCTGCCAATAGGATGTCAAGTACCTCAGATGCTGTTGAATTGTATTATTTTATTAGGAGTTTTTTCCTTGGTATGATATGATATTGCATTCATAACGCGCCTATACACAAGTGTTTCATGGCGCAAGCCATAGTACATTTTCATTGCTTGAAAGTGAGGTGTAGCTGTAGGAGATTGTAGTACTTTTGGGGCATATTTATTGTTTGATTGGATATTTAAAACATACAGTCAATTTTCGAAGGAGAGGATTTTCATTGTTCAGAAGACTGTGGGGAATTTGAGAATTTTTAGAATGGGGTTCATATTGATGTTGTGGGCATAGATGATGTGTTCTCAAAGCATGTTAGTTTGGTTCTATGCTATTGTTTTAGATGGAGTTATGTTATGTTATTTGACATTTATATAGCGCTCTGTATATCACAGGTATGACCTCAACGCGCTGGTAGGGTGAATGCCCTCTGAACCGTAGTCCAGGTCATTTGGGAGAGTAGGATGTCGTAGGGTGCTTGGGTGCACCAGTCATGTGTGCAGCTGATGTAATTGCCTGATGGGAGCTGCATCCTAGCATTAGGTTTGGTGGTATTGATATCGGTACAATGTGTGCAGTCAGGTGGGTGGACACCAAGACTGGGATCTGGCTGTGTTAGGCCGGTAGGATGCTTATGTGTGCAGCTAGGCCGGTTTGTCGTGGGATATAGCTGCGTTTTATTACAGTGATGAGGTATTCATGGGGTAATGTTCGTATGTGAGCAGAAAGGCCGAATTGATGAGTAGCTGCACTCTAATTGTGTGAAAGTGTAGAGTAAAATTAAGCAGAGCGATATGGGCGGAGAGTGTTTGCGTGGAGTTATGATCTAAGGAGATCGATATTCTGCATTTCAGGCATGTGGTTGCTTAATAGCTAATTAATAGGCGTATTCTGTGATGACATTGTTCGGGATCTCATTGAGCATTAGTCTTTGGGTTGCTAGGGTTCAATCACTTCAGAAGGTAGTGGTTGGTATTAGGCAAAGAGCCTCGTTTTTAGAGCTTTGTGGACCATCATATAGTCTCTGGTGTGTCTCTCTGGTGTGTCGAACAATAGGGGGAAGCGAGTTCCAGAGTTGGGGACAAGATTGAGAAGGTGGATCCTCTGGCCCTCACAGTGTTAGAGCTTGGAATTACTAGAAGGAGGGCAGTGCTTGGTCTTAGGGAGCGGGATGGGAGGTATGGTTTTATCTTTTCTTGTAGGTATAATGGGCCGGCCTTGTGCACTGCTCGGTGAGTGATGCATAGGGTCTTGAAGGTGGCCCTTCGTCCGACTAGGAGATTGTGGAGGGTTTGTAGTGCTGGTGAGATGTGGTCTCTTTGACCCAGGCGAAGGAGCAGGTTTGCAGTAGGGTTTTTGGTTCTTTGGAGTTTGCCGAGTTCGTATGCCGGGGCTCCTAGGTAAGGGAGTTGGCATAGTCCAGTCTCAACATCACAATAGACATGACTGCGGCAAGCCTGTTCAGGTAAGAGAGGTAAGGAAAAATGCATCTGAGAAGATTGAGGTGGTATGACAGTATTTTGACATGTTGTTGATCTGACGGGAGAGGGCCAGGCCTGAGTCGATAGTGCAGCTTAGCCGAGGGATGGAGGCCATGAAAGAGGATGTGATAGAAGGGCAGTATTGCTACACACCATGATTTCAGTTTTAACAGGGTTCAAAAGGAGGTGGTTTATTATCATCCATCGATCAATATCGCAGAGACAGGCTTCAAGGTCGGAAAGGAGGTTGGTGTCTGACTTGTGAATTCTTAGGATATTTTGTGTATCATCAGCTTATTTGTAACAGGAGATGTTGTGCATGCGCATGATTCCTGGTAGAGTGGTCATATAGAGGTTGAACGGGAGAGCAGACAGGCATGCGACTTGGGGCGCTCCAATGCTCACCGAGTGAGCAGTTGAGACATAACGGGAGAGGAGCGTTATTTGTTTCCTGATGCTGTGGAAGGAGGCAATTCATTTGAGAGCACTGCCTCAGATTCCTTCGGGGTGAAGGCGGTCAAGGAAGATTGAATGGTTAACCATGTCAAAGCTGCAGAGAGATCGAGGAGAATCAATGCTGCGCAGCCTTGAGAGTCAGCAGTGACCTTGAGATCATCCCACATTGATATCAAAGTGGTTTCAGTTGCATGTTGTGGTCTGAAGCCTGATTGCGCGGGGTCGAGGAGGCAGTTTGATTCTACAAAAGAGTTGAGCTGGGAGTATGCAGTCCGGTCAATGAGTTTCGCAAGAAATCTGGTGTTGGAGATTGGTCTGTAATTCTTGGGGTCAAGCGGGTGAAAGGATGCCTTTTTTGGAAGAGGCTTGGTGTGCGCTATTTTGAAGGCATCAGGGAAGATGCCAGAGGTGAGGGATTTGTTTAGAATGGCTCTGGCATGTTCTCCTGTGCAGGTAGACAAGAATATTTCTTTCAGGCCAGAGGCTGGGCAGGGGTCGAGGGGCGACCCGGATGGTTTGCTGGCTGATAGTAGGTCAAGGAACTTGTCTCTGGAGATGGATTTGAAGGGGTTTAAGGTAGGGAAATTGGGCGTCGGGGCAATGGGATCAGGAGGGGTTGGTGATGGGGGGATGACAATTTGGTGTTAAGGGATGTCGTCCTGTCAAGAGCAGTGTTATAGAAGTGTAGGGAGAGGGAGTCGCAGAGTGATTGTGTGGGGGTGGATTAGGGAGAGGAGCAAGTGGGTTTGACGAATTCTGATATGATCATGTGGAGTTCTTTGCTGTGGTTGCCACAGTTGAGAATTTGTTTATTGTAGTAGGCTTTTTTGGCCTTTCGGATTTCAGCTTTGTAGTTACGGTGGTGCAGGGCGACCATGGATCTGCTGATAGCGGTTTTACATGCTCACTATTTGCGTTCAAGGGAGTTATTTTGTTTTTTGGCATTCCTCAGGAGGGACGTGAACCATTTGGGGGTCGGTCCATTGCGTGAGGAAGCGGGACGTGAGAGGAATTAGTGAGTCATTAAGCCAGGAGTCGAAGGAGTCGATGGTTAAGGCTCTATTGGGGGGAGCGTTGCAGGGGGGTGAAGGAGCAGGGCTTCGGCTAGGTCAGGAAGGATCTTATTCCATCATTTGAGATCCCAGGGGGTGTCAGGGAAGCGGTAGGAGGAGGGCCAGGGGTGGGGATAGAGAAAGGGATGGCATAGTGGTCGGTCCAGATGAGTTGTTTCAGACGGGATTAGTAAACCAGGTCATGGGAGCTGGAAATTGCATTAAGGGTGTGCCCACCCGAGTGGGTTGGACCAGTTGTATGATGGGAGAGGTTGAGCGCATCAAGACTGTCAACCAGCGGATGAGTCATGGGGTTAGTGGGGATATCGAACCAAATATTAAAGTCTCCTAGAAGTGTAAGAGATGGGTGCTTTACTTGAATGGTAGCTATTGAATCACAAAGGTTGTTGATGAAATGTCTGTCATATTCAGGGGGACTGTAGAGGAGGAGGAAGCTGTGGATGAAGATCGGTGGTAGAGATAGTATTACTAGAAGGGATTCACAGGAGGCAGTGCATGTCTGGGATTCGATGAGTGAGACTGAGAAATAACGATTGTAGAGGACTGCCACTCTGCCACCTCTGGAGGGTCTATTGTTGACCATGAGCGAGTAGCCAGGGGGGAAGGCTTTGTGTGCTACAGGGGCAAAGTCATCGGAGAACCAGGATTCGGTGATAAAAATGAGGTCCTTCTTGTCAGAGGATAGGAGGTCAAAAATGCAATGTCTGTTTCTTGCTACCGAGCAGGCGTTAAAGAGGATGCAAGTGACTATGTGAGGAGATGTGAGTTTCATGGAGCTCATCAGAGTGAGGGCTAGAGGGACATGGCTGCATGGTGGGGTGGTGGGTGTCGTAGGAACATTCGGGGGTGTTGAGACAGGTTGAGGAGGGGTACGTGAGGAGTTGAGTGCCTGAGAGTCTGTTGAGAGGGTTATGTCAATGGGGACGGGAAGAGTACGCGGCAGAGGTAGGAATGCGAGAGACGAGGGGTGTGTCAAAGGGGGTTGGGAGGGTGGTGAATGGGTTAGATGGTGTGACAGGGTTTAGTTGGGCAGATTTTGGAATGAGTCTGGGGCGAAGGGGGTTAGGTGTACAGGGTGAGAATTCAAGAGAAAGAGGGTGGAAACTGGAGGAAGGGACAGGGGAGTGCAGTGGGCTAGGGGAGGGAGAGGCTGGAAGGGTGGGCTGAGGCAGAAGTGGTGAGGAGTAGAAGGTCGAGGGAGAGAACCAGTTACATTTTCTACATTTCGTGGATTTTGGTGCCATAGGGGTGTGTCATGATTCCTGCCCCTCATGTCCCCTGCCCTCCAAGATGTCAGGCTGGAGCCAGGCCACGATCACCTACATGGCCCTCAAGGGCCTCTCCATCCCTCCAAAGACCCACTTGGAGTCACACTTAGCGCTTGTGGCACCACACTCACTCACTCCCATAGGATAACATTGGGGATTGGACTTGTAGTGTATTGATGTGGACAAGATGGATGCCCCCACATATTTCGGTTCCCAGAACTGTGTGTGCAGTCTAGTCTTTTGGGTGTGGTTCAGCCCAGAGACACCTGGGATACCCAGAGACTATTTAAGCCATGCCCAGGCTGAGAAACATGCTTTGTGTTTTCTGCACCTGCAGCCTGACACTCACCGTGTTCGGATCGGTCTCCAGTAGGCCTGCATCTTTCTTCTGCGCTCAGCTCCTGCAAGAACAAGAACACTGTTAGGAACAGCCTTACCTTGCGGCACTTCTGCCCATCATTCATCGCTCCTTCTGTTCTGGGGGCATCTTCGGCGGTGTCATTCCCATCCCCGCACGCTCTCTTCTCAAGGAAAAGGGAAAATAACAGAAAAAGGCATTAGTAAGCATTCAGCAAATCTTTGCTTATTTTTTAAAGACTGTAAGAGCTTCAAACGCTTACCTGAATCCCAGCCGCTCTGGGGGAACTCTGTCTCTGGAACTTCTCATCCATCTGCAAGAGGGAATAGACACACCAGGTTAGCGTGGAAACATCTAGAGGCGCTGCATACCGCGCTTACTCACTGCATTTCTTCTTCATAACCGGCATCCACGCTGAGAACGTTGCGGCACCTAAAAGACACAGAAAAAGAACTCAGTTCAATACAAATACGAAAGGGTCGCATCGCGCTCTCACCTTCAGCCCTACTCATCTCAGCAGCACGTCGCCATCCCCGGACGCCGGCCATCATCTAAGGAAGGAAAGGAACGAAGTTAGAGAACTGTTCAAAAGACTCATTATACTTACCCGTGGGACTCTTGCCAGTGAAGTAACTAGGCAGCAACGAGCCTGCATCAATCAACGCGCCCCTGCGCTGAAGGCAGGACGGAGAGCACACTTTCCAAGAAAACAAGGTCAGCTGTGGATCAAAGGGAGGGGTTAGACCCCGGGGAAGAAGGGGTTCAAGCACACAGAGACAATAGGGAGTTAAACTCTACCAATCCTTTGTTTCAGGCCCAGTCTCCAGTCGAGTAGACTCCAGGGAAGGGTTCGAGGTCGTAAGAGGTCGGAACAGGCTGAGTGACGTCCCCGTGGATACCAGGTGAGCGTTACAGAACACAAAGCCTCACATCAAAATCCACTTGGGCGTCATGGAAACGTCAGATACGGACCAGTTAGCCCACATGTTGGGGCAGCTACGTTCCGAAGTACATGCAGCCAGACAGGAGACCAACACCCTGAGGAGAGAGCAGATAGTATCCAAAGAACGCACTGATGATTTAAGCTGGCAACTTCTCCAGTCACAAGCAGGGCATGCGCCATTGCCGGGAAGCATGCCCTCAATGCCAGCACCATCAGCCAATCCCGTTCCGATAACCCTTCCTGGGGCAGTTCCCTTGGCCCCGCCGACCGTTTTACGGGGGATCCCAAGAGGTTTGCAATGTTCATGAACCAGTGCCGCCTGCACTTCCTTTGTAGACCAGGGGCCTGTCCGAATGACCAATCACGGGTCGCTTTTGTGCTATCCTACCTGAGTGGTAGCACCGCCGACTGGTCTGTACCCTTTGTTGTCCAAAACAATCCTTTGCTGCATGACTTCAGGGGCTTTCAGCAGGAGATGGAAAAGCTGTTCGCCCGTCGTACTCATGGGTAGACATTAGACAACGAACTTCTGTCCCTACACCAAGGGAATCAAGACCTATTAACATACATAGCCACGTTCAATAGACTTGTAGTTGAAGCAGAATGACCAGTGGAGAAGAGAACCACGTTATTTCATCAGGGGTTGCGGGGGGAGCTCAAGGATGGCTCGCACAAGTAGTGAACCCCCGAAAGACTGCTCAGAATTCATTGACCTTGTTGTTCAACTGGATCATAGGTTGCAGAACCGAAGAGCAGCAGATCGAACCAGACCGGACCCTCGCCCTATGTATGTGCATTCAAAGGACAATATTGCCCGCACAACGGAAGGTTCAAGAGAACCAATGCAAATCGGGGGGGGTCAGATCCCCCTTGACTAAAGCAGAAAGGGATAAAAGGAGACAGCAGCAGTTATGTCTGTACTGTGGAAGGCCAGGTCATTTCCTTAAAGAGTGCCCTGTGAAGCCACCGAGGAGGACGGTAGGGGCCACGGACAAGGAAGATACCATCAAGGAATTGGAAAACCCCCCAGCCCGGCAAGTGTAGGGGTCCACTTGTCGAGCAAAGAAAGTGAACTACAGTCCTCCCCTTTTGTGGTCTTGATCAATCACCAACAACCATCTCGGATGCACGCAGTAAGAGCGTACATTGACAGTGGAGCCGTTGGGAATTACATCGACCAGGTTCTTGCGGCAAAGATGGGGCTTCCGTTACGCCCTAAATCAACCACCGACACTGTTACCACTGTCGACGGCACGGAAATAGCTTCTGGTCCAGTATCCCAATGCACTGCAGCTTTAACCCTTCTGTGCCAGGATGGACACCAAGAATGTATCATTTTCGACCTCATTAAGGCACCACAGTTCCGGTTGATTTTGGGAATGCCATGGTTGGTAGCTCACAATCCTCGAATCGATTGTTGAGCAAAAGAATTGGCCTTTCCCGAGACTTGCGCCCACACATGTTATAGCCAAGAGAAACAACCAATAGACACTAGAACCTCCAACACTTACAACTGTGGCAATCGGCACTCTACCAAGTAAATACCAGGACTTTCAAGATGTCTTTCAGAAAGAACAGGCTAATACCCTGCCACCACATAGACCATACGATTGCCAAATCGACCTGATACCTGGCGCACAAATCCCTTGTGGGTGAATTTATACACTCAAGGAACCAGAAAACCAGTACCAGAAGGCCTATCTTGACCAATACATGGCCAATGGGTTCATCCGTCCCTCGAAGTCTCTAGGAGCCAGTCCTCTATTCTTTGTACCGAAAAAGGAGGGGGACTTGAGAATGTGCATCGACTATCGCGCACTGAACCAGATTACCGTAAAAAACCACTACCCCCTGCCACTGATCCCTGAATTGCTTGATCAAATCAAAGATGCCCAAATCTACACAAAACTAGACCTGAGGGGGGCATATCACCTTGTTCATGTAAAACAGGGGGACGAACGGAAAACCGCTTTTCGCACCAAATACGGCTTGCACTAATATCAAGTAATGCACTTTGGCCTTTGCAACGCGCCTGCAGCATTTCAGTACTTCTTGAACGATGTCTTACGGGAATTGATTGATGTCTGTGCTCTAGTGTACATTGGCGATATTCTAGTATATTCTGCATCAAAGCAGAACCACGTTAAACACGTCTGATCCGTATTGGAGAAACGCCGTCAACACCAGCTCTACGCCAAGCTCAGAAAGTGCTCATTCCACATCTCCGAGGTGGAATTCCTGGGCTTTATTCTCAGCCCGAATGGAATCTGAATGGATGTACACAAGGTAGATGCTATCCTGAACTGGCCATCCCCAAATTCATTCAAGGGGGTTCAAAGTATGCTGGGTTTTGCAAACTTCTACCGCTGGTTCATCTCAGGATTTTCGCAAATCATGCATCCCATCACGTCATTGCTAAGGAAAAGCAACAAAAAGTTCCAGTGAACAACAGAAGCCGAGGAAGCTTTCCAGGAACTCTAAGCAAGATTCACATGTGCCCCAATTTTACGCCACTCTCGCCCTGATCTCCCATACCTAGTGGAAACGGATGCCTCAAGCATGGCTATGGGAGCCGTCTTCTCACAAAAGGACCCCGAAACGGGCCAGTTACACCCTGTTGCCTTCTGGTCGCGTAAATTCACACCCCCTGAACTCAATTATGCTATCACAGACAAAGAACTCCTGGCCATTAAGTCAGCCTTTAAGGCATGGCGGCACTACCTCTTGGGCGCCAGACACACAATCACCGTAATAACTGACCACTGGAACCTCCAGTACCTAAAAACGGCAAAGGCCCAATCCTCACGACAACTACGTTGGGCTCTTTTTTTTTCTGAATATGACTACGTGATTACATTTCCACCAGGGGTGAAAAACGGGAAGGCCGATGCCCTTTCCCGTATGGGGTGGAAGAGCATGGGTATCAGACCCCTGACCCAATAGCAATCATCCCGAGTGACAAGCTCCTAGGAATCAAAGCAACCATAACTCAGAAAGAATTACATGAAGAAATCCAAAACCTGATGAGTCCGAAGCAATTACAAGCGCGGAGTGCACAAGGAGAACATTACATGATAAAAGATCAGTTGCCCTACTTCAGGAATCATTTATTCTTACCAAACCAAGAACTACGAGAACAAGTCATGTCCGGTTATCATGATTCCTTGATCGAGGGCCACCCCGGAATCGCTAAAACCCTAGCCAAGATAAAATGAAATTATTGGTGGCCCACATGGCGTAAAGACATTATCCAATTCATCCTATCTTGCGGAATGTGTGCTCAAAACAAGTCATCCAAGCAGAAACCGGCTGGGCTATTAAAACCATTGGAAATCCCACCAGCACCCTGGCACACGTTGTCCCTTGATTTTATTACTGACTTACCACCCAGTCAAGGGTTTAACACTATTCTTGTGGTCGTGGACCTATTTTCCAAAATGGCACATTTTATTCCTCTTAAGGGGCTCCAAAATGCTTCCGCTCTGGCGAAGGTATTTCTTGAAGGCATCGTACGGCTCCATGGGTTTCCTTCAGTTTTGGTCTCAGACCGAGGTACTCAATTCGTATCTAACTTCTGGAGAATATGCTGCTCTATGGCCCAGATCGACATCTGGCTATCCACCAGTCACCATCCCAAACGGATGGTCAAACTGAAAGGACAAATCAGACACTCGAGCAGTATCTGCGTTGCATGTTACACCAAGCTGAAGGAAGCTGGTTCAACCTATTATGGATAGCTGAATATGCTTATAATTCCCTACACACCAGCACTGGGCAGACACCCTTTTATACCATGTATGGCAGGCACCCACATACTTCTGAGTTGGACGTTCCTACAACCCTGGAAATGCCAGCAGTCAAAACCTTGCACACAACCATTTCTCAAACCTTTAAAAGGGCAGCTGAACACCTACTTCAAGCTAAGAATCGCCAAAAGAAGTTTGCTGATCAACACCGAGCAAAGGCCCCCCAACTACCAAGTGGGAGACAAAGTCTGGCTGGCGTCTAAACACATGTCCATTAAAGTAACCCAAACTTTCCGTCCAAGATATCTGGGTCCATTCATCGTCACCTCCGTGATAACTCCTGTGGCGGTTAGACTAGCTTTGCCGTCAAACATGCAGATTCATCCTGTGTTCCACGTTTCTCTCCTTAAACCTGTTCAACCTGTGACCTGGGTAGCGACGCCACCGCAGCCAGTAGTAGTCGCTGGGGAGCCAGAATTCGAAGTCAAGGACATCCTGGATTCAAAGTACATCAGACCCAAATTATACTACCTAGTAGACTGGAAGGGGTATGGTCCACAAGACAGGACATGGGAACCTTGTGAGTACATCCATGCAGCTCGCTTGCTTAGACGATTTCATCAAAACCATCCAAACAAACCAGGACCAGACAGAAGTGCCACCCTGAGAGGGGCCTTGTGGAGGAGTGCTGTCATGATTCCTGCCCCTCATGTCCCCAGCCCTCCAAGATGTCAGGCTGGAGCCAGGCCACGATCACCTACATGGCCCTCAAGAGCCTCTCCATCCCTCCAAAGACCCACTTGGAGTCAGACTTGGCGCTTGTGGCACCACACTCACTCACTCCCATATGATAACATTGGGGATTGAACTTGTAGTGCATTGATGCTGACAAGATGGATGCCCCCACATATTTCGGTTCCCAGAACTGCATGTGCAGTCTAGTCTTTTGGGTGTGGTTCAGCCCAGAGACACCTGGGATACCCAGAGACTATTTAAGCCACGCCCAGGCTGAGAAACATGCTTTGTGTTTAATGCACCTGCAGCCTGACACTCACCGTGTTCGGATCGGTCTCCAGTAGGCCTGCATCTTTCTTCTGCGCTCAGCTCCTGCAAGAACAAGAACACTGTTAGGAACAGCCTTACCTTGCGGCGCTTCTGCCCATCATTCATCGCTCCTTCTGTTCTGCGGGCATCTTCGGCGGTGTCATTCCCATCCCGGCATGCCGCTTCCTAAGGAAAAAGGAAAAGAACAGAAAAAAGGCATTAGTAAGCATTCAGCAAATCTTCACTTATTTTTTAAAGACTGTACGAGCTTCAAACGCTTACCTGAATCCCAGCCGCTCTGGGGGAACTCTGTCTTCGGAACTTCTCATCCATCTACAAGAGGGAAAAGACACTCCAGGTTAGCATGGAAACATCTAGAGGTGCAGCATACCGCGTTTACTCACCGCATTTCTTCTTCATAACCGGCATCCATGCTGAAAACATTGCGGCACCTAAAAGACACAGAAAAAGAACTCAGTTCAATACAAATACGAAAGGGTTGCATCGCGCTCTCACTCACCTTCAGCGCTACTCATCTCAGCAGCACGTCGCCATCCCCGGACGCCGGCCATCATCTAAGGAAGGAAAGGAACGAAGTTAGAGAACTGTTCAAAAGACTTATTATACTTACCTGTCGGACTCTTGCCAGTGAAGTAACTAGGCAGCAACGAGCCTGCATCAATCAATGCGCCCCTGCGCTGAAAGCAGGACGGAGAGCACCCTTTCCAAGAAAACAAGGTGAGCTGTGGATCAAAGGGAGGGGTTGGACCCCGGGGAAGAAGGGGTTGAAGCACACAGAGACAATAGGGAGTTAAACTCTACCAATCCTGTGTTTCATGCCCAGTCTCCAGTCGAGTAGACTCCAGGGAAGGGTCGAGGTTGTAAGCGGTCAGAACAGGCTGAGTGACGTCCCCATGGATACCAGGTGAGCGTTACAGGGTGTGAGAGAGGGTGGGGGGTTAAAGGGGAAAGGAGATGAGGCTACCGTTCTAGCAAGGGTGTGACACGCTACATTCAGAGAGGGGAAGGGATATGAAGAGGGTGGTTTGTTGGCAGGGGTTGAATAGGATTATGGGGGTTCGAGGGGTTGGTATGGGACATTGATCGAGGGGGTGGTGAGTTCCCCAGTGGGCTAAGGGGGAGGGAGTGGGTGGCATGGGAGGTTGGTAGAGAGGGGGAAGTTCCTCAGAGGGTACAAGGATGGAGTGGAAGTAGAGGTGGGTTCACGCTGTTTTGAGCACCAGAGGGCTCCCCTGGCTTTGGAGGAGGGCGTAGATAGAGGGTGTGGTGTATGGGCGGGAGGTATTAGGGTGTTCTCAATAGATGTCAGAGGCAGAGTAAGAATCAATGTGTTAGGGTGGGATGGGGAGAGGGGATTGAGTGCTTATGGGGGCAGTTGTTTGGCATGTCAGAGTGCTCCTATGATCTTAGAGTTGGTCGAGGGATGATGGTAGGAGAGAGGGCGGGCAGCGTCTGGGTGTATTGATGTACATGGGGAGTGGATGACTTTTGCAATCAGATGGGGAATTGAGGGGGATTGTGAAGTTGGCTGCAAGAGCACGCGCCATGCGCCGCGATGGGGAAGGAATGGGGGTGGGTGCGGTGCAGGAAGGTTAGGGATCGGGATGGGTAGGCGAGGGGGTATGTCATGAGTTGGGATTTCCATCCTAGGGGAGGTCAGTGCAGTACCTAGGGGTTGATGAACTAGTAACAGTAGATGTATAGGCCTAAGATTTACAATCTGCGTCTAGATTCTGGTCGCCGGGGCAGTGGGAGAGGGCCAAAGAGGGTAGTGGTTGGGGTTCTAAGTCAGCGGCAGAGGAATCTAAATCACAGAAATATCACAGTTTGCACTTTCTAGATGCAGATTAGGCAAAAAGGAGTAATTCCAAGTGAGCAGCGCAAGCAAATAGATTATAGTACTATCTAAGGGGGCACCCTCCTGATGCAAATCAAGCTACTAAGAACAATTTCTAAGTCACAGAGGGTACTTTCTAGGTGAGAATCAATACAGCAAGAGCAATTTCTAAGAGTGTGAACAAATAAATCACAGATAGATCTCAGGGGGCACTTCTAGATGTGAATTAAGCTAACAGGTACAATTCTAAGTGTGTGGGACAGGCAGAGTGAAACACAGTGATATCCCAGGGACACTTTTTAGATGTGAATCAGGCCAACAGGAACAATTCTAATACATAAACGGCACCTTCTATATGAGAATCAATGGAGCAAGAGAAAATCTGTAAGTGTGTGGAACAAAATAAATCACAGTTATATCTCGGAGGGTACTTCTAGATGTGGATGAGGTTAACAGGAACAATTTCTAAGTGTGTGGGACAGGCAGAATGGAACACAGTAATAGCTCAGGTAGAATAAAACACAGTAATAGCTCAGGGGGCCCTTTCTAGATGCCAATCAGGCTAACTGGAACAATTCTAAGTCACAGAGGGCCCTTTCTAGATGAGAATCAATGCAGCAAGAGCACATTTCTAAGTGAGTGGAACAAAAATAAATCACAGCAATATCACCCCCTTAGAACAATTTCTATTTGTGTGTGACAGGCAGAATAAAACACAGTAATATCTCAGGGGCCACAATCTAGTTGTGAAACAGGCTAACTGGATCAATTTCTAAGTGTGTGGGACAGGCAGTATGTGACACTGTAATAACAAATGCAGAATACAACACAGTAAAAGCTAAGAGGGCACTTTCTAGATGCGAATCAGGCTAACAAATGCAAAGTTTATGCTGCAATTGTGGAGAGATATTTTTGACAGGTAGTGCAGGTTTTTTTCTCTTCAGGAAAAGAAAATGAATTAATGATCTAAAGAAAGAGCACAGAGATATGTTCCAAGATTTATTTTTTTGTTTGCTTTAGAGGTGGAGAGTATTTCTTTGATTGAAAATATATTGTTTGGTTATATATTGGTAAAAGAACACAAGGGCTCTTTTAAGAGCCACCCAGAAATGCCCTGTCAGATAGATTATAGCCGTGGTTACCACTAAATCAATCAGACGTCGTGTATTTTTGCCGGGTGTAGCCGCGTCTATGACTATCGCCTTAGTGGAGATTCCAATTTCTGTGCATTGATCAAGTTGTTGCATCGATTTTACATTACATCATTTTTTTCTGATTCTATGCCCTCATGTGTACCTTTATGTTGTTTCAATTGATATACTTTGTCAATATGGCTTTTTGAATCTGTTAATATTTTAAGGGTAGCTATGACTGCTGGTGGTTGACTATATCCACGGCTATGAACACTCCAATCTTACATCGTACTTTGTGGCAGGCTTTGGTAACCGCTGGTATGAACCCGTTGGTTGTACCCACGATTATACATGTCTGTATTTTGGTGCAGTGATCATATTTTAGGTGTGCAGTCATAATGTCGACAGTCAAAATGTCGACAGTCAAAATGTCGACAAATAAATGTCGAAAAACAATAATGTCGACAAACAAAAATGTCGACATTTTTCGATATTTTTTCGAAATTGTGTAATTAGTGTAAGAATAAATAAATAAATAAATATATGATAGATTGTGTTGAGTATGAGGGGTGGGAGGGTGGTTGGAGGGGGTGTGGGGGGGTGGCAGGGGGGTGTTGGGTGAGGGGGGGTTGGGGGGGGACCCCCCCAATAGTAAATGATACTCTTTTTTGTTATTTATTTATTGAAAAAATAAATAAATAAATAAATATATAATTAGAATGTGTTGAGTATGAGGGGTGGGAGGGTGGTAGTGGGGGGTGTGGGGGGGGTGTTGGGTGAGGGGGGGTGGGGGGGGACCACCCCCCAATAGTAAATGATACTCTTTTTTGTTATTTATTTATTGAATAAATAAATAAATATATAATTAGGATGTGTTGAGTATGAGGGGTGGGAGGGTGGTGGTGGGGGTGTGGGGGGGTTGCAGGAGGGTGTTGGGTGAGGTGTTGATAGTTTTAAGGGTTTATAGTCATAATGTCAAAAAAAAAAATGTCGACATTTTTTTTTCGAAAAAATGACTTTTTACATTATAAGTATAGGATGTCGACATTATTATTTTCGACATTTTTTTTCGACATCTTTGTCTGTCGACATTTTTTTTCGACATTATGACTATAAACCCATATTTTATTATGGATGCTTCAGCACAGATTTGTAGATGTGTTTTCTGTTTGGATGTTCGTACCTGAAGGCTAGTGTGAATTGATTTTGAAACCTTTGTAATTTGTGTTTTTAAGCACATTTGAAAAATTATGTGTAGCCACGTCTATAGTTGGGGTTTCGTTGTGGTTATAGCCGTAGTTATGTAATATGTAATTTGGCAAATTAGGGGGAATGTATTTTTTATATATAGTGTGTAAATGATGTACATGATGTATATAGTATTCTTTGGAAGAATTGTGTTGGGGTTTATTGAATGACATGGGTTGTAATAAAAATGTGTTGGGGGTTTAATTTGTTTGCTTTCTACAGTCCTCTTTTTGTGCTATTGATTTATGAAAGCTATGAAAGTAAACTTTTGGGTGCACTTTTCACATTCTGGTTCCAGAATTCAGAGTGCACACATGTTCTGTGTTGGCTATTGTAGAGCTCCATTCTTTAATTGGAACAGCTGAAGGTGAGTGGTAGCGTTTTTTCATATATTTTATGTACATTTTGAATTGTATTTCTAAGATAAAGGAGATAAGTTTAGGTGTCAGATTTAGTCAAGTTTATAAGTATTGGTTGGCAAGTAGGGTTTCCATATTTTACTTCAGTATTTTTAGGAGAGTGATGAAGCCGTATGACATTTTATACAATGCCAATGTGTGACAAAAACTATATTTCATAATAAAGGTTGTTTCTCATTGACATTGGAAGATGTGATATGAATGTGGGTGTATAAGAAGCCCTAGTGTGAACCAAGTAGTATAACTCTACCTTTGACCAATTTTGTACTGTCTTCGAATTGTGTTTGAATGTGCTTTAAAATTAAGATGTTTTATGAGGCAGTGCACCTGGTGAATGCAAACGTGCTAGTCTTTTAGAAATGCTAATCAACAACTATATTTGGCAGTTTCACAAATTGTTTGGAAATGATGTGCTTTGGAAGGGCAGGATTCTATTTGGGTTTCATGATATATAATGCAATATGTTGTTAAGCAATGCACAGATATAGGGAGATGTCAAATGAATGTGGGTGCATAGTAGGATGGGGGAATCAGTGTTACTGATGAGGATTGCTAAAATAGCTTTCTGAGGCTGGCCAGGGCGCTTGGATATCGGAGGACATACTGCTGATATTTGTTGAGTAGTAGTGATTAATTTGTAGGTGAAATGTAGCATAGTGGGTTAGGCCGTTGGACCTATAATGGTTGAATAAGTGGTTACATGTTATTTGATGAGGATGACTGATTAATGGGTAGTAGGAGGATGATGGTTGTGACAGGGCACAGTTAAGTGACTAGCAGTAAACTGAATGCCGTCTGTCTGGAGTTGTTGTTCAGTTCTTAAGGAGAGGCTTGTAAAGTGTGAAAACTGGAGCTGGGTGGAGCAGGTAAATTTGCAGTGCATTATCTTGCAGCTTTTTTCTGTTATTACCTTCACATGAATTGAGGACAAACTACAGATGCATGAATTGTTGGTTGGTACATCAAAGCAAAAATGTTTTAGACATTATCTTGCAACACCTTTATGAGTGTGAATGAAGGCATAATGTAAATGTATGTCATATTGTTTTAAGTGAGCATTTCTTCTCTTTAGAAGTTGTTTGGGAATAGTAGTCTGAAGTTATGATTAGAGTATGTGAGGTTTTATTGACAAAATGTATAGTGGTATGGGGAAAACTGTATTATTCATGAGGTTTGGTAGGGTAGATTTGTGGGACTGCCCAGGGCACTTGGCCATGAAAAGCCTAGCCAGAGTGGGGATGGGCAGTGGTGGGAGGATATTCATGCTGATATATTTTGTTGAGTAGCAGCAGTAGTTATTAGTTTGTAGGTGAAAGGCAGATATTGAGGCAGGTCATTGGCGCATGATGCTTAAATAGGTGGAAACAGGTGATGTGGTTCATTTTGCATGTTTTCTGATGAGGATGGCCAAGGAGGACTAATTAAGTGGGTGTTGGGAGAAACAAAGGTGTGGCAAGGCCCAGTTATGTGACCAGGAGTATACTTAATTCAGTGTGTGTGGAGCTGATCTACAGTTTTTAAGGTGTGAAAACTGGAGCTGGGTGGAGCAACAAGGTGGCAGTGCATTATCTTGGAGCTATATTCTCTATCACGTTACTTATGAATTGAAGACACACCAGAGATGAATGTACAGTTGGTTGGTGTATGAAAGTAAAGATTTGTTACACATTGTTTTGCAACACCTTTATGAATGTGAATGAAGAATTGCTAGTCATTTTTGTAATGTTGTTTCCAGTGAACATTTCTTCTATTTAGAAGTGGTTTGGAAATTGTACTCTGAGGTTATGTGTATAGTATGCAAGGTATTATGAAAGTCTTTTGGTGTTTCTGGGAAAATACTCCAGGTAAATGGTTTCTAAGAAATTATGAAGTAAAGTGAATAAAGTGAATTCATAGTGGCTAAGTGGGTATGTAGAATCTGATAAAATGGGTATGCCTGGATTTGTTATCATTAGAGAATCATTAGACAACCATTACCCAATCATTACTCTTTGCTATGGAATTATTCCATTATTTCATCCTGTTTTAGCTATCCATTATACATTGCTGAAGTAGACACTATCCACATTATTAGACTGCCACTTTCTATGCATTTGTGAATTGGCTTATAGAATGACACACTGTCATATTTGAAATGACATGTCATGCACTTGAAGAGAGAAATAGGCCTAGTTATATGAAGGGTTTGCTTAGTTATGTTATTGCCATATTTGTTGGAAGAGATGGTTTTAGAATTATGTATTATGCATTAGAATGAAGCACTTAGGCTGAGAGAGAAACGTGCTAGGCACTATGGAGAATGAATGAGGCCTGAAATGTCATGTAGAGCCATTTATAATGACACATTGTTAAATTTGTAGTTACACATGTAGAGACTGACATGTACACATGTATGCATGTAGAGTGTGCACTTAGAATATTAGAATATGTTTGCATTATGTAGCTAGAGCTTGGGTTTGCGAAAAGAAAGCGTAAAAGTAGAAAGCATTTAATTGGCATTATAAAGCCATTCCACTGAATGAGACACACAGAAGTGTCACTGGGCTCTGTGCGAAGATGTTATGGTACACTGTGAGAAGGAATTCATAAACAGTTTGGTTGATAAGAGGTCGCCTTTTCCGAGTGGAGAGCGAAGGAAGCTAATCAGCATGGCATGGCCTGGTGTTCGCAGAGAGAGGTGGTAGGCACCGCCACATGGGGAGATGAGAGAGGTGCTTTTTGCAAGGAGAGTCTTGCACACAGGCACGGAAAGAGTATTTCGTGAAGCCAACAGGGAGAGTGAATGACAATGAATGGAGGAATATATGGTACAATGGTGTTTTGCAAGCACGCATTAGAAGGCCATGAAAGAGATATGATGTCCAATGTCACGCTGACAGAACACAACTAGAACACAGAGTGATTGCAAGTGAAAGTACATTGCAAACACAGACTTTCAGGCACTGCCTGAATCTTTAGAAAAAGCTGAGACAGACAGAGACATTCTTAGCTTAGAGAATGAATGTAACCACGGGGAATGAGTGTGTCATGGAATAGTACAACCAGGAGAGAAAGGAGTAGCTGGTTGTAGTTGCTGTTGGAGATGGTGCTAGATGCGATGAGGGAGAGGTGTCTTGGTGCAGCAGATTCTGATGAGGCCTTGATGAGATTGATCTGGCAGAGAGAGACCAGGACCTGCCACTGACTGACTGATTGCAGAGTAGCAGGAGAGGAGAGACCTGGCCCTGACAAAGACAGAGCTGGAGACAGAGAGGCACATGGGAAGTATGGTTTATGACCTAGACTGACTGATTGATTAGAACAGACACTCACACAAAGAACTTTGGGTTTGGGAGTAGGGGAATTCAGACAGGGATTGTCTTAGACAGTGAGTGTGAAGTATGGTGTGGATTGGAGAGGATTGATCCTGCATGAAGGAGAGGATTGCTGGATGCTGACGCTTGCATTAGGTTGTATTAGAATCACACGCTTGCATTAGAAACCTGTAAGGCTTATAGTTATTGCATGGTAGATTTGCACCAGAAGCATTAAAGGTGCAAAGTTGAGATTTGCATAGTTTTATGGAATGCTCGCATCATCATCATGCATTGTCATGCATACATAAATGTATTCTATTGTTATAATTGAATCGATTCAGGTGTTTTCTTTGTGTCTTGTGTTTTGTGTCCATAGGAGTAAGATGGGTGTATGTTGTTAGGCGTAAAATAGGAGTAACACAGTGCACATAGGCCCTGAGGTACAAAAGCAGGGGGGGGGTTATAGTGATCCACAACCCCCTAGGAGATTGTCTAAGATTGTCTAAGACTAGTGCATGGTTGCCCAGGGGAGCAAGACCATGATAGGGATTTGTTTTTAGGACTAACATGTAGGATTTGGTAATTTGTATTTCAGCTTTTGTGCAGTAATATATCAAATGTGTCTGAGCCTTTGTATATAGGTATAGAGTTGCAAATGACACGGTTTATGCACATGTTTCTTTTAATATGTGTATGCTTTATTATGAATTGCTATGTTATGTACGAAATGGGTACTGTGGTGTATAAGATTATGTCACTTTTCATTTAGGACCATCATTAAAGAAATGTACTATTTCCTTGGAAATGGTCTGCTTTGGCAGGGCAGGAATCTATTTGGGTTCCATGCTGTGTAATGCAATATGTTGCTACGCAATGCACTGACATGGGGAGGTGTAAAAATAATGAGGGTGCATAGTGGGATGGGGGAAACTGTATTATTGATGAGGTTTGCTAAGATAGCTTTCAGGGGCTGGCCAGGGCCCTCAGATATTGAGACCCTGGTGGAGTGGTGATGGGTGGGCAGTGAAGTGAGGACATACTGCTGATATTGTGGCAGTGCATTATCTTGCAGCTCTTTTCTGTTATTACCTTTCTCATTAATTGAGGACACAATAGAGAAGCATGAATGATTGGTTGGTACATCAAAGCAAAGATGTGTTAGAAATTATCTTGTAACACCTTTTTGAATGTGAATGAAGAAATGATGCACATTTATGTCATATTATTTTAAGTGAACATTTCTTCTCTTTAGAAATTGTTTGGGAATTGTAGTCTGATGTTATGGTTAGAGTATGTGAGATGTTACTGAAGAAATGTGGTCTGGGAGAACAGTGTTATTGATGATTGCTAGGGTAGATTTGTGGGGCTGCCCAGGGCACTTGGCCATGGAAACCCTAGCCAGAGTGGGGATGAGCAGTGGAGGAAAGATGTACATGCTGATATGTTTTGTTGAGTAGCAGTAATAGTAGTTAGTTTGTGGGTGAAAGGCGGAGAATGGGTCAGGCCATTGGTTTATGAAGCTTAAACATGTGGAAACAGGTGAGGTGGTTCATTTTGCATGTTTTTTTATGAGGATGGCTAAGGAGGACTAATTAAGTGGGTGTTGTGAGAAGCAAGGGTGTGGCAAGGCCCAGTTATGTGACCAGGAGTATACGTAATGGTCTGTGCCTGGAGTTGGCCTACAGTTGTTAAGTAGAGGCTTTTAGGGTGTGAAAACTGGATCTGGGTGCAGGAACTAAGTGGCAGTGTGCTATGTTGGAGCTATGTTGTCTTATCACGTTACTTATGAATTTAGGACACACCAGAGATGAATGAATAGCTGGTTTGTATATGAAAGCGAAGATGTGTTACATATTATTTTGCAACACCATTATGAATGTGAATGAAGAAACTATGGTACATTTTGTCATATTGTTTAAAGTGAACAGTTCTTCTATTTAGAAGTTATTTGAGAATAGTACTTATGTGTAGGGTATGTGAGGTATCATTTAAGAAATGTGTAGTAGTGTGGGGGTAACATAATTACTGATTAGGTTTGGTTATGTGGCTGCATAGTGGACTTGACCATTCAAACACTAGTGAGAGTGGGGATGTGTAATGGAGGGCAGATATTCATGATGATATATTTTGTTGAGTAGCAGTAGTAGTGATTAGTTTGTAGGTGAAAGGCAGGATAGCGGGTCAGTGCATTGGCTTATTATGCTGAAATAGTTAGAAACAGGTGGTTCAATTTGCATGTTTTTTTATGATGATGGCTAGGGAGGACTCATTAAATGGGTGGTGGAAGAAGCAAGGGTGTGGCATGGCTCAGTTATGGACCAGCAGCATAATCAATGGTGGGTGCTTGGAGTTGGCCTACAGTTGTTAAATAGATGCTCCTATGGTGTGAGCACTGGAGCTGGGTAGAGAAACTAAGTGGCAGTGCATTATCTTGTAGCTATGGTGTCTTATCATGTTACTTATGCATTGAGGACACAACAGAGATTTATTAATAGTTGGTTGGTATATGAAAGTGAAGATGTGTTACATATTATTTTGGAACACCTTTATGAATGTGAATGAAGAAATGACAGCAATTTTTGTCACGTTTGCGGTGAACATTTCTTCTATTTCGAATTTGTTTGGGAATTGCACCCTGACGTTTTGTGTAGAGTATGTGAGGTATTAATTAAGAAATGTATAGTGATATGGGATTACTGTATTATTGATTAGGATTGGTAGGTAGATTTATAGGGCTGTCCAGGGCACTTGGCCATTCAAACTCTAGTGATAGTGGGGATCGGTAGTTGAGGGAGGATATACACGTTGATATGTTTTGTCGAGTTGCAGTAGTAATTATTAGTTTGAACGTCCCTTTTCGAATCACGTCAGCCAATTTGGAACAGGTTTTTCATGGTTGCTGTCATACAAAAAGGGACGTAATCTCTTTTGGATTTAAATGGTGGTGGCAATTTTCTTTTTTTTTTTCGGATGAGAGATGTGCTCCACTTGAACACATCTCTTGTCAGGAATTAAAAAAAGAATATTATTTGCATCTCAGGGAGATTCCAATTTGTGAATAACTATTACGTCTGGGCTGACGGTTGGCCACAGGGTTTTACGTCCTGTAGCCTTGACTGAGGCCCTTGTTTCGCTTGGGCCTACAAAGCTCGGGCGGCGGTCTGTTAAACTCTGTCTCTGCCTGTCAGCCTGGGCATGCAAGTTATACTATGTATTGAAAATATAAAGAAACACAATGGTTGACCTTCACGATTCCAATTTTGTCTTATACGGGTTTTTTGTAAAATGCCATTAAGAAAGCAACAACAACTAGCCATAAGAATGGATTGTCTGTAGGGAAGTACATTTCTACAGTGCAAGATTTCAAAAAGTAGTGTTATTGAATCTGTAGATACGAATCCTGTAGCTAATGCAATACCTGTTATCGATAATACTTTTGAAAATGTGCAATTTCAAATAGGAGAAGTGCCAACAGAATATAATCATGGAACCGAGAATGTTTTTCTTGAAAGATAAAAATGAATCTATCAAATGTGTTACTAGCTAGTAAAAAAAGAAAGATTTGTAGAAGAAAAGGTAGCAAATGGAAACACACTTCTCATACGGAAAGATTTTTAAATGTGGAGAGTTACATTCAAGGAAATAATGTCCCCCTAGCTATTGATGAGAGTGGACATAGCTATGAAGTCCAAAATGGTGTGATTTCTAAAAAAGAAGAAATCGTGCAGTGTGGTAATACAGAAATAGAAAGTGTAGATGAGTCAAAAATAAAATCAAAGAAAGATTGTGAGGTATGGACGTGCAATGTTGTGTGCAATATATATATATGTTTTTGTGTAAAGTGTTAAAGAGATGTTTGCAAGTTTTGCACAAAAATTATAATGTTCAAAGCCAGATCAAGATGCTTCAAAGAATAGATGACTGTGAAGTTTGTGAAAAAACAGGACTTTTGGATCATTCTCTAGCTTGTCTTGATAGACGTAGATGTAAGAGTCAGTTTCATCATATACGGTTGCTGGCTGCATATCATAGTATAATGAGATACATTGTAGTTAAACTGTATGAGTGCAAAAAACCAAATATGTCTCTTGCAGTTTTAAATGAAATATTTTTGACTGGAACTGTAGAAAGTTTAGTTTCTGCAATGCAAATGATAATTGTGATGCAGTATGTGGATGAAACACTTACAGGATGTGGAAATGATAATCCTATGCTTTCAAAGGTTCAGATTTTTCAACAGTATAAAAGAAGTATTGCAATGTTTGAGTTGTCTTCTACTGAAAGTCCTGCCATTGTTTGCATATCTTGGTGATACACTTTGTATAAGTCTCAAGTATAAATAGTCTACATTGAGGAGAAAATTAAACACACTGTAGAAGATATTTGGAAAGGACTTTATCTGTATTTGTTTGAAGAAGAATGATTTGATACAAGAGAGGCCCTTTATGCTTGTAGACACTGTGTTGGGTTTTATAATCAAAGAAGTAATCCTCCAAGAAGTGTTTTGAATGATATGGTAGTGTTTGAGATATCCCTTCTGTGCTTACAAAATTGAACATGTTTGAAGTGATTTCATTGCAAACTGTTCATCCTTTCCAAATTATTGTTAGATTGCAAACACTCTGCCTAAGAAATCATTAATGCAAGGTGTGAGAGGCAAAGTTGTGTATTTACCTCTCGATGTGGAAGAAAATTTGAACACTCTAGGAGTGTAGTGTGACATTGCAGATTCTTTATTTGTTTTAGCAAATGGTGTTGCCACTAAAATAAGAGCATTTGGCAACAGCATACAGATATTGGAAAAGTGAAAAACGCATTGATGTTTCTATTGGAGCACAATGATTTATACGAAAGGCAGTCTGACTGTACCAGACTTGTCTATGCTTGATGTTAAGTCTATCTGTTGCAAAAGGGAACAGTTTGTATGAACATTACACTAGTCATCCTCTACACTCACGTGAAGTCATGAGCGACAGTTTTTAATTGTATCAAATGAAAGCAATGAAAGGTGCACCAATCAGTATCTGGGAAAAGACATTAGATGTCCATTGTTTCCGAATACTTTTTCCAACTGGTACAGAAGGGAGATTGGATGATCGAAAGGTGCGTATCTCTGATTCAGAATATCGTTGTACAAGAATGTATTCTGAAGATTCACGATTCCACGCCACTGTTTAATATATTTTTCACTTATTGTATGAAAGTGAAATTTTAACATTATGTTATGATGTTGCTCATACACTTCAGACTGGAAGTAGATTTCAAAATCTTTCTGCATGTAAGATGCTGCAACAGGAGAAAGAAAAAATAGAAATTTTAGAGGATAAACTTACGCATATGCTTGCTACAATGAGAGGAACTAAAGAATATTGGTATAGGAGACTCTCTGAGGTTAGATGCATGATTAGAAATGTGGGATCTCCAACTTGGTTTGTGACTTTGAGTTGCACTGAGTATGGTTGGGATGATCTTGCAGAGTGGATTTTTGAAACTATCCACAGAAAGAAAATATAGAACACATGACAAGAGGAGAATTGTGTTCTATGGATCCTGTAAGTGTTTCACGGTTTTTTCATCACAAATGTTTAGCCATGTTACACTTTATATGTAATCAAGAAAATGGTCCATTAGGTACCGTGGAACATTTCCTTTGGAGGAAAGCATACAAGGCATGTGGGGTTTCACATATACATATACTTTTTTGGATTAAAGATGCTCCTCAGTTTGGTAAGGAAAGTGATGGCTGGGTTAGGTCAAACAGTTTTCACAATGCTGCAATCTAAGGATACTCAAAACAGTATAGGAAGTATTGGTCATTTTAACCTTTGGAATTGTTTTGAATTCCAGGCACTTACGATTAATATGAGGCAATCTGCAGACTAACAGTATGCAGAAATGCTTAATAAGATTCATATTGGCATTCTTGAGGAAATTGTGAAAACAGTCTTAAAGGCAAGACTGATTTCTAACATGTTTCATGCAGATTGCAGTCCGTCTGATGTCATGTTGGCTCTTAAGGACAGAAATATTTCCTGTGTTACTTTGATGTGCACACTTGCAAAGTGTAACAAGTTTAACTCTAAAATGCTACAAGTAGAGATAAAAACAAGTAGGATATTTAAGATGGTCATGTTATTCCTTTAAAGTTAGATAAGAGAGCAAAAGCTTGATTAGGTCAAATAGAGAATTCGATTTCTAAAACAGCAGGTCTGGAAGGAGTTTCAAAACTGTGCATCAATGCACAAGTAATGTTGAAGAGGAACTTGAATGTAGGAATTGGTCTAGTCAATGGAGCCATGGGAAGAGTGATTGTATTTTACACAGTAAACATATTGGACATGTTGAAGTTAAGTTTGACCACGTAGAAGGAACTCATTTGATTTCTCGGACCTCTGCATATTTCATGCTTTTTAAGGATACTTATGTGAAAAGAAACTTTGCTCTGCTTATGCAATAACTATTCATAAATCACAAGGGTTGACTTTAGAAGTAGCACTTATTGACATTGGTAATACAGTGTTTAAAGAGGAAATGTCATATGTGGCTTTGTCACATGAGAAAAATATATGACATTTATTTTTAATAAACTTTGATGAAAGAAAAGTGACAGCTAACATTTCTTGCATTGAAGAATATAATAGTGATTGTGTACTGTATGCTCCTCAGTTGAACCTTATATCTGTACCTGCTAAGCACTCTTGCAGGAAATATGAGGAGTCAATGAGAGCACATTCAAATGAAATTAGTCCTTCTAAGACTAAAAACAACAGAATTTAACAGTTGGAGAGTTGTTCAACTATAACATACTCTCATTGCAGATTTAGTAATGAAACAGGAGTTGAATGCTATTGTAATGCAGCTTTGTGTATGTTGTTTCAAATGACTACACTGATGCAAGAAATAGCTTCCACAGCAGAGAAGCAGTTATTTGTGGAACTTTAATTTCTTAAAATATCTGTAGATGAAAAACCACAAAGTTTACATTCAGCATAGTCAATCTGAAATGTACTAGCTGTTGCAAGTAGAAATCAAAAATGTTCTCAGAATACACAGGAAGATAGTTAAGAATTGGTAATGACTGTCTGATTTATTAGGGAAGGCAACTCTTAGTGTACATAGGTATGTAGGAATTAGTTACGAGTGGAAACATATGGAAACATATATGTTCACAAAAGAAGAAAGGTTATTCTTTTCCAGATCTCTATGAAAGATTTGTGTATGTGCATATCCCTGATCAGAAAAATGTACACTTTTCTGATCTTGTAACTAAAGCATTCCTTGACATGCAATGCAATGACTGTGGCTGTAATTTACAATAAGCACTGCAAAATATAGTTTTTAATAATTATGTATTGATTATGTTTCAAAGATACAGTGTAGATGGTAGGAAAATGAACACACCAATAATGAATTTTGAATTTGGTCAAGTTTCTGTTAGTAAGAAAACATTTAAAACGTGTGCAATTATTTTTCATGAAGGGGCATCCATTGAATGTGGACATTTCATGACATGGGTGCGTACAGAATGTAGATTGGCTTGTATGTAATGACTCTATAATCAGACATCAAGCTAGATTGCCAAAGGGTTTAAAGAATGCTTACTTAATGTTGTTAGAACCAATGTTTTGTAATATATGTGTAATATGCTTTGTGAATATAAGCATGCAAAATACAATTTTGAAATGGAAGAATAGGGTAATGAGTGTTTATATAAAGTTGGAGATGGATTGTTACTAGGATTTACTTTAAAAATAGTGTGAAATAAAGGTAGAGGTAATATTCTGAATAGTATATAAACTAGAAGAGAAAACAGCATTCTGTAATCTTCTACTTCTGTTTTATTGTGTAAAACACTGTATATTGCAATATGTACAAGTGTTCCCTATAAGAACTAGGTTACATAAATGGTTCCATGTACATTATTTTGAGTGTGAGGGAGGGTAGAAAGGCATGACTGTTTCCTTATGAAACAAGTAAACAGTAGGTTGTAGATACAAAAACTATATAGTACAATGTGCGAAAAATAAATAAAACGTAACTACTGATAAGAGTTTGTACAAATTAGGTATACTGTGTTTATTTATTATGTGTATAGGTGGTGAAAATAAGTATGCACCCAATGTTTTTTTTAAGTATTCTAAATGAAATTAAAATACCTGACTGAAGGGTTAGTTTTCTAAATGTATAGATAACTTCTGTATGCAGTGTGAAGTTTTCAGAAAAGTGTCCAATGTATCCAGTCATTAAACTCAGCATGATTTTCTATTCTGTATGGTAGGTTTGAGAAAATAGTCTTTAGCTTCTTAGGTGCGTATGTGGCCAAAAAAGGACGCACACCAAATTATGAAAGATTGGATCAAATGGCAATGTAGATATCATTTTTATAATTTAGAATGCATATTTATATCATCAAAAATGTATTGCACACTTTGTGCAACTATCATTGTGAATTGAAGTTTAAATATCAATTTTTTGTTTTTAAGAAATTTAAAATGTCATTATTTACTTCTCGTGTATGTAGGTGGCCAAAACAAGGATGCATTCAGATTGTATAAGAAGTATGGAAATTACATTTTTTTAGGCTAGTAGTGTAGATTGTGCTAAGTGTTAATATGTTTACACACACAGGTTTGTATTCTCTACCTATTATGTGAAATATAGGTATGGCTATACTTTAAAAAGATTAATACTCAGAATAATGCTACACTGTTGGCATGTCTTCATTCATTTATTTATTTTTAAAACTGAAGACATAATTAAGTTGTATTTCTTGGTTTCCTGGTTAAGGTTGCATAAATTAATCTGTGAATTCGTCATTGTTTATTATTAAATAATGTTTGTAGAGTATTTTAACATATCTTCATTGTAGTGAAATGGCTTTATTGGTGTGTGAACTGTTGATGTTGTGGGCAAATCCTTTTAGAGTTTTTTCCTCTATAGTATGATTAATGAATACAACCTGGTAATGGTTGTGCACTGGGAATACAATTAGTATTCACTTGGTAACTTTTTTATTTTGTTATAAACTACATTTCATTTGGTTTCAGAGTTACTAATATGGAAGAAAGAAGAGAACATGAATACAGGTATTTGGTAAATTATTTGATCAATATGATATATCAATCTATAATTCAGATATGTACAGACACAGAGTTATGTATTTTCTATATTATTTTTGTAGCCGCGGCTACAGCATCAGCCAATGAATTGCAGGATTTTGTGTGCGTGGCTAAAAGAACAAAGACTGGGATGCGTTTATTTGCGGCTAAACTGCTCCACCTGTTAGCAATGTAACTGTGGCTATAAACAAACAATTGGGGGATTTTGATTACTGCAACTACATACAATAAATTACAATAGACATTGTAATATGGTTTGTGTTCAATTGTATCTATATTTGTAACTTAAAAGGTGGCCATTAAAAGGGTCATTTTGGGGGATGGAAAGAGGGTGTAGAATAGGAATTTAACAAAGGAAATTAAAATAAAAAGCAACATATATTTGTTTTTGTATTAAAAAAACATTTTTAAAAAAGGGGAAAAACAATTGTCGCTTTAAAAAAAACTAAGCATGACAGGTAATCTGATGTCCAGCAATTTTCTTCTACCATTACTCAATTGTGGCATCTCCCTCAACTACCCATATGAGGCATTGCTTACACATGACGTGCATCATGGAAAGATTGGGAGTCGGTAAAACAAGAGTCTGTGCAGTTGACACCGCTGTTGAAGTTGAGGCTTAATTTCCAGCTGATGAAGTTGTTAAACTGGCGGATGAAGGTGCTGCAGGTGGTGCTGATGTCCGTCGACTTAAGGAATTTAACCCATGCATTTTTCTTTTATTTTCTTTGTGTGCTTTCGATACTCATCATCAACATCATCCCAGTGGACTCCCACTAGATGATTAATCATAATAGATGTTCCCAGGCTTTGAGACGGAACATTGGAAGACCCACGACATAGAGTTGTGTTGCAGATTGTGTTCTTTTACTTGTAAGAAGCGCCAACGGTCTGCAGTGGTTTTCATTACCATTGCCTTCTTCCTCAGTGGCGATGGTTTTGGAACCCAAACGTTAACGTCATCATCACTGCTGCTACTCTCTTGGTTGGAAATGTTGGAATGTCCAACCAGGGATAAATATGTGAAATAATACAAATGACAACACAAAAAAGATAATGGGCCTCATCACAAGTCCGGCGGTAACGGTGCCGGTAAAAGCGGCAGGTTGCCGTCGAACTTATGAATATTACTGGTGCCTGGCTTGCCGGAAACACCTGGGGATTACAACCCCGGCATTCTGGAAAGTCAGGCGCTGGTAATTGTAAATCCACATTCCCATTTGAGTCCATTAGAACTCAATGGGAATGGAGACCACCGAAGCACTGGCACCATTAATAACGGTGCCAGTGATTCCTTGAAACTCTGCGGGTGGGTTTCGCTAACCAGGTCTAACCCTGGCAGGTGGGACGGCACCCGCCTGCAGAGTCGTCCAGTGACGGTCCAGTAATAATGGTGCCGTAAGCTTACCGGCACCATTCTTACCGGACCGGCATAGTTAGAATGAGGCCCAATGCCTCTATAAATGAAAAAGTAAAAAAAAAAATGTTAAACAAAAACAAGGCAAACTGAACAAATCACAAGACAAAGGAAAATAGGAATAGGGGCAAACTGGGTAAAAAGGATGAAGGATTTTATCAGGTAAAGTGCCAAAAGTACTTGCAGTTACTCAGAAACCATTTCACTAGCAAGTACATAAAGCAATGATATATGTAAACTTCTTTCTTTGTGGTTGTGGTGATTATTTGTGGTTACAGACTGCCGCGTCCACTGATTGGATGGTATTGTATGCGTGGATGTAGTCATACAGCATGGGCGTCGCTGCATATATGAATCTGAGCAAGCGATTGGATGGTCTTTGTGTACGGCTAACAAAGATGCATAGGCTTGAAGCCGCAGTGCGTAATATGATTGGCTGTAGGGTGACTGCAATGATGTAATTTCAACATGCTATTGGTTGATTTTGCACCCGCGGATGTCACGCAACAGCATGGGCATAGTTGCATCAAAACATTTTGGTGTGTCTTTGGCTCGTTTGTTGACATGAATAGGTAACATATGATTTTGCATGCGCAGATGTCGCGGGATGGCATGGGCGTAGTTGCGTCAATGCCTCTCGGTGTGCTAAAAGCTCGTATATTGACGCGGCTACGCAACATAGTAGCTCTAAATGCGATTGGCCAGTAGAAAGAGGTGCGAAGCCGCATAGCCATGTCAAAGGAACTTTGGGCCTTCTATTGATGCAGCTGCAGCCATTTTGTGGATAAACCACCTCTATAGATACGACTATAAAATATATTTTTTTTAAACATATTTACGTGTGCAGTTGTTTTGTAAAAATCTGTTTTAAGATATATTGAGTGTATTTTTTGTACATTTACTGTAACATTTTAATAAGTTTATATTCATAAACAGTACATATAATTGCAAACGCTTTAACATTTTTAATGAATATGGAAAAAACGTTTTTAAGAATAGGGTTGTTTGAGGGAATATGGGTAAACAATTGCTTTTTATTTTACTTTGTACACATGATATATCGTTTTCTTTAGCTCAATTGTCTGTATTATTAATGTTAATTATTTATGGAATAACAAAACCCTTGAAATTCAAGGAAAAACGTTAGTTGCAGAGACAATAAGGTGAGCAATACATTGAAAAAAATCCCTTTGAAATTCAAAGAAAAAACTTTAGTTGCAGGGACGTTAAGGTGAGTACTTAATGCAACAAAGCCCCTGAAATTCAGCTAAAGCCACCTCAACATTGTGCCCCCTGTTGCACAGCCTATGACCACAATGATGACATCACAGATCACATCACTGATGGCATCACTAATTACATTACAACATTAAATGGCTATAAGCATGGCCTTCAGCCATGGTTACTGTGCATGGCCAAATATATTTTAACACATGAATGGCTACTAGTCATGGCCTTAAGTTATGGTCAGTGGTCACAACCTTAACCCATGTGCACTCAATATTTTAAAACACTAACATCGCACCAACCATAGATTTTGACTTTTACCAGTGGATACAGCTTTCAACTGTATCCACTGTACATTACATACACTGATCAGGCACTAGCATGGACTTAAGCACAATACTGGTCAGTGGCCTCAATCTTTGGCTGCACCCTCTAGATTAGCTAACATATAAATGGGCCACTAGCCATGGCCTTTGACCTTGAGCAGTTTGTACATCTTTTGACCATGTCCACTGTATATTTCAAAATAATAATAAGGGATGGCCTATGTCCGTGCCCACTGTGTATTATACAACACTAACCAGCCACTAGCTATGGCCTTCAGCTGTGCCCACTGTATATTATATACACTAACCAACCACTAGCCATGGTCTTCAACACAATTCTAGCCAGTGGCCACAGCCTTTGGCTGTGCCGACTGTATATTCTAACATATTAATGAGCACTAACTATGGCCTTTAACCATGGCCACTGAGTACAGCTTTCAAAGTTGCCCACTGTATATTTTAAAACAGTGATGGACTACTAGGCATAGCTTTTAACCATGCACATTGGTATTTTTGACAATTAACTGACCACTAGCTGTGGACTTTGGTGCTGACCAGTGACCCCAGTCTTTGTCATGGCCAATTCCACAGCCTAAATTGTTGTTAAGGTAATCAAACTTTTCATGCGATAACTCATACATTAATTATGTCTAATTCCATTATTGATGTAATCAGTTATATTCAATGTAATTAGTGTTGTCACCATTGATGGCCTCAGTGATGTGATATGTAATGTCACCAGTGTTCTCATACAACTAGTAATTAGTGATGGCATCATTATGGTCGTAGGCGGCGTAACAGGGGTCACGAAGTTAAGGTGACATTAGCCGAATTTCAGGGGTTTTGTTGCCTTAAGTTCTGCTTAACATCCATGCAACTAAAGTTTTTTCCTTGAATATATATAATAACCTTCTAAAAAGGTTCTACCTTAATAGAAATATGACAGTACATGCTTTAAGGAATCCACTCCTTAAAACCCTCTTGCTAAGTATATGCCAAATAATAGTATAGAATTGACTGAGAGAAAATTGAAATCTACAAGCTAGACAAACAAACCACTAGCAGATCAGCCATGAACAATGCACATACTGCACCATGTATCATTCACCAATAGATAGAAGTGAATAGCAGAGTGAAACAGTGACTCTAACTACAGATATATCTCACCACATCGGTGCAGTGTACTCTAAAGCAAAGGGAAGGATCCATTTCAGCCAAGTCACACACAGCACAGTGTCTAAAAACAAAAGGGGTTACCTGTAATCCCTAGTCCTCCAGGTAATGATAGAGGGGAAATATAAAGCACATGGACTAGTGGATAGAGGATGACAGCACACAATATTCTTTATGGCTTGGTTAATATTTCCGGCCCTTTTTTATTTTTATTCAAAAACAATTTCATATATCTAATACATCATTAAACTGCACTATAGTGTCATGTAGCTCACACTTTTTCTCTCATTCACATTCATACTTTCTTCATCAAACAGTCCAAATTGGTTGAACACATAGGGCCTCATTACGAGGTTGGAGGTAGCCATGGCGCTATTAGCGCCATGGCTGCCTCCAAACTCGTTCTGACTCCGCCCTGGTGAATGGAGCAATTACCGGTCCATTCCAAGGTTGACGGGACCGGTAATTCCCCATTCACCAGGGCCCTTCCCCATTTCCATTTGAGCCCCCATAGGGCTCAATGGGAATGGGGAAGGCGCTAATAACGGTACCGCAATTTGCGGTACCGTTATTAGCTCCAGAGTCCCTTTGCGGGTCCCGTCCATAACACCTGGTAAAACCAGGCGTTAAGGAAGGGACACGCTAAGGGACCTCGGAATAGGGTGCAAAGGGATTACCGGCACCGATGTCCTTAACGGTACCCGGTATCCCTTTGCGCCCACCTCGTAATGAGGCCCATTGTCCCTGTGATGCACAATCAGACTGTGGGAGATGAGATGAATGAAAGTTGATATTTCACAGCTTCTTTTTAGAGAAAAGAGGAGCTAGACCATAATATATATATTTGACTGTAGATGGATAAGGGCAAAATAAGATGCAAACTTTAGAGTATAATTCTGGTGCTGAGAAGCGGATACATGTACTAGAAAAAGTGACAGAAAGAGGCACATTAGCTGCAGAAGACAGTAAAGGTCTTCTAGCCGTTTATCTTGGGGTCAAAAGCTGATGACATTTGGTCAAAAGCAAGATATTGAGTATTACCACTCAATAATGGAGCGCTGTTTAAACAATTGTAAGGCGGCAGTCTGGAAAGCGTGTAGAGTACTGTACCCAGACACGCCAGATGGGAGAGCTATAAAAAATGTCAGGCTGTCAGAGCTCGTGCCGACGCAGCTCAAGAATTTAGTGGGCCTGGATGCAAGGCCATGGTCAGAGATGCAGCTGACCATAGCACATTAGTGCAAACTCTTGTAAGAAAAGAATTGCAAGAAAAGTAATGCTAGGAAAGTGAAAAAGTGAAATTAGTGCAGAAATATTGTTGAAATACAGCATTGAAAGGGCAATGTGAATAGTGGAGATGGATCAGGTTCACGGTAGGCAGCATGCATGCCGCAGGTGAAGAACCAAAGGCAGTTTTATCAAGGTTATAATGGGTTTGCTCCACGAGGAAGAGGTTTTTAGAATAATGATATGATATGATATGATATGGCATTTGTAACGCGCCTATACACAAGTGTTTCAAGGCGCGAAGCATTCAGATTAAACAAGGTGGGTTTCATGGCATGCAGGAGAATATTCAAAGAATACAGGAGGGGAAAATTAGAAGACCTCCTGCAAATCGGATATGAGGTATGTTATTACATTTTGCACACATATTTAGAAGCTAAGGATTTGTGCAGAATGGAGAATTCTCGAGCGAGGGGACAGCACGCCCCCAGTGCATAAACTGACAAGTCAAGGAAGGGTTTTTCCCAGGATCAGACATTGTATCAGACATAAACACTAGGAGTGCAGCAGGTACAGCAGCATAGGAAAGGTGTAAAATGGGGGTACCACAGAGGGCAAGTATAGTGGGCCCATGTGTAGGCTCAGCAATGTGCAAACACAAAATAAATAATGACATGTAGGACTAAAAGTGTTGGTTTAAAAAAAAGGGAGACATTATTTCACAAAAACAAGGGTATGCATGCATCCACAGTAGGACAGGCTCATAGAGTGACCTGTTGCATTCAGAATTGTTAGTGGTACTAGGTTTTAAAGGTGCCAAGAATTAATATGGCAAAGGGAGAACACTTTTTGGTCTGGTGGTAGACATTGGGACTGTATGTCCATGGAGCAAAGACAGAAAGGTAGTGAATGAATAGTAGAAGATTGAAGGTGCTTTTGAAGACTATAATTGTAGTTTTTGTTTATTGAGAAATTAGCAGTCTCTGAAGGAGAGTGTGTGATGACAAATATTTTGTGTATGCGTAACAAGCACTTGCCAACATTTTGAGGAAAGAAGTGGACAATGCAAGCCTAAAGCATGGTGATGTTGTTTAGGTAATCAAAGAAAACCGTGTTTTGTTTTGTTCTGAGAAGTGCACTATTTGAATATGGGTATATCCATAGGGGCATGTACAAGGCAGAAGGCTGATGAGATGGTCCTGATAGGAACCAAAGGGTTTTTATTGTTGGAGTAAAAGCGCAGTATTATAGACAATTGTGTGACTTAGTGGAAAAGTGATGAGAGTATATGATGAAGTTAGTCTCAGACCACGGATATTTATGAACAAAGAGGTGGGAACAGATGACCTCCATGAAATTAGATACAGCCATAGAGTCAGGAAACATGGCAAATAATCAAGGAGTGAATAATAAAAATTGATTATGGAGGACAGTAATGGTTCTCATAAAACCTTTTAGGTTAAGTAACGCCGCAGATGATGATATACCTAGATAGGGCTTAATGGAGTATGAAGTGGTGCTTTCTTTAGGAACATCACACATTAAAAGGAAAGGAAACATTTGTTTTAGTTTACATGACAATAATATAGCAGCACACAGAATGAATAAAAGAAGATTGGAAAGAGTGTCATGAATGTTAGGTAGACTTTGGGCCTTTTTTGGCATAGGTCCAGAAAAAAGAATTAGGAGAAGATGAAAATAATTGATTTACCTTAAATTGTATAGGAATAAAAGAGTTCAGTTTAAAAAATGTACGGCACTTGGATGAAAAATGAAAATTAGGTAAATAAATAAATAAAAATTAATGAAAGGGAAAAATGAATGAAGAAATTATTGGATGAATGAATGAATGGATAGGGAATTGAATAGGGAGCATAAAATAAGCCATAATCCAAAATTTTAAACAGCATCAATAAGGGTTACAGGCCAACATTATAAAAATGCACAGAGCAAACAAAAAAAGCACCAGGAAGTGATGGGGAACTAGAAAAGGGGTATGGTTGACCAACATTGGGTTAACCAGACAAGGAACATTTTGAACAGAGCCAATTAAAGATGAAAATACAAGGGTAAGTAAAATTACAATTTTTTGAGTGCCTGTAACAATGTTGGTTTATGTTACAGATGAAAATCGTGGACCTTGTATGAACATAGGAGGAATGTCTGCATGGCCTTCAATAGGGAAAAAAGAAAAAAGAGGTAAGTACTGGCTCACACTACAAGGGTATGGACACCCTATTGATCATTATTAAGAATATAGGACCCAGGTGAGTAACAGAAAAAGAGGTAGACAGAGACACAGTGTCTTCAAGTGTGTAGCCATTTTTCCCAAGATAGGTGCAATCAGGTGTGAAGAGAGTAGCAAATAGATGAAAGCATGGCCACTTCAGACAAACGCAGAAAACAGAAGTCAAACTGAAGGTGGGTAACCATTTTTGTATTTATGGGATGCCAAAGGGTGGACTTGGCGAGTGTATAAAAATGTTCAGAATAGGCAAACAATGTAGTTTTATGATATAATATAATATGAAGGCACATAGTAAGAATTGGTGCCATAGTCTAGAAAAACAGGGGTAGACTAGATTAAGTATAGTGGGATAAGGAGGAGATATTTTGCAGCGAAACGCTTCTGTTTGTCTTAACAAGATGAAAGCAAAGCACAGAAGAAAAAGACCATGGTCCAACACGATTGGGAGAAAGATGGAGAAAAAAGGCAGAATTAAGCATTTACAGCATAGCGGCAAGCATTTGCAGCCTAGTGGCAAGCATATACAGCATTGCGGCAAGCACATGCAGCAAAGCAGAGAAAGAATGGGGACCCCCGATAAAAGATATCCTCTTCTGCTACGGATGCACCTATAAGATGGAGAAAAACTATGAGATTTATTTTTAAATTATTATTTATTTCAATACAATTTGTTGTTCAATGTTTTGAGCACCTCTACATCTGAAAATGTCGATCTAAAGGAAAGATGAAAAACTTCCCTGAAGGGACAGCAATTGTATATATAAAAAGAAAGCCCAGAAGACATAAGGGCAGATGAAGTAAGACGGGCAGATGCATTAATTGCCTAAAAATATTATGAAAATGTAATGTGTTTATTGTAAACAAATCAAGTTCCAGCAGGCTGACCATAAGAAGAATAATTGTGAAAAAGGGGAGACAATTAGTAGCTTTTGTAAACAAAGAACTAAATTGTCTGATGGCTTTGTCTAGGAGGAAGGGATGTCCAGAAACTGTTTAAATATAACTTTGTCTAGGAGGTAGGGGTGTTCAGAAATAGGATAATATAGCTTGTTTAGAAGGCAGGTACATTTTGAAAGAACACACAAAAAAGGGATTAAGGGGATGGGTTGACAGGAAATGTACTGATAATAGAGACATACTTATTTTGCAAAGAAGATTCATTTGGTTTTATATTACAGATGGACAACGAGGGATCTATATGACTCAGAGAATTGGCAGACTAAAACCACGCGAGGAGAGAGAAGTCACTGAGGAACACAACTAAAAGCCCTGTTAAAGTTACCATTTGTCTGAATATTTCTGCAAAAAACTCCTCCATCCTTGTGTTCCCTTGCTAAAATGCCCCCTCTTTTGGACTTATTTGAACAATGAATATGTGTGCTCTATGGAAAAAGAAACACTTAAAATCGAATGGACTGGCCTTAAATTAAAGGACCTGAGGACTTGCTGAAAAGCAGCTCAAAAAGGAGGACAAAATCGACAGGACAGACGGTCCGTGGATGCCAAACTGAGATGAGTCGGGTGGAAGATATGCAAGGGGAAAATGTTTTGATGAGAAGAAAAATACATTTTGTGAACATTGAAAATATGCATGGGCAAGAGAATGGGAGCAAGGAAAGAAATTGCCGTGGAGTGGGAGTAGCAGAAAGGATGTGGACTATGAGTCACAATATGGACAAAATGTGTGAAGATAATGGGCTAGTGGGTTACCTCAAAGCTTGACTAAACTCTTGAGTCTCACAGTGGCTGTAAAATTATCTGAGGCGTATAGTTAGTTTAAAGTAAAATGGGGAATAGAGGTGGGACTCAGATAAAAGTAAATAAAAGAAGTTTTAAGTTTTAAGACGTCAGTCCACACGAACATAGACCTTCATATCGACACACCTCAGGGACTGCACACCAAGATTTAAAAATGTTACCATCAAGACAGAGCCAAGCCTCACCTCAATCTACTCGAACTTCAACCAGTCCAGATGACGCTAACAAAGAAGACCCGGAAGCAAAAATAATTTTTCGCAAAGAACGACAAGACCAGCACAGGAACCTTACCAAAACCATCCATCCAGCAAAAGACCTACTTCCAACGCCCAGCATCAAAAATTCGACTTCATCTAGCTTTTGGGCATGGCTCCCAAAGGCACTGGCAACGCACCGCTCAAAATAGCAACTCATGGACAGGTCCAATCTTCGAGACTCGACGAATACACAAAAGAGCGCTCCTCGTGACCTTAAACTTGGATCATGGAACACTAGAGGATTTAAGCACCTAACCTCACACAGCGATGTAAATCTGGGATCAGCCGATCTGTGGTGCTTTCAGAAAACATGGCTGACCAAAACTCCATCGCTCGACGGCTTTGACCTCCGTCTGGCTCTGGCATCAAAACGCCCAGTTGGTCGACCATCTTCGGGCCTGCTCACTGCATGCCGTATGAACAGTGGCCTGCAATAACAGACATTATTGTCTCAAATTACTCATTACTCGCATTACTGCTAACATGGAAACGTTCCTCTCCTGACAAGGCATCTCATCAGACGATTCCTGTGGCAGTACTAAACGTCTACTGGAACCCAGCTGCAATTGACCAAAAAAGTTTTTTGGCCCTAAATGGAAACCACTGTTGATGAAGTACGAACCACCCATAATACCTACCACATCATAATATGTGGCAACCTAAACGCCCGCTGCAACCCGAAACCTGCTAAAGATAAAACATTGAGTGAACGACGAGGCGAATCGTGGACCAAATTGATGAACTCAAGACATCTACACAACCTGGACACAGTATACAAAAGCAATACCCGTCTTCCAACATGGGCGAATAACAAATCAGCGTCAACTATTGACTACACCTTCGTGTCCGAACCTATTCTATCCTTAACGACCTAGTTTGACGTACATCAAACCACATCTAGCGATCACAATATCCTGGTAACTACTTGGAAATCATCATATATCAACCAAGATAGGATGGAGGTCGGATTGGAACGAAATACCCAAAGAAACAGACTGCGCCTCACAGCGCACAGAATAAGAGAACTTACGGACCGGTATACAAATCCAACTGACAAACCCAAACTCGATGCTACGGATTATGCCCCACTGCTGATTTCATATAGGACGCAGAAAGGCAATCTTTACAAAAACCTTCAAACGCCAACTCATTCGTATGACAAACTCCTGGTCCTAAGACGCCATGCCTTCAGAAAAGCAAAAAGGTCTGCAGCAGCACTTCCTATAGCCGAAAGAGAATTAGTTATTAAAGAAACAACCAGAGAATATAAATCTTGGGTGAGAAGACACAGATGGACATTACACCAACAACATGCCGAAATTATGCTGAAATCCATCTGCTCCAATAACTCAGAAGAATTTTGTTCATTGCTGAACAAAACATCTTCACCTACTGGCCTAGAAATTACGAACTCCATCGATGAAGCTACCTGGGCAGCTCACTTTAGATCACTCTTCGAGCTGCCAAACCATATTCCATCAGAATACATGCTTCTGCAGACAACGACGGTCAACCCGAAATCCCTGAACCAAGCCGACACCTGGATAAAGCTGGACGACCTAGACGACATCTGTGACATCATCAGAAAACTGAACAAATCTCGAGCACCTGGCCCCGACGGTATCACCAATTTTGACCTAAAGTCACATCCTGCCGAATGGGTTAAATTCATAAGAAATGTGTTTATGAGATGTATGGTTGCACAATCAGTTCCCCCAACATGGCTGTCTGCAATAGTGGTCCCGATTTATAAGAAAGGTGATAAACAAGACCCCAAAAACTACCGACCGATTGCTTTACTGGACCCTATAGCGAAAGTTTTTGGCTCTCTCCTGAAAAAATTCCAATCTTGGGCCTCACGCGCCCCATGTAATGATGACTTCCAAGCTGGTTTCAAGAAAACATAGGAACTACGATCAACATCTTTCTGCTAACCATCCTAAAAAACAAAGTAAAAGATGGTCATCCAAAAGTTTATACAGCTTTTATAGACTTCTCCAAAGCCTATGATAGAGTCGACCGCACCAGACTCTAGCAGACACTGTCTGTCTGGGGATGCCCAAACAACATCCTAAATCCGATCAAAGCACTTCACATGGATACCAACATTAAAGTGAGACTAAACCAGCAAAGCAGCCTATCTACTCGAATCAACACAAAAAGAGGTGTCAAACAGGGCTGTCCGCTGGCACCGGCCCTCTTCATCGCTTACATGGGAGACTATCAACACTCAGAAGCTCTGATCAGATTCTTTCCACCAAAAATTGCACAAACGAGCATCAGCAGATTGCTATACGTGGACAATCTTATTTTACTGGATTTGACGCCCATAGGCCTTCAACGCCAACTCACCAATTTACAACGATTTTGCACTGAAAACAATCTAGAAATTAACACTGACAAGACCAAAATCATGGTGATGGAGCGGACAGCCAAAACCCAAGAAAAATTCAACTGGTCTTTGGAAAAAAACAAAATTGAAAAAGTAAAGAACTTCAAATACCTGGGCGTAATCTTGGATAACTCAGCAAAACACATGGCCATGCAAGAATCTCTGTTTGACAAAATTCGAAGCCTAGCAACAAAAGGCAAAGCAATAGATAGAAAATTTGGCAAATTTTCCACCATTCCACTACTGAATTTCTACAAACAAAAAGCGGTTCCCAACATATGGATCAGAAGCTATGCCATGCCTAACCAAGACTCTATGGCCTAAACTAGAAGCTTATTTCTGAAGGACGACTCTTGGCCTACCAGAGTCAACTCCAATCACACTGATACACTGAGAACTCAGTCTGCCTTACCTTTAAGGCACTGTTGATTGCAAAATTGAAAATCAATTTACGTCCCAGCCACTCGCACCATTCTGGAACAGGAGCAGGAGCTCCGAACCACTGCAGGAGCAGTTGGTTTCATCTTCATTTGCCCGAGGCGTCCTCCATACAAAGGTATGCTGGCAACTGTTTACTTGGCTATTCTTAGCGCCGTAAACGCGGTAGCCGTGGGACTATCCACAAAGAATGCAAGCTTTTAATCCTAGGCATTCGTTTTTACACCTGAGTTGTGCAGCCTTGCTGTAAATGCCAACAGCACCCTTTGCCACCATTAAAATACACAAGGTGCTCGCATTTTAAAGATGGCCGCCTGTGTCTTCTACACTGCCCAGCATCTGCAGCCCCTCCACCACAGTGATACCTGTCGGTGATTGGCCCCTTCACCAACATCAGGAGCCTATCGGGAGCCGGCAGGCATGAGCCGGCCCTTCCTGGAAAGGCCCTGAGGGTAAGGCCAACAACTGTCCAGAGACTGTCCTGAGCTGACCAGTGCCCAGGGCCATACCCCTTGCCTGCCAGTCTCTTATGAGGTTGTGAGCAATCCTCATTTGCACAACCTACTCTACTTGCGCCTTCCACCTTATCCACTCTATCTGCACCCTTTATTACCTTATCGTCATCTGCTATGGGTACCAGTCACTGCACTGGACGTTAAGGTTGCTCAAAACTATAACATTTGCAACAATGCACCACTTCCAGTCGGACCTATGTACTATGACCTATTTGGCCATCTCTATTACCTCCCCTCATAGACAAATCACACTCGTGTGCTCGTTACTATGCATTTGCATTGCGCCCCTTTGCATTTTTTAAACCTACTGAATTTTTGCTAAACTGTGTTATTCTGAACTTAGGTGTCACCCTACTGCATTTTTGCTAACTGTGTTATTCTGAACTTAGGTGTCACCCTACTGCATTTTTGCTAAACTGTGTTATTCTGAACTTAGGTGTCACCCTACTGCATTTTTGCTAAACTGTGTTATTCTGAACTTAGGTGTCACGCTACTGCATTTTTGCTAACTGTGTTATTCTGAACTTAGGTGTCACCCTACTGCATTTTTGCTAAACTGTGTTATTCTGAACTTAGGTGTCACCCTACTGCATTTTTGCTAACTGTGTTATTCTGAACTTAGGTGTCACCCTACTGCATTTTTGCTAAACTGTGTTATTCTGAACTTAGGTGTCACCCTACTGCATTTTTGCTAAACTGTGTTATTCTGAACTTAGGTGTCACCCTACTGCATTTTTGCTAAACTGTGTTATTCTGAACTTAGGTGTCACCCTACTGCATTTTTGGTAAACTGTGTTATTCTGAACTTAGGTGTCACCCTACTGCATTTTTGCTAAACGGTGTTATTCTGAACTTAGGTGTCACCCTACTGCATTTTTGGTAAACTGTGTTATTCTGAAGTTAGGTGTCACCCTACTGCACTTTTGCTAAACTGCGTTATTCTGAACTTAGATGTTACCCTATTGCACTTTAGCACAATTGTATCATCTTAAACCTAGGCATCACCTATCAGCCCAATCGTATGATTTTGAACTCTTGATCTACTTGGTGCAAAGGGAAGTTAGCCTACTTTGTGTAAAGTGAAATTAGTCTATTCTGAGCAAAGTCCATGCGCCTGCCTACACCTGCCTACCATTTACCCCTAGCTGGTACCCCTAACTCTTACCGCACAGCTTCTATCCGCAGAGTGTATTTTCTTATCCAGGCACCAGCCCTACTGTGTACCAGTCCTGCATTGAGTAGCCGCCCGCCCAGACCATGTTCACCTGGCTCACTCTCACTCTCGCCATGTTCCCTTTCTGCAGCATGCCGGACAATGTACACTGTACCGGCAACATCTTCATAACCGTTAACAACGGTCTAGCCAATCTAGGTTGCCCTAGGCACTACCCGATCCCCTGCCCGACGCCCTTCCTACCCTCCCAGTCGCTTTTCCCACCCAACCACCACTCTCCCCCTACTGCCTCTGTAGTCAACAGCTCACCTGCCAAGGCGACCTCTAACAATACTCCCAATCACAGCACATTTTGTGCCCCATGTCTTACAGTACCACCCACACTGAAATTTCCAGAAACCCTACGTTCTACTAATCCAGACATCACTGCCCGCAACAACAGATTAGTCAACAGGCTGCCCCCTACAAATAGCATCCACCTGGCCAAACTCAACACCAAAACTAAGAAGAAATGAAAGACCCCCAATGAGTCCAACTCAATCCCCCTAAAAGGAGCCTTACTCAATGCCAGATCCCTGGCCGCTCACCCCACCGAAATTGCTGACACCATTCTAACTCATGATCTTGACTTCCTTGCCCTAACGGAAACATGGCTACATGAGGCCTCAGGTCCACATTTATCGCTAGCCATTCCTGCCAACTACTCCATCCTTAGAGCTGACAGACCTAATGGTAAAGGAGGAGGCGTAGCTCTCATTTCCAAATCACCACTAGGCTGCAGACTAGTCTCCACACTAGCACTCAAATCCTATGAGTTACTTACAATCAAGTTACAAACTTCCCCCACAAGCACGATTACACTACACCTCATATACAGACCCCCAGGCCCTCCGGGGACCTTCGAGGAAGACATTACAGCACTCATCACTGAAAACTCCAAGCCACTAGCACAAACTATCATCCTCGGCGACTTCAATTTAGGTTACAACGACGCTAAGAACGCACCAGCCGCATCCTTAGCAAACGCCCTAACTGAGCATGGATTCGCTCAACTCAGTCTCTCACCGACTCACCACAAAGGTAGAATTCTCGACTGGGTATCCACTCTTAACTGGAACACCACCTGTAAGGACCCCCAACCTCTCACATGGACAGATCATTACCTTATCCCACTTGAAATTCACACCATCCAGACCACGCCTAAGAATCACCCCCTGGCACCAGCCTGCCCTACCAAAAACAAGCGTAACATCACTGCCGAAGCCCTATTACCCCTGGTCCTACCCACCCTTAACGCCCTACCGGACAACGCTGACCTTAACTTACTAGTTGACACCTTCAACAACTCCATGGCTACCGCCATTGATATCATTGCCCCTTTGAAACTACGTAAAAGCAAACCAATAAACCACCTGAACTCGTGGTACACTCCCGAACTCAAACTACTCAGGAAAAAGAAAAGCAAACTAGAATAACTATGGAAAACTAACCCTTCACCTGAAAACAAATCCAATCTCAAGAAAACCTCTGCGCTATACAAAAATGAAATAATTCGCACCAAAAAAGATGCCTATAACGTCAGGATTGATCAGGCAGGCTCTTCCACCAAAGAATTATTTAAAATTCTAAAGGAGCTAGAAAACCCCAACCCCCCTCCAGACAACTGCTCAAAAGATAAACCCTGGTGCACCAGCATCCAGAATGCCCTCAACAACAAAATCACAGGGCTCCAGACCAAAATTGTGAATAAACGTCAACAACTCCCCAGCAACAAAACCACTAACCCTAGCTTAAGCCCACCTACATCTAACAAAGCCAACATAGGCTTCACCTTTAACAAAGTGACCATCTTAGAAGTCCAAAAAATTATCACTTCCCTAAAACCTTCTAATTGCAAAGGGGACAGCTGCCCTGCCCAAATAATAAAAGATGCTGCCAGAGACCTCTCCCCCTTTATCACTAAGCTAATCAACCTTTCATTTGCCAACAATTCTGTCCCCAACAACCTAAGACAATCCCTAGACCCAGCCATACCAACCAATTATAGACCCATCACCACTGTCCCGTTTCTGTTAAAAATCCTGGACAGAGTCGCCTACATCCAGATTCAGGAGTACCTGAATTCTAACCAACTGCTGGGTATACGTCAATCTGGCTTCAGACCTCAACATGGAACTGAAACCGCTCTGGTTGACCTCAAAATCCAGATTGATGAAATCAAAGACAAAGGCAATGCAGCCATCCTACTTCTCTTAGACCTCTCAGCGGCCTTCGATTTAGTCGACCATGAAATCCTATGCAACCACCTATCCATCGCTGCCCACTTCTCCTCCTCTGCCTCCGCATGGATACAATCCTTCCTAGCGAATAGAACCATGCGAGTCTTCTCCACAATAGCCGCTGCTGACCCGATCCCCATCACCTGCGGAGTCCCACAAGGTTCCTGTGTCTCCCCCACATTGTATAATATATTTTCGAAGCCTCTATTCGACACATTGGACCATCTGGGTGTCACCTACACCAACTATGCAGATGACACCCAGATTCTCCTTACCATCTCAGGCAACTACAATGCGGACGTCACCCGGATTAACTAAATCTTCTCCATCATTCAGGCATGGGTGGCCACCCACGGCCTCTGCCTGAATGATGAGAAGACGGAGCTTCTGCTGTTCGGTTCTCCTAATAACCTGTCTAAACTCTGCCCCAGTTACAAGAACATCATCATAGACGGTAACACCATCCCTATCGCTAAAAGTGTGAAAACCTTAGGTTTCCACCTTGATGCCAACACCAACCGCGCCAAACAAATCAACTCAACCGCCTCGGCCACTGCATATACAGGTAAGCTAATCAGGACTCGCAGACCCTTCCTATCCCCCGACAGCTGCCTCACTCTGGCCAGAGCACTCATTCAATCCAAACTAGACTATTGCAACAGCCTGTACCTAGGAGCCAACCAATCCATAATTAACAAACTCCAGGTTCTCCAGAACAATGCTCTACGCGCAGCACTCAACATCCCAAGGCGTGAACACATCTCTACAACCAGGAAAGCGTGCAAATGGCTCTCCATACAGCAAAAAATCGACCTCAAAACTATCTGCCTCACTTATAAGGCCTTAAATAATCTAGCCCCACCGTACCTCTCCAACAAATTTACTTTAAAATCTTCATCCAGAACCACCAGATCAACCAACTCCTTAAGCCTACTAGTGCCCAAATTCGCCTTAACAAGAGCAGGAGGCGCTAGCTTCACTGTGCTAGCCACCCAACTTTGGAACACCTTACCACTCAAAATTAAAACCACTGAATCCTTCCCGATCTTTAGGAAACTGGTTATTGGCTGGCTCCTGAATAATGAGTAGCTTTTACCCTCATCTCCAACCACACCTGTATTATATGTAAATTGTCATATTATGTAAATCCTTCTTTGTAAATTTGATTTACCCTGTAAATGTTAATGCATATTTCATGACTGTAACCATATCCTTAAAGCGCCCTACTACCCACGGGTCCGGAGCGCTCTACAAATAAATTAAACAAACAAACAAACAAGCAAACACACTGATGCTCTACAGGAAATGTATTCTGCCAAATTGCTCCTTTCTCCATGAGCTGGTGCTCAAAGAAATCCAAGGGGGAAGCTGCAAAATGCTAAACCGATGAAAAAAAGAAAACCAAGCTCTACTAAAAGCCATTGAATGCACAGAAGATGATCTGATCAATAACCCTACAAGAATAATCAAAAAAACAAAAGAGATGGATTGGATCTGCACTCTAGATGTAGCGTCCGAATACGAGCTCGTCTCTCACTTGCCCTCGGTATGGAAGAAACAAAATGACCTCCAGAACTATGTCAAAAAATGTCCAAGCCGATCAGCACGTAACCTCATAATGAGAGCAAGACCAAACCTTCTAGACACCAATGAAATTTGTCATATAAGAAACCACTCTCTGACTAACATCTGCAGATTTTGTGGCAAAGAGAAAGAGACTATTCGTCATCTACTACTGTCCTGCCCAAGTCTGATGGATATTCGACACCCCTACATGAAATACAGCGGTCAACACTCAACAGTAACTGACGAAGAAACATGGTGGAAAAGGATGATTAGCGGTGATCGCACATCATGGCAACTAGCGACATTCAAGATCCTTCACACCCTAATCGAAAAATTTGCCTTGAAACGAAATGAAAATTAAGACTTCCTTGTCTACTTGGACGACCTTTTCCTCAACCTTCCATCTATGATATTGCAATAACAAGACCCAGAACAGCCAGAAGTGTAAGATTTAAACTAAAGAGACCAAATATGATTAAGGAAACAAAAAGTCAAGATGTTGTAAAAAAATCTAATTTTTGATTAAAAATTCAACAATAAAAAAAAGAAGTTTTTAGGGACACTTACATGTTTGGACTAGGAGAGTATAATGTGTTAGTACTGACGTTGCAGAAATGTGTTTGGATTTATCTATATTTATAGATTTTTAGATAGTTAGATTTATCTATATTTATACCCCAACATTATCTATAAAAAGGGTGATTAGGTCAGAAATGTGTAGGTACTTTGAAAATTGAGCAGGGTGGACATGGGTGTAGTTGTAAGTATTGAGTAATGAGTATTCCCTCCCTCTCAAACTGAATGTAGTGGAGGTAGACCCCATCTACCTCAAACCGAATGTCAATAACTAATTAGGTTGATCAATGCTTTCAAATGTTGCAGAAATTAGATTTATAGTGCTTCGCAGGAACCCACTTTAAGGGATGATTTAGTTTATGGAGTCAGAATGTCATGAACTGTAGAGAATGTGTCAGGTAGTAAATTCTATTATATATTATCAAAGGATCTAGATCCAAATCGGAGCATGTCCCAAGGTTTATGCAAAATTTGGGTTGATCAGGGCTTTCATAAGTGATCTGCCATTTTGTGTTTTGTGACAAGGTCAGGTACTTTAAAATGGATACTTGCTTGAGCAGACAAAATAGTTGCTTTTTGCTAACTCATTATGACCTCAGCGGACAGTTTTTTATAAAGAGTTCATGCAGTGGACAATGGTGGGGGAAATGAGCGAGTAGAACCAGACTAGACTAGGTCTTAGAGGCAGATAGGCTAGCGAATCACAAGTAGAAAAAGGAACAGCACATTGATCATGCCATATAAATCAACAAATCACAGATAGGAAAGCGGTTGTTCCTTTTATCAGGCCATTACCATACCTCCATAGAATGTATATAAGAAGGAAAATTGTCTAACTTTTGGCAGAGTCCCAGAGATGTTTCTGATGATGTATCCTGTGTATCCTGTGTCATGCCTTCTGGAAGAAATAAACTTTCTGACTTGAAAATCCTACCTCAGCCAGTTGATGTGCTCCAGAGTCTCTTCTTGACCCCAAAGATTCCAAGGCCAAGAGAGGGGAGTGGTTGGACCGTTCTGAACACTGGTCATAGCTATGTCTGAGGAAACGTGGACTAGCCATAGCTGCAGGACATTGCCTAGGAGGCTAGGGTGGGCACAGTGCCCACTGATTAATGGCTATGGACAGAAGTTATTCAATGTGGGCAGAATGGCCATTGCCAGTGGCTACCCTTGGAGGCCAGAGGGGGACCTAAGCATGACTAAAGGCTAAGAGCCATCCATAGGGTTACTGGCCTTAATCACAGGCCATGCCCAGTGCCTATTTAGGAGGCAAGTGGCCACTTTAGATGGGTCCGGAAGGCTCAGGATATAACTGAATGCCATGCCCAGACTGTCGGTGCACTGACTGTGGCTGCAGGCTAAGATCAGTGCCAACCTAGGGGCAAGTGGGTCACTGGACAATTGGAGGGTACAGTGAACCCTTGCACGGCTTCTCTAAGAGGGGTCTGGGTGGTCAGATATCACTCTTGGGGAGTAAGGTGGTTCCTGGCATGGGTGATGTTCCCTCACTAAACTAGGGGGCAAACGGGCCGCTGAACAATACACCCGGTCATGTATGGATGTCTGTGAGCCACAAACAGTGGGGGAAATAAGGCCAGGACTAAAGCTCCTGCAACAATACCCAGGGGGATCAATTGGAGGTTTTGTGATTCCCTGGGCACTATCAAGCTTTGGGTAGACACTAGGGATTGCTGCAGGACAAGCCCAATTGTATGAGTGTGTGGCTGAGGAGCTACTTTACAGGGATAAAGGTCAAGAATCTGTCAAATAGAGGGTAGAAAGTCCTACCCAGTCAAAGTAGGCCCTCGCTATGGCCACAGGTTCTGTGGGAACATAAGAAGGTTTGAGGGTGCTGTAAGGAATTCATGGTGGCAACAATAAAGACAGGCACAAGTGATCATAGATCAGATAAACTGTATGCAGGATGGAAAAACGCCTAATCTAAACCTAAATCTAAAATGGGAGCAAGCATCAACCATCAAATGCAAAATAAGGCAGTCCATGTCAAATAAAAGGGCCTATACTAAGAAACCTATTGCCAAACCTTAATACAAAAAGGGTGTGGGATAGATCTTATGAAAAGAAAGAAGTGTTCACAAATAATATGCCAGGATGTGGTAGGCTGAGTCTTCCTTCCCCCACATTTTGAGCACGGGGTAAGGTGGGATCTAGGAGCACAGCCCAGCCTTGAGCTTCCCCAGCAATAGATGACAGTTCTGTTCCAATTCATCAGGAGCCTCGATGGCCAAGTCTCTTCTACTTTCAAACGTCTCTTACCTTCTAGGGTCTGACGTATTAAAATAATAAAACAAAAGTTCCTTCAACAAAATTGAAGTTTGTTTCCTGGTTTTACTCAGGGTAGTATTCTTCACGCCCTGAGTCCCCCTCTTCCGGGCAATGACCCCTGTTTCTATTGATATCAGGGCCTCGGTGGTTGTGTCACCTGGTTCAGAGGGCCAAAACAACAAACACAAAGTTCTGTTCTATGTATTTCTTGGGTGATGGATTCACCCCTTGATCCCCTTCGTTCGGGCTCGGATCCCTCTCGACTGTTGGCCTCCCTCCACCGGGTTCACTATGGCTTTCAACAATCTTCCTTTATTGTTCTCGTATAAAGTCTTTTCAACAGTTCTCTTTGAATTATCCTTCCTCAGGTTCACTTGATCAGGGTGATACTGGGTCAGCCCTGGGTCTACCTCTTCTGGGCACAGTTCCCTTCTCAAATCTTAATGTCTTTTAAACAGTTCCAGTGGACATCCCTCGGCCGGGTCCACTCTTTTTAACAAGCTGTTTCTTGGGACTCTAGACTTGCCCCCTTCTCATCAGCATCCATCAATCGGGTTAACTCTTGCCAACTTCCAATTTGCCAATATTTCCGGTATTCACTTCCTTTGCTTTCTCACAGTTCTTAGGTCAAAGGCTTTCGACTGTACCGGGAGTTTGCTTGACCTCATGTATTACCACTTTGACCTAACTTGGTGGCTCTCCTACGGCCTTCTGGTATTTGTAGTTTCACTCGGACGGGGATTGACCAAAGTCTATAGTGTTAGCACCCACATGGTGCTGGTTCCCTCTACAGCTGGTCTCCCCTCAATACTTTTACAGTTCTTTGAACTTGGTTCAACTTGCCACTTTGCGTCTTTCATTCACCACAGCACGGTTATTATCGGCTCTCCCCTCGACTCACCGGCTGTGATGAACCGCTTGGCGTTCCTCTTTACTGGAGTCAAGGCTAGTACCATAGAAGCAGGAGTGCCGATACGCTCTGTGTACCGTTAACTTACGTTTCTTTCAGCTGAGGGTTCTTAGGGTTTTGTAAAAAAAAGGGCAAGGCTGTGTCTCTCTTTGTCAGCCTCTCCATATTTGTTGCCTTTCTCCTCCTCTTGAACTGCCGGGTCTGGATAGCTGTCTCGTTGTGCGGCCTGCCTTGCTCATACTGTGCTCTCGTGCTCCACCTTTTATTCCTGTGGGGAAAGAAAAGGGCCATCAGGTGTGTGTGATTATGATCAATTGCCTGACTTTGCCTGACCCTTGTGTTGGGACAAGTCAGGTAAACGGCTCGGGTGTTAGTCCATTCTCTGGTGTGTCATGCGAAAGTGTTTGTGTCGGAAAAAAGAGGGGGGTGTTACTATGCATTTCTGAACTCTGACCTGGTGGGCAGAGATTCAGAAGGCCAGCCTAGTTTCTTAGAACAGGGTAACCTTCTGGACAAGCCAGACCAATCAATGTGGCATTGGCGGCAGTCAAGACTAGGTCTCAGGAGGGGTGAGGGTGATCGAAAGTCCACAATGAGCACACACAGTAAACTACACCACAAATTACTCTCAGTCAGGTGTATATATCAAAGATACATATACATTTATTAAAGGCCTTTTAACTCAAACACAAAGTATAATTCAGCAGTATCAACACAACTAACACATTGCTAACTAGGAAACATATATACAGTAACTATTGGCCTAAAGGCATATTACACAAGTAGAAATCCACAACCTGTAAAGAAAGGGGTAACACAGTGCGAATATACTTTAGGCAGGCCTTCAACAATGCAAACCCTAACTAATAGGCAGTCCAGTCCCGAAGAAGTGTGGAGCCTTGCGCTTAAAAAGTACATTCAGTGCCAGAGCACTGGATTGTGCGTTAAGTTCAAAACGGGTCTTCTTCAGGGAGCTGTAGTGGCTCGGGAAGGTGGGTGAGGTGAGGAAGAATAAGTTCCCACTATTCAAGGAGGGTCTCTACAAGAGGGCTGTGAGGTTTCCATGAATTGGTAATAGGATGGTAGAATGGGCTACCTGAACAAAGGCAGAGTGGCCCTCAGGGGACACTTGTGCGTAAAATTCTTTGGATACGCCAGGGGCCACCGGTAAGGGATGCAAGTACTTACCGACCCTAGATGCACTCCGGACAAAACATCAACAGTCAAGTCCAGTTCGTTCGCAAGTTTGAATCCTGCAGTTGTGTGTCTCTGCGGCTTTCAGGGGTTTCATTCCAGGACCTCAGTCCACGGTGGGACAGTGGAGATTTCTCTGCTTCTGGTGAAGAGATCAGGCCAGTTCCACGGCAGCTCGTCTTAGAGCACAGGGGGTCACAGCAGCAAGGTACTCATGACGTTCATCACCACAGCTGGGTGACACAGTGACCACATATGCTTGGGTTCAGGCGTACTCTCCTAATTCCAGACCTAGCAATGCTGAGTGTACGAAACACTGTTAGGGGGTGCCTTATACACGAACAAGAATAAAGGATCCATAGTAGGAATCCTCCCGTCCCTTGCACACTGTCACAATCCACCAAAAAGATGGTTAGTTATTCATGGAAAGCAATCACAAGTTTTTACATATAGTATCACGAGGTAATGGTTACATATGACCATTCAATGAGAAATATGTCCAACAAGTCTATCTAAAACAAGTTTTTCTTTTTAATAGCACGAAAAACATAATTTAGCAATGAGCAGAAACACATCCCAATAGTCCAGTGCTAATGGCTTAACACGTTTTGAGGTTCTCCCTCTTCATCAGAAGCCTGAATGGACTGTTGGTCGATAACATTCATAGACGGGAAAGAAAGAAAACAAAAAGCTGTCTGTTATATGTCACCCAAACAGGTTAGCTCATTTACACATAGAGAATTGGCTATACAACGTTCTATTTTGATGTATTCCATAGATGCATAACAAGGGGGAAAGACCATACACTGTTTACGTGTACCCACTTATGTTGCCCAAGCTATTGAGCAATGTGTAGGTGGAAACAGGTATTCAGCTATTAGCAATTTAACACGATCATAATTACACTCTATTATACAGGGTAACCAATCTCAATATCAATCACTATCAAGATTTCAAACTCAATTTTTTAGATTGTTCTGCCAAATAACCCTAGTTGATCATATAACATTCTTATTGTTGGAGAAGGTCACGCCTAAGTGTGTAAAAAACACTAGGTAGATACAAATTCTGGCTACGAAGGGCACTCACCAATGGGAGTTCCAGGTTTCATGTATAGGCGCACATATAGCGCCAATACCAATATGCAGTAACAGTGTTGCCGGGGTCTCAAAGTAGTCCGTATCATAAAATATCCATTCCCTGGGCTGTAGGATGTAACAAAAAATGGGAGAACATAACAGAAACTGGTGTAAGTATGAGGAAATCACTCTAATTGTTATAGTCAAAAAGGAGCTGAAAAAACACTGTCAAAGAAAAAATGTATCAGATGCGGGCACACTCACCCTAGATAGAAAGAAATGGCCCAAGTCTGCGCTGGATACTGAAGTCCCAAGAATTATGTAAGATACAAAACACTTAACTGGTGGGTAATAGCAGCTGCACTCTTAAGTGCCCAAAGTATATGAGACACAAAGTAATAAAAGGCTGATCAGAATAACAAACACAGGCCCTCTCTGAAGTGAAAAAAACATTCAATGTAAAAATAACCGTACCTCAAAGGTTAGAGTCAATCAGGAATGCATACGTCTGAATAAAGTGCCTAGCGCGTTACTAGGGTAACCGCCTGCAGCGTTCTCCACGAGGTTCTTGTTGGGCGTCTCGTGTTGGCAAAATAATGGAACTATGGAGAGGAATGCATATACATGATCAAATGTCTTAAAATGTGATACTTAACTAGACAAGTTGATGATTGTCAAGATGTGTTGTGCTCAAACGAACAGACACAGCGTACCTGTTTGTGCAAGTCCTGCTGGAAGGGAGTGTAGTCTGAGCGACACGCATCCGTGGACACCGTAACTAAGGTCTCTGCTGGTGTTGTACACAGCCCCATGTAGAGTGAAAGGGTTTGAAAAATGAATAAAGAACTGGAAACCAAGGGCTGCAAGGGAGCGGCCATCTTGGAGTGTATTACTCAGTTTGGTATTTAATAAAAAGAACAACAATTTTGACCCGATGGGCAACTATCTCAAGGTCTAACCTACATATGAGTTGTGGCAACAATGCTGTCCGCAAAATGCCAAAATTCAAAAGTTCTCAAATGGCGTATTCCTCTCTAGCATGAATACTATAAATGTTAGTACTCTCCTCAGGGTACTGATATATGGCTTATGACCCCAATTTTGGTATACATAAACGACATCCAGTGGTGAGGTTCACTGCATTGTTCATACCAGTCCACATGCCTTGAAAGTTCATAGATGTCCAGCAATATGGACAGTGTGTAATTTACATATTAGGTGGTGACCAGATTCCTACAACGATATCTGTTCGCCTATGATAGTGTATACAGTCTTTGTATCGCGCACCATGGGTTGTTATAACAATGTTCACATTGTTCAACAGGGTTCATCAACATTTTGACTCATAATGAAATTTGTTTACATAGAACACAACATATTGTGATGGAAATACAGTTATTCCTGTCGGTTCTAGGAGGCCCCAAAGTCTATATATTGCCCCATTACCAGTTTGCATGTTTAGGTATCCATTGGTTTATCCATCACAGTACTATCCATTCCCACCACTCAATGTATACAGTCTATGTCATAGGGCACCATAGGTTGTTATTACAATATTCACATTGTTATACAGAGTGCATCATAATTTTGAATCATAATAACATTGGTTTACACAGAGTACAACATATGATGATGGAAATTCGGTTCTTCATATCAGCTCTTGGAGATCCCAAAGTCTGTGCATTGCCCCTTTTCCCAGTTTGCATGTTGAAGTATCCATTGGTTTACAGGAGATACGTGTATAAATACCTCCAGGCAAATACACTGTACATTTAAAAAATCACATAACCCATTCAAGCAGATCATTTGACCAGAGCCGAAAATCTCAGTGTGGTGTAAAGATGTGACTAGTGGTAAATAAGTAACCTCAAAATGAGTTTTAATATTAGTGAAGCACATATTTGAATGTAACCCTAGATAAAACAGTTCAAAGAAAACTCATCATAAAGACCACTAGGGTGAAGAGTGTCTAACAGATCAATCCAGAATGTTTCCCTTCTGGAGAGAAGAGAAAGGTAATCACCTTTTTGTGGTTTCTTGACAACCTCTATTACCTGGAATTTCATTTGTGCAATGGTGTGCCCATGTTCCAGAAAGTGGCTTGCTAATGGTGACCTTGTATTCTTGCATCTGTTGGTTTGTGTTCAGAAAACCTGTCTTTAACCCGTCTCTTTGTCTGACCGATGTAAAGTTTGCCACAAGGACATTTAATGGAGTAAATAACCCCTGCCGAAAGACAGGTAGCAAAGTCTCTTATTTGAATCTTCTTTCTGGTTTGTGCCTGGGATATTGAATCGCCCTTCATTATATTGTCACAATGTTTGCAATTCAGACAGGGAAAAGTACTGTTTTTCTTAGTTTTTAGCAAAAGCTCCTTGTCTTTAGCAGGTCTCTCTGCTCTCACCAGCCTGTGTTTCAAATGTTGGCCCCTTCTGAAGGCACTTGTGGGAATAGTGTCGATAGAGTACAGTCATTATGAAGAATACCCCAATGTTTCCTGATGCTTCTGCTAATTTGGAAACTTTGTCGTGAACATTTTGGATATGTAGAGTAACAGTGTTTCCTTATTTTTAACGCTAAGTGTTAAGAGTTGCTCTCTACTTAAAGAGTTAGTTCTTTCCATTGCTGACTCTAATGTGTTTTCTGGATAGCCTCGTAGTGATGATCCTTCCCTCATTGATTCTGAGATCCACATCCAGAAAGTGTAAAGACGGTGCACCTATCTTCATCGTGAATTTTATTTTTTGATGCACTGTGTTGAGATAGCTAAAAAACTGGTCCAATTCATCCCTTGATCCACACCAGATCCCAAAAATGTTGTCAATAAAACGCTTGCAACTGAGCATTTTAGATGACCAATGTTGGTGGTCTAATACATGTTTGCGTTCAAATTGATACGTATAGGTGTTTTCATATACAGGCGCCATTGCTGACCCCATAGATGTACCTGAGGCTTCAAAAAAATACTTTCCTTGGAAGTGAAAGTAACTGTTATGAAGTATTAGTTCTAACAGTTCTACAGCAAATTCCAGATTTCCCTTTATATCTGGTGAGTTGGAAAGTAATCAAAGTACTACATGTATACCTTCGTTATGAGGAATTGATGTATAGTGACTGCAAACATCCATACTGAACAAGATGCATTCTTCGCTCAAGGCTGTTATCTCCTTGAGGCAATTTAGAAAATCTGTAGGGAGTCCCTTATGCTCAGAGCTTACAGTCTCCAAAGGCTGAAGGCGAAACTCGAGACAGCAGCGGTTCCAGGACAAAGGTCCCGTACGATCTGGTCAGTTCACTGGGCGGACCAGGAAAACTTCAGAAAAGGCTTGTTTGCAAGTTAAGCAGGAGGTGCTGAGAGTAGTTAGTTCCACTACTCCAACGAGTCAAAGCCCCCTTTGCAGGCCTTCTATGATCAATACAGTTCTGATTCAGCAGTTCAGGATACTTGGCTCCTTTACTAAGTTTGATGTAAACTCAGAAGATCGACCTGGAATGGGTGTAAGGTGCCTTCTCTTATCCAGAATCTCCTTTGCGCCAAAACAAAGAGAAACCAATAGGAGATCTGCCCACATTCAGCCATCCAAGGCATGACCAATCACGGACCACTGTGGCCCCAGTCATTCCCAGCACACCAGACATCCTGGCACCCATGATGTGTATTGGAACTAGACAGCTCCAGCCGACATCTTCAGGCACGCACACTCAAGGAATGCAAAAAGCCAGCGAAAGCTTCAGTTTGCGCGGGGTCTGCATGACCAAATAAGGAATTTCCCAGATCTGCTCGACCTAGGGCAGGCAAAGGGACAAAATGGCCAAAGGACAGAAAAAAAGAACCTCAGGGCTTGTCCATTTTATCCACTGACCACTGTCCTGGGCCAAACATGGTAAACATGGTATGGACCATAGAAAAGTGTCAAACATGCTTTAAAAGTAACTGATGCCACTAGCTCTGTCCTGGGCACACTTGTACCTTCACCAAAAATCCTTTGAGGGTGTCTAGGGCCTTAAAAATTAAAAGGAGACTCCAGCGCACCATACTGTAAATTACATTGTGCACTGATAAAATGTTACTAAGAAATAGCCACAAAGTGAAAGACTAAGGGAAACAAAGTCTCCCAGTACTGACAGTATGAAGGGCATGTCAGTTTCCCCATAACAAAATGAGCAAAAGCTCAGTGGAGTGCAGCAAAAGGATGGGCTCCACTGGAAAAAGTCAGGCTAGGATGGTCAGAAAACAGCAAAATGTTGGGTGGTTCACAACTGGAGGGAAAATTACCCATAGATGGAAATATTTCCCAACGGGGGGGGCAGTGGTTTTGAATGTCCTACGTGGTGGGATGGGGAAAACGTGTTGAAAGAAGAGGGATAACGCGTCTCACCCATCGGTGTCCCAATCCCACTCCCCGACGACCCCTCATCTAGGTGATCCTCCCTCAATGGTCCACCCCTAGCAACTGGATCCAATAGCGATGGCTGTGTCCTGGCCACCTGGATGACAGATCCCAGGGTTTAGCAGAGAGACACCTTCAGGTTTCTCACAGTTCTCACAGCAGAGAGGTTGTGCTTGGTCATGACTGAAGGCAACACCCTGTGGGCTCAGTGGGTGGTTAGGGAGCTCCCAGACTAGGTTCAATGCCCTTTCCATGACATTATGGGGTGCTTGGGACAGGGCCTAAGGCACTGCCCCAATAAAAGTAAGCACAAGGCATAGTCGCAAATACATTCAATAATATGGCCAATATTGCAGGCATACCTTAGTTCCTCACAACTATGGGAGCGTGTATCATTAAACAACCAATTTAGAAAGAGGATTTCCAAGATTATGTACAAACTGTGTGTGGGCCTTCATACAATGTTGAGACAGAAACTGTTCTGATCATGCATTGCTTGGGATTCAAGGATCATAGAATAATGGGTGTGTTCGAGGGTGGGAAGTGGAAAAGTTAATAAAGTAGAGGGAAGCAAACTTGGATTGCTTACGAAAAGGTTCGGACGGAATACAATACTTTGGCACAAGAGAGCAAGACAAAGGACACTACATTGAAAACGTTGTTACTAACCTACAGAGAACAAGCTAACAAATGAATGTTGGCAGATTGTTTGATGAACATAGAAGGGATCAGGTTATGCTCTGAATAAGGGACCACAAGATTAGAGAGGAATTCTGGAGCAAAGCACATCCCTCTACTTAATGAATCTTTTATAATGCGTTTAGTTTCAGAGACCAGTCGCTAAGCGTGGGACCGGGATTCAAACCTGTGTTGCTCTGCATTGTGTTGCTTTTAAGACAACAGCGTTGCCCCAGAGCTACTGTCCCAGCTCTGCAAGGTAAACAAAGTAATTAAAATTGCATAAAAAATCAAGCACACAATGCATTGTGAGAAGGAATTCAATAAGAGGAAAGAGAAGGATGGAAAAATGACTCAGAGGCCAGACAAATGGGAAAGGGAAGAGAAAAGATATGGAAGTGGGAGGTGGGAAGATAATCTCATAATACAGTAGTTCCAGAAGCAGCGAGAGAAAAGAGGGGCCTACAGCTGGCTCAGAGAGAATGGCCTGGGAGGTGATATGTCAGTGCGAAAGGGGGTTTCATCTTGCAAATGACTGAGTGTCCAGTGCTTACAGGTAGAAAGGTGTTTTTTCTCACTGCTCTTGCAATTTCCAAAATGGCTGAGAGGCAGTTCTGAAGCCTAAGGAAGGAACTCACCTAGGTGGCAAAAAAGCGCAGAATATACACTTTTTTTCATTTGCTCTCATTGCTGAAATGCACAGGTCATCTTATTCTCAAAGGTTACCTGAGCTTTTCATAAGGGGCTAGACAGTGGTGCAAAGATGCGAAGTCCAGCTGCTGCATACATTAGTGTCGGGAGTATGACAGGCTCCCAGTAACCACGTGGGTGCCGGGTGTGCCTTTCGAGAAAATAATGAATTTCCCTTCCTGTTTGGGGGATGGAAATGCAAGTGTGACAGTGGCAGTTTAAACCGCGGCTGTCGCCCTTAAAATAAAAATCATGGCAGGGTCAGAAATGCCCCAGCCATAATTTGCACCTCCCGCTGTGCTTAATTCAAAAGGCACAGGGAGCTGACCTTCATTTCAGGGCATTTAAAAGCGCATCCCATTTGTGAATTCGGGATGTGCTTTCAATTCCCCTGAAATGCTGCCTGATATGCGCAAATGCGCAAAGGGAAGGGGGCAAAAGGGGCATCTAAATGAGTGCATTTAAGATGCAATCATTAAGATGCCCTTTGTGCTGGCGCATCTCCTCACTTGCGCCAGAAAATGGTTTGCGATTCTGGCCCATAGGGTCCAACCTAAAATTCCAGAGGTTACATGGTCTTTTAAGAAAACCTTTGACTCCTAGTCACCCCCTGAGGTTTGATCAGAGGTCACCCCTTCTGGGAAACTAGTCCAAAGGAACTGGAACTAATGTGTTATCAGCCGGAGATCCTTACCTAGCCGGGTTCTTCGCCTCTTTTTCTGCTTGCACATACTTCGCTGTAGCTAGGTTTTAATGTCGTGCACTTATGTCTACTCCGGTCTTTGTTTAGCGCTATGCAAAGATACACTAGCTTGTTACTAAGTCATGGTGGACCCTTGGTACTTTCTTGTTGCTACTGCTTTTGTGGGTCCTTTAGAGCACTTGCTTTCTCCCACCTTGCAAACACCTGATATTAAGGAGTGATGAAGTCCTTGCTCTGAGACACAGCAACATCCTAACTGACCTACTTTGTCGGGGTTGGAGTTGTTGCATGGTTCTTGAGGACTTCACGGTATATGCAATACCCTCATTTAACCTTGGTATTTCTAATGCTCCTACCACCTCTACCCTGTGTGTCATTGTAACAGGTAAATGACGTGACTTTATAGACTTTATGGTGCCACTGAGAAAAGAAAGGTCTGAGGGAAGTCAAAATAATAGGATTTTCATCCTGGACACGTCTACACATAGGTTATTTGAGAGCATATGTTTATGAATCAGAGTTCAGCACTCACCAATGCAAAGATTCTTAAGTGTGTTGCTGTGGAGTTAATCGTGCATTATGCTGCAGAGATGTAGGATTGGCTCGATGATGGAGCCTAATTGTAACATTGTGTTGTGAGGGCAAGACTTATGCTGGCTGAACAGCTCCCGAGACGGTGTGTGATTGGTGCTGTAGTGAGTCCCACCTTGGCCTGTGAAAATCTGTCCATGAGTTAGATGATAGCCAATGTTGTGCTGATCCTTCGATTCCCGTAGAGCATTGGAGGCAGTGCAACAGAATGGTATGGTCCACTATGCCAAAGAACGCAGAGAGGTTCAGTAAAATCATGGCTTACAAGTTGTTCATATCTAATGAGCTTGAAATATCCTCTCACATAGGCAGGTGAGTGAATTTAGCGCTTCTAGATGCGTTGAACCGTAATTTCTGATCATGAACTAACGTGGTCTCCTTGGTGAATGCTTAGATCACTTTTCTAGTTATTTGCCAATACACAAGATTTTTGAAGTGGGCTGAAAATCGATGGGGCATTAGGATCCATAATGGGTTTCTTGTTGAGAAAGGTAATGGTTTAAGTTTTCAAAGTAACCAGGGGGATCCCTGTCTTTAATGATACAGATTTCTGCCAGTGCTGCCTGGTCCTCAGGAAAAGGCGCAGTGAAGCGTGCTGTTTACCACACTCACTTCGCCTACCTGAGAATCGGGCCCACAGTTTGGCCATAACGTTTGCAGTGTGCTCCGTTTTTGGGAAATGATGGTGGTGGTGGCTAGTGGATAAGCTTGTTTTGAAATGTTATATAACATTGGATGCTTGGACAGTCTGCTTGAAGCACTTTAACGAATACACAACATTGCTTCAGCAGACACTCCAGCTGTTTCATGCAATTACTTAGGCCAACACTTTTGTGAAGTGTGACCGACATCCCTCTGATAGTGGAAATCTCCAACATTTTGGACATTTCAGGAGCTAAAGTAAATGGATTCTGCAAGTCAGATTTGTTAGAGTGTCACTTTCAGGCAGCTCTGTGTTTTAGAAGCAAGTGTTGGTGTGTTCCTACTAGTATTCATTTTATGACGGTACGATAACCTTCTTGCCAAATGACGGTATATCATGGTTATCGCGGTATAGCAGGTGGAGTTAACTGATCTTAACAAATATTTTCTAAAAGGTCATAAATTGACAGATGTATCATCACAAACAAAACCAGGCACCCAGGGCCAGAATTGGGCTTTTCAACATACTTTCCACTGAAATGCCTTGCTTCCACCAAACACAAACACACGTGTGGAGAGGAGGGGGTGGGGTGGAGGCCTGCTGCAACTGGCAAAGCAAACTGAATAGCTTTTCTTAAGTGGTCATTTAGGCGTTTTGCTTCCCCACTGGCTACTGGTGAAGATGAACATGTTGCCATCTTGATAACCTGCATGCCACAGATCAATGGAGGCTGATGGTAGTATACGCTTGTGTACACACACACACACACACACACACACACACACTCTCTCTCTCTCTCTCTCTCTCTCTCTCTCTCTCTCAATGATAGAACCAGGGAAATACCCCATTGCCATATGTTTAGAGAATATTATCCATTATAAATATATAAACCCCAAAGCCGCCACCCCAAAGTAAACCCTATTCCTTCTTGGCACTGTATCTATTCTTCCTATTGCTAACATATTGATTTTGTGTAAGGCACGTGTGGTTTATGGAATGGCATTAAAAACTGCTCCAACTGAAACTACTTGGCAGATGGCACATCCAAAGTGCAAAACCAAGACTGCGCAGCACTTGCTTACTGCAGCCTTTCCAAATCAGGTTGAAAAGCACACTTAACGGTATGAACGGTATAACGGTATAAACAATGTGACGGTTATTATTGTTCAATTAAGTGGTTCACGGTATCTTTAACAGTATACCGTTATACCGTTACATCCCTAGTTCCTACCCAACACCATTGGGTGTATGATTGAACTTACCAACATCCAAACATAAGACACCCCATTCATACTTTCTGCTCGGCATCAATCATTTGCATGCCAGCAGCTGCTACGGCACACAGTATCTAACATAAAAGTATGCGCATAAGGAAGGGTGCACATACAGAAGCTGAGTAACAGTTTCTCATGTAGGTTTATTTTTATGTAGGTTTCTTTTTAAATGCATAATTGTAGGTGCCAAAGTCAAGCGGATTCTTTGGAATCCTTTGCTTTTCCACCAGCATGAAATTACATGCTGGTGGGAAACCATGGTGCTTTTTGAAGGTGGAGCAGGAGAGTAGAACTGCAATGAATATTCCTGTGCTGTGCCTTCCACTTCACCTTCAAATGGCACCCAAATCCCCTAGATCGTTAAACCAGTTGGGGGCATACACATTGCGTTAATGCTTTCTTTTAATCGCCTGGGCTTTGGGAAAAGAACACCATAGCGCTTTATGAGGGAATTTATTAAACAACCAAATCCAAATTTGCGGACATAATGTCATTCCCCCACTTGGCTTTCCGCTTAACACTTCTGCTGCAGGCTTCTTCCTTTGAAGCTGCCCCTCAACCTATGACCAGTTACACCCTATTTTACTATTGGTGGTAAATTGAACATCTCTACCAAGTGGCGAAACCAGCTTCCTCGATGGGTAGGGAATGGAACATGCACTTCAAGGAAAGCTGCGGACAAAAGGAAAGCACTTTAAGGCGATAATTTACCTGAATTCCCTTTGATGTGGGACAGACAGGTGTGAGGGGAGGTCCAGGAATCCTGGAGTACAGAAAGCTAAGACAGTGGTGCCGCAAAGGGGCAGAGGGGAGAGCACAGCCCCCTTATAAAAACAATGGCCCCCACCAGCCCGCCTGCACCTCATAGAGGTCAATGAATATACCACCCCAAGTGACCTCATCAGGCACCCTATGAAAAACGTCTGGGGGCACCACTGGCTACAGAAGACGACATTGGCTATCTTGGTTCCTTTTGTAAATCATTTTCTTCTTAACCCCTTCACTTCCTGCAAATCAAGGTTTCTAGGTATGACACTGCAAAGGATGGAAAATCCGCAACAGAGATACGGATTTGACTTTAACAGAAGGCGCGTAATATAGGACTAATCACCTTTTGAAGTCATCCTGGAACAGTAGAAGGATCCAAGCCTTGACTTGTAAAGCGCTCTGTTGCTTCCTGAAGCTAGGTCCATGCTTAATAAATATAATGATAATATTAATAATAATAAAGGCACCTCAAACCACCTGGAGAATCTGGTTGAGCCGTGAAGTGAAAGCCACTGGCGCTGATCCTGTACGTTCGAAACTGACCTGCCTCGTTGATCCATCAATACCAAATCGACTGCTTTTTCGACTACAGGACAGCCATTGAGCTGCAACAGGTTTTACCACCATGGCATGCAACTGACTGCCCTCAAGTGCTCAAATACATTACCATTGAAAAAGCACTAAGATGGCCGGCGCAACGCTGTGGGCCACTGCAAAAGACTGAGGTACTGCTGTGAAAGAGCTACAGACCCCTAAAATTGCTTGTCTAGGTGCTGACCACTTGGCCCTAGAGACAGAAACACACAATTCCCTACCTTAAAATACATTTTGAAAGTAAGAATTTTTTATATCACCTTTTTTCCTGCATTAACTCTTGTATTTTCTCCCTTCTGTCATTTATGCTCAGATGCAACAGCATGTATATCTAAGTCCACATTGGCATGTGTGTCCACTTTACAGGGGTGGGATTGATTATGATTGTCTATGTTTAAGTCTATGTTTTGAAGAGCCCTGTGTGGATACCCATTTTATTTTGGTACCGCTGCGCTATATTTTTGTTTGGATACTTCCCTACTGTCCATGCTACCTTATGAAGTACACAATTCACTTGAGTGCCTGTCTGAAACCATTAATCTGCCCCTGTACTATTGCTGGGTGGTATTCATTTCATCAAAAGAACTGTTACATTGTTTGGAGAGTGGTAGTGGTGCTGCAGGGGTACTGGAAGGATATTGTTCTGGTATGTACGTTAGCATCACATGTGTTAGGAGTTTGCACAGAAGCCCTTTATGACAACATTGCAGCAACCACAGTGCTATTCCCACAAATCTATACCCACGTTTAATGTTGGTGATTTACAGTTTTCAAATAATGTATTAGCATTTTACATATAAAACAGAAAGTGCTTACAATATATTTCAATATATTTCACTCATGAATTGCTAAGCCATCATGAGCAAGGTAGGGTCATCCCTAATGCTGCAGTTTCCAAGGAAGAGAGGGAGAACACCCCAATAGCAAAGTGTATGTTATGTCAATGGTGGAACAATGATCAATTACATATTAATACGCTGGCTGGAACAACCAACAAAATCCTGAAATTAAATAAAAAATGGATCGTAGGTCAATTCATTTGGTTCATCGACATGAGTTGCTTGACTCCAAGTTCCGTTCCAAATTTAAGTTTTCAATTCTTCATTTTTACATTTTCAATTCGTATAATCAGACGTGCATTCAATATCTAAGCTGATCCCATTTAAATCATAGTCACACACCTTCAGCTCAAGAGAGTCGGCTCTACAAATCTTAAACAAATACGAAAAGCATTGAATGTCAGAAGCAAAGACTACTATGTATTTTACCAACCTATGTTTAGAGAAAATACCCTTTCAAAATTCCGATACTGCTACCAGTTATGCAAACTTACCCACAAGTCAAAACGGGGTTCAGTACATTCCAGGAATGACTCGAAAGTATCAGACTGTGAATAATTGAAATATTTCCATGATAATGTTGTGCTCTGGACATTGGCCGATGGGAACTGTTCCTAAATGGTGCCCGCCTTGCTTTTGCCGCATATTCTTTCCATTGCTTGGATGCGACAGTATTTTGCACACCATAATCTGATATGGCCTCTGAGAAGAAGTGCCCACTCAGATAAATGATCCAATGATTAACTCAAAGATTGGCCTTCTGAAAGGCTTGACCACAGAAAGGTAATTGCCGCTGGGCCTGTGTGTCCTGTAGCTTGACCAAGCCTCCTTGCAAACAGAGGAATCCAGAGCACTGTGAACCAGATCTGAGTGGCCCCTCTCCAGGGCTATGTCTCATGCATTGGCAGGGATATCACATCAACAGGTGAGGTTCTCCCTCCAGCCCAGCTCCCTGAATCGCCCACAGCATTTACATCTATCTTAGCTGAATCGCAAGGAACTGGTGTCAAGCTATTCAAAACTCTGTTTTTAGTCAAATTACAGTTAATCTTTTATGGATTTTGTCTTCGCACACCGTATTACACAAACCTACAGAAAATGAAAGCAATACTTTAATCAATAGTGATTTAACACATTGATTTCCATTTTAAGGTTTAGGAAGGAATTCTTCCAGGTGCTGTCTCTTGCTTAGGGTCACAACTGAAACAAAAGTGCAGGCTTGACAAGAAAAGATTTCATACTTCATGCTGCCTTTCCAATTGGTATGTATTACACAGGTCTCAGTAGGCCCCGTTGTATAGAGTACTTTTCAATTTTACATAAATAAGGTTCCAGGTACACAATAAATTGCTACTTTGTCATGACACCCAACATAATTACTGCCCCTGAACTTTACGTTTGTCCATTTATAAAGAAACACAGAGAGTTGCGTTTAGATGTTTTGGACCTCAAAAGGCCTGTGAGTACAACACAAGGGTAAAAGTCCACATACCAATAAAATTAGAAAACCTGAGGATCCACAGAGGAGTAGATGGTATTTCGAACCAAAAATAGCTAAGGTTTCTCCACAGGTGAAACCCACACATTTGCCAGGAAGACGAGGGATTGCGTCTACTATGCAGATGCCCATCGTGCCCGCAATCCAGCCTGCTGAAATCTTAAGATGCCTCTCAAACTCGTGGACGCTTCTCAATCTTGCCTGAGGAAGTTACGATGAACATAGGCAAACTCACCAGTAGGCATAGGTGGGGCCACTGTGTTGTGTTATGTTATGCATATTAATACAGCACAACAAACACCAGCGAGGGCACTGTCGTGCTAAAAAACGGAAAAAGCAGGGAACAGAAAAAGAAAAAAAAATTAAAACAGGGAATTTTTCAACAAAGGACGAAAGAATAAATGATGCTCAATGGCGCGAAGGGACAATGGTAGTTTATTCCACAGTCGAGCGACTGCCACGGAAAAGGATCGGCCCCCAAGTCTTGCCCAATTAAACCGGGAAACCTGGATCAAGAGTGTGTCTGAGGAGCGAAGAGAAAGAGATGGAATGTAATGGCAGAGCTTAGCTTGCAGATATTCTGGGCCAACATGATAAAAAGCACGATGCACAATGCAAAGGGCTTTAAACTCCACCCGTTTCATAACGGGTAGCCAATGAAGATGACGGCGTACAGGGGAAATATGATCATGGAAAGGAGTAGAAATAGCAGCTCTAGCAGCTCAATTCTGTAGAATCTGAAGTCGATGCATCAGATAGGCAGGCTGAGAAAGTTAAAGAAAATGACAATCATCGAGAATACCGGACATAGAAGAAGAAACAACTGGAGCATGAAAGTGAACAGGAAGAAAAGGACACATTTTTCGCAGTAGCTTAAGTTTGAAATAACCCTTCTGACAGACTGCAATAACCTTGGGCCTCAAAAGACAAGGCGGCAGATAGTCTGAAACCAAGATCTTTCACAGTGGCAGCTGGCTTAGGTAAAGCCCCAAGAGAGGGGAGCCAGAAGGCCAGTGTCTATAGTATTTATTATTTAGTATTTATTTTATTTATGTAGCGCACCAGGCCCCAGGGCATCCGGGCGCGTCACTTAGTTACAAGCATAAAAACAGAACAGTGAAGTAGGTACAGTCATTGCTTTAGGAGAGAATATACGAAATATACAAATTATACAGGAGAAATACAATATATAGGCAATGCATCAGGAGAGAAAATACACATTATACAAAAATATACAAGTTGTAAAAGAAATACAGTATATGTACAGATTACAGTAAAGGATATAACAGAGGGCTGTTAACAGTAAAGTTGTAGCTCATGGGCGCACGGTCAAGGCAGGTCTTGGGCAGACAGCCAGGTTTTGACTTTGCGCTTGAAAGCCGGGAAGGTAGGTTCAGCTCTGAGAGGATTAGGTAGTGAGTTCCATAGTTTCGAGGCTAGGACCGGGAAGCCTCGACCACCAGATCTCTGGAGGTTGAAGCGCGGAATAGCAAGGCAGTTGGTTTGAGCACTTCTTAGTGGGCTCGCGGATGTGTGTGGTGTGAATTTTCTGGCTAGGTAGCTGGGGGCTTGGTTGGCGAGGCTTTTGTGAGTGAGTGCAAGTGCTTTAAGATGGATTCTTTGGGAGACTGAAAGCCAGTGAAGTCTCAGTCTGGTGCCAGAAATATGGAGGTTCCTGGGTAAATTAAGAGCCGCTCTAATAGCATTGTTTTGAATGATTTGTAACTTTTTAATGTTACATTGGTTGGTGCCCAGGTAGAGGGCATTACAACAATCCATTTTGGATAGGACCAAGTTCCTGGCTAGTGTAGTGCAGTTGGCTGGAGATAGGAAAGGATGCCAAGCTGTGATAAGCTTGCATGAGTAGGAGGCAGCCGATGATACTGCATTGGTTTGCCTAGCTAATGAGAGAGTGGAGTCAATGTAGATTCCAAGCGTTTTGGTGTCTTTAGCCACTTTAATGGTGTTACCATCAATGGTGAAAGATTTAAACGATGCGTCTAGTTAACTGAGTCTTTGGTGGGAGCCAAGGATGAGAAGCTCAGTCTTTTCTTCATTCAAGCACAGTTCGTGCTGGGCCATCCAGGCCTGGATGACTTGGTAAACGGCATTAATGGCTAGCGAATCGGCTTTGTGGTCACCTGTGATAGGGATAAGTATCTGGGTGTCATCGGCGTAGTTAGTATAAGTGACACCTAGATAATCCAAAATGTTGAAAAGCGGTTTTGTAAACACATTGTAGAGTGTCAGGGACACGCATGATCCTTGAGGGACTCCACAAGTGACTGGTGAGGGATCAGCGGTGGTGGTAGGGGAGAAGACCCTCATCGACCTATTAGCAAGGAAGGAAGCGATCCTGGCTGTGGATTTGTCCGAGAAGTGGGCTGCGGTTTTGAGGTGGCAGCATAGGATTTGGTGATTTACTAAATCGAAAGCCGCAGAGAAATCTAAGAGGAGTAGGAGGGCCAATTTACCCTTGTCTTTTAGGTCTTTAATCTGGGTTTCGATGTCTAATAGAGCAGTTTCAGTTCCGTATCGCGGACGGAAACCAGATTGCCTCAGTCCTAGGAGTTTATTAGTTTCCAAGTAATCTTGGATCTGTAAGTAAGCAGCACGATCCAGAATTTTTAAGAGGAAAGGGGTAATCAGTTTGTAATTGGTGGGTATATTAGCATCCAAAGTGGGTTTGTTGAGGAGAGGGATAACCCAGGCATCCTTGAGGTTGTCCGGGACAATTCCTGACCTGAATGAGGAGTTTATGAGTGTGGTGATAAAGGGCGCTAGGTTATGCAAGGCCTCTTTGATAATGGAGGCAGGGCATGAGTCACCCTGACAATTGGAAGGTTTAAGGTTATTGATAATGTGTTCAACTTCGATGATGGAGAGGGGTGCGAAGCTGAATGGTTTCACGGATTTAGGGTTGGCGTTAATGTTAACCAGGGAAGTTTTGTGGTGCAGGCTGTCCTGCAGACTGATTTTTTTATCATTGATTTTATTTTGGAGGGTGGCGATTTTTCCAAGAAGGGCCTTTTGAATGTTCGCACACCAAGTGCTGTCTTTAGGACAGGAGTCTGGTGGAGTGGCAGGGGATTCCAGTTCCTTTAAGATTCTGAATAGCTCCTTAGTGTTAAATTGGGCTGTTTCAATACGTTTGTTGTATGTCTCTTTTTTAGCCTGGAGTATGGCTTCTTTGTAATTTAGAGTAGCTAAGGCAGTACATGCTTTATTAGCTTCCGTTGGATTACTTTTCCAGTGTGCTTCGAGGGTCCTTTTTTCCTTGCATAGGGTTCTCAGCTGTGGCCTGAACCACAAGTTGAGGTTGGCCCGGGGTTTGGGTTTTCTAAGTTTGGCGGGTGCAATAATATCAAGGGCTTTCAGCATTGTCTGATTGTACGTGCCTACCAAGACTGTAGGATCAGAGCAAGAGGATGAGAGATCATTAAGAGCGGGGAGGATAAGTGGGAGTAATTTAGCACAGGTTATGTTGCGCTTATTTCTTTTGGTGGTGGAAGGTGCAATGTCTGTGCTGGTGTGGATGATTCTAGTTGGGATGCTGAATGTAATTAGGTGGTGGTCTGTCCAGGCACATGGTTGGTTGGATTCAGTGATAGTGTTGCAGTTTAGGTCAGCTATCCAGTCAAGAATCCTACCCTTAGAGTGAGTTGGCAAAGTGACCTGTTGTGTGAAACCAGTGTTGAGTAGCAGGTTATTGATATAGTGGGCAGAGGCATCATTGGGGTCTTGGTAGCCTAGGTTGAAGTCCCCTAGTAGAATGATTTGGGACTTGGTCTTAGTGTTGTTGGCGAGGATGTGGGAGGGAGGGAGCTGCAGAAGGGCCGGCCAGCAGTACTTCGCTTTTGTTGCCATTAAGGCGTGGCCAATTGTCGCTCATCCATATATTATTTCCTGCAGGCAATAGCGGCAATGTTCCGCAGTTTCATGGTTTAAGAGATTGAGATGCCTGATGAGCTGTGTGTCCTCCATGTAAGAGTAACACTGAAACCCATATGACTGGATGAATACAACCAAAGGCTGAAAGCAGATATTAAACAGTAGGTGAGTTAGTGCAGAACCCTGAGGGACACCAAAGGAGATGGAAGTAGGGACTGCTAAAAAATGGGGGTAAAGAAAGAGATTGAGTACGGTCAGATAGGAAAGAATGAAACCAAGCCACGACAGGACCAGAGATACCCATGGAGGATAGCCAGGTAATGGGTATAGAATGATCAATGGTGTCAAACACAGCTGATAGATCTAAAAGAATCAGTGTGTCGACACCCCCTTGATCAGCAATCCAGGTTAAGTCATCAACTGCCGCAACCAGGACAGACTCAGTGCCACACCTGCTGCAAAAGCAGCAAAATCCAGATTGAAATGAGTTGAAAAACTGAGAATTCTCTAGAAAGGAACAAAGGAGAGGGGTGACCAGGGATTCCATCCGTTTCATACAGAAAGGTAGAAGAGAAATAGGGTGGAAATGTGCTGGAATAATATGGTCAATAGAGGGTTTCTTCAGTAAGGGGATTACCAATGCGTGCTTAAGACTAGAGGGAATCAGACCAGAAGAGAAATAGTGGTTCACTGCAGCAATGAGAGATACAATGTGAAGCATAACAACTTTAAGAACAGAAAGATGGATAGCATCCATAGGGGAGCTAGGTTTCAATTTGCTTGTCACCCTCAAGATATCCGTATTGGTAAACATGGGAAAAGAGCACCACAAGTCGGAGGGACTAGAAGCATCCTCAGATGCGGAGGCTGCACTGCAGGCCAGAAATAAATATTTTCTGGCAAATGGTTTCAATCGTCTCAATGAAAAAAGATGAAAGAGGATTACACAGCGTTTGAGAAGGTGGAATTGAGTTGGTGGAAGATGGAACTAGCCTAAATAACTCTTTGGACTGATCAACGACAGACTCAATCTGATAGACGTTTTGCAAAAATGACGGCCTATTGACAGACTGCAGAGGCCTTCTGTAAGATTAGCTTAGTTGACGGATAGTAGGACAAACAACATTTATGTTAAGCCTGTCTGCGGGCAAGGCATAGTTTAGGCAACTCGGAAGTAAACCACGGCTCAGAGAGACTCTTATGGGGTTTAGTGGCCTTCAGCGGAGCAAATAGGTCAGCAGTCAAAATAAGCGGAAAATTGCAGCGGAAAGCGAAGAAAGCTGGACATATCACTGATGTCATTAATGAGGGCCGCAATCTCAGAAGTGAGGACTGACTGCAAACTTTGGCATGGGTGGCCTAGGCCGATCAATAGGGCAGAAGGGGGAGGGATTTCAGTCAGAAAATTAAGAATAAGGTGATCTGCCAAATCACAGGAAACAGAGGAAAACAAGTCGCCAAGGCAGCAGGGGCTAAAATTCAGTCAAGAGTATTGCCTCAATGTTGGGTAGGTCCAGTGGATTACTGACATAGATCCATGTCCAACGGGGCAGAAAAGAGCCGAACTGCATGTGTCTCAGTAAAATTGTTACCATGAATATTAAAATATCCAACAACAATTAAATCGGCAAAGATCAGCTTCAAATCTGCGACTAGGTCAGAGAAAGCAAAAACAAATGATCGGTCCATGACCAGTAGGCAATAAATTATCAAAAATGCAAGGTTCGGCAAGTGGATAAAGAGATTCGGCATAGCCAAGCCTCCATTTTAAGGTCATGGACAAATGGAAAGACCAAACAATTCAAAGAAGAATGATGAATCAATGCAACCCTCCCACCAGGACAGCTAGATGGTCTCATGTAACCTTAGTATATTATATCCTAAGGGTAAGGCCTGGAGTAAGGAGGGACCCGAATTGTCTTTCAGCCACCTTTCAGTGACAAAAGCTAGATCTGGGGTGTAGTCATGAAGCAGTTTGTAACACGCTGATGCATGAGGGGTCAAGGAGCATGCGTTAAAAACAAAACATTTACCTGAGGACAAGCCTGGAATCAGCAACATGCCGATTCCAGTCAGGGGGAAAGATAGTACCTGGAGGCGCGTATCACGGGTAACAAACACATGACCCAGTTTGGAATAAGTGCATGGCCCATCAGAGGCCCGGATGAGCACGGATGAGCACAGATGGGCAGGCTGGACTTTGGCGTGACTTTGGTGTCCTGAGAGCGCCTATAAAGCGCTTGTCCGCTGCGCTCCCGAGTATGAGATGCCTTATAACAACACATCTCGGCAGCAGAAGCCAATCCGCTCGTAGCAGCCGGGTAGACAGCAAGAACAGACTCCGGAAATTAGTGCAGGTAAGAGATAAAACAATAATGGCAGCAGCTGGGCGCCACACCCCAGAGTGCCCAAGAGGCCAGGTTCCCTCTGCTGACAATGACGGCTACAAGGAAATTAAAATAAATCAAGAGAATTAACACAAGAAAGCAAGCAAAATGTAAAGGGAGCTGAATATAAAAGTGGAAAAAACTGCGACCAGTCACACACTTCAGACAAGGCAAACCCAGGTCTGTAAAAGGAAAATAACCAGAGTAAATGAAACTAAAGAACATCCGACAAAAAATATAAAATATCAGGGGTTTTTTAAAGAGCACAGGGAGGAGCAGAATGCTTCTGACCCTGATCAGATTCACTACTCACTTTTATTTTTAACCTTCCATCCAGATAGCGTCAATGTAAAGGCCTCGCAGAAAAAAGCACAGAGACTAGAGCTGCGAAGGTAGACAGTAGAGGAACTGAAAAACGCTTTGTAAATTAGTCCCAGTCTATGCAAGCTACGCAGAGCAGGCAGGAATGCACAGCTCCCGTTACCAGCCACAGGTCAGTGGCTGCGGACAAAGACATCCGTTTAGGAGGAATGACGCAGGCAGAGGTCTGCCTAGCTTTGCCTATGCACGTGAGAACAATGCTGCCGATTCAGAGAGGCGCAAAATATGATGAAATGACATAGAAAAGGCCATGGCAAGGATGTATGTCCCCGCCTCCCGTGAAGGGCCACTTCTGCGTCACCTTCCCAGCCTTCATTTCGCGCCTGGCTCACAAGAGCAAAAATCAAGCAGGCTGATAGTATTACTATGCTTGCTGCATAACGAGAAAAACAATATAGTAAAAACATGTTCAAATAGATTATTTTTACTGTAATGTGGTTTTACAATTAAGCCTTTAACACAAAATAATTATAAACATGAAATAGATCAAACAACCTTCAATTACCCTAACAAGACAACATACATTATTGATATGACATTAAATCCACATAATCCTTTCATTTATAATCGCGGTTGAGTAGTGCGGCAATAAACCTTTAAAGAGAAGCAATAAAACACTGAAGTGTGTCTAGGCTCCAATTTATATACATTTCTTAAACTATTAAATCAATAACATAATTTCATAAAACACCTCATAGGTTCAATAGTCCATAGTTACTAACCCAGAACCCACCAAAATAAAGTGCATCAAAAAGCCATGAGGAAATGCTCCACTCTAAATTACAAATACTTCTATCACTTTTAAACAAATGCACTTTATACAAGGAATGCCAGTGCTACCGCCATATAAAGTGACAAGTGCGAGTAAAAACTGTAAATCCAACAGTGCCTTTCTTGTAAACCATAGGCAACCTCCTTACTCTAGGCTCATGGCCTTATGTTCTTCAACTAAGGCAGAAAATATTTCTCTCAAAAAGGAAACCAATGCTATGGTCATGTATAGTTGCCTCCCATTCATTAATCTCAGCCAAAGTACCTCGGACAAAATACACCAGCTCCCGAGTGGATGAATCTCTCAAAGTAATTCCATCTTTTCTGAACTAGGGCAGTACAGAGTAATAGGGACGTCATTTCACCAAAATACCAGGGCTAGCAGAAGTGACACCACACAACCCCTGACCTCTGATGACATCGCAGGAAGCGATATCATTTGACCCCACACCCAAGTGACATCACGGGAAGTGATGGCACACGGCCTCTGACACCTTGGCAAAAGTCGCATCACATAGCATTGTTTATGATATCACTGTACTATGATATACATTTCATACACAAATGGATCACCATATGTAGAGACACAGATTGGCCTATAGGGCAATAGGGCCATTCACGAACCAAAAACGCAAAAGGCGAGTGTGGGCCCGTTTATTTGGTCAAAGTGTGCCACGTTTTTTGGCCACTGTGGATCATTTTGATGAGTTCCTTCACATGAGGCTAGTAGTTTTTTTTGCCCATTGTTGCTGAATAAATATTCTTTAAAATGCACAATTTGCATCACATTTTATCAAAAAAACTCCCCCTTGGGTATTGTTCAGAATTCCTATCACAAAAGAAATGAATTGCCATTTGCAACTCTGGGCCACTTTTTCATTGGTGTCTGAGACAATTGTATGCCCCAGTCTGACCCTGCATATGTAGTTTTAATATCAGTGTGTATAGGCCCATATTACCAAATGACTCTGAATGTCTCCAACTCTAATATCTCTCCACTGACTCTCGTTGGCTGCAGGGATCAAATTCAGGACCCTCTGCATCATCCACAAGGCTTTGTGGGGTCTAGGAACCTGCTACATAAACCAACTCTCTCTCCCTAAATACCTCCCTGCTAGAGCCCTTCGGTCCACTAGCTCCTACTCTCTGCAGAGCAGACTTTTTCCAAGCAGAGAGTTGGTGGTAGATCCCTCTCTTTGGCAGATGCCTCCCACTGGAATGGCCTCCTTGCCCCTCTTAGACTTGAGCAGGACCACCTTAAGATCCAGAAGCTTCTGAAGACCCTGTTTTTCTATGCTCTTCTCTATTTCTCTACTTCCTTCCCTCTCACCCTCGTTGCTAATGCCCCATCTGCTGCTCTGACTGGTGGCCTGGTCCCTTATGAGTCTTACAGGGCTTTAGGCCCTCCTTGACCAGTCTACACAAGCCCCTCCCCCCAAACCAGCACTGCCTTTCCGGGCCCCCTTCCCTGACTAGCCTGGTGGGTTGGGCATTGCTGCCGAGTCTTGTCCACCCACCATCCTCGCACTTAGACGGTGGTCTGCCCCCAGCATCCCCTTGCATTGGCCCCCTTGAGCTCCCCCCTGCACTCGCCTAGCCCTTTGGCCCTTTCTTCCTTCATCCCCCTGCATTTTTATACCCCTCCCCTGACCATCACCTATCCCCTCCACCACTCCCCTACCCACTGCACTTCCTGTTACTGCACTTGCAAAACCCGAATATCACAAGCACCGTTATTGTTGTTTATCTCCCCTGTTCCCCCCCTTTTTTTGTCTTGTGGCGCCTGGAAACACCATTTTGCTGTATGGTGCGTCTTAAAAAATATTCAATAAGTAAAATAAATAAATGTTTACACAGTGCCACCCTCCAGGAACTTAAGTCTCCAGCATTCACCAACACCATCACCTTCAAGCAAACTAGTCTCCAATACCATCCTGCAACATCCCAAAGATCTCAACTTTCTTACAACATATTACGGGCCTCATTACGAGTCAGGCGTTAAGGGGTTAACGGCGCCGTAAATGGCGCCGACCCTTAACGCCTGATTCAGAGGTCCCTTTGCGCCATGGTGAGTTTAACGCCTGCTTTTAGCAGGCGTTAAAATCCATGGCGCTAAGGGACCATGGTGCTAATTACGCCACCGTAATTTACGGTGGCGTAATTAGCACCTTCCCCACTCCCATTATGCCCTATGGGGCAAAAATTGGAATGTGGAAGGGTAAATGGGAAATGGGGATTTACCGCCCCACTTACCTTGGAATGGGGCGGTAAAACCGCCATCCACCATGGTGTAAACATAGTTTAGACCATGGTGGTAAGGGTACGACCCAGGCGGTAACTTACCGCCTGGGTCGTAATGAGGCCCTACGTCTCAAACACTCTACCAACATCTGTAAGTCACAAGTACCAGCCTCCATAACATTGAGCCTCAAGCATATACCTCAAACCTAGAGCTGCGCTAGTGGTTATGAATGATTTGAGACCTTTCCGCCACCACCTTTCTGTTTTGCTCATTTGTTAAGTAAACCATATTTTATTTTGTTAGATGGGAGATAGAGGGGAATGATGTGTTTCCGGTCACAGTAATTGCAGGTTTTTTAAAATTTAAAAATGTAAACAGCAGCAGCAGCTCCATGACATCACCTTTAGAAAAGGCTTGTTTTATTATTTTTGTGCAGTAGCACCCTTGGGCGTTCTTATGCGCAGAATGGGATTACCATAATAAATTATCTCAAACCCAAATAACCAGACAGACTCAAAGAATATGGCAAAATACTACTTTATTATCAGTTCAATAAAGTAGGGAAATCTGGTGAACAACAAATCATAGCCCACACACTCTCAGTTACATTTTGGTTACACAAAGGCTTTATACCTCGATGTGTGTCAGCTATGAAGTCATCCTATGTGGCAAATAATAAAACCTATCGGACGGAAGGGTTGGTTAGGGGAACATATCTACTTATAGTTTATGTAGGTGTTAGTAACATGATTGTCTGCGCCTCATCTGGCAGACATACATTGAACCTCCCTCTAACTACGTACAATACAGATTATAGCAGCATAACAACAGCAGATTGCCCCCTGCAACAATGTATGCTCACCAATGCACAGGCCCTCATAATTGGTTGGCATTCTCTCCCAACCTTGGACATTCAGCTCGTTAGCAGCACGAGAGCAAAATGAAACCCAGTGCAGAGAATGTCAGACTACTGCCCACTTGCCCAATTAGTCTACCATCTCTCATAAGTCAAGCCTTCAGCCAAGGCTTCTTCTCTGTACTTGACCTTGCTGAATGTTCTCTTCCCTGGAACTTTAAGGGGAGTTAAGGTACATCGTTATCTTCATCTGTGGCTTCTGAATTGGCCTTGTTTTCTGGTCTTACACCATGTGTGAAGAGACCATGATTTTGTCCATCTCGCCTTTCTATTTAGTGATGTTTGATTCAAATATGCCAGGTGCCATTACCCACTCCGGCCTCTGGAAACTTGGTTGCTCCATGTAACATATGCTTTCTGCATCTTTAATTGTTCAATACTTGGCATTCACAAATGTTTTCTCATGTACTTAATCGAAGAGAAATATGTCATGCGGATATTGTTTAGCCTCGTTAACTCCCCTTGTACCCTGCAATTGCTTCTTGCTGTGGCAATCTTGATCTTTGGCCACTCGCTATTCCTTTCTGGTGAACAAATCATATTTTCAGCATCTGTCAGCTCTGCAACCCTGGTCTCTCTCCTTCAAGCTTCTTGCTTACTTTTATTCAAAGCCGACATCCACATTTTCAACATGGCCACTTTACCTGCGTTATATTTTCTTCTATATGATTCATCTTCTCTGCGTTTCTGCATTTATACATTTACTACACATCTGGTTATTTATCTTCTTTGTATGTATGGTTTCTTCTCACTTGGATATATGTTTACTCTTGTTTCTTAGGTTACATCTTCATTCTTTAAGTATCCTCATATTGTTTCAGTTCATCATTGTGTCTTCTCTTTGACACCACTCTGCACCTGTCAGATTTTCTTTGCAGCTCTTCAGTATTCAGTGGTGTTGTCTGCAAATCTCCTGCTACCATTTCAGTTCAAGGATACATTTGGTACGGTTGTCTGAGTGCATACCGTCTCTCATACACCTGACACAGTATTGCAATGACCCTGGTGTCAAGTACAGTGGGCCTCATCACGACCCAGGCGGTAAGTTACCGCCTGGGCCGTGACTTTACCACCATGGCGTAAACTACGTTTACGCCATGGTGGTTGGCGGACTTACCGCCCCATTCCGACCTTGGCGGGGCGGTAAGTCCCCAATCCCCATTTACCCTTCCCCATTCCCATTTTTGCCCCATAGGGCATAATGGGAGTGGGGAAGGCGTTAATTACGCCACCGTAAATTACGGTGGCGTAATTAACTCCATGGTCCCTTAGCGCCATGGATTTTAACACCTGCTAAAAGCAGGTGTTAAATTCGCCATGGCGCTAAGGGACCTCGTACTCAGGCGGTAAGGGTCGGCGCTGTTTACGGCGCCGTAAACCCCTTACCGCCTGGGTCGTAATGAGGCCCAGTGTCTTCTTGTTCTTCATCCAGTATGTTGGAGGTGAGGGGGCGGGTTCTATCAATTATGTACATGTCTGCTTCTCTACATTCTCCCCTCTGGTCGAGTCCTCGACCACCGCCTCCTCCTCAATTTTCTTAATTTTTCCTCCACAGAATGACTTCTTTGGGATCCATATCTTAGTCACCCCCCTCAGGTCTCATGCATTCTTTATGTGTTCATCGACACTCCAGGTCATATGATAGCACTCCCCAGTTGGTTGACAGAACACCCAACACCCCACGTAGTTCATATGATCCTTGGGGTAATAGAACATTGTTCCTGGGGGTGCTCACGGGTGGTGTTTTCAGTCTGTGTATTCTCATCAGCCACTGCATTCACATCGATCATTATCTTCATTGCTTCTTGCGTTCTCTGTTGTCTTCTTGCACTGTCCTATGATTATTCTTATAAGACAGAATCCCAGCAACACTAACACTGGTATTGCTCCAAGTAGCTTGAAGGCATTTGCCAACCAGGTTGGAACCCACGACAATAGGGACGAAAACTAATCTTCATCCTCGGTCTCATCTACTTCTTCCACCATCTTTGTATGCAGGGTTGACAGCATAGTTACTGCTTCTGTCAGGGTTACATTTTTTCATCCTGGCAGGTGTGTATGTACAGCAGGAAGGTCCCATCTTGGTGCATTGATGTAACTAAGTACAGGACATACCTGTTCTGGAGGGCCATGAGCCTGATGGCCCTTAGTTCTTCTTCGATTGCATTAAATACTTTTTTTTTGTTGTGTTGATTGTTTGTAGAAGCTCCCACCCAGTTATTTGTAACAACTTGGCATTCACTGAAGCTTGAATTCCTGGCCTGAATATAGCTGTAAATATCACTGCCATTCTGCTGAACAATTTATACTAATCTGCAATGTCATGATAGGCTTCTATTGATTTTGCTAAGAAGTAATTCTCCCTCTTTTGTTGAATAAGGTTAAGCAATATTTTCTTTCTCTGGTGTGTATCCATTCTAGGAAAGTCTGTGATCTACAGGTCGCAGTGTGGTACTACTAGGGCTGGCATGTTCATCAGTACTAATGAACAAACTCCTCCCCATTCTGGTGACAACTTCATATATGCTCTTGATCTACAGGCCCATTAGTGGTCCATAAGGTCTGCTGTACCTCCCTTCATGCTTGGTATGTCAAAAACACGACCACACTTAAGGTTTTCTCCAGCTTTCATCATGTCATTATTTCTGAAGAATAGGTACGCATTCTTCAGGGGGAATACACGCAATGGTCCCCACTCAAAGTCCACCCACGTTAACAACCTTGTGATCTTAGGCCATTGATCCTTGCATTCTTTTTCTACATTCACCACAGCTGCTTCCCATTGTCCTAACAATGTCATTGCCTTGCACACAAGCAGTCCATTGGTCCATCCCTCAGAAGTAAGGACTGTTCCTTTGATTCTTAGTTGACCTCTTTCACAGCATTCTGGTGATTATTTCACTTTCTTATCTTTGCATTCTAACATCTGATTTTCCTTGAATCTGATTCCTGCTCCATTTATTCCAAGCTGCTCACATTATATTATTCGGTACGTTGGGCCTCATTACGAGGTTGGAGGTAAGTAACAGTCCTTACCGGCATGGAGCAATTACTGTGTCCGTGTAATAAAGAGCCCGCTAATAGCGGGCCATTATGAGTTTGGGGGCACGAGCTTTGCACCATGCCGGTAAGGACATTACTGCCATGCTGCTAAAGACCCAAAAATGGCCTTTAGTGGCATCAAGGGAAGCGCTGATAGCACTACTTCCATTCATGGATCCGGCATTAGCGGTGACCGCAATTAGCGGCCACCGCTAATAGCGGTGACCGCAAATAAGCAGAACCGGACGTAGCGTCATCACACAGAAACGGGAAAGAGCACGGTGGCCATCTTTGAAAACACAATCCATAGCCATCCTCAGCACCCAGGACCTGCATCAACACTACAGCTGCCCCAACTTCACCCAACACCATATCAGAATGCCCAAGGCCCTGAAGAAAGGCGCTGCACGCCAGTGCAAGGTCCGCTTCTTGGTGGAGGAGCTAAATATGCTCGCCGACACTCTAGCTGCAAATGCAAAGGTTGTGTTTGTGCAAGACATGTGGCGTGCCTCCCAGATAAGAAAGAAGGAGATCTGGGAGGAGGTGGCACGCAAAATCAGTGCGGTGGGTACCACCCCCCACACTGTAAAGGATGTGCGAAAGCGCTGGGATGACCTGCGCCTCCGTGTCCGGAGCATAATCACAGCCAATCGGAGCCGGGGCATGGGAACAGGTGGCGGAGGAGGGCCCCCGATCAAGATGACACACTGGGAGGAGACATGTGCCAGCACAATAGGCATAGAGACAATTGAGGGAGTGGGTAAAATGGACATGGTGTGCCATCATCGGCTGATGGAGGTGAGTGTCCATGTTAGGGAGAATTCTCTGTTAAGGCTAATTTCCCAAACCTAGTGAGTCCCCCAGCAGATTTGCTGGATTTTTGGGGTTTAATTTTTTCTCCTGCTAAGAGTGAGACTCTTTTTCTTCCACTCTTAGACATGATTTGAGAATGTTCTTTGACTTTGAAATGTGTTTCATGGGTTATGGGGTCTTTTACTCCATACGGCTTCATGTGTTTTTGGCATGTGTGTTACACACCACCATCAGTGCAGTAACACAGGGGTGTTATAGTGACCCCCAAACGTAGACTCCATACCCTGGGACTGACTACTCTCTCCCAGGGCCTGTAAAGTCACCATTGACTTTACTAGTCTCAAATTGTGAACAGAACCAGTACAAACCATCATATTGTGGAAGTACTGGTAGGGGTAATTCGATTGCCCCTGGGTCTGTTTTCCAAGAGGGCACTGTCCAGTCCACCCTTGTCGAGTTTCTGGCTGGTGGCAGTGGATACCACGCGAAATATTCCACCGGAATATTTCCTATGGGATTTTCCCATTCATTTTAAACACACCACTTTTTGGTGCAATGTTAAATTTAATATTTATTCCCCGGTTGGGTCTTTTTGCCAGGACTCAGTTTTAAAATGGCGTTTGTGTTCACCTCTGAAACCCTAACCCAAGTCGAGCCCTTTGTTCCACTTTTGGTGGGCTTCTGCACAGAAGCCTCCAAAAGTGGTGCCACTCTGTTTGGGTCTACAGGATGTGTGGGAGGGGGGAATAGGCACCCTGGACTGAGTTGCCTTGGCAACTCAAGTCGCACTCTTGTGTGATTGGCCCAGTGGTGAGCCTCACGGCTCACCACTTAGCATGTTTGATTGACAGCTAGGCTGATGAATGGGGGTTTTCTGCATAAAAGCAGGGTTTGGGGATTGGAACTTCAGAAGTCGCCACAGGACCTAAAGAATTCGAAGAGGGGAGAAGCTGAACCATCTATGACGACAACACCACCGGTGGAGCCCTGCTGTATGAAACTCACCACTTTCCAGACGACAGAGAAGATCTTCTTCCAGGAGAGTCTTCTTCCCCTTGAGCTGGTGGGACCAACCAGTTTGCCTTTTTTTGCCTTCCTAGATCGTCTCATGGTCGAATCGCCCGCCGTGCCAAGCACCCCTGCGGCTGGATAGCCACGCTTCACCACTACCGCGAATAAAAGGGTAGTACCTTTTAACCGAGAAACTCCGCGGCTGGTTTCTTCCCTGGCAGTGCAACGACCTTCAGCTTTCCTCCACGTCGAGATCTTCTCTTACCCTGGATGAAGCCCCAACTTGCACCCGCTGCCAGGAACAACTGCCCCTGCTGGAGCTTTCTCACCATTTCAGGTACTGTGTCCCGCCTGGTCTCCCTTGCAACAGACTGTCCAAGGTGTCCCGTAAATCCTTGACTCTCTATCCTGGGGTGACCTCAGACCTGTTAACATTACCTTTCTAACTTGATCCAACCTCTTTTTGACTTTCCTGCAAAGACTTTGAGTGCATTTCCACTGTGTGATCTTGGGCGCATTCCGCCTTGCTCTCTCCAAGAGTGGGCCTGGCCTATGAAATTTTTGCTCTACAGTAGAACCTGCCTTTCTTGACTTGCTGTGGGTTCTTAAAAGTGTTGCTACTGTGTGATTTTACTATTTCTGCCTTTTCTCTCCCTTTTTTAACAGTTATTGGAGTGCCATCTATGGTTACACGCTCACCCCTGTTTTGCTAAATAAGTGGTGCATTAACCTAGACTTGTTGAATAATTAATTAGGGAGGTGTATATATTTCTAGTGACTGTGTTTGAACTTGCTTGACATATTAGTGCCAGTGTATTTTTTTACAAGTGTGTTTTTAAATAAATAATTATACTTTTATACCAAAGCTCTGGTCAGTGTTTGCTTGTGCTACTGTATTTTTAGCCCTATTGTGTATACTCTATATACTGCCTAACTCTTCTTGAGGGAAGTCTGACTGCTCAGCCACAGCTACCAGGTAAATCTGGGTGGTGCAGACTGCTACCAATTGGGTTTACTGCTAACACCTGTAGTCTTAAACTTTTTGCAGTGGTCCCTAAGGGAACTGCACAGGTTTCTGCCTAACACTGGTGGCAGCGGTGGGATTTGTATTGAGTATACATTTTAGTGTGCTTTTAGATACCTTAGTGCAACTAACCACAAAGCTTAGCACTAAAAAGTTTATTTTCTAACCTGTCAACTATGGAAAGTTATAGTCAAGAGTCCCTTGCAACAAAAACTGCTGATTGTTTTAGAGTTCTCAGTAAACATAAGAATCTCCTGACTAAAGGCAAGAAAATGGAGCTAATAGAAAGATTGTTAGCAAGCCAAAGTCTGGGTGATGGTTCAGAGGAATCCACTCTCCCAGAGAATGTAGATAACAGTGATGATATTGATATTGATCAAAGTATTGAAAATCTTGAGGTAGAGTCAGAAGAGGAGGGTGAGGCTGTTGTAATTGTCCCCCCTGGGCCCCTGTTTGCTCTACCAGCTGTACCTACTGGACCTTTACCAGGTCCCACACTTAAACCTCAATGTATGGAACTAGAGAAAATGAAACTTGAATTGGAGTTTAAAAGACTTAATGCTCAAACAGAGCAACGGCACCAAGAACTAAGGCTCAGAGAAATGGAGCTCAAGCATGAGCTAGAGATGAAGAAATTGTCTGTTGAAAATGCTTCTCTCTCCGGATCCTCTAGGGGTACCAGTCCCAAAAGACCCCGGATGCCTAAAGAGATTGTTGGTATGTATGAGCCTAAGATGGATGTGTTGGATTGGTTGGCTATGTTTGAGTATAATCACGTGCTCCAGAACATCTCAGGGAATGAGTTACTTCCCTGGTTGTGTCATGATCTCTGCTTCCAAAAGGTCAGGGTTTTCCCAGCTCCCTTGGAAGCAGATCCATAACCCAGGTTCCAAGTGCCAACCAGTCCCAATTGGGACCTTTTGGACCCAGTCCTGGCGCCAGTGGCACCAGGCTCATAAATATGCCCAGTCCCAGCGCTGGAAGCGCCGGGCTCATAATGCTTGGGTGGACTTACCTTCAGCAGACCATGCTGCTTACTTGCCTGCCAGTTGAGCCTCTGATCCTCTTCTGTTTGGAACTACTTTTCCTGTTGGGTGGGGCTGGAGCCACTCCCTAGATTCAGAACACTGGAACTCTTCTGGAAGGCAGGAACTCTTTTCTTACCAGGAACTCTTTTCTTACTTAGGCGTGGCTGTGGAAGGAGACACCTAAGCACTACAGGAGGCTATTTAAACCACACCCGGTGGATGAATCTTGCTTTGCGTTATTCTGCAACCTCTGCAGCAGAACGCTCATCGTGTCTTCTGCATCCGGTCCTGGGCCTAAGGAAAAAGGCTTACCATCCTGAATCCAGTCTTCAGCAACACCTATAAAGACAAGAAAGAACAGGTTAGCATTCCGGCATCTGAAAGGCAAAGGCTTACCTACTCTTCGTGCGCTCCGGAGGTCTTCACACTGCATTCCGGCATCTGAAAGACAAAAGTTTACCAACTCTTCGCACGCTCCGGAGGCCTTCGGCGCTGCATCCCGCATCTGAAAGACAAAACAAGGTGCGTTTAAAGACATTGGGGAACTTTAATACTCACGTGCCATTACTCCTTTCCACATCTAATCCAGTGGGTATTCCGGCACCCTGCAGCCGCTCCGAACTCGTACCTGCAAAATAAAAAGACAGTTAGAGCGCATAGTGAAGCAGGCAACAAGCGCTTACTTACGTGCTTCCAGGCGCTTCTATTCATCACACGGGCTCCATCTTCAACTCACTTCAGCCCGTCATCCGCCATCGCCGGAACCCTGCAAAACAAGAGACATCATTACTAAAGACTTTAAAGACATTTGAATGACTCGAAACTTACCGTTCGTGCAGTATACGACGGACAGCAGTCCTCTGAAGTCAAGAGGCCTGCGCTACCTATCCAGTGAAGAAACTGGTTACAGCACCCTGCCCCGAGGCAGATGGAGAGCTCGGCATTCACTTACCTAAGGTGAGAGCGTTAACCTTTGGGGGTCTACAGGAGAGGAGAAGAGGAAAGAGATAGGGACACCCCAATAACCCCAGTTCATTAACCCCATATTTTCTATCTGCAGACATCTTACTCTACACGTCAGGCATACAGTGCACAGAGGTCCAGCCCAAAGAGCCAACCGGGTGCTACACATCACCTTTGAAGATACGGTAGTCGCCCAGTCAAGACCGGCGCCTCTGCGAGAATCAGGTGAGCGTTACAGGTTGTTCTCTAGGCTCCCCCCTGTTGCATCTGATGTGGTAATGGAGTTGGGGGAGGTGGATAAAAACGATTATGAATGTGTGAAGCTAGCTTTGATAGCTATATTTGGGAAGACCCCTTCCCGGTACCTTAAGAGGTTTAGGACCCTCAAAAAGCATGATGATACCCCTTGGGCCACCTGGGTGAGTGAAAGTTTGAAGAATTTAGAGGGATGGATTAAGGGTTACAGGGTGAACACTTATGAGGGAATGAAGAATCTTGTGATGTTGGAGTCAATTTATGATGCCTGCTCTCCTGAACTCAGACAGCACTTGGCTGATTCAAAGGAATTAGATTCCAGGAAACTAGCTAAGGCTGCTGACTTGTGGGTTGCCAACAGGGCTACTCACAAGGACTCTGGGACAACTCAGAAAAAGGATGAGGGGAAACAGCCAAAAAAGGACTCCAAAGAGAATTCTAATAATTCCAATCCCAAAGAGGGCCCCAAACAAAACAATAAGGGTAAGCCACAAGGGAAACCGAATCAGGCTAGTGTTACTTCTGGTGCCAAACCAGAAGGCGGTCAGAACAAGCCACCATTCCAAAAAGCATTTGGTAAATGCTATGTCTGTAGCTCAACTGACCATGTGAAAGGGGATCGCAGATGTAAGGGTAAACCTTCAGGGGCCCACACTGTCTCCTTAGCCTTCGCTCCAGAGGAGGAAGTACAGATGGCCAGTGGAAACTTTCTACTACTGGCTGATGATCCCATTGGAGTGTCAGCCAGTGTTTCTTTAGTGTCTCTGGGGTTGTGGGAACAACAGAATTTAGATGTGTATAATTCTATCCCAGATAATACTAAAGAGTATTATAAGGACAGTGTCCAGGTGAATGGTCAGGAGACTCCTGCCATTAGAGACACTGGGGCCAGCATAACTGTGGTGGATGAATCATTTTTCAAGGCAGAGGATGTTGCTAAGGCACCCAAACGCCTCACCAAGTTAGCTGGAGGGCCCGTGCAGATGCTTCCCCAATTACCAGTTCTCATCCAGTGCAATGATATGACTATGAAGATACCTGTCAGTGTACAATGTGAGGTACCAGGAAGGGTTCTGTTGGGAAATGACCTGAAACTCTTGGAGTAGTGTCACACACCCCCAGACCTCCTAGTAAAAGGTTACGGGAGCTAACCAGACCTGCAAGAGAGAAAACCATGAGAGGTTCTTCTCTGGAGATGATGAAGAAAGATATCACTCCTTCTCCACTGGAGCAACTTACTGCAGTCTCAAAATCAACAGAAGCAAAGGGGCAACCCAAGACTTCTAAGAAAAAGACAGCAGCAAGCACTCCAGTGCTTCAAACAAGGACTTCCCCTAGGTTGTCTAAAGTTACACCTGTAACTCCACCTCCAGCTGAGGCTGAGAGGGAGGTACAACCCTGTATGGTTGAACTAGACTCTGAGGAAGAGCTAGTAGAAGGCCAAGAACTTATTGGAGATCTGGATCCTGTTGACCATCCTGAGCTGCAGTCTTTACTGGCAGAAGGTGGACCCAACAGGGCAGACTTCAGTAAGGGACCGAGAGAATGTCCAACTCTGGAAGGTCTTCGCCATCAGGCAGCTTCGCAGGCTGATGGGCAAGATCCTGGGAAGTATAGGTTGCACTGGGAAAATGGCCTCTTCTACAGTGAACCGACTGAGTCTGCACCTGGAGACTACAAGCGGCTTGTAGTACCTCAAGAAAACAGACAACAGTTCTTCCAACTAGCCCATGAGATTCCTTTGGCTGGTCACTTGAGTTTCAAGAAGATCAAGGAAAGGCTCTCACTCTACTTTTATTGGACAAAGATGGGGGCTGAGGTAGATAATTTTCCAAGAGCTGCCTCACCTGCCAAACTTCTGGTAAGGTTGGTTCCAAGAATGTGGCACCTTTAGTGCCTCTCCCAGTAGTGGGAGTCCCATTTGAGAGGGTAGGGATTGACATTGTTGGTCCCCTTGATCCTCCAACCTCCTCGGGCAACAGGTTTATCCTTGTTGTAGTAGACCATGCTACTAGATACCCTGAGGCAATTCCTATGAGGACTTTTACAGCTCAGGCTGTGGCTAAGGCCCTCCTTGGTATTTTTACCAGGGTTGGGTTTCCTAAGGAAGTAATCTCTGACAGGGGGTCACATTTTATGTCCCACTACATGAAAGCCATGTGGAAAACCTGTGGAGTTACTTACAAGTTCTCAACCGCATACCACCCTCAGACAAATGGGTTGGTAGAAAGGTTCAACAGAACCATGAAGAGCATGATAGGTGCTTTAGAAGACCCCCTTAAAAGAAAGTGGGACCTTCTACTGCCATGCCTTCTCTTTGCTTATAGAGAAGTCCCTCAGGAGGGAGTAGGTTATTCTCCCTTTGAACTTCTTTATGGCCATCCAGTCAGAGGTCCATTGGCCCTGATTAAGGAGGGGTTGGAGAGTGCTCCTTCCCCCAAGCCAGTCAGAGTGCCTGACTATGTGATAGGTCTCTGGAGGAGATTGTCACACATGATGGCAGAAGCTAGTGATAACCTGAAAGCTGGACAAGCTTTGGTCAAGCATTGGCATGATCAAAAAGCTAACATGGTTGAGTTCGCTCAAGAGCAGCTAGTTCTAGTTATGATCCCAACAAGGCAAAAGGCCTTGCAAGATAAATGGATGGGACCCTTCAAGGTTGTGGGTAAACTTGGAGAGGTGAACTATCTGGTGGACTTGGGCAATCCCAAGGAGGCTCCCAGAGTCTTCCACACCAACAGACTAAAGGCGTATGTCTCCAGGGCTGAAGTAGGAGCCTTGCTTCTAGCTTCAACAGAAGAGGAAGAAGAGAGTGAAGCTCTCCCTGATCTCCTCAGAGGCTTACCCTTGGATGAAAAGATTGAAGGAGTAAATCTCTCTTCAAATCTGACACCTGAGCAACAAGAGGAGTGCAAATCTATGTTAAATCAGTTTGCCTCCCTGTTCTCACTTTCACCAGGCTTAACCCCTTGGGTCAGCATGATATATTCACTGGTGACTGTCTGCCAGTCAAAACCAGAAGATACAGAATGTCAGAAACTGTGAGATCCCACATCAAAGGGGAGGTCAGCAAGATGCTTGACCTCAGGGTAATAGAGCCCTCTACTAGTCCATGGTCTAGCCCAGTTGTGTTAGTACCAAAGGCAGGATCCAAAGAATTGAGATTCCGCCTGGACTATAGAGCTCTTAATGCAGTCACCGAGACTGATGCCCACCCTTTGCCTAGAACAGATGAGTTGGTGGATAGACTTGGTGCAGCCAAGTTCCTCAGCACATTTGATCTAACGTCAGGCTATTGGCAAATAGCCCTGACAGACCATGCCAAGGAGAAAACTGCATTTTCTACCCCAGTTGGCTTATACCAATTTAAGGTTATGCCTTTTGGACTGAAAAATGTACCTGCAACATTCCAAAGGATGGTAAATCATGTTCTGGCTGGGATGGAGGACTTCTGCATAGCATACTTGGATGACATTGCAGTGTTCAGCCACTCCAGGGAAGAGCATGTTAACCACCTAGGACACATTTTGCAGGCTCTTGGGAAGGCCAACCTGACCATAAAGGCAAGCAAATTCCAGATTGGACAGAGTAAGGTGGTCTACCTTGGGCATGAGGTAGGAGGTGGAGAAATAAGGCTTTTGCTCAGTAAGATTGAAGCTGTGCAAAATTGGACAACACCTACTACTCAAACCCAGGTGAGAGCCTTCTTAGGTCTCACTGGGTATTACAGGAATTTCATTGAGAACTATGGGACCATAGCTTCTCCGCTGAATGTGATCTCCTCTCCATAATTCCCTAAGAAGATCAGATGGAATGAGGAGTGCAATCAGGCCTTTGAAAACCTGAAGAAAGCTCTTTGCCAAGCACCATTACTGAGAGCTCCTGACTACCACGAAACTTTCATTGTACAGACAGATGCTTCAAATGTAGGTATAGGTGCAGTCCTTAGCCAACTGGATGGGAAAGGTAGGGAGCACCCCATTTGCTTCATCAGTAGAAAACTAAAGGATCCTGAGACAAGGTGGGCAACAATTGAAAGAGAATGTTTTGCCATTGTGTGGGCACTGAAGAAGTTTAGGCCATACTTGTATGGTTCTACTTTTGTCATTCAGACTGACCACCAACCCTTGAGATGGCTGATGCAAACGAAGGGGGAAAACCCAGAACTATTGAGATGGTCAATCTGCCTTCAAGGGTTTGATTTTACCATTGAGTACAGGTCAGGGTGTCACCACCAAAATGCTGATGGTCTCTCTAGGATGTATGTCATCGACTAGAGGTATGAGATTCATCCAGGAGTGGATTAAATCCTCCTGTCCCTTAGTCTGGGGGGGAAGGAGGCGAGTGTTAGGGAGAATTCTCTGTTAAGGCTAATTTCCCAAACCTAGTGAGTCCCCCAGCAGCTTTGCTGGATTTTTGGGGTTTAATTTTTTCTCCTGCTAAGAGTGAGACTCTTTTTCTCCCACTCTTAGACATGATTTGAGAATGTCCTTTGACTTTGAAATGTGTTTCATGGGCTATGGGGTCTTTTACTCCATAGGGCTTCATGTGTTTTTGGTATGTGTGTTACACAGCACCATCAGTGCAGTAAGACAGGGGTGTCATAGTGACCCACAAACATAGACTCCATACCCTGGGACTGACTACTGTCTCCCAGGGCCTGTAAAGTCACCATTGACTTTACTAGTCTCAAATTGTGAACAGAATCAGTACAAACCATCATATTGTGGAAGTACTTCTAGGGGTAATTCGATTGCCCCTGGGTCTGTTTTCCAAGGGGGCACTGTCCAGTCCCCCCTTGTCGAGTTTCTGGCTGGTGGCAGTGGATACCACGCGAAATATTCCACCGGAATATTTCCTATGGGATTTTCCATTCATTTTAAACGCACCACTTTTTGGTGCAATGTTAAAGATACCGCCGGGTTATTTATTTAATATTTATTCCCCGGTTGGGTCTTTTTGCCAGGACTCGGTTTTAAAATGGCATTTGTGTTCGCCTCTGAAACCCTACCCAAGTCGAGCCCTTTGTTCCACTTTTGGCAGACTTCTGCACAGAAGCCTCCAAAAGTGGTGCCACTCTGTCTGGGTCTACAGGATGTGTGGGAGGGGGGAATAGGAAGCCTGGACTGAGTTGCCTTGGCAACTCAAGTTGCACTCTTGTGTGATTGGCCCAGTGGTGAGCCGCCCGGCTCACACACTTAGCATGTTTGATTGACATCTAGGCTGATGAATGGGGGTTTTCTGTATAAAAGCAGGGCTTTGGGGACTGGAACTTCAGAAGTCGCCACAGGACCTAAAGAATCCGAAGAGGGGAGAAGCTGAGCCACCTACAACGACGACACCACTGGTGGAGCCCTGCTGTACGAAACTACAGAAACGACAGAGAAGATCTTCTTCCAGGAGAGTCTTCTTCCCCTTGAGCTGGTGGGATCAACCAGTTTGCCTTTTTTCGCCTTCCTGGATCTTCTTGTGGTCGAATCGCCCGTGCCAAGCACCCCAGCGGCCGGATAGCCACGCTTCACCACTACTGCGAATAAAAGGGTTTTAACAGAGAAACTCTGCAGCTGGTTTCTTCCCTGGCAGTGCAACGACCTTCAGCTTTCCTCCATGTTGAGATCTTATCTTCCCCTGGACGAAGCCCTGGCTTGCACCCGCTGCCAGGAACAACTGCCCCCGCTGGAGCTTTCTCACCATTTCAGGTACTGTGTCCCGCCTGGTCTCCCTTGCAACAGACTGTCCAAGGTGTCCCGTAAATCCTTGACTCTCTATCCTGGGGTGACCTCGGACCTGTTAACATTACCTTTCTAACTTGATCCAACATCTTTTTGACTTTCCTGCAAAGACTTTGAGTGCATTTCCACTGTGTGATCTTGGCCGCATTCCGCATTGCTCTCTCCAAGAGTGGGCCTGGCCTTTGAACTTTTTGCTCTACAGTAGACCCTGCCTTTCTTGACTTGCTGTTGGGTCTTAAAAGTGTTGGTACTGTGTGATTTTCCTATTTCTGCCTTTTCTCTCCTTTTTTAACAATTATTGGAGTGCCATCTACGGTTACGCGCTCACCCCTGTTTTGCTAAATAAGTGGTGTATTAACCTAGACTTGTCGAATAATTAATTAGGGAGGTGTATATATTTCTAGTGATTGTGTTTGAACTTGCTTGACATATTAGTGCCAGTGTATTTTTTTAACAAGTGTGTTTTTAAATAAATAATTATACTTTTATACCAAAGCTCTGGTCAGTGTTTGCTTGTGCTACTGTATTTTTAGCCTTATTGTGTATATTCTATATACTGCCTAACTCTTCTTGAGGGAAGTCTGACTGGTCAGCCACAGCTACCAGGTAAAGCTGGGTGGTGCAGACTGCTACCAAGTCGGTTTACTGCTAACACCTGTAGTCTTAAAACTTTTGCAGTGGTCCCTAAGGGAACTGCACAGTTTTCTGCCTATCAGTCCACACAAAACACTGTAATGCAAAGCATGACGATGTTCCCCAAATGTGACACCGAAATGAGCCAATGCATGTGGCATCACACACATGTAGACAACCCTGCCCATAGGCTGTCCACATCACATCCCCATGCATGCAGCCCCTAATACATGTGTCACCCTGACGTATGCCTGTATGACCCACCTATATGGCAAGCAACATGTATGTCACAACTCAAAGTCCAAATGCATAGAACTTCAGCAATATCAACATATGCATGATGCACGTAGAACCATAACCAATTCTGTCCCTCTCATTGTCCCCCCAGGCTCACAATCTGACAGTGAGGACCAGGACTCCGCAGCACAGGCCACAACCCCAATGAAGAAGGCCAGGGGCATGGAAGGAGGCAACAGGCCTAGTACATCAAGGGGCACTGGCAAACCAGGAATGCTGCAGAAGGTGAAAGCCAAACAGGATGGCACATCAACAAGGCGTGAAAGGGGTACTGACAATGCAATAGCACCCACACCTGTCGCACCCACCACACCGGAGCTAGTGGCAGAAGGCTCACTGTCTGCTGCCAACTGTTCAGTTGGAGAAGCAGCTGCCATGGCACCCCTGTCGGAAGTAGAGGGAACATGCCATACACCCATAGGACAGGGCACACCCAGCCCACAGCTGTCACCCCACCTCAGTCCACGCCCCACATCCAATTCCAGCAGCCATGAGCTGTCTGGTGGAGAGTCATTGGCAGGGAGATGGAGCACCAGGGAGAGCTCACCTGAGGGCAGACCCATGCCGGAAGCTGTGTCAACATCAACCAAAGGCAGGGACAGAGACCAGGGAATCAGCCTCATCCAAAAGCACCAGGAGAAGCTCATTGCGCTGGTTGGGCAGCATGTGAGCGAGAGTGCCCAGGTGAGGGAGGAGAGGGGCAAATACGCTACGGGCATAAAACTGGAAATCGAAGCCAGTACAACCCGCATTTGCTCTGAGTTGGCAGCTGTGAGGCAGGTCCTCAGCCGCATCGGGGATGCAATGGAGAGCCAGCGTCCCGCACAAGAACAGGAGCAACCAGGCACCTCCTCCTCTGCCAGCTCCAGGTAGACCAGCCCCCTGCGCAGGTCCGCACGGACCTTGCAACGGCCAGACATGCAACCACCCAATGCTGGAAGAGGACATGGGAAGTAGGGGCAGCCTGTAATTGGTGATTCTTGCAGACAAATGCTGCACTGATGTGCACGCCATCTGCGGGGCAGTTGTGACGGGAGGGGGAAGAGGGTGTTTGGGGGAGTTGTGGCGGGAGGGGGGAGAGGGTGTTTAGGGGAGTTGTGGCGGGAAGGGGAGAGGGTGTTTGGGGCGTTTTGGTGGGAGGGGGCAGAGGGTGTTTGGGGTGGAGGGTTCATGCACTTCCTATTGACTTTTTTTCTTAATACACCTGTTGTGTCAAGAACAATCACATGATTGGACATAGGTTATTGTGAATGTGTGCTTTATTGGTGAAGAGTGCACAGTGTCCATGTCCCACCAACACCCAGTGCCCTGAGTCCCAAATCCATTGCACCCTCTGCATCCATGTGTATTAGAAATATTGGTCTATCAGATTCTGGTGCACAGCACGCCCCTCCTGTGCATCACCACCTGCCTGACGTGCAACCCCATCTTCTTCTTCTTCCTCCTCAGCCTCACCAGGCGGTTGCAGTTCAATGTCAGGGGCAGAGGCACATTCCGTCTGATGCACATATTGTGTAGCATGACACATGCCATGATGATCTTGGCTACCTTCTCATGTCCGTACAGGAGTGCCCCACCCGACCTGCTGAGGCTTTGAAACCGTGCCTTCAAAAGGCCAAAGGTCTGCTCAATCACCACTCGGGTTGGGGTATGTGCACGATTGTAGTGCTCTTCGTGCCTGTTCTGTGGGTTATGGACAGGGGTAAGGAGCCACCTCTTCAAGGGATAGCCAGCATCACCTGCATGGGTGCAAAAATGGTTATGTGTAAGTGTTCTCATCAAATGTAACCTGTACTTATCACACACAAGCCTGCATTGATTTCTTGCTCACATCCCCAGATCCCTGCAAGAATGGAGATATTCAAGGTAACTGCAATGTGTGAATTCACATTATCTACAGGTGTGTGTCGCATCGTCTAGTTGATGCAGGAGTGTCCTATTACTTTCTAGTGTTCATGCACTGTGGTTGCCTACGGCAGTTGTTGACATGATCTAGGTGATGTGTAGTCAATCGTATATTTTGATCCTGTCACCGTTGGGAAACAGACTCTTCATGATCTGCCATTTCGCACTCGATGTCCACATGCTGGCATGCTGCACTTATGTGGTGGTGTGCCAGTGACATTTGGCCTCATTACGACCCCGGCGCTAAACCATGGTGCTATTAGCACCATGGTCCATGCCGGGGTCCGCCATGGTGAATGGCGGAATTACCGCCCCATTGCAAGGTTGGCGGGGCGGTAATTCCCCATTCACCATGGGCCCTTCCCCATTCCCATTTTTGCCCCATAGGGCTCAATGGGAATGGGGAAGGCGCTAAGTACGGTGCAGCAAATTGCGGCACTGTACTTAGCACCAAGGTCCCTTTGCGGCACCCTACTTTAATGGCTGGTAAAACCAGTCATTAAGGTTGGGTCCCGCAAAGGGACCTCGTAATTAGGCGCTAATTGTTTAACGGCGCCGCAGCCTTTTACGGCGCCGTTAAATACTTAGCGCCTGGGTCGTAATGAGGCCCATTCTATATATTGGCTTCATGTGATTCCTTTGTACGCACTCATGGACGCATGTACGTTGTGATGCTATTCAGCAGTCATTTACATTGGGCATACTGTCATCATGTCACTCCATTGCGTTGCAGAGGGTACGGTCTGATTATGTGCAGTGTACATGTGGAGGGATATGGTAAGGGTGCTGTACTGGCTTGGTGTTATTGTTGTTGAGCTTACGTCTTGCATATTGGTTTCAGGTGTCAGGTACAGTCTGGGCTGGCTTGGGTCACAGTGTATTACAGTATGGGCATTGTGCAGTCTCTCAACTAATACCACCCAGGTGAAGTATGCATCTCTCCCCCCCCCAATCTCACCCAGGTGAAGTATGCATCTCCCCCCCCCCAATCTCACCCAGGTGAAGTATGCATCTCCCCCCCACCCAATCTCACCCAGGTGAAGTATCCATCTCTCCCCCCAATCTCACCCAGGTGAAATATGCATCTCTCCCCCCCAATCTCACCCAGGTGAAGTATTCATCTCTCCCCTTCACACTGCCATGTGCTTGCCCTGCAACTCACCAAGTAGCCAGGAACGTTGTCTGGCATGTCGCTCCATGTTGCGTGGTATCGTGGAGTTCCTCAGGACGATTGAATCATGGGTTGATCCGGGTTATCGGGAACAACAATGTGTAATGATCTTGTTTGAGTCACATACCATTTGCACGTTGATGGAGTGGCATAGCTTACGGTTGCGGTACACTACCTCCATGGCATGTGGGACCACCAATTCCACATGGGTGCAGTCGAGTGCACCGATGCAATTTGGGATGCCTGCCAGTGAATGGAAGCCAATTTTGGTGTTGGAGATCTCCTGGCCGGTCCGTGGTAGGCATATGTGGTCATTTGTGTGCTTGAGGAGGGCATTTAGCACTTGGTTCAGCGTGCGTGAGAATAATGGTTGTGATATTCCATGCATCTTCCCTACCATGTGCTGGTAGGTGCCTGTGGCCAGGAAGTGGAGCACAGACACCACCTTCAGTAAAGGGGGGATGGCAGTACGGATGTATATGAGGTTGGCGATGTCATTGTGTATCATGTCCACAATGGTGGTGATGGTGTCCCGGTCCAGAAGGTACAGGGTGTGGATATGCTCAGGGGTTAGGTTGAATGGATGGCTCTCATGCAAGGGATTGGGGGCTGCCTGCGTTGTACAACTGCTTGCACTGGTGGGGCATGCTGTGCCTGTCTAACCCTCCTTCTCCTCCTGTATCTCCTCTGTGCTGCCTGTTGTTGTTGCTGTTGTAGCAATGCCAGCATGTCCTCCAGCCCCAGTATAGCTACAAGTATTGTAATCATTTTGGTGTGGGAAGGGATGTGGGAAGGGGTGTGGTGTGCTCCTTTTGTGCTGGCCCAGTGTACATTGACTCCACCTGTGCTGATTGGGTGCACCTGTGGCAGTTGAGAACACTGCACATGGCAGTTTATGGGTGTTTCGTGATGCCGATATTGCTGCCATGCCGGTATCCACTTTTAGCGCCTTCTTCATGCCGGTATTTGCATGTCTGCCCGACTTGTGATGTCCTCCTGTTTACGCCATGCGAGTATTGCTTGCATTAAGGGTTGCGGGCCATCGCCCATGCTGATATTAGAGGCACTGTTATTTACGGTGCAGCTAATAGCGGGTTGGCAGGTCGGAATAGCCCGGAGCGGTAAGCGATGCTGGTAATCTTTTACCGGCATCGTTTTTCCCTTACCTCCAACCTCGTAATGAGGCCCATTGTCTCTTGTTTTGCTCTCAACTTCATCTCTTGTACAGAATTGTCTTCCCTTTGGGATGTCGCTTTATTCACCCATACTAATGATGCTGTATTACCTTGGAATTGTCCTCTGTTTTGGCAAAGTGCTAGGTGCGTCAGGCAGTGTGCCTTTTTTACTGGTACTTCTATTGCTATGAACATTTTAGATGCTCCCATAGCATAGGGGATGAGGGAACATACGTAACAGCTTTCATCTGACGTTCTTCTCTCCACTTTCTTCATGTGTTGATATCACATTTTAATCTTTAAATGGGCCGAATTATCAAGATATGAATGTATATCTTCATTATCTTCCCCAGCATCCCCCTTTTAAGTTGGACAATTTGTGTAGAAATGTCACGAAAAATATCACTTGTGCTTTTATCAGGGATAGAAAGAGATTTTTCATTGTCAGATACTTCAGATGTATTGTAAAACAATATGTCACGAAATGTAAAGAGCATAAAGCAAAATGTAGTTACAAGACGTATTGTCATAGTATTCAGATGCCACATTATCTCTTTTGGAGTAGCTGTTCTTATTGTTAGCAATCCCCTTTTTAATTCAGCTATTGACCTTCAATCACTTTTTAAAATGTGTACTCTGTTACAACAGGAACTGAATTATGATTGCAATAATAACTCTGCAAATGATAATATTGTTTATAAGATTTCCAAAAAATACAACAACGTCCATGTTTTGTTGCACTAGAGCTGGATATGTTCTAGTTGTGAACAAGCGGTCAGTGGACTGCGAAACGCGTAGACTTTTTATGCCATTCACTCTCGGGAGAGCCACAACGTGCGTGGCTGATGTTGAATTCTGCATTCTTTCCACATGGATATGCCAGGATTCTTTTAACCAGTTGGAAATAAAGATTGAAGAAATTTACTCTCTGGTTGGTGTGCTTTTATCAGCGTCTGCACTGTGAATTTAGGAGTGCTCCTCCACCTACTTGCGGAAACGTCAGTTACAACAAGATATATATATATATATATATATATATATATATATATATACAAAAACGTCATGCAGAAATGTGTGCAACATATCAGGCAGCATAAAGTGTGTTATGCAATCTTCATGTCTTATTTTCAATCTTTAGTCTGTTTTTAGTTCAACTGAAAGATTTCCGGAACTGCAGCAAGTCCATTTGTTTCCTATTAAACTTCAATTTATTCCAGAAAGTTTTTAGTCCACTGGTTCTTTGTTTTTGCCCTTGGTAGCCGATCGAGTCTGCATGCGCGGAACTTCTTCTCTTGCTTCATTGGCAGCAATTGCCTTAGGGTGCAGGGTCTCTCCTTTGTAGAGCTTTGCGTCATTCAAATGCAGCCAGGCTCTTCTCCATTGAAGTTTCACAGCAGGGGTAGTGACCTCCTATACCAGGTATGGTCCCTCAAAGCGGGGCTTGTCCCAAGTTCCTACAAAGCTCTTCACCAATACTTGGTCCCCTGGGTACAAACTAGCCTGCTTAAGTGAGTCAGTAAAATCCATTGTTTGACTGTCTACCTCAATCTTTTTTCACCCTTCGCTCCGTTGGTTGATCTGTTGAAAAATAAAAGAAACACTAATGGTCATAGTTGTTAAATAATCATGCATCTCCTCCCCTAATGTTTTCACTACATTATGGGCATCAATTTGTATTTGAGTGGGAGGAGCAAGTAGGACCCTCGTGCAGCATCCAGTCACTAACTCATGAGGAGTTAGGTAGTTTTCGGAGTCAGGCTGGTTTCTCAGGGCAAACAAGGCAAGGGGTAGGCAATGTAGCCATCCCTTCTTCAGAGTAATTTTGATCTTTGCTATCCTTTCTTTGAGAAGTCTGTTTAGACACCATTCACCTGTGGGTAATAGGCAGAGGAAAACTTGTGTTTTATGCCTAATAGAAGAGCTATCTGCTCCAACAATTAATTTACAAAATGCGGCCCATTATCAGAACTCAGGACTTCGCACACACCCTATCTAGGAAACACCTCACACACAAGAACTTGGCAGCGCATGTGGCATTGAGGTGCATGCCTGGACCTGCCTCGATCCATCTGAAAAAAGGGAAATACTACCACTAGCATGTACCTATAACCGTTGAATACTTGTAACATATCCATATAATCTATATGAAGATGCTGAAATGGACAATTGAGTCTAGGTATTGCTCCTCGCACTGTTCGCAAGGTGTGCCCAGCTGTACATTTCTGAGACACAATCCAATTTACATTAAACTGTGCAACATGTTCTAATTCAGTCTTTTACAATTATTGCAGCAAGAAGGTGTGAGCGGGGTATTGAAGCTGCTCCAGCACCATCTTCAATAATGCTAGAAGCATAACTGGCTTTCCAGTGCTGTCTCCATATAGCATCAGTGGGGATAAAGAACACCCCCATCTCTTCCATAAATCCTGCTCTTCCTGTGGAGCTCGACCTTGCAGCTCAATTAACTGTACAATGGATAACATAATAAAACCTTCCTGCATTATCATGCATCGTTCTGACCCTTACTTATCATCTTCTAATTCAAAATCAGAAATATTTGAAAAATATGCTGCTCTTTTGGCCTCTACACCTGCGGCTCTGTTACTGCGAGAAATCATGTCTGCCGTTTTGGTATGGGCTGCACATTTTACCACGGCGATAGCCATTGGGAGCTTTAGTACTTTAATGAGCTTGTCCAATAGGAACGCATGTTGCACTGAAGTGCCGTATGCATGGAGGAAACCCCTCCTTTTCCAATGTGACAGCCCTGCGGGTACGGTTGTCGTCACGTAGGTGGAGACAGACTACACCGTCACTTCCTCATCTTCAAATCTCTGAAGCGTGGCGATGAGCGGCACTAATTCTGCAGCTTGTGCTGAACAATGTGAAGTCAATCTCCCACTCCTCACAACTTTTAATTCACCATTCTTTTTTAACTTCACTACTTCCATCTCAGTATGTCTTTCACCAGTCGTTTGGTCAAATTTTCAAAAACCACCAATAAAGAGAACTCCCCCCCTCCTAGAGCATTTTCTCTAACGTGGGGAATATCATCATAGAATGTGGTATCTAATCCTTCAAACATGCCATCTTCCCATGTTATCTTACTTTTGCCTATCTGTGCTTCCTTGAGTCTTTTTAAAAGTGATTGAATATATGCACTGTGATCAAAAACCCAGGCCCTACAATAATTACATAGGCTTAAGAACTGTTGCATTTCTCTTACTGTCTCAGGTTTTGAAGTTTCCATAATTGCTTCTGCTCTTTCAGGTGTTGCTTTTCTCCCCTCTTGAGAGATAAGCTCTCCTATGTACAGGACCTCTTCCTGACAATATTGTAGTTTTTCTTTGTCTGCTTTGTATCTTTTTTCTCTTAGTATTGTCATTAGTCAAATTGAGTCTTCCTTGCATCTTTCTCTCTCTCACGGCACACTAAATATATCATCTACCTTCTGTATTATTGTGCTCTCAAGTTGTATGTTACCCAGATCCATCTGAAAGACTCTATTAAAAATTGATGGAGACTCACATTACCCCTGAGGCAGTCTTGTAAATTTTAGGTGCTGATTTCTATATGAAAACGAAGTCAAATCCTGTGAGTCTCATGAAGGGGAATTGAAAAGAAGGCATTCTTTCAATCTATTACTATAAAATATTGGGCTTTAGCTGGAATGTTACATAATATTGAAGCAGGGTTTGAAAATAGAGGAAACTCTAACTCAAAGATCCTGAATAAATCTCCACGACCCCCCAGTTGATTTCTTCACTGGGTACACAGCTGTGTTACATGGGGACTCTGATGGCACCAATATTCCCTGCTTCATTAAAGAGGAAATGGTCTCAAATATGCCTTAATCTGCTTCTCTGGACATGGAGTACTGTTTTGCACGTGGCAAAATTGCTCCTGGTTTAAGGTTAATTCTAGCTGCTCCTGTTCCACTCAATAGATCCACATCATATGTATTGCTGGTCCATAAAATGCTTGGCACAGTTTCTAAATCTTCCTGAAAAAATGACTGTTTCTTTTTTACCAATTCCATCCTCTGTGGTATTGCTCTATTCTCAATTTTGATCCAATAAGTGAAACTTATGAAAAATACAAATTCATCGTCTGAATAATTATGTTATGTTATGTAAAGTGCATCGGTCACCCAAAGGCATCATGGCGCTATACCCTAAGCAATGTACGCACTGGCTAAGTACCCATAAGAAACTAAAAAAATAAATGTTTTCAAGGCTCGCCCAAAAGAAAAATAGTCCTCAATAGCATGCAAGTGAAGAGGAAGAGAATTCCAGGCCCGTGCTGCAGCCACCAATAAAGTGCGGCCTCCAACCCGAGAGAGCCTACACCTAGAAGCTGAAATAGTCAAAGAAAACAGAGCGCAGTTCTTTCAGGGGAGCATAAGGGCAAAACTTCACCTGAAGATATTCTGCCCTTTTTTTGTGAAAGGCTCTGTGTACCAAGCACAGAGACTTAAACCTCACACATTGCTCAACTGGGAGCCCGTGGAGCTGCTGAAGGATCAGAGTCATATATGCACCATACGTGGGGCAAAGAACCGTTCTAGCAGCCATGTTTTGCAGCAGCTGGAGACGGTGCAGCAAATAGTGAGGTGCAGCCAAATGAAGCACATTACAATAATCAATTCCACTGATTACCAGAGAGGAGACTACAGGGGCAGGAAATTTAATAGGAATAAAAGGCAAAACCTATGCTTAGTGTCCACAGCTTGAAACACCTGATCCGCCATGGATAAAGACGACATAATCTTGATGCCTAGGTCTTTGACCTATGAAACAGGTGTGGGAAAAGGGCACAAACTAGCGGGCCAGAACTCTGGGGTCCAGAACAAAGAAGGATTAGCGGTACCAACCACCAGCACCTCAGTCTTCTCTCCATTCAACTTAAGCCAGTTCCTTGCCATCCACCCACCGACAGCCTCAGGCAACTCCTCAGCCAATCATCCAAATCAGTCTGAGACAGATTGAGCGACAGAATAATCTGTGTGTCATTGACGTAGGAGTAGCACAGGAAGCCATGTGCGTGGATGATGCCAAGAAGCGGCTGGATGTAAACATTGAACATAGTGGAGATAACAAGGAGCCCTGTGGGACTCCACATAACAGAGGTACAGGTTGGGACTGAAAAGGTGGCAGAGAAACAGACTGTGAGCATCCCGCCAAAAAAGAAACAAAGCTGGTCAAAATCTGACCAGATAGGCCAGAGGAAGAGAGAGGGGAGAGCAAGGTTGGGTAGTCCACGGTATGAAATGCCACCAAAAGATCTAATATAATGAGAGCACCCACCCCACCCTGGTCCACTACCTGCGTCAAATCATAAACTACTGACACCAAGACAGATTCAGTACCTTGGCCTGGGTGAAAACCCAATTGAAAGGGGTCAAAGAAGGGAGATAGTTCAAGAAAAGAGCCTAGAAGAGGAGAACTCAGAGACTCAAGTAGTTTCATAAGAAATGGGAGCAGGGAAATAGGGCGAAAGTTAGAAAGGACCAGCGGATCTAAAGATGGTTTTTTAAGAAGGGGGATTACAAGGGCATGCTTTAGATCATCTGGGATGACCCCTGATGAAAGCAAATCACTAACCTCCTTGACCAACCACGGGATGATTGCATTCGACACATCTTTCAATACAGAAAGCGGGATAGGGTCAGATGGTGATGCCGATTTTAGCCCTCTAATAGCAACTAAAATGTACTGGGCTGTAAAAGTAGGGAAAGTAGACGAGTCAGCTGAAGCTTTACAGTCACCCACACATGATGGGGCAAAGTGGAATGCAGGAGAGTAGTAGTAATCGCACTATGAATGGCAACTATGTTTTCGTCAAAGAATTTAGACAAGGAGTCAAAAAGCTCCTGCAAGGGGGGGGACTGGGCTGAGACTTAGGCTGAGCGTCAGCAGTTCAACTGCCTCAAATAGAGCTTTAGGTTGGTTGATAGCCTGCTCAATCGTTCCACTAAAAAAGAGTTGTTTGGCCACTGTAATAGCTCTATGGTATCTTGCAGTAGCAAAATGAAAGAGAACTTTGTCAGCTAATAAATAGCCAGTTCTCCACTTCCTCTCAGCCTGTCTATGCTGGAGTTTAAGATCTTTAAGTTCGGCTCTATACCACGGTTCCGAACAGCGATTTTTCACTAAACAGCACTTAAAAGGGGCAAGAGTATCTGCCGCCACGTTAGGTGTCAAGGACAGGATTGGCAGTGTGCAGTCAGTAGCGTTCGCACAGCCATTGAAAATTAAGAGGCTCAGATCCTGATGAGAAACAGTGTGCCAACAGAGTTTCTGAATATAATGCCGCGGGGAGGAAGAAAGGAACCCTTAAACTGCACTAGAAAGGGCACCACCATACGGTCCGGCCAAATTACAGGAAGCTCAGAAAAAACAGAGGGAATAGCTGAAGGGGCGAAGATAAGATCGAGAGTATTGCCCATACAATGTGTAGTATACATGACCAATTGGGGTAGGCCAAGATCCAACATCATTGCCAAGAAATGAGAAACCAGATGGTAGTTAGACTTGTTTTATGGGAGATTAAAATCCCCAACAACTATCAGGTCAGGGTATGTTTTCTGTAGGCCAGCTACAAATGCCAGAAACTCAAGATAGAAACCGCGATCATACCCAGGAGGACGGTACAACAAGAGAGCAAATAATGTAAGAGTAGCAGAAACTAGAATGTGCACAAGGATACATTCCATTTTCAGAGAAAAAGTAATTGGAATGGAGGTAACTTTAAAATTCCTTTTAAAAAGAACAGCAAGGCCCCCACCTGGATGAGACGCTACACGATCACGGCACATGATCTCATAGTTAGGTGGTAAACGTTGAATTGCTGACAGATAGGATTGTTCCCAAAACCACGTCTCAGTGACAAACACAAGGTCAGGATGATAGTCCTCAAGAAGGCTGTTACAGTCTTGGGTGTGCGCAACCAAACAGCGTTCACTAGAAAACAGTTCACAGAAATGCGGGCGCTGCTATCCAAGGGGGCATTACCTAAAACCAAAGAATAAACATTAAAATTAGGTGGAAAAATAGTAGCAGCTTGAGCCAAGCTAAGTAAATCAGCACGGGATTTGGAGTTCGTCCCATGGCCCGGCCTGCTCACCGACGAGCACAGACAAGCTTGACTTAGGCGTGGCTTTTGTGCGCAAGGCCCTCGACTGCTACGCCCGTTCGCTGCACCTCCAGTGGACATCTCCCTTATGAATACACATCCTATCGCAGTAGCCAAAGCCCTCCCACTCCAGTGAGTGGAAAGGGAAAACAGACCGCAGAAGAGTGTCTGCACAAGGAAGCCAGGTACCCTCTAGCCAGCAGGTAGCTTACAAACAGATCAGCCAAACAAACAGAAAAACTAAATCTTTCAACAATGCTGGCGATATTGTTGCGTACATCCACGTCTTGGACAGGTTTTCAATGGGAAAGCGACTGGGAAGACAAAGTTTCCCTATACGCAGATGACTTACTCACCGCATGCCCCGTAATAACGGAACTACTTGACAGATATGGGTCATTTAGCGGGATAGGAGTAAACTGGTCCAAATCGACACTATTTCCAATTGATAAACACAAGTGCAGGTCACCAACGACTTAAAAGAATACGTAACTAAGAACCTCCATCCAATAACGATAAGATTTACAGAAGATGTCCGCCGTTGGGTCTCCCTTCCACTAACCCTACTAGGCAGGGCTGCATTGTTTAAAATGATGGCACTTCCCTGTTACCTGTATATACTACAGAACGCCCCATTATACATTCCGAAGGGAGAGATCCAGAGAATCGACCGCGTGTTGAGGAAACTGCTATGCTGCAATGGACACCCTCGCATTGCACTGAGCAACCTCCAACGCTCGGTGTGGGAAGGGGGGATCAGCCTCCCGCTCCTACAATCTTACTACTGGGCCAGTAAAATGGCCGTAGTCAATGATATGTTACATGGCGATACATCACTGCCGCACAACAGGGTGGCGAGTGCTGGGGACTCAGGCAGTGCCCACCTCGACTATATCTACCGAGCAATGAACCCCAGGAATCCCCAAACCATGCGCTCCCACATCTCACGAATCTGGGAGGAGACACACAAAAACATAGGCTGGGATGCGAAAATCACCCCCTTACAACCATTATGGGGAAATAAGAACCTTCCTGAACTGAACAAACCCCTTAGATGGCACAAGTGGATAAACCAGGGAATCACCACGGTTGGTGACGTAATTGTTGACGGCGGGCTGGCATCCTTCGAGCACCTGATTACCCGCTTCCACCTCGCACACACGGAACACTATCACTACACACAAATGCGACACAACTAAGACCCCACCTCGCAGGCCTCGCAGACATGCCCGAAAGCACTCCCCTTGAAAGAAACATAGTCCAAGCAAGAATCGACACCAAAATAACATCCACTATGTATGCTGTTATAACATCCTTTGCCACCACTGAATTGTTGAGTCTTAAAACAAAGTGGGAACGGGATGTTGGTGCCATCCAACCAGAGGACTGGATGATTAGCCTAATGTACCCACGCGAGGTAACGATTTCCGCCAGACTCCAACTCATACAATTCAAAATCCTGCATAGAGTATATTACCCTAGGGTTGCACTCCATAGATGGGGAAGGGCTACCGACCCGCTCTGCCTACGATGTCAAAAAGAGGAGGGCACCTTCTTCCACATATTATGGGGATGTGATCAGATCCAACAATACTGGCAACAATGCTGCGATGAACTCACACGAGTAATGGGGAAAGAGATTCACAAAGATCCGAAAGTACTGCTATTCGGGATGGAGGGTGAAGAAGACCTGTCCAGATACGAAAAACTGTTTCTGTCCACAGCCACGGCACTAATCAAAAAGAACATTGCGAGACTGTGGGGTTCAGCATCACCCCCGCAACACGAACAATGGGTTGCGGATGTGGACATGTGCGTTATGATGGAACGCAGAGTATATGCAGCCAGAGGCTGCCCAAATAAGGCGGAAAAGATATGGCAGAAATGGGAAGATATGCAGTGAATCAGGTGACCGCATGTACATAACTGGATTTAAACGATGTGGGATATGACCTGGAAGATCCCTATATGAACGATAGTGTTGCTCCCGAGACCCAATTCAAAGGTGTGAACGATTAGTTGTTAAGGGTCCGTTGACCCCATTGTAATGTTTGTTGTTGTAAAATGTGATTAAAAACAAACAATAAAATGTGTTATTAAAAAAAAAAGAACAATGCCGCGTCGGGTCACACGTTGTGCACTTAAGCGTGCTGAAAGGAAATGAAATAAAATGAAATATAACTCAAATATAAAAAGTGCAGCTGCCAGCATGGTTGTACCTTATGGTGTTCAAGTGATGGCAGTGGCAGTCTGCTTAAAGAGCCAACAATGCCAAAGCCCTCCCACTCCACCCGGTGGAAAGGGAAAACAGATCGCAGAAGAGTGTCTAAACAAGGAGGCCATGCACCTTGCAGACAGTAGGTGGCATACAAGGAGATCAGCAAAATAAACAGAAAATAAAAACAAAATCTTTCAATAATATGGCGCCCAGTCACTTGCTATGCACCTACATTATCTCTGAACAAGTCTTCGTCTGTATCCTTCCTTAAAGGCTATTACTGTTCTCCATGTTCTTCCCTCATCATCTGTGCCATGAGCAATCACCCTTTCTCAATGCACCGCTGCTGCGTGAAACTCTATGGGAATGACCTGTCCCTCCTCATCATCCATAGGTATTTCTAGTCTAAACAGAAATTCATCAGGTATTCTCAATATTTTCCCTGTCAGTCCAGGAGGCCATGTCAACAAAATATTTACTCCATACAAAAATATTTATAGATATAAAGGGACCTCTCGTAATGGTTTTTGACCTGTAAAATCTATTATAAACTCTCTCACATTTAGATAATGTACCCGTGGAGTTGAACACACAATCCCTTTGTCACTAAAGGGGATTCGGTCCAAATGACTGAATCCAAATTAGCTACACCACCAAATTACCTAAAATAGATACTTCTAAATGTCCTACTAACTAAATGTTCGTAGGATATTTTGTAGTATCTATTTGGTGGTGTAGGTTATTTTTTATTTATTTTTTGGTTAGAACAGCTGCAGGGTATCCCCTGCAACACCCCACTCACTATACTATATAGTATAGTGAGCAGGGGGTTGCGGGGGACACCCCCACAGCCCACCCGACCAACACCCCGCTCACTATACTATACAGTATAGTCAGCAGGGTTGCAGGGGACACCCCTGCAGCTGCTCTGACCAAAAAAAAAAGACTGCAGGGACTGTGGTTGTGTCCCCTGCAACACCCCTGAAACTGACCCGAAACAAATAAAAAGAAAAGGACCCTGCGGTGCCGGTTCCCGATCATGGAAGTGAAAGGGAACTGGCGTCACAGGGACCAGTGAAACGGAAGGAACGGTAAGTAGGGGGCATGGGTGTGGGAGGGGGCATAGGGTTTCTATCGATTTGGGGTTGTTTTACCTTGGATGACCGAATGGTAAATGTACAAACAATTTTGTATTGCGTACATTTCTCATGCAGTCATTTCCATTGCAAACTTTTCAGTCACGGTAAAACAACCCCAAATCAGTAAAAGATATTGGGCCTCATTACAGGTCGGGCGGTCCGGAATTAACAGTGGCGGTAAATCCGCCACCACTGTTAATTCCGGACCGCCCGATCCCGAGTCCTGCAGGCGGGAGGTGATGTTCCTGCCAGGTCTGACCTGGTGGGTTGAACACCTCCCACCTGCAGGCGGACGTGGAAACACCGGCACCATCACAAGATGGTGCCGGTGTTTCCACTTCCCCATTTCCATTGAGTCCTATTGGACTCAATGAGAATGGGGATTTACTGAATTCCGCCTCCGGAATTCCTGGGACAACAGGGTCGTAATGCCCTGGTATTTCTGGGAGTCACGGAGGCGGAATGGTAATACAAGTCCGGCAGTAACCAGGCGGTTTTACCGCTGCGGTTACCGCCAAACTCGTAATGAGGCCCATTGTCATGTTTAATTTTGTCATCAAGCCACGCCCTAATATGTTAACGGGTGCCTGCCGAGAATATAATAGTGGCATTGACACATCATGTTCACCTATAGAAAGTGGTTATTCGTCAGTAAGTGGAATGAAACTTGTGGCCCCAGAGAATCACTATGCATTCATGGTGATCGCAGATATTGGGTATTTTCCCTCTCGAACACAGGAACGAGTTGCTCCTTTATCCATGAGGAATGAAAATGTTTTGACTCCTATCATTACCCTGACCCTTGGTTCCTCTTGTTTGTCTGGTTTCACAGATAGTACTAAACACATCAAGTCGCTCTGTGGGATTTCCTATTGTGGATATAAATTAATCCCTGTACCCGTAAAAGGATTCCCTCCCACAACTGTCACACTCCCATTCTGGGTGTGGCTACTTGTGGGGCTTCTGTATACACCTTCCACTGTGGCACCGCCACTTGTTGCACCAGTGCGTACTGTGGTTGCTGTGTCTGTACTTGTTGTGCCTGCATGGGTGCTTGCTGTGGTTGCCCTTGTGGTGACTGTATTTGCTGTGGGATCTGCTGCGCTTGCTGTATTTGTGGCACGCCTGTCTGATATTGCATGTGATCTTGGGCATAATATTCATGTCGTTCTGTATTGTACTGCAGCAAATATCCCGTCCCCCCACTTGGAGCTTGCCAGTTTTGTTGCATGCTTCCTCCCCCACTTCTACACGTTCAGGCTATATGTCCTGTTCCCCCACTATTCCAATATTGCTATGGTTGTCCCCCATTAAATCCTCCTCCCCCTTGATGGTTTTGAAATCTGTCTCATCCTCTATATTAATTCCCTCTACCTCGTGGCCAAATGTTGTACCCACTCTGATCAATAGGGTGCACTACATCACTTAGCTGTGCTGACTGTACTTCATGTTTAGCCATGACTTCACCACTTGTCAATACAACGCTTTCTATAGCAAACTTTGACAATTACTTCTGGACTAACTTTGCTTCCTCCTGCTTTCTATTTTCAGCTTTCTTTATTATTTTACTCTTGTAACAATCGACAATGGTATATAATAGTCAACTGTATTTCTGGCCATGGTTTTGCTACCATCCCTACCTGTTCCTTAATCTGTCATTGCATTGGCTGAAGCAGTCCGTAGCATAAAATATGATAAAATAATGCCACTATTTTATTCCACGGTTCTCTCGTCTGGAGATGTCATCGTTCCTGAATCTCCTGAATAAAAACCACAGGATCTTCATTCTCTACCATTTTCCTTCTCATAATTGCACCGATGTCTGATGTGTCAGGATACTGTAATCTAAGCACCCTCCATATGTCTGCCCTGCAATTATTAAATGGTGCTCCGTCATGTGTTGTGTTATGTTCTGTTACACTCACATATCCTGCTCGTTTCCAAATGTGGTCAGCTCTCTCCCTTAGATTAGCTACCAGTAGGCCTTTTACGTCACCCACTGCTAGCTTCATTCCCGGCTATCATTCTTTCTAACACATAAATCCATTTTCCCACACCTGCAGTCAAACTAGGTAATTGACATTTCAAATGTTCTTTGTCCATTTGTGGCCTTGGAATTTGTATTTATTTATTGTGCTTTTTATTATATAAACTGGCTGTCATGGCCACGGGCCCCAGAACACAAAAACCACACCATCTAGTGACGGGGGAAACGGGTCATTTGACTCACTTATGTCCCTTTGGGACTCATAAACACAGGGGCCATGGCTGGACTCACTCTTGGCACCTTTGCTGCCAGGCTCATGTAGAGATGTGAGCAGGAACACTTTATTTCAGTGCCGGAGTGCTTTTATTTTACTTCAGTGCACACTTTATTTCATTGCAGGAGTGCTTTTATTTTACAAGAACTTGCCAGGTGCTCTAAGCCTTTATTCCAGAGAACATCCCCATGTGCTGACTCATTGGGCGTGGCTCCCTAGGCCTGGTCTTCAGATGCTGACTCATCGGGTGTGGCAGGGCGTGGCAGCAGGCAGGCCAGAGCTACTGGGCGTGGCTGGGAACAAGACTATATAAACCCACCGATCCCTCAAGCAAACGCTTTGCATTATTTGGCACCTCCATGCAACGTGATGCTCACCGCCGCCTGGACCAGCTACTTACCTTGTGATCCTGCAACAACAGCATCCATACCTGGACCCTGGCTCGCATCTCACGGCAACGCTCCATCTCCTTGGCAGATCCCAAATTGACGCTGCAGCACCTGCACTCTCTGTCCCATGAAGCCGAAGTCCTGAAACGAGAAAAGAAGACCATACAAGGTTAGAACTCCCAAAAACACCCAACCCAGGGTCACGCTGCATTTAAAACCCAGCGCGCACCCAAAGGCACCGTTAAAGGCTACTTACCAGCTGTCGGACCATCTCAACCCCGCTCCTCCGTACCGCCAGCTCCGCTTCTTATACCGCAGCTACCGCCGACACTGCTACACCACCTGCAAGGTGAGAGAGCAGAGAAAAGAGACATTACATACAAAGGACAGAGAACGAACTTTACAAATACAATTACAACAGTCGGAAGACAAGCAGGCAAGTGGAAACAAGGGAAACACTTACCCACAAGAGAAGTGGACTAGTCGCAGCTGGCACGACAATGGACCAGTGAAGGAACTTGGTTCTCTTCAACAATCGTCCCTGCCAGAAGCAGCAGGATGGAGAGCTCACCATCATTATTCATCAGGTGAGCCTCAAGAGTAGTGCAATCCCAGGGAAGCCACATCTAGGGAGAAGAGGTGTGGAGAAGGGGTCAGGGACCACAGGCTGCATACTCATATGACCCTCCCCCCTTATATTCACACAGGAACCGCACTGCTCATCACCACAGTTCCCCACACAGATGCAGAGGTAGGAACAGACAAGAGTAGTTTCATCCCTGGGAGGGCTGCGACTGTGCCCCAATGCCTCCGCAGAGACCAGGTGAGCGTAACAGAATGTGAAGCCTCCTACGAATCTCTGCCTGGGCGTTATGGAAACTTCAGAAATTGAACTGTTCGCCCAGTTACTGGGAGAGTTACGGGCTGAAGTTCATGCCTCAAGACAGGAAACCAATGCCTTAAGGAGGGACATCATTGTGAATAGAGAATGCACGGATGATTTAGCAAGGCAGATGCTCCAAGCACAGGCTGGCCAAGCCCCATTACCGGGTCTGGCCCACTCTAAACCGCCACCACAGTCAACACCAATGCCCGTACAGGTGGTTCTTCAAGGGGGGGTTCCCTTACATCTGCCCGAATGCTTCACTGGTGATCCAAATAAGTACGCTGTATTCATGAATCAATGGCGCCTTCATTTCCTGTGCAGACCTGGGGCCTTCCCCAACGATCAATCTAGGGTGGTATTTCTACTTTCATATTTGGGAGGAAGTGCGGCGGACTGGCCTATACCCTTGGTAACTCAAGATGACCCCTTGCTTCGTGACTTTGGGGGTTTTCAGTGCGAAATGGAGAAACTATTTGCACGGCATGCCGAAGGTCAGGCTCTGGACACAAATTATTGTCACTCCAGCAGGGTCACCAAGATATGTTAACCTACATCGCCTCCTTCAACCGTCTTATAGTCCAAACAAATGGGCCAGAGGGAAAAAGAACTACGCTCTTTCACCATGGATTACGAGGGGAGCTTAAGGACGTTCCAGCCCAAGTAGTAAATCCCCAGAGGGGTGTGGTGAATATATTGACCTAACAGTTCAACTCGATCATAGATTGCAGAATCGGAAAATGGATAGAGCCAGAGCTGAAGGGCGGTCGGTCTATGTGCGACCCTGTGAGAATCAGGCCAAGCCGCATGAACAGTTGGAACCAATGCAGATCGGGGGCTTGTGGAGCCCTCTCATCAAGGCGAAAAGAGAAAAAAGAAGACAGCAACAGCTCTGCTTGTATTGTGGCATAGCAGGACACTTTCTCAGAGAATGTCCGGTGAAAGCACCCAGGAGAACAGTTGGAGCAACTGACAAGAGTGAAGAAGAAGAATTGGACTTGTGAAACTCCAACACCCGGCAAGCGTAGGGGTCCACTTGTCGAGCGGTGGAAAGGAACCAATACAGACCTCACACCTAGACATCCCGGTGCTCTTGATAGACCAAAAACAACCATTGAAAATGCATGCTTTAGAAGCATATATTGACGGTAGAGCTGTGGGGAATTACATTGACCAAGATTTGGCTATCCGGATAGGTCTTCCTCTCCGACAGAAGCAGAGATCATAAAATGTTACAGCGGTTGATAGATCTCAGTTATCATCTGGCCCAGTGACGCATTATACCAAAAACGTTACGCTTCTGTGTCAGGGATCGCATTGGCGCTCCTTAGTTCCAAATGATATTAGGGATGCCTTGCCTGGAAGCCCATAATCTCAAGATCGACTGGCGTAAAAGAGTTCTGACTTTCCCCCCAGACTATGCTAACACCTGTTTCAACAAAGAATGCTTAGTGAAAGATCACACTAAACGAAGTTCAAAGAAAGGAATCGTATAAGGTCTCACCAGTTCTTTACCCTCTGAATACCTGGATTACCAAGATGTATTTCAAAAGGAGCAAGCAAATACCTTACCCCCGCACAGAACGTAAGACTGCCAAATTGATCTTGTACCCGGAGCCCAGATTCCTTGCAGTCGGATTTACGCCCTAACGGAGCAAGAAAACCAACATTTGAAAACATACTTGGATCAGTATTTAGCCAACAGCTTCATTCGCCTGTCAGAATCCCCTGCTTCCTCAGCCTTATTTTTCGTGCCTAAGAAGGAGGGAGACCTGAGAACTTGCATTGACTACAGAGCCCTCAATCAGATCACGGTAAAAAAACAGTACCCGTTGCCACTCATTCCAGAACCTCTGGATCAAGTAAAAAACGCTCAAATTTATACCAAATTGGATTCATGAGGGGCCTACCATCTGGTAAGAGTAAAAAAGGGGGATGAGTGGAAGACAGCCTTTTGCACAAAATATGGCCTTTGCAAATATCAGGTTATCCCCTTCGGGCTATGTAATGCCCCTGCAGCGTTCCAATATTTTATGAACGAAGTGCTCCGTGAACTATTGGACATGTGCGCACTCGTCTATATCGACGACATCCTCATTTACTCAACCACTAAGGAGAATCATGTCAGACATGTCCGGGCTGTTTTAGAAAGACTTCAACAACATCGGCTGTATGCCAAGTTGGAGAAATGCTTCTTTCACGTGACAGAGGTTGAATTCCTCGGGTTTATACTCACACCGCGAGGGGTACACATGGACACGCACAAAGTAGATACCATCCTCCAATGGCCCTCATCAACTTCCACAAAAGATGTACAAAGTGTGCTGGGGTTCGCCAATTTTTATCGTCTGTTCATCCCAGGATTCTCCCAGATTATTCACCCCATCACACCCCTCCTGCGAAAGAACAAACGATTTCAGTGGACCACAGAAGCAGAAGAAGCCTTCCAGACCCTAAAACGAGCATTCACATCAGCACCCATTTTACGGCATCCCCGAACCGAAGTGCCATACGTCTTCAAAACCGATGCTTCCAATGTAGCAATGGGAGCGGTTTTATCTCAGCGAGATCCTGAAACAGGACAATTACATCATGTGGCTTTCTGGTCTCGTAAGTTCTCCGATCCCGAATTTAATTATGCGATGACAGATAAAGAACTGTTAGCAATAAAAGCATCATTCAAGGCATAGAGGCATTACCTTCTTGGAGCCAGGCACACAGTCACTGTCATTACGGACCATCGTAACCTACAATATCTGAAAACCGCAAAAGCACAATCATCATGTCAACTCTGCTGGGCTCTTTTTTGCAGAATGTCTTTGTCATTACCTACAGACCCTGACCTTCGAACATATGATGAAACAGGTATTTAAGCCCTTCATGTTTTTCAGGAAAATCTTGTTCCAGTTCTGAAAATAGAGATTTTTTACATGTAATCATCGGTGTATGAAAAGAGAGCAGCTGAATCGGTCTCGTGTGGGAACAGTTGCTTAGCTAAATCGGTGGTTCCCACATTGAGGCCGGCTCTGATTCATTTAATCCTGTATCAGCATTAATTTGCCTGAGTTGCATTTCAATGTACAGATAGGCCGGAATGAGGTAATAGATGCTTGCTTATGAGTCACTGGCAGTGCTGTTCACATTGTGAAAGTCTCACTTCACTGAGTCTGTGGAAAAGTAATCAGGTTAGCTGGCCGGTGCAGTGATTCTAATATTGTAGTTTTAATCATCTTTGCAATTCGTAATACAGTGATGCATTTGGCATCTTAATTTGCTAAGTTATCTCAGTATTGTCACTTTTCGTACCTTTCATCAAAGAGCGGTTGGTATGCTCATTTGCCCCTGCGTCTAGTTGTCAGGGACGCTATGGTGTTGTCTTTGGGGGCGTTGTTCAACCAGAGCGTACGTAGGGATTTCAAAGGTACTGCATTGACTCGATCTACGAAGAGCAAAGTATCTATATTGACTTCCTGTCCATTTAACTCAATAGATTGATTATTGCAGCATTCCCACGATAAGTATTTTAATTTGTCTAGTATGCTGTTTACCTAAGCTGGCAGTGTTGGCCGTGTCCGCCTCTGTGTTCACATCTGCTCACTCACTCCTCGCGTCTCTGCATCGAGTAGTTGCTAAGCAACCCCGGTGCTTTCTCGTTCATATACAAATCTAGTCTGTTACTTCAATGACGTGGGGTGCCATCTGGGGCTGTCTTTTGTGGCGAATCCCCTCAGGGTCTTCGAATATGAATCCCTACTGTTCACTTTTCAATATATTTGTATTCAGATTGTAAACAGATTATTCTCTAAAATCCTTTTTCTTTCTGTATGATCATTATATGCAATCTCGGCCACTTACTGTTAGATATTAGCTGGTAATATTGAGATGTCATGGATTGACTCTTAGATGATATGATATTATAAATAACAGTTGAGATCCCAATCAAGATTCATCCCTCGTGGATACATTGTATCTAATTTCTCAATCCAATGCATCTCTCTTTGTTTCAACAGTCTCGTCAAGTTCCCACCTCTTCTTGGTAGAGTGACATGCTCCAAGATAATACATTAGATTTGGGCAATTGTGTGTTTCCGTGAATTAAAATGCTGTGCCATTGGTGATTTTTCAGATGACAGTCGGATATTTGATACATGTTCACACCATCTTGTTTTAGCCTTCCTTGATGTAAGTCCCACATAATAAAGTCCACATGGGCATTTTATGCCATGAATCACGTTTTTTGTGTCACATGTAGATGTATTCAATAATGGAATCTGATGTCCTTTGTGTGGGTGATTGATTTTATTTCCTTTGATCATATTATTGCAGAAATTGCAATTGTTGCACGGAATGGTTCCATTAAAAGTTTTGTTCTGCATTCTTTTATGTCCAAAATCTGATCTAATGAGATGGTCACAAAGTGACCTACTTTTGCTATATGCAAAGAGTGGTGGATTTGGGAAAAGTTTTGCTAAAGTAGGATCTAATGTTAGCATATTCCAGTTATTTTTGATTATTCTTTTGATTTGGTTACTATGTTCAGAATAAGTTGTAACATATACAAGATCACAGTTTGTGGTCTTATTGCTTGGTTTCAATGCTTTTGATCTTGGTATGTTCATTACCTTTCTAGTATGACTTTGTACTTTCTGTTTGTTGTATCCTCTGTCCAAAATCTTTTTTGTAAGCTCTGTGGCCTTATTAGTAAATTCATGTTCTTCTGATATGATTCTTCTATATCTAAGAAATTGGCTTATGGGTATGCTCTCTATAGTTCTTTTAGGGTGAAACCTGGATGCCAGCAACAGGCTGTTCTTATCGTTTGTTTTGGTAAACACTGTTGTCTCCAATGTGTTGGATTTAAAGTATAGTAGGACATCCAAGAACTTAATGTTTTACATCTATGTGTGAATTTAATCTTGAGTGCTAGCGTGTCCATGAATAGAAAGTATTCTTCCAATTCTTTCGGAGTCCCTCTCCATATTCCGAAGAGGTCGTATATAAATCTCACAAAGCATTGTAAGTGTTTTTTCCATCTTGGATTGTGTACTACTTGGATCTCTTCTAAGTGCGACATTTAAGATATACATTAACTAGCAAACACTTCCTAGTCACACCCAATCCCCGAAGGGACCATTCTAGAAGGGTTGCAAGCATATCCAATCTGTCAGTTTCTACTTTACGTGCTTTAATGCCTTGATTACGCCTAACAGCCATTAAGAGACCTCCATATGGACGGTCCTTTAGGCCACGCTGCGCTTTATTAAAGATGACATCAAACCCATCTATAAGGGGGGGTATCCAACAGGAGAGTGTCCTGGAGACAAATGATTTCATATGAAGTGAATAAATCTTAGTTTATCGCTACGCTTGCAATGCCTCTTGAATTCCACAAAACAATTACAACTTCTGAATTTCAACCTTCACATTCATCTCCACTTCCCCCCACAAAAAAAGCAGATTCATCCCATGATGACCACTCATATGGAACATTACTTTAAGGTCTCAGCCCAGTTTGCTGGGGCTGCTGGGGCTTGTACTGCTCCATTTGCACACAATTTTGAGCCCCCGAAACCTGCTGGTCAAACTTGTCTTTAGAAACAGCCAGCCTTGAGATAACTGAGATCTGCATGGCTGCCACCACAAAGCCCATGGAAATGAAGTTTTAATTTTCAGCTAGAATTGTGTTCTTGATCATTTGTGACCGCAAATGTACTTTGACAATATCAAAGCGGTCATCGTGGACAAATTCCACGATTTTGATGTCTTCTGATGTTACCAACTGAAGGCTGGGGATTTAAAAAAATAATGAGAGAATATAATGTCTATTTAAAGGCATTCTGTTTGAGATTGCAAACAGCCTGCTCAAATAGAGACAAAGTGCATCATCAACCACTTTATTCATTACTGTTGGCACAACATTTGACCTGGCCTCTTTATTCATTTTGGTTTCCCTATCTGCAAAATGCACCGAAGGTGCCTTTCCTTCAGGGAGTTTCTTACTTTTGGGAAAGCCCGCACTCTTCTCTTCGATAGTATGAGACAAGGGGCCAATTTTACATAAAGGTCCCACAAATTCCATAATTAAGGTCTCTAGATCTTTTAAGACCTTTTGTCTAGAAAATATTGAGTAGAGTTTCTGCCCATTTAGCGGTGGTAGCAGTACCTCTTTTATACTATACGGCCCTTCAAGCGATATAGATTTACTACCATTCAGTAGTCTCAGAATTGACTCCCTCATAACGCAATATTTCCCAGCACTACAGGGATTACCCTGCCTAAGTCCTCATAAGGGTCAATACCTGCAGCAGGATCTAATGTTTCATTGTCGCACAGATGGAGTGAGATGTTACTTTAATCGAAGAATGGGCTCTCCTCAATGAATCCTCCCAGTTGATGGCTACTAGCCTCCTTCACCAACCCCACACCTTGTCAAAGACCACTCTTAAACCCCCCTTTGCATTCCCACTTTAAAAAAGGCCTTTTCTGATCTGTCTCCACCTTTGCAAGGGCCGAACCATTTTCCACCTCCATCCTCAATTTATTTAAGAATTTCCGCAACCTCCTGTTGTTCTGTTTTGGTGGGAGTTACAGTTTTTGGGCTTCTTTTGGGCTCTGCCCTTTTCTTTAGGTAAAGGACCAATACCTGAGGGGGATGGCTCAATAAAGCTACTGGTCCTAATCGCCTGTGCAGCCTCAACCTCCATACCCAACTCAGACACTGAAGGAAAAAGGACATTTTTCGTAGAGAACACTTGAGCCTCTACAACAATCTGTGTTGATTGATCAGCCCTTTCAAGATTAGCTTAACATTCCACCCCGGGCCCCACAAAACTAGCCGGCTGGCAGTTAGTCCTAGTTGAGGCAGTAATGAAACCTTCCAAGAAGCTGACTTTCCCCGAACCTTCCGTAGTTCAAAATTGAGGGATTCATAGCCCCTATTCATTGAGTCTAAGAGCTGAGCCACGATTGGAAAAGGACAACTCATCAACAACCGTGGTGTCCCCCCCCGGGGGTAAACACCCCGAGTGGATCCAGGCTGGTATGCAGTGATTTGGTCGAATAGAAAACAACTAATGAAATTTGACCAAAAATAAAATCCTAAAGAAAAAAAATTGAATGTTAGAAAAATAGGTATATGGGGTTGAGAATGGGAATAGTAGTTTTGAGGGTGGGGCTAAGTATTTTAAAAAAGGGAGGTTTGCGAGGGGAGCCCCCCCAAAACCAACAAAAACAAAATTTGATATTTTTGTATTAGGTTGTTATTATTAGGTAAAAATTAATTAGGTGTTTTGTAATCCGATTAAATCACATGTAACCATTCGTGCCGTCTCAGCCTCAAAGGGCCCTGGCCCGACCGCATTTTCCAGAGATGCCTGAGGGGCCTCCTCATCAACCCCCTGCAAATACATCTCATCGGCATAGGGGAACGAAAAACATCAGATCTGCCTGGTGCCATTGAGTCTGGTTGAAAAATCATACTTTCTGTTAAGCCCTGAGCACGAGAGGGAGCCTCAGGGGAAACCCACGGGTTCATTCTAAAATCCAAAGATAGTTTGACGTGCTTCCCCAATTCATGTGAAACTATGGTTGACAGTATGGACACATCAGACACCAAGTCCATCCCCTGTGCTGAAGCCCCACACACATTGTCCTTGATGTTGTCTTCAATTTTGGTAAGCACCTCATCAAGGTTACCAGCGACTGCCGTAACATTGGCCCCGTCTCATGGGCCAAAGCACCTGGAATGCTCAAAGCAGCGTTGTCCTCCAGAGCATCCACCATACCAGTCACTGGCAACTGCCCTGAAGGGACCCCCTCCTCAAGGGATAGCGGGACGCAAGAAGACCCAAGCTAGCCGTTGAAGAAGAACTTGTAGGCTGGAGAATGATAGAATCCCCATCAACCTTTGGTAGACCAGTGTCCATATTAAGAGCAAACTTGGTTGTCACTGGCACAAATCCCATGCTTTTTAAGGTAGCCACAATTGTTAATCACGTATGGGTCTTCCTTCTTAGCCACAGCTAGTTACGTCTGAAGCCGAGACTTGAAACCCAGAACAAACCATGGGTAAGGAAACCCAGGGACAATGGCCCTTTCTCGCATCAGGTTCAAAATAAGCACCAGGCGAGGATCAAAGGGAAATATACCCTGCAGTCTCCACGCCGCACCACATGTACAAGGGGTTTATAAAGACAGCTCCTCCTCGAAATGCATGGAAACGGAAAGTAGGCTTGCGAACAAGCACAACAGCAGCTCCACCTGCCGAGACTGCAAACCTCCACACAGTCTCCCGAGACCTACTCCAGGGCTGAGCACTGACTTACAAAAATGGAGGTTAAAATGGACTCTAAGTGGCGGGGAGCTACCAGTGTGAACAACACTGAGGCACCAAACAGTCTCCCATGTAGAAAGAGAAAGAAGACACACTTTGAGAAGCCCTGTGAACCAGTGGCCTTGTAATATATTGTGGTTGACCTCCCCCTTTCTCGAATTACAGGAATTCCATGTGGGGCTAGTTTTGCCAGTTTGGCTTCTTCCTGGTAGTGACCTTAACCTGCTTACATAAGGCAGGGTCATATCCACTGCACTACGCAACCGTGCAGGTGGTCATTCAGAATATGGTATATGTTCTGGTGTTTTTTCTTCTGACCTTTTTACCCCTCTCTCTATGTTTGGATCTATTGAAAAACTGCATGCACCCTCTCTTCACACCTTCTCATTCTCCTCCCTCTCCTTGTCTGACATCATTATACCCCAACTGGTTTTGCTATTATCCCTTTCCTCATCATCAAGATCTAGTCTACTTACGGACAATGTTCTATTTTTGCCCATCAATGCATTATCTGGTCTATCTCTGGTTTCCTTCAGTGGAGACTCTGCAAAGCTCCCCATAACCTCATAACCACCCTTCTCTCTCATTTGTCTATGTAGATCACCAATCATTTCCCTATGCTTTCTGCCTCGTGCTCATCAGCCCATGTCTGTATTCTTGGTATCCCTTGCAGCTCCCTGCAGAGGTGTTAAAATCCTCTCTATTCTTACCATCGCTCTTGTGCTTCAATGGGTATCATACTTCTATTAACAATATGATCTATTTCATCATCTTTTAGTCCCCTACTCCTTCTCATTTCTTCTTCCCTTCTTCTCATCTCTCTTTTCTCTTCTTCCTCTTGCCTTCTTTGCAACCTAAGTACTTTCAATCTTTGGGCTCGTATTTCTTCACTCTTCTTCTCTTGGATTCTCTCTCTTTTTTCTGTTCCTCACACCTTCTCCGTTCTTCCTATCAATTCCTATCTCTTTCTTTCTCGTCCTTGTATGCCATTCATTTTCCTTCTTTTCTCTTTCCTCTCTTTCTTCTCCCTTTAGCAACGTCAATGCTCTTTCCATCTAATTTCAGTAGTATCTGTCCTCCAATCCACCTGTTTTTGTACTATTGTCATTCCACTTACTTTGTCTTTCTCTCTTGTCTACTGACTTCCTCTTCTATTTCAACTTGTCCCTTCTTTCATTGCGCTCTTTATGTTCGTCGCATGTGGACATATATTTATGTTCTTTATTCTTACTTTCTTCCATGCTGTCTTCACTATTATAAGCAGGAGGTGTGTATGGTGGATTAACATACCCCGCTGCTGCTTTTAATTCCTTTAGAGGATAGATTGCCTGTTTGTCTTCTGTTCTGCTATCATTATTAGGAGGAGAAAGAGTAGCTGAGGATGTTGCATCCTTCTCTTTATGCTGATTAAGGATCCAATCCTTCTCAGGTGGGTCTTCTCTCTCACTCTGATACATCTTCCATAGTTCTAAAACAGCTAAACTTTTCTGTAGCTTCTTCCCTGTATATGTAGGATGCTAGTATGTTGTCATGTGTCGCAGTACTGTTTTTGATAATGAGCCTTCTTGAGGCCACAGCATGAGGGTTTTTATTAGTCATGACTTTTACCCACTCAGCATGGTACTTTCTTATCTTATGTGTGTATCTTGGTAATGTCATGCATGGATGTAAAAGGGGAGTGTCCCTCATAACGATAAGTCATTTTTAACTGTTTATACTTACTGGGTTTTTTCATTTATTATGTATTTAATCACACTACAACAACCACTTCAGGCCAACACCATCAATCGCTGCCTATTTCTAAAAAAACAATTTCTCCAAACAATTTCCAAGCCTGTACAACAACATCCATTTTATCTCTTCATTTATATTTTTTATCAATTTGTACTATACTGTTATTATTTTGATCATTTAAAAATCTTATTTCATTCTATTTTTCCTCAAATACTACCCTCCGGGGTTTGATTGGTGCCAATGGCTTGCTTTTCTAGGACCTAACAACTTTCTCAAATTTTATTTGTATACATATTTAAGCTTCAACCTATTTCATCAGCACTCATACAAAACATGTCAATATATTTTTTACACTGATATTTTTTCTAAACCCCAAAACACGCACGTGTGCACAGTTTTTTTATGATTGTCTTGTCCTTTCCTCCTGATAGGCTTATCTCTAGTTTACTCCATTTTGGAGTGTGTTGCGTACCCTTTTTTGGCTTTAGCCACAGGAATCACTTAAATAATACTCTGTTCCGGAGTTTGGTGCAGTCCCTTCTCCCTCCTTGAGGAAAGGTATCCAGGTATCTCCTTTTCCCTAATACATCCTGTTATACATCCTTTTGCAGTATATATATATATATATATATATATATATATATATATATATATATATATATATATATATATATTCACTAACAAAAATATTGCACTATAAGGACTAACAACCATGACATCAAAGATGCCACCACATGCTCCCTCTGTTTTGTTCACTACCATAAGTAGGCCAGGTGCTTTTCTTCACTAACAGTCAGGAACAAACAATTCAAAAGGTTCTATATTTGTGTACGGCACCCTTCTCATATGTTCTTATACTACTTTCTTTATGGTTCACTCACATCATATGATGCATATACATATAGGGGAAGAGGAAAGTGTAAAACACAGCATTGGTTTCTGTGCATGAAGATAATCAGTTATGTTATGAACAATTTCTGGTAATACTGCTCCTTTTTAGCTTACTTGAATTCCCTTGCATATGGTTATGCTTGTATGCATTGTGGTGTCTTTATGGTTTGTGCAGTAGTGCAATTATGTAGTTATAAAGGCAATGGTAGCTACTTCTTGAATGTTTTACAGTACCCAGCACTCTAAAATGAATGCACTATGTAACATGGAAAGATTTTGAAGGTTACACTTTCATGAGGCATGATGCAGACAATGGCTACGTTTGCACATGAGTTCCTTCATGTACAGTGAAGAAGTGTGTAATACAATGGTGTGTATAGCAATGCATTCCTCCATGACCTACTTATCTCATGATAGTTCTTCTAATAATCTTTGATAGTTTTCTCCCACCATTACAATAACAATCCCTTGTGGAGGCTTCCTATTAAAACTACATGCACATGTGATGTCATCAGTGATGTCATGAATGAGATTTGTGATGGCATCTTTGATGTCATAGGTGTTAGTCCTTACAGTGCACACTGGTGGCACGAGTTATGGTTGCTTTGCTTACCATATCTGTCGAATTTCAGGGTTTTTTCGGTTTTACCTGTAACCGTAACTTCCCTGTAACAACGTTGTTCCATTGAATTTCATAGGTTTTTGTTAGTGCAACTTAACCATAACGTCCCTTTAACAATGTTTTTGTTAGTGAATTTCATAGGTTTTTAGTAGCGCACTGTAAGCAGAACGTTGCTTTAGCATAGCATTTTCTGTAAAGAGCATAGGTATTTGGTACTGCATCATAACTTAACAACGGTTTGTTACTGATTCCCGGCTGCCCTCATGATAAATGTGTAGAAAGGGCAAATTTTCTGGTGTATGTATCCATTTGCACTACCCCTTACTTTTCTGAATAGTGTTGGTGTATCGTAGCAATTACAGATGCTCATAGTAAAGGTTGTTTAGTGTGTCAGTAGGCTCTCTTTTTGTGTTAACAGTGCATGGTAAATCTGTGCCGCACACTACTGGCCGAGATGACTATAGATGAGCAATATGGACGTTTCCTAGGGAGACTGCACCTGGTTGGCGTATGTGCAATCACACTGCAAGTATCCGTAGGACTCCATTAGTGACCGCATGTCCGCATCTCCGAATGCACTTTTAAGTAGTTGTGGAAGCGCACGTGTTTCTGTTCAACAACTAGACCCATGCATAGGTCATCCACTGTATGCTGGTAACACCGCCCCTGTCGCCAGCCCTACAGATTCATGCAGTAGGCTACCGCATTTAAAGTACTGCTGCCGACTTCGTGGGTGGCTCTGCAAACCTACCAATGTGTGGCTAAAGCACTTCTTACTGTATAACGGCCACTGCTAAACAAGGAACAGCAACCTGCAGTTTCACGTAGGGGTGTTAAATGTCGCATTACTTTGATTTATCCACTGCTTGCCTTTCCATGACCTGTGAAACAGATACATTGTGTCTGCACTCAGCAGTGTGACAAAAGTATCAAGAGGTCGCCTGCCGGTCGTACAGTTGAACAAAACATGTAATTCCAGGTGGGACAGTTTATAGTAAGTCTGCAAAATGGCAAAGCTGGTGCACCTTTGTCACGCACATAGTAGTGCATGTAAAGGCAAGTAAGGAAACAGCAGAATATGCAGAGCGCAAACAATCTTAGTGGTGGTTAGAGAAGCGCTGTAGCTGCATGGTTCGCACAAAATAAATGGCTTCCTGCTGCACGTAATGAAGCTGTATTTCGTGTTGTTGTAAACATTCTTGTATTCCACAATGTATATATATCCGTGAATGCTACCCCTAACACCAATGGCGTAGCATAAAGTGTTACTACTACATGTGACGACAACTGAAATGAAAGCACAACAGACCAGTGGGCAGGCTACCGCCGTTCCAACAATTACTTAGGGTACCTTCATGTACAGTATTTGCCACATCTGCTTCGGGCAACAAGAGGGGCTCTCCTGTAGGGCAGCGGAGCTGTAAAACAACCTTTGCAAACCATATGCAGCGCTACAGACCCTTACCCGGAAAAGGGCATTGTATTGTGCATGTACTGCAACACGAAACTGTACAGAGTGAAGGTACTTGGAAGTGCGTGGGAACGGTCCATACAGGAGCATCACAATGACTGGCACCTATATAGGTGAGGGCCCACCAATAATTCCGTCTCCTGGCACGTCCTCTACAGTAACCATGCAGGTGCTGCCCCTTGTGTACCGGACCTTTCCTGCCGTTCCTTTTGTGGCGTGTGTGAGAACACCATAATAAATGAAAATGAACTGGGAAAGGAAAAAAGGTAAATAAAGAAAGCACCTTTCACAGATCAACAACGGAATAGCCAATGCACGCATGCCGGGCGGGAGGCGTTGCAGTGTGCTAAACACTGTAGTTCAATTGGTTAGTAAGGCGGTAGCTGTAAACTACACCAATAGTCTAATTTAGATCCTATAATTGGTCTTGCTATTGTCTCATGGAGGTTTCTTTATGTATTGCAGAGCGTTTTCAAGAGTGTCAGTGCGCAACCCTTACTACAAAACAAATTCACTACTTTCAAGAAGGGCACCAAGCCAGTTTAGATGAGGTGTGCAGAAATCGGAATGGCAGGCATAGTAAGATGAACGTTATAGCTGGGGAAAAGTATTCGTTCTGTCAAACATCATATTCCCATGGGCGAAGTATGCCATTGGCACATGTCGAAAAAAGGTGGCACAGATACACTTCTTTGCAATGTACCGTGCTATCTGCAGTCACAGACCAAATAGAAAATGACGCTGCTACATCGGTGGCTGCATAATGCGATGGAATCTTATACAAGAGATCACAAACAAATGCATGAACTGGGCAAATGCCTCCTTCATCGCAAACAGCACTGAAACTCATGTAATATGCTGTGCAACTTTCCCTGCAGAATGAACAACAATAATATTGTCATGATTGCATGTCACCAAAGTGTCACATAGAGAAACCAAAATCAGTCACTTCATTGTAGCTACCCCATAGCACTAAACATGCACATGGTAGATTGCAAAATGAGCAGCCACTGCACAGTGTTTTCCATTCACTTGCAGTCATTGTATGTTGAAATCCCCTAAGACCTGCACGCTGTGCCTCGTGAAACACACAGCCATAACCACACCTCCTGCATTTCTGTCTACAATTACACCATGTAGCACAGTCTGTCCGTACACACCACACACAAACTTTATTGCCCAATCCCGTAGCCTCTGCAGGCCCATTTCTATGGCTGTCATCTACAAAAGGGACATATGTAACAAGTGCCACCCTGCAACTATCGCAATATTTGCAGACTTTTCGTGCTGTGTGCGTGTGGGAGTGGGGGAATAACTTTCAACCAGGGGAGCGGACGTCGTTAGTTGTGGTGGCTCTTAAAAGAGCCTTTGTGTTTTTTTTTTTTAAAGGTGCTTCCCTAGAAACACTTTTTATGCGGATTTCATACGTAAATGTGTGTTTTCAACGTCAGTTCACATTCTTACAATAGGGTCTTCAGTGCAGTGTGTAGATTGTGAAACAACATTTAATTGCCACTGGTCGACAAACGCATGCCATTTGCTTTGAAAAGGTGTATGTATCGTGAACCGATGTTCCCATTCTCACAGGAGAACATCCCAGCAGCACTCAAGAAGTCACACATGCTTCTGTTGATGAGACTCCTTCCAACCACTGGCTGGCGACAGGAATCATTGGAATACTTCCACACTATTCTCAGGGGTATACATGAGAAAAGCACCTTGGCAGTAGGAAAAATGTGCTGCACTGCTTTCATCATAATCTTCAGTTGACGGTACACACAGGAACATTTGACCCAAAAAGAAGGCTCCAAAGTGCACAATCACAACATGTACAGTTGCTGAAGAGGCCGCGCGTCGACATTCTACAAGCAGTCTGCCGAAACAGCACGCTTCGACACTACACCACAAAGCGTCCACTCCCTCCAAACTGAAATTGCCAGATAAGTATTCTTGGAGGGCATAGACGCACAGATATTCCACAAAGGCATCACCCACAACAAAAAACGGTGCGTCTTGCCATGTTTGCCAGCCGCAGTACACAAAGTAATGGAAAAAGTGAATGCTGCTGTTTCCTGTGACGCACACCCAGAGCACCTGATTGGCCAAAGGCATTAGTCCCATTCCCATTGGCCAGCATGGTAAGAAGCGCAGAATGTGGCACGTGCCTTTCCCCAAGTACCGCGAGGGCCACACCCGTCCAAAGCTAGACCAGTCCCTCTTACCTTCTCACTATCTTCTCTGCAACACTACCTCATTGGCTTACGCGTAAGTAGGCACACACTCATCCACCAATCGCATCGAAGCTGCCATCATCCAACACTGTCACTCCTGTACAACACTTCAAATGTGACCATTACACATTTACAATACAAGTATCATACCATTCCAAAGCACGCCCACTACAAAGTTTAGTAAAAGTATGCACGATTTCGCCATCTGCATACAGCCACATGGCCAGCCAGGATGTGGCATGTGTAATCCTGAAACTACCGCACAATACTTCTTCCCTTTGCACAGGCATTTTTGCAGCACTCCCCCATTGGGTGTTGTCACATTTTCAAATTACGCATGCAGCAAGCACATACAAAACCTGTGCATTGCACACTATCATTTCTGTACACCACTCCATATTTACTGTTACACACTCTTATTACACGTTCTGTTTCATTCCAAAGCCCCTCCACCAGAAACCTCTGCTAAAAAATGCACGATTGCAGCATCCACAAAAATCCTCAGGCACACCCAGCACACCTTTCGCCATGTACACAACAGTGCAGCCCTTTCCACACCAACCACAATACTATGGATCCATGCATGCAACCATGTGGGTACCTAACATTATGCACAAACGTAACATACGTAATGCCAGTTCTACCCAACTCCCCCACACCATAAAAAACCCCTTTACCAAAAAGTGTCACAATTAGTAGAATCCACAAACATGCCACAGCCTGCACCAACCCAACCCACTGCCATTCACAAATGATTTTGTCACTGGCAACCAATGCACAACAGCTTCACAACATTGGGCCTACTTCAATAAATCTGCACACAGCATGGTAACCAAGCACATATAAGCTGCACTTGACCCATACCGTCTCCCATACTCACATTACATAAACACTGCACCCTGTGTCCACATTACACATTTTCTCACTGGAACATCTCCTGCTGTACATCAAATACTGTAGCATGTTCCAACTAGCATCACAACCATGGAACCCACAATACACGCTTTGCAACTCACTTGTGCTGCTCTAGCATGTCTACAATGTGCTCCACACCCACTCACCAAACATCACCACCCTGTGCCTAATGCACTGTCAAACCTGCATTGCTGCAGTGGGTGTGCTCCTTGCACACATTTCCCGCACCATAATGCAACCACTGGCACCAGCACTCCTACCCAACCTCCACACCACAATGCATATGCACAGCTTTAAATGCAACAGTTACCATAATGTACACACATTACACTGTCTCCTGCACACCTACACCCTTTCATTCACATACGATTGTCTTACCCACTTCCACTCAGAAAGTTTTGTGTCACTGCCAACCTAACCACAAAATCCTCACAACATTGCCCATACTACAAACAATCTGCACACAGCACACTATTCAAGCACAAATGATCTGCCATTCAAGCATACCCTCTACCATACTAACAATATGCAAACACCGCACCCAGTGGCCACACTGCGTGACTTTTCACTGCAGCATCTCCAACCACACATCAAAAACTTTACCACGTTATAACAGTCATCTCACCTGCAAACCAAACATACACGCGTGGCAGCTCTCGTCTGCTGCTCAATTGTGTCTGAAACATGCTCCACACCCATTCTGTACAAGTCATCACCCTCTAACAGAAGCAGAGTCAACAATGCATTACTGCCGTGGTTGTGCTCAAGACCTAGGCTCTACTAATGCAGAGTCTGACATGCATTGCTGCAGTGGGTAAGCTGAAGGCATAGGCTCTTGAGTGCATGGCCTATAGCCTACGGCCATGCACCCAATAGTCTAGGCCTTGCACACACCCACCGCAATGTAATACCACCATACATGTCACCAACCACGACAATCCACATACACAGCACTGCCACCAACACGTCCACCCCACCTGCGCACCGCCATGGAGCTATGCAGGAAAAAAGTGCAACAATTACCATAATCTTGAAATAAAGCACTGTCTCCTGCACCCCTGTCCACTTTCATTCGCATACTGTGGCCGTACTCACTTCCATTGACAAAGTATTGTCTCACTGACAACCTACCGACATACTGTTCGCAACACTGGCCCTACTCCAACCAATTTGCGCACACCACACTATGCAAGCCCTCCCCTCTACCGGAAGCAAAGTCAGACATGCATTGCTGCGGTGGGTGAGTTGAAGCCCTAGGCTCCTGAGTGCATGGGCTTCGGCCTACGGCCTTCTGCCATGCACCCAATAGTCTAATCCTTCAACACACCCACCACAAATAAATCTGCACACAGCACAGTAACCAAGAACATATAAGCTGCACTTCAGCCATACCCTCTTTCATACTCACATTAGATAAACACTGCACTCTCTGGCCACAGTACACAACTTCTCACTGCACCATCTCCTGTCGTATATGCGCCCAATAGAGCAATCCTTCAACACACCCACTGCAAATAAATCAGCACACAGCACAGTAACCAAGCACATATCAGTTGCACTTCAACCATACCCTCCTCCATACTCACATTACATAAACACGCACCCTGTGGCCACACTACAGAACTTCTCACTGCACCAACTCCTGTCGTAGCACGTAATACTGTAGCATGTTGCAACTATCACCACAACCATGGAATGCACAATACACCCTCTGGAACTCACTTGTGCTGATGTAGCAAGTCTCCAATGTGCTCCACACCCATTCTCCAAACATCAGCACCCTGTGCCTAATGCACTGTCAAACCTGCATTGCTGCAGTGGCTTTGCTCCTTGCACACATTCCCCGCACCGTAATGCAACCATTCATGCCAGCATTTCACCAAGTACCACTATGCACATACGCACCACACTGCGTGACTTTTCACTGCAGCATCTCCAACCACACATCAAAAACTTTACCGCGTTCTGGGGGGCGCTGTTGCGCTCAGCGAAGATGGCTGCCTGATTCCCAGCTCCGTCCCATGAGGCACTTCCATCCGAAAATTCTCCTGTTTGCCCCGGCACTGCGAAAAACCGACCCATTACTGTGATTGCTGGTGGGACCGGGAGTGTACCACTCGAATACCGCCCGCTGGGCCGCTCCTGCTGCAGAGTTACAGCCCGCTGTGAGAGGTGCGGGGGCGGGTGCTTTCCTGCCCCGCTCTCGGCTCCAGGTGATTCCGCCTGAGTCCCGCGGCTTGCGGCCTGCTGTGGGGGGAGGGGCGCTCTACTCGTCCTGCGTGGCGGCCCTCTCCAGCCTTACACCAGAGCGGGCTGGCCTGCGCTGTGACCTCGTCCTCCGCATTGGTGCTGAGACCTACACTGGATCCCAGAGCGACCTGCTCCGCCGCCCCGTCCTGGGCGGTGTGCTGACCAAGATCGAGTGTGCATCGATCCGGCTCCGGGCGGTGAGTGGTCCTGGCCCGACCTCCTCTGCGCCCGCCTCACTACAGCGGACTCTGTCCTACTCCTCTTTGATTTTGGAAGCCTTGGGTTAAGCTTGACCCCTCCGATACACGGTGGGTCCTGGGGTGCCCCGCGTTCCACACTGGGCCCCTGCCCTCGTGGCTGGCTGTGGGCACTGCACGCGGGTCTGGCTGGGCACGGCGACCCCATTCTTTCTCCCCTGGAAACCGCTGGTGCTGGTGTGCGGGCTCGGAGTCGCCCCCCAGTGGGTCTCTCCCCCGGCCACGGCACCCACCAGCTCCATTCTGACCCAACGGGGGATCCCCGCCAGGACCTTGTGGCCAGTTCCCCCTTAAACCTTCTGGCTGTGGTAGATGGTTTAACTACCTTATAAACTGATACGGAGACAACCTCAACTGTCTACTCCCTCCGAACCACCCGTCTGTTGGGCCTATTGCTACGTCTGTTCCAGGGCTCCGGGCCCCTTCACTTGCCCTTGACGACCTCCGCCTATTAGGCCGAGTGCCGACCACCTTACTGCCTCATACAGTGGTGTACCCCTGCACTACCTTAGTACATCAACACCCAAGACTCCGGCTCCTTCTGCCTCTCCTGCTGGTCATTGCTTCTTGGGCCCTGACCCCCCACAGAATTTCTTGGGGCCGCTTGCTGTTCACTGGCTCCTACATAGATTAGCTGGCCGGAGAGGCCCCCCATTGGGTCCCCCCATCTGGAACAGAGATGCCATATTCTGTCCTGGTGCTCGGGTCGGCCTCCGCTCATACGCCGCCTGCGTCGATCCTGGTGCCTCCACTTGGGGCCCTATCCACCCCCCAGTTTGGTCTTCTGGACTTAAGTTCATCCCCCCACCGGCAACATGTTGACGCGAACTGGCAAGAAGCAATCCTCTATCAATATGTTCACAAAGCCCTCGGGAGGCCCCGGGACGGAGACATCTGCACAGGAACCGTCCCCTTCATTGGCGCTGGAACCCTCCGACTCCCAGAAAATGATGGAGTTCATCCGAGAGGGGTTCACCACAATTCATAGTAAACTGGATGACATGAACGGCACGATATCCTCTATTAAGGCATATATGGAGAGAACTGAAGGTCGTGTTGCCTAGATTGAGACGCGGGTAAGCACCGCCGAGGATGGCCTAGGTTCCCTCCGTGCAGAAGTCTCCACGCTATCCGCCCGCGTTACTGAGGTGGAGAAGAAGAACGAGGACCTTGAGTCTCGCTCGAGGCGCAACAACCTCCGCATTGTCGGGGTACCAGAGGATGGTATACAAGAACCCATGGAGGAGTACGTGGAGGGCATGCTACTCCAACTTCTGGACTCCCCAAAACTCTCCCCACAGTTTGCGATTGAGAGGGCCCACCGGGCACTCACGGCGAAACCCAAACCTAGAGCACCTCCACGCCCGATTATAGCCAGGGTCTTAAATTTTCGTGACCGTGATGCCCTTCTCAGGGCTGCGAGAGTCAAGGGGGACCTTCTCTTGGGCGCAGCCAGGATCTACCTATATCCGGATTTTTCGGTGGCGGTTCAGCGTGAACGCAAGACCTTCCTGGCAGTGAAGAGGAGACTACGCGAATTCCAGGTTAAATATGCCATGCTATATCCTGCCAAACTGCGTATCGAGCATGCAAACCGTGTGTACTTCTTCACGCTGCCTGAGGAAGCCTCCAGGTTCATAGATGAACACTTCCCCGGCTGAACTTTACTCGTAACAAGCACCGTCAGGGTCTTCCCACCTATTGCATCCGATCACGCGATGAGTCATTGGCTTTACACAGCATAGGCTAATTGTTGAATGCATGCCGTTGTATCCTGCCTCAGAACTTATCTGGACTTATGACATTCTGTCAATACCTGATGTGGCTCCTATGAGGCGACTTGGTCACACCTGTAACAAATAATGTTATTGTCTCTGCTGTTTCTCACTGTTGTTATTGTTCCCTAACTCACTGACATACCACAGTATGGTCGGGCTGTTGGGCAGTCGATGGTGCAGTCTGATCCCCCATCGATGGGCCCCAGGTACTCGCTACATGCACTCCTTGCTTTCTTGATTGCCCGGGAGGCCCGTTGAAGCCACTTGGTCCCAGTGTTCTCTGTCTTTTCGAACTGCACTATTTGTTAATGTTATTTATCCACCACCATTGTATTGATTGAGATATTGACGTTCCAGGCGATCACCTTTCATTGGGAGGCCCTACTGGACGGCCATAGCCCACTAGCCGATTGTGCACCGTTGTGGCCCTTCTGGGCAGCTGCGACGTACACTCGACAATCTCCTGTTGGGTTGTCTGATCTCGCCCTGGGCTCTCCTTGGCTCTGTCTCCCCTTCCAGGTGCTCCTTTGTCACTAGGGCACTCTCTCAGTTTCTATGGCTGAGCCCATACACCACCTCGGTCCAGTTGATCGGGAATTTACTTCTTACAATCCCGTTATATTGGTTCATTATCTGTTGACCATGCCCGCCCCTCCCCTCCCCCCATGGGACCTCCCCTGGGTGGGAATGGATATTATTGTCGGGCATTATGGTTATCCTAAAATTGACTCATGGATCGGAGCATCGCCGCCAAGCCAGTTCGCAGGCCCCCCCAGGCGTCGATGCCATTGTTTTGGATTTGGTTGGTTGGCTATGTGGTGCTCATCCCTCTGTTTGGGGGAGGGACGTGAGAGGGGGAGGGGGAATGGGGTTATACGTTAAAAAAAGCTTGGTATTCGCAGAGAAGGTAGAGTTCAGAACACCATGGTCCCGATGGCGTTACAGATCTGACCGCACTGGGCACCGTCCATGGGGGGCACATTTCCATCCACCCGTATTCCTCTATGGCTACCCCTGGAGTGTTGAGTGAGGAAACTTTGACATTTATGAGCTGGAACGTATGGGGGCGGGGTAATTACAAGCAAATGAGGCTACTACAGCTTCAGGCCGAGCGACATGGGACTAAAATCCTGTTCCTCCAGGAGACGCATGCATGCACAGAGTATTGTGAAAAATTTGCTAAAACATGGGGTCCCCAAAGGTACTTTACCACCTACTCTACCCAGAGCCGCGGGGTTATGACCCTTATTCACAGGAGCCTGAGATTCAACCCCATTGCTACGATAATTGACCACCTGGGCAGATACGTGCTACTCCATGGTACCCTACAGAATAGGGAAGTGGTCCTGCTAAATATCTACGGTCCCAACATTGACAATCCCGAATTTTACACACACCTTATAACTCTCTTAGATGGCTTCCCGCTGATACCGATTCTCTGGGGAGGCGATTTTAACACAATATTCGACGTGGATCTTGACAGATCTGGTTCCAGACCCCGTCAACTCTCCAGAGCTGCATATACAACACTCTCCTCCCTTCCCCGCTTGGCCCTGATTGATGCATGGAGACTCCTCTACCTCGACTCCCGCTCTTATTCCTTTTATTCCTCGGTTCACGATTCCTTTTCCCGGATCGACAGATGGTTGATGTCTGATGTACTGATACTGATAAGGAGCGTATCTGGCATGGCAATCCTCCCCAGGACCCTCTCTGATCACTCCCCAGTGACTGTCACCCTATGTTGGGGCCCAGACCGAGACCGAACCAGACACTGGAAAATGAAGCCACTTTCTCTCCTCGATCCGGTCTTCAGCTCGGAGATGGAGTTGGCGATCGAGGAGTTCTTTGAGATCAACACCAACTCCGTGTCTTCACAGGCCACTCTCTGGGAGTCCTTTAAGGTCTACATCAGAGGCATTGCCCTTTCCAAGGAAAACGGTATCCTCAAAACTATTCGTAGGGAAATCGCTGAGAGTGAGGCCACATTATCTGCGCTGGAGGCCCAGTATACTCTAGACCAAACCCCTGAAATCCTTGCGTTAATTGGCACGGAGTTGGACACATTTCGTACGCTCGCGGACCGCGAGCTGAGGTTTCTTGATAACCCTGGGCAAGCGAGGAAATATGGTGAGTGTGAACGCCCTAGCCGTCTCCTAGCTAGACTTCTCCGCCGTGAGTTTGGTGCCCCACCCATTCCTGGAGTTGAGAGACCTGACGGATCCCTGGCCACCTTGCCTGGAGATGTCAATGTCGAATTCCTCTCCTTCTATCAATCCCTATATGCACACTCAGACAATGCCACTACGGCAGAAATTGATGCCTATCTTGATAAACTTCCCCTTTCGGTCCTTTCTCCCGATACCATCGGATCCCTTGAGCATCCATTCACCCCTGAGGAGTTCTCGGAGGCTATAGACTCCCTCTCTTCAGGCAAATCCCCAGGATCGGACGGTATACCTGTCGAGTTTTATAAGCATTTCAAATAACTCCTACTCCCTCGTCTGGCTGCTCTTTGGGAGGAATCGGTGGAGGTAGGCCAGTTCCCCCCCTCACTCCGCGAAGCCACCATAACAGTCCTACTAAAACCCAATAAACCCCCCACTCAATGTGACTCTTACCGCCCACTCTCATTGATCAATTGTGACGTCAAGATTTATGCAAAATTACTCGCTCTACGACTTGTCCCCTTCATGCCACATATCATCCACCCAGACCAGGAGGTTATCATCCCGGGCCGCTCCACCTCCTTGAATTTGAGACGCCTTTTCAACATTATAAGTAGAGTGAGCCCAGGTGTACACGCAGTGACCGCGACACTTGACATGCAAAAAGCTTTTGATTCGGTCTCGTGGAGGTATCTCTGGCGGGTACTCGACAAATGCAAATTTGGCCCCATCTTTGTCTCCTGGGTCAGGCTACTTTACTCCAACCCCATTGCCAGAGTCTGCACTGAGGACCGTTGCTCCCCCCTTTTCCATATAGCTAGGGGCACTAGACAGGGTTGTCCCTTCTCACCCTTAACCTTCGCAATGGAGCCGTTTGCGGACATGCTTCGCCAAAACCATGCACATAGGGGTCTACGTACTGCCGGTTCCTCAGATATAGTCTCTCTGTATGCTGATGATGCTCTCCTCTATATTCGCTCCCCCGAAATTAACCTGGCCCCAATACTAGAGGATATTGTTCTCTTTGGACGTATATCTGGTCTCACGGTGAACTGCTCTAAATCAACCCTCTTTCCGCTCACTCCCAGCACACTCCCCCCTCCCGATACCATGGGATTCACATGGGCCCAATCTAAATTTACTTATTTGGGCATAGTGGTGTCTCGTCACACTGAACGGGTCTTGGAAGAGAATTATCGGGCATACCTTACGAACCTTATGATAAAAATACAGGGCTGGAACAAACTTCCGATTTCACTGGCGGGTAGGATAGGGGTACTGAAGATGGTGGTGCTTCCCCAACTCTTGTATAGATTTGCTAATGTTCCGCAGTGGCCGGGAGCTGACTTCATTCAGACATTGACACACACCCTTAACACCTTCCTCTGGCACTCTGGTGCGGTCCGCCTTAAGCTCAAGACCCTTGCCGCCCCGATGGAGGCTGGCGGCTTTGGGGCACCGGACTTCCTCAAGTACTGGCTGGCGGCACAACTCCAGCACACTGCGCACTGGTTTAATATATCGGACCCCCCTCCCCATGTCAGACTAGAAAGGCTATCGGTCAGTGACCACGACATTCGATCTCTGGTGATCACACCCATGCCAGTGGTATCGAACTCACTGGATCCAGCGACATGCACATCCTTGGCCTTATCCAAATCTTGGCAAATATTGGGCACCGTCCATCCCTTCCACGGTAACTTCCCAATTTGGAATTTTCTTCCGGAGGTCCCACAAGTCCCTCCCTCGGTGGTTCGTACATGGGCCGAGGTGGGTTATGAATTGCTGCGTGACATATTCGAACAGGGTAATTTCATAGAATGGCCTGACCTCCCTGCGCCCCTTAGACGGAGACCCTCCGTTTGGCTTCAATATTCATCCCTCCATAGAGTACTCAAACACAAGTACACTTGTTTCCCAGCACTGCCACCTGATGAACCTGCTATGACCGAACTGTCCTCACCTATCTCTATGAGGGGCAAAATTTCCAGACTATACACCTTGCTTCAAACCAGATCACCCCCCACATTCTCCAAACTAAAGCGCTTCTGGGAGACAGATCTCGGCCTCGAAATGACCGATGAGCGTTGGACCCAAATGTGTGCACGTATCCAGGGGGTCTCCTTCAACTCCCGATTCAAATTAATTCAATTCAAGGTGCTCCACAGGTACCACTACACCCCGACTAGGCTACATCGCATCTCGAGTGACTCCTCCCCTAGGTGCCCTAGATGTGGCTATGAGGATGCTGATTATATCCACATGATCTGGTCTTGTCCCCGTCTCACTCAATTCTGGACCTCAGTGTGTTCCACTATGTCGTCCATCCTTGAATGCCCCATCCCCCCATCCCCAATGAAATGCCTATTTCACGATTTCCCCGAGCTCCACCGTGATTCCAGGAAACTGGCTGGCCTCTGTATGCTACTAGCTGTGCGTACAATTCTACTTTGCTGGCTTCGGCCTATCATCCCTACTCACGCACAGTGGCTCAGGGCAGTTACATGGGCCTCCGACACCGAAGAGTCCTGGGCAATACAACAGCCCGCCCGTTCCAGACCTAGAGATATTTGGCTGAAGTTTCGCTCATTTATGTCCCCCACTGACACCGACTCAGATCCTGTATCCCCAGCTCTTTCTCCTAGTTGGTCCTTGATTTATTTTCCACCTGCCTTCGTACCGACCTTCTATGTGTCCCCCATGTGCATATGATGATTCCTTTTCCCTTATGTATTTCATTTATATGTACCATATGAATCTGTGACGATCGCATTGTTTTGATTCCATATGCTTTATTGTTACTCACCTGTATCTGTGTTGCCGAGCTGAATAAATAAAAGTTTAAAAAAAAAAAATGTACCACGTTCTAACAGTCACCTGACCTCCAAACCAAACATACACGCATAGCAGCTCTCTTCTGCTGCTCCATTGTTTCTCAAATATGCTCTGCACCCATTCTGCGCAAGTCACCACCATCTAACGGATGCAGAGTCAACAAGGCATTACTGCTGTGGTTGTGCTCAATACCTATTCTCTTGAGTACATGGCCTACGAATGCAGAGTCAGACATGCATTGCTGCAGTGGGTAAGCTGAAGGCCTAGGCTCTTGAGTGCATGGCTTACTGCCTACGGCCTTCGGCCACGCACCAAATAATCTAGCAATGTAATAGCACCATACATGTCACCATCTCACCAACTAATACAATCCACATACACAGCACTGCCACCAGAACTCCTACCTAACCTGTGCACCACCATGGAGCTATGCAGAAATAAATTTCAACAATTACCACAATGTACAAATAAAGCACTGTCTCCTGCACCCATGCGCACTTTTATTCGCATACTACGGCCATACTCACTTCCATTCACAAAGTATTGTCTCACTGGCAACCTAACCACATACTGTTCTCAACATTGGCCCCACTCCAACCAATTTGCACACACCACACTATGCAAGCACCCCCCTCTACCGGATGGAAGGTCAGACATGCATTGAGGCAGTGGGTGAGCTCGAGCCCTAGGCTCTTCAGTGCATGGGCTCTGGCCTACGGCCTTCAGCCAGGCACCCAATATTTTAATCTTTCAACACACCCACCACAAATAAATCTGCACACAGCACAGTAACTAAGTACATATAACTCCACTTCAACCATACCCTCTTCCACACTCACATTACATAAACACTGCACCCTGTGGCCACAGTACACGACTTCTCACTGCACCATCTCCTCCCGCATATGCACCCAATAGTGCAATCCTTCAACACACCCACCGCAAATAAATCAGCACACAGCAGAGTAACCAAGCACATATAAGCTGCACTTCAACCATACCCTCTTCCATACTCACATTACATAAACACTGCACCCTGTGGCCACACTACACAACTTCTCACTGCACCATCTCCTGCCGTACATCAAATACTGTAGCATGTAGCAGCTATCACCACAACCACCGTGGAACATGCAATACACCCTTTGCAACTCACTTGTGCTGCTGTATCACGTCTACAATGTGCTCTGCACCCATTCTCCAAACATCACCACCCTGTGCCTAATGCACTGTGAAACATGCATTGCTACTTTGGCTGTGCTCCTTGCACACATTCCCCGCACCATAATGCAACCATACCACTATACACATACGCACCACTGGCACCAGCACTCCTACCCAACCTCCAAACCATAATGCATCTGCACAGTGTTAAATGCAACAGTTACCATAAAGTACACACATTACACTGGCCCTCATTACGACCCTGGCGGAAAGTAACTGACCTGACCGCCATAGCGTAACTAGCGTTTCCGCCATTGCACGATGGAGTAAAGTGCGGCTAATTCTGACCCATCGGGCACGAGCATTACGCCATGGCGGAAGTGCAAAGTCTGCGATGGCGGAAATGTCCCCAAAACGCCCCTCACCGCCGTCGTACGGCGCCCCAGGTGCAATTCCGCCACACATCATAGCGGTCACCGTAATGAGCGGTAATCGCAAAATACGGTGACCGTAAATATACGGAAACGGAAGTAAAAACATGGGGCCGGAACGGGAAACAGCACGCCGTACACCTATAAAATCAGAATCCCAACACAACCATTAAAAATCCGACCCTGAGACACATCCCAACCCGTTAGCCACCCTAGTTAAAACAATCAAAATGGGAAAAGTTGCTAAAAAAGCGTGCGACCGAAAGCGGCAGGTCCACTTCTCCCATGAGGAACTCACCGTGCTCACAGAGACCCTCCAGGAGAATGCTGCCGTCGTCTTCTCGACGCAAATGACCAGGACGGCACTTGCGAACAAGAAGGCCATATGGGCCCTGGTGGCACAGCGGGTAAGTGCGGTGGGGACCGCACCCCGCAACCCACAGCAATGCAGAAAGCGATGGGACGACTTTCGGATACGCGTACGGAGCATACTATCAGCCAACCGTAACATTGCCACAGCTACCGGGGGAGGATCGGAATCACCCATCAAGTTGACCCCCTGGGAAGAAATCTGTGCCTCCACCATTGGAATGGAGAGTATAGAGGGAGTCGGAGGGATGGAGAAAGGAGTGCAGACATCCGAAGAATCAGGTAGGTGGGCCAAATAAAACAATGCTAAATCCACAATGTCCAATCATGTGAAGTACCATGTGTCCACATAGTGCAACAGAAACACATGTCCAGGAGAACGTCCACATACATTGGCCTGATAGCGCACTTTAAAAGTCACATTAAATACATAAATAATTAAAAATCCTAAAAACACCCTCTACACGTGCAGCATGCACACCCTAACTGCAGGCTGCAAAACAACTGCATCCTCAATCCACACAAAAATGAAACCACCTCCAAGGCCCTGACCCAAATCACCCTCAGGTACCACCCCAATGCATGTGATACATTGCCATTCCAATTTCCACAGACCCATAAATAACGCTCGCCCTCCTTTACTCCACCACAGGGTCCGATTCAAACGACGAGCTTCAGGACACCCCTACCAGCACACCTGCAAAGAGGGCCAAGACCAATGGCCAAACACCCTCCACCTCAGCTGCACGGATCAAGACACGGCAGCAGCACAAATCAAGTGGCAGCACACAGGAGGGGACTTCAACAGGCACCCCAGCAGCCAGCATGCCCACAACAGCAGCACCACAGGTCCCCCCAATGGATGCCACAGAAGGCACTGCTTCTGGTGGCAGCAGCACCATAGGTGACACTGCATTAATGCCAGCATGCTCCGACACAGAAAACGGTGCTGTCGATGTAGGACCCATCCATGACCTGTCTCAATCCCCCTGTTTGTTTCATCCCGTAAACCATGAGGATACCACGCAGGGGCACCCACAAGACGACGACTGGCCATCCCCCACAAGCCCTGTGGCAAGGCAACATGAGGTGATCAGCCCCTCTGTGACACCACCGCAAATGGGCATGGCCCAGCAGAGGCAACAGTCCCTCGACCAGGTGATCGTGCAACAGCAGCAACTGGCCACGCTCCTCAAGGAGCATGCTGATGAATGTGGGGGTTCTAAGGCAGCCATAGAAACATCTACTGAGACACTTAGGGCACAAATGGAGCGAAGTACAGAAACACTAAGGGTACAAATGGAGAGAAGTACAGAGACACTAAGGGTACAAATGGAGAGAAGTACAGAGACACTAAGGGTACAAATGGAGAGAAGCACCGAGAGCCTGAGGGGGGAACTGCATGCGACGTCCAAAGACGTATGTGGTGAACTTGCCGCTGTGCGCCGTGTGCTCACTGAGCTCTCACAAACCCTTAGGGACATGCATGGACGTGAGCAGGCAGAGACATCATCCGTTGCAAGGTCCGTCCAGGGCAGCCCCCAACGTAGATCTGGGAGGAACCTGCGCTCCACAGGCAGGGGTGCCCCTGATACCCGGAGAGGGGGCTTGCAATAGCGTCTGCCCACTGACAATGCGCATCTTTGGACACTGGTGTTCGGGGGGGAGGTAGGAGGGTGGAGGGGGGGTGTTGGGCTTTCTTGGGTGGCGGGTCGATGGGGTGTGTAATATAATTTCACATATGCTATAAACATTTCATAATCATCCAATGAGATGTGTGGACATTGATCTTTGTGTACGAGGCCTTTATAGGCGTACAGTCCACATTGTGCATGTTCCAGACACACACAGTGCCACAAGTCCCGTGTCCATGTATCAGCCACCAGGCGTGAGTGCTAGAAGCATGAATCTATGATATTCTGACGAATTTCACGGGCCTCCTGTGCCTCGCGGACTCCATGAGGTGCTGCCACATCCCCACCCTCATCATGACCATCTTCAGGTGCTTGCAGTTCTGCGTCAGGGGGCATGGGCACATTTCTACGTACGCACATGTTGTGTAGCATGACACATGCCATGACCATCTTTGCAAGCTTCTCATGGCGGTACAGGAGTGCCCCGCCAGACCTGCTGAGGCAGCGGAAACGAGCCTTCAGTAGGCCGAATGCCTGTTCTATGACTACACGGGTACGTGAGTGGGCATGGTTGTAGTCCTCCTCATGCTGGTTCTGTGGGTTCCGGAGTGGTGTAAGGAGCCATCTCTTCAGTGGATACCCGGCATCGCCTGTATGTGGACAATAAAGGATGTTTGTGGAATGACATTGCTACGTACGCATCCCCCCCCCTTCCTGCCAGGTCATTGCCGCATCACATACCCCACATTATCATGCATGAAATGAGACTCACCGAGTAGCCAGGATCTGTTCCCTGCGTGTCGCTCCATGTAGCGTGGTATTGTAGAGTTCCTCAAGACCATAGAATCATGGGTTGATCCAGGAAATCGGGCACAACAATGTGTAAAGATCCTGTTGGAGTCACACACCATTTGTACATTAAGAGAATGATATTGTTTCCGGTTGCGGTACTGGACCTCCATGGCATGTGGGACAACCAATTCCACATGGGTGCAGTCGATGGCACCAATGCAACCCGGTATGCCGGCAAGTGCATGGAATCCCACTTTTGTGTTTGTAATCTCCTGCTCCGAGCGTGGTAAAGAGATGTAGTCGTCTGCGTGCTTCAGGAGGGCATCGAGCACTTGCAATAGTGTCCGTGACAACAGTGGCTGTGAAATGCCATGCAACTGTCCGACTGTGTGCTGGTAGGTGCCTGTGCCAGGAAGTGGAGTACAGACACCACCTTCAGTAGGGGTGGGATGGCGGTTGGGCTATCTATCATGCTGACAAGGTCAGCGTGTGTCATGTTCACAATGGCGGTTATGGTGTCCCGGTCCAAACGGTAGAGGGTGTGGATCTGCTCAGCAGTGAGGTTGAACGGATGAGCTCGGAGGCGTGGGATTGCGGGCTGCCTGCGTGGTGGTAGTGGCTGTGCTGGTGGGCCTTGCTGGCCCTGCCTTGCCCTCCTCCTCCTCCTGCGTCTCCTCTGTGCGGCCGTTTGTTGTAGTAGTTGGTGTTCGTCTTCTTCTTGAAGTTGGAGTACTTGCAGTGCTATCAGGTCCCCCAGGGCCAACATCGCTAGTCCTGCCGGTAGCATTTTGGAGTGGGTGTGGTTGTGGGAGGGGGTTGGGTGTGCAATTTATGTGTTTTCAGGCTGTATAGCCTCCACCTGTGGTGATTCATTCCACCTGTGCCAGCTGCAATCCCCTTTGGGCGAGCACGTCCCGCACACAACGCTGCAATGTGACGCATGGCATCTTGCTATTACAATCATGTATTTAATCCCGATGGCAGTGAAATATTGGTTTATATGTTCATTCTGCTATGGTCCCATTGTTTCACATACTATCTTTGCAGTCGCGAACTAACTTGTGAAGGGTCAGTGGAATGTAGTACTCGATTAACGGTGGACCCTCATGCAGCACTGTACCGAGGTTCACCGACGGGCGGGGCGTCCCATTTGTGAGTGAAGCCAGTTGCCATTTTCACACACTGCCGCACTACATGGATGAATTTGTGATTTCAAGCGGTCACAGATGCCTTTTCGACGTGATGTTGCAAATGAGGAATTCGAAGGACAGCGCTTTCGGTTTTCAGCTAGCGGCGAGGAGACGCCCACAGGTCTGACTGCAAATATAACGTTCTATTGTTTAATGTCCTTGGGACAGGGGCCATGGCGAGAATGCAATGATTGATATGAATAGTATGGGATGCGCAATAGCGTAGTGGACGATAAGGCAGGACGTTCCCAAATACATGTTACTTCACAACACTAGAATTCCGGGCTGGAGCACAGTGGATTTTGCAGACTGCATTACGCACAGACTCAATGGAAATTTCAAATGTTATGTGAGTAAATAATCAGGCGTTTTTATACCGGGATGAGGGAATGATGTATGGATGCATGGACAGATGATTTAATTGAGAGTTTGCCATGTACATGGCTTTTTGGAATCTATCCCCTTCCCCTGCGCTATGTGATGCAGAGCTGCCATAGTGGGACCATCGTCTATCTGCCCTTGTTGAACCCTCCCTGTCTCGACGTGCCTTCAAACACTTGTGTCTATGCACGTTACTAATCCCATCTAATGGATTCTGTTTTAACAGACGCATGCACACAAACACTCGTTTGTAATAGTGTTTTCACCTCGATTTATATAGTTATGATTCGCAAGTGATTTTTGGGTGGAAATAATCCTTTTGAGTGGGCTAGCATGCATATGGCTGTAGATTTAGTGTGATCATTGAAGTGAGTAATACAAATGAAGTTCTGATGCCCATACTATTCTTTTTCATTTCATTTGGGTGACAGGTATCTCCTCCCCTTTTGCCGCTGCCATCTGTATGCCACTCCTGCAGATGGCTTTTACTCCCGACACCTGCTGCTTCGAGTTAATCAGTGGAGCACCATTACGATCTTATGGGACGATCGCCAATGGGCCACATGCCCTTACGCAGTACTAGTGGCTAGGAGCAACATATCAACCTTTCAGCTGGACTAGTGCCTACCTAATGGGACGGCCCTGCGGTTCTAGGCGCTTCCATGTTGCCTTTTTGAACGTGAATGTAGCCCCTGTGTACCATGAAGGAACAGGGCGTCACACAAGAAGAAGCTGGTCATTTATTGCGGATGCAGCCCACAGTAATGAAAAATATTTTGGAGTTTATGACCTCATAGCTGTATGGGCTTGGTGAATTTGATGTGCATTAAAATTTTATTCTGATATTAACCGTGTAGCGTTATTCTTTGCAAGTAATGTAGCATATTCCTATTTGTGGAGCGATGTATTGTGAGAAGATCGGCATTGGGTTCCGGCTTCTGAGTATAGTTGCGTGGTACTGTACTGGCCGCGTTTGCCTACGAAGCCCAGTAAGGTCAGGGATAGGGGCTGCCATTATGACTGTTTTAATGATGTCATGCTCAGGGGCGGGGGATTAGCTTTTGTGTAACAGATGCCGGTCAGCCAGGTGGATTGGTGGAATGATGTGATTATCAGAAAATGGCTGGTCACAGGTGCCTGTGTTTGCGTGCGTTTCTTGGAGGGAGACTGAGGTCATGTCCATTGGAATAGCTTCTGTATTCGTGCCATCTGGGCCCTGCAGCTCCCATTGGCCCCTCTTGAGATGAGCCTGGCTGCTCAGTCACTCTGCCAACTTGTGTGGTACATGCTTATGCTGATGGTTGGTTTGTTTACTGGCAAGAGTACAGAGCTGGTGCAGTCTCCCTCAGGATACTGCTTTGAATGTTGCCTTACAATGGTGTCAAGCGATGGGGGCCTGTTGTTGTTTTGTCTCATATTTCAGTTCATATTGCTGTACTTGAACCTTCACATGCCTGTGCTGCATCAGTACGGCAATGGTGACATGCCAAATATGGATGGCCACTCACAAGGCACTTGGAGCCCCTACATTCATTTGTTCGTTGGCATGCATGGGTGACTTGTACATTTCACTGGTTGCATTGTGTAACTTCATTGCACCTACGAGGAGTTGTGCAATGTGGGCAGGGAGTGGTGTACAGGCACTCAGTAGGGCCATTTACGGTTGGTTCACGATGCCGTAATTCTCACCATGGCGGAATGGTACTTTCCGCCATGCTTGATGGCGTTAAGTAAATGTCCGCTAGGGTCAGAATTCGCGTACCGTTGCGCCATGGTGGTAATTACGGTTTTGCATGGCGCGCGTGCGCGTACTTGCTGCAGTTAGCGTTGGCGTTCACTACGGTGTCGCTAATGGCATCGTACTTTACGGTGACGGGTCATAATCGCACCGAGCGGTATTCGATGGCGGTATTACATTTCCGCCATTGTTTTTCGATTTCCGCCAGGGTCGTAATGAGGGCCACTGTCTCCGGCACCCCTACGCCCTTTCATTCACATACTATTATCTTACCCACTTCCACTCAGAAATTATTGTGTCACTGCCAACCTAACCACAAAATGCTCAAAACTTTGCCCATACTACAAGCAATCTGCACACAGCACACTATCCAAGCACATACAAGCTGCCCTTCAACCATACCCTCTACCATACTTACAATATGCAAACACTGCATCCATTGGCTACACTGCATAACATTTCACTGCAGCATCTCCAACCACACATCAAAAACGTTACCACGTTCTAACGGTCACCTGGCCTGTAACCCAAACATACAAGCATGGCAGCTCTCTTCTGATGATCTATTGTGTCTTAAACATGCTCCACACCCACTCTGTACAAGTCACCACCCTCTAAGGGATGCACAGTCAACAATGCATTACTGCTGTGGTTGTGCTCACAAGATAGGCTCTTGGGAGCATGCCCTATGGGATACGGCCGTCGGCCATCCACCCAATAGTCTAGGCCTTGCACACACCCACCACAACGTAATGCCACCATACATGTCACCATGTCACCAACTACGACAATCCACATACACAGTACTGCCACCAGCACTCCTACCCAACCTGCGCACCACCATAGAGCTCTTCTGAACCCCTGTGCACGTTCATTCACATAGTACCGACGTACCCACTTCCATTCACAAAGTATTGTGCAACTGCCAGCCTACCCAAATACTCTTCGCACCATTGGCCCTACTCCAACCAGTCTGCACACACCACACTATGCAAGCACCCCCCTCTACCGGATACAGAGTCACACATGCATAGCTGCGGTGGATGAGCTTAAGGCCTAGGCTCTTCAGAGCATGGGCTCCGGCCTACAGCCTTCAGCCATGCACCCAATAGTCTAATCCTTCAACAGACCCACCGCAACTTCATGCATGCCACCATATGCCCAACTACCGCGATCCATCCGCATAGCACAGGCACCAGCGCTCCCACCCACCCTATGCCATGTGCAATTCACTCACCTTCTGAAATTCACCTACCACCACTCACCATGGAAACAGCTTGCCGCAAACAGGTCACGGCAGAAGCTATGGTACCGTTACAACAGCTGCCTCAAATCACCACCCAAAGGTGTTGGCTGTCTAGGTCATAGCTCTCAACCATTTGAGTCACAAAGGCGGGTGAGAGCCCATTGAAACAAATGGGTGTACAGGAGGCTTGGCAGTTCAGTCAGCTGTTTACAAGGCGGGTGACACCTGCCAAAAGCGTGTGAGTTGAGAGCTATGCTAGGTACCTGACAATTTGCGCAATATGCACCAATACCGCAACAACTCCTCTGTCTACTTCCACCTATTTACATATGTCACATTAACCACTTCTCACTCCCTCATCCTTTCCCTCCCTTGTTGTGGCCAACACATGGCGTACAGTATATTTTGCAGAACCTTCCGCCATCGCACTGTCCACCGAGACACCATGGCAGCGTTTATCAAAAATTGTTGACGCACAGCACGCTTCCCTCCAGCTAACCACCAGCCGCATCCAAAGTTCTATGACAGCACGCCATACCGCAAGCCAATGACACTTCGGTCTTCGGAGCGAACACGGAAATGGGTCTGCGTAGCGGACCCAGATATCACTAATTTTTAGACACATACATTTCAGTCATTTGCAACAAAAGTAATGGTCAGATTCCCACCAAAGGCACAGAAGCACGCTTTCTGACCCAAGCCCCCGCTCCTGCCGCAAATTTGGTGACAATCCGTCCAGCCGTTCGGGGTGTAGCCATGCGCAAAGTTTTTCCCCATTCAGTCTAAGGGAAAAAAATGTCAGACCCCCCAATACATTTCCCCCCCCTGCACGAAACCTCACAAACGTTGGTGAAAAGATTCAGAGCTGCCCATATACTTTTTTAGCAAAAGTTTGGTGAGGATTCGTCCAGCAGGAGCGAAGTTATAAGCCACCGAAAAAGCAGTCTTCCTATAAGTTTAGCAACTTGACCATAACTCCACGGCCGCTACTGCGGACCGTGTAATATATATTAATGGGCGGTGACAACCGCCCTATAGTTAAGGTGAGTCGGAGATGCATAGGAACCCCTCATAATTCTATTGTTAATAACCTTAGATTTGAGTAACGGATTTGGCTGGAATTTCGAAAGTGATTAAAAGTCTGAAAATGAAAAAGTCATTAAGCATCAAATTTCTTTTTTTTTTCTCCAGAAGTGTGCCCTACTTCCCATTCATTTTCCCATAGACAGAAAAAGGTCAATGTATGCCAAAGCGCACTGCCTGAACAGCTGGACAGATTTGGACCAGTCCAAAACAACTTGGGCATGAAGCGTTGACTCGCGATCCTTTTGTGGTTTCGGGTTATATCGTACAGTGGTTATTTTAAAATTTGACAGAGAAGGGGGTGCCCCCATCCCCAGAAAAATTATAGTTATATCTCCCATGGTGCATTGCAGGATCATGTGTTTCAGAAATGAAACGACCGCCATCTTGTTTTTCTCTCAATGCAAGAGATATTTGCAGCTAGAGCTGAGGTTATGAGAAAATGAAACACAGTAAAAAGCTATTTGTATGTCAAAAAACATACAAGTGTTGTCAGGGTCAAGGTGGGGTATAGCCAGAGAGCACTGAGTGAAGTATGCGAGTTGGAGGGGACGTAGGGACCGAGTTTGCAGCACACAGCTTTCCGTAACCTCGGCTTTAGCTGCGAATGCCGACATCTCGATGCAAACTGTGTCACAGAAGCAGCATGTGTTCTGGGGTGAAAGGGCACAGGAGGTGAGGAGGCCGTCTGAGGAGTGGGGGAGCTGGAACAGATGAAGAGGGCAATTGGTGAGAGCCTGGGGGGGCAGGAAAACATTTTTCTTCTGCCGTTATGACAATATTCGCTGCTACATTCGAGGCTACAAAAGACTACAGATAGCTGCGGGTATGTGTAGATCGGTATGTGCGGCTATATAGTTTGGGGTGTCAGTGTTTTATATTTTTTTGAAAGTTCTTTGTTTAGGTATAGTTTCATTGGGGGTGAAAAATCCTTGACCGTGGCCAAAAGCCATGGTCAGAGACTTGGCAGGAGACTTTTTTTTATTTTGGATGTGTATTTTCAGACTTTTGAGCATGTGAGACTTTGGAGAGAAATAGAAGAAAATAGTTTAACAACATTAATATGAAAAGGAGGAATTGTAGTGTCATTTTAGATGTACCATAGAATGGACCTCATTACAAGTTTGGTGGTAGCCTTGCCGGTAAAACCGGCAGGCTGCCGCCAAGCTTGCAAATTTTTACGGCCCCTGGCAATGGGGAAATACAGGGCCATTACAACCCTGGTGGACCCTGTATTTCCCCATTGTCATGCGCCGGAAACCTTTACTCCCTATTCCCATTTGAGCCCTATAGGGCTCAATGGGAATTGGGCGGCCGGTAGCACTGGCACCATTCAGAATGGTAGCGGTGCTACCAGCAGTGTCTGCTCGCCGGTGCCGGTATGCCCGCCAGGTCAGACCTGGCAGGCGAGAAGGCACCCGTGAGCAGAACTCGTAGTTTGCTGATCCGAGAACTACGGTACTGGCAAACTTACCGGCACTGTTGCTACTGGACCAGCAAACTTGTAATGAGGCTCATTTTTGGGTGTGTATTTTCAATTATAGTTTTAAATTGTGTAGGGCGTGGCTAACCGCCATGTGAAGCAGTCGCACTCTGTGTGAGCTCCGTATGATGCGACCAATATAAGCTGTAACTTTATTACTTGTGCAATCTGGAAGCTTGCGAAACCTGCCACCTTGAGCTGACACCCTCCGGCGCCTGCGGGGGGATCCACGAGCCCGAGGGTGCCCTGCTGTGAATAGAAAAACTTGCGCCAGGACGACGCGTTTCCGAACAAAATGGCGGCTCCCCCGCATTGAACTACGCGGCGGCTAGAGCTCCTGCACTGCGCCCGGACCACAGCGTGAATCTAATTGGCCTACCTACGCCGGTGCCTGCGGGCGAGGCCCCAGCATACCCGTGGCTCCACCCGATCAGCAAAGTGGGCCCACGGCAGACATACGTTGCTGGGTGCGCGAAGGTGGAGAGGAGCCTCAACACGGGAAGAGCCCGCTGAGGAGAGGAGGAGCGGTGGGCCCCGGACGCCAATGAGCCCACGGAGCAGGTGGATAGGAATAGCCCACTGGCTGCCGGATCCCTGGTCACCGTGGCGGTGGACCCCCCATGCCCCGCGCCATCCGTGAAGGGAGTCAATAAGAGGCGGGTCCCCCTCAAGCATACCGCTGCCCGCGGAACCCCAGAGGGCTGCCCGCGGCCCGGGTGGGAGCTAAGTGGCAGCCCCTGCACGCCGCTCTGTGCAGTGTGCTGTGGTGTTGAGCTGCCTGAACCGCAGCATCGAGTGGCCTGCCCAGAACCTCCCGGCCCGACCGATAGGAATACCAGGGGAGTGCAGGCGACTGGGAGCACATAAGAGAGGAGCGGCCCGGACACAGCGCACTGCCAGGTGTCCGCTGAACCAGCTGTGCCACTACTCGGACCGGGAGAGGAGAACTCCAGCGTTGGTGCGCTTGTTAGGTGAGAGGGGGGAGGCCTGACACCTACCAGCACGCAGTACTTGCAACCCCCCCCCACCTAACGTACACAATGTCATCCCCTGGAAAGGCTACATATCTATCAAGCAGTGGCTTGACCCGGGGCTTGCAAGGCCACTCAAGACAACACGGCCCATCCCCCGGCTTGTAGGCAGCCAGCCTGGGGTCTAATATAAGGGAGCCGGCCTGCTGCTGAGGAGCACGTTGGGCCAGAGGGACACCCCACACGCCCATACCCCGGACCCTCCTGCTACTAACACAATCGGTGGACCCCTGCGAGGGGTAGACTGTGTGGGACAGACCCGCTGTATAAATTACACGCTACGAGCTCTGGGGGACCCCCGATAGAAACTACCAGACCCCTGAATGCCAGCGGCCCAGCTGGTTGGTTGCTGGGCAACCCAATACAAAGCAGGAGGGCCTAACCCTCTGACTGCTGCGTGGGCTACCGGCACGGCCACGCATGCTGGTAGAACGGCTGTGAAAACCAATCATTAAAGGCTGCAGGAAAGAACATACTGTCGAGCTGCCACATCGAGCTAGGACAGCCCTGGACCCTCGCCCGAGGAGGCAGAGCGCCAGCAGACAAGCAGAAATGACCGCGAAAGGGGCCAGATCTAAGCAACGCCAAACCACCATGGATACTTACACTGCGGACGGGTCCACAGAGTCCGTAACTCTGATTGACTCATCTGCAGGGAAGCTACCGAACCCCACAGGTACAGAGGCCGAACCTAGCAATACCCAACTCCTTGAAGCCATCAAGCTACTCCAGACCACCATGGAGCACAAAATCGACGCGGTGGCCATAGACCTGGGTCTCCTACGCCAGGACGTCCGCTCTTTGGCTGGCAGGACGGACACCCTAGAAGCCCAGGTTCGCGAAAACACTGAAACTAAAACGGTGCTCCTCAAAGATGTAGACGCACTGCAACAAAAAGTGAAGAACTTGGAGGACAGGGCTGAGGAGGCGGAGGGGCGTGCTCGCCGGAACAACATTCGCCTTTTGGGCCTGCCGGAGGGTATGGAGGGGTCCGACCCCACGAACTACGTGGAAAACCTTCTGCTACAGGAGATAGGCACTGGTAAACTCTGCCAAGGCTTCACGATCGAAAGAGCTCATCGATCCTTAACCAAGAAACCTCCACCAGGCACCCCGCCCAGACCAATGATAGCTAATGTACTCAATTATAAAGACCGGGAAACCATTCTAGCCTATTCACGAGCAGGCGGCCAGATCCTGAGGGACTCAGCCAAAATATCCATTTATCCGGACTACACATTTCAGGTCCAAATGAAAAGAGCCCAATTCATACATACCAAAGCCAGGTTGAAGATTGCTGGGCTGCGGTACATGCTTCTGTATCCCTCCAGATTGAAAGTCATACGCAACAACAAAGCCCACCTCTTTGACACCCCAGCTGAGGCCCGGGGCAGGATGGACAGGGAACAGATTCCCGACATGGACGAAAAAAGACGATACCCGCGCTGAACCGATCTTCTTGACACTGATGTTCAGGTTCACTGAATTATGGGAACCCTTCCATGCAATCGCAAAATTTATCACAGCTGGGAGGATATTGCTAATACGAGCCACCAGATACAAACACTTTTCCACCCCCGGAAGGTTTTCCATTGTTATCCTTAGGGGTATATACATACCCACCCGTAGGGCTCCAGGCGACCAATGGACGGTCTGACGGAGCGGAAACGGCTCAGTCACAATGAGGGGAACCTTGTTCGACCCAGTTTATGTTTGGGGGGCTCTAAGTTAAATGGGGGAGGGATGTCGGGAGTTGGCACGAGTTGGCACGATTGTAAGGTGCCAGAAAAGGGAAAAGGGAAATTCCAAGACCACTAACGTCCACTACGTTCTACATGGATGAACCATGGCCCCTGAGCCCGGAGATCTCACATGGGTGGAGAGGCAAAACATGTGGATGCAACATGAACTGGGCGAAACGGACACTAGACCCCCCCGAGACCCATGGCTGACACGATAAAAATCATGACGTGGAACGTCAGAGGCATGAACAGCTCCGTTAAACAACGTTGCATCCTTTCATACCCGAAAAGATGCAAAACTGGGATTGCCATGCTCCAAGAAACGCACCTCACAGCGGACAAATTGGAAGCACTAGCCAAGACATGGCGTGGGACTCTGATTGGATCCTCCTACTCCTCTTATGCTAGGGGAGTACTGATTTGGGTGGAACCGACCATCACCTTCAGATTGACAAGCTCTAAAAAGGATGATGAAGGTAGGATGGCAATGGCGTGTGGCACCATCGAGGGCAGAGAGATATGCCTAATCAGCACCTACGCACCCAACCATGATGCTACGGCTTTCTTCCATTCCTTATATCCTCGACTTAGCCCTCACTGTGATAGCGTTGTGATATGGGGTGGAGACCATAACTGCACCTTAGACCCTCTGAAGGATAGGTCCGACAATAAGCATACACGCCCATCCCCGCCTGCCAAACTTCTATCCAAATTGACTCTCCAGCTACTACTCAAAGACCTGTGGAGAGAACAACACCGAGATAAGCGAGAATACTCCTTTTACTCCCCACCCCATGCAGTCCATACTAGACTGGACTATATTTTCGCGAGTCAATGCATGTCCATGTTCAAAGATGCCCAATACCTGCCCAGGGTGCTGTCTGATCACTCCCCATTGCTGATCACCTGGGAGGTATTCACGGCCAGACCTCCGGTTCCTACCTGGAGGCTTAGAGCCGAAGCCCTACACGATACGGCCTTTCGGGAACACATACATGATAGCACTGTAGATTATTGGGAAAAGAATCTAAACACCGTTGAATACATAGGCACAGCCTGGGAAGCGTAAAAGGTGGTCATGGAGGTGAAATGATGGCGTCCAGAGGTGTAAGGCCATCACATCCACTTTGGAACACTCCGAGAAGGAGCTGGTGGAACTGGAAGGCAGGGATGACCTAACCCCAGAACTCCTGAATAGGATAACTAATCTAAAACAAACTTGCCTGGCACACTGGGAATCTCTGGGGAAACTGAGTTATGCCAAACACATCGAGAGAACACATGCCCTGGGTGACAAACCCGGTAAACTTCTAGCCTGGCTGTATAAAAGGGAGACCCCCCCCGTACGCCCATCTGTCGAATTCTTAAACCAGACGGCACTGTCGCACACACCCAATCAGGCATCAATTTAGTATTCTCAGAGTTCTATCGCAACTTATACTCCGAGACCCCGCTCACAGCCGAAGCCGGAATCGAAGACATCCTAGACATGATTGAAATGCCTACACTAGACGCTCAGATGGCCGACACACTAGACGAGCCCATCACCCCTGACGAAGTAAAGGTCACCATCAGATCCCTTCCATCCGGAAAAGCACCGGACACCGATTGGCTCCCGGGGGAGTTCTATAAGGCTTACGAAGAGACCTTGGCCCCATTGCTGGCTCAGGTGTTTAACAAAGCTTACGAGCGGGGCACTCTCCCGGAATCCATGAGGGAAGCCACAATCATCCCACTCCTCAAGCCTGGGAAAGAGGGAACGGACTGCGGCTCCTACAGGCCTCTCTCCCTACTAAAAGTTGACAGCAAAATCCTGACCTCCCTGCTAGCCAATAGACTACGCAAGGTGATCCCACACTTAATTCACCAAGACCAAATGGGCTATGTACCCGGGCGTTCAATGGGCCTCATTACGACCCAGGCGGTAAGTTACCGCCTGGGCCGTGACTTTACCACCATGGCGTAAACTACGTTTACGCCATGGTGGTAGGCGGACTTACCGCCCCATTCCGAGGTCGGCGGGGCGGTAAGTCCCCAATCCCCATTTACCCTTCCCCATTCCCATTTTTGCCCCATAGGGCATAATGGGAGTGGGGAAGGCGTTAATTACGCCACCGTAAATTACGGTGGCGTAATTAACTCCATGGTCCCTTAGCGCCATGGATTTTACGTGTTAAAAGCTCCATGGCGCTAAGGGACCTCGTACTCAGGCGGTAAGGGTCGGCGCTGTTTACGCTGCCGTAAACCCCTTACCGCCTGGGTCGTAATGAGGCCCAATGACTGAGAACCTGCGTAGGTTACACCACGTCATTTACAGTACAGAACGGAGGCCACAGAAATATGCGGTGGCGTCACTCGACGCCACCAAGGCATTCGACTTGGTGCGGTGGGAGTGGTTACATGCTACCATGGTCAAGATGGGGATAGGACCGGCCTTCCTGAAATGGGCGCAATTAGTTTACACCACCCCAACCGCCAGGGTGCGAACCAACAAAACATATTCAGAAAAATGGCCCCTCCAAAGAGGAACCCGCCAGGGGTGCCCACTGTCCCCGATGCTATATATTATCGCCACCGAGCCCGTGGCCGCATATCTCAGACAGGAATACGGAGATGGGGGCATAGAAATCGATGGGGTGTCCCACCTGGTATCCATGTATGCTGACGATACCCTATTATATTTGCGTGACCCTGAGCACCTACTGCCCTACATCCTAGAAACCCTTGATGGATTCTACCAACATACAGGAATCCAAATTAACAAAGAAAAGTACTGTCTATACCCACTAGCTGCACTATACAGGGAAGACCTTGGATCCCTGCCCCACTTGGACCTAAAGTGGCAGGAGACCTCCTTCAAATACCTCGGAATCACAATACACCGAAACCCTCACACAGAACACATCATTAACACAGTCAGAGCCAAAGATAATTTGGTGAAATCCATGGAGTTCTGGGGGAAGCTTCCGCTTTCGGTGGCTGGTAGAGCAAGCCTTCTCAAAATGGTAGCACTCCCCCGTCTATTGCACAACTTCACTAATGTCCCCTTTAACGTCCCCCCCTTCTTCTTCAGAGACATTAATAAAATATGTAGAGGGTTCCTCTGGCAGGGCGGCAGATATAGAGTGGCTCTGGACATACTCCAAAGACCCTATGAGAGGGGAGGAATGAAAGTTCCCAACTTTGAACTGTACTACCTCGCAAGCCAACTAAGACATGTGATGCGCTGGATGGCGGACGAGACCACAACGGACACTAGACTCCTCCAACTGGCGTTACCCAACCTTCTACTCAGAGACCTATTATGGATCAAGGAGGGAGCCCTGATACATATCCCATACCTAGCCAAGTTGGGCACCCAGCTGTGGAAGAGGGCCTGTAAAGCAGTCGTGTCCGTGGACCCGTATTCCCCACAAATCTCCATAGCAGCTGCCATGGCCCACCACCCATGGGGCCGAACGGAAACACGTGCCAGGTGGGAACCCGGGGTGTAGCCACCTCAGGAGACCTGGTCCAAGACCAGGATATCCTGACGTTTTCATACCTCAGTGAATCTGGGGCGCTGCCAGCGGGTCAATTCTTGCTTCATGGAGCAGTAATACAAGCTTTGAGGAGCAGATGGCCCACAGTTGCTAACCCATACACCGACAATGAGATCATAGAGACAATGTTAAACACAGCCGAAGGAGGCCATGAAACTTCGCAACTCTACGAGGCATTATTGCTGGGCACAACTAATAAGGAGCTTAAAAGTAGGACAAAATGGGAAAGGGAACTGGCCTGGAATTTGAAGACGGAGAATGGGAGAAAGTTTCCCACTATCATAAAAAAATATCTAGAAACGCCCGTCTACAACTAATCCAATTTTACATCATCAACAGAGCTTACCTAACACCCAAAGTAATTTCAAATTTCAAGGGTGCTGCAATCCAGCTATGCCCCAAATGCAATGAGCCAAAGGCGGGAATGTCATACATGTTTTGGAGCTGCACAGCTATTCGCAGTTTCTGGACACAGATACAAGAAAGGATGGCGAATGCAGACATCGAACTGGAAGTCCACAGCCCAGCTGCCTGCATATTGGGCAGATACAAGCGCAACCATAAGAACAAGCCCCTAAATAGACTCAGAGACTTGGCGTATATCACAGCCAAAAGTCGCATAGCTATGGGCTGGAAGAAACTCAGAGGGCCAAGCGAAGCGCACTGGTGGGCAGACCTCAAGAGGTGGATAACTGCCGAGACCGGAGCATGGAAATCCACCATACACAAACAGAGGCTAGACTCCAGCAAAGAGTTGCACCGCTGGGTGGCCCTGACAGTGCCGTTGCTTCACCCGAAAACATCAGAGGACTCCTCAGACGGCTTGGACAGTCCTGGCCACTAAACTGGCTTAGTTAAGGAAGGAAAGTGGACCGTGGTCTTGGGAGGGAGGGAACTGGGATGTGGGTATTAAGGGTAAGAACTACGGATGTATACAAGATATGCAGTATATGAGGTGGTTTGTTTATGGTATATTGTTAATTGTTAAAACCAATAAAGAGAGTTTAAAAAATAAAAAAATAGTTTTAAATTGTGTAGCTGTGGAATGTTAGCCTACCAAGATTATTGTTACATATTTTTATTATTTTTCAGTTATTACATGTAAGTACATGAGTATTGTTGTTCTGTACTGATTATTCAAGTTGTGTAGTAGTATAAAAGTTAAAGTCAGTCTCCTTCTAAATTAACTTTTTGTAACCGCAGCTATGATAAAAGTAAATTAACTGTAGCCACGGTTATAATAAAAAATGTTTTTTTGTTATTATATTTTGTATTTGTGTATTTATATATGATAAGTAGTCTTTAAAAGGGCTGTTTGGGGGAACACTGAGTATAGAACTTTAGCACCTCAGGAGTACTGTATTGATGTTATCAAGGAACACTGCATTTCCTTCATCGGTTAAGTGTACTTTGTCATGCTTATAGAAATGGGCCATGTAGAACTGTATGTTTATGTTCGAAATCCATAATTAGTTGTGGTCTGCAATGAATACTGAAACTGTTTTATTAACATTTCTCCGGGACTTCTCAATTTTACCATTACATCTGGTGGTCCATCTCCATTTTTGCCTGAGTTAGTTTGGAAAAGATGAAGATGGTGTGAGGAAATAGTTCCATTAGTTTTTCCATGTCTTGTTTCATCATTAAAGTAAGGGACAGTCCTCTTATATTTCCCAAGTCATTGCCTCCACAATGAATGAGTATGACGTCTGGGTGCCCTGTACTTCTCAGACTTAACAATTTTGGAAGAATTTGAAACCACTGCATTCCTCACATTCCAAACCATTTAATTGTGAATTCTGTCTAACCTAGGTCCATGGTAATATTTAGTTTCTCACATAAAGCCAGAAATCAAAACAGCCAACTGCCTCCAATCAGCCATGCAGTATTCATTGCAGCTATAATAATAATAATTTAGCATGTATTTAGCGCTACAAACCCTCAGGCGCTGAGCCTGAACCTGAGCGCTGCTTATTATTACCCACTGTGTAATATGCTTGAGGCTTGTACCCCAAAGTAGTTCTCCGCGTGAGTACTGATGTCATAACTATACCATTTGTGTGCGAATAAAATAAGAATTCCTCAGTATAATTAGGAATCCCTAAGACTGGAGCTATACAAATTGCTTTTTTCAACTCATCAAACCCTTCCTCCATTTCCTCAGTCCAGACAATGTTTTCCTCATTTGCCTGTGCCTTTTTCGGAGCTTGTAACAAGGGTCTTACATATGAATTATAATTGAATACCCATGCTCTAACATAATTGGATAGTCCCAAAAACCTTTGCATATTCTTTATCGTGAGTGGCTTTTCTGTTTTCAAAATAGCCTCAGCCCTTTCAGGTGTAACTTTCTTTCCTTCATGGGAGATTAACTGCCCTATATGTAACACCTCTTCTTGGCAATACTGCAATTTCTCCTTATCTACTTTATATCCTTTGTCTGCTAGAATATTCATTAGCTAAACTGAATCACGTCTGCACTCTTCCTCTGAGGTGCTGCAGACTAATATGTCATCTAAGTATTGCAACGCAACACTTTCTAAATCAATATTGCTTATGTCCATCTGCAGGACCCTGTTGAAAATCGATGGGGACTGGCAGTACCCCTGGGGTAATCGTGTGCTTTTTAACTTAGTCTGTCTGAACGTAAATGATGTCAGATCTTGAGAATACTTATGCAATGGGATTGAGAAGAATGCATTTTTCAAGTAAATCACAGTGAAATATCGTGCCTTAACAGGAATACTACATAAGATTGTCGCTAGATTAGGAACTAGAGGAAACTCGGCCGCTACAATATAATTAATTGGGCGCATGTCTTGAATTAAATGCCACGACACCACCTGTAATTCTTTGATAGGGTACACAGCGGTATTGCATGATGACTCTGACGTCACTAAAATGCCTTGATCCATCATGGCAGATATCGTCTTAAAAATACCCTTGTCTGCCTCTTGAGACATGGGATACTGTCGTGCTCGAGGCAAAATTGCTCTTGGCTTTAGTTCAATCTTAACTTCTCCACCCCCCTTTAATAGGCCTATGGAATAAGGGCCTGTCGTCCGTAATGAAACTGGCACTTTCGCCATGTCTTTGTCCAAAAATAAGGACATTGCCATACTATCATCATCTTCTGAGGAACTTCTCGTCTTATTGACATCACCCAATAAGTGATACTCATTTTAAATACTATTTCGTCATCTGACAGGTGGTCTCTAAACATATCCTCGTCAGTGACGTCAATCAATCTGTAACCCTCTCCAATGGCAATCACTGCGCTCCATCGTCTACCTTCATCATCAACTCCATCAAGCATAGCTAATTCTCCTCGCACTATAGCTGCTTGTAACTCTAAGGGAAAGATGTGTCCCCCCTCTTTATCCATAGATATCCTTGGCCTGAAGAAGAACTCATCAAATATCCTCACAGTCTTACCCACTAAGCCAGGTAACCATGTTAACAAAATGTGTACCCCATAGTGAAAGACTTCTGCTTCTAACGGTATTCCTTGTATGGTCATTTGCCCTGTAAACGCCATGATAAATTAATTTACTTTTAAATAATGCATTCCTGGAGTTGTACATACTATGCCTTAATCAGTAAACAAAATGGTCAAATTTAACTTTGTCATTAAATCTCGACCCAGTATATTAACTGGTGCCTGCCTTGAATATAATAATGGTACAGACATATCACATTCTCCTATAGATATTGGCAATTTCTCAGTAAAAGGAACTCTACTTGTAGCTCCTGTGAAATCTTGAGCATTCATGGCGTTTCCAGGTAATGTTAACTTCCCCTCTCGTATATGTAAGCGTGTTGTACTCATGTCTACCAAAAAAGAAAAGATTTGCCTCCTATAGTGACATCAACCCTTGGTTCCTCTTGAGGATTGGGAGTCACAGATAGCACTGAACACATCAAGTCACCCAGTGAGCTATCTTATTGTGGATACATGCTTTTTCCCGTGCCCATGAAAGGGTTCACTCCCTCAACGGTGACACTCCCTATCCTAGGAATCATTAACTGTCCCATGTTTGGGCCCTGGTGTATCTGCATGGGTGCGTGCTGTATTTGGCCTTGTGGCGGATTCAATGGTGTCTGCTGTGTTTGCAAACTTTGTTTTTGGGCAAACCCCTCCCTACCTTGCTGGCTATATGCAGGCAGTTGAGTGGTCCCCCCTTTACTTCCACACATGAGCGCTATGTGCCCTGTCATTCCACATGTCCAACATACAGGAGGGAATCTCCTAATTTGCCCTTCCTGCATGCCCTGGCTAGCATTCTGCATATCTTGAAACCCACCTCAATTATTCTGGAAATTACCCTGATTATTCTGGAAGCCTCCTTGGTTATCCTGGAAGCCTATTCCTCGGAAACCTCCCTTATCTCTTGGTACAAATCCATTATTACCTTGATCAAACTGCCTTTGGTTATTTACCTGTGGCATTCCTGCTGCTTGCTGCAAACCCAACCCTTCTCCGCTAGTCAGCATCGCCCCTTCTAATTTTGCTTCTTCACCTTTCCTAACATCATCTTTCCTTCCATTCTTCTCCTGTAGCAGTATGCAGTAACTGCAGTAATGCGCAACGGTCAGTTGTATTTCTGACCAGGGTTTTGCCTCCACACCCACCAGTTTCCTGAGCTGTTTCTGCACTGGATCTGGCAGCCCTTGGCATAATATATGGTAGAAAATATAGGTATAGATTTCCCCCACAGTTCCCGCGTTTCCAAAGACCACTGCTATTGAAAATTCTGAATGTAAACAAGAGGATCCTCCCCTTCCTGAGTCTTCTGTGCCATTGTAGCTCCCATATCTGACGTGTCTGTATACTGCACTCTGAGCGCTTTCTAGACTGCTGCTCTACAGTTTTTAAACGGTGCTCCATCATGAGCAGTGTTTTGCGCAGTAACACTCGAGTATCCTGCTCTCGACCAAATGCCATCTGCTCTCTCCCCAAGAATAGTGGCTAGAAGACATTTAATGTCTCCTATAGCTAGCGTATTTCCTCCTGCATTTTCTCTAACTCATATATCCATTTCCCAGCACCGGAAGCTAAACTCAGAGATTTACACCTTAAATTATCCTTATGCATTTGCAGCCATGGCATATACTGCGGTCTGGCCCCTCCTTTCTCTAGTAAAGGAAACTGTGAGATCCCAAACTCACATTCATCCCCCATCGTCTGTCTGTCCATAGCAGGGACAATGGTTCTGCACTACTTTCTTCCCGGTAGCAACCTTAACCTGCTCACGTAAGGTGGCGAGTCACCCCTCTCACTATGGGATTGGCCTCTGGGTCGATCTAGCCGTGCCAGAGATTCCGACACCCTAAATTTAGGTAGGTCTAGATCGGACCATCTCACTTCTCTTTCCGTCGGAGAACATCTTTCAGGACAACATGCAGTATCTCCCTCCTCCCAACGGAAGGCCTCTCTGTCCTTGTCTGACATATCCTGTCCCCAACTCGTATGACTTTGCTCTTTTTCGTCTGTATCCAAATTTAGCCTGTCCAAAGACAACGCTCTATGCTCAAGGTTGTACAAACTTCCCTCCTTGCCGTGCAACTGCATACTTTCAAGCTGATCAGTTTGTCCCTTTCCTTTCGGTTCTTTCTTGGCCCTCCTCTCATGATAGACCTTATCGATTTTATCCCCAATGCTTCTCATATGAAACTCATCCTCTGGATTTGCTCTAGGTGGACCTGGTATTGGCTCATGTGTCGGGAAGAATTATTCTATATCTTCCCATGCTACTACTGGATTAGGCTCCATTAATTATTTCTCTATGCAATCAATGCCGTGTACCTTCTGTCTTCTCTTGCGTTCTATTTCTTCGCCAAGTTCTCTTTGCTTCCTTGCCTATTCTATTACCCTTTCCTCTTCTTGTCTTTTCACCTCTCTCCTCTCGTTTGCCCTACACATCTCTTCGTCTTTGTATTCTTTCATCTCTTAATTTCTGCTCTTCCTCTATCTTTCTCTCTAGCTTGTCTCATTCTTAAATTGCCCTCTGCCTGTTATCATACTTTCTTTGCTCCTCTGCCCTTTCCTGCTTTTTCAGCATCTCATCTTGATACATATGTTCCCGTCTTTGTCTATTCTTTCTGTTAGCTTCATCTTCCTTCAATTGTTCCTCTCATTCTCTGTCTTTCTTAGATTGTTGGTCTTGATTCAAATTTGAGCAAAATCTGACTGCCCATCCATTCGTTCTGTATAAGCGCTACCTCATCAGTCTTATCTTTCTCTCCTTTGCATCTCTTTCTTTCTTTCTTTCTCTATGTCTAGAGATATAACTGGTCTATCACTTCTCTCCTTGTCCCTTCTCTCTTTGTCCCGTCTCTTTTTGTCACTTCTCTCCTTGTCCCATGAGATTTTAGGAATCACATCCCTTTCTGGAGTCTTTTCTGGACTTTCGTCGCTGCTATGTGGGGGTGACTCATATGCCGGATTGCTGTACCCCATTGCTGCCTTAAGCTCCCTCAATGGGTATACTCCGTCATCCTTCGTACTATCGCCATTTACTTCAGGCGCAGCGGGGGAACAGAAGGCTCCTCACACCCCTCTTTGCACTGGTTAAGCATCCAGTTTTCAGGAGGTGGCACTTCCCTATCCTCCTGGTACATTTTCCAGAGCTTTAAGCTCGCTAACCTCTTTTCTAACTTTTTCCCCGTGTATGCTGCATGCAAATATGTCATCATGTGTTGCAAAACTGCTTTTGATAGTGATCCCTCTTATGGCCATGGCATGAACATCTCATCTCCAGTGCCCTTAACCCATTCCGCACTGGACTGTTTAAGCTTTGGTGCGTGTTTTAGCAACTGCTTGCATAGATCTATAAGTGGAGTAATATCCTCCATTTTGACTCGTCACACTTGACTGTCAATACTCACTGTTGTTTTACACTTTATAAATACATTTCAGAAAAACAACACAATATGAGAATGCACCAACTGTCGCAGCTCTAAGCCTTTTATATCACGTTGTCATCTTTGATGTCCTGGGAGTTAGTCCTAGCAGTGCACGGTGGTGGCGCGAGTTATGGTTGCTTAGCTTACCATAACTGGCGAATTTCAGGGATTTTTCGGTTTTACTTGAGACCATAACGTCCCTTTAACAAAGTTTTTTTACTGAATCTGATAGGTTTTTAGTAGCGCAACTTAACCATAACGTCCCTTTAACAAACTTTTTTCACTGAATTTCATAGGTTTTTAGTAGCGCAACTTAACCATAATGTCCCTTTAACAAAGGTTTTTTACTGAATTTCATAGTTTTTTCGTAGCGCAACTGAACCATAACGTCCCTTTAACAAAGTTTTTTTACTGAATTTCATAGTTTTTTAGTAACACAACTTAACAATAATAACTTTGACTTTATGTACATGTAATATGGAACATACTGAACCCTTACTACTGAATTTGACTGTCCGTGGACATGTTCGGACAACAGTACCACCACCTAAAAACTCTGGGGGTATGTGTAATTGTTATATCATAACATAGGAACATTTAACAAATTCACAAAGCAGCACACATACAAAGTATATGTAATAATACTTAAGAAATGTAACCCATATATGTAATACACTAACCATTCATTTAAATACAATATGTTCTAAAATGGAATATACCAAAAGAAGATAAAGTGGCTTCCAACATAATTACCTCACAGACACTCCACAACTAAGAGCAAGACCAGACGTAGAGACTACTCATCACATATCTTACCTGAAATAGTAAGTGCACTTCATTTTACTCATATATTTATAAACTTTCTGTATTAGATAAAAAAAATATATTACTTTTTTGTTTTCTCACAGAAATGTATAGTACTCTGGAGTGGCTAGAGGAGCATTTCCCACGAGAGGAAATGTCAGAAGATAGTGCACCTAATGGTACATACTTTACTACAGACCATACAAAAATTGAAACTACTACAGAAAAAGAAGCGGTGGATAACACTCTGGAACACATAAACGAAGAAATGGACCAATTTATGGCAAATTTTACCATTTTAAAAAACTTTGTGGAAGATCACTTAAAACTAATAACAAGATACCATTGTCCCACCTGTACTTGTCCCCCCTCACCATATCCCACTCATTTAACCCCAAACCCTCTCCATGGACCAAAACATTTTGATGACATTTCCATCCCTTCTTCACCTGATCCCAATTATGTTGGAATCCCTTATTCTCCTGTTTTTGTTTCCGTTTCTGCCCCACCTTCTCAGTCATAAATTGTTAATATATGTCAAATAAAGTTACTTTTTTATATTGTGTTGTAATTAGTTTCAGTTCTTTTTGTTAAAACCAATTTAGGTGTCCACTGACAGCGCGGTTGTTCGGAAATGTTCATATATAGACGAAAATGTAAGTGTCATGAGGACACTATATCTGTCCGTAATGTTCTCATGCAAGTTGAAACTGTTCTAAAAACACTTGTAGTGTCCTGAAATGTTCGTAAATAAACGAAAATGGAGGTGTCCTTAAGAACACTATGCCTGTTCGTAGTGTTCGCTAGAAAGTTGAAACTGTTCTAAGAACACTCGTGGTGTCCTGAATTGTTCGTAAATAAACGAAAATGGAGGTGTGCTGGGGACGCTATGTCTGTCCGTATTGTTCACAAGTAAGTTAAACTGTGCTAAGAACAAACGACTGTCCGTAACTGTTCGTTTTACGTGTGACACACTTTTAATTAGTTCAGGACCCTAACACTGTCCGTAGAACATCAACGCGCATGCGCAAAAGCAATGTCTGTACAATGGGTGTCCTGCGGACGGCCGCTTCCTTAGCGAACATGCTCACGAAGCAATCATGTGACCGCACCCACGCTGATCATGTGTTCTGAATGCGGATACTGTTCGTGTCCCCGAACAGTTTAAAAGTACATTTCCAAGTAATCCACAATATTTCTCATTAAAAACTCACCATACCACAAATCCCACATACTAATCCTAAGTTTCCACATAGTTATTGTGACTTTTTGAACCTTTTTTGGTGTTCGATCTGTCTTGCGGACGGCACGCATGTCCGCGAACCGCGAACAAGCACCCCTATAAAAGACCACACCCTAGAGCTCATTCTCATTGTTTCTGGCTATTCCACAGAGCACACTGCATTTTGCTGCATACTTTGCAGATTTTGAGATTTCCATCTCCAAGCCGATGACATCCATGGCTGCACTATTGCCACCTGGTGCTACATCTGCCTCAGCACCACCCCCACCCCCTCCACCACCACCATCTCCCCAAGGGCCTGAAGAGGGAAACAGGAGTGAGGATACAGAGGAGGAAGAAGAGGATGATGAGAATGAGGTAGAGGAAATCCCTTCTACCCGCCCTCAGCGTGATTCTTGGGTGTGGCGGTTGTTTACCGGTCATGGGAATGGTCCTAAGGCTCGTGCGACCCATGTCACCTGCAATGAGTGCAAAATGGTACACAGTCGCGGGAGGCATGGTTCGTACAGCTTTGGGACCACTACCATGAAGCGACACCTCAACTCATTCCACACTGGGGCCATTCGCCAGGTTGTACCTTGCGAAGAGCGTAGTAGGTTGATTGCCTCTACTTCATCCTCTGTTTCTGATCCTGTCACCACAAGGAACACCTCTGTGGGACAGCGTCTTCCTCAAGCTGCCTCACAGGCCATACAGAATTCTGATGACCCTTACCTTTCGAGGGTCACAGTTGTATGTATGTACTGTGACACAGTACTCTGCAGGGGGGGAGCGACTTCGGAATGCTTTTGAGACTATTGTCTCACAGCACGAGAAGACCTGGTCACTAACCAAATAAAACCCACTCTACATCTTCCTCTCTCAGCTCGCCCTTTCTTATCCCTGTGGTTGGTGTCCCCACTTTCCCCTCCTTTCCCCTCCTCTCCTAGTGTGTTGTGTATAAAAAAAAACAAAAAATACAAAATAACAAAAATCAAAAAAAATAAGGCTCTTTTCAGAGCCGCCTTTCACAGTTAAAAAATAGAAGTGAAGATAAATAAAGCAGGGCCCTTTGTATTTCTTGAAAGTCCGCGGACAGTTCGCGAACATAAAAAAAATGGGGTACTACTCTATTGTAACCATTGCATTTTTTTCTGGGAGGAAGTGGTGGCTCTGAAAAGAGCCTTTGGGAGGTGTTTGTATGTCAAAAATTATAAATACTTAACACCTACTTCAAAATGGATGCTGTATTTCTGAAAAAGGTTGCAATGCATTTTGTACATTTCTCAGAAAAATCTGATTGCCAGCCTTCCTGCCTCCCTGAAACTTGAGGAGAACCATCTCCGGTTCTGGAAGCACCTCAAAACCTTCCTCTTTGCTTCTGCTTTCTCTCTCCCTCTCCCCTGCTAAATTCTTCACTAAATTCTGCACTGAATCTGAAACTTGGCCACTCTCACCGACCTCGGTCCTGGGCCCAGCCACTCTCCACTTTCACTGCCTCCCTGGCAACCCCTGCACTGCGGGACTGTCTCTGTATCCCTACAGCCCCCCCTTCCCAGCACTTGTCTGCACTTACCTTGCACTTGCCACCAGCTGGCCCTATTTATTTATTTATCTATTTATTTCTATTCTACTTACCTTGTACTGCACTTTTCCCTTCCCCATACCCCTGCACTTGCGCGGTCTGAATGACACCTGGCCTAGTAGGATCGTTGTCTGTCCTCCCCCTGTTCCCCCCTCCCTGCCTCGTCGCGCCTTGAAACACTTGTGTATAGGTGCGTTACAAATGCCATATCATATCATATCATATCATATCATATCATAAGTAAGATGGACTCCATCTCTGCAAAAAATGTATGTACTACGAAACATAATATTTTCATTGTGAAAAGAGGACATGCCAAAATCTCTTAGGAAGGCATAAACAGTCTTATTAACATTACGCCTTGCTTTCTCCATTTGTGGACCACATGAGAAAGAACCAAGCCACATTTGTCTCTGTGCAATCCGTGAAAAAATTACTTTGGAGTTTGGAAACATGTCCATGATCTTCTGAAGTCCTTCTTTCATTGCAAATTGCAAAGAAATTCCAGACACATGTCCTAAACTGTTCCCTCCACAATGAATTACAATTATGTCTGGATGTTCCTCTATCTTCAAAGTTGCACAGAGAGGTAGCATGTCCAACCACTTCATTCCATGCACTCCATGCCAGTGCACTTCCACATGTGCGAATCCAAGATCTATAGATACTCCACAGCTTTCTGCATGCACCTTCAACCAATGTATCCACGAGTCTCCCAAAATCCACACAATCTGTTTTTTAAAACACTCAGCCATAGCTATCTGTTCTTCTCTCAGCAAAAAAGAATATCTGAGAAAACCTCTCCTAGCACAACACACTCACTAAACTTTACTGGCCAATCCCTTATTACATTCAATCTCATTTGCATGCCTCCCCACCCTAAATTCCCCGGATGTAATACGCGGTGTCCTAGAACTACCGCCATGTCCGCGAACATATCGTAACATGGACAGCCCTTCTACCATTTCCACTTCACTCTCTGTGCCATTCCCTCATTGGATGTAGCTAAGAAATCACAGGACCATCCACCAATCAAATCCAAGACCTCTACATGTAACTACATCATCATAGATCAGCACTGCAAATGTACGGTGAATCTCTCGGAGTACAAGTCTCATACCATTGGCAAGCACGATCTACGAGAAATACTATACAAGTCTCCAAGATTTCTACTTGCAGCTTTGTCCATATCCTTATGCATGAACACAAACTACAGGTATGCATATTTTCTATACAGTACATGAACACATTTTCTAACTGACTTTTACCTTGTATAATCTGTAAAATGAATCTACAATCATTTTTTCATTGTCCTAAAATGAACTGTGACTTACAAACCTTTATACCGTTTAATTTCTTCATACACACACACACACACACACACGCAAATATTGTTAAACTAACATTTTTGAAATAAAATATATAGACTACATATAATCAAACAAAATTACATGCACACTCTATGATCAAATCACAAACAATAATATTTGTACAAACACATAATTGGTTTTAATTTTTTTAATTTATATAATTACTTACATTTATATAGGACAAGCAGGCTATGACATTGACTCACTATTACGTGGAAAAGCAGGCTATGACATTGACTCACTATTACGTGGAAAAGCTTAGTTACAGGAATAGTGGTATACAGTGATACATTATGAATTTCACAAGCCATAGTAAAGATATTTTCTTTCCTACAGTTAGTCATAAGATAGTTTTAATGGTTTTGAGGAAGGCGCTGAGCATTTCAATTTAAAAAATCTATGTCTAAATTAAAAACAGTGGTATATACAAACCAAATTACTAATTTCTTTCTTTTACAATTGCAGTGAAGACCATTCTCCTGAAAAGAAGCAGCCGAATTTGAAGTACAAAGAACAACTAAGAAGCAAACTGCTCATTTTAGAAAAAAAGTAAGTAGAATGTTACCATAACATTTCAATTATTACTCAAACACACTGTAAGGTTAATTCATGCTATTTCTGGGCCTAAAAATAGAGATTCTGCACCATTCTGACCAAAAATCCCCCCGTCTTCAACAGTGATTTACTGGCAGAATGGCCCACAAATTCCTATTTTTTGACATACAAATTACCCAACTCAGCCACTAGAATTTAGATGTTGTAGAACAAACAGCTGTTTTAATTGTATAGCTTTAGATATACTATTTATACTTCTCCACACCACTGGCTTACTTTTTTCTGTCATCTGAACCCCAGTCTAGTAACACATTAATTCAAGAATACCCATCCCTAGTAGTTGTACTTCCCAATGCACAATCACACACCATTACATACATCTTTATCATCTTACTCAAACACTCATGCACACAACACACATGCATTGCAGAACACCCCAACCCATACCTTCTGTATTTTTTCAACAGACCCTAAAGAATGCCTACCAAAAAGCAACTCCGTAGAAAGGAACGCAAAAGTAGAGCAAATGAAAAGAAAAGTCTCCAACATAAACATCCATCTATAGCAGAATTTGTAAAATAAGTTGAAACACAACAGCTAATACAGTCATATAGTGAAAAAGAAGAAGTTTCTAGTACAAAAACTTTGCCTCCTCTATCAAAAAGTAAAACAACCCAAAAAACAATTAACAGAAAATCAACTATCACTACAAATAAAACTTCTTCTATAAATCTTACTATAGTACAAAGTAAGCATACCAAGAAAAGTATTTTAACCAAAATGTTCCGTCACAAAGTCCTTCAAAATCTTATAAAAACAGGAGAGAAACCATCTTCAACACTTCAAACCTATCGTAGGAAAGTAATCTTAGAAGCGTTGAAAAGAAAGTTATTTATTTTAGTGTTAAACAGAATGAAACCACTTACAAAACTAATAACTAAATTACAAAAAAGATTTCTCAATAAACGAAATGTCAACAGAAATAACTTCTTAAATATCTGTGGAGGTGAATGGAGTCACACTACAAGCACAGAACCATACTTTAATGAAGAAGCGTACAAACAAAAGCAAACAAATACAATTGCCATTCATAGCAGTGGTCGAGGTTATGAAAAAGTTAATAATACCATAATGGAACAAGAAGTACTCCTTACAAAAATATGCCCTGAAAACGTAGATTTACCCCTCCATTCAACTGAATCAGAACATCTAGTGTACAAATGGCCATGCCAGTCAATGTGTAACATTCCCAAAAAAATGTTCAAGTCTTTACGCCAATTCCTCAATCAATATGTGAAAAGCAAAGACAAAATCAAAATTAAACTACTGCAAAATATGGATGCTTGTCCAGTACGCAAGTACACAGGACTACAAGGAAATTCATTGGCCTGCATTACAGGACCTACTTGCAAAACAACCTTCCATGATATCAAAAGGATATCAACACATCATGCAAGTATAAGAAATCTAGTTTATAAATGGTACTATACTAAAAGTCCTGCTTTAGCACTAGCCAATTTAAATAACATTCTTCTACATGATACAGCAAAAGACCTACTAGAAGAAATTGACTATATCCAGACAAAATATTTTGGAAGTGAAACCCACTTACAAGATGAATTAGCTGTAAACCAACTTCGTAACAATTCTACACATGGCAACCTTTCACTACACACATACAAAAAAGAAATATTAAAATTTGAAAGTACTTCAGCTGAAGTACCAAACCACGTTTGTGTATGTTGCCGCAGAACTTTTATTAAAAGTAACACAAAAACTGTAGACCTATCAAACAAAATAGAAGACAATGAAGATTCTAAATGGTTTGAATTAGCTCTCTACCTTATAGCAGAAAACAAATACGAAATAACTGACCCCATAATACTTTGCAGTTACTGCACTACAAAACTTGACAACAACCAAACTCCTTCACATGCTAACACAAATCCCTTGGAATTATATCCACTACCAAAACCCCTTCAACAACTCAATTTATATGAGAGCATCATAATTCAAACCGTGCACACATTTCAAGCAATAATACGCCTTCAACCAAAAACTGCAAAATTACCTCCCTCTGAATTAGTGAAAGGTATTCGTGGAAAAGTAGTGTATTTACCATTAGATCTAAAAGAAAATGTGCACACTCTGGGAGTGCAATGTCCAATGCAACAATCTTTAATTATCTTGGTAAATGGAGTACATACAAAAGACAAAAAAAATTGGCAACAACTGGTAGATTTACATAAAGTTAGAGAAGCCCTGCAATATTTTAAAGAGAATAATGAATATTACAAAGAAATTAATATCGAAGAAAACTTGAAAGATACAACTGAAATAATTCAAGGACACAGGAAGCTGGTCAATTTGAGCTCCTAGATCCTGCTACAATATCAAACACTTTAGACCATTATACAATTCATCCATTGCACTCTAATGACACCATAGAAGATGCACTGGAAAACGTACCAAATGCGTCAAACAAAAGGATCACCAATCAGCATATGGGAAAAAAGTATAGAAGCACGTGCTTTTCCGCTACTCTTTCCTACTGGCAAAGCAGGAAGATACGATGATAGAACTATTCAAATATCAGCATCAGAATATCGCTCATTAAGAATGTATTCTGAAGATCCCAGATTTCAACAAAATGTGGAATACATATTCCACCTACTCTTTGAAAGTGAACTAGCAACTTTATGTTCAAAATATGACAGCTACACAATTATTACAAAAAGTTCAACAAAAAGATGAGGTTTTACAAGCAAATCTTACAAATCTATTAGCAAATATGCGTGGTATTAAAGAGTACTGGTTTTGACGTCATGGAGATGTACATTGTATGATCAGAAACCTTGGCCCACCCACTTGGTTTGTTACATTACGTTGTGCAGAATATGCATGGGAAGATTTACATGCTTTCCTACGCATATTAAACGAAAACAAAACAAACATAGATATACTAAAACCTGGAGAACTTTGTTCTCAGGATCCTGTTAATGTTTCAAGATATTTTCACCATCGCTTCATTGCTATGCTACATTTTATTTGTAATAAAACTGTTCCTCCCCTTGGAGAAGTGCAACACTTCTTTTGGAGAAAAGAATACCAAGCCAGAGGAGCACCACATGTCCACATGATTTTATGGATTAAAGATGCTCCTAAATTTGGTCAAGACAGTGATGCCACTGTTTTACAGTTTATTTAAAAATATGTCCCTTGTGAATTTCCATTAGAATAGTGATCTTCATGCAAACATTTTACAATTCCAAAGACACAAATGTGGCAAATACTGTTGTCGCAAATACAAAAACAAAGGGAAATACTACACCAAATGCCGATTTGGTTTCCCTAGACCAGTTACAAATACAGGTCAAGTGAACAACCTCATGTCTTCAGTTAGACGTAGTGTTAAAGGTAAATCACCTAAAAATACATATTGCATAAAAAGAAAAGAAGAAGAAAAATATATCAATGATTACAATGCAATCATTGCCCACTTATGGAATGCAAACATAGATGTTCAGTACATTGCAGACAATTCTACTGCAGTTGCACGATATGTCACAGCATACTTAACCAAATCAGAAAAGACCGCTGGAATGACCTGTCATCAGATAAAACAGTGTCTCAGAAATTATACAGCTTGGGCATAAAAATGCTGTCCCATAGAGAATGTGGATCCTATGAAGCAGCTGATCGAGTAACTGGTACTGCATTGTATGGTAAATCTGAAAATATAGTATGGCTAAGTCTTGGCCCAGCTAAATCTAGAAAAAGAGTTCTAAAATCATACGAAGATATAGAAACAATAGCCAAACATGATCCCAACAGCTAAGACATTTTAACAAAACAATTTATTGGACACATACTACCCAAACAGGAGTACCACTTTGGAAACCATATGTCTATACCACATAGCCCAAAACTAAACATACAAAAATAATATAAAACCTGATGAACAAAACCGTGAATACAAAGTGACAAACTGTGAAGGCAGCTTAGTAAAACTCACCAAACCAAATTTAATTAATCATATCAAATTGTCATTAAAGACTCCTCAACATAAAGAAGTATATTACATGTCCCTGCTACAACTCTTTAAACCATGGAGAAAAGAAGAAGAAATACTAGATAACTATGACTCATATGAAGAAACTTGCAAAGCAAATGAAAGCAGTATAACTGATGTAAACTTTGCACAGTACAAAACAATGTTGCACAATGAACAGCAACACGAAGAACTCCAGGCCCAACTAGATAAGGACACTCCTGACAGTAGTCAACCATCTGTCACAGGAAGCCAAGAACCACTGGGAGACCCACTAATAACAAATGAGGCAGAATTAGCTATGATAGAAGTAGAAAACACCATGTGTCAGTATGAAGATAAAGAAGACTTAACTATACTGCAATCAAAGCTAAACAATGAGCAACGTAGCATTTTTCAAGAAGTAACAATAGAAATTGCACATGGTGTACAACATGAAAACAAAGTATGCACCTGTCAAAATTACAAACCTATACTATTGTATGTCAGTGGTGAAGCTGGTTCTGGCAAAACATTCCTAATCAAAATCATCAGTAAGTTCCTTCAACAATTGACAAACAACAAACTGTCAGCTGTTGTCACTGCCCCCACAGGTTTAGCTGCCTACAACATAGGTAGTGTCACTTTACACCGATTACTACTCCTGCCAGTAGAACACCAAAACAAATTAGATTATTACAAACTTTCTGCAGAAGATGCAATGGAACTACGCAGAGTATTGAAACAAATGAAAATGCTACTAATAGATGAAGTGAGCATGGTGTCCAACCTAATGTTGGCTTTGATTCACCTCAGATTACAAGAGCTACTCAAAACAAACTATGAAGAGCTCTTTGAAGGAAAACACATTATTGTTTTCGGAGATCTTCTTCAATTGACACCAATAAAAGGTGAGCCTATTTTTAAAACATTAGGACACAAACTCTGCCGTAAAACTGTTGGCAGCATTGGAAATGCCAACCTTCGGTAACATTTCCAATACAGAGAATTAACAGAAAACATGTGCCAATCTGCAGATCTCACTTATGCCAACATCTTAAAAAGTATCAGAGTTGGTATACTTTCTAAAGAAGCAGAAGCAATATTGAAAACCCGGCACATTCATGCACTTTATGGTGATAATGCATGTGCTACAGATGTTATGGAACAATTAGCCCACAAAAATGTCAATTGTATGGCCTTAATGCCAACTCTTGCAAGCTGTTTCAAATTCAATGAAATAATGTTAAGTAAAGAAATGCAACCAATAATGGAAATCAGCGCCACAGACAAACTAGAGGTACATGGAATGACACTACCCATGTGTGACCAAGCCACAACAAGACTAAATAGTTTAGAAAAATCAATCTCAAACACAGCAGGCTTGGAAAAGATATTAAAATGATCCTTAAATTGCAGAGTAATGCTGAAACGTAACCTTGACGTGGACCAAGGACTAGTTAATGGAGCACTGGGTACAGTTGTTGGCTTTCAAACATACCCACGTGACAACAAAATTCAGTTTGTCAATATTCTCTTTGACAAACTTTCAGAAGTAAAAATTATAGGACGCTCAACAGCTCGATTCCTTCTCTTCAAAGACATGTATGTACGCAGAGAACAATTTTCTCTAACTCTTGCATACGCAGTTACCATTCATAAATCACAAGGTCTTACCCTAGACAAAGCAATGATAGACATTGGTAACACAGTCTTTAAAGAAGGCATGAGCTACGTAGCGCTATCACGCTTACGTACACTTGACGGTCTATTTCTAATCAACTTTGATGCAAGTAAAATAAACGCGGATATTCCTTGCATTTAAGAATACAATAGACTTCGCACAAAAAGTACAACATTATAAAAGAAAAATAAATCAAACAGAAAAGCAACAGGATGTCATGGCAAATCCTCCAAAGAGAGTAAAAGAAAGTAATACTTCATCAAGTGCCACAAGCAAAAAAGAATCAATTAGGGAAAGTAAACCAGGTACTTCTTCAAAGAAGGAAGACAAACTCCAAAAAAAGCAGTCAGATACAGAACTACCTGGTCCATTTAAACTCTCAAATATAGTTGGTGTAAGTTGCTACGCAAATGTAGCAATGAATATTCTATTTCAATTACCACCAATTGTTGAGAACATTTACTTACACAGTACAGACCCATTGTGTTTGCAAATGTTAGTCCTTCACAGAAATGCAGCAAACAATCCTGACAACACGTATAGTGTTTATGGAATAAGACAACAATTGGACTACTGTGCTGGAATGGTAAAATTCACTATAAACTCACAGGAAGATCCACAAGAATTTCTAATGTACTTACTACTAGTACTGGAAAACAAAAACATACCTATAAATGAAATCTTGCAGATTTCATACATGTGGAAACATACATGCACTCCCTGCAACAATGTGACACAAGAACAAATCCCCAATGAACGCTTTGTGTATATATCAATACCTAATTGTGAATCCGTTCCATTTCAGCAACTTGTACAAAATGCAAACCATGGTAGATTATGTTCGACCTGCAATTCAGATAATCGCTCCACGTTAGTAATACAAACACATAGTAAATACGTAATACTAATGCTTCTACGTTACAATGCAGATGGTACCAAAAACAACTGCAAGCTGACTGGATTCACACATGGTCAAATATCACTTGGTAGGAAAACCTTCACAACAATAGGTATAATCTACCACGCAGGAGCCACAACCAATTCAGGGCACTACACTGCATATATAAAAAAGAAATGTGGATGGTTTGAATGTAATGATAGTACCATTACTCTAAAGCAGAGATTACCAGCAAATCTTACAAACACTTATTTAATGTTCTTAAAACCAAAATTTGGTAACTAAACTGTACTTAAACCTTAAATACACTTGTAGTAAAACAATATAAACTGTCACAATATTCCAAAAGCTATCTAACTGCCCAAAGATGCTACAACAACTAATCAGATAAATTAATACCACTCAAATAGAGAAAAAAATAGACAGTTAGAATACGCCAATTGGTATCTAACTGTCCCAAAATTTTGAAATATCCAAACAGATAAATCAATACCACGAAATTATATAAAAAAAATAAACAGTTAGAATACGCCTACTGGTATCTAACTGCTCCAAAATTTTACAATATCCAAACAAATACCTAAAATCTTACTGCTCCCAAAAACTAGAACAATCCAATGTATAAAGCATTAGCCAGAAACAACAAGTAAACACTGAAAACAAACAAACAAATAAACTGTAGCATAACAGAAAAAGGGTTTTTTTTAATCCACCATGGATTTTTTTTCTCCCACAGACCCAATGATTTTAGCAACAAACACAGAAACTGAGCAAATTGCACAGTACTCTGGTTTGTCATCTACTAAACATGAGGGTCAAAAAAAAGAAGAAAATGTTGATTGGACAATGTAATAAGTCTTTATAAAATACTAATACTAACATGCTATTTTCTTTTATCACAGAAATTAACAAGAAAAACATGGACTCCCATTACTAAACCAAATAGTAAGTATAACATGATAAATACAACCATCGCAGCATATCACACCCATACTGGCTTATAACATTGTTCCTTATAAATTTGTTTTTGACCCAAAGTTATAAGCCACTATGGGTGTGATATGCTGCGGTGGTTGTGGCCAGGGGCATAGAGTCTTCGGTTGAACAACAGCGCAAAAAAACGGACAACATTACAGGCCTAAAAGAGAAATCCAACTTCTACCCCCCACTTGGATCCACCCCAGGAGAGATCCTCACTTTTGAAAAAGTGGTGACTAAAACCGTCATGACTGGTTTCAAGAAAGACAACTTCTACAGGGATAATCTGGACCGAGAAGAGAGGATTGCCATACGGAACCTGGAATCTGACAGATCAATAACAATAAAACCCGCAGATAAAGGGGGAGGAATAGTCGTTTGGGACACGTCTGATTACAACACAGAATGCCTGCGACTATTGAGTGATCACGAAGCATACCTACCTCTTGACCATAACCCCACTAAGGATCTTCAAGATGAAATTGCTAGTCTCACACAACATGCCCTCGATGAAGGATGGATATGTGAGGATGAAAAGATGTTCCTGAACAAGACCAACCCACACACACCGGCTTTTTATATTTTGCCAAAGATGCATAAGAATTCAGTAAAACCACCGGGGAGACCGATAGTACCGGCATGTGAATCCCTCCTGGAACCACTATCCTTGTACACCGATCATTTTTTAAAACCCTTTGTAATTCAGATGCCCTCATACCTGAAGGACACTACCAGCACCATAAATCTACTTGACAACATTATTGTAACTGTTGATAACCTCCTTGCCACCATGGATGTAGAGGCTTTATACACATCAATACCACAACAAGAAGGGCTAGAAGCCATACGAGACATCCTGAACACCAGAGAAGATTTAAATTCCACTCCGACTGATTTCATCCTCGAATGTACGAGACTGGCCATGGCCGAGAACTTTTTTCTGTTTCAGAACCAAATCTATAAGCAAACCAAGGGGGTGAGCATGGGGGCCACTTTTGCCCCAGACATCGCCAATTTGTATATGTCCAACTATGAAAAAAACAATCTATTCACAACAGAAAACCCTTTTTTGAAGAACATCTCCTTATGGAAACGCTACATCGACGATATTATCATCGTTTGGAAGGGCACACCTCACGAATTACTAAGCTTCCATAACTGGATCAACCAAAGGAATCCACATATCAAATTTACGATACACTGGGACCACCACCAAATAGATTTCTTGGACCTCCACATCTACAGAACTGGCGATCTGCTAAAAACTGAGCTTTTCCGAAAACCTACCGACCGTAAGTCTATTACATTTTCAAAGTTACCATCCGATGGGTTTAAAGTACAACTTACCATATGGACAATTTCTACGCATACGGAGAAACTGCACAGACCTAGAAAAATTTCAACAACACGCAGATGGACTGACCAAACGACTTAAAGAAAGAGGCTACCCTAAAAAATCTATTAGCCAAGTTAAGAAAAGGGCAAGGCATACACCAAGAGAAATCTGTCTAGAGAACAAAACCAAAAAGGATCTGGGTAGGCTAGTCTGCGTCACCACTTTCGGACCACTCAGCCAACTGATCCAGAGGACCATCAAAAAGAATTGGCACCTGGTCAAACATCCCGGCACACTCAACAATGTGCCGTGTTTTGCTTTTAAAAAGAACAGGAATCTCAAGGACACACTGGTGCACACTTTCATTGATCCACCCCCGCAAGCACCCAATACGCTCTGGGATCTACCCCCGTTAGTTGGACACCACAAATGTGGACACTGCGTTGCTTGCCCTCTGACCTTACAAAAGAGGTCTTTTGAACACGACAAAGTGAAATGGAAGATGAATGCAATTCACCAATTGCAACATGAAAGGGGTCATATACATCATACAATGTCCCTGCGGCCTCCTCTATGTAGGGAAAACCATATGCGCCATAAAAATATGCATCTCTGAACACCGCTCCTATATTAGAAACAAGGTAGCAGACAAGCCCTTAGTCGAACTTTTTATCCAAAAGAACCATAAGGACACTGATTTGAGATGGTTCATCCTTCAGAAGGTCAAACCAGCAAAACGTGGTGGAGACCTGAATAAAACACTAACCCAACTAGAACAACGCTGGGTTCACAAACTCAATACCGTACAGGCCGGACTAAACATTTCAGTGGAGTGGAAATCTTTCCTATGAAATCCCATTCCTTGGTGATAGAATAGATCTGTATTTCTATGTATATGAACAGAGTCACTTCTGTCTGTTGACTCTATAAACATCAATTAACCAAGATAAAAAGAATGTATATTGTGTGAGCTAGATACAACAGTCACTTGATGTACCATTACTGTCATCGCAAAACTATGTGTCCGAAGGTCGTTTGATTATACATCTGTACACGAAATTATCAATGACGAGGCAAAATGTATATTGTCAATGTGAGTTTGGACTCTATATGGGATTTTACTGCACCCTTAATAAATAATCATGGATTCCTAACAACAGCGTTACTAACGCCAAGCCAGGTCCCCGTGAATCGTGGAATGACTCAGTGGTTCATACGCTACAGCGGCAGACTGCGAGCAGGTCCTGTACCCTGACAGGTAAGGCCATTTTGCCCACACTCAACTGTCACAACTACCTTAGTGCCATAAAATATTAATTGGACATTCTCGTTCGATTTAGGTTTTTGGCCGCGGGACCATTTTAAAGAATAGAACAACTAGGCTTGTTTATAAGTGAAACTTCTCCTCCAGCCGAGAGGTAAGAGTCTGTGTTATGAAGACTGTCCGTCATAACCGAGTTGTTTTTTCGATCCCGTCTAGAAACTCCTTCCTTTCTGTTTTTTCACAATAGGATCAGACAGAGATTAGCCCTTGTGGCTCATACAGCTTCCAATAACAGAACCTTTGGAATTAATACACCCATAGGTAAGTTGTCTGTGTTTTCAATACTGCACAGCGCATGGTTTATTCTTCTTTAAATAATCGGTGCATGAATACTCCCCTGACAATTGCCTCCATTCCCCCTGCAGCACAAACCTCATACAGTACAGACCCCCGTCCTGATGAAGGCCGTATACCAGATGTGGCCCACTAAGCCCATCTAGAAACGGCTGAAACACTGTGGTGTAGACGCACTATCCCCAACTGCAGTACACTCATGCTGCTGTGCACAATGAAAATGACTTGTTTTTGTCGAAATGTTCAAATGATGTTGTAAATGTTCAATTGTTTATATGTTTGGCATTTTCATGCGAACCCCTTGACAAATGAAATTTGAATTTGATTTTGTCTTGCACACACAAAATGGTTGTCCTACCGAAAAACCTTTGATTCCGTGTGATGTCAATATTTTCTGTACTTTAGGTCAATGACCTCCCTTTTCTCTTGTTGCTAACTCTGAAACGTCCATTTTATTTTGAACTGTACTAACAATAGATAAAAAATAATATTGAATCTATCACAGAGCTTGGAAATTTGTATTCTTCTTTGATGCAGAGGGTGACATCACTGATGACATCACATGTCTGGCTCCCTCTTTTTTCCTTTACTGACATATGTAGGCCAGTAACAGTCAGGAACTAAAAAATCACTTATTTTGTTGCTGCTTTTGATGGCACAAATGTACTACACATTATAAAGTTCTGGTTGCAGCACAGTGAGGGAAAATACCCTGTACTGACCGCTGTCACCGGGGAAAGTTTCTCTGATGGCACCAATGACACAGGTGGGTATTACTCGTCGAATGCAGTGTCCAAGTCTCCCATGAAGCCACCATGTAAACGACCGATAGGCCACCAGCCTGTACCACCTGTGAAAGAGAAGGATACAAACTGTTTTTAAATTAACAAAATAAGTGTATCAAATCGTAGTTGACAATGACAAATCTAGTATCCAATGGCATTTTTGCCAGTACACATGTTACTTAGACACTATACAATATTGAACGACTATGCATTTGATTACATTTGGGACACAAAGAAATATTGTTTCATGGCCGTACATGAAATAAACATAAGGAGACCACTATGATTTCCCCAAATTCAGAGTGATGTATAGAATTGCAAGACTACATTCGTTTGGCATTGATAGATCAAAGTTACGACAATATAGGAGTCAACCATGAAATGGTAGTGGGCTAAGTGACATCACAACTAGAGTACACTTACTCGTTACTTGGATTGCGAGGGCGAACTGTTGCTCGAAGTTCATGCATAAGCACCATCATAAGCACTTCCACATGAGGGAATGCAAGATGTACAGCCACTCCACAGCGATCTGCATGCACCTCCGAACAATTCATCCACAAATCTCCCAAAATCCAGACAATCTGCTTTCTGAAACACACAGCCATAGCTATATGCTCTCCTCTCAGGAAAACGACTTTCTGACAAAGTATCTGCTCACAAATCACACGCAGTAAACCCTATTGACTAATCCCTTGCTCTGCTAAGTCTCATTTGCATGCCTCACAGCCTCAATATCCCCATATGTAATACGTGTGTCCGCGGACAAATCATAAAATCTGAGCATGGGGAATTCAAATTTAAATAGTGTGCCCCACTTCCCCTTTTGAGGTTCCCGTACATCTAACTCCATCATCACAATTCAGCACTTTAGATGTACTGTTGATCACTCTGAGTACAATTACAATAGGGCTGTGACTGCAAAGTACCTACAGCAACTACTAGTAAACTCTCCAAAATTTCTACTTGCAGATTCATGCACGAACACAAACTACAGGTATGAATATTTTCCGCACAGTACATGTGCGGTACAGCGGTACATCTCTTGTATAAATGCATATAAACAGAATAACTGCCATTTACCCTGTATAACCTGTAAAACAAGCTTACTGTCATTTCTCCCATATGCTACGATGAAGTGTCAGTTGCAAAGTTGTCTGCTCTACACATTTTTTTCCGCATATTATTAACTGCAATGTACAAACTGTTATTTTCTTCATTCGTTCTATCATTTGTGTAGCCTCTGTCACCTATTTATCCACATTTCAACCATAATAGCATTTAATGCATTATAGTGCATACGATGTACATACAATTTCCTTTCTATACATTCTGCGTATTTAACATACATTCTATCATTTCCACTTCCTTTACAAATGTTTATAATAGTAATCAGACACAACACACACAGCTATCTAACAAAGTGTCATTTCATGTTAAAAGATGGCAGAAATAACAATATAATTATGGAAAAAGGCTTTCTAGTGTATTATAAAATGACACGCAGCCAGGATGAGTACATGCATCTTTATTTATGCACACAGATAGCCAATATCATTTGAAAGACTCCCAGCTGAAACAACACCACTGCCTCTACAAATGTTCTTCCGATCTAGACAGCTCTCTCATTCCAGCTGGTTGCCCATTCCATTCTAGAATTTACAACAGCATTCAACTATGCACAGGTGCAGTCATGTCTATGACATCATCTACAACTATGTACAGTGTTGTAAAGCAAGGCATACAACATTTCCCCCCTTCCCTTCAGTCTGCAACACAAGCACCAGTTCCTTCCTTGCAACCCTTACTTTATTTCAGACTCTCCCATCTCCAAGCACCACAGAATCACCCAGTACTTTGGTAATGACCTACTGAGTAATAAGCTGCTGACCCCATCAAATCATTCTGCTTTATTTCCCACACCTTCACAAATGCATACATTGCATACTTTTCTGTATAGTTACTGCCATTTACCCTTTAATAATAGCAAACAAAACATACAATTCTTTCTTCTATCTCCTAACATCCAATAACACCGCCTGTGCTCTGTGCGCTTACTATTGTACTCATTTCTAAAGCACATTAAACTAACAGATTCTAAATTAAATATACAGAATGCACATAGGCAAAGGAAAGTGCATGTGCATGCTATGCACAGTTATCAGAAAGCACTACTACTGCAAAAACAAAGAACTTCTTTCTTTCACAATTGCAGTGAAGCATCTGAAGAACGAAGGAGAAATCAGAAGAAACCTACTCTTTCCATACAAAAAAGTAAGTGCAATACTGCCATAATGTTCTAACTGTTACTCAAACACTGTAGAATTCTAGTATTCTAGAACAAACAATTGTATTAACCCTGCAACATTAGATTCAGTATTAGTGCTTCCCGTCACCAGCTCCATACTTTGTATTGAATCTGAACACCAGTATAGTAACACACAAATACAAGAATATGTCATGATGCCTACCCCCGGGCATCCGGACCAGGCCCATCAGTCCCGGGAGCAGGCATCCAGATGCTTAGAAAAAGCCCAACAGCCCCGGCTAGGGGCTATCTGGGTACAGTCCTGGCACCGTAGGCACCAGGCTCATAGAAGGGCTCATATGCTTACACTTACCTCATGCAGACCATTCTGCTAAGAATCCAAGCCAACGTGAAGCCTGAAGGGGACTACTTTACTTCAGGGACTATTTTCTTACTCGGGTGTGGTTTTAGGGGAACTTCTTACCTGGGACTACTTTGAAGGCTATTTAAACCAAGCCCGAAGAGCAGCACACGCTTCGCGTTATTATGCATCCTGCAGCGTAACGCTCACCGTGCCTGCAAGTCAGCATCCAGCCTTCTGCCACGCCCGCCTCGAGTCTGGTGCTCCTAGAGAAAAGAGGAAGAAGGAGGAAAGGTTAGAACAAGAACATTACTTCTATTCCTCACCTGATTCCGGATCCATCGCGCCTTCGAACAAGGAAAGAGACGTTAATTTGATACGTGTCGCATCGCCCGCTGTAGTGCCGTGCTATACTCACCAGCCTTCGCAGCACCTCCACGATCCGCTGCAGTCTCCATCACATCTTCGCCGAACTCTGGCACCTAAGGGGGACAAAAGAACAACAAGGTGAGCCGAGAGAATAAACAAAGGCAATCTCTGTTACCACCATAGACTTACCTGATTTTACCACCGGAGGCATTATTCATCTCCACGGCCCGGCGCAGCCTCCATCTCATCTTCACCGAACTCCAGCACCTAAGGGGAACAAAAGAACAGCAAGGTGAACTGAGAGAATAAACAAAGGCAATCTCTTTTACCACCATAGACTTACCTGATTTGACCGCCGGAGGCATTATTCATCAAGACGTCATAATTTCTCACGCCGCACCTGTAATAAGAGGGAAAGCAACAGATTAAACACAGGTATCATTTACCGGACAGTGTTGGGTAATACAGACTCTTACCTGAACACTACCAGCTGCCACAAGGCAAACTTCTCTTGGGTCAAGCTGCAAGACAAAAGGAATCGGACAAGAGTGAATATCAGACATTTTGAACTCTTATGAACTATATACTTACGGTTCCTCGCCAGGGACCTCAGAGTCAATATTGGTCTGGAACTCTCCCAATTCCTTCGGACCAGTGAAGGAACTGGTTATCTACGCGCCCCTGCATTCCACGCAGGATGGAGAGCTCATCTTTTAAAAACATAAAGGTGAGACTATGAAAGGAGATATCTGAGGTGATTAGAGGGAAGAACAGTGGGGTGTTATCACTCAAATCCACGGGTGGCAAATTCCCTTTCTCTACTTTCAGGAAAATACTTCTACGGGTCAAGCAGACGAAATTAGGAGGGCCAGTCCAGTCTGTCATCTCTGCACTACGCATCACGTTGGTGGAGACCGCAGCTGTCCAGTTTCGATCAAGGCCCCTGTGGGAGCCAGGTGAGCGTAACAGATCGCGAAGCCTCCCTACAAATTCCCATCCGGGCGTTATGGAAACCTCAGAAACTGACCAACTGGCCCAATTATTAGGGGAACTTAGGGCTGAAGTACATTCCGCCCGCAAAGAAACTAATGCTCTCAGGAGAGAACTGATTGTATCAAAGGAGCGCACTGATGATCTTGCTAGGCAACTGCTGCAAAACCAAGCTGGGTAAACACCCCTACCTGGACTCGGGGGGAATCCAACTCCTGTTTCATCGAGCAATCCTGTGCAAGTGGTTACCAGGGGCTATTCCTTTAGCTCCACCTGAAAGCTTCGCTTGGGACCCAAAAAGGTTTGCCCTGTTTATGAACCAATGCCGCTTGCACTTTTTATGCCGACCTGGAGCTTTTCCAAATGACCAAGCCAAAGTAGCCTTTGTATTATCATATCTGAGTGGCAGTGCAGCTGATTGGTCAATTCCACTAGTCAACCAGGATGACCCTCTTCTTCAGGATTTTCAGGGTTTTCAAATGAGCATGGAAAGACTATTCGCCCGACATTCACAGGGACAGCCCCTGGATAACGAACTTTTGTCCCTGCGACAGGGTAACCGGGATCTGCTAACCTATATCGCTACCTTCAATAGGTTGGTGGTGGAAATCGGATGGCCCGAGGTAAAACGAATTACATTATTCCATCGTGGGCTGCGAGGAGAACTCAAAGATGTTTTGGCTCAAGTTATGAACCCACCTCAGGATTGCGCTGAATATATAGACTTAGTGGTCCAGATAGATCACCGACTTCAGAATCGAAAGGCTGATCTAGCTAGGTTCGAGAATCGAGTGTTGGTTAAACCCAACGTTACCCCCAAAGGAACAGATGCACCAGAACCCATGCAGATCGGGGGAGTTAAAGGACCTTTAACTCAGAAGGAAAGAGAAAAGAGATGGCAATTACACTTGTGTCTGTACTGTGGAACCTCGGGACGTTTTCTACGGGATTGCCTGGTAAAACCACCCAAAAAGGTGGTAGGAGTTGCGGACAAAAGCCATACAGAGTCTGTTTTGGGAAACGACCACGCCCGACAAGCGTAGAGGTCCGCTTGCCGAGCTTAAAGAAGGACACTCAGACCTCGCACCTAATCATATCAATGGTCCTTATTGATCCAAGGCAGCCCTCACGTATGCACGCAGTAAGAGCGTACATTGATAGTGGGGCCGTAGGAAACTACATGGACTACGAACTGGCTTCAAGGATGAACCTATCTCTTTGCAAAAGGGCCACTACAGATGTCATCACTACCATCGATGGAACTGAAATTGCCTCTGGGCCAGTAACTCATTCCACTACAGAGATGACACGGTTAGGTCAAGATGGGCATCGAGAAAGCTTTGTGTTTGACCTAATCAAGGCTCCGCAATTCCAAATAATTCTGGGAATGCCATGGTTGGAAACACATAATCCTTGTATCAATTGGCAAGAGAAGAGAATGACCTTCCCAGATTGTGCACACACCTGTTACCCGGAAAAAACCTTGAACAAAGGCCTGGCCACAGTCACTAATCCAATTGTGCAGTTACCTCAGGAATATCAAGAATTTCGGGGTGTTTTTTCAGAAAGAACAGGCAAACACCTTACCACCTCACAGATCATACTATTGTCAAATCGATCTCGTACCCGGTGCACAACCCCCATGCAGCAGGATCTACGCCCTTAAGGAGCCCGAAAACCTTCACCTACGACAATACTTGGACCAATACCTTGCTAATGGCTTCATTCGCCCATCCAAGTCTCCTCCATCCTCAGCTCTGTTCTTCGTGCCTAAAAAGGAAGGTGACCTTAGAACGTGTACAGATTACTGCGCATTAAACCAAATTACGGGAAAAAAACGATACACATTGCCTCTGATCCCCGAATTACTGGACCAAGTTAAGGATGCTTGTATCTACACTAAGTTAGATCTCTGAGGGGCATATCATCTGGTACATGTGAAGAAAGGCGATGAATGGAAGACTGCCTTTCGCACCAAGTACAGATTATTCGAATATCAGGTGATGCCTTTCGGGTTGTGCAATGCACCTGCAGCCTTCCAGTATTTTATGAACGATGTCTTTCGTGAACTCATTGACGTCTGTGTTGTCGTATACATAGACGATATTCTAGTGTACTCCTCCTCAAAATCAGAACATGTTAAGCACGTTCGTGCAGTCCTTGAGAAATTACGCCAGCACAAGTTATATGCAAAATTGGAAAAATGTGTCTTTCACTCTACAAAAGTCGAATTTCTTGGATTTATCCTGACCCCAAAAGGAGTCGGAATGGACTCTCGAAAGGTGGACGCCATTCTCAAATGGCCATCACCCAGTTCAGTCAAAGGAGTAAAAAGCATGCTTGGCTTCGCTAATTTCTACCGAAGATTTATCCCTGAATTCTCACATATTGTACATCCCATCACAGCACTCTTGCAAAAGAACAAGCGCTTCTTGTGGACCGAAGAAGCTGAAAGAGCCTTCCAAGATCTAAAATTGAAATTCACGTCTGCACCTGTCTTAAAGCACCCACGCCCCGAGCTTCCATACGTAGATGAAACGGATGCATCCAGTTTAGCCTGTCTCAGAAGGATCCTGAAACCGGCCGACTTCATCCAGTAGCATTCTGGTCAAGAAAGTTCTTGGCACCAGAATTAAACTATGCAGTTACCGATAAAGAGTTAGTGGCCATCAAATCTGCCTTCAAGGCTTGGCCGCATTATCTTCTCGGCGCCAGGCATACCATCACTGTAATCACCGATCACAGGAATTTGCAATATTTGAAGACAGCCAAGGCCCAATCATCACATCAACTTAGGTGGGCATTATTCTTTGCAGAATTCGATTTCGTGATCACTTATCGACCAGGTTGTAAAAATGGCAAGACAGATGCCTTATCCCGAATAGGAATGGGAGAAGCATACTCGAACCCAGAACCGGTACCTATAATTTCAGAAGAAAGAATTCTTGACATAACTACTCTACAGACTCTAGAAGATATTCATTTAAAAATCAAGCAACTTTTTGATCCAGCAGCCCTACAGGACTAGGTAAAGAAAGGCCAAGATTATTCAGTCATCAATGATCTACCTTACTATATAGGTCGTCTATTCATACCACACAAGGAACTACAAGAATTGGTTATCTCCAATTATCACGATGCGCTGATTGAAGGACATTCAGGAGTCGCAAAAACTGAAGCTAAAATTAAGAGACAATTTTGGTGGCCCACCTGGCGAAAAGACGTAAAGTCATTTGTGCTATCTTGTGGGATCTGTGCCCAAAACAAAAGCCTGAAGAAAAAAACAGCTGGTCTTTTACAACCTTTGGATATTCCACCTACACCATGGCCCACTTTGTCCCTAGACTTCATTACTGATCTGCCTCCTTGTAGTGGATTTAACACCATTCTAGTTGTAGTGGATCTTGTTTCCAAGATGGCCCACTTTATTCCTTTAAAGGGATTACCTTCCGCTTTGATTTTGGCCAAGGAATTTCTTGAAAATATTGTTCGACTACATGGATTCCCTTCCGTATTGGTCTCAGACCGAGGTAGTCAATTCATTTCACAATTTTGGAAGAAATGCTGTCAATTGGCGCAAATCGACGTGAGGTTATCTACCAGTCACCATCCACAGACCGATGGTCAGACAGAGAGAACCAACCAGACTCTTGAGCAATACCTACGTTGCATGCTACACCAAACCAAAGGCAATTGGAAGTATATTTTGTGGATTTACGAATACGCATACAACAACTCTGTACATTCAGGAACCGGACTAAGCCCCTTTTATACCATATAGGGGCATCATCCTCGAACCTTAGAACTCGATTGGCCCCAACACCTAGAAATGCCCACGGTGAATCATCTGCACTCTACTATTACACAGGCCTTCAAGGAGGCAACAGAACATTTAAGACAAGCAAAAGAAAAATACAAAAAAAAAAATGCTGACCAACATAGGAGTGATGCTCCACAATACCAGATTGGGGATTAAGTTTGGCTGGCTACAAAACACATACCCCTAAAAGGAACTCGGACCTTTAACCCTAGATATTTGGGACCTTACACTATTAAGGCCATTATCAACCCGGTGGCCGTCAAATTGGAATTACCTTCTAACATGCGAATCCATCCCGTCTTTCACGTTTCACTTCTGAAACCAGTTCAACCCGGGACAAGATTAACCAAACCACCTGACCCCATCCTAATAGATGGGGAACCTGAATTTGAAGTTAAAAATATCCTGGACTCTAAGATAGTTAACTCAAGACTTTTTTATTTAATTGACTGGAAAGGTCACGGACCACAAGAAAGGTCATGGGAGCCTAGTGACCACGTTCATGCACCTCGATTGGTGAAAAAATTCCATCGGAACTTCCCAGACAAACCAGGGCCAAGGAGAAGAACGACCTTAGGAGGGGCCTTGGGGGGGAGTGCTGTCATGATGCCTACCCCCAGGCATCCGGACCATCAGTCCCAGGAGCAGGCATCCAGATGCTTAGAAAAAGCCCAACAGCCCCGGCTAGGGGCTATCTGGGTACAGTCCTGGCGCCGTAGGCAGCAGGCTCATAGAAGGGGTCAGTCCTGGCGCCATAGGCACCAGGCTCATATGCTTACACTTACCTCATGCAGACCATGCTGCTAAGAATCCAAGCCAACGTAAAGCCTGAAGGGGACTACTTTACTTCAGGGACTATTTTCTTACTCGGGTGTGGTCTTGTGGGAACTTCTTACCTGGGACTACTTTGAAGGCTATTTAAACCATGCCCGAAGAGCAGCACATGCTTCGCGTTATTCTGCATCCTGTGGCGTAACGCTCACCATGCCTGCAAGTCAGCATCCAGCCTTCTGCCACGCCCGCCTCGAGCCTGGAGCTCCTAGAGAAAAGAGGAAGAAGGAGGAAAGGTTAGAACAAGAACATTACTTCTATTCCTCACCTGATTCCGGATCCATCGCGCCTTCGAACAAGTAAAGAGACGTTAATTTGATACGCGTCGCAACGCCCACTGTAGCGCCGCGCTATACTCACCAGCCTTCGCAGCACCTCCACGATCCGCCGCAGTCTCCATTACATCTTCGCCGAACTCCGTCACCTAAGGTGGACAAAAGAACAGCAAGGTGAGCCGAGAGAATAAACAAAGGCAATCTCTGTTACCACCATAGACTTACCTGATTTTACCACCGGAGGCATTATTCATCTCCACGGCCCGGCGCAGCCTCCATCTCATCTTTGCCGAACTCCGGCACCTAAGGGGAACAAAAGAACAGCAAGGTGAACCGAGAGAATAAACGAAGGCAATCTCTTTTACCACCATAGACTTACCTGATTTGACCGCTGGAGGCATTATTCATCAAGACATCATAATTTCTCATGCTGAACCTGTAATAAGAGGGAAAGCAACAGATTAAACACAGGTATCATTTACCGGACAGTGTTGGGTAATACAGACTCTTACCTGAACGCTACCAGCTGCCAAGAGGCAATCTTCTCTTGGGTCAAGCTGCAAGACAAAAGGAATCGGACAAGAGTGAATATCAGACATTTTGAACTCTTATGAACTATATACTTACGGTTCCTCGCCAGGGACCTCAGAGTCAATATTGGTCTGGAACTCTCCCAATTCCTTCGGACCAGTGAAGCAACTGGTTATCTACGCGCCCCTGCATTCCACGCAGGATGGAGAGCTCATCTTTTAAAAACATAAGGTGAGACTATGAAAGGAGATATCTGAGGTGATTAGAGGGAAGAACAGTGGGGTGTTATCACTCAAATCCAAGGGTGGCTAATTCCCTTTCTCCACTTTCAGGAGAATACTTCTACGGGTCAAGCAGACGAAATTAGGTGGGCCAGTCCAGTCTGTCATCTCTGCACTACGCGTCACGTTGGTGGAGACCGCAGCTGTCCAGTTCCGATCAACGCCCCTGTGGGAGACAGGTGAGCATAACAGAATAGCATACCCAACTTGAGGTAGCAGCTCATTGCACAATCACACACCTCTACATACATCCTTACCATCATACTCAGACTCTCATGCACAAAGCACACATACACTGTACAAGATCCCAACCCACACTTTCTTTTGTTTTCCAACAGACCCCAAGGAATGCCTACCAAAAACCAACTCCGTAGAAAGCAACGCAAAAGTAAAAAAAAGCAAACTAAAACTCTCCAAAATAAGCATCCGCCTCTAGCAGAATTTGTACTAAAAGTTCAAACAAAACAGCTAATACAGTCGTTAAGCGAAACAAAACAAGCTTCCAGTACAGAAACTTTGCCTCCTCTTTCAAAATGTAAAAGGAAACAGAAAGTGATTAACAAAACTGCACTACCACTAGTGCTAACACTGCACCTATAAATCTAGATGTAGCGGCAAGTAAGCACACCAAAAGAATTATTTTACAAAAAATGTTCCGCCACAGAGTCCTTCAGAACCTTATAAAAACAGGAGAGAAATCACACACAACCCTTAAAATCTACCTTAGAAAAATAATCCTACAAGTTCTCATAGTGCCATCCTTCTCAAAAGAAAATTATTTATTTTAGTTTTAAACAGAATGAAACCACTAAAAAAAGTACTAAACTACAAAAATACTTCTCAATAAACGGAATATCAACAAAGATAGCTTCACAAAAATCTGTGGAGGTGAATGGAGTCACACCACGAGCGCAGAACTATATTTCAATGAAGAAGCATACAAAGAAAAGCAAATAAACCCAATTGCCATACATAGCAGTGGACGAGGGATTGAAAAACTTAATAATACCATTATGGAACAAGAAACGCTGCTCACAAAAATATCCCCATAAAACTCAGTATCAACTGTCCATTCCACTGAACCAATACGTCCAGTCTACACATGGCCATGCACATCAATGTGTAACATTCCCAAAAAATCTTTCAAATCTTTACGCCAGTTCCTAAATCAGTACGTGAAAGGCAAAGACAAATTCTAAATGAAACTACTACAAAATATGGACTCCTGTCAAGTGCGCAAATACACAGGACTACAAGGACATTCATTAGCCTGCATTTCTGGACCAATTTGCAAAAGCACCTTCCATCAAATCAAAATGATATCAACACATCATTCAGCCATAAGAAATCAGGTCCATAAACTATACTATGCCAAAAGTCCTGCTTTAGCTCTAGCCAATTTAAATAACAATCTTCTACATGGTACAACCAAACAACTACTCGAAGAAATAGAGCATATCCAGAGGAAATATTTTGGAACTAAAAGCCACTTACAAAATGCAATAGATTTACAACACGCTAGAAACAACTGTACAAATGGCAACCTTCTGTTACACACATACAAAAAAGAAATGCTAAAGTTTAAAAGTACATCTGCTGAAGTACCAAATCATTTGTATTTGTGTTGCCACAGGACTTTTTATAAAAATAGCACAAAAACTGTAGACATAACGTACAAAATAGAAGACAATGAAGATTCCAAATGGTTCTAATTATCTCTCTATCTTATAGCAGAAAACAAATATGAGATTACTGACCCCTCAACACTTTGCAGTTACTGCACTGCAAAACAACCAAACACCTTCACATGCTATCACAAATAACTTGGTATTATTCCCATTACCAAAACCCCTGCAACAACTCAACTTATATTAGAGCATCATAATTCAAACAGTGCACCCATTTCAAGCAATAATACGCCTTCAACCAAAAACAGCAAAACTATCTCCCTCTGAATTAGTGAAAGGCAATCGTAGCAAAGTAGTTTATTTGCCATTAGATCTCAAAGAAAATGTACACACTCTGGGAGTGCAACGTCCAATAGATCAATCTTTAGTTATCTTAATAAATGGCATACCTACAAAAGACACAAAAATTGGCAACAACTCGTGGACTTACATAAAGTTAAACAAGCCCTGCCATATCTAAAAGACAACAATGAATACTACAAATTAATATTGAAGATAACCAGAGGGAAACCACTGAAATAATTCAAGAGTCATCAGAAACTGGTCAATTTCAACTTCTAGATCCTGCTACAGAATCCAATATTTTAGACATGTATACAATTCATCTGTAAAGGAGGTTCCAGACATGACCTGCACCTCTGCCTCTCATTTCGAGCTACCAGGAAGGTACTCACCAAGGTATGTGACGTATGAAGAGCAAATGAACCAGCAGAGAGTTGCACTGGGACTCTGCCCAGTGTACATTAGAAGATCTGTACTTGTTGAAGCTCCCATAACCAGACAACCCTGGGCAACACGGTACCCTATCAGACAGCCATATCAGCCCATGATAGGAAATGAGGAGAACCTACATACAGCCCACGAAGAAACCCTAAGAGGCTTAATGGAGGGCCAATGGAAATTACCATGGCTCGACCCAGCTCGTGAGTAAGCAGAGTCAACTATTGAAAATGAGACGTCAGAACAAGCTGTTATACAACTCGATATAATGAGCACAGGAAGGAGACGATACTGACAACAAGGAAACGTGTTACTAGACATGATGAGAATGACCGTCCTATCAAACGTGTGTAAATAGGCGTGGAATGCAAGATGCTAAGAAACCGATACTGCTTGCAAATGCTTAGTAGAAAATAGAGCGGCAAGCGCCAACCATATAAGTACCTCAATAAGGCACATTATACAAGTGCAACTCCATTTTATAAAGCAGAAATGGGCCTAGGCTGCCAGAGGCCTGACAGGCCAAGTTTTGCAACTCAGCCTCAACAGAGAGGAAGAGCGGAATCGAAACTCAACAGAGAACGGCTCATGCCTGGGAAATCGAGGTCACCCAGAGAAGGGGAGGAGAGCGTCGGCTCGCAAGAACCAAACTTCGGAGCCTACCAGCTCGCCCGTGAAGGTCAAGATAAGAGAGGCCCATGAAGGTGGCAGGGCCAAAGCAGAATTAAATACAACAAAAGCTGGAAGCTGAAGCAAATTCATGGTGAACAGACACGTGACCAGCCAGGCGCTGAGAGATACCATCGCCTGGTGTCATCCAGAACCCAGGATGCCATATTTTTTCCCAATAAGAGGCTACATGTTCCGAGACCAAACTCAGCCAACTAATTGACACATAGCCCTAAAATACTGATTGATGGAAGGGAGGCAGGGTGAAACTTGGTACATCAGGCCCTTGGGTGTCCATTCTGCATGCTGCTAATTAAAATGGGGATTTATGTCTAGGGGTGTAACCTGCCCAATCACAATGGACCAAGTTATCTGGAGTCCTATAGATAGTAGAACCTATGAGACGTCATACTCATAGTGACGTCAATTATCTGTGATGTAGTGGGATGGGCGCCCACCCGATAAGAGTTCTCCAATCCAAATATCCTATTATCCTATACAAATATAGCACCTATACTTAAGTTACCTTTCTTAACCAATTAGATTGCATGACGAGTTTTGTAGAGTTAGACGTCAATGATGACAAGTATTGCCTATAAGAATTGTTGTTCAACTGAAGTTCGAGGAAGTCGGAGCGAGACAGGTGATCGCACCACAGCTGATTCCCATTTGTTTGGCTGTTTGATGTATGTATCATTAAATGGACTTCCCTTTGCCAAACTACTGAGTCCTCGTTATTGAGTCGTGTCCGAGTAAGTGAATACTGCACTCCCTGTCCTCACATGGTGCAGCTATCTTGTCTTACAAGTTCTAGAGGGTGAGTGCTGACCAATGGGCCCGTCAGCGAATTCCTCTCCTCCAGAACACTTGGTAGCTTGAGGATGGTTCCGGCCATCGATTATAGATTATCGATTGATATAGTGTAAGACACCCTTAGACCGAAGGCACAAAGTAACTCTGGGCCTTCGGTAAGATCACAAGTCCTTTCACCATTCCGGCTGAGTAGACTGAGAAGCTTCCCGTGGACAAGGATAGAGTAAAATTTCAAAAAATCTGCAGTGGGTCTGAAGGAACCCGCCTTTCCAAGCATAACCCTTCTCATTCACACGGGCAGCGGATCGGACGAAAACCTTAAAAGCAGGAAGAGGAAGGGGCGGTGATCCCGAAGTTCCAGAGAGGAACCAATGCGATCGGTGAGTAAAGCAATAAAACTCGTTACTTTGGCAAATGTTGTATCGGCATTAGAGCCAGTAAGGGAAAGGTAACGGAGGGTGGCGGAGAAAAAATAAAGTAGTTAGAAGTAGAAGAAGACTGTATATATATATATATATATATATATATATATATATATAAGGGGTTAGTGACTGGGGGCAGCCGAGAGAAAATGTAAAGATTACCGGGGGGGCACCCGTAAGAAAACGTAAGGATACCGGGAGGACACCCGAGAGAAAAAGTAAGAGGATTCGCCTTGTTCCTGCACTTTAAAGAGTGGTCAGAAGGAACGTGAACCGAGAGCCCACAGTGGGGGGACAATTTAGACTACGATGACGTTTAAAGACGTCATTATGGGGGTTTGTTCAAATCCCATGACGGGGTATTATTTAGAAGGCATGTATACGTTTGACCGGCTGGTGTCTGTCTAGTCTGTCAAACGTCTGTCATATGTGTTCTGTTGTATGTCAAATGTAAAATAATTCTATTGACGATTGTTTGAAATGCATTGTGCTTTATGCGATTCTGTAACTAAGAGGGAATCACCATTGAATTGATGAGTTTTGAGTAAATTGCTGGTATAAAATTTTGCGGGAAAAAGATTGTATTGCAGCTTGTGTATTTGGTGCTCGCTCATACTATTGAAAAAGTGAAAGAACTGTATAATTTTTGTTGGTGACGAAAATTAAGAATGGAGGAAGTTATCCCGCTTGCACATTTATGCAAGCACCTGCCCAAACATGCAACAAAGCTGAAGAAATATAGCCAGGAGTGGGTTAAGGGCACCGCAAATAAGATGTTTATGCCGTGGCCCCAGAACGGGTCACTCTCTAAGGCTGTTTTACAGCGCATGACCACCTTCCTACATGCCACTTATACCGGAAAAAAGCTAAAGAAACGTCTTTCTGTGCTGGAACTGTGGAAAATGTTTGAAGAAACGAAGGTGGAAGAACCACCCGCAGATTGGATATTAAATGTATGTACAGAGGGGGGTGAGACGCCTACCGCGCCACCTGCCCCACCTGAACCAGTGATCGAAGGGAGTAAGTCAGAGGGTCTTTACCTGCTAAGAGAACTTAAGGCAGCCACGGGGTACAGCAACCCGGCATATGAATCGCCTACATGCAGTAGTGACGACATCAAAGAAAAAGAGCAGGAAAGTAGTCTTGCCTCTGTAGTCCCGAGGGACAAGGAGAGACACAGAGATGAAGGAAAGGATCAGGCACAGAGTAGTGCATCTCTCTCTCTCTCGAGAGAGAGAGAGAGAGGGAAAGAAGCAGAAAGGAAGTAGTGAGTTAGCATTCACAAAAGACGAGTGGATGGGAGGTCAGATATTGCTAAAACTTGATGGTAAAGGAAGTGATGACATAAGACCGAGGGAATGGTTTGATGAGGTGCAGAGAAAGGAAAAGGGGAAAGAGAAGGAAATAGGAGATGAGAGGGTAAGAAAGAAGGATAGGTTAAGGCGAGAACAACTGTATCGCGAAGAGCAAGGAATACCGCTCAATCGCACACAATACACAGCCTATGAGAAGTACAGGCAGAACATGCTACAGCTAGAGGAAGAAAGAAGAGTGCAAGAAAGGAAAGTGAAGAAGTGAGAAGATGAGGAAAGTAGAAGGGCAAAAGAACGTAGAAATGAACGGATGAGGGAAGTAGATAAGGCTAGAGAAGAAGCAAAGAAGCGAAAGGAAATAGATTAGGAATCAGAACGTAAGTGCAGACAGAGGGCAGGAGATCTAGAATATTTGCAAGGGGAAGTTAAAAGACCCAATCCTGTTGTAGAATGGGAAGACATAGAAGAATTATTTCCTGCAAGCGATGCTGTACCAGGTACAAGCGGGACAAATATTGAAGATGACTTCGACACCAGAAGCATCGGGGAAACGATTGATAAAATTTATGATGAGATTGGGCTGGAACTAATTACCCAAGGGGGAAGGGAGGATGAGCGCTTAGAGAGCACTCAGCTATATGACACTGAGGATGTCACCCGAAGTAGTGGGAGCAGGGGACTGTCCCTTGACAGGCTAGAGATTGGGCAGAACGAAGAAGATGAAAGAAGTTGTGTAAACTGGGAGTATTCAGGATCTGACTCTGGTGGGGAAATGGAGGAAGTAGCACATAAGGAAGGGAAAAACGGCTCCCAGGGGACCGAGAGGTTCGATGGACAGATGTTAGTGGGTCCACAAGTGGGACACCGAAGTCCGCTGGACAGTACGGCCGACATGAAGAAACACCCCACAGTCAGAGGAGGGCGTCGGCGCCTGCCTATGCAGATAGATTAAGGGCATTGCCAGGAAGACGGCAAGGCGGGAACGCAACCCTGGCGATAGACCAGAGAACTATGGAGAAAGAGAAGGAGGACTGTGCATTCCAATTCCCGTTTCTAGAAAAGGGGGAGCAAGACCACAATATATTCCATGTCCACACATGAACCAAGAGAACCTTTAAAAGAAGCTTCCAGTGCTGACACCGGGAGCCGGAAAGTGGATACATGAGTTAGAGAAAATGACGGGGGTGTCACCCTAGCCATAGGGGACATTAAGGGCCTCCTAATCACCATACTTGGTGAAAGAGCCTATCCTTCTTTCTTATATCCAGACACTTCTGATATGGGAGCTATAATGACACGAAAAATGAAGGAATCTGAGGATCCGTTCATTTATATCCAAAATTTTCAAGACGTGTGGGTACTCGAAACGCATGAGTCTTGGACGAAATCTATACCTGTATTCTACCATATATAATGCCAAGGGTTACCAGAACTGGTGCAAAAACAGCTCAAGAAATTAGTAGGAAGGAATAGAAGCTAAACCATGGGCTGAAATACAATTGACAATTGACAATTGCGCACTATTGTAGATTGCTACATGAAAAAAATCGCAAAAAGGAGGCAACTCGTAAGGGAGAGGAGGCAAAGCTGGTGCAAAATAAGCTCTCAAAGTATGCTCTCGAGGGAGCCATGCTCACCAGCCCAGCCGAACCAAGCGCACAGCAAGCGACTAACCCACCGCAAAATAATCAGGGTAACACCGGAATTTACCTGAGGGGAAGGGGTTTTGAAGGTAGAGGATGGCAGAACAATCAGGGAGGGTTTCGAGGTAACCACAGAGGTTTTCAGAATGTTCAAGGTGGCTTTCAGAATGCACGAATGGGCGGTCCAGCTATGCCGGATGGACAAATGGCCTGACCGCCGCCAGAGTGTTGGCTGTGTGGAGTGACAGGACACGTGGAGCGCATGTGCAGAAGCCAAGGCATGTGGCAAAACAGCCAATGGATGGGGACAGGCATGGTGAATCAACCTGCTGCCCCGCAGCAGGGCGGTGCACAAAATTACGCAGTACAGGCGCAGGTGTCAGGTGCACAGCAAACGGTTCAGCCACCAAACATGGGGAATCTGCCCCAGGGACAACCCCAGCAGGCACCGCCACAGATAGCTCAGGGCAATAATCCCAGAGGGGGAATTAACCCTGGAAATGGGGGAAACCCACAAGTGTACAGTGGACCAAACTTATATATAAAAAAGGGCAGCTCACAGGAGACTCGGATGTGTTCTATCCTATCAGTGACACCAGACCCTAACAGGGAACCAAGGGTGAATGTCACCATAGGGGGGAAAGAATATTCCTTCTTAGTTGACACGGTGCAACGCGCTCGTGCATACGTGAGGGGAGGTTTTCTCTGTCCAGCGAGGCCATAGATACCCAGAGTTTCACTGGAGCTCATAGCAGAGTTCCCTTTACAGACGCACTCCCAGTCTCAGTGGGAGAGCGTGAAATGAATGTACCTCTATTATATTCACACCAGACCCCAGTAAATATTCTGACTAAATTAAACATGACCATCTCGTTTACCGAGAATGGTATAGTGTGCTCCACCCCAGGAATGCATTATTCAAACGTGTGCGAAATGATCAGAGCATACTCAGGACATGTAGAAATTAGGGCTACACCGTTAGAACCAGACGTTTTCGCATATGGCGTGCAGGTGCTCATGGCGGGATTGCCAGGCCTCGCAGACAAAACTATGAGAACCCCTGATGAGTTTCTATTCAGACCAAGAATACCCATGCACGAAGAGGAGGGACAAGTATTTCCCTTAATGGTACAATCTGCCGGAGTGCGAGGAAAAGTGATATTGGTCGAAGGGTATGATGATGAAGGCAGACAATGGTGTGCGATTATTGCCATTGAAGAAGGGTATCGAGTGACTGACGTCACCGATGACGATCTGTTCGAAGAACACCCTGACCTAGAAGAGACAAGGGTGGAAGTGAGTCTCATATTTTGGGTCAAAATGATCAAACGGGAGGTGCCACAGAGAATGATGTTGGCACTGATACGCCCAGAGTACTTTGATGACCACATGGCCCAAGTGCCTGCTACAGTAAGGACTACAGGGCCTTATGACGTAGGTCTCCTAAAGGGGGCAGGTGAAGTGAAGATTAAGCTGAAACCAGGAGCGATTTTGCCATGAGCACGACAATATCCCATGTCCAGAGAAGCGGAAGAAGGGATCGCAAAGACAATTTCCGTCATGATGGAACATGGCATCTTAGTGCCGTCAGAATCACCTTGCAACACAGTGATTTATCCTGTCAAGAAATCAAAGGGAGGGTCTTGGCGTTTAATCCAAGATTTACGAGCATTAAATGACATAGTTGAAGCCGAGTTTCCTCTAGTCCCTAATCCATCCACAATATTATGCAATATATCAACTGAAGCAAAATATTTCACGGTGATCGATTTGAAAAATGCATTTTTCTCGATTCCATTGCACCGTGACTCACAAGATCTGACGTCATTTACGTTCAGACAGTTGCGTCTGAAAAGCACGAGGTTGCCACAGGGGTACTGAGAGTCCCCATCAATCTTTAACAGAGTCCTGCAAATGGACCTAAGCAACATTGCGGTGGACAGTGTTGTTTTGCAGTATGTAGATGACATTCTGATCTGCAGCACCACTGAAGAGCAATGCAGGCACGACTTTGTGCAGCTATTGTCTATACTGGCTGAGAAGGGATACAAGGTTGATAAGGAGAAGTTGCAGTACCGTCAGCCAGAAGTGTTATACATAGGCCAACTGATCTCTCATGAAGGGAAAAAGGTAACCCCAGAAAGGGCTGGAGCCATCATGAACACGGCCAAGCCACGCACAATAAAACAGATGCAAAGCTTTTTAGGCCTGTGCAATTACGTCAGAGCATGGGTCTTTGACTACAGCTCATACACCAAGCCCTTGCTTCAGGCCCTAAAAAAGGCCCAGGCTACAAGGGAAGATATCGAATGGACTGAGGCAATGGAAAAGGGGTTTACAGAACTCAAGGAGGCAATTTGTAAGGCCCCAGTCCTTGGGATACCTAATTATGCGGAGGAGTTCTACCTGTTATCACATACTGATGGTAATTTTATGACGGCAGTGCTTGCGCGGCGAACCTCGCTGGGGTACAAGCCCCTAGCATATTACAGCGGGAATCTGGACCCAGTCATGAAGGGCCACTTCCCATGCAAACAAAACCTAGCTGCTGCCGCATTCGCTATCGAAAAAGCATCATCCATTGTGATGGGATGCTCCATGACAATGTATGTTGAGCACTCACTGTTAGTCATACTAGAAAAGCCAAAGGGCACACTGACATCTCAAAGAGCATCGGCCTATGAGGTGATTATCTCTAATCCATCGATCAAAATAGTGCGATGTAAAACTGTGAATCCGGCTACGTTCATAGCTGAGCCAGTCTCGGAGGGAGAACCTGTTCACGACTGTGCGAACTATGAGGAATTTTATGATGAGATCCCCAGGGTAAAAGAAAATGCCCTGGCAGGTGGAGAGATCGTCTTTATTGATGGGTCTTCGAGAATCGACCAAGAAAACGGACAAAGGTATACAGGCATTGCAGTGGTAAAGCACCTAACGAATGGAGAGTTTTAAGTACTCATTAGTGCACGAATAGCATCTCATTATTCGGCACAGGCTACAGAACTATTGGCATTGATACTCGCCATTGAGAATCATGCAGACCAGGAAGTAACTGCGTACAGTGACTCCACCTATGTGAAGTCCACAGTGCACGCAGGCTTAGCGTGTTGGAAAAGGAGGGGCTACCTCCGAGCAGACGGCACACCAGTGCAACATGCAGCCTTATTGGACCGGCTGATAAACGCACTACAGCTCCCAGTGGGCATAGTGGTCGTGAAATGCACCGCTCATACCAAGGGGACGGATTTCTTGTTACGCGGAAATCATGAAGCGGACACGGAAGCCAAGCGTATGGCATTCAAAATTGAAGCAATCATGGACGTGGAGGTGGCACGTACCCATGAGCGAATGATGGTAGCGCGAGCCACACCGGAAGCCTATAGCAATACGGGGCAGACTCAGCTAATGGAGCTCCAGGGGGGAGGCACCATAGGAGGAGAAGAATTTATGGAAGCATCGAGGGTGTTCTTTAAACCGCTCTGACGGGCTGTGGAGGCAAGACAGCACTGGTAAACCAGTAATGCCTCTCGCCCTCCTAAAGGTAGCATTAGAACAACCACACTACCTCATCCACATGACACAAGAAAATCTTGATGCAACGCTCTCAGAAGACTGGTAAACACCGAATTTAGCGGAGCATGTTGCACTTTTCATGGTGAAATGCATTATCTGCCAGCAATTCACAGCTGGGCACACATTAAAAGTAGTGAGAGGAATCATTCCAATACCAAATGGACCATTCCAGCACTTACATATCGACTACGTCGACATGATTCAAGTGTGCAATGGGTACAGGTATTTCATTTTGGTGGTGTGTCCATTCTCTAGATGGATAGAAGCAGGTCCCTGTACACACCCAGACGCTTCCTGTGCTGCTAAATTCCTGGTGAGGGAATTGTTCCCTAGATGGGGGGTGTGCGAGGTAATGAGATCAGATAATGGGGCACACTTTGTAAATTTAGTGTTCAAACAGATTAGTTCATTGCTTGGTATAAAGCACAAGTTCTCGTCAGCGTATCATCCACAGGGGAATGGGATATGTGAACGGATCAACGGCTTGCTTAAGGAGAGGATAGCCAAGTCGAAGCTCACATTAAAGAAGGGATGGCTGCACTGCCTACCACTGGCATTGTATGCACTTCGGAACAAACCAGGCTCCGACCATCACCTTACGCTGCACGAGATAGTTACAGGCAGAAGGATGAGGACCCCTCTCACCCCCAGAGATAGAGCTAGTTGTGATGCCCAGCCGACTATTGAGGTTCTGGGAACAGAGATGCAAAAGTACTTGAACTGTTTGACATCCAGTGCCTCTGTCATTTCAGACCAACTGCAACGGCGGCGAAAAGGGGGTGGCGCAGCACAAAACACAACAGGAAGTGCTGAAGCAGACACTGAGCAAGGTGTACATGCACCCCTAATCTTCCCTGGTGACAGTGTTTTGGTGAAGAACTTTACCAGGAAAAGGTTGGACGAGCCAAGATTTAATGGCCCTTTCATTGTAGAGGACTGCACCCCCTCCGCCGTCAAGCTCCAGGGCAGAAGGGCATGGATCTTCATAAATTACATTAAACCCTACATAGGAGAAAGCCCTTCAGCTACATCTAACTGCAAAGAAACTACAGACAACGGGGAAGAACCTCAGCACGTGCAGACAAGATCCATGATGAGGAAGAAGGACGCATGAGCAGGGAAAATCAAGACAAAGAACCCGGATGCAAGTTGTAACATAAAACTGGACAGGTTCCCCAAGCACAGGGGTTAAGAACATAACAAACACTCTGTACATCCCAGTTGCAGGGTAAAGAGAAGCACATCCAAAGCCACAACAACATTGATAAAATTAACTTTTGAAAGCACGACATGCCCAAGTAGTACTGAGAATAAAAACTCTGATAGACTACAAATAAGACATTTATGAGATTCAAACGATATCCTGAAGCATCCAATATAAAGACTCTGTTCACAGAACTTATGGTAATCCCCAGTAGAAATATTACAAAAGATGTGCTTTCCTGTTTCCGGCTAGTATTAGAGACATATCCATCACGTGTAGGGAGAGAAACATTGCATCCCAGATTTCATTCAAGATCCAGCTAACAGGAAGATAATACAGCAACTACTGACTGTCCTTGCAGAGGCTTTTGCCAAAGTGCCAGAATACTGGGAATAAGGACAAAGGCTCCCACCTCAAGTGATCATCGATGAACTGACATACACCCTATTTTTCCGAATCATAGAGGAGTGCCCAGGACTTGTGGGGAGAACCACAGATACCCTAACCTTCATCAGAGATCCAAGAAACAACGAATTCCTAAACCAAGTGTCGTACAAATTAAACTACGTGGTCGCGATCCACGCAGCAGGAAAGTGTAAAAACTGTTCACGTCATAAGAAAGGCCTGTGATCTAGAGACCAGAAGATCAGAGCGAATCTCGTTAACACCAGAAGACAGCAGATATGCATACCTAGTCTTCTTCCACCTCATTAAGAACTTTCCAGAATTAGTGGGCAGACCAAACAATGTTGACATACCCGCATTCCTCAGAGACCCAGCAAACAACATGCAACTAAACCAGCTCCTGAGAGCGATCATAGCGCAACTGAGAAGTATTTATGGTCATCCACTGCTGATGAGAGCCTTAGAAGGAGGAGATCCACAATAGGACTGTCCGCAGAGGACAGATCGAGAAGAGCAGAAAAGGAGGATTATGACACCTTGTCCCTAGGTTATTTTTTTTCTTTTCTCCTTCTATTTTTTTTATTATCCTCTTTGTCATCCTTCCACCGTGGAGCAGACCGAGGAGAAAGACACTGTGTTTCAACATGCCGCTGAGAGACCGAGCGAAAGGAGTGGACACAAGAACTTCACCATCCTGTATTCTTCATTTTTCTCATTTTTTCCTATTTTTTCATATGTTCACTTTTATTTTTCATTTTGGTTTTATTTTTGTGTGACTTTAGTAGTTCCATATTTTACATTCTTTCGCATGGAATAAGTTCCAGCATGTCCTCAGGACTGAAGCAAATTCGAGACGTACATTGGGACATCACCTATTATCGATATGGTTAAATGAATGAGATGTGTCAAAGTTGCTAGCCTAACCTTTTTCCATAGTCTAGCAAACGAAACCGTGCTGCACACCCAGAGACTATCGTCATCACCCGCAAGAGGGGGGACACTTGAAAAGCATTCGACACTTTAGTAATAATAAACTTTTGAACTGTGAGATCGGAGCAAGAAAATAATAAATTATTGATTATGGACTCGATCGACATGGGGGCCCAAAGCAGTAACATAGTTCTACCCCCAGCAGAAGGGCGCCCCCGCTTTCATGGAAGAAAATGCTGCAAACTTTCACTCAGAATGATTATGTGCATATGTACAGTGATCATTATTGTTGTTCTATTATTAACAATCAGAACTGCTTTCTTTATTGGTGCTCGAAGTGTCCCCCTATCAGTACACCCACTGGATAACGAACGTCAGGGGCCTATGAAAGCACCCAGACCCGATGTAGTGATTCCAGTTCCAAGAAAAGCTAATGATGAAGCAAATGACTTAAAGTTGAATGTAATTAGCAGCGATACGTATACACATGAGGTGATGAAGGAGAGAAAAAGCTGGAGACAGGGCCAGCACGGAATGAATGATAATGTAGCACTGGCCACGGCACGCACCCACACACAGAATGCACACAAACAAGGGCAAGTGTCAATGGCTACAAGGCCTCCAACGAAGGTAGCAGAGAAGGAGAGACTGCCTGCCGAACATTCAATTCTAGAGAATAGTGGTAGTGACCAAGAAAAGCAGAGGGAAATACCAAAGGAGGGAATTGCAAAATCCTTCAAAAGAACAGAAGTGGCCACAAAAGAATTCACAGAGAAGACACAAATGCTAATAGACTACTTGTTCCCATTCATAGCCAGAGCAAAGAAACTGCACGAGGAACTGAAAGGCAGAACTATAGAGACTATAGCAACAAGCACACAAGCCCTAAAGCAAGAAACAAGCACCAGACCTATGACACAGCCACGCATTAAAGAGCTGGGGAGCCAATGGCGGGTAGGGGAAGTCCATGACAACATACAAAGAGGAAGGAAAGAAGAAACAAACCCTTCTACTACCACAGCCATGCTGTCGAGACAGCCAGCTCCACCGAGATACCCAGAGAGGAAGAGCAGCACAGACACATTTAGAGATATAGTCAGAGCAAACTACAGAAGAACGCTAAGAATCAAGCGAAGCCCACAAGAAGATAACAATGAACTTAATGATTACCTGGACAGCACAGCCTATCTCGGAAACAACATATGGTACCAGCACATGAAAGAAGTAGGACGAAGGCAGTCGGAAGGAGAATGCTTCGTCTTTGCTCTCCTACCATACAGCGTGGGAAAATCCAAGATCTTCGTGGCTGTAGAAATTGATGTCCCTACAGCACACTGTATTTCACACGTAGAAATGTGCAACACCAGAGGACAATTTATGGTAAGAGACGCCTCGTTGATATGGGCCAATAAACAGAATTGCCCAGATGAAGATGGCTACGTCCAGGACATTAAAACAAGAAACCGAGTGCACACCAGAAATCATGTGATCAGGTACGAGAACCCTGGCACCAAAGGATCAGGGATAAGATGGGAAGTTAACCCGAGACTGAAAGTTCGAGGAAAGACTGCAGAAGAGGCTCAAATCTGGAAGAACAGAGGCCAAATGCAGTTCTGGGGGTCAGTGGTCTCCCCAGATGGATGGGAGGATGGAGTAGTAATCTGCCGAGCATGGATGGTCCTTGGAGCCTGCAAGGAAGCAATAGAGAATTCGCAGAGGTTATGCAAACCTCTGGCCAAAGCTAGTAAAGTTACTAACATGGGTCGAAAGATAGAGGGGGACCACTGCAGATAGTGCCACTGGAGAGCCCAAAATTATGCTTCAGAAACAATGGCACAAGGAAGATGGGAGAGAATCAAAACTGCAGAAGAATCTTTGAAGCCCCAGGAATGACACAAGGAACCGCAGTTATTATGGACCATTACTGGGCGTGTGGATCCAAGGTATACATAAGGTTGGCGAAGAACTGGTGAGGCATATGCACACTAGTGAACGTCCACGTTCCCGCGCTAGTGATCCCCAAGGATGACCTGAAGTTGGACAGTTTCCTGAAAGCAGATGCTCATCTAAGAAGAAGGAGATCTGTAAAACTGGTATCCAGGATAAAGAGGGAAAACTACTTTTCTCCCAAATCAGAAGAAGCATTCCATGCAATCCCGTACGAACACAGGCTGTTCAGCCTCACCTCAACAGTATTCACAATGCTACTCCTGCCCCACATCCAAGTTGGAGTGAATGCTAAATGGTTGCAGATAACCAGATGGGAGTTATTACAAACCATCAATACCACTATAAAAGGATTCAACGCGATCAAAGAAGAGCTGAGAGCAATCAGACTGATGACCCTCCAAAACAGATATGTGCTTGACATGATTACAGCAATGGATGGAGGTGGTTGTGCAAAAATTGGAGAATCATGTTGCACATTTGTACCATCACACGATGGAGAAAATGGAACCCTAACAGAGGCCATAAATTTGTTGCAAGCCTAAAAAACCAGATGATCGATGAAAGTGATGAAGAGGACGATGACAGCTGGTTTGGAGACCTATTCTCGTGGGACCCACAATGGATGGCAGACATATTCAAGTTTCTGGGAGCTCTCCTAGCAATGGTATTGCTAGGATTCTGCGTTATCAAGATAATCATTACACAGCGCCAGAAAACTGCGAAGAAAGCGATAGTGATGAAAATGTCGAGCTAAGATGGAAGCCTAGAGACCTGACTGATGAAGACCAGCAAATTTGCACCAGAAGGAACAAAATTCACATATCCTAAAAAGCAAAGGAGGTATGAAGGAAAATGGATCTATTGCAGTCCAAATGGACAATGCCAGCTGATGACCTGGAACAAAGATGAACATGTGAAAACAGCAGGGAGTTTGAAAGGCGTGATAAAAATATGGACTCCAAAGACGCACATGTTCACACCAGCATGTGCCAACCCTGAAGAATACAAAGGAAATAGAGATAAAAAATGAAGCAGAAGTGGTCGATGAACTGACCAGAGGGGGGGGGGTGTAAAGGAGGTTCCAGACATGACCTGCACCTCTGCCCCTCATTTCGAGCTACCAGGAAGGTACTTGCCAAGGTATGTGACGTATGAAGAGCAAATGAACCAGCAGAGAGTTTCACTGGGACTCTGCCTAGTGTACATTAGAAGATCTGTACCTGTTGAAGCGCCATACAGCCATATCAGCCCATGATACGAAAGGGAATAGTTTCTTACCTGTAACTCCATTTCTCCAGCATTGGTATCTTTCATGGATTCACATGCTTTGAATATTCCCCGTCGTCAGGCTGGGAATCCCCGGTACATTATATAGACCCTTTCCCGTAGGAAAAACTTTTTCGACGCTTATGCGTCCTATCCACCTCGTCATGATATAAATACAGGCCCCGCCCCCGCGCTCCCTCAGATTTCGGCCCCCAAAGTAGTGGGGGAACCGGTTTGCATGCTCAGGGGAGGCAGGTGGGCGCATGTGAATCCATGAAAGATACCAATGCTGGAGAAATGGAGTTACAGGTAAGAAACTATTCCCTTCTCCAGCATTGGATCTTTCATGGATTCACATGCTTTGAATAGATTACATAGCAGTACTACCCCCAAGAGGAGGCGTGCATGCAAACCCATATACTTTCTTCGCAAAGGCCGTTCCCTATGATCATGTATACATCAGTAATAGTTAACATAGGAAAAAACGGACCACATACAGTCATAAATTCCACAGGATGCAACTCCGCAGCCGGGGCTTACCTTACTGGAATAGGTGTCGAAGCACCGCCTGTCCCATCCGGGTGTCTTCGGCATGTTGCTGCGACAGGCAGTAATGGCGGGTAAAGGTGTGTGTAGTCGCCCAGGTAGCCGCCATGCAGATGTCCCCTAGAGGGACTCCGGCCCACAGTGCCGTCGACGATGCCGCTGCTCTAGTTGAATGAGCTCTTGGCCGTCGTAGAAGAGGCTTCCCTGCCCTGGAATGGCAGTACGAAATAGTAGATGACACCCATCTTGATAGTCCTTGCTTTGAAATGGCTTTTCCTCTAGCACCCAAACCATAGGCCACGAACAGCTGTCTCGTTTCTCTGAACGGTTGCGTACGATGGAGATAAAACTTGAGAGCCCTTTTTACATCCAATGTGTGTAGCATGCGCTCCGCTCCCGAGCATGGCTCCGGAAAAAACGTAGGTAACACAATAGAGGAGTGTTTATGGAACACCGAAGGAGCTTTTGGCATGAACTGTGGGTTAGTGGCTAGGACTACCTTGGTCTTGAAAAATCGCAAGTATGGTGGTTCTACCATTAGAGCCTGAACTTCTGAAATACGTCGGGCTGAAGTGATGGCCACCAGGAAGGCCAATTTCCACGACAGAAACTTTAGAGACGATGATGACATTGGCTCAAAAGGAGGCTTCATAAGAGACGTTAAGACCAGATTGAGGCTCCACTCCGGCGGAAATTTCTTCTCTGGAGGGAAAATCCGAAAGAGGCCTTTAAGGAAGTGCTTAATCAGGCGGTCGCTGAACAATGGTGCCGAGTGCCGTCGACGAGTAAACCTGGAAATGGCTGCTAGGTGTACTTTTATTGACGACACCGACAGGCCCTTTTGAGCTAAGAACAGCAAGTATGGAAGGAGCTGTTCCGGCTTAATCGACTGCGGGACCAAACCTGGTTGATCCTCACACCATTGACAGAAACTTTTCCATTTGTACGCGTATGAGGTGTTTGTGGAAGGTGCTCTTGCCGCTTGCAGGATACGTCGACAGTCCTCCGGAATCGTTAGCCGACCAAATTCGGCTAAGTCAGGAGCCAGGCTGTCAACTGGAGGCTGTCCGGGTCGTGATGCCAAACAACACCCTCCTGTCGAGACAGAAGGTCGGGGGCCTTCCGGAATCTCATTGGTTCCGCCGCTGCTAAGTGTAGTAGGTCTGAAAACCACACCTGTCTGGCCCAGTATGGGGCCACCAGAATTACCCGACATGGGTACCTGAGGATCCATTGCAACGTCCTCCGGACAAGGGGAAATGGAGGGAATGCGTACAGGAATTTGTTCGTCCATGGGAATGAGAACGCATCCCCCAGTGAGCCCTGTTGAGGCCATCTGCTTGCGTATTGATGGCATTTTTTGTTGTTCTTCGTTGCAAACAGGTCTATGGAAGGTTGTCCCCATTCCTTGAATACTTGTTGAAGTTGTTGGTCGTTCAGCACCCATTCGTGGACTTCGTTCATTTCTCTGCTGAGGGCATCGGCTTCCACGTTTTTCACTCCTGGTAGGTGGAACGCTAAGATTTGCATGTTGTGTTGTAGGGCCCAATGCCAGATTTTCTGTGCCTCCGTCGATAGGGACCTGGAACGTGTCCCTCCTTGTTTCCTCAAGTAGAACATCGTAGTGGTGTTGTCCGTCATGACACGCACCACCGAGTCCTTCAGTTGAGGAAGAAAAGACTTCAGAGCCCATCGCACTGCTCTCAGTTCTAGCAGGTTGATATGCAGGGAGGACTCCTGCAAAGACCACTGGCCTTGTACCTGTAACGTATCCAGATGAGCTCCCCATCCGCTCAGCGATGCATCCGTCACCACCGTCTTTTGGAACTCTGGTTCCAGTAGAGGCATTCGTTAGATGAGTCGACACTTTCCACCAGCCGAGTGCTTGAACTAGTTGTTCGTCGACGACCAGTCTGTCGGACCAGCGACCTCTGCTCTGCGCCCAACGGTCCGCTAGAAATCCCTGGCAAGGCCTCATAAACAGACGGCAGTTGTTTATTAACGGAATGCAGGACGACATGGTCCCTAGCAGGGACATGTACTTGCGCACTGAGACTTTGGAACCGTCTCTCCATTCGGACGCCTTGTTTAGAAGTTTCTGAATTCTTTCGCTGGATGTTTTCACCAGGCTTGTGTCTGTATGAAACTCCGCTCCTAGAAAGACCAAGGTCCTCGAAGGCTCTACAGAGGACTTGTTGAAGTTTATTGCGAAGCCCAGTTCCTGTAAAATGGACATTGTGGCTCGTAGACTGTCTCGTGTTTGTTCCTTGGATGAAACTCTGACCAGCCAGTCGTCTAGATATGGATAGACATGATGACCATCCTTCCTTAAATGGGCCGCTATAGGGGCCAAGCACTTGGTGAACGTCCTGGGGGAGGACTTGAGCCCGAACGGGAGGACCTTGAACTGAAAATGCTTTCTCCCGACGACGAATCTTAAATATCTCCTGTGTCGTGGGCGAATTGGGATGTGAAAATAAGCATCTTGAAGGTCTAGAGATGATAGATAATCCATGGGTTGCACCGACCTGATAACCTCTTGGAGTTTTAACATTTTGAATTTGAGGCACTTTAGCCACTTGTTGAGTACCCTCAGGTCGAGAATGGGCCTCCATTTGCCGTTTGGCTTTTTGACAACAAAGAACCTGGAATAAACTCCTTGTCCTTCCTGTGCCACAGGAACTCTTTCTACCGCCCCTTTTCGCAACATAAGCGCCGCCTCTTGCCGTAGGATTCGGAGGTGGGGCTGTGTCGAGAATAAAGGGGGAAGACGCGGAGGCTTGTCTATGAATTGCAGCGCATGACCCATGCGAATCGTGTCTAGGACCCATCGATCTGTGGTGATGCATTTCCATCGGTCGAAGTGATGAGAGACTCGACCCCCCAGGACGTTCCGAAGGCCGTCATTGGTTGCTGGTTTGCTTGTTCTTCGTCGACGACGGACCTGAGCCTCGCCGCCTGGAGGTTTGATAGTCCCTGCTTCTACGTGCCGACTAGGACGCACGTCTAAACCCTTGTGAAGAGTACGAGGGCCTGTTAAATCCACGGTCCCTCGAGGCTCCAAAGCGGGAGTTTCCAGAAGCACCCCTGGGGCGAAAAGAGCGAAAATTTCTACCCGTTTGAAGGGCGCCGAGGGACCTAGCAGTATCCGTGTCTTCTTTCATCAATCTTTTCGCCAAACAGGTGTTCCCCTTCGCATGGCATGTCCAGGACTTTGTACTGTACTTCAGGACGGAAAGTAGTGCATTTGAGCCACGCTTGTCGACGAAGCACTACTCCATGGTTGATTTGTTTAAAACCAGACTCTGCTAGGTCAACTGCGATATTAATAGCGTGGTTCGAGGCCTCTTCGCCATCCCGCACCAGTAACATAGCTGCTTTCCGGTGTTCGTCTGGCAGGTGTTCCAGGATAGGGGCTAGTTTGTGCCACATTTCCCTATCATATCGTGACACGATCGCTAAGGAATTGGCTGCTCTTACTGTCGTCGCTCCGACCGAGAGCACCTTTTTTCCAAAGGCGTCCTGCCTTCTAGCCTCGCTTTCAGGTGGCGTTGAACATTTTTGCTGGACCCTGGCCTTCCTAGCCGCTGCCGCCAACACCACCGAGTCAGACAGAGGCTGTGATGTTAGACATTTCGGAGTGGACTCCGGAGCTTTAAACTTTTTCTCGATCCGTCCCTTTATGGCTGGCTCCGAGAACGGATGGCGCATCGTCTTGAGACCTTCTTGCCACACATGGTCAAGGATTGGGATGGCAAATACCGATTTTCTCCTTTGACCCATATGGTCAAAAAGGAAACAGTCTTTCTTCTGCTCCTCCGGAATCAAGCCGAATTCAGAACAAGCTTTCCCCATCATTGCATGGAAGGCTCCCACATCATCAGGGGGAGATGGCTGTGTCTGGCTCCTCGTAGACTCCAACTCTACATCCGAGTTCCATGTTGGGTCCCTCGACGGTGACAAGGAGATGTCTGACCCGGAGTCATCCAGTATAGAGTCGGACTCCGACAACTCACCCTCCTCCTGAGCTCGAGGACGATCTTTTACCGCATGGGGAGCCGATGGGTGTTTCGTCGTCGAGCGAGCCGTACAAGTTTGCTCGTCGACGGAAGGTACAGACAAAAGTGATGATGACGTCCCAGGTTGACGGACCTGCGCATCCAGCCGCTGGAGGAGCTTCTGGAGAGTATTAAGCACATCCAGAGACAAAACCGTCTGGGGGGTCAGTAACGTGGATGATATAGGTACCATACCCCCGCACGCACTCGTCGTCGTCGTCGTCGACGTGGAAGGCCGTAAGCCTAAATCCGATGGCTGCAGAACCATGTCACCTTCCCCTTCCGCCGAGCAGGCCGTGTCTGGCTGCAGTAAGACCTCAGGGGGGATCGGGTCATAGACCTCAGGCAGCCAGGCCATAGACTGAGTCTCCGTCGACGAAGGAATCCCAACCGCTGCTGCTTGAGCGGTAATAGGCATCGTCAATGACACCGAGGTCGACGAGCCGGTCGTCGTCGTCGAGCCCTTAGACTTCGTCGTCGATTTCGATGCCGACTTCCCGGCTGAAGCGTCTCGACTCATGGAAGACCTGGGACGGTCCCCTGAGGAGGATTTTGACAGCGCTAGCCTCTCCGTCTTAGATGATGAGGAGGAGGAGGGCTTTTTATGTGATGAGGCGGATCCAGCATGTTTCCCCTTATGCTTGTCCTCAGTGCGAATTTCTGCTGGCCGTATCTTCTTCGATGGAGGCTCCGACTTGCCCCTGGAGGCCGTGGAGCCAACTTCCGAAGCCGGCTAGGCACCCGCTCCGTCATTAAGCCAGTCGACCAGCCTTCTTTTACGGTCCTTAAGGGTTTTTTGGGAGAAACCCTGGCATATCTCACATGTATCCGCCGTGTGGTGCGGGTGGAGACAGTAGATACAGTCCATGTGGCCGTCTCCTTCATAAACCTTTTTTAGGCCACAGGTTGCACACGGGCGAAACAACGCCTTTCCAGACATAATTTTCCAGAATTTGAACTTGAAGCGAAACAGACAAAACAACCTAGTTTTCACTAGTAGTAAAACATGAGGATCCCACTACTTTGAAAGACGGTTGAAATCTGAGGGAGCGCGGGGGCGGGGCCTGTATTTATATCATGACGTCCTGACGGCACGGGCACGCATGATACAAAACGAGGTGGATAGGACGCATAAGCGTCGAAAAAGTTTTTCCTACGGGAAAGGGTCTATATAATGTACCGGGGATTCCCAGCCTGACGACGGGGAATATTCAAAGCATGTGAATCCATGAAAGATCCAATGCTGGAGAATGCGGAGAACCTACATACAGTCCACGAAGAAACCCCAAGAGCCTTAATGGAGGGCCAATGGAAATTACCATGGCCCGACCCAGCTTGTGAGTAAGCAACTATTGAAAATGAGACGTCAGAACAAGCTGTTATACAACTCGATATAATGAGCACAGGAAGGAGACAATACTGACAACAAGGAAACGTGCTACTAGACATGATGAGAACGTCCGTCCTATCAAACATGTGTAAATAGGCTTGGAACGCAAGATGCTAAGAAACCGATACTGCTTGCAAATGCTTAGTAGAAACTAGAGCGGCAAGCGCCAACCATATATCTACCTCAATAAGGCACATTATACAAGTGCGACTCCATTTTGTAAAGCAGAAATGGGCCTAGGCTGTCAGAGGCCTGACAGGCCAAGTTTCGCTACTCAGCCTGAACAGAGAGGAAGAGCAGAATCGAAATTCAACAGAGAACGGCTCATGCCTGGGAAATCGAGGTCACCCAGAGAACGGGAGGAGACCGTCGGCTCGCAAGAACCAAACTTCGGAGCATACCAGCTAGCCAGTGAAGGTCAAGATAAGAGAGGCCCAGGCAGGTGGCAGGGCCGAAGCAGAATTAAATACAATAAAAGCTGGAAGCTGAAGCAAATTCATGGTGAACAGACACGTGACCAGCCAGGCGAGGTACCATCGCCTGGTGTCATCCAGAACCCAGGATGCCATAACTTTTCCCGATAAGAGGCTACAGTTCCGAGGCCAAACTCAGCCAACTAATTGACACATAGCCCTAAAATACTGATTGATGGAAGGGAGGGAGGGTGGAACTTGGTACACCAGGCCCTTGGGTGTCCATTCTGCATGCTGCTAATTAAAATGGGGATTTATGTCTATGGGTGCAACCTGACCAATCACAATGGACCAAGTTATCTGGAGTCCTATAGATAGTAGAACCAATGAGACGTCGTACTCATAGTGACGTCAATTACGTGTGATGTAGTGGGATGGGCGTAGACTCCCACCCGATAAGAGTTATCCAATCCAAATGTCCTTTTATCCTATACAGATATAGCACCTATACTTAAGTTAGCTTTCTTAACCAATTAGATTGCATGACGAGTTTTGTAGAGTTAGACGTCAATGATGACAAGTGTTGCCTATAAGAATTGTTGTTCAACTGAAGTTCGAGGAAGTCGGAGCGAGACAGGTGATCACGCTACAGCTGATTCCCATTTGTTTCCCTCTTTGATGTATGTATCATTAAACGTACTTCCCTTTGCCAAACTACTGAGTCCTCGTTATTGAGTCATGTCGGAGTAAGTGACTCCTGCACCCCCTGTCCTCACATGGTGCAGCTATTTTGTCTTACAAGTTCTAGAGGGTTAGTGCTGACCAATGGGCCCGTCAGTGAATTCCTCTCCTCCAGAACACATCGATTGCACTCTAAAGACACCATAGATGATACACTTGAAACATACCAAATACGACAAGCCAAAGGATCTCGAAATCAGCATATGGGAAAAAAGCATAGAAGCACGTGCTTTTCCTCTACTCTTCCCTACTAGGAAAGGAGGAAGGTACGATGATAGACCCACACAAATAACAGCATCAGAATACCGCTCTTTCCGAATGTATTCTGAAGACCCCAGATTCAGTCAAAATGTGTAATACATGTGCCACCTTCTCATTGAAAGTGAACTAGCAACTCTATGCTACGGAGTTGCACACACATTGAAATCAGGTACCCATTTTCAAAATATGTCAGCTATGCAATTACCACAAAAAGTGCAAGAAAAGGATGAGGTTTCACAGTCAAGCATTACAAATCTTTTATCAAACATGCGTGGTACAAAAGAATACTGGTTCCGACATCACGGAGATGTATGCTGTATGATAAGAAACCTTGGCCCACCCACTTGGTTTGTGACATTAAGTTGTGCCTAATATGCATGGGAAGATTTACACGATTTCCTATGCGTAGCAACAGATAGATGAATGCCACTAAAATGGAAAAATAAATAAACAAATAGAATACACCAACTGCTATCCAATTGCAACAATACTACCACCACTTCCAAATCAAAAACCATACACATATTCAATTCCTCCTACTGAACTCAATGAAAGAAATATATTGTACCACAACATAGAAAGGATTTTTTTAAATCCAGCATGGATTTTTTTCCCACAGACCCAATGATTTAATCAACAAACAAAGGAACTGAGCAAATGCACAGTACACTGGTATGAACTAATGCACTTCTAAGGTTCTAACTATGAGTGTCGGCAAAATACAGAAATGTCTACAATGCAATGCAATACTCATTATAAACTACCTACACTAACATGTGAATTTTCCTTTTCTGACAGCAATTGAAAAAAAATGTCTGCTCCAACTACCCATGTCATGAAAAAACGGCATACAACCACAAAAAGTCAAACAGTAAGTATATAATGATTGGACTCACAAACACCACAGGATAACACACCCATTGAAGCAAACACCTGACCATGAACCACAATCTAAAATGTTTGCTTCCATGGGTATCATATGCTGCAGCGCTTGTTGCTAAACACTACAATCTTGACTGCATGGCCTGGCCAAAACTCTACATACAGCCTCAACAAAAGAAACAGTAAGCATATAATAATTAAACTCACAAACACTGCAAAATAACTCAGCCATGCAAACAAACACCTCACCAATAAATACAACCCAAAAAGTCTTCAACACCAACATTCTGAACACAATCCAACAAACTAACACACATCATCTCACTATCCTATAAACACTATTATACTACTACCAATAAGTACACACATTTTTGAAAACATATCCCCTAAGCAGCCCACATACCACAGTCAAAATCTTTGGTAACATGGGTGTGTTATGCTGCGGTGGTTGTAGCCAGGGCCTAGAGTCTTGGGTTCAGGGCTGAAGGTCTACGGCACTTCGGCCATGCACCCAAGACTCTAGGCCCTGGCCACAACCACCTCAGCATAACACACCCATAGAAACAAAGACCTACCAAATGACCACAACCCAAAAACATATTACATCCACCTCAAAACTTATCCACTTCAAAAAATAATCACAACCAACGCACAAACTTTTCAATACATACCCTCTTCACCCAATGCTCTTCTAACTACCCAAAACCAACATCATACCCAACTAAAATAGCCAGTAGTACACCCAGTGTTTGGTATGTCCACGGACAACCGCGGTGACCGCGGACACCGCAAACACATCATGGTCTTCTCCCACCTAAACAAATACAGCATTTGACCCATCTCTTACTTCACCACCCTCTCCAAGCACTCATACACACCAACACACTCCCCAAAATTGGATTTATGCTCACATCCACGCCGCACTGTCCAATATGGCGGGCGCATTGAAACAATATGACGCACCTCACGGCTCATCCTAGCCAATCAGAGAACACATTGCGTGTCCGCTGACATGACGGAAGCCGATTAGCCAATCGGTGTCCTGTCCACGGAGCGATCAGGGAAGTGTGTCCGCTGAGCGGACATTGATATCACAAATTATTTTGCCTTATGTTTGGGCGTTTAAAAAAAACTACTGGACGGATTTACACCAAATTAACAAAAGCATGCTTTCAAGACCAGCCACCGCTCCTGCCGCAAATTTGGTGAAAATCCGCCGAGCGGTTTGGGCTGTAGGGGCGACTATGGGGAACAAAGACATTTTTGGACCCCCCTATAACTTTGCCCCCCCTTGACCAAACCTCACCAAACTTTGCAATCAAATTTGGGGAGGATTCATCCACGGGGAGCAAAGATATAAGCCACCCACAAAGTCCTCTTTCTATGGGTTTAGCAACTTGACCATACCTACATGGCCGCTACCACAGGCCATGTAATACTGGCGCATGTTGCAATCTATTCACTACATAGCTAGCCTTAAGAATACTTTGTCTGCTTGAGTTTCTTTCATTTGTACATGTGTAAAATAACTTGATATCGTCCTCTTTTCTGTAGCATAAACATCTTCATCTCGATACCGATATGCTGCTTATCTTTGATACTTTCTTGACGCCTATAGAATGTCCATATTTTCTTGCCTCTGCATCTCTTTTGGGTGCGTCAGCCTAGCTTTGTGTGACGTCACCGATCTGCTCTTTTGCCCACTTTTCCCAATTCTTCTGATATTTCATTCAAATGGCCATCAGAATGTTGTGTATGCAGATATGGTTTTCGCAATGGGAACCTTGCTTCCAGGATTCTCCTTGGTATTGGTATCTTCACTGGCACTACTTGTTTTTCACATTCTGGGTTTCAGCATATAGGCAACATTGCCGCGATGCTTGAGTTGGGGGTACTTGGATCCTTCTCTACACCATGGGTGACCTAGATGTTGGAAGGCAATTCACATACTCTGTATAACGTCCAGTTTAATATGATCTCCCAATTCGCTATGATATCCAACTCCCCCTTTTTAACTAAATTAGGATAATCTCTCGCTAGACTTAACTCTACACTAACTTCAGTAATATGTCCCTTACAACTTGACATGAACTCATGCAATAATAGGTCTAAACCTTGTTGGACAATGTTACAGAATAAAGGAACAAGTTAATCACCTTCCTCAAGCTCAAATATTTTAAAGTAGAGGTTCACCTGGTTCCATTGTATCTGAGAAATTCACAATCTTAACCCTAGCTCTAATCTTACTACCAAAATTCGGAGATTTGTTTTTATGCTATACATCAAACATTATACAAAAACACTATGATCATTTTTTGCTCTAGTGCAAACAGTTTTAGGATATACAGACATGATCTCAACCAGGAACTACACACAATATAGAGTATACTTTCATTTATTAAATCCAATTTAAATAATATTTTCCAACAATATTTTATAGATCATTCAAAAGATGTGTCCCACATTTCATGTAATATAAGATTTCACTTTCCAATTTCTTTTTACTAAATACGTCTTCAAAGATTTCATTAGAGAGAGCTTCAACTCTCTTCCAGAGCTCTATTTTGCAGCAAATAATATAGTGACCCTGGTGCCAATGATCTACTCTGTCGTGCATGTCTGAATGCATCAGGGTGAAAGCTCTGCTATTGTAACGCTCACCTGGTATCCACGGGGACATCACTCAGCCTGTTCTGACCTCTTACGACCTCGAACCCTTCCCTGGAGGCTATTCGACTGTAGACTGGGCCTGAAACACAGGATTGGTAGAGTTTAACTCCCTATTGTGTCTGTGTGATTGAACCCCTTCTTCCCCGGGGTCCAACCCTTCCCTTTGATTTCCAGCTCACTTTGTTTTCTTGGATAGTGTGCTCTCCATCCTGCTTTCAGCGCAGGGGCGCGTTGATTGATGCGGGCTTGTTGCTGCCTAGCTACTTCACTGGCAAGAGTCCGACAGGTAAGTATAATGAGTCTTTTGAACAGTTCTCTAACTTCGTTCCTTTCCTTCCTTAGATGATGGCCGGCGTTCGGGGATGACGGCGTGCTGCTGAGATGAGTAGCGCTGAAGGTGAGTGAGAGCACGATGCGCGATGCTCCCCTTTCGTATTTGTATTGAACTGAGTTATTTTTCTGTGTCTTTTAGGTGCCGCAACGTTTTCAGCGTGGATGCCGTTATAAAGAACAAATGTGGTGATGTGGTGGGTAAGCGCGGTATGCGGCGCCTCTAGATGTTTCCAAGCTAACCTGGAGTGTCTTTTCCCCTTTGCAGATGGATGAGAAGTTCCTGAGACAGAGTTCCCCCAGAGCGGCTGGGATTCAGGTAAGCGTTTGAAGCTCGTACAGTATTTAAAAATAAGCTAAGATTTGCAGAATGCTCACTAATGCCTTTTTTCTGTTCTTTTCCCTTTTCCTTAGGAAGCAGCGTGCCGGGATGGGAATGACACCCCCGAAGATGCCCGCAAAACAGAAGGAGCGATGAATGATGGGCAGAAGCGCCGCAAGGTAAGGCTGTTCCTAACAGTGTTCTTGAAAGATGCAGGCCTACTGGAGACCGATCGGAACACGGTGAGAGTCACGCTGCAGGTGCAGAAAATGCAAAGCATGTTTTTCAGCCCGGGTGTGGCTTAAATAGTCTCTGGGTATCCCAGGTGTCTCTGGGCTGAACCACACCCAAAAGACTAGACCGCACATGCAGTTCTGGGAACCGAAATATGTGGGGGCATCCATCTTGTCCCCATCAATGCACTACAAGTCCAATCCCCAATGTTATCCTATGGGAGTGAGTGAGTCTGGTGCCACAAGCGCCAAGTCTGCCTCCAAGTGGGTCTTTGGAGGGATGGAGAGAAATATTATGCAGCAGTGAAAAAATCCATTCGCTTCCTATGTCCTACAGACTTCTTTATTTTTGTTTATTTATTTTGGTTGATTTTAAACCTTTATAAAAATTGGTAAAAGAAATTTTTACTTAACATTTTTTACACCTACATACCAAAAATAAAAAGGAAATACTTAAATGTTCAAAAACGACATTTGCAACACATCTATCTTACATTTCTTATCAATAAAACATAGAACCAGTATAAATTCATAACGCTTATTTTCATACCTAGTAGTTCTACCTCCGTATTATCATCAAATGAAGTATAGATCATTTGAGCTGAAGTTTTACTTAACCCTCCAACTAACACTGGTTATTGCATTTAACTCAATTCACAAATATATTTCAAAAAAGCAATTACGTGAATATTTAAAACAGTCGAATTCCCATGCAACATTTGGTACCATAATTGTTCTCTATTGACAGAGCAGATCGAATTAACAAATTGTTCAAAGTACAAATTTCTTTCAGTAGTCAGAGCAGGGCAAATAAGTATAAGATGTTCAAGTGTTTCGTCAGTTCCCTCAGTTTTACAGAATCTTCACCATTTCAATGTTTCAGAGAACTTATTTCGAACATTTATTATGTAATTAGTATACATCACATTCATCCTGAAACCCATGTAGTCATTACCTATCCTTCTACTTGTATAATTCATCAAATATCCCTCCATTTCAGGGAAACATTTCCAGAAAGAATGGGCCTGACAAAAGATTTTGGATTGTGAAATAATAGTCGTATTATGTTGCCAATCATTACCTCTAAAGATTTGTTTTTATCTTTACAGCATTAGTGAGCAACATAGTGGTAAATCCAGAAATCTTTTTATTCTTAATGGATCCTTTTCGTCAGACATTCCACCAAAATCAACTTGGCACAGAGGCTCCAGTGTTGGAATTATTAATTGTATTTATTTATGTAGATTCGGCCCTTTGGTCTCAAATATTATCTTTTCAAGTTATACATTCTGACCTGAGCGACCATAATATGTTAAATCTGACATGGGTTTCTAAATGCCTGCCCACGTCTGTAAGACGTGACTATCATCAGGGCAAATTATCCGTAAACACTGCGCGAAATAAATTAATCTGGACTGAATTCTCGCTGAAGGCTTTTAGAAATTATTACGATATACAGATAAACCAAGTAGAAAACTCAAGTCAAAAGCCTAATGTAGTCTATCCTGATTTAATGCTAATATTTCAGCCAAACTCCATTCAACATAGGAAAACACAAATGGCAGTATTGCACACCTACAATCATTAAATTAAAATAATGCAAAGTTTGCCATGAAAAACGAGAAGCACTAAAATTATCCCATGAATTTAGAGCCAGTACTCTTACTCGAATTAAAACAAAATATAAGAACTGGTTAAGGGGAATTACATCAAAGCTTTATCAAAATGATGGAAGTAGCATGTTGAGAAAGTTGTCCAATAAAAATTCTTCCCAAACCTGGAGTATTATAAATCAAGTAACAGCTGGACACCAGGTAGCATTACAATCAAACTGTGTCAGTGAACAGGATTGGATTAAGTATTATGAAAATATATTCTCTCTATCTGGCTCTTCGATGAGTACCGAATCTTCCTCCGAGCGGGCTGTTTTCCGCTTAACATATGATAGAGATGATATATTGTACTATATCCATAAAGCTAGTCAATCGAGAGCACCAGGGCCTGATAGGTTGTCCAATTTGATTATGAAACAGTTTCCTGAAATTTGGGCAGATATTTTAGTAATTATGTTTAACAATATAATATCTACCCCAAAAATCCCAAATTCATGGAAACACTCGATCACCATTCCTTCATATAAAAAGGGTGATAGAGCGAATCCAGCTAGTTACAGACCAATATCATTATTAGATGCCCCAGGCAAGATATTTAGCTGCATCATTCTAAAAGAACTGAATAATTGGTCTGGTAAAAATTATAAGAGAGATCAATTCCAGTCAAGATTTGTCACAGGGTTGGGAACTCCCCTAACATGATAACTTTGAATATGTTAAAATCACAAAGTGCCATCCGGAAACAACCCTTATATTTAGCTTTTATTAATTTTGGGATGGCATTTGACTCTAAAGATAGACATCTGTTATTTAGAAAATTGGAATCCTTTGGCTGCCCATCATCATTATTAGCTTTGATTAAACAGCTTCATACCGATACAACTATGCAAGTGCGATTGACATTTGAAGGGCTTTCATCAGCCTCATTTAACACCTATCACGGCCTTAAACAGGGTTGTATAATGGCTTCTATCTTTTTTAATCTTTTTATCTTGGATATTAGGGACTCCTTTCTTTCCATCATGTCTGACGCTCCGAAGTTGGGGAATCAGCGTATAGCGTGGTTGCTATACGCTGATGACCTAGTTCTCATATCTCAGACTCCAAAAGGTTTAAAAAATGTACTGTCCTCTTTGGCCAAATATGTTGAAATAAATAAACTTACAGTGAATTTAGAAAAATCACAAGTGGCGATATGCAAAAATTCCAGGAAGATCAAATCCTTTAATTATACATGGACCTTGCAAAATGTGGCTTTGAAGATTGTCTCTGAATACAAATATCTTGGACTGATTGTACAGAATAGCATATCTAATTCATTGTACTTGCCTAATCTGGAAGCAAAATTGACAGCCTTGATTTTGCAAGCTAAATTTTTGATCTTTAAATATGGGAAATTTACATATAAACACGTTCTTCTTTTCTATGAACAAAAAGTTATTCCAGTTTTGATTTATCGAGTTGAAACTATGTTGTATACTCATCAACACATGTGGAATATATTCGAGGCTCATTTTTGGAAAAGAGTGCTAAGGCTGCCAAACTGCACCCTCATGCTGGTTCTGCGTTTTGAACTGGACCTAGTGTCCTTGGCAGGGTGTATTTTCTGGTGAATGTGCAGTTTGTTTCGAAAATGTTTACTAGGCCTGGAAACAAATAATCTTTTGAATGTTGTAGCACATCATCTGACATCATCAACTCACACTTTTCCATTGAAATGGCGTAATTGTGTATTAGATGCCTTGTCTGAAGCTGATATTACTATAGCCCTCCTAAATGAGAATTTAACACGTGCTAAGGTAAAATTGTATCAATGGGACTGGATAAAGAACAGAGAAAAATGTTTCAAATATTTTCGAGATTATGACTTTGGAAAATATGTAATTCGACTTTTTGACTATAAACCAAATTAGAAATAAATACTTACGCCTTAGACTAAATTTGTGGCCTACAAGGGACATTTTAGTTCGGAGAAATGTAATACCATCTGATATGAATTTCTGTCGTTATTACAATGTTGCCACAGAAAAGGAGACACTACAACATTTAGTGGTAACCTGTCCACAACTGAGTGCGCAACGAAGTCAGTACTTTGAGAAGTTGTTTTGTTTTCACAATGTGGCAGGAGGAGATAGAATATGGCAACTAATTTTTTCTAGTACGAGATTTGCAGTCATAAAAGCAATAGTGCACTTTCTTAAAATAGTAATACCAGTTGAAATTATAAAATAGTTACTCTGTTTTATTAATGTTTTTTTAAAATTATGAATGTTATGAATGAAATGGTATCGTGCATCTATTGTGTTTTGTGACAGCTTACAAGAAGTGTTTTAAGGAATTTTAATATCTGATGTAAAGCAAAATAATGTATTATTAATTGAATAATTTTGTAATTTTGTAATAATGTAAAGATCACATTTTAACTATGAAAAAAACAATTGCATTTGAAAAGTTGATTTTATCAGCTAAACCAAATAAAAAAATAAAAAATATATAGCACCTATTTAGCGATATTTGACCACCCTCATTAAATAGAGATCTCAGAATTAAGCTTGGCTGTTTGTATAATGCCCTGACCTTTACTAATCGTTTCCCTGGTATTACTCAAATCCCTATGATCTTGAGTATTAAGATCTATAGATGGTTCAAGCTATATAGCAGAGTTGTAAAGTGTATGGGATTTCTTATTCACTTGTCTCCAATCCTTATGACCCAAACCAGTATTAACTGATTCAGTCATAACTCTTCTTTTAATTATTATCGGATCTAAGTTGGTAGCTACTAATTGCACTTTCTTATCATCAACCTCCGATGTTATACTTCTTACTTTAGAGTCAGAGACCCAGCTGTTCCCATTCACAGATATAGATAGGTGTAACCAGTCTGGGTTTTTGAAAATCTCAAAGATATCATTCAGACCATATTCTAGGGTTTTAAGTTGCATTTCTATATTGCAAGGTTCTTTTTTCTTTTTCATCACATCTGACATAGTTTCTTCACACTCATAATATTCACTTTGAGTCCCTTAGTCACTTTTATTTGTTACCTTTGGGAAAACAGATATCTTATCACTAGCTTTTTTTAGTTCGCGAGTAGGAACATTTCAGATCACCATCTCTTGTCTTGCTTCCTCAATTGAATTTTTTAAACCCTTGTCCCTGAGAAATTTCCTAGATGACTTATTCAGGTGTTTAGCACCAATCAGTTTCTTCTGTTTCATCATTTTTTTTCTTGTTTTTTTGATAATTTCACTTTAAAATTTCCGGTATCATCTGCCGTGGCTATCGGTTTTGTGCTAGTCGCAATTATCTTGACAGCCTTACCCGTGTGGGTCCCTTCTTTAGTTTTGTCTCAAGTCATACATTCATTCAACAATGAATCAGTGATCAATATAACTTCACTCAATGCTGATAGCGGGAGCGGTGGCTTTGTTTTTGCTCCCTCAGACTTCTTGTCAACGTTATACGTTTTTTTCTCTAAATTGGTATTCCCCAAATGAACCAGTAGGCCTAGTGCTGCCTACCGGCATAGCTCCATTTACCACTGGACTATATTTGAATTTCTCTGTGGGTATTTCATTCGGAGGATCTTCTATGAACAGTGATTGTGAAGCATCCTCACTGTCCATAGAGCCTGTTTTGTTACACTCAGTTAATTTGAGATAATTTGAATATGCCTGTGCGCATTGTAGGAGTTCTTCCTCCTATTCACAGGGTAATGGCAGAGGCAAAGCTGCTGCACACGCCAAACTTGCTCGCCACGTATTAACAGCTGCAAAAAAGTCTGCCCCTGAATCTTTCCTTAATAATGGCATTTTGTTTTTCTTCATCTTCAATTAACAAGTACTACTACTATAAGATAGCAGTGAGGTATATTGTCAGGGCGCTCACCGTAGGTTTTCACAATGCGGGAGTAAATAGAGACACCATCAAAAACACGTCCCCAAAAAAGACAGACCGCAAGGTTTACATAGAGAATTAACTCATGTACTTCCAGTATCAATATTGTGAGAATAGCGTAGCCAGTTCCCAGCTCCCGAACAGCCAAACAGCCTTCACACTTACGGTACACACTTCTGGTACACGTGCACTGGTGCGCGTGCACCTTGATTAAAATCAAACTTCTGCGTGCAGGTGGGCGGGGCCAGGAGATGCTGAAACATGGATGATCTAAGTGAAACAGGAAATCAAAATGAAATGAGGAAAGTCCACAGAAAGCATACTCTGTGTAGTATAATGCTTTCAATGAAGACAGGAGCCTCTGATCTTGTGACGTTGTATTTATTAACTCGCAAGCTTTATCCAGCGTGCACACAACGTGTGTGCCTTAATGCTAAGGGCCAGCGGGCCTGAGGTGGCTGGGAGGATGTATGACAGAGTCTCTGTCCAAGATCTGTAAGGAGCGGGCCCCGTAGCAGGAGGGCTAAGCAGGACGCTCCTTATCGCGTCCTCGGTTCGTCCCGTAATGCGCGCGAAGAGCGCGGGGGCGGAGCTTGAGCCTGCCGCGAGATCTCGCGAGAGCGTGGGCTCTCGCGATGTCTCTACACATCTCCCTTTTTCAACGCACACCGAACTCATTGTAAAACATAGTCATTATATCTCACCTGTCTTCTGTGTTCCCTTCAGGGACGATCATCAGTTTGGGTGCAATTCTCTTGTTGCTCCTGATCGGGATCTGCACCCAGTGCTTCCGGTTCAACCTCGGTTTCAACCCTCTCTCTGTCGTCTCTTTCTGGTTCTCTTTCTTCGCCTGCTCCATAGTCTCTTTCGGTTTCCGTTTGTGATCTCTCCGGGGTCTTCGCTCTTTCTCGATTCTTCTGGTATAGTGCCACTCTTTCAAGATTCCACGCTCGCCCATCTTCCGTGCGGATGTGGTTTGCTCCTTTGTGAATCACTTTGATGGGTCGGCTAAACCGAGACCCTGTGCTTTGATCTTTCTTCGGTAACTGGATTTTTACCAAGTCTCCCTTTCCGATGTCTGACGTCTGCTTGGTTCTTCTTCTCCGATCACTCCATGATTTCATGCGTGCCTTATCGCTTTCGATTCTCCAGACTACTTCTGCCATGTCCACCGCTTCATCTTCTCGTATTTTCGACAACCATGGTGGGATCAGCGTGGATGCCGCACTCCTCCCTCTCAACATTTTGAACGGGGATATTTGGGTGATCCCATTTGGTGTGAGTCTGTGGGCTGCTATGGCCTCCTTGGTGGTTTTGAGCGGGTCCATGCCCGAAGCTGTTGCCAATTGGATGGCGCCTTTTATGAACCTGTTGGCCCTCTCAACAAGCCCATTTGCTTGGGGGTGATACAGGGCCGCTTTCTTTTGTTTTATGTGATTCCTTTTTAAGAATTCCTCCATGTCTTTTGAGACTAGTTGCACCCCGTTGTCTGTGACTACCTCCTTGGGGAGGCCTTCCCTCTGAAAAATTTCTGTAAGTACTTCTATAACGGTTGCCGTGGTTATGTTCGGGACGAATGCGGCCTCCACCCACTTGGACAGGTAATCGACCAGTACTATGCCGTACCGGTGTTCGGGTGCCATTGCTTCCAAAGGCCCTATGAAGTCAATGCCGACCTTTGACCACACAGCTTCTGGAATTTCTGTGGGTATTAGGGGTGCTTGGCGGACCTTGAGTCTCTTGTCGCTGTTGAGGCATTCATGGCAACGTTCTATCATGGATCGAATTTCTTGGTCCATGGCTGGCCACCAGTAGGCTTCTCTCACTCTGCGACGGGTCATGGTGTTCCCCAAGTGGCCCGCGTGGGCTCTACCCAGGATGATTCTTCTCATTCCTGTGGGAGGAATAATCTGGTCTGACTTCATGATTATCCCCTCCGTTTCTGATAGTTCGTCCGACACCTTCCAGTAGGGTCTCATGCCCTCGGGTAACGCCTTTTCACTTGGCCAGCCTTCCTTGGTCCATTTGCGGATCATGGCCATGGTGGGGTCTCTCCCATCTTCCGCTTCCCAGTGTCTCTCACTGAGTTCCAGGTAATCTGGCGCTCTCAAGTCCATAATGGATGCAACTATGCATTCTCTGTGGAGGAACGTGGTGGCTTTATCCTTACCCTCAGGCAGTCTCGACATGCAGTCGGCTTGTGAATTTTTCCAGCCTGAGATGTGCTGGATCTCAAACGTGTACTCTTGCAGCTTGGCTGCAATGCGTGCCAATCTGGGCGTGGATACTTTTGTGCCTCCCGGACTTAGCATATGGATAAGGGGCTTATGATCAGTCACCAACTTGAATTTGGTGCCCCATACATAGGTCCTGAAATGTTCCACCGCCCATGCGCAGGCCAACATTTCTTTTTCAATGGTGGAATAGTTCTGTTCCGCCTCCGATAATGCCTTCGATGTAAAGGCCATAACGTGTTCAGTGTCGCCTTTCTTTTGTGTTAGCACTGCTCCCAGTCCGTAAGCACTGGCGTCGGTGGTGACGACTGTTACCCACGCCGGATTAAACGGTTGAAGGCATGGTGCATCTATGATATGCTGTTTTATCTTCACCATCGCTGCCTTTTGAGGTACTTGCCATACAAATTCCGAGCCCTTTTTGAGTACATCGCGAAGGGGTGCCGTGGTTTCGGAAAACTTCGGTATGAACTTCGCATAGTACTCAGCCAGCCCCAGAAATGACCTTACTTCCTCTTTGCTGATTGGTTCCGGTGCTTTAATGATTGCTTGCATGAGATTCTGTTTGGGACTGATCCCTTTTTCTGAAATCTTATATCCTAAGTATTCAACTTCTTTCACTCTGAACAGGCATTTCTCATAGCGTAACCGCACCCCTGCTTCTTGTAGCTTGTTTAGGACAATTCTTAACGTGGCATCGTGCGTTTGTTCATCCTCCGCATACACGAGGATGTCATCCTGGAAGTAGACCACATTTTTAACTTTCTTCAGCAAGACATCCATCATGCGTTGGAACGCCGACGCTGCTGATGACAACCCGAATGGCATTTTGGTGAATTGGTATGTGCCAAATGGAGTGATGAATGCCGTGAGGGGTTTCGATTCGTCATGTAGCTGTATTTGGTGATATGCATTCCTCATGTCCAGTTTTGAAAATATCCTGGCTTCTTTCATTAACAGAATGATTTCATTTATGCTTGGAAGGGGGTAGTTATCTGTGATGACTTCCAAGTTTAAGCTGCGTAGGTCTATGCATACCCTGAGTTCCTGTGATTGGGGTTTCTTTATGAGCACGACAGGGCTCAGCCATTCAGATGCTTCGATTTCTTCTATGACGCCCTCCATTTTCATCTTTTCCAACTGACTTCTAAGGATGTCCCTTGCCGTGGCTGGTACTGGCCTCACTCGGTGCTTTACCGGGACCGCATTCCTTTTGAGTATTATTTTGTGCAGGAAACCCTTGATGTGCCCCGGCTCCTCGGAGAAAAGTGTTGGGTAGTCGCTTTTGACAACAGGTCCTCCTGTCACCCTGACCGACAGGACTTGTTCTTCGGTGCTGGGATCCAGTCTGATTTTCAGCTTGTCTTGGTCGTCCCACCCTAGCACTGCTGGGCCTTCGTGACTGAAATAGACCCTGGTCGTGGTTTCCCTTCCTTTGAATTCAACTTTGGCTTTGATATATCCTAGCAGTTCGACTGACGCCAAACACCGTGGGTTTGTGCTTCGTTATTAGCACTTGCACCTTTTCCTTCCCCACCATGTCCTTATACGTGCGAAGGGGAATGATCGTTAGATCGGACCCTGAATCTGCCATGACCTTAGTTTCCATGCCATCAATCTTGATCACGCAATGAGGCTTCTCTCTCCTCGCTCTTGTGCTGTTAACCATGATGACAGTGGGTCTACCTTCATCTTCTGAGGATGACTCTTTCTCCGTATTGCGATCTGCATTGAGGCTGGAGACTTTCTTGTTCCTCCAGCGACACACAATGGAGAAATGGCCAATGCGTTTGCAAATGGAGCACTCCTTGTCTCTGGCCGGGCACTCCCTGTCAAACGCCAGGTGTTTCGTGCTGGTGCACCTGTGACACTTTAGGAGTTCTTTTCTGTTCCCTCTCCCTTCTTTCGTGTCAGCAGCCAGCCTCTCTTTTCTTGCATGGAAACCCACTGCTTGTATTTCTGCAGAACTCTGGGCCCCAGTAAGCTCCTTACGTCTTCCCGCCGTTTCCTCGACTGCCCTGGCGATCTCAATCGCTTTCTCCAACTGCAGTTCCTTTTCTACAATAAACCTATCTTGGACTTTCCGGCTGTTAGTATGGACGACCAACATGTCACATATGAGACTCTCCGCGTTGTTGCCAAAATTACACAGCGCCGCTAATTCCCTCAGCTTGGTGACGTAATCGTCAACTGGTTCAGATATTTCTTGCCTTCGTGTGTAAAAGCGTATTCGGTGGAGCACTGTGTTCTCTTTACTGGCAAACCTTTTTATGATTCTCCTGACAGCCTCCTTGAAAACATCGTCATTGTCGCCAGCCACCGGTATCGGGGTGAGACTCTCGAATATTCTCTGTCCTTCCACTCCCAGGGCATTTAGTAGCATGGCCCTGCGCCTCGCCGCTGAAAACCCCGCCCCACCTAGGGCCTCCACATATGTCGTGAATAGGGGCTGCCATTGTGGCCATGGAATGGCAGGCCTACCTGGAGTTTGGAGAAATGGTGGCGGTGGCGTTGCTCCTTGCATGTTCCTCTGTGGGTCCTGGTGGTGATCCTCGTCGCCAATTTATGTAGTATAATGCTTTCAATGAAGACAGGAGCCTCTGATCTTGTGACGTTATATTTATTAACTTGCAAGCTTTATCCAGCATGCACACAACGTGTGTGCCTTAATGCTAAGGGCCAGCGGGCCTGAGGTGGCTGGGAGGATGTATGACAGAGTCTCTATCCAAGATCTGTAAGGAGCGGGCCCCGTAGCAGGAGGGCTAAGCAGGACGCTCCTTATCGCGTCCTCCGTTCGTCCCGTAATGCGCGCGAAGCGCGCGGGGGCGGAGCTTGAGCCTGCCGCGAGATCTCGCGAGAGCGCGGGCTCTCGCGATGTCTCTACACTCTGCAAATTACAGAGAACGCAGGGTTAAAGATCAGTATCTTTACTTGATTTGAATTCGCTGTGGTTTCGCCTCACATAGATGTCGCAAACTTCTTCCTACGCATGGGGCCACTGCAGCAGAGTTCGCAGCCAAACAGCCTTCACACGGTACACACTTCCGGTGGGTGTGCACCTTGATTCAAATAGGAGTTCTGGTTGCAGGTGGGCGGGGCCAGGCGGCGTTGAAACACGGATGATTTGATTTGAATTCTCTGTGGTTTCGCCTCACATAGATGTTGCAACAAACTTCTTCATACGCATGGGGCCACTGCAGCAGAGTTCGCAGCCAAACAGCCTTCACACTTATGGTACACACTTCTGGTGTGCGCCTAAAGACTTCTTCATCAAGTAGTACAGAGGGAAATGAGTAGCAAAGAAAAACGCACTACACAGTTCAATCGCAGAAAAGAGAATGTTCAGTTTAAACTTCATTGGATGAAGGAATTATATTCCTGGAATGCAGCCCTGCTATCCTTGCCTCATCTGTAGGAACCTAAAACATCATCAGGGAGCACAAAAAGCAGTATCCATGAAAAAAGTTCACATTTCTAGCCTTGCTGATAGATGCATTTTAAGAAAGCAAATCTTATTCACACATGCTGTTGAATATAATTTGCTCTCTGCGCTATGCCTTTCCTGTGAAGCAATTACAGCGTGAATGGGCCATGACAATCCCACTGAACCAAACAGTTCAGATACAAAGATTACACAACTGCAGATCTTACAATGTTGTTTACCTCATCCAAAGCACGAAATGCTTGCAAGTAAAGTATGTAGGCAAGTATTGACGCTAGCTGTGTGAAAGGATTAACCTACATAGAGACACCATTTTGAACAACAAACAAAAACAGCAGTGGGACGTCACATCACTCAGGATGACGTGCACTGCCAGACCTGTTAGTAATGGTTTTGAATGTTGAACCCTTGTATACCGCACATAAAAGACCATGGGAATTCAAGTACTTGACGATACTTAGGACAGAGGTCAAACATAAGTATAGGTGTTATGATGCACTATGGTCAAATCAAATGTGAAACCAGGACTAGCAAGCCAATAACATAAAAAAAATACAGAACACAACCCTCCAGTACTACTTCTCACTAAAACTTGGACACTTCTGTTCAGAATTCCAAATAGGTGAGGAAACAGGATATGAACAATGGGATTTGTGAGTGCCTAACTCCTACTGGTTGGCACCCATCATAGAGAATGAACCACCCAGAGTTAACAGTGGACATAGCAACATTAAAAATGGTAGTGTATTTTGTATTTTCCACATGCTAAGCAAGCTAGCGAGAACTAATGAAGCTTGAGGTATTCTCAGGTAACATTGGACACTGCACCATTAAACCCGTATTGGCATACTTTGTACTGGTTACTTTGTGTATCCCTCCCATCAAATCGACCAGAATAGGGGTATCCTCCTTTTCCGTCCAAGCACCCACAATATGGAACATGATTCCCCTTAGAATCCTCTGTTTAGAGGATCGCCTTGCCTTCCGGAAAGGCCCTCAAGACCTGGCTTTTCCCCCCACTCGATCCTGATTGACCCACTCTGCCACTTGGGCTATTTAACTCCCTGCCAGATAGGTTTAGGCAGCAAGGAGTGCCTCAAAAAATGTACTCTATAACAAGGGGGGTTGTCCTACCCTCTATGGATCTTGGGGGTGCACGGGTTAAATTCCGTGCACACTGGTTTTAGACCCTAATGGGTGCCCGTGCAGTTTGGGCAACTGTTAAAGGAGGCAGCATCGTTGCTGCTGTCAAACAGATATCTCTAATGTACTATTGATGTACAACATTCCAATTCTTTTATACATAATTGCAGCTTTGTATTAATTAGCTGATACTTATTTTCTTTGTGCGAAGCATTTTAGTACATTGTTTACATATAACAATCTATAATGTACGTTGTGGAACACAGAAGCATAGTTCGACATTCACTATGACATCAATGTGGAAATAAATGGTCAAAGTAAAAGGCATGGCAACTAAAACATTCATTTATAAAATTTAACTAACAGTTTGTTTGTGAAGATGTTTCATGCCACTGAGTGTGCAGAACACAGGGTAAAAGTTCAGATGTAGGAGACGTTGGAGATCAGTCTCTAATGCCCGGCTATAGTCTGACCTCATATTTGGTCTAAAAATAGAACACTCAAGTTTATTGTCTTTCGGTGCAATGGTGAGGTCCAGGAAGTTAATCTTCTGGTTACTCCTGTTAATGGTGAATTGAATGGCAGTGGTGCGCAAGTTAAGCCATTGAAAAAATTCCATCAGGGTCGTGTCTTCTCCTTTCCAAAGAAAGAGAATATCATCAATGTATCGAGACCATAAGGTAACCGAGTCAAGATACGGGTTAGTCATGTTGAGGACATGTGTCAGTTTGAATTCGGACATGAAGATGATGGCCATGCTGGGGGCGAACACTGCGCCCATGGCTGTCCCACAGGTTTGGAGGTAAAAGGTGTTGTTGAACTCGAAGAAATTGTTTGTAAGTGCCAATTCGAGGAGTTCAATGATCAGGTTGATCGGCACCTGTCTCTGTGTCATGTGTTGTGTCAAGTGATGTCTCATACATTCCAGTGCTTCTTGGTGAGGAATAGACATGTAGAGGCTTTTGATGTCTAAGGAAACCAGAAGATCTTCTCAGGAATGGAATGGTTGGTTTTCGAATTTGGTGATAGTGTCCATGGTGTCCCTTAGGTATGTAGGAGTCTGCTGGCTCAGAGGTTTGAGGAAGTGATCGATGAAAATACCAATGGGTTCAAGAATAGAACCACATCCCGATACGATGGGTCTCCCAGGGGGTGTTTGACTATTTTTGTGGATTTTGGGAAGGGCATAGAGAACGGGTGTTCTGCCTTCAGATGTATTAAGAAAGGCTTCTTCCTTCTTGGTGATCCAATTATGTTCCTGTTATTTCCTGGATCTTGTGTTTTATTTCTGATGTGGGATCTTTTTTCAATTTCTTATAGTTGCCTTCCTCTTCGAGGAGTGACATCACCATGGTATTGTACTGGATGCTGCTTTGAATGACGATGCCCCCACCCTTGTCGGCTGGTTTGATCACGACAGTGTTGTTTGCGCCTAGGGTGGCGAGGGCTTTTCTTTCTCCTGAGGTCGGGTTCTGTCTATGTTGTTTTGTGACGGACTGTAATTTCCCAATTTCTTGCCGAATACATTTCTCAAACGAGAGGATGGACGCGGGGGACTCAGAGTCTCTAGGTTGAAAGTCTGATTTTGGTCTCAGGCCGGTGTCCTCAGGTCCCGGCGGGACGTCTTTGTCAAGGAAGTACACCTTCCTTCTAATATTACGGAAAAAACTGGTCAGTTCCAGGTCCAATTTGAACCAATCGGTGTGATTGGTCGGCACGAAGGATAATCCTTTTGCTAGTAGTGAATTTTCATCTTTGGAAAGTAGGGAGCCGGAGAGATTGAAGATGGGACTCATTGTTAGCGCCTCCGGTTGCTCCTGCGGCGTTGGTTGGGTACCCCCATTGGGGGAAATTGTAGAAGGGAAATTGAGGAGGATGGGGTGGGCCCGAGTACCCTCCTCTGGGGCCCCCCTGGCCTAAAAAAGGCAAGTTGGGAGGTTGTAAAAAAAGGTTGATTACGGCCTAAGTTGGCTTGGCGTCCTGTTGCCTGTGGTTGTTCACCTGTTGAGGAGTCGGAGCTTGAGGTGTCGGAGAAAGAGACGCCTCTGCATCTATTTCTTGAGGCCCCACCTTGTTTGGCCATGCATTATTTATCCTTGATGTCTTTATAATCTGCAGCGAGGTAAGGGTAGATATGCTCTATCTTGAAATTCTTGATGTCTTTCGCAAGTTTTTAATGCTTTTTTTCTAAGGTTGTTGCCATGAAGGTGTCAAGCTCTTTGTCGATATCTTTCAGTTTCTCGCGTGCGTTTGTTAGGGTATCGTCCGCTAGAAATTTGGTCTCTTCTGTCTTAAGATCTTTAAGAATGTGTGAATGTGTTCTCTGTGCAGTGGTGATTGTAAGAGCCATGAGGTCTCGGCTGCATTTCGTTGCTATTTTGCTAAAACCATTGAGGTATTCTTGATCATCTAGAAATAGTGCTGGCTCGTTCCGTATTGTGAGACCAAGGGGAATCATGTTCACACGAAGATATTCTCTGAGGAAGTGTCCGTGCACCTCCGTCCTGAAGCAGCGCTTCTTAAGGTTCAGAAGGTCTTCGCCTGTTGCTGTCGATGCTAGGTGTTGCTGGGCCCCTACTATATTGAACATGGATGGGCCTTGAATGATGTCGTTGATTTCTGTTTCTGAGAAACTCAAGGTGTGCTCCATAATCGTAGGTTAAGAAGCAGCTAGATTCGAAGGGATTGAATCAAAAGAGCATGAAGTGTGGATGAAAGGAGAGTGAGACTGGAACTTAGGAAATAGGAAATGTGGTAGCCCTATTGTAATAGGGGATGTCCGTGGAGTGGACCTTAAAGAGAAAAGTAAGGTTTAGAGGCCTCTATTATAGCAAGCGCTATATCATGACACAATAGAACAAAAAGGGGCTGCCCTGAATCGGGAAGGACAGGAGGGCTGGCCAAGCTATAACAAGGGGGGTTGTCCTACCCTCTATGGATCATGGGGGTGCACAGGTTAAATTCTGTGCACACTGGTTTTAGACCGTAATGGGTGCCCGTGCAGTTTGGGCAACTGTTAAAGGAGGCAGCATCGTTGCTGCCGGCAAACAGATATCTCTAATGTACTATTGATGTACAAAATTCCAATTCTTTTATACACAATTGCAGCTTTTTATTAATTAGCTGATACTTAAAAATGTAGATGCAGAGAAAGGACTCCAGCAGACCACAGGACAGGATCCGTACCACATCAACGAAACAAGAAACCAGCCAGGACTCACAGGTAAGTATGACACTTCATGTCAATGGAAAATAGCTGCAGTCAAGCCACCCACCAGCACACATCTGCAATCATACACTACGCTACTTGATGGCACATCGCAAAACACCTCTGCCATCAGAATGCAGCTAGGCCCCACTCCAAACATTTTATCTAGCTGGATACATCATTCTCCTGAACTCGCAGACTCTCCCCACAACCTCCCAGCACAGATCCACAGGCCAGCTCGACATGGGTCACTAGCAGTGACCTTGGCCACCCTGCCTACCTTCGTCTTGGCTAAATGCACACACGCATTCTAAACATCTCTGACAAACCTCCCCCACCACGGGCTTTGGTCCCATGGTGGGCATTCACCTACAGATATTTAAGGCCATACCAATGGGAATAGGCAATATGCAAATGACATATTACATTACATTCCGGGCCAGTCAGCCTAAGCAGCTATATTGAAGTGACTGTCCTGGCACTACATAGAGGTTGCAGAACAAATGTTTAGACTCTATGGGAGACAAATAGAAAAAACAACTTGCTTTCCAATGGGGTGTTTTTAAATCTTACACTACAATATGCTTTTAAAAGAACATGCAATATTTTTTAAATTACAGATGCCCACGTTAAGATTGTCCATGGCTAACACTGAGACCATATTTCATTCAACAGTATGTGTGAATAAGATTTGCTTTCCTAAAATGCATCTTTCAGCAAGGCTAGAAACGCGAACTGTTTCCATTTATAGAGCTTTTTATGATCCCTGCTAGAAATGTCTCTGTATCAGAGACATGGGTTCTCCCATACAACACCATGGTCGCTGACTCTCTGACTCCCTCGTAGACCTCTTTTTGCCATGTCTCACGTCCCATTGCTCAGGGAGGGCGTATTGGTATTCTCTATCAATCCTCTTTCTCACTCATTTCTTCATCTTTGGTTCTCCCTACTTACCCTTTGCTTGAATTCTCTTCCAATATGTTTTCTAAACCCTATCCTATTTCCTTTCTACTTATTTACCGACCACCCAGCCCCGTTGGCTCCTTTTGTGATGATATTGATCATCTTCTTTGCTATATTCTTCCTACCTCCAACCCTTTAAAACTGTTGGGCGATTTCAATCTCCACCTTTTGTCAACACACTCTATTATCCCTCTTTTCTCAATTCTTGGCTCTCATTTTCTCCACCCTCTTTCTACTCCTCCATCTCATAATTCCAGTTCCTGTCTTGATCTCATGTTTACCTCATCCTTTTGTGCTTCCCCTGTTTCCTCTCTCCCAGTTTATCTCTCTGATTACTATCTTCTTTCTGTATCACTGTTTCCTCAAGTTTCTTTGCATTCCTCTGTCTTCTCCCCCACGTCATCATTCAATCGGCGTGATTTACGTAACTTTAACTCCTCACTCTTAACCTCCACTTCCTCCCCATTCCTCTTTTTCATCCCTAACACCTGATGAGGCTACCTTCACTATTTCTTCGCCTCTCTCCTCCTCTCTTGATTCACTTTACCCCTTATTGCCTTTCCATCCCACTCACAAATCTTCTCAAGCACGGCTTTCCCTCCATCTCTGTTCTATGCGCCATTTCCTCTATCGTCTTGAAAGACGTTGGTTCAAGACCAAATTTACAGTGGATCATTCTTCATACTTTTCCTAAAATGCTTACTATGAGGACTGTTTATTCACTGCTAAACGTCTCTACTTTTCTGATCTCTTGCACACTCAGTCTGCCCACCCTAGGCATCTTTTTCAAATTCGTTCTCGACTTCTGTCTCCTCTCACTCTTGACTACTCTGCTAATTCTATTCTGTCAGCCTCTGACTTTGCCCAATTCTTCTCCTCTAAGGTAGCTTCTCTTCACTCTGTTATTGAAGCTTCCATTTCACCTGAAGTCACAACTTGTTTTAACCATGCTTCTTTTACTTCCATGTCCTGTTTTCAACCAATCTCCAATGCTGACACTTCTCTCCTACTGGCCAAAGCTCACCCCACTGCATCTCCTACTGATCCAATCCCGTCTTCACTCATTCTTAAAGTCTACCCTGCATTAGTGTCTTACCTAACCTCCTTCTTCAATATCTGTCTCTCAACTTCCACCTTCCCTTCGTCTTTTAAGCATGCATCTATTAATCCAATTTTAAAGAAACCTACATCGACCCAGTAATTCTTTATTTTCATCCTATTTCCCTGCTACCCTATCTCTCTAAATTAATTGAACGGTTGGTCGATTACTAATTTTCTACCTTTGTTTCTAACTCTTCTATTCTCCCACAATTTCAGTCTGGCTTTCGTCCTCTGCACTTCACAGAAACTGCTCTTCTTTCTATTTTGGACTCACTCCTTACTGCACATCTCTTCTTATTCTTTTGGATCTATCTGCTGCCTTTCGACACTGTCGACCACTCTCTTCTACTGGCGTCTCTTTCTTCTTTTGGTTTCGCGGGCTCCAATCTATCCTGGTTTCAATTTTATCTATCTCAGAGAACTTTCTCTGTGTGGTGGGCTAGTAAATCATGTGAATCTTTTTTGCTAGCCCATGGTGCTCTGCAATGGTCCGTCTTGGGCCCTTTTCTGTTCTCTCTCTACACTTCCCGTCTTGCTGCCGTTATTTCTTCCTTTGGTTTGTCACATAATTTTTATGCTGATGACACTCAACTTTTTCTCTTCTTTTCTTCTTTTTCTTCTGAGATTCACCACACTCAGCATGTCTTCTGGGCATTAAATCTTGGATGTCTTCTCACTATCTTATACTTAATTCTTGGAAAACTGAGGTTCTCTTTTCCCCCACTAAACCCTTTTCTCCTCTTGCCCCCGTCCTTTATCTCATTCCCTCCATCTCAGCTCCCAATCTCATCTGTGGCACAAAACCTTGGGTTCTACCTCGACTCTAGTCTTTCATTCTCTCATTAGATTTCTCTAACTTCGCACACTTGCCGCTTTCACCTACACAATATCCGTAAAGCTCATCTATTTCTTACTTTTCAAGCCTCTAAATTGTTGATTTCCTCTTTGATATTTTCCTAACTCCTTTATTGTTCTTCTGCTCTTTTCGGGCTCCCAATATCTCGTCCTGCCCCTCTCAAATCAGTTTTTAACTCTTCTACTTGTCTTCTTTTCCTACTTCCTTTACGAGACTCTATCTCTTCCTCTCTTGCTACTTTTGGCTGGTTATCTTTTCACAATCAACTTAAATTTAATTTCCTATGCCTTGTCTTCAAATGCCTCTATGGTCTTACTCCTGACAATATCTCTGCTCTGGTGTCATTCTATACCCCTTCTCAAACTCTCTGCTCCACCTCTCAATTTCTCTTGGTGCCACCTCGGCCCACTGGTGCTCAATCTCGTTTTTGTACTTTCACTCTTTTAGCTCCCTTGCACTGGAACACCCTTGCTTACTCTCTTCGCTCTATCTCTGTCTATTCTTTGTTTCATAAGTCATTGAAGACTCACCTCTTGCAACATGCTTGATTGGTTGTTTTCTCATTATTGTTTGCTCATTCATTTTATTGTACCATTCCCTGTTCTCTGTACAGCGCTTTGGCTTAAGGCACTATATAAAACATAAATAAATGCAGAAAAATACAAATACAATTTGCATGGTCCTGCAGATAAGGCAGCCATACCAGGCCTGCATTCCAGGCATAGCATTACTTCACTCAATGAAGTTTAAACTGAGAATTCTCCTTTTTTCTCTATGAAAATGAATGTCCGGTGTGCATTTCTTTGCTACTTATTTCCATCTGCACCAACCAATAAAGAAGCGTATGAGACTTCAAAAGCAAATGCACTGTTCCACCTCTGCATTATACTTCCAGTTAGTCCAATAAAACACGTCAACACATCCATTTTGTGTGGTTTTGAAATTGTACTAACAGTGTCAATCCTCTGTATTTTGTAAAGGCAGGCTTCTCTGAATGAGATTCATGGTTAAACACTGACAAATATTTCTGGATAAAAAGAAAGATAATGATATTCCTGGATAAAAAGATAATGCAACACTATTTTCCATTGACACAAATTAGAACATCTAATGTTAAATAAAGAAACCCGAAATACAGAGGGGAAGCATGACATCTTTGCAAAAGAGGGCAAAATGGTGACTGCCTCATGTTGAACACTCTCTTATATGACCTGCAGCTATTGAAGAAGCAGGGCAACTATGAACGTGTGGAGGGGTGAGAATTGTAGAATATTGTCTCTAAGAGAAACTTCACTTTTTGGCTGCCATATACATGTTCTGGGGTTATTTTCAGGAATTGTGATAGGTATTCAGCTGTTTTTAGGTTTTTATGATGGGAGTCCATGCCTTCCAAAGCACACTACCGACTACTGAATTGTGGAAATGGAGCGGTGTAAGTATTTCCGAGTAATAAGTGTGAGCAACCAGGTGTAGCAGAAACAAATCAGTGGTGCTCAGGGTGGTTCCCAAACCCTGACAAATATTTTAAATGAATGGGTTGAACAGAGGCAGTTTGGTACACTTTCTGGGAAACTTGTATAAAATGGCATATCGTTCTCAATTGGTTCTGGGTAACATGAACAAATCCAATAGATTCCAGAGCATCAACAAAGGACAGGTGCATTTACCAGTGCATTGTCAGGATGCCAGCGCCCACTCCATATACCAGAATTTCCACTGTAAGAACAATCTCATTTTAGCATCCCATCTCGGGAAAACTTCTCTAACCAAGAACTTTGCCCCTCTAAGAGCATCGGCATGTGAATAGGAACCGGCCTCAATCCATATGGCGATTGGGCAAACAACCACTATCATGTAGCGGTATCCCTGGCAGACCTGGATCATATCCAAATAATCCATGTGTAAATGTAGAAATGGGCCTACTGGTCTTGGTATGGCTCCTCTCACAACTCTCAGAGTAGGTCCTGCTGTAAACTGCTGCCAAGTGAAGCAATTACTTACAAATTCGTCCACGTGTTCCGTCAACTCAGGACAGCACTATGTTTCTCCAATGAGTGTAGCAATGACCTCCTTCCCCGTGTGTGTTGGATAGTGTAATTGTGCTAATGCTGTCTTCAATAGTGCTACTGGCATGACCACTTTTCCTGTCTTGTTCTGTTGCCATAAGGCATCTTTCGGAGACTTTGAGTACCCCCTCCTTACTCATAGCTCCTTCTCCTCCTTTGGTGCAGCTCCCTGCAACTCCATGAGCTGCGTCTCTGGTAATACATTGTAACCATTCTTTAGTACCATGGTTCTCAATCTTCCTTGTGCACTGTGTCTCTCTCTTAGTTCCCCTAAATATGCTGCACATTTTGCCTCCAAATCTGCTGCTTCATTCCCTCTTGAGATATGATCTTCTCCTTTTGTGTGGGCTTGATACTTCACTATTGTTACCTGTGTTAGATAAGCAATTACCTCAATCAATCTGTCCAGTAATGTTGCATGCTACACTGGAGTCATGTTTGCTCTCCTGAACCCTCCCCTGAGCCATTGTGCCAGTCCTGAGTGTACTGTTGACGTCACGTAGGTGTAGTCAGAATATATTGTTCACTTCCCTCTCTACGCTGTTTTCCAGTGCTAGTATGAGGGCCACTAGTTCTGCTGCTTGTGCTGAATAATGGGATAGTAGTTGTATACTTACAACCACCTCACTTGTTCTGTCTTCCTTCAGTCTTACCACTGCAGTCCCAGTATGTCTGACCCCATCCGTTTAATCAATTGTTGAAGAACCATCAATGTAGAGGACATCTCCCCCCTCAGGTGCATTCTCCTCTACCTTGCTTGTCTCACTGAACATCTCTATGTTCTTTGTGCAGTCGTGTGCATAGTCTCCTGCATGGAGGATATCTGCCAAAAATGTTGCTGGGTTTAGAGACCTGCATCTCACTATCTTCAAGCCTATATTGGATATTATCACCTCATACCCTGATGCTCTCTGCATGGTCAGCATGCTCTTTGGCTTCTGCAGTATCGCAAAGAGGGCGTGCTCCACGTAAAGACTGGTGGTGCACCCCATTGTCACTGCAGCTGAATTGTCAACTGTGAATGCGGCAGCTGCCAAAGCTCGTTTACACGAATAATGTCCTCTCATTACTGGGTCGAGTTGCCCACTGTAGTAAGCTATTGGCTTCTGGCCCATGCTTGTCCTTTGTGTCAGTGCCGCCTTCATCTCCACACCGTCAGTGTGGGAGAATAGGAAACATTCCTTCTTGTAGTCGGGGATCCCTAGCACTGGTGCTGTGCTTATGGCCATGTTCAGTTCCTCAAAGGCCTCAGCCATCGCTGTGGTTCACGTCAGTGTCTTTGTTCCTTTCTGGGCTTCTTTCAGTGTGCCTAATAGTGGCCTTGTGTATGTGCTGTAGTCAAAGATCCACGATCTGCAATAGTTGTGAAACCCTAGGAAGGCATCTCCCTCACTGTTGTGGGCTTGGGTGTCTTGCGTATTGTCTCTGCTCTCTGTGGGTTGATCTGTCGTCCATTTTGGGATATCGTTTGTCCAATGTATAGTACCTCCTTCTGACAGTACTGTAACTTGGCCTTGTCTACCTTGTACTCTTTGTAAGCTACCAGCGACAACATGTGAACTGAGTCCTTTCTACACTGGTCCCCTCTCGTGACGCAAATCACAATGTCATCTACATATTGCAAAACTGTGCTGTCCATCTGTATGTTGCTGAAGTACATCTGTATCACTCTGTTAAAAATAGATGGTGACTTGCAGTACCCTTGTGGTAAATGTGTGTGTTTCTACTCTGATTTCTATACATAATGTTGGTCAAGTCTTGTGGGTCCGGGTGGAGTGGCAATGGAAAGAATGCATTCTTCAAATCAATGACTGTGAAGCAGGCAGCTTCCGCTGGAATGCTGCACAAAATTGACGCTGGATTTGCAACTTAAGAATACTGTGCTTCTACAATGTGGTTAAGAAGCCTTAGATGAAACAACATGACCCCCCTGTTGCCTTACGCACTGGGGGTTAAAGTATAGTTCACATAATACCGCCTGATAATAAACATTTGCCTAAGCGCATTCGCATCGCACTGAAAATCGCATTTGAATGAACCTGGATAAGGCTGACTACACCGCCATTTTAGAATCATTGTAACGCTCACCTGATTCCCGTAGAGGCGCCGGTCTTGACTGGGCGTATACCGTATCTGCAAAGGTGATGTGTAACACACGGCTGGCTCTTTGGGCTGGACCTCTGTGCACTGTATGTCTGACTTGAAGGGTAAGATGTCTGCAGATAGAAAATATGGGATTAAGGAACTGGGTTATTGAATGTCTCTCTCTTCTTCCCTTTCTCTTCTCCTGTAGAACCCCAAAGGTTAACGCTCTCACCTTAGGTAAGGGAACGCCGTGCTCTCCATCTGCCTCGGGGCAGGGTGCTGTAACCAGTTTCTTCACTGGATAAGGGGAGCAGGCCTCTTGACTTCAGAGGACTGCTGTCCGTCAATTACTGCACGAACGGTAAGTTTCGAGTAATTCTAATGTCTTTAAAGTCTTTAGTAATGATGTTTCTTGTTTTGCAGGGTTCCGGCGATGGCGGATGACGGGCTGAAGTGAGTTGAAGATGGAGCCCGTGTGATGAATAGAAGCGCCTGGAAGCACGTAAGTAAGCGCTTGTTGCCTGCTTCACGATGCGCTCTAACTGTCTTTTTATTTTGCAGGTACAAGTTCGGAGCGGCTGCAGGGTGCCGGAATACCCACTGGGTTAGATGTGGAAAGGAGTAATGGCACGTGAGTATTAAAGTTCCCCAATGTCTTTAAACGCACCTTGTTTTGTCTTTCAGATGCAGGATGCAGTGCCGAAGGCCTCCGGAGCGTGCGAAGAGTTGGTAAGCCTTTGTCTTTCAGATGCCGGAATGCAGCGCGAGGCGTTGGTGACAGCCGATGGACCAGGTAAGTGAAGAGCTGTCACTGAAGACCGTAATGCTAACCTGTTCTTTCTTGTCTTTATAGGTGTTGCTGAAGACTGGATTCAGGATGGTAAGCCTTTTTCCTTAGGCCCAGGATCAGATGCAGAAGACACGATGAGCGTTCTGCTGCAGAGGATGCAGAATAACGCAAAGCAAGATTCATCCATCGGGTGTGGTTTAAATAGCCTCCTGTAGTGCTTAGGTGTCTCCTTCCACAGCCACGCCTAGGTAAGAAAAGAGTTCCTGCTTTCCAGAAGAGTTCCAGTGTTCTGAATCTAGGGAGTGGCTCATGCCCCACCCAACAGGAAAAGTAGTTCCAAACAGAAGAGGATCAGAGGCTCAACTGGCAGGCAAGTAAGCAGCATGGTCTGCTGCAGGTAAGTCCACCCAAGCATTATGAGCCCGGCGCTTCCAGCGCTGGGTCTGGGCATATTTATGAGCCTGGTGCCACTGGCGCCAGGACTGGGTCCAAAAGGTCCCAATTGGGACTGGTTGGCACTCGGAACCTGGGTTATGGATCTGCTTCCAAGGGAGTTGGGAAAACCCTGACCTCTTGGAAGCAGAGATCATGACAATCATCCGCCATTTTGATTAACTCCTATTTTTGCCTCATGTTAAACTTTGTGTTTTTGGTTCCAGCAGAGAAAAATGAACTTTTCACTGTGTCAACGCAGATAAACATGTTGTGGCCGCTGAGAGAGGATTGTTTGTCCTGCACTAAGAAACCTTGGAGCTAAACTAGAGTTGAACTGAACAGTAATTTAGATGTTGTCTGCACCAATAACGTCATCCTTGTTCAAACAGTGGAACAGAATGCTGAATAGCTGAAACCATGTGCCTTTTCAGAAATCTTTGTGTTCGTTCCTTGAAACCGGATTAACTTGAAGCTTGATAAGAAATGTTACCATTGTGTATAGAAAAACATATCTACTGTTTGAGGAAAACATTGAACAATGGATAGTTATTTGAATCTGTATTAGTATGTGAATGGGCTGTGAACCCTAATGAATATGTAACTTGAAGAGGGGTTGGACGAAGTGTTCGGGATTATGAAAGAAAAGTATGAATATGCTTACTTTGTAATGTCCAGCACTCTCTCATCTCACAGTGTCTGCTACCACACATTGGGAGGTGTTGACAGACGAGACAGCTGTTCTGTAGAATAAAAGTGTACTTGTACCATTGTACTCGTGACTGGCGTAGTTCTATTGAGTGGTATTTAGCCTCAATAGTTCTTTAATTTTTCATGGGCACACTGCAGTGTTACATGGAGATTCTGATGGTATGCGGATGCCTCTCTCAATCAGGGCTGTTATTGTCTCATAAATGCCCTCATCTGCTTCTTTGGTTAGGGGGTACTGCTTTGCCCTTGGAAAAAATGCTCCTGGCTTCAGCTTGATATTCACTCCCCCATGCTCTTTATCCAACCCACATCAAATGGACTTGTTGACAATAGGGTGCTGCGTACCTTAACCAGGTCCTCCTCCATGAATGCTGGTGGTGCCTCCAGCTCCAGCGCCAGCTCCATTCTCTGTGTCACTTCTCTGTAATGATTCTGTAACTAGTAGGTCACACTCATTACGAACACCATCTCTATTTTCAGCCTCTCTTCCCTGAGAGGTTCTTTGTGTGTCACTGTTGTCAACCTGCATCCTTCCGCCACTGCGATCACTGCTCTCCATGGCCATCCTTTGTTATCCATCCTATGCATTGCAGTCCAATCCTCTCTTGCAACTACTGCCTCTATTTCTATTGGCACTATTGTTCCCTCTGGCTCTTCCATTGGTGTTTATGGCCTGAATAGGCACTTGTTTGGAACTCGCCACATTTTCCCTGCAATGCCTGAAAGCCATGCAATGGCAATGTCAGTTCTATACTTGGTCTACTGGCACCCCCCTCTGTGCCGTGCATCCACAATATGCTTAGACAATCTATCTTACATTTAACATGTGAATTCCTGCTGTGGAGCATATTATTCCCTTGTCTGTGAATGAGATTGTCATGTTCAGTCTGCTCATAATGTCTTCCCAGAATGTTTACTGGTGTCTGTCGGGAGTAAAGCAAAATTAGTGATAGATTGTGATCTCTGATAGAAAGTGAGATATTGTGCCTCATTCCGAGTAGGGCGGTAAGGGATACCGGGCACCGGTAAGGAGACCGGTGCCGGTAATCCCGTACTGCCCTACTACAAGGTCCCTTAGCAGGTCCCTTCAGTAACACCTGGTCTGACCAGGCATTAAGGACGGGACCCGCAAAGGGACCAGGGCCCAAATAACGGGATTGACATGTGCAAGCCCATTATTAAATTGCACCCTCCCCATTCCCATTGAGCCCTATGAGGGCTCAAATGGGAAAGGAGAACAGTATTTTCAATGGGGACTTACCAGTCTCGCAAAGGTCGGAGTACACCGGTAAGTCCCCATTGAAATAGACCGGTGCCAGACCCGTTATTGGTGGCAGTCATGGCGCAAATAGCGCCATGACTACCACCAATCTCAGAATGAGGCCCATTGTCTGTGAAAGGAACAACTTCCTGAGCCCCAGAGCATCCTTGAGTGTTCATGGCATTGCCTGACAATGTAAATGCCCCTTCCCTAATTCAGGACCTAGTCGCCCTGGTGTCAACGAGAAAGGAAAAAGTCTTGTCACCTATCGACACACCTATGCGAGGTTCCTCTGCAGGTGTGATCGACAGGATGGGACACATCAAGTTCATCTGTGGCCTGTCCTATTGAGGGTACAAGGACATCCCATTTCCTGTAAAGGGGTTGTTCCCCACCATGGTCATTCCTCCCAGTTGTCTGATGGTTACTGTTGCCATTGTGTCCATGTGTGCTGGTGCATCCTCGTTCTGTATCTGTGCTAGTTGCTGTGTGTTCCCTCGAATCTGTGGTGCTTGTAGATACTGGGGTATTGGTGCTGGCATCTGTGGTACCTGCAACTGTGTTGGTGGTGCTTTTGCCATTTGTTGATAGGTGCTCTGCATCTGCCCTTGATGCTGCTGGTCCTGTGCATAATACTCTTCCTGCTCTCCTTGGTAGGGCTGCTGGCTGAAGACCGTAATGCTAACCTGTTCTTTCTTGTCTTTATAGGTGTTGCTGAAGACTGGATTCAGGATGGTAAGCCTTTTTCCTTAGGCCCAGGATCAGATGCAGAAGACACGATGAGCGTTCTGCTGCAGAGGATGCAGAATAACGCAAAGCAAGATTCATCCATCGGGTGTGGTTTAAATAGCCTCCTGTAGTGCTTAGGTGTCTCCTTCCACAGCCACGCCTAGGTAAGAAAAGAGTTCCTGCTTTCCAGAAGAGTTCCAGTGTTCTGAATCTAGGGAGTGGCTCCTGCCCCACCCAACAGGAAAAGTAGTTCCAAACAGAAGAGGATCAGAGGCTCAACTGGCAGGCAAGTAAGCAGCATGGTCTGCTGCAGGTAAGTCCACCCAAGCATTATGAGCCCGGCGCTTCCAGCGCTGGGACTGGGCGTATTTATGAGCCTGGTGCCACTGGCGCCAGGACTGGGTCCAAAAGGTCCCAATTGGGACTGGTTGGCACTCGGAACCTGGGTTATGGATCTGCTTCCAAGGGAGTTGGGAAAACCCTGACCTCTTGGAAGCAGAGATCATGACAATCATCCGCCATTTTGATTAACTCCTAGTTTTGCCTCATGTTAAACTTTGTGTTTTTGGTTCCAGCAGAGAAAAATGAACTTTTCACTGTGTCAACGCAGATAAACATGTTGTGGCCGCTGAGAGAGGATTGTTTGTCCTGCACTAAGAAACCTTGGAGCTAAACTAGAGTTGAACTGAACAGTAATTTAGATGTTGTCTGCACCAATAACGTCATCCTTGTTCAAACAGTGGAACAGAATGCTGAATAGCTGAAACCATGTGCCTTTTCAGAAATCTTTGTGTTCGTTCCTTGAAACCGGATTAACTTGAAGCTTGATAAGAAATGTTACCATTGTGTAAAGAAAAACATATCTACTGTTTGAGGAAAACATTGAACAATGGATAGTTATTTGAATCTGTATTAGTATGTGAATGGGCTGTGAACCCTAATGAATATGTAACTTGAAGAGGGGTTGGACGAAGTGTTCGGGATTATGAAAGAAAAGTATGAATATGCTTACTTTGTAATGTCCAGCACTCTCTCATCTCACAGTGTCTGCTACCACACATTGGGAGGTGTTGACAGACGAGACAGCTGTTCTGTAGAATAAAAGTGTACTTGTACCATTGTACTCGTGACTGGCGTAGTTCTATTGAGTGGTATTTAGCCTCAATAGTTCTTTAATTTTTCATGGGCACACTGCAGTGTTACATGTAGATTCTGATGGTATGCGGATGCCTCTCTCAATCAGGGCTGTTATTGTCTCATAAATGCCCTCATCTGCTTCTTTGGTTAGGGGGTACTGCTTTGCCCTTGGAAAAAATGCTCCTGGCTTCAGCTTGATATTCACTCCCCCATGCTCTTTATCCAACCCACATCAAATGGACTTGTTGACAATAGGGTGCTGGGTACCTTAACCAGGTCCTCCTCCATGAATGCTGGTGGTGCCTCCAGCTCCAGCGCCAGCTCCATTCTCTGTGTCACTTCTCTGTAATGATTCTGTAACTAGTAGGTCACACTCATTACGAACACCATCTCTATTTTCAGCCTCTCTTCCCTGAGAGGTTCTTTGTGTGTCACTGTTGTCAACCTGCATCCTTCCGCCACTGCGATCACTGCTCTCCATGGCCATCCTTTGTTATCCATCCTATGCATTGCAGTCCAATCCTCTCTTGCAACTACTGCCTCTATTTCTATTGGCACTATTGTTCCCTCTGGCTCTTCCATTGGTGTTTATGGCCTGAATAGGCACTTGTTTGGAACTCGCCACATTTTCCCTGCAATGCCTGAAAGCCATGCAATGGCAATGTCAGTTCCATACTTGGTCTACTGGCACCCCCCTCTGTGCCGTGCATCCACAATATGCTTAGACAATCTATCTTACATTTAACACGTGAATTCCTGCTGTGGAGCATATTATTCCCTTGTCTGTGAATGAGATTGTCATGTTCAGTCTGCTCATAATGTCTTCCCAGAATGTTTACTGGTGTCTGTCGGGAGTAAAGCAAAATTAGTGATAGATTGTGATCTCTGATAGAAAGTGAGATATTGTGCCTCATTCCGAGTAGGGCGGTAAGGGATACCGGGCACCGGTAAGGAGACCGGTGCCGGTAATCCCGTACTGCCCTACTACAAGGTCCCTTAGCAGGTCCCTTCAGTAACACCTGGTCTGACCAGGCATTAAGGACGGGACCCGCAAAGGGACCAGGGCGCAAATAACGGGATTGACATGTGCAAGCCCATTATTAAATTGCACCCTCCCCATTCCCATTGAGCCCTATGAGGGCTCAAATGGGAAAGGAGAACAGTATTTTCAATGGGGACTTACCAGTCTCGCAAAGGTCGGAGTACACCGGTAAGTCCCCATTGAAATAGACCGGTGCCAGACCCGTTATTGGTGGCAGTCATGGCGCAAATAGCGCCATGACTACCACCAATCTCAGAATGAGGCCCATTGTCTGTGAAAGGAACAACTTCCTGAGCCCCAGAGCATCCTTGAGTGTTCATGGCATTGCCTGACAATGTAAATGCCCCTTCCCTAATTCAGGACCTAGTCGCCCTGGTGTCAACGAGAAAGGAAAAAGTCTTGTCACCTATCGACACACCTATGCGAGGTTCCTCTGCAGGTGTGATCGACAGGATGGGACACATCAAGTTCATCTGTGGCCTGTCCTATTGAGGGTACAAGGACATCCCATTTCCTGTAAAGGGGTTGTTCCCCACCATGGTCATTCCTCCCAGTTGTCTGATGGTTACTGTTGCCATTGTGTCCATGTGTGCTGGTGCATCCTCGTTCTGTATCTGTGCTAGTTGCTGTGTGTTCCCTCGAATCTGTGGTGCTTGTAGATACTGGGGTATTGGTGCTGGCATCTGTGGTACCTGCAACTGTGTTGGTGGTGCTTTTGCCATTTGTTGATAGGTGCTCTGCATCTGCCCTTGCTGCTGCTGGTCCTGTGCATAATACTCTTCCTGCTCTCCTTGGTAGGGCTGCTGGCCCTGCATTCGCCACTTCTGCTGCATTCCCCTGTATCGACACACTCTTGAAATGTGTCCCGTCAGCCCAAATGTCCAACACTGTGGTGGCTCCCTCCCTTGCCCCTGGAAGCCCCCCCGAAAAGTCCCCTGGGTTCTGCTGTATCTGTTGCCCATTTCCCCGAAACCCCCCCGGAAACACCCTTGGTTGTGATGCATCTGTGGCCCAAAGCCACGCCCCCTATGTTGGCCTCCCCTTCCTTGTATCCCTTCATGTGGGCCGCCCGGAGTAACCCTCCTCCCATGGGCGGTGCAAACTGCTGTGGTGGTGGCTGTTGCTGCTGTGCTTATTTGGTGGGGCTGGTCACGACTGCCCCTTCCATGGCATACATCAATAGTTTTTTCTGACTAGTTTTGCTTCATCTGCCTTCCTTTCCTCTTCCTTTTTCTTCACCTTCTCCTGCCACAGCATACAATGGTGAACTATTGTGAGCTGTATTTCTGCCCACCCCTTCACTTCCATCCCGACTAACTTCCTTAAGCTCTTCTGCACTGCTTCTGGTAGCTCTTGCACTAGTATATGACAGAATATTGCTACTGTTTTGTCCCAAGGCTCTCAAGTTTTGAGGCGCCTGAGCTCTTGAATCTCCTGAATGTACTGTAAAGGGCCTTCATCTTCCTGCATTTTGTGTGACGTAATGGCCCCAATGTCTGACGTGTCTGGGTATTGTGATCTCAGTGCACGCCATACTGCAGGCCTGCAGTTTGCAAATGGTGACCCGTCATGGGCTGTGTTTTGTATCGTCACCCCTGGGAACCATGCCCTCTTCCATACGTCATCAGCTGCATCTCCTAAAACCGATACTAATAGTCCCTTTACATCACCCACTGCTAGCCTATGGCCAGCTGTCATTTTCTCCATCTCATATAGCCACTTCCCAGCGCCCGCACTCAACGATGGTAACCTACACTTCACATTCTCCTTGTCTGTTTGTTTCTATGGCACATACAAAGGTTGCACCCCTCCTCCAGCTAATAAGGGCATCTGTGTGGATGCTGTCTCCTCCTTGTGTGTCCTTCTGGTCAGCCTCACTTGACGGTCCCCCTCTCGCTCTCGATGCCTGTGCATACATCTATTGGTTCTAATATGGGCACTCTCCTGTTGTCGTCATACGCTCTAGTCAATTGTCCTGTGGAACAAGCTAGGGCTGTTTCCCCTCTCCTTATTCTGGAGAGATCTCTTAGTCTATCGATATATGTGTTGTGTGAGGTGCAAAAGTAATTTGCCTGCTGTACCTGCTCCTCCGAGCAGCCCCCTCCTTCTTCCTGTGTATGGTTCCTAAACTCCCATGATACCCATTTGTCTGTCCCCGGCCCTGCGGGCTGGGATTCAAACTGCTCTCCCCTCTTTTCCTCACTATACTTTTCCTCATTTTCAGATCCAGTGTCCGAGTTGCTACAGAAATCATCTGAAAAACTCAGTCTCTATGACGTCAAGTCTGTGTTGTGCTTCATGCTGAGATCGATATCTCTTAAGTCATACCTACTTCCTCCCGACCAGGCTCCTAGGCCTGCTCCTCCTCCTTCTGTTGTGCACCTGTCCTGAGAGTTTGTGCTGTCTGGCTCTGTCCGTCTGTCCTCCTCAAGTCTATCTTTTCCCCTATCTAGCGCTTCTTGTGTCTTTACCGCCCTTATTACTCGCTCGTCCTCCTCCCTGCACTCCCTCCCTCCCTTGTCTGTCAAACTGTAACTTCCTCTCTCAGCTAGCTTGCGTTTTTTCTTGCTCTGCTATCTCTCTGTGTCTTTCTGTCTTTTTCAGCTCCTTTTCCCTTTTCTCCCTCATCTCTCTTCCTTTCTTTGAGATCTCTCTCAAACCTTTCTCCCTGTGCCCTTTCCATGCATTCCTTCTCCTCCTCCCTCCTTCATTCCCTATCCTCCCTTTCCAACTTCTCTTCTCTCCTTCTTTGCCTGTCCTCACGCTCTAATCTCACCTCCCTGTCCTTTTCCCTCCTATCTTCTTTGTCCATTATCTCTGACCAATCTGTTGCTTCGCTGCTCCTGTTCAGGCCTTCTACCCCTTCTGCAACTCCATTTGTCTCCCCCTTGAAGTTTCAACAGTAGCTGTGCTTCTATCAATTAGTTCATAGTTATGCCTTCAAACCCCTCCTTTGCACCCTGCTGAGCCTCACTGCTTGCCTCTGGGTCAATAGCTGGCTGCCCCACGCCTTTCAGCTTCTCCTCCTTTGTATATGGTGGAGGTTTATAAGTTGGATTTGAATACCCCTCTACTGCCCTTTTTTTCCCATTGGATACATCTCCTGTTCATCATCTGTATCATCGGAGGCTACACTCAAAGGGGCAGGATGAGGTGCGGAGGCATGAGTCCATGGGTCCTTCATCTCCTGCTGCCCCCTCACCCTCCTGAAACAACTTGCCATAGCTCGAAAATAGCCATGAAACACTTGTGTATAGTCGTGTTTTAAATGCCATATCATATCATGCGCTTGGTCAACTTCTTCCCCTTCTAGGCACCCTGTATGTGTGTCAGCAGACATTGCAGCATGTCTTTGGAGAAACTTCCACAAGGTGGACATGGTTTGGTTAACTTCCTCTCTGCACTTTTGGTCCATTCTATACTATATTTAGAAATGTTCTCAATGTAAGGCGGTAATGTTTTACACAAGTGCTGAAAGGACGTGCCCCCCTACTTTCCCTAATACATTATTCAGTACCCTTACCCGACCTTGAGTGGAGGATTTCGAAAGTCCGCTGTTAAGGGAGAAAGGCACAATACAATAATGCTACTTTTCAGTTTCTACAAGTCTCTCTGGCCCCACAACTTATCAGGTGTGCTCCACGCACCACCCCTCCTTCACAATCACTGCCTCCTCAGGCACACCCACAATCTTGCACATGCGCCTTCCGCGCACTGCCGCTTGTTCACCTTGTCTGCCAATCCCGAGTTTCCAATACTAGCTCCTCACTGTCTCAAGCTCTCTGTGTCCTATGTGCAAACCTAAGGGTGATATCACCAAGCTAAAAGGATAATTTACAGAGATCAAGTACTGCGCGCAGACTATAATAGCCTGTTACTCCCAAACCTCTCAAAAACCCCAAAGCTATCTTCCTGCGCTCCAGGTGGAGTATAGCAATATTCTTTCGAGATCAAACTGCACCCGCTGTGTCGACTAGCATGTGAAACGTCTCACTCGAGGAGATTTAACCAGTCAACTCACCTTCCAGAATCTAGGCTAGCTCCCTTGCAAACCCTCACAGGGATACCGTCATATATGACCCAAGCTAAAATGCCCAACCCACAGCAATCCCTTTATTTACAAATCTTCTGTCATCCAAGCCCTCCAGTCAATAGTCTAGGTTATTCAACAGAACCTTTTACCTCTAAGACCGAATGTGCCCTAAACATAGAAAAGGGACTTCTACCTCCGCTCCTGTCCCTACTACTTTAAAAATGCTAAACAATACTTTGACAATACTCAACACTACTAAACAATACTTCACAATACTCAATACCCTCCCACACACACAGTTGCTGTTAGAATGGGTCAATACTTACACTCCGAGGACTGCTGGCGCAGCTCAGCTTCCGACTCCTCCTCAAGGCGTTCACCTCCCCATCCTGGCCTGCCTGAACAATTCACTGACATTGGGCAGGAAGGTTCACAAGGTGCTTCTGACGGCCTTTACACGGGCACGCATTTTGCTGTCTAATCGAAATATGCAAGGGTCCTGCAGCCTCTCAGCTTCGGCGGCAAACCATGACCTCTGCTAGCAACTTGTTGGGAAGAACTTCCAGGTATGCCAGAGGAACACTGGAAGTCCTCTGACTTGGAGAGCCCAACTTCCTCCTTCCAACACACATGGCGGACTCAGTCAACGGCAAGTTCAAACTGTGATTTATTACAGACAAAACCAACAGGGATCAGCACAGGGACAAGGAAAATCCATGCACAACTCGCTCTTCCTTGGCTCGCAGGCCGGTTTTGCACTCCAGTTACATCAGAGTGACATCATAACCTGAGCCTTTCTCCGGAAAACCTACTGGGCTCCACGATTGGGTGTTGAGCACCTTACCACCTATAGTGGACACTACACATGTTAGTCTACTGGCCCTCGCATGTCAGGTGGCTGGCCTGGTCCATCCCCAAGTTATTATCTACACCAATGTTGCAGTGTGGTGGGCATACCATTGGTTCTTGCCCGTTGCTACCCACAGCTAGGGTATTGGCTAGAGCTGACATCCCCAGCCTTGGGATCTGCAACGATTCTCAGCACTCACTGTACCTTTTCAAGGTATGAAGAATTTCTCTGGGCCTCATTACAAGTGTGCTGGTCCGGAAACAACGGTGCGGGTAAGCTTACCGGCACAGTTGTTTGCAGACTGGCACACTATGGATTTGCCTGCCGGAGCCGCTGTGCCCGACAGGGATGACCCTGCCGGTCACAATGGCCACGGTAGGCAAGCCGTCACTGAAGCACTGGTGCTGTTAACAAAAGTGCCCCTGCTTCCGTGGTCCCCATTCCCATAGAGTCCAAGAGGACTCTATGGGAATGGGGTCTTACAAATTGCTGGTGGCTGACTTCCTGGACAGCCGGGGTTGTAATCCCCCAGCGTTACTGGGAAGTCAGGTGCAGTAATTCATTCTGAGTCAGCGGCAACTTGCCAGTAGCACTGGCATGGTTCCCGCCATGCTCAGAATGAGGCCCTGTGTGTCTGCACTGTAACTTGTGTATGCCACCTTAGTCTATGAGAGTGCTCTCCTGCTTGGTGCAACACTTGTCTCACATTGTAGCATATCTGTTGCAGTCTTAGTTCTGGTAGCCTGAGACCGGCTGTCTTTCAGACCGCTGGTCACTGTCCATTGTCTGCTTCGGCCTCGTCACGTGTTCAGAGACAACGAATTTGAGCAGTAGAGCTCTGAATTATGAAGAATTATTCGCATTTACTGCAGCTGGTGCCTTTGTCGTCTGTGGATTGGAATGTCATCCGTATCTTGTGGCCTTGGCTGCGGTCCCTGTCTCACATGTCTTGCTTCTTTTCCAGGCTGAATCGGCTCAGCTTGTCTCTTGCTCTGAGGCTCGGGCCTGCTGTCATTTTCTTAACCCTTATAATGCAGGTTCTACAGTGTCTATGCTATACTGCATTCTCCATGGGTTAGTCACACTTGGTTCTGTCAGGTCCCAAAGGTGTTCCTGCAGTTCCATGCGGTTATTTGCATGTAAGCATCTACAAGCTTTGCTCATGATCTCTTGCTTTTTGTGGTTTCTACGTTACTGCGTTTGGCTAATAGCAAAAATAATAAAAGCAATGACAGTATTTATATGTATCTGTCCTCTAACTATAGAATTGTACACTTGTGTTCTTCATGTATTCGAGTGCGTGTTTGTGTCCTGAAGTGCGGATGGCACGTGTGCTTCATGTCTAATGGTGCCTTGTCGTGATGTCTCTAACGACGTCAGCAACATGGCTTTGTGCTGCTTAGTCCAGGCTGTCAATAGAGGTGTCGTTGGTCATGGTCTGTAGCTCTTCGTCCACGCTGGGGTAACTTCGCACAGTACCTGGCCTATAGGGCTGGCTGAGGGAGTATGGTTAGCTGAGGGGATATCTCTCAACATACTTGGCAATCATGGGACTACTGGGAATCGGTCCGAAATAGAATTTATTTATTTAACATTTATAAAGCGCTCACACAGCCCGCAGGCATCGAGGCGCTGTTACAGGAATTGTTTATTTTTCTTAGTTGTGTAATTGTGTTTTTTTTTGTCTTACTTACGTATTTATAACGCGCTTAAACACCCAGAGGTTTCTAAGCGCGGACCCGGGGATCGAACCTGTTGTTGCTTCATGTCGTCTTGCTTCCAAGACGCGCAGGCTGCCGCTGAGCTATCCTCCCGGACGAATGGGTTATGGGAGTGCTTCCTGGTCTTCTTACTTGTCATGAAGTTTGTAGGAGGGGTTAGTCTTCCCCATCCCTCTTCACCTGGAAAGACAATTTCAGCTGTATCCTCCAGGTGGGTGGAGAGACTTCTTTTGATGGTGTTGACCTGGACAGTGGATTTGAGGTAGTGGTCCTTGACTCTGAACACTACCTCTTCCCTCCTAATGTTACAGGTCACCTCTTCCACGCTGTAGGGGCAGGAAGAGTACACCAGGAAATTCCCCCCATGCCTAGTAAAAATCTTTTCTGGAGGAATACCATTGCTGATGTCGAAACAGTCGTTTGGGATTGGTCCCATGATTCCATTAGCTAAATCAATGGAATAATGTTGACATCAACCACCATTCCAATAAAGGTGTCTGTGCCCAAAGTGATACTTCGAGGGTCGCTGTTATGCCCAATATTCAAATGGTGTTGTGTTCTAGGTCGACTAGAAGTGTCAGATTTAAATAAAAACCTTGCTGTTGGAGATGGGAATTTAGATTTATATATGCATCCTGATGTTTGAGGTTCTGTCCTCACTTAATTTTGAGGGTAAGAGTAAACTGTCACACCTGTCCTGGGATAGTAACCTCCTCTCACACTTGAACTTCAACTGCATAAGGCAACAATTGAGCTGACCGGAATGCTTTTTCAATGTTGTCAAAGCACATGGGGCTACTCCCCAGTCGGGACCAGACTTTATTATTAATTAGATCCAAATTGATTGCGAATCGTTTGAGAATGTGACTTCCCAGATAAAAGGCAGAAGGGACATCTCTCAAGACCCAACAATTATGGTCTATGCTTTTGTTGCCAATGTACATTTTTGGCACATACCTAAGGAGATGTTTGGAATTAGGGGGTTCCAAATCTACTTGCCATTTGTCAATCAATTTAAATGTGGGAATGGTCTGATCTTTAGAGAGTTTCCTGAATAATTCTTCGCTGATGAAGTTCCTTCCATTATTCAGGCATACTCTGGTGAGCATTGGTTCCTCCCCCCATTTAACTGAATGGGGAAAAACAACTGCTCGCCCTTTTTCTGAAAGTCTGTCAGACTTTGAGCTGACTCTTCCTTGTCTGGTTTCACAGGACTCAAGCTTTCTTCTGATTTTGGACTGATGTAAAATTTTAGGGCGTTTCCTTCCATTGTGTATGTCCACTTAAAACTGGGAGGAAGGTTGATTTTCAAGAATGGAGAAGGGTTCCTATCAGCAGTTTGTTCTCCTACTGAGATGATTGCGATGTCTGGGACTTGGTTATTTTTGCATTGAACATTTTTATTTTCATAATAATAAATAAGAACAAAAATAGCAGTAATCCATTAAACACACACATATTCAATCAAAGTCAAAACATACTAAACAATTCATCGTAAACCAGTTCTAAATATCATATATAAGAAAAAGATTAAAGGTGACTGAAGGAGAGAAAAGAAAAAGAAAAAGAAAAGGAAGAAAGGAAAAAGAAAGGAAAAAGAAAGAAAACATTGGAACCAAGGACTGAAAATTACATTTGCAATAAACTATACAAAACACAAGAATATTAAAAGAAAATTGCATAAAACTATAGGTAATCGTACATAACACAAGAATATTACAAAAAAGTTGCATAAAACTATAGGTAATCGTACATAACATTTTTATTTTCATAATAAAAAATAAGAACAAAAATAGCAGTAATCCATTAAAACACGCATATTCAATCAAAGTCTAAACATAGTAAACAATTCATCGTAAACTAGTTCTAAATATCATATATAAGAAAAAGAATAATTGTGACTGAAGGAGAGAAAAGAAAAAGAAAAAGAAAAGGAAGAACGGAAAAAGAAAGAAAACATTGGAGCCAAGGACTGAAAATTACATTTGCAATAAACTATACAAAAGACACAAGAATATTACAAAAAAATTGCATAAAACTATAGGTAATCGTACATAACAGTATTCAAAGTTAGGGATGTATTATCCTGGATCGAAGTCCAGATTCATCCATAGACATCAAGAAAACAGCTCCAAATGTCCCAAAATGTACCAATTTCATCTGTTTGTTTGTAAATGGCCTTTTCATACGTTGAAACAGTAAGAAGCTCCTCCACCCAATCATCAATATTAAAAGAATTACTAGATTTCCAGGACCTCAATATGAATTTTTTAGCAACCATGCATGCGTACAGCAGCCAAATTTTCTTACCAAAGTAAATTTCATCCAGCAAAGAAACATTGCCTAGAATGTTTATCGAAGCATTCATGGGGATCGCAATGTTTAAGACCAAACTCGATCTTTCACAAACCTTTTCCCAGAACTGCATTGTTTTGGGACAAGACCAAATCAAGTGAATGAGGGATCCTCTTGAGCACTTACACTTCCAGCAGAGATTGTTGTCCAATGACTTGGTTATTTTTTAAATGGAACTCTCAGATCGTTGATCAATTACGTGACAGGTACCATTCAGGCTTACATAATTGGTACTCATTTTTAATTTTATAGGGTGCTTAGTCTGAGTCCACTCCTCAGGAGATCGTTCCCCAGTAAACAAGGTGTGCCCTCTGGAGTCACAACGGTCACCAGATGTTTCAGCCGATGCTGGCCAATTTTTATGTCCTGATCTGCAGTCTCTTTAAAGGAAATATCATTGTCGTTGAAATTTTGGAGTTGTCCGGGAAGTGGGATGAGTGGAATTTGGTGGCCCTCCCCCTGTTCTGAGTTTAGTTGGTCAAAGGCCCTTTTTGAAAGGATGGTGGCTTGGGATCCAGTATCCACCAGAGCTGTTAATTCACACTGACCCTGCACCTTAACAAGTGCATCAAATTGGCCTTCCCTTTCCTCCAAGGTGCAAAGAAAGTGTGAGTGAAATGACAGCCTGGTGGTCATTTTCTTAATATTAAACAAAGTGGGTTCTTCTTTGGCCTTTTCTACTTACCCTTTATGCTCTTTGGGTTCTCACATTTGGGGGGTAGAAGAGATTCATGTTGAGCGGTTTTTAGGGGTTCTGGTTGGGTGATAAAGGAAGCTTCCTCAAGGGCTTTGTGTCGCTCCTCCTTCCAGGCCCCCTCCTCCGGAACCTGTGGTTTCATCCCGTCATTTCCTCCCTGGGCCATCAGACCTGGGTGTTGGGGAATTCTGGGAAAGAGGGTTAGCTTGAGAATTGGACTGAGTCCTCAGCTTGTGCCCTAGATCATTGGTCATTTGCTGGACCTGTCTCTCCAGTTGCAAGACTTTGGGTGGTAGGGAGGTCTCAATTGATACCTCTGCTATTCTGGAAAGGGGTAACTGGCCCTTCTCCCGGAGTAGCTCGGGTACTGGATATTCCCCCCATAATTTTCCATCCTGAATCTCCCTTCTCCCGGGTTCAGGGATCTATTGTCCTGGAACCAGGGAGAGAGAGGAGGATTGTTTTGAAAGTTCTGATTTGGGGGATATATGGGGAAAAAGTTCACATTGGGAGGTGTAGTGATACTTCTCTCATGAGGGAGGTTTGGAGGGAAGTTTCCTGGGGCAGTACTTACCTGAGTAGTCACCCGCCTTGGGCCGGGCGAGTGTATACATACCCCAGGATTGGTTTAGTACCTTGTACCTTGTACCTAGGACTTATATAGGTGGCAGGGTCAGAGGGATCATTGCTCTGGGCCCCACCTTACTACCATTTGATTGGCTTGGGTTGGGGGGGTCCCTTTTGCCTTCCATTTTGCTTGTTGGCAGGAAGGTTACTTTTAGGCCCCCCATCTCCAGATCCAATGGAGGGGTAGTTTTTACCTCCGCCACCTTTGCAGCAGCAGGGTTGTTAGATGGTTTGGGGGTTTTGACAGTAGTTTTATTCTCAGCGGGCTTTTGGACATCATAAATCATGGTGGCCTGTTCAATCAACCAATCCAGGGTCCTATGCTCATGAAAGTCATGCACCAACTGAGTCATTATGTATGAGAGCATGGAAATATGTAGTTATGAACTCCCTAATATTGGTGTTCACCCGCTAGGAAGTCTAAGCAAATGCGCGCTTTAGCTCCTGCACAAACTCCCTTGGCACCTGATCTTTCCCACACTGCAAGTTATATGGAGCCTTATGGGCCTCTTCTGGGTTCCTATGGGTGGAAAAATGTTTCAGTGTGGGCGCATTATAAGTGGACCAATTATAATGATCCTGGTTGATAGGTAAGATTTTTACAGAACTGGTAAATCTTCCTGACCTGGGTCAACCCCATAACTTTTTGCTTTACTAGTGGGATATTTTTCCTTAATACATCAGTGAGTGGAAACCTTTTTTCACACTCACAGAATCTTTAACTCTTTTTATGGGTGTCATTTTGACTCTCCATAGTGTATTTTTTAAATTATCCTCTTTAACAACGTATTGGCAATAAGTGCCTGTTGTTGCTGGGTTGCCCTAGGGACTCCACTTTTCACTTTCTTTTGCTAACCTTGAGTGAACTACAGTTCCCAAGGGTAGAAAGGATCTTTGGAACCCTTTTACATTTTGTTAGGTGAAACCAGCACACCCCACCTTATGTGGAGTGCTGGAGAGATACAATGTATCCCCTTTTACATTTAAACTGTAACAATTCTGTTACAGGGACAAGCTTACCTTCAATGGCTGGTGGTAGTGATACCTTGTATTAATTTGGTGCACCTTTACCGTGGGATGTGTTCACAGCAGCAGTACAGGCACCTAAGGGTGCTATTTTTACCAAAATGGCCTTTGTCTTCTTTTTTCACTGTTTTAGTGTTTCTTGTCCTTTCTTGTTCCTTCCCCTGACATCCAGGGTGGGAAATTCCTTTGTGATTTTTATCTTTGGCGGGAGTCCCCTGGACTCCCCGCCCAGGCTCCGGTCTGTCTGTGAGGGCAGGAAGAGTGGAAGGAGTCCAAAACTCCACAGCCCATTGTCTTTCACCTTGCCTGAATGGAGACAAACCCCAGTGGGGGGCTGGCTGTCCTGACTGGACAACCAGACCGCCCCTTCTTCTAAAATGCAGGGAGAGAAGGCAAAGGTTGTGTTGGAATTCCTGATAAATACGGTAAACCTGGAAGATGAAGCGAAGTCGACCACTGGAACTGAAACCAAAGACGATGATCAAGGAAAAGCAGCAGAGACGATTTTCAGCGACCGGAGAACCTGCTGTGTAACCTAGGCCTGCTGTAGCCCTTCCTTCCAATCAATCTGGGGACTCTGAAAAGGAAGATTCTGAACCAGAGTCTAATCAATCTCACTAGAATCAAGAAGATCTGCATTTTGAGCCATCCCACGCATTGCTGCGACCTTGCGTTGCTGCAATACCCCAATACCCAGTGAACTCAAGCCACTGTGTGGTGCATGGTCTTCCGAATTCTGAATCCCTCTGAAACTTTGTGGGCATCCTGGTGGATATCCAGAGACACAAATTGAGTCCGAAAAGTCCCCTCAACAGAGTCCTGGACCTTTTTAAAGACAAGAATTCAACTGCAATATGTTGTCTTCTTCTGTGCTCCTTGAAAAGGTGCCAAATCCGCAGAACCACATTCAGTCACGAGGAAAACCTTGCCGAGAGCCTTCTTCATTGATCCCTGCTGAAAAGTTCCTTCTGAGGTCTTCTTTTCAGTCACCACAACAAGGAATCCACTGACCGGTATTTGGCTGCAGACCCTGAAGTCCTCCTGCTGCTAAATCTTCTTTAATGCTGAGGTACTGTGTTGACTTGGGTATGTACTTACCTTAAGTCTGTTAGGATTTCTGTGTAGCTGTGGGTTCTTTTCTGTGATGGGGAGGCCGCTCATCCAGTGCACCCAGTCCTACTGCTAGAATCCTGCTAGGGTGTCTTCTGCAAAGCCCCTGGACCCCCTTCTAACTCAGAAGTAAAGTAATCACCTGTTTGCCCAGTCTTGCTACTTAAGAACCTAGCTTGACACTGCCTGTTGGTCATTAGATCCTAGTGACCCCCCTTCTGCCACTGAGAACACTCATGCTCCAAGAATAAGGGAAAGACTTTTAAGGGATTGGGACTTTCGCCTAGAAAAGAAAATAAGTGTTTAAAAGTGACTTACTTGTAAAGAGTTGGTTGGTAACTTTAAGTCTAAGAGTGAACATTTACAAAAGTTCTTACCTTGGATGTGTGATGTGACTATGGTTAACATCTTTTCTTCCTTAGAAACTGTTTTGCCATTCTAATAGAAAGTAGATGTGAAGGTATATTACTCTCCTGTGATTAGGTTGTGCCTCTTCCCAAAAGTAATGTGTTGGTTTGACTAGATTATTCTTTCAGGATAATTGTATGAGTGTCCCCAGCGGGGTCTCACTTCCACTGACTTGCCGATAGCCTGTCCACGATAAGTCTGTATTCGGTTGTTGCCTACCTAGAATAACTTTGAGTCATTCAGTAAAGTGTAACATTGGGGTTTACTTTCCCTGTGCTATCTAACCCAGAGTCTGTGGTTCTAACTGTCCCTTATAAGTCCTATATCAGTCACTTGTATAGTTGGGGAAAATTTAACCTGGACTACTTGTGAGATTTAAAAAGTATATGGGTTTTACTTACCATGCGTTAGCTGTGGGCCACCCAAAAATAAGTTACCCGAGTTACTGCTTACCTCAATCTGTGTTTCACTGATCTCAAAAGCACCTGTAATTCAATGGGCCTCATTCCGAGGTTGGTGGTAAGTATTGGTTTTTACCGGCATGGCGGAAAGAGCGAGTCCGATCTGGTACCACGCCGCTATTTACAGGCTATTCCGACCTCGCGGGCACGAGCTTACCGCCATGCTGGTAAATCCCCTAGCGGCATACCGCTAAAGGGCCCGTTAAACCCCTTAGCGGCATGAAGCGAGACGTTCTTTACAACACCGCCATCGAAGCTTTGCCGTCCGTAATTAGCGATGACCGTAAATTACAGACACCGTAAATTACGGTCACCTCTAATTAACGGATACGGAAATTACGTCATCGCACAGGAACGGGAAGGAGTGCGGCGGCCATCTTAAAAAACACAATCCATTGCCATCGTCTTCATACAGGACCCAGAGGCATATTTGGATCAGAAAAATAGCCATTAGAGACCAGCATCATGCTGAAGGCACTGAAAAAGGGTGCCGCCCGCATAAGGAAGGAGCGCTTTACACAGGACGAGCTCCAGGTACTGCTGGACACTCTGCACGAACATGCAGAGATAGTATTCAGCAGTGACATGCGTAGGCCCACCGTCGTCAGGAAGAAGGAGATCTGGGACTTGGCTGCACAGAGGGTGAGCGCCGTAGGAAACACCCCCCGCACCACGAAGGACTGCAGGAAACGGTGGGATGACCTCCGTCTCAGGGTGCGGGCCATCCTATCGGCCAACCGAAGTCAGGCCCTGGAGACAGGAGGAGGCCCAGCTTCTCCCATCAAAATGATGCCCTGGGAGCAAACGTGTGCAGACATGATGGGCACAGAAGCCATAGAAGGGGTTGGCGAAATGGAGTGCGGTGCTCCGTCATCCGCTGATGGAGGTGAGTGTCATGAGTCAACACAGTAAATGCATTCCTTATGTAAGGCACCGCCAAGGGCTGGGCAAGCTGTCACATCATGCATGGGAAACCCCCCCCATGAAATCATGCCGTAACAAGTGGGACCCAGGCTGATGCCAGGTGCAAGGCTGCAACCCATATAGGCCATACCACACAAAGAGGCTGTCAATGTGAGTCACCACAGTACTCCGCCAACATGAGTGACCCAGACATCTGCATGCATTTTCCATCCAAGCCCAGATCACTGTCCCACTCACCACCCAAATGTCAACAAAATGCTGCAATCCCATTGTGATACCATAGGCTTGAAGAAATGCTGACCCCCAAATCATTGCTCATGCCGTCTCTCTCTTCCCCCCCACAGGCAGTGGGCATGAAAGTGAGGACCAGGAAGCCACCCAGGCCAGTACCTCCAGGGGCAGAGCCAGGGGACACCGTATACCTGCAAGCAGGAAGATAACACATGCAACACCACCTGCTCCAGCAACCCCCATGGAGGGTGCACAACCCCCACCCGCACCCCTACCCATGCCTGCAGTGCCGCCGGACACATGCCCCACGGTGCACTCTGAGGAGTCCAGTGTGGCAGGGGAGAATGCTGCCATGTGCCTCCTCGATGTGCCAGATAGCCCAACATCAATTTCTGTGGCCAACGTGGAGGACCCCAATGACATTGGACATAGCCCAGACACTCCATCATACAGCCAGGCGGCACACAGCGACTCCGGGGAGAGTGACACCCCAGGGCTCACAGGCCAAGGAGTACCACCTGCCTGTCCTGGATCCAGTTACCCTGCAGAAAGTCCCGAAAGGGCTGCAGGCTCAATACCAAACCTGCCAAGCACATCAGCCACACCGGTCATGGATGCAGTGCGCTCCCAGCACCTCACGGGCCTGATTGAAGAGTTCATCCGGGACAACCGCGAATCAAGGTTGGAGTGGCACAATGACCTTCAGGCTCTGGGCGAGGTGATCACTGCGAGCACAAACCGGCTCTGTGAGGTGCTGGGCCGGATCGCTGATGCCCTGGAGGCAGTATCCCCCAGACCACAGCCCCAGTGGGAGTACCCACCCTCCCAAAGCTCCTCCACGCAGACCAGCCCTGTCCGTCGGTCACTGCGTACATTGCGCCGCCACGACATGGATCCCCCTGGCTCTGGGAGTGCACATTGACCATACTGCCACACACATGTGGCCTATGTTGCACTGATGGGACTATTGTGGGGTTGTTGTGGGGGGAGGTGAAGGGGGGAGGGTGTGTGTGGGAGTTGGGGGGAGGGGGGTGAGGGTGTGTGTGGGAGTTGGGGGGAGGGGGAGGGGGGTGAGGGTGTGTGTGGGAGTTGGGGGGAGGGGGAGGGGGAGGGGGTGAGGGTGGAGGTTTTGTTGTACACGTTTCTACATTATTATTCAATACACTGGTTGATAATCCCTAAAAAACAGAGTGGACTTTGATCATTGTGCATGTGTCTTTTAATGTCGCACGGTGCATGGTGTACATGTATCCCCACACCCAGTGCCCAATGTCCTGTCATCCTCACACCCACAGCTGACTTGTGAGTCAGAAATATTATCCGATCAATGATTGCCACACGGAACGTCCCTCCTGTGCATCGGCACTGTGATGCTGTCCTGCCATTCCTTCCTCCTCCCCTCATCATCATCTGGTGGTAGCAGTTCCACGTCAGGGGGCAGTGGCACGTTCCGACGGATGCACATGTTGTGCAGTATTACACATGCCATGGTGATCTTGGACACCTTCTCGTGGCTGTAGATGAGTGCCCCACCCGACCGGCCAAGGCAACGAAATCGTGCCTTCCACAGGCTGAAGGTCTGCTCTATCACCACCCGTGTACGGGTATGGGATCTATTGTAGTCCTCCTCGTGCCTGTTCTGTGGGTTGCGGACCGGGGTCATGAGCCACAGCTTCAAAGGGTAGCCAGCATCACCTGCATGAGAGTGTAATGAAGGTAAGTGTTTGTGCATTCATGGTGGAGAATTGTACTGGTCTCACATGGCCGCAGGTGATCACTGGCCATACACACATGTCCCAGGATACAGTCACCCCATTACTGGCCCGGCTATGTGTCATGTGCAATGGAATGATGGAGGGGGTAGCTTCTCCCTGATGGGTCATGGTGTGCACTCACGTCTTGTTGCATGTGCATCGTATATGCATGCAACAGTGTTGGACTGCATTCATTGATGTCTTGCGCGGGACTTGGTGAAAGGGGGTGTTGGCTGTAGTTGGTAGCATACTCGTCATTCTGCACGGATCCCTACCATGGTGACTTGCAGCAATCCTATGGGGGTGCAGGACCAGTGACACGCTGTAGGATCCCTGTTAGACTCACTTCTATGCACTCCCAGGGATGACTGTCCTGTGTGTTGAGATGCAGGAGTCAGCGACATGGTGCTATTGCACTGCATGGTGCAGGATGCCGCTACGGTGTGTAAGGGCCGCCGATGAGTGGTGCATGTGTTGTGGTATCTGGCCAGGTTTCCTGTTAGTCATGTAGTGTTAGGTGTCGGCTCAAATTCATCACTGTGTGGTTATGTGGTCATGTGCCGTGTCACTTGCCTTGGGGCACAGTGTGCTGTGAGGTGAACATCGTGCACTGGCGACGACATTCCCACCCAGGTGGAGTATGCATCCCCCCCTTTCCCACTCAGGTGGAGTATGCATCCCCCCCTTTCCCACCCAGGTGGAGTATGCATCCCCCCCTCCCCCACCCAGGTGGAGTATGCATCCCCCCCTTTCCCACCCAGGTGGAGTATGCACCCCCCCTTTCCCACCCAGGTGGAGTATGCATCCCCCCCTTTCCCACCCAGGTGGAATATGCATCCCCCCCTTTCCCATCCAGGTGGAGTATGCAGACAACCTACTCACAGCCCCAATGCACTGCCATGGCCCATTCAGGTTACTCACCAAGCAGCCAGGCACGTCGTCCAGCATGTCGCTCCATGTAGCGTGGTAGTGTTGAGTTCCGCAGGACCAAGGAGTCATGAGTTGATCCGGGGTATCGGGCATTGCAATGTGTGATGGCTTTACTGGCATTACACACCATCTGGACGTTGATGGAGTGGTATTGCTTGCGGTTGCGATACGGCACCTCCATGGCATGCGGGACCACCAATTCAACGTGGGTGCAGTCGAGGGCACCTATGCAATTTAGCATGCCTGCCAGTGCATGGAAGGCAACTTTGGTGTCATATATCTCCTGGGGAGTCTGGGGTAGAGATATGTAGTCCCTTGTGTGGTTGAGGAGGGCATCCAGCACTTGGTTGAGTATCCGGGAAAATATGGGCTGTGAAATGCCATGCATGTGCCCCACTGTATGCTGGTAGGTGCCTGTGGCAAGGAAGTGGAGCACAGACACTACCTTCAGTAGAGGGGGGATGGCAGTGCTGATTTCTATGCGGCTCACTATGTCGTCATGTATCAGGTCCACTATGGTGGTAATGGTGCCCCGGTCAAGCCGGTACAGGGTGTGGATCTGCTTTGGTGTGAGGTTGAAGGGGGTGGCTCTGATGCAGGGGTTTGGGGGCTGCCGGCGTGGTAATGGTGGCTGCACCGGGAGGGCATGCTGGGCCTGTCTCACCCTCCTTCTCCTCCTGTGTATCCTCTGTGGTGGGGGCTGTGGTTGTTGTTGTTGTTGTAGTTGCTGCCTTGCAAGCAGGGCCTCCAGCTCCAGGAATGCTGCTACAATTGGTATCATCTTGGTGTGGGAGGGGGTGTGGTGTATGGGTGTGCTCCTTTTGTGCTGTGCCAGACTCCATTGCCTCCACCTGTGCTGATTGAGTGCACCTGTTCCTCTTGGAAACACTGCTCAGGGTTCTTTACACCTTCACGGCGATGCCGGTATTTACTCCATGGCGATAAGGTACTTTGCGGTCTTGTGGAGGCCGTTTTTTCCATGTCCGCTTTACTTGGGATCAGCTCAGGTTTACGCCATGCCGCTAATTTCGGCATGGCGTGTCGGGCGCGCGCCACTAAACCGCTATTTACGGCCTTGTACTTTACAGCGCTGTAAATAACGGTCTGGTGGGTCAGAATGGGCCGTAACGGGAAACGATGCCGGTAGTCCTTTACCCGCATCGTTTTTCCCTTACCACCCAACTCGGAATGACCCCCATCCTTAGGTTTTACTCACCTAGTATAACTGTGTGTTATCACAAAAGTAGTTATAGGTTTTTACGGTATCTAGAATAAGTGTTCCACTATTCACCAAAGGTATATTGTCCAGTGGACTGATTATGTGATTCGTACTGAGAGTCACTATACAACTGGTAGGGTCTAATGCCCTTGCATTACTAAATGTAATTGTGAAAGTAACCATGGGTTTTTACTCCCCAAGAATAGGTGTGACCTATGCTGAATGTGTATGAAATGGTTTTGAAATCCCTAGAACTACTGTCAGGGGTTCCAAATAAGGTTTATACGTTGGTCTGTGTACCGTCAAGCATAGTATTGTGTTTTTAGAATTGTGATTTCATATAATGTGTTAGTACTTATTTACCCCTAGATTTATCTGGGCCTACCTGTATTTAAATAAATAATGTCTTTTTACATACATAGGGCCTCATTACACGGAATGCAGTAAGGGTTTACCATTACCGGTAAGGGTACTGGTACCGGTAAACCCTTACCGCCTTACTACGAGGTCCCTTTGCGGGACCCGACCTCAACGGCTGGTTTTACCAGCCGTTAAGGAACAGGCCCGCAAAGGCACCTTGGTGGCAATTACGGTACCGCAATTTGCGGTACCGTAATTGCCGCCTTCCCTATTCCCATTGAGCCCTATGGGGGCTCAAATGGGAATGGGGAAGGGCCTTGGTGAATGGGGAATTACTGCCCCACCAACCTTGGAATGGGGCGGTAATTCCCCAATTCACCAAGGCGGAATCGGTAAAATACCAGCGGCAACCATGGTGCTATTAGCGCCATGGTTACCGCCGTCCGCGTAATGAGGCCCATAGTGTTTCAGTGTTTCTTTGGACCATTTGTATTACAATTTAATTTGTACTGATTCTACAGAACTCTCTCCCTTCTAAGATAAGCCTGGCTGCTCTTTCTACACTACCATGAACTCTACTGTCAGAAGCAACAAGCTCTCAAACACACTTTCGCCCTTTTTTAATAGTCAGATCGGGATTCTGTGGACTAGCGCCTGGCACACAAGACACATTAGGGGCTCCTGAGTTCTCATCTGCCCTTTATCATACAGCATTGCATAGAACTACACTAGTTAGGTCCACTTCCTGTTAAGAGCTTAATTTCTTGTTCCTGGTGCCCATTCTGCATGGTGCGGTCTAGTCTTTGGGTGTGGCTGTCTATATAAGCCATACCCAATCAGCATCCTGTGCTTCGTGTGACTTTCTGTTTCCACACTCACCGCAGCTCCGAAGATCCTCTGCTGACCTGGAATCTTCGATCCGACTTCATTATACTCCGCCTTACCTTCGCTTGGTAGTGGCTCAGCTTCTTCTGCCCGCGCGCGCTACACCTTACCTGTGATGACTCCAAACCGTGGCACGCTTCCTTCCAGCTACTCGCCGCTGCTTACCTGCAGGAACTCCAGCTCGCGACCTCTTCTTGTCCTTCACTGCGTCCCCAGCGCGGATCCAGTCAGCGTCGCAGCAGCAGTAAGCTTACCTGGAAATTCCTTGACGCGGCCTTTCCACCCACGCAGCTCCGAACTCGTACCTTCTTCTCCGCTCGAGGCACCTAGCAGCACGGCTCACCTCGAACTCGACCCTGGAAGACTAAAGACAGTAAATAGACAATTACCAAAAACTGTACCGGAAACTTACCTGCAACTGCAGGGTCTTCAGTCAATAGTCTTCGATCCACGCCGGCAACAGCTACCGCAACCCACGATCTGAAAAAGAAAGGAAAACACTTATAAGAGGACAATCGCATAGGAAGACATAACCGGACAAATACTTGCCGAACCAGTGACGTAACTGGTTTAAAGACACCTCTTGTTCCAGCACGCACTCCTGCTTAGCTCAGGATGGAGAGCTCTTCAAAACATTGAACAAGGTGAGCCTGATTGAACTCACACTCACACCCAGGCACTCGGGGAAGGGGTATGGTGTGACACTGCATATTAGAACACTAAACCCATGATTGTTTCCACAGACATACCTTTGTGGCTCTGAAGAACACTAGAACAGGGAACCAGAACTCAGTCCAGGGGTCCAATCCCTTGCTCCTGCAGAATTCAGGTGAGTGTGACAGAACACGAAGCCACCTCAAACTATTCTGCCTGAGCGATGGAAACCTCGGAAGTAGATCAGTTATCCCAAGTCCTGGGGGAGCTATGGGCGGAGGTGCATGCAGCCCGGTCTGAAACCAATGCACTCAGATGAGAGTTGGTTGTGAACAGAGACAGAACTGAGGATTTAGCACGGCAAGTGTTGCAAGCTCGGGCTGGTCAAGCCCCTCTGCTAGGAGGAACGTCCACAACTCCGGCTTCACAAGCTTCGACCCCTTTGCAAGTAGTTATTCCCAGCAGCATACCGTTAGCACCTCCTGAGAAGTTCACTGGGGACCCAAAGAAGTTTGGAGTATTTATGAATCAATGTCGTCTGCACTTTTTGTGTAGGCCAGAAGTATTCCCAACTGATCAATCTAAGGTAGCGTTTGTATTGTCTTATCTGGGGGGTCATGCTGCAGACTGGTCAGTCCCCTTAGTGAACCGGGATGATCCCCTATTACGAACCTTCCCGGGGTTTCAGCGGGAACTTGAAAAGCTTTTTGCTCACCACAACAAGGGACAGACCCTAGATAATCAAATGCTTTCCCTTCGCCAAGGCAGTCAGGATCTACTGGCGTATGTGGCGACTTTTAATCACTTAGTGGCAGAAACCAATTGGCCCGAGGAAAAGCGCACTACCCTGTTCTACAGAGGCCTGCGAGGGGAGTTAAAAGACGTTCTCGCACAGGTGGTTAACCGCCCCGAGGGGTGTGCAGAATACATAGACTTAGCCATACAACTAAATCATTGGTTACAAGACGGGAGGCAGACCGCTCCCGCTCTGAAAACAGACTGTTTTATTTGCGCGCTAAGGACTCGCTGGTGAAACAACTGGCAGACACTCACCCCAAACCCATGCAGTTAGGGGTCCTCAGAGGCCCTCTCTCCAAAGCCCAAAGAGATCGTCGACGGTCGGAACAACTATGTTTATATTGTGGCCAGCCCGATCACTTTCTCCGGAACTGTCCAGCTAAGCCTCCAAGTAAGATGGTTGGTGCCATGGACAATAGTGAGGAGAAAGGCGAATCGGGAAACTCCAACGCCTGGCAGGCCTAGAGGCCACTCTGTCGAGCATGGTCAAGAGCTCTCTGGTCTCACATTTTGCTATACCTGTGACCTTGATTGATCAACAACGCCCTTTGGAAATGCATGTCCTGGAGGCGTATATTGATAACGGGGCTATCGGTAACTATATGGATCAAGAATTGGCTGGTAAAATTGGACAGCCCATCTGCCCAAAGACCACACCAGAGAATGTCACAGCAGTAGACGGAACGCAACTTCTGTCAGGTCCTGTAACGCAATGTACAGCGCAGCTAGTACTGGTATGTCAAAATGGAAACCGAGAAAAGTTGTCGTTTGACCTGATCACAGCACCACAGTTCCAGTTAATCCTTGTAATACCGTGGTTAGAGAAGCACAATCCCAGTATTGATTGGCGAAGGAGAACGATCACTTTTTCTGACGAATGTGACAAGGGGCATATGGAGGAAGAACATAAAGCAGAACACCAGTTACCAGTCAGTCAAAAGTTAGTTTCAACCCTGGGAATAGTGGGAAGCCTCCCTTCTGAATATCTGGAATTCCAAGACGTTTTATGCTAAAGAGCAAGCCAAAGTCCTGCCGCCCCATCGTTCATACGATTGTCAAATTGACTTAATACCAGAGGCTCAAGTACCATGCAGCTGCATATACGCTCTAACAGACAAGGAGAACGATCACTTGAAGACTTACCTAGACCAATATCTGGCAAATGGCTTTATCCGACCTTCAAAATCTCCCGCGGCCTCCCCCCTCTTCTTTCTCCCAAAAAAGGAGGGAGATCTAAGGACATGCATAGACTACAGGGCGCTGAACCAAGTAACAGTCAAGAACAGGTACCCACTGCCTTTGATCCCAGTGTTACTGGACCAAGTCAAACAGGCACAGGTGTTCACTAAACTAGACCTCCGTGGAGCGTACCACCTGGTGCGTGTAAAGAAGGGAGACGAATGGAAAACTGCGTTTCGCACCAGGTACGGGCTCTACGAATACCAAGTATTGCCCTTTGGGTTGTGCAACGCCCCAGCAGCCTTTCAATACTTTATGAATGACATACTACCTGAACTGCTAGACGCCTGTGCAGTCGTATACATCGACGACATACTCATTTACTCTACGAATCTGCAAGAACATATAACACATGTACGAGCAGTACTCCAGAAGTTGAGAGACAATCACCTATATGCCAAACTCGAGAAGTGTTCATTCCATGTTACCGAAGTGGAATTCCTAGGCTTTGTGCTCTCTCCCCAAGGCATACGAATGGACAATAGGAAAGTGGAGGCAATTCTCACTTGGCCAGCGCCTACGTCTCTGAAAGGCGTTCAGAGTTTCCTCGGTTTCGCAAACTTCTACAGGCGATTCATACTGGGGTTCTCACAATTAGTCTATCCTATTACCTCCCTGTTATGAAAACATTGAAAATTCGAGTGGACACCAGCAGCCGAGGAGGCCTTTTGTGCTCTTAAAGAAAAATTCACGTCTGCTCCGGTTCTTCAACACCCACAACCTGAGCTTCCCTACACAGTAGAAACAGATACCTCAAGTGTGGCCATGGGGGCGGTCCTTTCCCAACGTAACCCAGAAACTGGTCGCCTTCATCCGGTAGTCTTCTAGTCAAAAAGGTTCTCCCCGGCAGAATTAAACTACGCGGTTACCGACAAAGAACTTTTAGCCATCAAGGAGGCCCTAAAGGAGTGGAGACACTACTTACTGGGAGCCAAACACACAGGCCCTCATTACGACCCAGGCGGTAAGGGGTTTACGCCGGCGTAAACATCGCAGACCCTTACCGCCTGAGTACGAGTTCCCTTAGCGCCATGGCGGATTTAACACCTGCTTTTAGCAGGTGTTAAAATCCATGGCGCTAAGGGACCTTGTTGTTAATTACGCCACCGTAATTTACGGTTGCGTAATTAACCCCTTCCCCACTCCCATTATGCCCTATGGGGCAAAAATGGGAATGGGGAAGGGTAAATGGGGATTGGGGACTTACCGCCCCGCCAAGGTCGGAATGGGGCGGTAAGTCCGCCAACCACCATGGCGGAATTGCACCCTTAGCGGCATGGACCATGGTGCTGATAGCACCATGGTTCTCCGCCAAGGTCGTAATGAGGGCCACAGTGACAATCATAACGGACCATCAAAACTTACAATACCTGCGATCTGCCAAGGCTCAATCATCTCGTCAACTGCGCTGGGCCCTGTTTCTGGCTGAATATGACTTCGTAATCACATATAGACCCGGAGTCAAGAATGGTAAAGCAGACACTCTATCGCGCATCGGAAAAGGTGAGGAAGCATACACTACACAAGACCCAGTAGACATCATACCGGGCCACAAGATACTCGGGACATGCGGTTATGCCAACACAGCTTGGGAAGAGCTGAAAGAGAATATTAAAGACAGCACGTCAACTGCAGAATTACAGGCATGGGCTGGGAAGGAAGCCCAGTTTACCATCAGGAATGGGCTAACGTATTACCGAGAGCGCCTCTACCTCCCTACGCAGGCTTTACGAGAACAAGTGATTACTAGCTACCACGACAACCCTTTAGAAGGCCACCCTGGAATATTCAAGACTTTGGAAAAGGTTAAAAAATCATACTGGTGGCCAAGTTGGAGAAGGGATGTTATGAGTTTTGTTAATTCATGTGGCACTTGCGCTCAAAACAAGGCAGCTAAGAACAGACCAGCGGGCCTACTACAACCATTATCAATACCACCTGCACCCTGGCATACAATTTCAATGGATTTTGTTACAGACTTACCTTCCAGTGCCGGATATAACACAATTCTTGTAGTCGTAGATCTATTTTCTAAAATGGCCAATTTTGTAGCTCTGAAAGGGATTCCCTCAGCTCCACAATTGGCACAAGTATTTTTAGATTGGATAGTGAAACTACACAGCTTCCCTTCAGCAATAGTATCCGACAGGGGTAGTCAATTTGTGTCACGATTCTGGAAGAAGGGTTGTGATTTGGCAGGGGTTAAGATTCATCTTTCCACAAACCATCACCCACAAACAGATGGCCAAATGGAGCGCACCAATCAAACCCTCGAACAATACCTCTGTTGTCTCTTACATCAGACGGACAAAGACTGGGTGGACGTCTTGTGGATGTCGGAATATGCCTATAAAAACTCTGTGCACTCCTCTACTCAGTTAAGTCCATTCTATATACTACACGGTTGGCATCCACAAACTTCTATATACGACCCGCCTGAGGCCATTGAAATGCCGGCGGTCAAAACCTTACATGAACGTATAAGGCAAGCCAGTCAAGAAGCCTTATACCATTTGGAAACGGCTAAAGAAACCCAAAAAACCTATGCCGATCGTCAACGCAGGCCAGCACCTAATTATCGAGTGGGCGATTCAGTGTGGTTGGCATCCAGGTACATCCCACTAAAGGGATCTAGGAAACTCCAACCAAAATATCTAGGACCTTTTACTGTGGAAGCCATAGTGTTGCCAGTGGCTATGAAATTAAACTTGCCATCTCACATACGCATTCACCCGGTCTTCCATGTTTCCTTATTGAAGCCAGTCTACCCAGAGATTCGTCTGCAAGCACCTCCTGCCCCAGTGATAATCGAAGAAGAACCCGAGTACGAAGAAAAGAAAATATTAGACTCCAAGGTGGTTAGAAACAAGCTATACTACTTGGTAGATTGTAAAGGGTACGGTCCACAGGATAGGTCCTGGGAACCCAGTGAAAACATCCACGCACCTCGTTTGCAAAAGCAATTTCATCGAAACAATCCCTCTAAGCCAAGGATCATACACGCACACTTGGGAGGGGCCTTGAGGGGGAAGACTGTCAGAAGCAACAAGCTCTCAAACACACTTTCGCCCTTTTTTAGTAGTCATATTTGGATTCTGGTGACTAGGGCCTGGCACACAAGACACATGAGGGGCTCCTGAGTTCTCATCTGCCCTTTATCATACAGCATTGCATAGAACTACACTAGTTAGGTCCACTTCCTGTTAAGAGCTTCATTTCCTGTTCATTCCTGGTGCCCATTCTGCATGGTGCGGTCTAGTCTTTGGGTGTGGCTGTCTATATAAGCCACACCCAGTCAGCATCCTGTGCTTCGTGTGACTTTCTGTTTCCACACTCAACACAGCTCCGAAGATCCTCTGCTGACCTGGAATCTTCGATCCGACTTCATTGTACTCTGCCTTACCTTCGCTTGGTAGTAGCTCAGCTTCTTCTGCCCGCCGCGCGCTACACCTTACCTGTGAGGACTCCAAACCGTGGCGCGCTTCCTTCCAGCTACTCGCCGCTGCTTACCTGCAGGAACTCCAGCTCGCGACTTCTTCTTGTCCTTCACTGCATCCCCAGCGCGGGTCCAGTGAGCGTCGCAGCAGCGGTAAGCTTACCTGGAATTCCTTGACGTGGCCTTTCCACCCACGCAGCTCCGAACTCGTGTCATGATGCCTACCCCTGGGGACCCAGACCAAGTCCAGCAACCCCGGAAGCAGGCATCAAGTTATTCTAAACAAGCCCAACAACCCCTGCTAGTGGCTATTTGGGTGCAGTCCTGGTGCCTATGGCGCCAGGCTCATCTTACCTGATGCAGACCATGCTGCAAACTCACCTGATGCAGACCATGCTGCAAGAGCGCCAAGCCTAAAGAGGCTTGGAAGGGACTACTTTACCTAGGGACTATTTTTTTACTCAGGTGGGGCTGGGGAGGAATACTTACCTGGGACTACTTTGGAGGCTATTTAAACCACGCCCGAAGAGCAGCACACGCTTCGCGTTATTCTGCATCCAGCAGCGTAACGCTCACCGTGCCTGGAAGTCTGCATCCAGTCTTCTGCCACGCCCGCCTCAAGTCTGGAGCTCCTAGAAAAAGGGAGAAAGAAGGAGAAAAGGTTAGAACAAGAGCAATACCTTTGATCCTTACCTGAATTCCCGATCCATCGCACCTTCAAGCTGGAAGAAAGAAGTTATTTTATGCGCAACGCCTCGCCTGCTGCAGCGCCGCGCTGAAATCACCGGCCTTCGCAGCATCTTCACATTCCACTGCATCCTTCTGCATGTTCCCGCCGCACTCCGGCACCTAAAGGGGAAGTCAAGAATGGCAAGGTGAGCCAAGGGAATACACAGAGGCGATATTAGTTACCCCCCATAGACTTACCTGATTTTACCACCAGGGGTACTATTCCTCTTCACGGGTCGGCGCAGCTTCCACAGCATCCTCGCCGAACCCCGACCCCTAAGGGGAAACAAAAGGAGAGCAAGGTGAAACAAAGGGACAAACAAGGGGAAACCTCCTCACCACACAATAGACTTACCTGGTTTTACCGCCGGAGGCATTATTCCCCGAGACTTCATACTTTCTCTCAGCGCCTGAATAAGGGAGAAAGCAACAGGTTACATATTGACATTATTTTATCGAACTGTGTTGGATAATACAAATCCTTACCTGAATATTACCGGTTGCCACGAGGAACTCTTCGCTAGGGTCAAGCTGCAACCTGCAAGGAATCGGACAAGAGTGAAAGTCAGACATTTGAACTCTTACGAACTACATATGGCGTCTTGCCGGGAATCTCAGAGTCAATATTGTTCTGGAACTCACCAATTCCTTCGAGCCAGTGAAGTAACTGGTTATCTACGCACCCCTGCGCTCAATGCAGGTTGGAGAGCTCATCTTTCCAAACCATCAGGTGAGACTATAAGAGGGGACATCAAAGGTGATCAGTGGGGAGAACAGCGGGAGTGGGGGGGAGTTAACGCTCACTCCATGGGTGGTTAATTCCCTTTCTCCATTTTCAGAACAATATTCCTAGGGGCCAAGTAAACGAAGCTAGGTGGGTCATCACGGCACTACGCGTCACATTGGTGGAGACCGCAGCTGTCCAGTTCAGATTGACGCCCCTGTGGGAGCCAGGTGAGCGTAACACTCGTGCCTTCTTCTCCGATCGAGGCACCTAGCAGCATGGCTCACCTCGAACTCGACCCTGGAAGACTAAAGACAGTAAATAGACAATTACCAAAAACTGTACCGCAAACTTACCTGCAACTGCAAGGTCTTCAGTCAGGATTTTTTGATCCAAGCCAGCAACAGCTACCGCAACCCACAATCTGAAAAAGAAAGGAAAACACTTATAAGAGGACAATCGCATAGGAAGACAGAACCAGTGACGTAACTGGTTTAAAGACACCTCTTGTTCCAGCACGCACCCCTGCTTAGCTCAGGATGGAGAGCTCATCAAAACATTAAACAAGGTGAGCCTGATTGAACTCACACTCACACCCAGGCACTCGGGGAAGGGGGAGGGTGTGACACTGCATATTAGAACACTAAACCCATGATTGTTTCCACAGGCATATCTTTGTGGCTCTGAAGAACACTAGAACAGGGAACCAGAACTCAGTCCAGGGGTCCAATCCATCGCTCCTGCAGAATTCAGGTGAGTGTGACAGGTGGTACAGCTTTATACTAAGAGTGGAGCCTTGTACTGCCTCAGTTGAATGATTTTACTAAGCCCTTATTGGACTTCAGAAAAACTGTCCTTAACACTGGTCCTCCAGTCCTGCAAAGAAACTGGAGTACTCAGGTGAGAATGTCCATTTAGCAAATGCTATACAATGCACATCATTCCTGATCTGGAATGATGCCATCATCTGCTCATAAAGTTCCAGGTGCTCTAATACTGAATACTTGGCATTCTTGTGGTATGAGGTCAGGAATCTCTTTATGGCTTTAATTTGTCTTATTGGGTCTTGGACAAAACCCTTCTTTGTTTCCCTTGATTTTTCTTCTTCTGCACCAGAGTCCATTCCCCTTCTGACTCAGAACTGCTACCGGTACTCCCTTCCCTGTCTTCTCAGTGCTCCCTATCTCTATGAGACTGAGAATATCTCCCAGAACCCCAGGGGTCTGGACTCTTCTTGCATGGACCCAAATTAACTCTCAGGGCCACTCTCCCTGGATTTCCTTTCAGGCTCAGGATAGAACCCAGTTTCTTCATTCCTCCTACCAGGGAGTCTGGGGAATTCTGCCCTCCCCCTGAATATACAGAGGGTTTTAGAATGACCTTCTTAGGCTGAGGGTCTGGCTTTTCTCCTTCAGCGAAGCAGGCAAGGTGGTCCCTTTGTAGTTGCATCTTCAGCCTATCTAACTCCCTGACTTTCCCCTCATAAGAGTTTTCATGGTCTGAAGTACTTACCGCATTATACCTTACTTCCCAGGACACACTGGTCCGTCCACTATCCCTTCTGTGTGGTAGAGATGAATACTCATCAGTATCACACAGGGACTGGCCTTCTTGATCAGTTGGACTAGGCCTGGGTAAGTCTAACTGCCTCTAGCCACTCTGCTCTTGATAGGTGGCATGCATGCGGTTGGTGCCCATTTGTGCATGAGAGGTTGTAAATGACTGGCATGAGGCTTCTGTTGGGAAGGCTACCTCTCCTTGACCAGTGGGCTTTCCAGAATATCATGTTTGTTCAGGGTGCCTCAGGTCCTGTTTATAATTTCTGATTTCCTTGGTGAGGCTTGCAAGCCTGTGTCTCTCTTTATTTATTTGCTCTTGGTAGTCAGAGAGCTGGCTTTTTAATTCTGACACTAAGGCCTGATTAATCTCATGCACCCTGCTCTGAGCTACCAACCAATACTTTGTTTGCTGTACCTCCTGCTGAAGTGATTCATTTTCCCTCTGTGAGCCTTGTATGCTGCATGCATATTCAAGACACTTTTCCTTCAGGAGACTAATCTCTTTCTCTTGTTCATCCCTACATTTTGCTGCCTCTAATAGTTCAGCTTCTATTTGCCTCACTCGCTCTTCAAGCTCATTCCTTTCTTCTATAATTCTGGTCAGTTCCTGAGAACCTGACTGTTCCTTTCTACCTCCATTTCCAACTGATTTATTCTCTGTAATAGGATGCTGTTATCCTGATTCAATATGTCTTTTTCCGGAGACGGCTGCATCCTCTGTTGTTTCAGAGTACTTGCATGCTGATGGGTGTGATCAAAGTCATTTTTTTTAATCAAACCCTTTGATAATTGACTAATTTCAGTTTTCAATAGTTTTGTTTCTGATTGAAATTCGATGATGTCCTCCAAAAAGACTCTATTAAGAGCAGATTGGTCATTTAGCTTGTGTTGCAGTGAGCTCAGATTTTCTACACACTCTTTTTGTGAATTTTCAGTGCAAAGAACTGGGTTTCACACTCGGCACTCTTTTGCTGCAGTGTTTTTAACTCAGCTTTGAGTTGTTGCACAAGATCCTAGGCCTGTGACAGGTCTCCAGCCTGATCCATCCTACTAGCCTCACTATTTCCCCAACGCTCTTCTACTAACAGCAAATGGAAATATAACTGAGCAGTTAGCTGAACCATTTGTATCTGTTCATCATGAGCAGTTATGGTCATATAAAATGCTTCAAGTGCTTTGGCAATATTGCGGCTTCATGCCAAATATCATTGCTTACCGAGGTAACCTCCCACACAATTCTGGTTTGCTAGTTTCCTGCATCGTCCTCAACCCATTTTCCTTTGAGAAATAATTTAGTTAGGAGATGCTCCCTGGCTTTACCATTTTGCACAGTAGTCATTTTCACAATTGGCTTTTTGCACTTAATAAAACGTTCTTTATTCAGGGGGAATATCATCTTGTTCCTGCTTGGTTTCCTCACTCAAATAATTTCTTACACACTCTTAATGTTTTTACCTATACACCTCCCTGGAACTCAGGAGTCAAGTCATAGTGGCGCTTTAACAAAACAAAATGACGTTTTCCTCAACCTTATTGCAATTGCATCAAAATGAATATACTGTCACAATGTACTTGTCATGGGTCAAGAATAGGAAGTTAAATCCCGTCCCGAGCCCCCAATTTGTAACAGTTTATTGAGAAACCACCCTCAACACAGGGAGTACCTTCCCTCCCCACTCAAGTGGTGACACAACTAACTGTTTAATAGATTCTTTCATTTAGCCCTCTATCTCTTGGGTCCCTCTCCCCTGAGCTAACAATGAGCCAAGAACCAGGCTAGTGTATGGGAAATATATTGGTATTTATTTAAATTAACAGTAATAGAAACTAGCACGAAAATATCAAAAACACAACTTTATCGGTGGCACAACACAATCAACTTCTCTCAGCATTAATAAATCACAAAAGTGAGGTAAAAAGAGCAAAGACACAATTCTTACTTTCTGCAAATTTCACTTCACAAAATAATTACGCTGATCAATACAAAGGCACATATGTAATGTTGTGCAATTTTGATTTTCCTGCAGGCTTAAAAGGGTAGCAGTAGGATTTCAAAATTGGTAAAAATACATATGGCAATTATAATTTCGCCCACACTTTAGGTTTATAATAAACACAGGGTGATCTATCGCTTTGTTTTTCAGACCCTACCTTGCTTTGGTCTAGGTTGGGAAGTCAGCGAGAATTATTGGAATGCTTTGGGGGAATTTAGGATTTCAGACCCCCGCCCTTACTGAAAGGCCTGTGTTGGGGAAGCTGGATAAAAATTTTGGACTGATTTAAGAACAAAGACACGCCTCTTCCTTAAGAAGTCGAGGTCAGCTGGACAACCGGGATTACCCAATTAATGTATAGGCTGTAGTTTTCAGCACACACTGGGATGTGAGCTTTGTTAATTTTGAATTTCAACTAAATTCACCCTGTAGTGTTCTGCCAAATGGGAAATTAATTAAATTAATATTTTTAGTTGGATAGGCTAAGGATCTACACCGTTTTGCCCCCCTGCCCACTATAAAGGGAAGGGATTCAAGGCAGGCAGACCCCTCCCCTTTGGGCTTTCCCGGCCCCATCTCTACTTATATAGCAAGCCTCTCTTTATGGTTCAGGAAAGCCAGCTACATCTCAGAACACTGTGGAAAGATAGGGCATGGGTCAGGTCACTCCACTCTCAAAGATGGCCTCCCGCTCTCCACCATAGGACCCAGTCAGCTTTGAGGCCTTCCTAGAAAATTGCAGATTCACCCAGATGCACTCTCAGCAATCTCCTCTGGTGTCTCCTTACAGCTGTCAGATGGTAAGTTTCAACAGAATTCCTGATGGCCTGTCTCTTGTCTCTTCGTCCTGTCTTTCTCTTTTTTCTGTCTGTTCCCTGTCCTAGTGCAATCCCCCTTATATAGCAGCAATGACACCACCAATTTTAAAATCTTGGGGAAGTACCCTGCAGTAATCCCTGCCACAAGGATTGGACAGTTACCCTTCTCTCTCCTTCAAACCCAGCATCCAAGTCAGGATTGATTTAGGGAACTGGAGCAACATATGGCAATTCCTATTTGTAATCGCCCCTTTGTTCTCCTTTCAACTTATTGGCAAAAACTAGTTATGTATCACAACTTCATAATTTTATTAGAAACTGCCATACTAAACATATTTTCTGATCCCGCTATGGAGAATTAGATAAGCCAACCACCAAATCTGTTTCATGTAGCAGTAGCACGGCCATGTGGCACCTTTCTTCCATTTCCATAAAAGCACAACAGTTATGAATATGTAAGTTATTAAGCATATCCCTAATTTCATTGTCCACCCGCTCACCAACTCTCACATTTGGACCATGTTCAGATCAGCCCAAAACCTAGTTTAACTGGCCATTACAGTTCCCAGAGTCACAGGAAGATGAATTGTATATCCCCAAAACCATCTGGAAATTACATAAAAACAGTACATAGATGAAATCCTTCTGCCTTATCATGGCTAAGAAAAAGGCCTAAATGATAATAGTCCTTTTAAATAAATTGTGAATTTATATGTGGGACAAGTGGTCCTGCCTCCTGCCTTCCAGCCATTTGTTTTCCCTGGCGCAGCTTGTGCCTTTATCAGTCTCCTTTGTGTTGGAAGCTTGCTCTTTGAAGTGGGTGCCCCCATTTTCACACATATTAGTCGTGCTCCACCCAAGGGTGATTTTTCTTAAATTCCATGCTTTCAGAGCCAGCAGGTCTGGAGAACACTGAATTGTGATGCCTTTAGCAGGACATTTTACAGCAGTGGGTCATTAGATGGGAGATGTGACATCCAGGTTGTGAATGTCAGTTTTCCTTTTTGATGTTTTGCCCACAGCCAGCAAAAGGGTCTGCCTTGGGCTGACATTTTCCATGACGACAAGGTGGCTCTTCAAATGTCACTGGAGTTTTGTGGGTGAAACATAATATACATTGCTCTTTTGGTCAACCCACACATCATGTTGTGTTTTCCTGACATTTTCCTGTGCGTAGTGATATTTTTTTCACTTTGACTTTTAAAGATGTTATTCTTTGCACACACATGTGCAGGCCGTTATTGTTTTCAATGTTTAAAAATCCTGTTTTTCATGTGATAGGGATCTTTGATTCCTCCCTCTTTTGTGAATTAAAATGCTGCTTGTCCTTTCTTAATGACAGGTAGGCCCATTTCCACATGGCTCTTTAACTTTACTTGAAAAACAAAAACAAATGCCAAGACGTTTTTGTTTCAATGTTTAAAATCTTGCTATTCATGTGAAAGGGACTTCTGTTTGGGACCTTTAAATGCACCCCACAACATGCTTTGAGTGGGGAGTGTTTAATGACTCGGATTCAGGGTGGTTCCCCAACTTTAAGGTTGGTGGCAAGGCAGGAACCTTATGGGAATGTTGGTTCAAGTGCTGCCTCTATTGTGGCTAGTGAGAAACCTTCAAATTAACTACTGGGCAATGTTATTACCTTTTAGGGGGTTATTCAGTTTGCTACCACTGATCTTTCCCCTGCTATTGCTTCTGTTTTTTCTTCTGTTTCTGCTAGTGCTATTGTCAAACCAGGTGGAGATGTGTGTCTACCCTGGTTGAGCTGAATGGATTTTCTAGCGCTGGTGCTATTGAGCAGGTGGTTGGGCCAACAGCCTACGGCTTCCGGTCATGCACCCAAGAGTCTAGGGATATGCCATGACCACCACAGCATAATACAGCCATGCACCCAAGAATCTGTCCATTGGCCACAACCAACAAACGACAATTTGCCCTTAACTTTCCAATTTAAACACCATATGCAGATATCAAAACAGACAGCCAACCCTATTTTTCACCAATGGCAATATCACCATATCATCTAGATTCCACTCCCTTACTCTAACAAGCCCTTGTGCTGTCATCAAATAACCCCAAACATGTTTCTCCAACTGCCCAAACACTACCTACTGCAATAGTTGTGGGCAAATTCTTGGTTGCATGGCCGTATGCTACTGCAGTAGTTGTGACAGTTCCTAGATACTTGGGTGCATGGCCTATTTTTTTATCTTATGCAAACATCCTCATATAATCTACATTCCACTCCCCTACCCTAATGAAGCCTGCCTGCATTCACTTGATAAGCCGCCCCCCCACCCAAGACCCTGTCTGTGGACTACCGCGGTGTCCGCGAACTGCCACGCTCCTCACACTCTTCTTCCATCTAAACAAATACATGATATCAAGCATCTTTCACTCCCCATCCTTCCCAGCCCCTCTTCCCAACACCAAATGCCCCAAAACATGTTTCCCAGTCCTCTGCCCCACTGCACTATCCGTGGACAGCCGCTAATATACGTGGATAGAACATGGAGGGCGTTTTGGAAAAATATTACACACATCACGCTTTTCACCAGCCAATCAGCGGGTGAATTGAGTGTCCGTGGACATCACTCCGCCCTCCGGACCAATCGGAGTCTTGTACGCAGAGCAAACAGGGAAATGGAGCAGCAGAGCGGACCCAGCTATCACTAATTTTTGGGGACCTACATTTTGCCTGTTTTAAAGAAAACTGGACGGATTCACACCAAATTTACAAAAGCACACTATGGGGACCATGCCACCACTCCTGCCGCAAATTTGGTGAAAATCCATCCAGCGGTTTTGGCTGTAGTCATGAGCACAAAAAAAATTCCATTGCGGCTATGGAAAAAAAATGGGTACCCACCCTATAACTTTTCCCCCGTTGACAAGACCTCACCAAACTTGCCAAACTAATTCGGAGCGGGTCATATACTTTTTTTACAAAGTTTGGTAAGGATTCATCCAAGGGGAGCAAAGTTATAAGCCGCCAAAAAGAGCTCTTCCTGTGAGTTGAGCAACTTAACCATAACTACACGGCCACTACCGCAGGCCATGTAATAGAGAGAGGGAGATTGTTTATAGAAGCCAGTGAATGATGTGGGAGAGAATCCGGTAGCACATTTCAGAGAAAGTGAGATAAGGTGGAACTACTGCACTTAGCATATTATAACAATGCCTGCTTTATTAGGTACTATTTAGTATACTATGGCTATACTTGGCATATGAGGCTTTGACAGATGTGAGAGGCTGTACTGGCATAGGAAGCAGGGGTCCTGAACTATGGTGGCTCTCTTGTGTGTGCTCCCAGCATATCATGACGATATATGCATATATTTTATTTTATTAATTATAAGTGTAGTACTTATGTTTTACTTTGTGATGTCACTTCCTGTGATGACACCAGGTCCAATGATCATGTGTTTTCACTTCCTAGAATCTCATCAGGAGAAATGGTCTTGTGATGTCACTGTTACCGGTCCGTCCTGCTTCCCACGCTACCAGTGCACCCCAACACCAAAATAACGACGCAGAGACCAAAAGTAGTTAAGCAGAGCATGTAATGTAAGCAGGAGCCAAATGATGGGGGCACTGCTCGAACCTCGCAGCATGCATGTCCATCCATGCACACAGATGGAGTGGCTTGCCTCTTCTGTGCCAGTCACAGTGTGCATGTGAACAAAGATCCATATACGGTAACGGAGGAAGAGAGGGGAAAGTGTTAAAAACTTTCATTTTCATGGAAGAATGGTTTCCTGCTAACGAGGCTGCCCATGTCTCTGTCCTTGAGGGTCTTGTTACACACAGCCTGCAGTCACGTACACCATGTACTTCTCAGGAGGGAGCCCACTCCCAACCCCATCTCCTGAGGCATGTCGAGCATGCATTCCACAGCACTGTGACCTTGCTCGGCGCCAGCCTGATGACTTCTCCCGCAGGGATTCAGAGAAACAGGAAACAGAATGTTTGAGATGTTAACAGTCACTTCCTGTGATGTCATGAGCTATGTGATGTCACTTCAGCTACCACTGTCATTTTGGTGAATTGACATCCGTGATGGTCAGGTTCACAGCCGAAAAAAACAAATGGGGTCCTGGGAGTCTCTCTGCCAGACATTAGTCCTGGTTATGAGAGCCTTACCCAGATTCTTTAGCTCGCGATCTTTCAAGGAGAAGAAATATCCCAAACATATCAGTCTTTGTCCTGCCCAGGGGCAGTCCAGCATCGAAATGCTTGGCAATTCTCCTCTGAGCAATAGTACCAACAGCAACCCCAGACATGTGTTTCTGTCTGGTTGGACCTCATCAGTAGGAGGGAGCTGTGACTCTCTAAGAATAGTGAGCAAGGGGTCCACGTCTGGATTCCCTTAGTAATTTAGGGTGAGACCCAAACTTACTTAAACATGCAAAAAACAAGGGGGGTCCTGGAAGTTTCTCTGCCAGACATTAGTCCTGGTTACAAGAGCCTTACCCAGATTCTTTAGCTCACTATTTTTCACAGAGGAGAAATATCCCAAACATATCAGCGTTTGTCCTGCCCAGGGGCAGTCCTGCACTGAAATGCTAGCCAATTCTCCTCTGAGCAAATTCTCCTCTGAGCAAGAGTACCAACAGCAACCACAGACACGTGTTTCGTACTGGTTGGGCCTCATCAGTAGGGTGTAGCTGTGCCTCTCTTAGAATAGTGAGCAAGGTGTCCATGTCTGGATTCCCCTAGAAACTTAGGGTGAGACCCAGAGTTACTTGAAATATGCAAATAACAAGGGGGGGTCCTGGGAGACTCTCTGCCAGACATTAATCCTGGTTACAAGAGTCTCCTCAGAGTCTTTAGCTAACTATCTTTCACAGAGGAGAAATATCCCAAACATATCAGTCTTTGTCCTGCCCTGGGGCAGTCCAGCACCGAAATGCTAGGCAATTCTCCTCTGAACAAGAGTACCAACAACAACCACAGACACCTGTTTCAGTCTGGTTGAACCTCATCAGTAGGGTGGATCTGTGCCTCTCTAAGAATAGTGAGCAAGGGATCCACATCTGGATTACCCTAGTAACTTAAGGTGAGATCCAAAGTTACTTAATTATGCAAAAAACAAGGGGGGGTCCTGGAAGTCTCTCTGCCAGACATTAGTCCTGGTTACAAGAGCAGAGTCTTTAGCTCACTATCTTTCACAGAGGAGAAATATCCCAAACATATCAGTCTTTGTCCTGCCCAAGAGTACCAACAGCAACTCCAGACACGTGTTTCAGTCTGGTTGGACCTCATCAGTAGGGGCATTGCCTGCTGAATGTGCAGCAGTCACACATTCCAGCAACGGCCCTGGTGGGAGAGGTAAGCGTGTGGGTCTAACTGGGACAGCAGTCGCCCATTGTTTTCTGTCACACAGCGACATTATGAGAACAGGTCACAAAAAGCACCCCTACACTAGGGTGTGCATTAACATATAAAAAATCTAGTCAATCAGATCGAACCTCCAGCGCTAAGTGCCAGTTCCACAGCTGACATGATGCTGCGTGCAAGGCCGCCATGTACCACACAGCCCACATGTAACCTCTGTGGTTTTGCACAAATCACCTACTCCTAAACTCACACCCATCACCCAATTGGAGAAGTGGGCAGCACACGCCACGTGTGTATACGTGCCCGTTTAGCACATGTGATCAAACTGCGCTTGTGCAAAAAGCAGACGTTGTTTACGCTTGCGCAACTAATTCGCGCTAATTTCCAAGAAAGGCCAGAACTTTGAATAGTTTCTTTTTTCGTCACCTTTTCACTGGATGAGCCATGTCAATTGAATGCTTATCGGGAAGGCCCGCAGATAAGACCTCCTGACCGGCCCGCGCGCGATGGAAAGCCGATTTCTTCAGCGTTCTGCCTGACGCCTTACTAATGCCGGGTGCTGCTGACGGAAAGTCTCCAGCATTCTGATAAACGCCGGCCCGTGCGAGGTTTTATGGGAGGCGGGGGTGGGCGGAAGAGATTTCCTCAGCCGCGTGTCCACCAGGATCACCGAGTGTGCCCTGCAGACGTCCAGGTGGGTGTACCTCCCACAGTGCAGGGGAGGAGTGTGGACGACAAGCGGCCGCACTCAGCGCCTGCCTCCCTATATATAGCGTCTCCAGGAGCACCTGCTGCATTCCTAACGGCCGCTGTCTGGGAGGAACAGGTAAGTCTCACCTGCTCGGGAGGCGACCACCCGTGGAGAGGGTTAGAGGAAAGACGGAAACGGAGCTCATAGGCTGCTTCAGAATAGGAAAGGAACAATTAGAGTTCCCTTACTCTTAAGGATAGATGTCCGCAACTTTTTTCACCCTGCAGCTATGTGGAGCACACAGCGTGATTTTCAAACTTCAGCGCTGAGAGGAATAGCGCGTTCTCTTTCTGGAGGAACAATTGTGTTTGGATTTCAAAATTATTGACAATGATGGATATATATTCTGTAGCAAAAATGCAAGAAGGGAAACACCGTGTACCTGGACAGGGTTATTTATAGAAATGGTGAAATGTGTTGTTCTAACAAATATTCTGAGCATACGTTAAGTGATTTCAGATATATGATTTTATGAGGAGGTTGTTTGGCACTGGGGAGAGGTTTTCGGTGGGACCGTGATGGCTGCCGTGTTCAGCAGTTTGCTCGCTGCCGCCCACCCAGATGTCTTGGGCTGGATGGAGAGTGGTGTGTATTCATGAGCACATCAGATAGATGCGCGGGAAATGGACTCGCGGAGGGTGTGGGGGTCTCCCTCGAGACCAGGGAGGCGAGGGGTGCCTGTGTATTGTGTGCTGGGGTGCTCTCGGTGTAGCCTCGCTGTGGATGCATCGTGAGACCCAGGTTGTGTTTCCCTGCTTTCACTGAGTTTCAGTTTCTCTTAATTTGGTTAAGTATCGCCTGAATCGCAGTGTCTGACAGTCTGTCGAAGAGTTGGCTCGCCATTTGTAGTGTGTGGGTAGGGCTTGGGGGAGAGGGGCGTAGAAGCGGGAGCTGAGTGGTCCTTACTTGCCTTTCCAAACCCCACCGCATGTTACTTTTCCACGCAGAAGGCGTTTGATCGGGCCTATTGCCTTTCTCATTTCCTCTGTTCGTTCCTTTGCTTCTCGGTTGGACCCACCTGGGCAGCCCAGAAACTGGGGGCAGGGGGATTGACGTAAAGGGTTAACCTTTCGATGCTATTGAAGCATGGGTGCAATAAGACAACGAACCGCATCCTAAATGCGGTTGCCACCGATAGAGACGTCTGTGCCGCGTGAATGAGGCCACCTGACCCGTACCTGTATCCGGTGGGACATACTCTCGGGGTAACTATGCGAAACTGCTGGAAAGACCTCAAATGCACGTGAATGAGTGCAGTGTTTGGTGTGTGTTTGAACACAAGCATTAGACGAGGCTGTGGTTGCAGAAAAGAAAGGCGCGCTTTGTTCTAGTCCAGGAGGAGCTTACCTTCATATACTCGTGACTTCTCTTAGCAAGATTGCTTTTCATAAATTTCCTCTGGCATAGCGTGTTCTGCTGTATGATTTATTTTTATTGGGTACGCACATTACTGAGGGCCGTATGGGTTGGCTCAGAGGCCTACTTCTGTTTTGTTTGGGAGAGACAATGGCTGCCTCCTCTTGCCTGGGCGGTGGATACAATGGTGAGAGTGAAAAGGCAAGACACAACCCATAAGGACCTTTCAGTCCATCAGATGGAAATGGTTTCTACTGGATCCAGTTGCAGCATATGGGTTTTCGGACATAACGATACAGTAGAAGGATAACAAATCAAGTGGCATTGTACTGGCCAATTGAAAATACCAACAGACAGGCCATCAACACCAGTAACTGCATCCAGTGCAGAGCAATTGTAACTGGCCAACTACAATGCCCACCAAGTAAAGATTTGGTGCTGGGTATGCTTATAATAGGTTGTTTGGGCACTGCAGTACATTAGATGGTATCAGCCTGGGTTACTTGTCAATAACCTACACTAACTGCTTTGTGTGCAACTATTTGTGTTTTTTATGGTCTTATTGTTTTCATTTTTAAGAATAGAACTATATCCAACTGTTCAAATAAGGCCATGAATGGATTTCCAAGTCTATATGAGTTTGATCAGACTCTCAATAATACACAATAACAGTTAAAGTTAAGTAGAAGAGTTAACTGGGGGGCTGCTGGGGGCCTGTTCAGACTCTTCCTTTAATAATTTGTCAATGAAAATGGCCGCAGTGGTCAGTCTCTGGTTTCACTGTTGCTCGTATTCTGTTAATGTGTGCCACTTGGTGCTTAGAGTTAACAACCTTCCCAAGTTGGATTTTAATTGGTGTTTAGACATACTAAACATTCTATCATGTGCTTACACCTACTGGGAATTCTGTGTGCTCAAACATACTAGTAATCCAGTATGGCTAGTCACGCCATACATAAATTTGCTGGTATTCCTGAATGGTCTGTCATGACATCTTATGTTATGTTATTGTAATTTATACCGGACACCACTGCCATTTTCATGGTCTCCAGGCGCTCTGGTGATTGTGAAAAGGAAGGAGGGTTGGGAGGGTTAGTGGGAAGGAGAGCGCAAAAGAACTGTGCTGTGTTGTTGGAAGAACAGGTCGCTGTGTGTTGGGTCCTCTTTTGGTTGGTGTGGGATTGGTGGTGTTTTGGTGTGTGAGTGTGTATCGGGTTGTTTGCGTATCTGTGGTTTAGTTTTCTGTAGTGTGTTGGGTTGAATTGAGTGTTGCAGAATGTGTGCAGTTTGTGGTGGTTTCAACTTTGTGCTGTGGTAGAGGTTTCTGTGTGTTTAGCTTGGTAGCTGAGGGTGAGTTTGAAGGAGGCTCAAAAGGCATACTGACAATTAATGGTATGCATGTACAGTTACTCATTCCATATATATTTTTACTGTCATTTCTGTTTGGTTATTCAATCTGTAGTTATATTTGCTGGTAGTCTGCGTGGTTGTTTCCCCAGTGTTAACACTTACTGGTATTTCTGTTTGGTTAGTTATTCCTTATGTATTCCTGCAACTGCTCGTCTCACGGGAAAGCCACCAGTGTGGTTCTGTAAAGGTGGGTTAATAATGCATAGAGCTGAAGATATCGCTGTCATGTTTAGGCAGAACTTCACCAATACCTAGGCTGGCATTTCAGAGGCAGCCACTCAGTAGTTCTGATTAGCTGCATGTATGTTATTGTTGGTAATAACATGTTTACACCTGCTGGTGTTTATCTCATGATGGATTTCCCCTCTTCAAAGCACTGCAGCAGAAAGCTGTCACACACAGAAATCACGCTTAGTGTTTAATAATTGATTCAAAGCAGAATGGTACTGATGCCCAGAACAACAACCAGAAAAAAATATCTTTCGGGTTTTCACTTGCTTTAAACAACTTGAACTTTTGTTATAATGACATATTGAATATTGATACGAAGATCAAGCAGTTAATCAGACGCAAGGACGGTGCCCACATGGCCAATACATGACACTCACTCCATTATAAAGGCTTGTGGATTTTTTGAGGTATGGTTTCTTGAAAGAGGTTGTTCTGAGAAGATGCCTTGGTTTTGGTTGAATGGTGAGTGGCATTTTAAAGAGGGGATGCGGAACACCGGGAAAGCAGTATTTGGGACTGCGCCTACACTTTGGGATCGAACTGCCTGCCTAGACCTGGAAATACATTTTGAATACTACCAGCTGCTCACAATCATTTGTCCCGGGGGCCATGGAAACGCTTCTGTTCTTGTGTTTCAATGTGTTCATCTGCTAGGGAAGGTTTTCATTCCGCCACTTAGCTTAGCCTCCAGAGACTAAGGCTTCGCACAGGGTACTCTGGCGGGGAACTGGTTATGTGTTAACATACCCTGAGGATGTGAGAAAACAGAACCTGTGCAAGGGAACACTTAGCCATTGCTTGGGGTGCCACAACAGACAGATGGGGCTTGGGGTCCAGGTTGGCTCAGCAAGCATTATAACTGGCTGGCCTTAGAGCAATTAAGGGGGATACCAGGCGGCATAAATGCTTGCATCAACCACAGGAGGCAGGGGGTCAATGGACCTTGATTAGGCCCTTGCTCTGCCAGTAGGAGGAACATGAAGAAATGCTGATAATTACTTGCCACAAGATATAACGCTTAACAAGGTTAAAGTCAACAGTGAGGGGCTTGATGTTTGACTGATCAATATAATGGAAATACAGAGATACACTCTAGCATAACCTCAAACAATGTTTATGTTTTTTGGGGCTTTAATGTTCGTGCATTTAAATTGTGCTCAATTGTGTGTCTGGGAAAGTGGTACCATTGTCCTGTCTGCTCCAGTGCTATGTGTGTTGTTGGTAATACAACGATGCCAGAATCTGTGAAAGACAAGAGGGAACACATGACTGTGTGACCTACATGGGCACAGACCTGGGCCTGTTCCTTTTCCTCAAATGTGTTCCTTGCTAGGGAACAGTCCTGGACCTTCCCTTTCTCCTGGAATGTGTTCCCTGCACAGGCACAGTCCTGGGCCTGTGCCTTCTCCTGGAATGTAATCCCTGCACAGGCACAGTTCTGGGCATGTCCCTTCTTCTGGAATGTGTCCCCTGCGTGTGCATTGCCCTGGGAATGTCCCTTCTCCTGAATGTGTCCCCTGCGCGGCCAAAGTCTGAGGCCTGTCCCTTCTCTTGGAACGTGTCCCCTGCCTGGGCACAATCCTGTGCCTATCCCTTCTTTTGGAATGTGCCTCCTGCTCGGGCACAGTACTAGGCTTTCCCCTTCTCCTGGAATATGTCCCCTGCACATGCGCAGTTCTGGGCTTGTCCCTTCTCCTGGAATGTGTCCCCTATGCGGGCACAGTCCTGGGCCTGTCCCTTCTCCTGGAAAGTGTCCGCTGCACGGGCACAGTCCTGAGCCTGTCCCTTCTCCTGGAATTTGTCCCCTGCGCGGGCACAGTACTGGACCTGTCCACTTTCCAAGAATGAGGGGAGAAGTTGGAGCACCCTGGGACAGAACAGACTCTGTGCAGCAGCACAGGCATCAGATTAGGTGGCTCCCATATTTGCTCCTCTCTTCTGTACTGTGAATGGGGCACAGCGGAGCAGTTGCCTTTTTTTGTGGTCAGGTTAGTGAGTATCCTCCACTTCTCAGAGACTACTGGGCCCGTCAATACTATGAACACTAGCCCTGCTTCTTTTACTAAGGACGTGTTAAGGTTTCTCGTTTTTCCAAACACTTCCATGCAGTTCAAGGCTTCATAAGCAGCACAGAGCTCAATCATTCGATTCTATGTACAGAGAAGTCAACCCCCAGATAAGGCCACTGATGGGCTTGGGTGGGTACACCTCAAACCAGAAGTCTCCGCCATCGGTGCATCCAATTGCAGGCACTGATGAGCAAAAGAAACAAGCCAGCTTCTCTAGTTTGGCATCGCAGTGCTCAGGGCCACTACAACGGCCAATAATATGGCAACTATACAGAGGACCTAAATACAGTCCTCTCCTGGCTGTTTATTAAAGGGAATTTGTCTTTCTTGAATGTGCTCGTCGGGCACATACATGCGTGTGCACACACATATGTTCCCTAATCAGCTAGGGAAAATGCTTCTTGGTAAGAATTGCTATGCACTGAAGGATATGGAGTTCGGTGTACACTGCCTTGCAAGGATATGCAGTTCGGTGTACACCGCCTTGCAAGGATATGCAGGTCGGTGTACACTGCCTTGCAAGGATATGCAGTTCGGTGTACACCGCCTTGCAAGGGTATGCAGGTCGGTGTACACCGCCTTGCAAGGATATGCAGTTCGGTGTACACCGCCTTGCAAGGATATGCAGGTCGGTGTACACCGCCTTGCAAGGATATGCAGTTCGGTGTACACCGCCTTGCAAGGATATGCAGGTCGGTGTACACCGCCTTGCAAGGATATGCAGGTCGGTGTACACCGCCTTGCAAGGATATGCAGTTCGGTGTACACTGTTCGGTGTACACCGCCTTGCATGGATATGCAGGTCGGTGTACACTGCCTTGCAAGGATATGGAGTTCGGTGTACACTGCCTTGCAAGGATATGGAGTTCGGTGTACACTGCCTTGCAAGGATATGCAGGTCGTACACCGCCTTGCAAGGATATGCAGGTCGGTGTACACCGTCTTGCCTCCGCACAGTAATTCTAGATTGGCCAAGCTAGGGCCATCTGAAGCCGATGCAGAGTGTACACTCCGAGCTGGTGGTGAGGGAATTTATGCACGTCAACGAGTCGGGAGTCTTTCAGGTTAGTTGTGGGGTCAGCTGGCAAGCGCAGCACCTTAGATCCCAATCCTATTTCTTGGCATGGAATGTGGGCGCATCGCCGCGTCCTGTCAGATGTGCCTATTGATCCAGATTAACTTTCCTGAGTAATTATTCACCTAATGGTGTTACTGATAGACCAAACCAAACAAAAGATGCCTTCCCGCTCCCTCTGCCAAACACATGAGAAGATCAGTGTTTACCCACTGGGAACAGCAGCCCGCATACATTGCTCGGTAGGTCCTCTCAGGTAGTTGCCTGTCTCTTGCAAGCAAAGCACAAAGGTGATTTTCTTCGTGGCCCACGTCACCATGTCACATTTTATTATCAGCCCTTTCCCTCGTGCACTTTGTATGCGCCCGGGGAAAGTTCAGGTGCGCAGAGCCAGTGCGGACACTTTCCCTCTCTGGGCCCCCTGATAACTTGCCAATAATTAAGCAGTATTATTTAAGAACCAGTAGTAGATTACAGCTCCTAAGGGAACGGGTTTAATTTTCTGACTGTAAATGCAGAGTCAAGGCCATGTTACCCGTGTACGTTTTTCTGTTGTAGATTTCCGGACAGGTTATTCTGACCAATCTACAAAGCAACCGTTGATTTATTGATTGGGATTTTGTAAAAATGTTTTAAAAAGTTCCCTTTTCTACAGAACTACCGAAGGAAATGTGCTCTGCCAGAAATTATTGAACAATTCCTATGTTTCTGCTATGATATGCAACTGGCAAGCTCTGCGGCTGGGTCTGTGGACTAATGCATCGATTACAAAAGCCTATGTTCACCCCAGGGTCACAGGTTCTACTCCTGGCAGCTCCTCTCAGCTTTTCATCCTAAATTAATAACATGAGTACCATTGAGTTGTTAACAATAAGGGGCCCATTAATGGAATTTTTGCACTGCTGAAAAGGGACTTTGCACTGCCGACAAAAGCCTGATTCATGGAACTGTGCGGGACTTTGCATTGCCGACAAAAGCCTGATTCATGGAACTGTGCAAAGTGTATTTTTTGCAATGCAAAGTAATTTTGTGCTGCAAAAATGACCACTTGCACTGACTTTGCACAGTTCCACGAATCAGGGTTTCTGTCGGCAGGGCAAAGTCACTTGGAAAAGTGCAAATATTCCATGAATCGGGCCCTTAGTGGCAATAGTGCCAAGATACCTCTTTGGGGGTGGGCATGGACTCTACAAACCTGTCAAGGCGCTGTTTGCAGAGACATTTAATGTGAGTGCCATAATGGCAGAGGATGGCAAAATCAAGACTCATTATGGTAAACCATATAGGTCTGGCTTAGGGCTGCATCAGTTGTGCAGTGTGCAGATGGGCGTATTATTGATTGTGTGGTCAAGGGGGATGTTTCATTTGTCAGTGCTTCAATCTTTGTTGTGTAGATTGTATATGTGTAATGGGATGACAGGAAGCTTGTATAGGTAAAGTGTTATATAAAAGTATACATGTATGTTTCTTGTTTCCGTCTATTGTTGTGTAACTATTCCTTCACTGTAACCAGATATGTTAAGCCTTCTCTAACCTACGCTCTGATACCTCAGTGTTTGGGTGTATAACAAATGCAATACAGACATTTATTTAAAAAAAATGTTTCCGTGATGCGGTGTAGCTGCGGTGAAGTAATGGTGCTTTTTTGCCAAGCACTGCCACGCAGGGGCAGACGCTACACTCCTATGTCAGAAAGTTGAATATAATGCACATGTCCCCGGAGCAGTCATCATAGGGTGTGTATTGCAATCATTTGGCTCACCACTCCCACCACAGGGTCAGTATTGCCTTTGCCATTGTCATTCCTTGCTCAGGTGGTGCCATAACATGCTCTAGGGCTACTGTGAGCTGCTAAGTGCAGCCATGGCATGACCAGGCATATATAACTATATGCTGGGTATTCTCACTGTGTGCTCGAGCAGTGCCCTCAAATGACATGCATTACCATTCTGTGCCCATGTACTCCCATCATGCACACACACCACACATTCATGTACTCACAGCCATAGTTATTTGAAGTGTGGTGGATGAGAAAATGGACACGGGCACTGTGATGACATTTTCACAAGTTATTTATGAAATAATAATAAGAAGGCCTATCTTTCCTATTGCTATGCCGGTGTTCCCTGCCTATATAAATAATTAAGGTGCTCGCAAGTCCGAAAGTCCGAAACATATCAGTTTGCCGTCCAAAATGAGTTCTAGCCGACCCTACCACTATCCCAACCAACTTAACTAATATCAAGAGGATGCCTCCCTCCTCCTGATTATGTTATGTCAATGTCTCTCCTTCTTTCCAGGACTCCTTGTTGGTAGGCTATTTTTAAATAGTCTCTTGTCACTTTCCGTATGGGTTCTTGCCACTCTTTCACAATGTCTTTGGGTCTTACTCCCTCTTTAGGGATATTTTCCCAATACCCCGCTTTTGGTCTCTTGCTTCTTCTCAGGTTCAGGTCGCTATTCCCCTTTCCTTAAGCCCTTGAGTCTGAGTATCTTTTCCCTTAAGTGGTTACCTTAAGTTCTCTTGGTAGTCCTATAGGTCTGTCTCCGATATTCTCCACCCTCTTTACTTCTTGGATTATGGCATATCTTCCCCTCTTCTCAGGTTCAGGTCGCTATTCCCCTTTCCTTAAGCCCTTGAGTCTGAGTATCTTTTCCCTTAAGTGGTTACCTTAAGTTCTCTTGGTAGTCCTATAGGTCTGTCTCCGATATTCTCCACCCTCTTTACTTCTTGGATTATGGCATATCTTCCCCTCTTCTCAGGTTCAGGTCGCTATTCCCCTTTCCTTAAGCCCTTGAGTCTGAGTATCTTTTCCCTTAAGTGGTTACCTTAAGTTCTCTTGGTAGTCCTATAGGTCTGTCTCCGATATTCTCCACCCTCTTTACTTCTTGGATTATGGCATATCTTCCCCTCTTCTCAGGTTCAGGTCGCTATTCCCCTTTCCTTAAGCCCTTGAGTCTAAGTATCTTTTCCCTTAAGTGGTTACCTTAAGTTCTCTTGGTAGTCCTATAGGTCTGTCTTTGATATTCTCCACCCTCTTTACTTCTTGGATTATGGCATATCTTCCCCTCTTCTCAGGTTCAGGTCGCTATTCCCCTTTCCTTAAGCCCTTGAGTCTGAGTATCTTTTCCCTTAAGTGTTTACCTTAAGTTCTCTTGGTAGTCCTATAGGTCTGTCTCCGATATTCTCCACCCTCTTTACTTCTTGAGTTATGGCATATCTTCCCCTCTTCTCAGGGTATTTGTGCCCCGTCACAGGGCTCTCTCTTTCAGGTTTAGTTGTGAACCACTTTCTGATATTAATATAGTTCCACTTTATCGCTTTGAAATTTAATGTCTTTCTAATTTAATTGGGACGAGTTTCTGTTGCTTTATAACGATTCCCTGGTGGCCTCCCGGTTCCCCCACTTTCCCTGTTACCTCTGATTCTCCAGGGGAAATGTCACCGGGCCTGCTGTTGCTTGGGTTCGCCTCGTTCACTCCTGTTCTCTGTGCAGGCAACTACGCCCACATCTCACTCGGAGTCCTCTCACTCCCTAGGCCCAGGTTCAGCTGTGGGTAAGCGGAAGTCTCGCTGCCTCCTTGGCGTAGTGGTTTTGGTGTCATTGGACCGGCGCACTGGCCACCACGAAATGTTCATGGTCATGCCACCACCTGGATTCGAATTCCCATCTCCCTTTCTCCTCACTGCATATAGACGCTGGACCTTTAGCGTCTTGCTCTCGCACTCAGACCACGTCCGAAAGTTGTGTGCTCCACGCTCTCCTTGGTTTCACCTCTCGCAGGTGTCATAGCATGAAATGGCTTTGTCTACTTACGCTCTCCTCTCCCTCTCTGGACTTGGCTATGTCGCTGCGAATGCTGTTCCTCCCTCATCCCTATCATTCCACCTATCTCAGTAATGTGGAGGTCTATCCGTAAAGAGACAGATCTTCTTTCTTGTTGGCAGATGTCTATTTCAGTTTGGGCTTTTTCCCCCAATCTCCGGCTTCAATAGTTTCTGCATATCTGATAGTCCCATACATGTCATCTCGATTTGTCACAGAAGTCACATGCTCAAGGGAAGATGGTTAGCATACACCTTCCCAAATATACTACCACACCAAATCCATTATGGATACAAATACACATACTGACACTGACCCAAGCAAACAGACACACAGAAACTAATGTTCACCCACAAACACACAAATTCACTCACACACTTGTACATTTACACACACTTTGACAAATACATGTATTCATACAATCACCGTAAAGGACACACACATACATTGTTTAACAGACATACACACACATATAAAATAACACAACTATTCCATGACACACACACCAATTAACAAACATACACAACCACATAGAGGAACCCAACTATGCCAGGACACAACGTCTCCGATGCATTAAGACACATGGATTCTTAAACAAACATACACGGCAGAGTCACTTTGATTCAGCTGGATCTGCCATGTCAATAAATTATTTAATTACACGTGCCTGTGAACAATAGTTTATTTTCAGGTCATCCCTTGTACCCGATACCGGGGCAAAGGAAGCACCGTCTATGTCAAGGATCAGAGGGGTGGAGTGGGGTATGGAAAGCAGCTGGTATGAGATATGTCCTTTGAGCGGGTCACAAACCATCCGCAATAATGGGAAGGCAGCATATGGATGGGACTACTCATCCCATATTTTGTCATCTATTTATAAATGTATTACATGTATGTAACGCCCACACCCTGGGGTATCACAGCGTTCAGTACAGAAAAAAAACGTTTGAGGAATGAACGGGTCACAGGGACCTTAGTCATATTTGTCAAATAGCCAAGTATTTACAAGATTTTTGAAGGTCGGGTAGGACTGTTACCAGGATCTGCCACCTTATTACAAACATCGGGCATCACATGCCCCTGAGGCCCACTATGAAGGTATTGCCATCACAGGCCAAGTAATTGCCATAATATGGTCTGTTACGCTAGTCATTTGTAGGATACTGCGACAATCAGTCACACCTTATGTAATCTATTGCCATCATATACAAATATGTATGAACCATATACAAGGCCATTGCCAAGTGCTGCCACCATATATTCACCATAGATTCCCACACTGCCTTCAGGAAAGCCATACAAACTATGCTTTTCCTTTAACACTGCCCTTACTGTTTGCCTCTACTCACCATGCATTGTAAATTAAATGAACAAAGATATGTAACCAGTTATCTAGCTAAAAGCTTACATGGTACTGTGTGTAACATTCTCTCCATTACACTGTTTTAACGCTCATTGTAACCTCGAGCAAAGAATCTTCATGTAACTAAGACAACCTCTTGCAACAGCGCCTCGATGCATCGGGGCTGCTAGCGTGCTTTACAAATAAAATAAATAAATAAAATATATAAATATAGCTTTGTGTCTTGGTATACTCTGGTACTCCACTCAAATACCCAGGCAGTGGCACTATATGCACATTGACTCTCGCAAGCAAGAAGATATTAGCACATGCCCACATATACACTCTCTTCCCTCATCTGTATGTGCAAACAAATACACATACACTGTCTCGGAAAATGCACAGAGCCACACTGCGCAGTGAAATTCTCTCTCTCTCTCCTCTCTCTCTCTCTCTCTCTCTCTCTCTCTCTCTCTCTCTCTCTCTCTCTCTCTCTCTCTCTCTCTCTCTCTCTCTCTCTCTCTCTCTCTCTCTCTCTCTCTCTCTCTCTCTCTCTCTCTCTCTCTCTCTCTCTCTCTCTCTCTCTCTCTCTCTCTCTCTCTCTCTCTCTCTCTCTCTCTCTCTCTCTCTCTCTCTCTCTCTCTCTCTCTCTCTCTCTCTCTCTCTCTCTCTCTCTCTCTCTCTCTCTCTCTCTCTCTCTCTCTCTCTTCTAAATGCCAGGACAGAGGACACTTTATTATAGGCTGGCCTAATCATTAATTATACAATTATATTCATCACTCTAACTTGTACAGTGGATATCCTGGAGCACTTAATAGTTAATCTCCTATTCAGTGTCCCAACATGCCTTGTTCTTGCATGAACACCTGGGTGCTGTTCATTATCAAATGTGCAGATAATCAGGTGTTCAGTGTATAGGGAAACAAACTGATCTGTATGAATGCATGTGGTCGCAGGGCATGCTGGTCATTACCCCAGATGATAATTGACTGTTAGTGTCCCAACAATCGCCTTACCTAGCACGCTATATTGGGAGATTAGGGGCAATGAAGAGCTTGCTATGTTATGAGTTGGGGCGATAGGTCAAGATGGAGCGCCAGAGACTGTGTTCGACAGGTCCACGTGCAGTACCTGGGGGTATCTTTCTCGCAAATGGAGATTCCCCGACTGCTTACTGAATTGCAATGCACAGTTTTATGGTCTCTGAAGGTGCAGGTGGAGGTGTGAAGATAACAGACTTCGGGCCACGCACTGTGACAGCGCATCTGTGCAGTGCAACTGCAGATACGTTAGCCGCATGCACATCGCATGACTGCCACAATGTCATATGAATGATAAAACAAAATGGCCTCCGAGCTGGACAGAATTCATTTCAGAAAGAACAAAAAGTGAATTTAACCCTTTTACCATTGAAAAAAACAAAATGCAAGGGGCCAATCAACGAGCACTGCCACAGTGCAATGGACCGACCGAAAGCAACCTACACTTCGAAATTTAAATAAGCCATTCAATCTGTGGCATGTCTGCGAGAGAGCAAGCATTTTATTTCAGTGGATTAGATGTCCCATTTCTCCACTGAATATCTCCACAAAGAATTGGTAACTTCTTTTTGTGGGTATGATACTGCAATGCATACACCTTGCAGTTATTAGGAATGACATTTACATGCCAACTCTGTGCAATGTTAGCTCTGTACATTGACTCCGCCTCAGTGCAAAATTCCAAGAACTGGGAGTGAAAGATGTTAAGCAGCCTTCTATATCTGATGTCCCTTAGAACATGAAAGATCCGAAACTCCTGAGTTTCCAGCACACACAACAATAAAACTCACACCTCCTTCACTGCAGCTAGACATTGTGCAAATCCCAATTCAAGGAAGACCAGACAAAGAAAGATGGTGTACAGAATGTTATCGTTATTGTTAGATGGCTTCACAGGGAATAGCCTACATTAGCTAAACATTCCAAATAATGATCCCCTGTGTGGCAAGAGGTTGGTGGCAATCTGTTCCCCCAAGTAAAAGAGATTGCTTGCCTGAAAATGCCAAATCCCCTCAAAGAATAACCTTAAGGGAATCCTAGGGCTCGGCTGTGCAGCGGTTCCACTATCTTCTCTGCTCCACTCATCAGATCCAAAGCTTGGACCTGCCCAGCTCAATAGTTCTGCCTAGAATTTCTTGCACGCAAAATTAACAAGGGAAACACATTGAGCACAACTGAAGTAGGATAGAATCCACAGTTAATGCAATCATCTGAAGGGCCATTGGGTCACGTACAAATAAACCATTGTTTCTGACAAAGGCACTGCTCACACAATACTCGCTCAGTTCTCAATACAGTCTGTAATTAGCTTCTCTGCCTGAGCAAGACATGTATCCCTCTCCTGCTAGAGTGCTCGGTCAAAGATTAGGGGCCGTTATGAACCACATTCTAAAGCGAAGGGCCAGGATCCCTCGCATTGAAAAGCCCGGTTTACATGTGCTGCTCATCATTGATGCCAATAAATCTAATTTCCATATATCATTAGACTCCCGTGAAATGATGCCCTCCAGAAATCAACTACCCAACAACATCTTTCATGCCCATGACCTGTGGGCCATGAGTATTTTGGACTGTAGGTCTATGTTCCTTACAGCTTGATTCACCCAATCAAAAAGGGTCAAACCACCTAAATCCACGGTGTACCTGATGTCAGAATGACTATCCCAGCACCATGGGACTCGCATCTTCCCTTTTCTGTTGGATATGTGTAATCAATCATTGTGTGGATGGGATGCACCAAACTCATGGGGCTTCCATCGCTTAAACGCCATGTAGCCAGGCTTCCAAACAGGCCTGGGGCAGACAGGGCTCTGGTTGAGGTATATGATGCAATTCTAACCACAGCTGACATTGCCAATTTCTGCAGGCCAGAGCTCCTGCTGTGATATCATGGACTATAGCTTCTTAGCTGAATGGTTATTGGAGGAAAATAAGCAGTCGCCAGTCTCTTGAATCAATTAGATCCTGTCTCTTAGAGCTTAGCAGATAGATTGGAAATGGCGCTTTTGGCTGTTAATCTGGCCCATAGTGTTTCATTTCTGTCCCATACACGTTCCCTCTCCAACATCCTATTTCCAACTCAGGTTCGTATATCATTCTTAGGCACATGATACCCAGCTCTTTGTCATAGTTAAATATAAGCCAGAATAATAGGTGCAACTATTGAGGTGTCTGCAAAATTAATTTTGGCGGAATAAGAACCATCAATTTCCAACTAAATGCCCCATAGGAGAAAGCGGTCCTGTTTGTCTGGCACAATATTGTGCCCAATCGGGTGTGGTAAGGTTCTTCTATTATTTAGGAGGACTGTAAAAGATTGGATTATTGTAATTCTGTGTTTGACCATCAGCCACGTGGCTCATGAACAGCTCCAGGCAGCCGAGATGCATACTTAAGATTCACCAGAGGACTATGCAGAATGGAATGGGCAATAGCTACGAGTGGATCATTACACACAGATCCCAGTGTATGATCCAGTTAAAATGTGTCACTTATTCTAAACACTGTGTGGGGCAAATGCCCAAAGTACCTTCGAAACAAAGTAGGCAGGAGCATCCTTTTGCTAGGAAAGCAATTGTGGGGGAAATGTTGCATCAGATTGTAAACCACCTCAGTGTGAAAGACACTTCCAGATGAATCAGGACTCGTAGCCCACAAGACTACCTGAACAAAACAAACTATTGGTACACGCCATTGTTCACATTTTGGGGCTGGGTGCTCAACGCTCTTAGATGGTTCACACTGTAATTGTGTGGTCTGCAGGAACACAGGGCTACGCTTCGTCAGGCATAGCCTGTCCCAAAACAACCCTGACCTTTTTCACCACAATGGGGTGCACCTGTCACAGAAAGGGATGGAGGTGTTCACGGATAACATTTTTAGTGCACTAGAAAATAGGGGGTGCAGATAAGTGTACTTTTGGGGGAACCTGAGCGGCCGAGGCTACCACTCAGGTGTGGTGGCATGTATCTAAGAAGAGGATGCCAATTGGGCTGAGAAAAGGAATTAGCCAAGAATAGAAGAGGAAACGGCAAACGTCTGACTTACATCAACGTAAAGAAAGGATTTACCAGCAGACCTCGAAGAACGGTGAAAAGACCACCACCGAAGAGCGAGGGCGAGTTATGAAGAAAAACCGGCTTCTGGAAGAAATCACTCCCCTTGGACACAGGGTGTCCAAAAGCACACCTGTTTTTAGTTTTTTTATTATTGCTGTAAATATTAAAAGCCTACAGGCAATTATTAATCCACACATAGTGGTATGTGGTTTTTTGTAACAGATTAGGGGTAAGAAAGAGAGCAAGGGTGCCTGCACTAAATAGCCTTGGCCACAGGCCCTGACCGTCCCATGGGGATGGGAAGATAGAGGGCCTTGGAGGTTAGGCTTAAGGGGTAGCCATAGGGGCTCTCCCAGGGGGGTACAGCTAATAGGTGCCGTCACCAGAGATTATCATGACAACCTGGCAACAAAAAGGTGGCCTAGAAGAGAAAAACAAAGAAAGATGTGAAAAATAACAACAGCGGCTAAGGAGGTGGCCCGTCCCCCAGAAGCATAACAAAGACAAGTGGCGGAATAAATAGGATTCCCAGGAAGGTGATAGGCATGGTAGAAAGCAGGCACATCCAGTTTGGGTAAGCTTTCTAGAAGGAAAAGAAGGGAGCTTTTTGTTTTCCCACCAAACCCACCCTAAAAAAGAAAGGAGAGAAAGAGGCTCTGGCTAGCAGGCTCGGTACCCGGCCAAGTCGTAGGCGGCACGTGTCTAAGGAGAGGATGCCAATTGGGCTGAGGAATGGAATCAACCAAGAATAGAAGAGGGAACAGGAAAGGCAAAAGTCTGGCTTACATGAACACAAAGAAAGGACTTACCAGCAGAGCTCGAAGAACGTGGAAAGATCACCACCGAAGAGCAACGGCAAACTCTGAAGAACAACCGGCTGGTGGGAGGCATCACTCCCCTTGGACAGAGGGTGTCCAAAAGCACACCAGTTTTAGTTTGTGGTTATTATTGCTGTAAATAATAATAAAAGCCTGAAGATGCGAAGGAATGAGTGACCCAATGGGGCGATTGACTCACTTTCTCGTTCACTCATCCACTCACAGAGTGGAATATTGTGTCTTAAAGAAAATGTTCCTCATATGGAAACGGAAAGCAAGATTTTTTCTTTTTTACTGATTGGGTGGACATATTTGGTTTGGGAGGCTAAAAGGGTAACATGGCAGTTTCCGAAGAGAAAGCATGACTATTTTGATTCCACCACCCCCACTGTATCTGCCAGCATGCAATGCTGGAAAATTATTTTCAATCAGTGCCCATGCGAGTGCAATATATGGTTCTCAGCCTATGATTGGCCATGTCGCGGCTGTTGCATTGGATGTCTAGTTAGATGTTAGTACCTGCTGTCCTGCTAGCCCAATCTATGTTTTGCAGGATACCAATAACCTTTGAATCGCTAGCTTTAAGTTGTATCATTTTTCCATTTAGCTACAAAATGCCGCCCTTGCCTGAGGTGGAAGCATCTGCCCATGATGGAGTAAAATTGGAAGGTGCACCTGCTCTCGCGTCACAGTCTCAAAATGACATTGCAACCACCGATGGTAAGTAGGACAATGAACACGTACTGTGGCATGAAACGGTTTGTTGGTCGTCCTCATGAGAACGTGATGTTACATTACTTCATTTGACCGTTCCTCCTTAGGTAACATACGATCCGATGACGCTGGACCACCTTTACCTCCGGCCTACTCTACCCTTGCCTTAGTCAGTAAGTCTTCTGAGATTGCCGATGATGGTGAAGAGGAAGCAGTGGACCCATGGGACATGCCCGAACTGAAGAGCACTGGGCCCAAGTGGTCAGGTACAAACGCCAACACCTCATCATTTGTCTATGGTTTTATAGTTTCTGTCTTTCTCTTTGCCTTATTTCAACTTTGTGTTCTGCCCAGTCGTGCAGTGAGGCACAATTCAGTTAGATGTTAGTACCTGCTGTCTTGCGAGCCCAATCTATGTTTTGCAGGATACCAATAACCTTTGAATCGCTAGCTTTAAGTTGTATCATTTTTCCATTTAGCTACAAAATGCCGCCCTTGCCTGAGGTGGAATTATTTTGATGCCTGGGTATTCTTTTACCGAACTGGAACCCTAAAGATCCATCAGGTGCACTGGCATCAGCAGTGCTCTTTTGGCGGGTGCCATGTTCTGACGGGGCTTTCGTTGCATGTGGTTATAATCCACCTATTGGTTGAGGGCCTGAATGTATCTAGTCGTAATCACCAGATGACCAAGGCAGTGTTTAAATACAGCAGAAAGGCTCCCTAAAAAGTGGGGCGACTACTAGTCATTATCAGGGTCCTTGTAAGTCATGGAAGAAGGGAGATTCCTCTGCTTTTGCTAAGATTAGCAAGTGTGTTTTTGTGCCTTCTGCTGACATTCCCTACAGTTCATGAAAACCTGCACGTCAGTTGTCCTTCAAGCCATAGGGCTATTGCGCAAGGGTTTGGCTCGGCCAAATTGATAATGCCTCATCAATCTGGGAGATACAAGGCAAGTCAATACATGGTGCAATGTTTTGTGAGCCGGCTATATGATTGATTTATTCGTTGCCACCCTCTCCTTATTTGCTAATCACCACAGGCCTCTGGCACCATGGGTGGCTTCAACACTGAAATTCATTTTGCCTTTGTTTATATGACTTTTGAGTTTAATTTCTAGATTTCGATATAGGCTATATTGTGAATCTGAGTTTCAGTGAGGGTATTTCTGACGATTGACGCTACATCTATGCTCCATTAGATCGCTCAAATTACACAAGAAAGCCTTTCGATAAAGACACTGCCGTGTTTCGCTTTTCATCTTTTGTGTGGTTGAACTCTATTTATGTCGGTATATAGGTTATGCATTGTGCAAACAATTTTCTCGAGGCACAAATGAAATTGTGGCCAAACCGTAAAAGTTATCCATTTGAAATAGCCTATGGGGCGGGTAGCATGAGATCTTGGGGTTCATGCCCCCTTTTTGGTCATCATAAATACTTTAAATCCCTCAAGTATCCATAGCCCGGGTTTGGGTTTCAGCGAGCATGGATGGAGTCACGCTGATTTCAGCAGGCCACTGTCCTTTGAGGCACAGCCACACATGACCCAAAGGTCTGGCCAATGAGCAACACTTTCATACTCGGTTTTCAGTGCACCAATACATTTCACAGATGGACCCCACACAGTCTGTAAGTCCCCTTTGTGCATTTTGCACTTGCTCCTTATGCCCTATGTCAGCGGTCTCCAACCTTGAAGCCTCTTGCCCTATTTGTAGAAATTTCGGAAGAATCTCTTGTGATTTTGGCATCAGTGTTTCCGGTCACACTTATTTCTCCCTATCGACTGACTGGCAGCCATCTTGTCTACTCAAATCGCTTCACTTAGTGCCCAGTCGCATGTTCCTAGGACAGGCTGCTGAATAGTTCAACATTTCATCAGCATTCTTGAAAAGCTAGGGACCGAGTGGTGGATGAGGCATAATAAAAACTATATGATATTTTTGGGTGGATCCCTAAACTACAATTAATTTGGAAGAATGTCAATAGTTACTTTTTAGAATAGAACACAAAATAAAGGGACTTTGTGACATTGACAAAGGCTCAAGAATAGGACACCCTTAGGTTATGATTAGTAAAGATGTAATCAGAACAAGTACTAACAGCGATTAGCTAATAACTGCCCCCAAACCCCGTCACAACACAAGGGTCACCTTAGGCAGGATTCCTACCGAACACCCCTTTGTATTATGAGAAGAATTAGATCATCCCTGTAATGGTAAAAGGTACGATCCAAGGCCAGAATACAAAGTGCTATTGGCCAGGAAAGGGTGGAGGAGGTACAACTGACATGAGCTCTATTCACAGACAGGAGTCTGAGCCTGGGCTCCCTCCCTTTCAGTGGCTTATCCAGGCACTTGACTGGGATGGTCCAAGTGGGGCACTGACTTATGCAGGGGTGGCATGAACCGCGCGCGCACACACACGCACACACGCACACACACACACACACACACACACACACGTCTGAATATCTTTCATGTACGCTTTGTCTCCACTACACATATCTACTTTAATTACTAACATTAGTGTCTTACATTCCTGTGTTAAACTTTAATGATCATAGTTGTATGACAATGTGGTGGCACCTGGGGTGGTCAATCAGATTCCAGGGGTAGCAGTGCCACCCCAGGCCACTCCCTGGACACAACACTGCTCCCTTTGCAGCAATTCAATTCAAATTGAGATCTGAAAAATAGTCACCGCTCGTGGGCCTATGGCCAGGAAAATGCCCACAACTGTACACTTGCAATTGCAGAATCATAGAAATAACGGGAAGCTGTTGCACGTGTTTTGCAGAGCTGGACACCAAAGGCAAGATCTTGGCAGTGCTGAAAGGAATAGCAAAGTTCTTCATCCTGCTGGGACTGCTCTACTTCTTCGTCTGCTCCTTGGATGTCCTGAGCTCCGCTTTCCAGCTGGTCGGAGGTACAGTATGCTGCCATTTCATGACACACATGACTTGCGGACAGAACATGTTATGATGATGCTCTCAGTAATTTCAAGGGAACACATGGTATCCCCTGCAGACACATTGATGAGAGTTGGGGCCAACTTTAAATCCAGAGCTTTTAGAAGTCAGGAATCATGCGTTTACATCCGAGCTTCACCGCTCAACACAACAGGGACTGCATTGGGTAGATATGTTTCACAAGTGCAAACTACAGCTATGTTTGTCTGCTATCACTTTACCCAGGCTGTTTCGTACAGGTATCTTTTTTATTTTTAGACCTTATCATTTAAAAATGATCATTGCAGGTTCCAGAAAAGATAACAGAGAGGTGTTTATGTAGCTGTATGGTGCAAACCAAGCATTTTTCACTGGCTGATACTTTCATGCAATCCAACCCTTGCAAGATATTTTAGGAAATGACACTGTCACTTAAGTCATAGTAATTGATCGATAAACAGTATGAGCACACATACACACAGCTTTAGAAAAAAGAATAGACAACTGTGTTACACACATGCCAACGTGCCCCATTCTATTTGGGAGAGGTTCATCCAGTCCTGGTTTTAACTTTGCTTTCTGTGAGCAGCAGTTATGAGTTGATGATGGGGAAATTCAGGACTACAAGTACCAGAATGCAAAATTAAAAACAGAGCTGAAGTAGCATCCCCCGAATAGAAAGGGGCACGTTGGCATGTAAGGAGTTCATTCACATAATCATGTTGTGATCTAGATTGTGCAGTAATCAATATTTCCTATTGATTGTGAAACATCTCAAAGGGCTAGATCACTGCTGTCTATGAACTCATCTCACAGCAGTATAAAACCTGTGTCCAGGATGATGGTCGGATACCTTCCCTCAGAGGTGTTGACGGGGGGGGGGGTCTGAGGATGCTATAGCCCCCGTTCTTTTGGTTGTGGCCCCGGATAGAGGTTCAGGGACTGCAACCAAAAGGCTAGCTAGCCCTGAGTCCCGACAGTCCCAACGTTCGCGTAGCCCCAGATCTTTTCCAGACCCAGCAACACCCCTGCCCTTGTCTTCTTACGGTGATGATCACAGGCTGCTTATGATCTCTTATATATAGGCTCTCTGCCTATTTATGATTCCTCTTAATAACACCTATCAGAAAATAGGTCCCACCACTGGATATTTGTATGAAGTGCATGTTTCTATTTCGGATGCCAACAAAAAACGTCCACACACCCTTGACCTACAATTAGGAGTCTAAGTCACAAGCAAATGCACAGCCCTGCCCAAGAAACGTGTAACTTCCCGTGAAAATCTAGCAGCTAGATTAGTAGCAATCGCCTCAGTTTATAACTAAATCCTGACAAGGTGGCCAAGTCCTCACCTGAACCTGGCCACGCGGCCATGCTGCTGTTTGAATGCAGCCTGCACTGCCTATGCTACCGGAGTTGGACAGGTATTTGATTTTGTTTTCACTTTGTGTTCTTTCTTTTATTCCATTTGTGCCTCGTATTATTTGCCCAATTCCACTTTTGTTAGTTTGAATTCGTTGATTATGTTGATCTGCTGTGTTCATTCCCTGGCTTTTGCTTTAGCTTAATAGCCCTCTTTGGGGCCTGACGGGAACGCATTCAATACACCTATGCTCTCAGCTCCTCATACAGGGACCAGGGGAGCACTCACGCACAACAAACCCAAGCCCACCTGCAATATTCTGCTCCCAAGGAGTGTGTGGTGAGACCCTAAACCATGTCTAAGCTCATATGCTGCACCTCAATCTTGAAGCTTCTCTACTCCCATCCTCCTCCTAACCCACCTGAACTCTATTGAGACTTGTCAACACTTACGTCTTGTATTGTTAGGTCCTGTCCTCCGTTCTACGTAGGGTGATTTCTCTGGCCCAAACTGAATCTGATCTTTGCATCACCCCCATCTGCCATCAATGCCATCTTAAAAAGCAACTCAGCCTAGCTGCATTATCTTGGTGCACCTTGGCCTACTACCTCTAGACTTAACAGACAGCACTCATTTTAGGCAGGAGAATTGTCAAACACGTGCCAAATATTCAATACATTTATCATTACTATTAGTTTGCTTTGCAGGTCTTCTGTTGACAATTTCATTGCCCAGGTAAACTTAATGCTTGATCCCCATAGAAGTCCCCAACAAATCTGCATGTTACGCAGTGCTGGTGGTGTCGAGGCCATGATCATGCGTGATTCATCAGCGGCTTTCAACTTCATTGACTACTCTCTGTCTTAATAAAAGTCCTGCATGAGGCAAGAATCCGGGGCTCTACTCTTGAGTGGTTTCAATGTTTATATTCTGATTGTATGCTAACTCAAACAATTAATCAGTATATCTGAAAACCAGCGAAAAGAGAATTCACATGCTCTGTGGATTATTATGTTTCGTGAGCTGACTTCATTTTTGTTCATGGCATGTTTGTGGCAATCTTGTTGATGGACTATCTCTTAACATTGGAGGGCAAGGTTTCCCTTCTCTGATATATGTAGATGACACAGAACTCGTCTTCAAAATACCAATCTGTTTTAAAATAATAATGAAGGCCCATGGGACACATACAAGTGACAATAAGTATTCAAAACTTTTTATTTTCACAACAGTAATCAACAACGAAAGCAAACATTAAGCAGCATGAAAAGCAACAAATCATAAACTACCATTAAACAACTCATTAAAGGGAAAGAATAGAGATACACAAAGGAAAGAAAAGAGGAAGAAAAGGAAATAAGAAAACAGAAAAAAGGGCAGAAATTCATACCGCAAATACAAGAGTATCATAAGTACAATGTATATAACCATGAACAATGACCGATGACAGTAATCTACAGATTCAGGGACACAGTAGTCCCAAATGAAAGTTCGAGACTATCCATAAACATCAAGAAAACATCTCCAAATGTCCCAGAATTGTCCAATTTCATCCTTGCATTTATAAATGGCTTTTTCATACATCAAGACAGTTAGAAGCTCCTCCACCCATTCATCAATATTAAAAGAAAGGCTCGACTTCCAGGATCTCAATATCATTTTTTTTGCAACCATACATGCACGCAGCAACTACATTTTCTTGCCAAAGTCAATATCATCCAGTATGGAACTATCTCCTAGAATGAACAGAGAAGCACTCATGGGGATTGCAATGTCCAAAACTAGACTCAACTGTTCACAAACCTTTTCCCAAAAATGCATTGTTTTAGGACATGACCAAATCAAATGACTGAGGGAACCTCTAGAATGGTTACACTTCCAGCAAAGTTCAGTGTCCAAAAGTTGTCTCCTGAACAACCTCTCCGGAGACCAATAGGCCCTAAACAGTAATTTTGTTTGAGAAGCTCTGAGACCCCAATCCAAACTCAACAGGCGAGTGTTCTCACAGCACCTTCTCCAACATCTCAAGGCAATATTTTCCCCCAACTCAGCAGCAGTGACAGTAAGTTGACTATCAATATTAAAACAACTGTTTTTGGGATTGTTACCCACAAGTGTGGCGGCTTATGAACAAGACATTGATGGTAGCCTTGAAAGGATACTGTGTCTCGGTCTTACCAATCATTACCAAATACCAAAATTTGCTGAGAAAACCAAAAGAGGGTTCAACATTGGAAGGCCTTGACACTCCAATGCTTAATAATAAAGTTGAGCGGACAATACTGTGGGTCAAGTATGAGGGCGTATGATGTGTGTATATCAGCAAAAGCACTGGATAGATTGTACATTTGGAACGGCAAACCAAGCAGGGAACTAGAAAGACTAGGCAGGCAAGTTCTAGGCTTGTTCTCTATATACGAGGAAAAGCCATAAATGGTTTATCAAGCCAAATCTTCATGCCCCACCCCCTACGTCATTTGGTCAAAAGACTTCTATGTTAAAGACCTTCTTCCTTGGATGAGCCAATCCTCTTTAATAAATTGAACATTTTGAGAAGATGTATGCAAATGTCATGGTTTGAATCCACAGTCACCAGGTGATATCGAACACTGGGTGAAATCGGTCTCTAATGAATGTGGCCGGCAAGATGATGTTACGCACGTACACAATATGAAACTATGCCAAGACTATTTATACCAGAGGCAAGACGAGCACATGGAAAGATACTGGCGGGAACTGCCTGGTACTGTAAATCGCAGACCTTCCTCTAGTCGGGTATATGCCAAGTCAGGGTTATGCCAAGTCAAGATTATGCCGAGTCGAAGTAAAATGATCCTCAAAGCAATATAACAGACCGATAAGATACAAAACTTGCTTGTCCACCTCCAGGTACCCTCAGGCCATGTCTCAATGGACTATGTACCAAACACACCTAAAACTTTACCCCGCACACAGAGCCAGGTTCCTTTCTGATCTGCACACATCAACACAACAGCAAAGCAGTTTTACACTACTTCCTTTGTTCCAACCAACTAAACCATCCATGTTCCTGCAGCTCCCGAAGCATCAAGAGACTATGGGCCTCATTACACGGTAGGCGGTAAACCATGGCGCTATTAGCGCCATGGTTCATGCCGGTAATTTACTGGTACCGCCTTGGTGGAAAGGGGAATTACCGCCCCATTCCAAGGTTGGTGGGGCGATAATTCCCCCTTCCACCATTGCCCTTCCCCATTCCCATTTTTGCCCCATAGGGTATAATGGGAATGGGGAAGGCGCTAATTACGGTACCGCAAATTACGGTACCTTAATTAGCTCCCTGGGTCCCTTTACGGGTTGGTTTTTAACGCCTGCAAAAAGCAGGCGTTAAATTCCCCAACCCGCAAAGGGACCTCGTAGTAAGGCGGTAAGGATTTACCGGTACCGGTAAAATACCGGTACCGGTAAACCCTTACCGCCTACCGTGTAATGAGGCCCTATGACAATGGCACTAGTGACCTATATAAAGCCCAGTTACAAAGCCTAACAAAGCATAAGAATTAAAGGACATTCAGAAAATAAATGTGCGGTAAGTGAAGTACTGGGTTTCAAACCAACACTGGTACTATTATGCACAAGCAAATTGTAGTGTACAAATTACATGTACAAAATGGCAGCCATGATTTATCCCCTACCGTAACCGCATCTCACAAGCACATTTATAACAGGGAAAATAGGCACTTTGCTACCGTGAAGAACCCCACTCTGGCTATGAAATGGCGTGGATCTGTTTCAAAGGGAATGTATATGTTTTGACCAATGTTAGAAACGTAGAGTGTTTACAAGACTTAATATAAAAAGTAAGTTGAACAACAATCAAAGGACTAATCATATCATTTGCATACTTTGCAAGAAAGCAGTTTATTGTCCTTTGTATAATCGTTGCGGTCTACCGTGAACTGCTTAGACTCTTGTTATGGTGTGAGGAGCGTTCATTTACTATGTGCCTGATTGTTTATGAATAGCCAATAAAAGTATACGTTTTGTTGGCGGTAATACTGAAACATGGTCGTTGTGTCTATGTAGGGAAAGCGGCAGGAGACATTTTCAAGAACTCTGTGCTGTCCAACCCGGTGGCCGGTCTGGTGATTGGCGTTCTGGTGACCGTCCTGGTGCAAAGCTCCAGCACGTCTTCGTCCATCATTGTCAGCATGGTGTCATCTAGCCGTAAGTGAATAATCAACTACTTCCAATGTACGCCTGTAAGACGCATATCACAGAGTAAATGATTACCCGAGAGGTGAGAGGCGTTGACGTTGGGTGTGCCGCTATCCACACATCTATTAAGTTATCAATTGCTGGTGAAGCTGCTAATAATTGTATTGAAACCAATTGATATCGTTGAAATGTCTTATGTAAGGAAATAAAAGTCACCATGATGGTGCGGTTCTCTAGAACTTGGAAAGTAGGAATGGACCAGCTCGGCCACATTTGAGAATGAAAGCCCCGATAGCCCAAAAAGCAGAGGCGTAGACATGGTAGGGCCTGAGCGGGCAAGGCCCCACCTAAATCTGTGTATGCCCACTCAGCAGCACATTGTGGGTATTTACAGATGTTAATGTCACTGTGGTGGGCCCAATTACATTTGCTTAAGCCCCAACTTGTTAGAAAATCCTGGCTACGCCTCTGCCAAAAAGGAAGATGCTTTACATGAGTAGAAATATGAGTTATTACTCAACAGCAGGTGCAAAGACTCAAATGCAGAAAGGGGCTAACCTGACGGAAGGATGAGGGCGCTGTGACACTGATAATGTGTAGAGATGGAGATGCGAGGTACAAGAAAAGAGCAAAGTGGTGGAGGTGGGGTGGGGGGAATTTGAAAAAATAGCAAATGGCAGGTCAATTGGAGGGATCACTCTGGTGTTGTATAGTGTTGGTCTAAGTCCTACATAATAAACGTTGCTCGGGTCTATGACACCCAACACTCTTTGTGGACTTTCAACAGTCTTACCATCATCTTTCTGTTGGCTAAAATAAATCTACTTACATTGTACTATTGCTTTCCGATTTGAAGATTAATGTCATGCTGTACCAAAACATTTAGAGGCAAGGCATCAAATTATGATCCTTAACAAGTCTACTAGGACATTAGCGCAGGACATTAGCGCAGAAGGATTGCATTCAATCGCAGTGGGCTTTATGGGAAATGGTGGAAAATGAAGACGTTTGAGGTTACGCCATGGGGACACTCTGATGTAGTATTTTCAGGAGGCAATAACATGTTCTTTCTTAGTCGATGTACACTCTGTGTGTCTGAGTCAACATTGGGATAGCGATCCACCTCACAACACCCGAACCTGCACATTCCGAACTATCAGCCCCCTGTTTACCCCATGGTAACCCTGCATTGACAGATTTGACTTCTGCAAACCGAGCAATCAAGGTTCAAATCAAAGTCCTGTCCCATACAAAGGGACGTGGTTAAAGCGATCCGCCACTCTGCAAACACACACACACACAACCTAGAGCTGGGGGAGCCGGGGACTTCATGGGTAGGGCCGAGCCAGGGCCGAGCCTGCGGGTCATGGCTGACTCTAGGAGCCCACCACGGGCCGAACCCATGAAATCCCTGGCTCCCCCAGGAAAAGGAAAACAATGAAACGCGACCCCTGGTGAGCCACCATCAGGGCTGCGCTTATTTTTTTCCATATATGAGTATCTCTTTCCATTTTGCAAGCGCGGCGTAGCCAAAATGGAAAGAAATGGTCAAATATGAAGAAAAAAAGCGCATTACTTTCCATTTTGTCTGAGCTGCACGGGCAAAATGGAAAGAAAGGCGCCATTTTATTCATATGCTCAAATGTGGAGAAAATAAATGGGCATTTCTTTCCATTATGCCAACGCAGAGCAGGCAAAATGGAAAGAAATGGTCAACTTTGAAAAAATAAATGCGGCCGTGGTGCCCACTCGGCACCCGAGCAGCCATCAGGGTCGCGTGTATTTTATTTTTCTTCATATATGGACATCTCTTTCCATTTTGCCACGACAGCGCAGGCAAAATGGAATGAAATGGTCGAATATGAAGAAAAAAATGACATTTCTTTCCATTTCGCGCGCGGGGCACAGGCAAAATGGAAAGAAATGCCCGTTTATTTTTATTTTTTTTGCACTGGGCAGCACATGGTGGGCCCCGTGGCAGGCTTGTGGCATCCGGGGGTACCCGCCCAAACGGAGGGTCGGGCTGGAGTCCTCGTTCGAGCCTGTGTCGGCCAGGGCCTCGCCAGGCACGCCCACCTCTAACGCAACCTAATGGTTGCCATTCAATGTTTGTTGCCCTACTTTCGAGCTCATTTTCATCAGGGGCGTAGCGTTAATGGGAGGCTTAAAAGCTTTGCGTAAGGGTTTTAGGCCTTTCATTTCTATGTTGGTGCAAATTCTCGGGAACCCTATGGAGCCACATAAAATGCTGTCTGCCATGCTCGAATGTCAGGAAGCATTTACAATTAAAATACTGCCTACCATGCATGAATGGCAGGCAGAGTTTAATGTTAATTGTAAACGCTGACCGCCATGCAAACATTTTGAGTCGCCAAGGCCCACTGACTTCCCAGAAACAAGGCTAGAGAAATAGCACACATGAGATCAGAGAAGGCTGCTAGCAACTCTACAGATAATCTGCATGCCTGCCACTTTTACAGGCAACTAATCCAAACAAAAAAGAAATAACACAAAATAAGAAACCACTGACAGATAGGCGCCTGCTCAATCCTTTCAGCCACACACAGCCATGGAGGCACCCTGATAAGTGGTTTCAGCAGAGCAGCGCCGCTGGAAGAAGCTCTAATATCATTACTGTCTGATTTGGAGAGGGACTTTAAGATAAAAATGTATCTTTTAATTTCAAAGAAATACTAGGTGTGAATAAATATGGATTATAAAAAGATAGCTATTTTAGAGGTAACACACAGTTGTATTAACTCACAAAAAATAACCGGATTGGGAACTGGGATTACCATTTTCCTCCCTAAAAAATGTTTTTATACCAACTTTAAATACAATACTCCCACTTCTAAATATTTCATAGAGCCCGGGCTGTTAGTAAAAGTGAGGCCAGCACCCACTTAGAGGACTGAAGTGTGTGTAAAGCAGTAATCGTCATTGGCTTCAAGGCATTGTGGGTCTTGACCTTTACCAGCAAGTGGAGACATGTGCCAGGTGCAGAGTGTCTATGCATGTAATGGAGTGGTGGCCCAGTGGGCAATGAGGAATCTAAGCGCTGAATGGGTCACTGGGTGCATTAAGATGACACTGATGATGGACTATAACAGGGTTGTCCAACTCCAAGCCTCGAGGGACAGAATCCTGACTGGATTTCAGGATATCCCTCATGAATATTCATGGCATAAAATTGCACACATTTTGAATCATTGTATGCAAATGTATTATGAATATTAATGAGCGGTATCCTGAAAATCTGACACGTTTGTGGCCCTCGCGGCCTGGAGCTGGACAACCCTGGACTTTAAGAAGGGTGGAGGTGAAGAAAGCATCAGGAGGGAAACATATCAGACAACTCTGCTGCCCTTTCTGTACCTGCGTGTGCATGGGTCCGCAACATTTGCTTCTCCAGTAGTTTGGCACTACAACGCCAATCACCCCTAGCCAACATAGTCAATGAAGAGTGAGCATGGGAGCCGTAGTCTGGAGAGCCACAAGTGGCAGACCCCTGCAGTCTAGTGAGACACTGTGCCAACAATAGCACCCACAGCTAACACTGTCAACAACCTGCTTCAGAGATGCGCCTGTTAAAGGTCAACCTTTAAATATAGTGTACGCTTTAGATAGAAAAAATCACCTTTGCGGGTTAATGTCCCAATCAGGTGTTCCAGCCGCCTTCCAATCCCTTCCTGGTGGGACCCAGGCTCCAGAATGCATAGAGGTCTAGGTCCTGCGTCTCAGGTTCGAGATGTTGCTGCTGCAGTCAGTGTTCTCTGTAAAGGACTCCATGGAGCTCGATGTGCACTATGTCAAAAACCGAAAAAGAAATAAAAGAAAGAATGAAATGTTCTGTATGAAATAACCTGGCTATGTGCATGTTTGTTGATGGCACCTCGGCAATGCTGTATTACCACCCCTCTGTGTTTGTTCGCAGTGCTTACGGTCAGAGCGGCCATTCCAATCATCATGGGGGCAAATATTGGCACCTCTGTCACCAACACAATAGTGGCCCTCATGCAGTCCGGGGACCGGAATGAATTCAGAAGGTATGGCAGATCACCCCTTTCATGTTATGGCCTTGACTGTCACACTTTCACTGTCTGCAAGAGTCCACTTGGCACAATAGCCGAACAATTGCTTACAGTGTGAAATCGGAAGTGCAGATCGCAATGTATTGCACTTTATTTGTGGAACGCATGCTTAGTGCAAGGAATGTTCCTTCTACGATGCTCTGATAAAATGTATCTATTTTTGTGCGGGATTTCGACAGTGCAAACCTAGCAGGGCTGAAATGGCACCCAGCCATCCCCACAGAGGGTATGCTCCACGTTATAACATTGCATTGCCCTCCTTGCCCCCATTGGGGGTATTCCACTGGATATACTACCAAACTCTATTATTGTTGCCTTCACTCAGTCTGGCAGTGATTCCGCCAAACTACCCGAGGCGGGGCAGCAGTGTTAGTCCACCATTTTGGTTTCTCATAGGACTCCATTGGGAGCAGTTACCACGGCCAGTAATTGCGCCTGACGTACAGTCTAATTTTTTTCTGGAGAAAAAGCCCCCAGCCAAATGCTGGTGGATTTCTCTCCACCCACATTCTCCCCCAACCCCGAGATATGGAGAAGTAAAAGTAGCAGTAAATCAGTTACTTCCACTTTTTACCAGTACGGCACTCAGAATGCAAATCAATTTGCCATGTGCCCTTTTTAGCTTCCTCTTCCGGTTCATAAATAAATGAGCATCTCGCCTCCTTTCTACCCAATGTATGGTAAAAGTCTCTGCCCCTTGTACTGAACTTCCTCTGAGCAATGGGCGATTATATGAAAAATATACTACGAAAATCGGCTTGTAATTATTAAACACAGCTATTGCAGAAGCTGAACAGGACACCGGGTCTAGTTAGACAGAAGCTGAACAGGACACCAGGTCCAGTTTGAGATATGTGAATTGAAAGCACATGATCGAATTTGAGCCCAATGCCGTGTGTTTCCTTGGTCTGTGCCATTAACTCTTTCGTGGCGATTGGCTAAAAAGACCTCTGTCTACGAGAGAGCCAGTGGGGAAGCACCAGCCACTCTGGTTTCTCTGGCCCAGCAGAGAGCGTGGTTAGGCCTAGAGTAATCTTCGTAGTTGAACATTCCTGCTGGATGGCCACCATTTATTTTTGTTAGCTTATGAAATATTATAAATACACAGTTTTGAGAAAATGTTCATGTCTGTTATTTCCTACCGCTGCATTATGGTTTCTTTCATTGCAGGGCCTTTGCTGGTGCCACAGTCCATGACTTCTTCAACTGGTTGTCCGTGCTTATATTGCTACCCTTGGAAGTGGCCAGCGGGTATCTCTACCTCCTCACGGACCTCATTGTCAAATCCTTCAATATTCAAACTGGCAACGATGCCCCTGACCTTCTGAACGTCATCACCGATCCGTTAACAGAACTCATTGTTCAGGTAAGACAGCACTCAAACCAGCATGCTGCATTGTCATTGTAATTGCTTATATATAACGCGCTTAATACCCAGAGGTTTCTAAGCATGGACCCGGGGATAGAACCTGTGTTACGCCGCTTCATTTTGCTTCCAAGGGGAGCACGTTGCCCCTGAGCTATCCTCTCGTTACCATGCTCTCCACTTTGAACATTTTTTCAGAAGAGAAGATGCACATCCCCAAGAAGTCTGCAGGCACTTACTTAATATCAGCGAAAGCACTTTTGCTAATTCGCTTGGCTGCAATTCACATTAAACCACTTCTTTGTGGTTGAGCTCCTTGACCAATCCAATGGTTACATCTGGCTTGCAGAGGCTGCAACTAAAGTCTTTTTCAACAGCCAGAGTCAACACTTTAACATGAGGCAGTTCTAAGTAACTGCATTAACTGACGAGCGTGGTTTAGCCTCAGATCAGTTTCTTTCCCTTGATCATGTTAAGCTCACATGTCAATTTCAGCCGACGTCTACACTGGTTTCGGGATAGATTTTGATATATAAGTACACGACACAGGGATCTGGCGCCACATAGGTAAATGTCCAGGGTGAATAAAAGAAGCTAAGTGAGAGATGATGGCTTTGTAGCCTGATATGACCTGCTCTTAGTCTTTAATCGTTGCCATGTTCCTCAGGTGCCCACCAACACCACCAGCCTACAGCAAAGTGATCTGCATTTCAGACATAGGAATCCCCAGTCCCCACTGTTCTTGTGTCCCACAACCCCCGTGGCATTCATCCACTTCGAATCCCGGGCATGGCTGCATTTTGAAAGTCAATAAAAACTTTCCAATACGTCTTACAGATCCGAAAATTATTACTTTAGGCTGAGTGTATATTTTCCTTTTCCAAATATGTGTTACAATTTTGTTTAATTGACATTGAATATGTGGTGCAAGAGATTGTCATATGCACATGACTAACACACACTTTCCCTGTATTCAGGGTTGATTACATACACTTCTAAGACATTTGGAGAAAATCATAACTTATACTTATCCCAAATTAGGGAAATGTTGAGAACTGTAAAATGCCATATATTGACATAATTTAGTTGCATATAGCGGTCCCTTGCTTCTATTGAAATCAGGGTGCACCTTAATTTATGCTTTATATTTCAAATCAATATGCATTAAAACAAGACATTAAAAGTAGTTACATTGTAATTAGTTGTATTAAATTAGGGGTTTGTGAAGGCTTTTTATTGACAATAAAATATTATATTTTATGAATACTTATTTATTCTATTTTAATGTACACATTTTTTTTCAAACTTTATTTCTTATTTTCAACAAGAAAGAAACATATCAAGTACAAAGAAAAGGTTACTAGGCCAGCAGGCTATTATCCAGGTAACAGCATAAACCTGAATCAAGGAATACAATAAACAATAACCTCGAAATACATATTAACCCCAACACATTTAAAAACATAGCCATGAGCGGTGGCCTGACTTTGACTCAGGCTTTATATTATTCCATAATATTAAACTGCACTGTTGGTCCCTAATCCCATCAGCATAACATGGTACAGCCAATCAATATTCACATTCTAGTTCCTCCTTCATTTCTACAAACAATCTAATTAAGCTTTTGGGCGTATTCTTATATGCTGTGTTTTGTGTTAGAAGTACACTTGGTCTCTCTTTACATGACAACGTGTCCATCATAAAATTGTGCAAGACCCAGGTTTCCAGTACTAAGTAAAATAAGGGATTTAATTGGCTTTTTAAGATGGGTGAATGCATAACATATTGAAGACGGAACAAGAAAGGCTTTATCACACACCCCGGAGAATATCCTTAAAAATGTGGAGGACCAAGCCATTGACACCAATGGCCACCACAGTGTACCTCTGCCACATTCATGACAAAAGCTTAAGGTTACCAGATGACTCCATGTCTCTGTCTCAGGACACCTTATTCCAGTCCTGGAATTTGATTTTACTTTATTTTACTTATCTCAAATGTATTCACTTGGACTGGCCAAAGACTCTAACTACCAGAATGCTAGTGACTAAGAAACACAAGTCCAGCACTGGGGCACAGGGCACCGGGGAACCTGGAGTCATCTGCTAATCTACCAAAAGCAGCCATTTGTCCAAGAAGGAGAGACAGGGACCATTGTGTTTTTATTTTTACATTGTTAAAGTGTTGAGGGTAAGACTCTGAGATTACACAGTGCCCCTACATTGCTTCTCTTTATCATCAAGGAAGTAATATGCGATATCAACCTCCTCTGACATCCAAAGTCTGCAGAGATCACAATCAGGTTTAGGTAATCTCATAACCAACATGGAAAATGGTCATAATTAGGATGAGTAGTGCTGAATGTAAAACATTTTGTATATAGTGGAAAGGAAATCATAATCCTGTGAAAGTATATGGATGGCGATGTTGCAGTTACTGTGACCGTTACACTCAACTTTGGCTACTTGACCTTCTGTGAAAATCAGATCTCCATTTGTAAAAGAAGCAAAGCATTTTCGTGTGCAAATTCATGACCTTTAAAGTGACATTTACATTTTCTGGGGAATGCTTGAGCAACAGTAATGTTTTTATGCTTTCTGGGAGGCTGATAGGACAGACATCTTTTGATGAAGTATGTAATTCAGTGACTGTGTGAGAACCCTTTAGCAGAATCCTGTCTCTTTAGCCCTGCATTTCAGATGGAGCACTGGGAGTAACTGAATTCTGAAAACCTCTGAGGGCCTCTCTTCTCTCAACTATGTTTGGGAACACCCCTAGCGCAGACACCTGGGGAAAGAATAGCAAATCACTACAAACGTGGTGTCTCACGAGGTTTTGCATTTATTCAAAACAAGGCTTTTGATTGGACCAGAAAAGTTTGGGACAGCGAGTTTCTGCAAAAATTACATATTTTATTTCTATAATAATAACAAAAAACACCTATCCCTCCCCCTCAAAGCTGCAACAAAGATGCAAACTGGTGCAAGAACATTCAAAATGCTCTATAAAACAAAATCAGTCACCTCCAAACTACCATTGAAGCCAAATAAAAACAGCCTAGACAAGCTTCACAAATCCCCACCGCCCCCTGCCACCTCCAGTCTCCCTAATGAGCGTCCTCCATTTGAATTCACAGAGGTCTCCATCCCAGAAGTTCGGAAAATCATCCTCAGCTTAAAACCATCTCGATGCCAAGGCGACCCTTGCCCACCCTCAGTTATCAAAGAATGTGCATCCCAACTCACCCCTTTCATCACAAACCTGATCTATTCCTCCTTCAAATTTAACTGTGGTGCATTCAACCTAAAAAATCCTGGCTACTACCCCTACTAAAAAAAACAGCTCTGGACCCTAACATTCCAACATACGACCACCCAACAATAATAGTACTGTTTCTTTTGAAAATTCTTGATCTTATAGCATAACTACAGTTCCAGAACTACACCGAAGCCAATAACATCCTAGGGCTACGTCAATCTGGTTTTTGTCTAAGACACATGACGGAAACAGCACTGTTGGACTTAAAAATCCAAATGTACAATTTGAGAGACAATGGGAAACTAGCTGTGCTTCTTCTCCTAGACCTCTCCGCTGCTTTCGATCTTGTGGCTCACAATATTCTCTGTGAACACCTATCATCAGCAGCTAACTTGTCCCCTAACGCCATACTCTGAATGAAGTTTTTCCTCAGTGACAGAACTATGAAAGTCTTCTCCCCTAAAGCCGAGGCATCCCACTCCCCAGTTACCTGCGGAGTGCCACAAGGTTCCTGTGTTGCCCCCATCTTGTATAATATCTTCACAAAGCCACTCCTTGACCGCCTTGACGACATGGGTGTCATATACACCAATTATGCAGATGACACTCAGGTCCTCATACCCATCTCAGAAGACCACGACACCGACACAGCCACCATCAACGTCATCTTCCGAGCTATCCAACACTGGATGGCCAACACGGTCTCTGCTTGAATGAGGATAAGACCGAGTTTCTCATCATCGGCTCCCAAATCAGAATCGCCAAACTCAATCACCTCTTCAAATCATTCACCATAGATGGACACACCATTAAAGTCTCAAACGAGGTAAAAACGCTTGGATTCCATTTAGACTCTTCACTTAACCTCAACAAACAAACAAACACCACTACTTCAGCCACCGCATACACATGCAAACTTATTATATCCTGCAGAAAATCCCTCTCCCCTGACAGTTGCCTCACTCTGGCCAGAGCCCTAGTCCTCATATGCCTTGACTACTGCAACGCGCTCTATACAGAGACATCAAGTCAGACAATCAGGAAGCTTCAGTTAGTACAAAACAATGCCCTTAGGGCCACGCTCAATGTCCCCAGATCGGCACACATCTTAGCCACTAGACACCAGCAACACTGCTACCAGTACAGGAACGCATCATGTTCAAGTCACTCGCCCTCACACATAAGTATCTCCACTAGATGGCAACCACCTACCTCTCCAACAGCTTCACGCTGTCACATCGTTCCAGACCCACCCAAGCAACATATCAGCACTGCCATGCCACTCCCAGATTCAATATCCAAAAGGCTGGCAGTTGCAACTTCCCCACATTTGCCAACAAACTCTGGAACTCACTTCCTTTACCACTCAGAGCTCAAGACTCTTTATGGATTTTCAGGAAACAACTTGAAACTCACCTATTCACCAATAGCTTAAGCCACCCAGCCACACATCTCGTCTAGCTACTCACCACCATATCATGCGCCTGCCTGTAATCTATAATTCTGAATGTTAAGTATTACTCTCTGTCCAATTGTAAAGTCTTTACTTGCTGTCTCCATTTTGTATTTCCTGTGCAACAAATGTAACTGCTACTCACTGTAAGTAAGCACCCAGATGCCTCTGGGCTTGGTGCGCTTTATAAATGTCAAAATAAATAAAATAATAAATAAAACCATTGTTCACAATAAATTGAACATAAAAACACATATGCATAAAAAAAAATGCACAAGACAAACAATTCCCATTAGGCCGGGGGTTCAAGGCTTGGGTACTGTATACACCTTTCTTAACCCAGTTTGCCCCCCAACACATAAAACTTCAATACACCTCTGAGACCTTACAATACTTTACTTCTCTCAAAATACATCAAAAAATTCAATGGAGAGAAAAGGCCTCATATAAAACAGTCATTTGTCTACTAGAAGAGGTCCCAATCATCTTATTGGTTTTTATGTCGTATGGACCTTCCCATCTCCCAGTTTCGACTAAACCGCATCCAGAACGACAATAGTGCTGGCGCCTATCTTCATCAGGACTAGATTGTCTTTCAAATAAAAAAACTTCAAGAGCCTACACTACCTCTGAGGGCCTATCACTGAAAGTGTGGTAACCATTACTGCCGGAAGTGTGTGGTATTTGCTCCCGGGCATACAATGCCACCCATTATAGAAGGAAAAATTGCATTAGTGCTGATACTAAGGAGACCACTGAGGGTTAACGCATTACCATTGATGGTCATTTAATGCCCACAAAAGAAAATGACCCCTATAAATGCTAGCAATTACCTACCGAAAAAAGATCAGTTCCTGATTGATCTAGATCATATGGCAGAAGTCAAGGCTAGCTGCCACTAGCTGAACTGCAGCCGAGAGATGGGCCATATGCATTCAGCTAAGGATGTAGAAGTGATGAGTGCTTCGTGGTCCTTTTCCCTGACATTTTTAGATGTTATTGCTGATAGTATTTCTTTCCGCAGGTGATGCCCCTAGAGAATTACCATTAAGTTAAAAACCCTAAAGTAATGTGTGATTTGTTGTTGGTAGTTCGAGTAACTGGTAGTATTTACCAGTGGTAGGGTGGGTCCGTTTTTTGTGAGCTGCATGGCTAAGGATAAATACTGTGAAACCGGCAGCCAGATGTGGGTTTAAGGATCTCTGGTTATTTGCTTTGCCTTCCTTCGTCTTGTGAAATGTGTTTAGCATTACAAACATGGATTGTTGATGTGGGTCAGTAGCAATCAGTGGGTCCCAACATTAAGTTATAATTATTCAGAATCTATTCTGATGTGCCAGCGAAGGAAGCAGCAAATGAACTTCCTGAGTGCCCTTTAAGGCCAGAGGCCAGATGCCAAAGAGGTATGGACTTTAAAGCTCAGGTGTATGCTGCAGATCTTTGCTGTACGCGCATTCTTGATGGTTCCTTTCTCTTACTTTAGCTGGACAAGAGCGTGATCAATGGAATCGCGACTGGAGACGAATCAGTAAGAAACAAGAGCCTGGTGAAGACCTGGTGTGTGGTTGACAAGTTAACGGTAAGTGGCGTTTCAGCAGATTTACTATTCATTTACCATAAATTGAGACATTTATTTTCTGGAAAGTATGCTTGTTCATACAGATTGGTGTCATTGTTTCCAGTAGCAGGCAGGTTGTTCACAGGTTATTAGCGGTGTTAGCTGTCCAGCTTAAACTAAGTCTTATCGTTACACTGCTGGTGTAGAACTTAGGTCAAACTGTGCACAGTGTAGATGAGGGATGTATGCAGTGCCCCGTATCGCAGTGAACCTTCTTCAAACATACACAAATCTCTAAGTTTTGGCCCAATGACACGATCTTGCAGCAATGACCAGAGATTGCTGGTCTCGATCATCTGGAGAAGAATGGAGAGAAATGCTTTAGTATTCAGTGAGCAAGTACTGCCTCAATTGAGAGGTACAGTGAGAAGTACATGGAGCGTGACCGCTTCCTTTGTGTCACATGCCACCGTGGCAGACTCAGTATGCAATTTTTGTATTATGTGTTTTGTTGGTTCTAGCAGAAGTTGTTTTGGATGGAAACACTGTGATGGACAAACATGACAGCAGAAATCCCACTTCTGATTTTCTAAGAAGATGCTCAGTGGAACAACTTATAAAGGACACATGGAATGGAAAGATTTGGTGAATCTTCCACTGAAACTGGGAGATGAGGAGTGAGAGAAACCCATTACCAGCCCACTTGTAAAGCGAGTGGGAATTAATAGTGTGGGGAGCCAATAATGATCCTAGTGAAAATTGATGTTTGGGAGCCATGGACCAATCCAGGGGTGTGCAAATGGGCCAATACAGGGATTTAGGGTACAGGAAAGAACCAATGGAAACAAGCAAGTGCATAGCTTTAGTAAACAATTGGTTATTGGAGATGGCCAAGGAGGGTGAAGTCTAGTTAACTGGTTGTACCCTTTTCCATGGGCTCTTCAACAGGCCACCTGGGCTGAAAGCGGCAGTTCATCCCATTTCATTGATCCACGTGTCTGGTGCAGAGCTATATGATTAACAAATAGTGTAGTGCCTTGCCCGACAATGTCTTCAGTCTTGGGATTGTGGTGAGGAAACATGGCGGGTATATCACTGAACCTGGTGGACGAAAAGCATTGCCTACCCCCCTTTGATCTCAGAGGGTTAGATCTAAAAGGTCTCAGACCCTTTTGCGGGTCTGCTCTAGAGCCGCACATGCTCTTCCAGCACATGGCATTGCACCATGCCTTGCAATCCCTTCCATGGTGGGATTGGGGTGAGGAAGGGTGGCATGCAGCAATGCATTGGGGAGGCAGGCAAATGGCAAAGCATGGTCTACTCCATGTCCTCAGAGGACTAGATAGCAAAGGGGATATATTCAAGGTGGTACTCATGGAAGAGAGGGATCACAAACAGTGGAATAGATATGACCTTTGCCAGGTTGAAATCATATATTATGCAAGAGGGGTTTTAAAGGGCCTTCTGACATTTTGGATCAAAGAAAGGATGAAGCTCTGGATTCTAAATTAGAGGGCAGAGTGTTGATGCTGTTTTTCATATTGTGTTCTTTTAGTTTGCTGGCTCAGCTCTTTTCTCTCAGGAATAGACAGCATGTGCGTGTGAGCAAGATCTGTCCTGTAGAGCTCATAACCCACACTACACCGCCTCTCCACCGTTGAGAGAATTAAGGAAGTAGAATAAATCAGTGAATGGTGGAAATTAAGGAGATTGAGGGCCTCATTCCGAGATTGGAGGTAGTCATGGCGCTATTTGCACCATGACTGCCTCCAATAACGGTACCGGCACCGGTCTCGTTCAATGGGGACTTACCGGTGTAGTCCAACCTTTGCGGGACCGGTAAGTCCCCATTGAAAAAACCATTCCCCATTCCTATTTGAGCCCCCATAGGGCTCAATGGGAAGGCACTAATAACTGTACCGCAATTTGCGGGACCGTTATTGGCTCTGAATTCCCTTAACGGTTCCCATCCATAACGCCTGGCAAAACCAGGTGTTGAAGGAGGGACCCGCTAAGGGAACTCGGAGTAGGGCAGTAAGGGATTACCGGCACCGGTTTCCTTACCGGTGCCCGGTATCCCTTACCGCCCTACACGGAATGAGGCCCAGAGACTCAGGTTGAGTACAGCAGTGGATTCCTTTCACACTCCTAATCACTGTAAATGAAACCTGCTTGGGCCGATGAGAGAGCACTTCAATGCTCATGCTCAGGCATGCTCAGTCTGGACAGGAGATGCTCAGAATGTATTTGGCTCCTGATATTCTCAAATAATTCTCTTGTAAAACTAGAAAGTGTGGGACAACATCATTAAAAGGGAGAACTTGAATTCATCCAAGTAAATTATCATCCTCTGCTAGCCTGAGTTCATTGTACAATTGTACCCTTCTTTTCATGGCTGCAGTATGTAAGGATGTACAACCCAAGCCCACTACTATATATAAGAATAATGGTAATATCTTCTAAGCATACAACACCAGCAACAATAAGGTTTAAAAGCCTCCATAGTGTGAATTAAATGTTTGTATCTTTTTAAACATGGAGCACATTTTTAATGTGCACTTTATAATGACCAACTCCAAAGAAGAGTTAGCAATAGTGAATCCTAAATAGGTTATATGATCCTTCTCAGTCAACAACTACCATTGTACCACTTCAAGATGTTCTACTTGTTTTAAAATAACGCTCCGTAAATTAGACTGTATATGATTTTGAGGTAGAAATTATCAAACCATTGTCATGAAAATATTGGCAAACAGTATCTAAGCTACGATGTAATATATTTCATATGAGGTCCAGAATGATCAAATTATTAGCATATTCCAGCCAAGTATATTTACATTGTCCAAACTTCGCAGCAAAGGTATTAACCTTCTCTAGTCTCCCATCTGGATCTGTAAAATACAGAATAGATAAGCAGAGGGCTAACACACACCACTGCTTAAGGCCAATCGTTGCTCTTATGGGCTGGTAGATGGAGCCTTCAGAGTCTAGACCGTCATGGAAGTGCAAAGTGGATTAATACATTAAATAGATCCCCTTGTAGGCCCCAGTGTAGAAGCTTGTGCCAAGGTGATATGTAACCACTCTAGCGAATGCTCTAGTAAAATGCAAAAAGGTGACATACATGTGTTGTGTTGCCCGCTCATAAAGTAGCAGATATTCGCGCCAACATTTCGGGTAATGAACAGGTGATGGTTACTACCACCCCTGGAGATGGTTTACCCATGGAGAGCAGTAGCTGGAATAGGTTTGCAGTCTTTCAGGCCTCTAACATCCATCAAGCTGTTGGGCGTCTGAAGTCGGCCGCCTCTTCTGATCCAATTCCTGTGGCCATCCTTAAAAAGATTCTGTCAGATATAGTGCCTTGCATTGTAGAGGCAGTTAACGCCTCTTGCTGGGACGGTGTGGGGCCTTCGGAGCTAACATGGGCTACAGTGATCCCACTCCTGAAGAAACCTTCCTTGGATGCGACGGTACTGGCTAAATTTCATCCTATTTCACTGCTTCCCTTCCCCATGAAGTTATTGGTGTCTCGAATTGACCCGCTGCTTTCTTCTTTTTTGCAGTCATACTCTTTCTTTGACCCCTTTCAGTCAGGTTTCTGCCCGAGCTAGGGTACTGAGTGTGTCCTAGTGTCTGTAGTCAATGATTTTACCATGTTAGCTGATCAGGGCGTTGTGGGAGCCCTGATACTATTCGATCTGTCAGCAGCATTTGACACTGTTGACCATGCCATCCTGTTATCTAGCCTACAGGAAGCAGGCCTCTCAGGATGGGTCCTGGCTTGGTTTTCTTCTTTTCTTACTGATCGTGGTCAATCTATTTCTTTACCTCCCTATTTCTCATTTTCTCTGATTCTATCTTGCAGGGTTCCTCAGGGTTCAGCCTTGTCCCCCATGTTGTATAATATCTATATTTAGCCACTGATTCACCTCATCCGTTCCTATGGTTATCGATGCTACTCTTATGCCGACGACACTCAGAGCCTCGTCCGTTTGGATCAGGATCATGATACTGTGTCTGCGAAATTTCAGAACTGTCCCTCGGCAGTATGAAATTGGATGAGTGCAAATTAGCTGAAGCTGAATGGGGACAAGACCAAAGTTCTGGTGGTGGGTTCTTCTCTGATCATGGCTGAATGGCCAAGTTCCTTCTGGCCTTCTACCTTCGGTGATTGTCCTACTCCGGTGAAGGTGGTTAAGAATATTGGGGTCTTTCTTTCTTCTGATCTATCTATGTCACCACAGGTTAATGCTGTTTGCAAGACTGGCCATTTCATTCTTAGGGTTCTTTGCTGTATCATGCCTTTTCTGACGGAAGATCTGCAACCCCTAGTGGTGTCCCCCAAGATTACCAGTTGGCTGGACACTGCAATGCACTCTATTTGGCGCAACCTCTTTTGGTGGTGCACCATCTCCAACTGTTGCAAAATCTAGCAGCCGGAGTGGCAACTGCGTCGCCTTATAGTGCTCATATAAACCCAGTACTTGGGACACTTCATTGGCTCCTAGTGATGCAAAGGATCAATTCAAGTCCCTGTTTTTAGTACACAGTGCTTTCTTTAAACAAGAACCTGAATATCTCTAGGATAAGTTCTCTCTGTTTGTCCCTAGCAGATCTCTGCAGTCAGGAGATGCTAAGTTAGTGGCCGTCCCAAAGATACGTAGGGCTCACATAGTTGGGCAGGTGTTTCCTTATGCAGCCAGTCGACTCTGGAATGAGCTACCTGTTGGCCTTAGAGCCGTAGCAAATCATCTTCAATTCAGGAAATCTCTGAAAACATTGTTGTTCTAGGGTCCTTGCTATTGCCCGCAACTCTCCATTGTCATCGCGCCAAGGTGCCTTCGGGAGATAGTGCGCAAAATAAATTGCCTTAACATAACATGCTTCCTATCTGATGGTATTAAGTAAAATGCCATTGGCTGCCATATTCAAACCTCTCCTGAAACTTGTTTAGAAGGGGGGAAAGATGTTATTTCCGTAAATGCATTTTTCGCATTGGTTACGGTGAAGGGAACCGAAGAACTTACTTGCCACATTTTATAGTGCAATAGGGCGGTAACTGGTGGGAACACGCCTGCATCCCTTTTATAAAATTGTGGCAATGTTAATGAATGTCCACGTGGTTGTTAACTGAGCTGTTTTTGTAATGTTATAAGATAAAGGGCCTCATTACGAGCATGGCGGGCACGGCTACCCCCATGCTCACTACCGACACCGCCTCCTGCGATTGGACAATAACCGCCCCATTACGAGATGAATGGCCAGGTAATTGCCCATTCACGGGTGGCGGTGTTGCTGGGCTCTCGATCCCCATTCTGCCCCATAGGGCAGAATGGGGGTGGGAGCATGGATGCAACGGCACTGTTGATAACGGTGCCGGCGGCATTACGAGTTATGCTCACGGGTGCCGCACAGCCCGCGAGGTAAGACCTGGCAGTCTGTCAGGAACCCGCGAGCAGAACTCATAATACAGCGGGACGGTATGAACGGTGCCAGTGCCTTACCGGCACTGTTCATACCGTCACCACCAGGGTCCTAATCAGGCCCAAAGTATAAAACATTTTAGACCAGGATGCTGGTTCGGCTTTTAAAACCACATTAGAAAGTACATAAGAATCTGCATCCCTAGACTGCTTCAATTTTCTGATGCTGCTATAAATGTCAAATTCTATAAAGGTATCACTCCAATGCCCTCAAGACGGAATTTCGATTCTGAACCATCCAGCAGGGGTATCAAACCAGGATTACAGACACTTTCAGTACTGAGCAATGGTTGAATCAGGGAGCAGTGGCAATGGGTTCCAATGATGCAGTACTGTTCAGCAACAGTGGCGACTTGTGGGACAGAGACTCTGAGAATGGCAGGCGATGTCTGGTCAGTGATGCTGAAAGAGTTGACAGCCTTGGGTGCAGAGAAGCTGAGAATTGTCTTTGGCATTGAGCTGGCTTGGCTGGGTCAACATGTTATTGAGGCAGCGTCTGCTTGGGCTCGAAGAAGCGGTTGCCAAGGCTGCAGTGTCGAGATGGGGATGCTAGAAGACTCGGCGGGTCTCAGATGTGGAGACAGCAGAGCTTTGGTATTTGCATCGATCAAAACACAAAGCTGCACAGGCGGTCGAGCATCAAGATCAGAGAGAGAGAGCAGAGCTTTGGTATCTGCATCGAGTAAAACACAGAGCTGCATAGGCGGTCGAGCATCAAGATCAGAGATAACTCTGGTGGTTCCTTTGCAGCAGCTTAGATGATGTCAAAGGTGCCTAAAATGGCATTGAGGTAGTTTGGATAAGCAGGGAGAGCCAGGGGTTGCCTCCTTGGTTCTGTGGTTGCTGGATGACCAGGTCCAGGGTCTCAGAGACAAGGTGAGTTATTCCTTCTGTCCTTCCCAACCTCAAAGGATTATAGAGAGCACTTGCCGGTTTCTGTCACCTCCATTGAGCAAGGTCCTGGCTATCAGAGTGTCAATTGGAGTAGGCCTTGTTCAGCCAGCTTGTCATCCCTTATAGGCACTGGACATGGTTAGGGACAAGAGCTTTCCTCCTGCTTGGAAGTCTCTATTTTTAATACTATGGCAGAGGACTGTGGAATAGACTGTATCCCCAACAGAGTTCCAGGAGAACCCTGCTTATCTTAAAGTTCATAGATGAATCAACTAAAGGGGCGTCTCCCCTTATACAGGCAAAATACTACACCAGATTGGTCCAGAGCAAGCCTGTTGTCGAGTATCCAATCCAGGGTGCTATAACCAGGCAGTCTTTTGCTTGTTGGTGTCGCATTCCTGGTGACTTGTCTAAAGGATGTGAGGAGAGGAGACAGGAAATTTGGGGAACCCGAGAAAATCCAAGATGGGGAGAACGGTCTATGGTCTGAACCTCTCTCCTGGGCTACTCTAACTCCACCACCTTCCTCTGTCAGCCTGCTTCAAAAGGACTCCAGTAAAAAGACCCCTGCTGTGAGAGGGTCATTGCCATGACAGGTCTATCTTTGAAGCAAGAGTGCCCTGGGAACCTCTCTGGGAGGGTTCCTGATATCTGGTGGAAGGTGTTGACTCTCCTCAGGGGATCATCGAGAAACCTTGTAGGCTGGATACCACATGGCTGTTATCGGTACACCCAGGACAGACATAGAATACACACGCAGCACTGTCATACCTGACCCACTGCTCACAAAGCTAACAATAATGACATCAAGATACTTGTGGCTGTATAATTGTGTTATCCCAGTAGCCACCGTGTCAGAGACAGACATGGCTTATATTAAGATTTTATTAAGATTTGAACAACTCTCACTGGGCTGTCTGGGTTAAATAATTATAATATTTTGAACCAGAGGAGCTGACTGTTGAAACTTTGTGTCCCTGCAGCTTTGTTCAGGAATACACGTGTCCTTTGAACCTGTCCTGTTGTTGCTGGGGATGTCAGGAGAGAGTCTGAGCAAGGCACATGTGCATTATGTTTTTTAGCATTGAACATTATGAATGTTTGACCTGATAAACAGACCACATCCTCAGAAACAAAATTACCTCCATCATTTTATTATTAAACATCAAAGAAGCTCTGGTCGTTTTGCCCTCACCAGAACGTATTCTGTCAGACTATGTGAAATGCGAATCCCAAAACCATTTATATGGGAGTGTGGCAACCTGATACTCCCTGATAGTCCTCTCACCTCTGCAGAATAACTGACAGTGGCATACTGCCATATTTACAATAGCACACAGAGAGCCATTTTGACATATAAAACAGCATTCTTAATGTTGCATCAACAAAGATATTCAGGAAAACCAAGACCGGGCCCAGTGCTGCCTATGAAGCAGATAGTGGATGATGGTTTAGTGCTGTACCCAAGCCATTCAGTGTGAAATGTTTGTCCATTAACAGAAGCATAATTGCTGCAAATATTGTGAACACAGGGTCACAGTGAACCGGATGTGCATTCTTACCTAAGCGTATTGTTTTTTGGGCACGCGGATGTAGTGTGACTGGCAGTACTTCTGCTCTGAGAACTCAGCCTCAGGGCCAGAAAAAGAAAACGCATTTTATTTGTTCACTGTCGCAGTACACCCTGAAGCTGGAAGCAAGTGTACGCAGACGGATCAGGCCTGCAACTTGGAAAAACCTGTGGATATTAGCGCTAACGCCCCGCCCCCCTCCCGCCGCACCCTCCTTTTGATGCAGCAGGTATCACTCTGTGGTTATGCCCAGCCCTGGGCTCAGACCACTAGAACCTGTCACATTTCTCACCTCAGAGAGTGGTGGATTCACTTAAGCAAGTACATTGCTCTCCGAGGTGAGAAAACAGGCATTGAAGTGAAGGTAGAGGCAGAGGATAAACGCCTGCCATGGGGATATCAGTAGACCCCTCCACCCCCACCATGTTGCAACTACAGGCTTAACAGCTGGCTCAGCTTTTGCATGGCCCATGCTTTCAATAATTACCACTAACAAAAAAAAGTGTGCATGCAGGGATTGTATGTATGCATGCATCCGTGAATGCGTGCGAGGGAGTGTGTAAGTGGGTGTATGTATGCTAGGTGTCACCTATGAATGAATGCAGTATGAATGGTGTACACTGCGTGTGTTCATAAGCGCACAGTCTAAATGTTATGGGTACTCCTGTGAATGACAAATCAGCTGTGTGGGTTCGTGACTGGTGGGTCAATGTGTCTGAATGTGTCTATGTCTCTGTGTGTATCTTTGTGTATGCACGCTGGGACCTGGGGAGGAGCATTAGAGCATGAACATTTTTTGACAAGAGCATGGCTTGTTTTACTGCCGTTTTTGGGTCAAGTAAAGCCAACTTGAGTGTTTTTATGTGATGGTGGGGTGAGGGTGGGAGGGAATACTACAGTGGGGCTGGCCTGACTGAATCTTACTGTGGCATGGAATGTTGTACTCGCAGTAAGGGCAAAGCCAACATGAGTGTTCCTACTTGGGGAAGGCATGTTTCCTTATTTTGACTTGGCTTTTTATTTTACTGGTGTTAAGGTCAAAGGAAACATATTCTTATTATGGGGAAATATTACATGTTGAGTGCAACATAAGTGTTCTTATATGGGGGGGTTTGTGTAATGATATGTTATTTATATAGTGTTTTCGCCAAAGCGCTGTACAGAGAACATGTTTACATAAAATGTATCACCCAACCGAAGTTTGCACTCATTTAATGAGCCTCATTTATTTATTTATTTATTTATTGAACTTATTATCGTGGCCCAAACCTGTAAATATCACAGCAGTGGGACTACTTGGTGAGCAGGGAAAACACAGTACAGTACAGCGTAAGAGAGAGGTAACAAGGTGCAAAAGCAACATAATAGTACAAAGTCCATCGAGGAGGGTAGAGATCAGGGAGGCACTTTGAAGTATGAAAAGCTGAGGTGGCCTCGTCAGGATGTGAACCTGCGAATCACACTCAGATTAAAACAGCATGCGCTCAGCCCGCTGAGCTATCTTACCGGCTAGCCAGCAAAAGCATATGTTCTTATTGTGGCATTGCAGTTTATTACTGGTGTTAAGGCCAAAGGCATCATAAGTATTCTTATATTGGGGTGCGGGCATTCGTGCAGTCTGCAAGGCAATGTTTTCTTTACTGTGGCATGACATTCTTTACTGCCATTAGGGAGAAAATACAACATGATGAGAATTCTTATATGGGGTTTGGGGGATTTCTGTAGCCAGCCATAATATTTTCTTACTGTGGCATGGTTTTTCTTTTACTGGCATTAAGGCAAGGCCAACAGGAGTATGTTCTTACATGGGGATACTGGCATGTATTGGCAGAGCCAGCATAAACCTGCTTTGTTATACTATCCTTACTGGCATTATGGACAAAAACATGAGTGGGAATAGTGTCATATATAGGTGCACCAGAATGGACATGTGTGATCACAATTGATATGGAAATGCTTTTTTACACTTGCAGAGTACTGGCATATAGTGGGCTAAGGCCTTAGGAAAATGCGTTTGGAAATGCTCCTGTGCATTGTTGGTGGCTTGGCATCTAATGGACTTTGTATGTCTTACCCTGCAAACCGATTGTAAACTGTGTGGCTTTTTACCTAATTTATCACAGAAAGAAATGCAACATTTTACCCATTATTTAAAAACTTTTCTCAAGGGGACACCCCCCCACGCCCACCTGATTGGTTCGCCCTCCCTCACTGCTCCCTGTCACTCCTGTGCATTTGGTTCGGGGCAGAACACGTGCCCTTCCTTCTTTGGGCTCTTCTTAGTGTGGGCCCTTCTACATTAGCTCCAGGACCCACTTGTTACAGAATCATGGCAATGGCTCTGGTGAGTTGGATTGAAATATGGACCTAATGGGCCAAAGGAAAGCTTAATATCTACTCCGCCTCCTGGGCTTGGGGAGGGGGCGGTAGAATGGGAAGGGTGTAATCAGTAGCGCAATAGGTTTGATTTTCCGTCTCACTAACGGTTTTCAAAACAGCCATCCACTCCCCCCACCCCCCAAATTTTGAGGCTGGCCCCGGCCCTGGATATTAGACGACATATTGGGCACGAAACAGAAGAACGTGATATTTTTGATGGGCTGGCTTCTTCAGCTGGATGGTAAACCGACCAGCCAGCATATTCAGATTGGCCCTTAGTATTTGTTGACTTGTCCTTGCTGTGCTCTAGAGCCATAGCAGAACAGGACACAGATAATACACTGTGCCTGCAGCTGCAGACTTAAGAAAGGCCCAGAAATTACTCATGTGAAGCGTTGTATGGCAAGCATCTGCATTCGTATGCATACATTTTCAGGCCATTGAAATCATGATGGGGTGTTAGCACTTGCATGACAAGGGAGTGATAGGTAGGAGGGGGACATGAGACAGCTCATTCTCTCAGCAGCTCTTAAGTGTTTGGCTTCAGACGTGAAGGAGAGATAGCATTGAAGCTGTACCTTTTCTCAGAATGTGTAAAGAAGTTCGATGCCCCCACACAAGTAAGTTTGTCCTTCCCCTGTAGCCTCTGAAGTTAGTCCCTCTCACAATATTTGAAGGGGTAGCCTCCCCCACCCCTCGACATGTCATCCTAGTGGTGCTCCTGGTAAACAGTCATGTTATGTTAAACGGCGTGTTCATGAAGTAGACCGACAACACCCAAAGCCCATTGAAAACCAGTTTGCTGGCCCTGCAGTTCTGCTCTCACTCATCAGGGTGACACCTCCCCGCCCCTGGTATCTGTCGCTGTGTGCTTCTCTAATCACACCGGGCAACCTTTGCTTTCACGCCCTTCCCGTCCCCTCCTCGCAGTCTTCGGAATGAACCCGGCAACCTCCAATGGTAGGATAGGCCCCGACAGTGGCATGCGCAGTAAACCCGTCTTATCGCGAGGCTTTTATTGACCGTTGAGACGTGTCTACTCAGCAATGATAAACTCGCTGCCATCTCCTGGATCTGAGTATCGAGCAGGTTCTCATGAAGACGACTGGACTGCCAGCACTGGTGACGTTGCTGTAGGACCAACGAACACGATGAACCGAGTTTCTGATGGTTTGCTTTGCCATCTTCACTTTCAAAGGGAAGAATTGACGACCTTACTTTATTTCTTTCTTAAAAAAAATATAAGTGCATTTGCCACAAAATAAGTTTCATAATTAAATATACTTCATTGTTCCTGAATTTTCTAATTTGCATACGCGGATGGGTAAGGTTGCATGTGAGAGATCTTTAAAGCCGCGTGATTTGCGCAGACAGGGGAAAGCGGCTGGCCTCTCACTATCTACTGTGCGAGAGGCTGCGTTGAAGCCTCGCCCCTTGTCCACGTCGACAGGCCTGGAGTCTACTTCCATGAGTAGGTGCTAAGGGTCTATTCGCTAAGGTCCATTAAGGTGAGGTACAGACTGGGAAAGACACAGATCTGAACAGGAAATGTAAAGGATAGTCGTGGAAATGTCAACGGTGCAACCACATCACATGCCTGCTTTTCAGCAGGAAAGGCTCTCAGGGGCAAGGGGAGACTTCATAAACTTGATTTAAACCCCACTAACAGGTTTGCACATTGTGCTGTTTACTTTGCAGGGGACGCACGTTGCTATTACTCAAGAGAGCCACACGGCCCTGTCTGCAATACCAAACGGGTTCCCGGTGTTGTTGTTACAGGGGTACATTGGGAGGAGGGGTTCCCTCTCTGCAAATGTTGGGATCCCATTTGGCTGCCTGGATGGTGTTCGTACAGAACATTCCTTCTCTTCATTTGTAAAGCGCCTTTTACTATAGGCATGGACCCAATGCGCTGTGAGTTGAACGCCCTCAATGGGGTCCGGGGGGGGGGGTGACGGGGGGACCGCAGTCCATAGTATGGGAAATTGGGACGGTGCAAATATGCGTGTGTGCATAATGGCCATTAAAGGTTATGAGGGGTGGCCAAGCCCCTGCATACAGTCAAAGAGTCCCCATAGGGTAGGTTTTAGACATTCAGTGCTCACCAATTGAGTGCCTTTTAGGGGGGCCTAAGAGGATCCTGGCGATTGCACCCCTTTCTTGATGGGGGGCGTGTTTTAGTGTTGCACCAACCCTAAAACACTATCCGTGCAGCAAGACCAGTACTGACCATTTTAGCGCAGCAACCACACGCATCTACGGAGTGGCAGGGTTTTCAGCCACTCTTTACTGTGTGTTCCCGTCCGCGGCACCTGAATTGGCAATTATTTCTAGAGCATGGGTCATGCATCGAGGTGTTACTGGCACAGCCTTTGTGTGGGTACACCAGTGCCATTGATAATCCCTGCCCTGATGGCTCTGAAAGATGCCAGTACAAATAATGGGCACTGGGAAATGATATATAGAATCATATAGATCACCCTTTGACTGGCTGCGCTCTGCGCAAGTTTAAGACCCTGTGACAGTCCTGCATACAGGGGCTTCCATATTCTAAACGTATCACTATCAAATGTCAAATCTTCCAGGTCTTGCAGGATAGACATTTATTAAACCCAGGTTCTCTCTAAGGTGAACATAGCTACTTCTAAGGTTCTCATATTAAGGGCACTGTCATAAAGAACACAAGCTTTGTGGGCACTCATCACTAGACGTTTGTTAATGATTTGGAGCACACATTTACCCAGGGACAGTCTCAGTCAAGTCTACGAATCTCCTACAACCAGCTCTGTTTTGTTTGATTTCAGCTTGAAATATGTATTTTCCACATCAGCCAAAGAGTCAGGTAAAGAGCTATGGGTCTCATTATGAGTTAGGGGAATTTTGGAAGAGGACAACTGCCCGGGGTAAATACCATCTGTGTGGGCGGTATTGCTGAACATCCACCCAATTCAGAATGGACCACTGGCCCAGCGGTAGAAGAAGTAGAATTGCTGGAATCCCACTGTTGATATGCCAGCAATATCATTTTGGATAATTAACCTTTCTTAAATCAATGTTCTACTATCATATTAATGGTGCATATGGATAATGTACAGTGGGGCATACCCCTAGTTTGCATTTATTTTTTAATGCACAAATGGGTAATATCTGAACATTTTCTAATCCAACCTTTTTTCTTCCTGTAAAATGTTAAAGGTATTTTTACTGTGCACCGTCACTAACGGAATTGGTCCCCAGGCGCTCAGGTGGATCTGAAAACAAGAAGGCGGGGTGGGTTAGTAGGGTGAAGAAGGAGTAGGAGAGTGAGAGACGTGGTGTGATGTTGGCTGCTTCGTTTCTGTTTTCCCCCTTGCACTGAGCTTTGGTGTGAATATTGGACTGGTGCGAGATCTCGTGTGCTGTTGAGGCGTTTTATGTGTTGTTTGTTGATGCGGTGTGGTGAAGTGCGTGCGGTTTGCTGAGCGAGAAGATGGTTGTGTGGATTTTCGTGTGAGTTAGGTATGCAGGGATCTAACCATAGGGTTAGTGGGTTATATATCTTAGCCCTTATGAATCTTGTTCTATGCATCCGGTTGTACTACAGGCATATTTCCACTTTCTTACCCCACTACTACTTGCTCCTCTCCAATCCATTACAACTTCATCCCACCATCTTGTCACGCACCCTACTTTCACTCTCTCTGTTACTTTCCACACACCCTCTACTATTTCTCTTAACACTCTCTTTCACCCACCTTACTCATACACTCACAACAAATTACCACATACTCTCACCAACAAATATCTCACCTTCTCTGCAAATCGCCACCACACACCTGTCCATCATCTTTCCTCCTTCTGGTCTTTTGGTATGCCAACTCCTCCTCCTCTGACTTCACCCAAACATCTCACACTTTTTTGTTTCCTGTTCACCTTCTTAGCTTCCCCTTACTTCTCACATTGGTCTTCTTCATCTGGCCAATTTCGCCCTGTCTTCCCTGCTCAGGAGGTATTACAAGTGCCAAAATACATAAAAAAGGGGGCTAAACTCCACCCATTTATACCTTGTGGGTGCGCCATGCTGGGATAAAGGCGTCCCATGTTGGAAAGTATTGTAGTGAGTGTCAGGGAGCTGCACCACAGGGGAATATCGATACGTCTCTGGTTTCCTTGTCAGGGAGATGCTCTGCTGCAGGTTTGTAATAGTCCATGTTGGGGCACTCCGCCATAACTGTTGGATCACAGCGTGAGCTGGTGTCAGTTGTTGGTATGCAGCTTTCCTTCAAGCCTCGCAGGCTCTCCAGTGCTCCACATAGTGACTGTCTTTCTGATGGTTGAAGAAATCTGGAAACCGGAGTAGTCTAACTGTATGCTCTGGTGTGCTGTTTTGCGAGCAGTCCACCCGACTGTTACTACATGTCATCACCTGCAATGAAAAGAAAGAAACTGGCCAGAATTGTAATGGGGAGCTATGGGGTGATCTACAGTTGCACTGTCCAAACTCATGCATGCACTTATGGGGGGAACAGGAACTGGGGCCCTCCCAACTGCCACCTACTCCCTATAGCTTTCACTCTGATATGACTCCCAACCCAGGCTGAGATTAGAAACAGACAAACTAAACTCCCTCTCATTCAACTAGAATGGTATGGCTGAACTTGGAATTTCTAATTTAATCTAAATAAGGCTTTCACAGGCCAAAAGTCTAATAACCCTCTGTAAAGTGTGAAATGTACACCTCTGCACAATTCCAGTTTTAAAAGTATTTTGGTTAACATGACTACTCTCAGAATCACAACATGTATTTCACACCAAAAATGCAATGGAGCATAAATTACATTCCCAAAGCCTATTCAGTAGCATACGTGATAATATTCCAGGGAGACCATTTGAATTGTGCATGTTTTTTTTAATAATCTTTTCTGGGTTTGTCTTTTAAGGCACAAACTGAGCATTTCACAGCGCTAGAGAGTCACCCAGTCAGCAATGCCTCCTGGATATCATTTACATATCTTTCTCTGGGGATCTTGTCCTAGGTAGGCAAAGATCTGCTTCAGGATTTCCCTGGATAAGTCCATCATAGGGAGTCCTTGCATCATCTCAACGAATTATCCCACTTCAGCACTGGTCCTCTTGGGCAAATATTCTTCATCTACAGACTTTCTAGAATCCCACAGCTCCATCTTTTTCCTTTGTGTTTGGGCTTACATAGAGGCAACATTTCCCCCATGCAGTGTTATATGACATACATTTGCATTGGTTAGGTTTTCTTGTTGTTTCCCTTCAGTTGCTGGCACTCCCTTTATTTGAATAGCTCCAAAATATTTAGCCATGAGACAAGGGGATGTTCCATTCAGATTTAGAGCCACATCCATTGGTATCCTATATTGTTCTGATTGTATCCCACTACTTAGAGGTACATTATCAGAATCACACAACAAATCCACATTTGTGGACCCGTTACATGCTCCAATAGCTTAAAGAGAACAAAGTTACACAATTATGTAAATATATAAAGGTATTAAATAATGGCTATATACTGATATATCAAGGGTATGCTCCCCCAAGTCCGAAACAGTCTTCACTTTCTTAAAACAACAAAAGTATTTCCAAGATATAAGCAACAAAACATGTTTTACATTAGTGTGCAATGTAAAATGATAAATAGTTTTGTTTATTTATTTTGTACATGGAAGTCCCATTTCAGCTTAATTATTCACTTGCGCAAATCTGGCTTTATTTGTCTTGGCACACAAGCCATCCATTAGATATGCAGATAGTGCTTGTAGCCGTGATAGGAGTCACAAAAAGTCAAAGTTGAGTGGATCCATTGTGCTGTCAAAAGATCAACTTTTTTCAAGTTCTGGATGCATTTCTCTGATCCAGTGGTAAGGTGTCTGTTTGAATAGCTCATGAGAAAAGCCTCTAACATGGGGAAAATCAGAGGTTTTCCAGTTCAAATCCTACGGCAGGACCAGTTCAGCCATTCATCTATCCAATGTCGAATAATTGGGTGATTGCAATACCTGTTATTGCAGCGCTTAGAAGTTTGAGGAATTAAGCTTGAAGTACCAGGAGACCATGAATAATGGCAGCGTTGCATGGTGCAAGTCCCAAAAACATAACATACCTTATATTTATTGAATTAGGTTTAGACAGTAATATTGGCACACACACCTTAGTGATTCACATGCATCTAAAACACTTGAGAGTTTGAGTGTGGCAACTGCAGCCACATAAAACAAGAAGAATGTCCTCCTATTCTGGAGCAGCAGGTTTGCATTCTGTGCTGCCAATCTCCACACTAGACAGGCAAGACGGAGCAAGACCCATTGCTACACCTGTCCATCTAGCCATGAAGACGCACCACACTGTATCTCTGCTGCTTTGTGGATTTCTCTGTTTATGCACAGCCCATGTGTGTGTCGCTTTGGGCCAGTTTAGAGAGGATGAAGCCTCGATTGTAATTTCAAAACATTTTCATGTACCGTTACTGCTTATTATTTTGCTGTTTTATTACACAGCCATCAAACATATTTCATAAAAAATCTAGAGGTGTTTTAGTTAATTCAGTACAATTGGACTGGATAAAAAGCATGTTTTTGCATACACAATCAATGTAGTAAATACACTAAACAATATACAAAATTGCCAGCAAAACAAATATCAATACATTCCTAAGCATTATAAACACCTGTGCTAAGGTTGATCGTATCCCAATTGTATGACGTTCATTCATCGGCAGAATATATTTCGATGAGTTTTTTGCCAAATATTTATTTTTGAAAATACTCATCGAATCATATAGGAGGGGGTAATTGTATATAAGGTGGGGGGGCGGGTTTGGAAATAGGGTTTAAATTATAGGGGGTCATTTGGGGAAGCCCTCAAAAATGTAACTTTTTTTTGATGAGTTTCAAAAAACAATATTTGGAATAAAACTCATTGAAAATATTTTGGCGATGAAGGAACATAGAACCATACCAATACTCACAGTACCCACAGCTGCTCATACAGCCCTGTTTGTAATACACCTTACTACCCTTTCAATTGACAAAGAAAGAGCTCCTACATTAGGCTGCTCTCCCCAGTCCTAGGCAATCTCACCTGCCACAGTCTGGTTCTGATCTTCCATGCTGTTAGGAAAAATGGAGGCAACACCGAAAGAAACTGCTAGGGAGCTCTTCTTAGTCCACTGCAGCCCCGCTCAAACCCCGCCAAAGCCCACCTTTCTTCACAAAGGGACTTAAGCCCTTTCCTCCTTCCTCCTAGGAAGTGGACTGGCATTTTCAATGACCTATCGTCGCAGGTACACTACAATCCCAAGCATTCAATCCTTCCCAGTGCCCAACTGCAGTTATCAAAAGGAGGAGGTCCAAACCAAGCTTCATGTAAAGTGAGGGTCAGTCATATCCTCTGGATACTTCCGACATCCTCTTTCATGTCAGAAAGCAAAATAAAGAGGTTGCCTAGATACCAATAAGACGTTTACTAGCGTGGAACGTTCCTGGCGTTCTCAGAAACAGTACTTGATTCTGGCGCTATAGTTAAGTCATCAGGGGAATGCCGCAGGGCTGCACATGCCAGCACCTCGAGCTCTATATAATGTGCCCAGAGCAACGGTGATTCCCTGCTCACACAAGAGATGTTTTAACCTTTCGGAGCCCCTGGTTATTAAGCTGGCATGCAGGCTATAGATAGAGGAAGGCAAAGCATCCTGAACACATTGCGGCACCCTACAAACCCCTCATTGAACTGCCAGCCTAAAAGAGTAGACACTTGTTTCGGTTACATGTCTTTATAACGACACATTTTATGTAGAATGCACATGTACCGAAACTTTTATAATGAAAAACACGACACATTTTATTTTTGGGGGTGTCCCCCACCAAACCCCTGTTTCTCATCCCAACTGTTTCCCCACTATATTTAACCCTTTACCCCACCCCCACATACATTTTCCTTATGTTTCTCGTTATATGTGCATGTCTACATAACATTTTTGGCATATTTACGCCTCTTAGTGTTTTAAAATTCCATCTCACTCTTAAAGCAAGACCCTCCTATAAGCAGCCAGAATGCAAGCTCATCCAACAGTATTTAAACTGGGGGCTACCAAACTCACTCATACTAAGAGAATGAAAAGCCAATGGGAATTTCAATACCGACATTGTGCCAACAAATCCAGAAACTAATAGTCAATCAAATAAAGTCCCAAAGTAAACAACAAACAGCATGCTTAAAAACATATTGATATCATTTACAATTAGTTTACTGAGCAGAATTTACTATCCTGCTCCCGCTCTAGTACCCACCAACTCCAATACCTCAAAACCCTCTGCATTGTCCACAAGGCCTTCTGGGGCCTGGGTCCTAAATACCTTCAACTCTCTCTTCCCAAACATCTTCCCTCCCGAGCCCTTCGCTCATCCGCCTCCAACTCCCTCAGGGTTAGCCGCTTCTCGAAGCAACGAGCTGGGGGTAGATCTCTCTCCGTGGCAGGGGCCTCCCTCTGGAACAGCCTTCCTGCCTCCCTGAAACTTGAGGAGAATCATCTCCGGTTCCGGAAGCACCTCAAAACCTTCCTCTTTGCTTCTGCTTTCTCTCTCCCTCTCCCCTGCTGAACAGCTAATTAATTCTTCACTGAAACTGCACTGATCCTGCAACTGGACCACTCTAAACAGCCTCGGTCCTGGGCCCAGCCACTCTCCACTTGCACTGATGCCCTGGAACCCCTCTGCACTGCGGGACTGTCTCTGTATCCCTACAGCCCCCCCCCTTCCCCAGCACTTGTTCTGCACTTATCTTGCACTTGCCACCAGCTGGCCCTATTTATTTATTACTTTACACCACTTACCTTGTACTGCACTTCCCCCCCTCCCCTTCCCCTTGCACTTTTCCCGCTCCCCCACCCCTGCACTTGCGCGATCTGAATGACACCTGGCCTAGTAGGATCGTTGTCTGTCTCCCCTTGTTCCTCCCCTCCCTGCCTCGTCGCGCCTTGAAACACCTGTGTATAGGCGCGTTACAAATACCATATCATATCATATCATATCAATAGGGTCACGTTTCTTACAAACTGACCTTGTGAAAGCCTCCACACTACTAGGGCCTGCTTGAGCACCTCTCAAATCCATCATGCAACCCCTCGGCAGCATCATCTAGTACCACACGTTTGCAGATATAGATTCTGCCTGGTCAGTGCTGCTGCACATCCCTTGAGGCCCTCTCATGAACATTGATAACTAACCTTAGTTATCAAACACATATCCCTACAATCATATTTTCCCTTCATATCTGTTTATCTTATTGTCAACTCCCTTTTTTTCTTTTTACCTCCAGATTTACCTTCTCCCCTCATCTCCTTCCCTAATCCTACTCTTTGTGATCCACAGACTCAGATCTTGCAACATGCTTGTTGTGGGGTTACACTAAGCTAACATTTGGACAAGGCTATCTCGAGCAGTAGAAATAGAAGAAACAACATGCCCAACGCTATAGGCACGCATGATAGTCATGGAAAAAAAGAAGACATCAAAAACCCCTCCGCTCTGTGCCAGAGAAGCAAATCAAAATCGCACTTCCCCAGCAGAAGTAGAATAAATAATTAACACAGCTCTGCCTTGTATCCATATAGCTCAGCCACTCAAGCGCAATAAATAAGGCGCTTTGGAACACAATTTCTTGATGTATAAGCGCTTTAGAAATGCACACTAAATAAATAAGGCTAGTACCTATCTTCTCTGAGCCAAACAAATAAGAAATCCTGGCCAGTAGCCATGAGCCATAACCTATGAAAATAAAACCCACACAATATTCCATAAATCAGAGAAATAAAAGAACATGCCATGCCACTTTTCGGGACACTTACATCTATATATCTGAAACAGAGGAAACACTAACTGCACCAATATCAATCAGTCAAAGAAATACCAAAAGATCCAAAATGAATTAAGGACATGGAATAGAAAAAATAACAACAGATCCATCAGCCCCAAACCAAATAATGCAAGAACTAACATACGAGTCTCCATTAGCCCCAAATCATAGAAATAGAAGTAAGACAGAAGTCTCCATAAGCCATTAGTCCTAGAAAGATGTATAGACGCCATTCCACTAATCATTGTAAGCCACAGAAACAGAGAGAAGAAATGATGCAGCATCACTGTGCCTGCTTTTAAATTACAAACTGCATTATGTCATTTTCTTTTACAGGTTCTGAAAAATGTTACCCTACAAGGCAACGAGACCTGCGACCAACTACTAAATTGCTGGACTGATGGAAACGCATCATGGGTTGAGAAAAACGTAACAGAGAGCATTAATAGAGAAAAATGTACGTGTCAAAATGAAAAATGTATTTTTTCCACCTATGGTGTTTTATTCTTCCCCCCTTTGCAGTGTCCCCAGTCTGTGCATGTTCATCGTTATACAAGGTGTGGCCTAGAGTGCTGTGAGTGTATCCTGGGGAGCGTTGGGTGTGCCCCCTGCGTGCTGTAAGTGTGCATCCACTCTGTCCTGTGAGTAGTGCGCATGCCCCGTGCACTGTGTGAGTGTGGCACTATTCGGAATGACTATTTTTCATATTTAGAATACACGTAGAATCTGCACTACTGGAAAAAAAATCAGCTAGTATGTTGTGTTGCCAACAAATATTTTAGTCAGATCAAAACAAGTTCCTTTAAAAGCTCTAATCGTGGTTCAAATAAGTGGTAAACGGTCACTGCTTGTCTGCATGAAGCTGCATAGATATCAACGAAAGACTGAGTTGTCAGAGAAAGAAAGCTCTGAATAGCCCTGAAACGCCAGTCATCGTTTTAACTATTAAAGTGGCAGCTGTCATATTGCTTAGTGAGCTGCATGCCATTGTGAAGTTACAACTCAGCTGCGATAAATCATGATTTTCACCCAGCATTTGACACTTTCCACACTGCACTCCCTGGCATTAAGCAGTCTTTGGAACACTCCCACGGACGGTGCATTGACACTCCTGAATTTGGTGCATCATCTGCTTGTCTTGTCTTGTCTTGTCTTTTTCAATAGGTCAACACATATTTGTCAACATCAGCCTCCCAGACCTTGCTGTGGGACTGATCCTGCTGGCCCTCTCCTTGTTGGTTCTCTGCACGTGCCTTATATTAATCGTCAAGCTCCTGAACTCCATGCTGAAAGGACAAGTTGCCATTGTAATTAAAAAGGTGCTCAACACAGGTGAGGGGTGGCAGGCACGTTATATTGTCAAGGCCTTTGTAGTCGTGGCTGGTATCCGAAAACAGAAAACCTTGGCATTGAAGTGGCTACGCCTGGCAGTTTAACTCCTTAAATTCCCAGGACATGGCTGTGAACGTCCTGTGATAGATAGTGGCGTGTCCAGACTCTTTTGACTGGGGCGGCTCGAGTGGGGCACTGACGTATCTAAGGGTGGCATGAAATAGAAGCGCACACACACAGAATGATCATAGTTTAGGATAATGGGGTGGCACCTGGGTTGGCCAATCAGATTCCAGTGGCAGCACATGCCACCCCAGGCCACTCCCTGGACACGCCTCTGGTGATATACTGCTCTGATGCCAAGAGTAGGGGCGGCCACGTCCTGCTTGCACTGACTTAAAACAGGCATGGCACTGCACAAACAAGAGATGGGATGTAAAATGGCTGAGGGTTGAGAGTGTGGTTTGTGAACACATGACGGATAAGGACCACATGTTGGTTACAGCACCATCTGCAGGAAATTCCACAACCGAAATGCGACTCCACGGAAACTCTGAGTAGGTGTGAATTTAAAGTTGCATATAACCATGAGGGTTTTTTCAGATTCAATCACACCATGACCAAGACCCGGTATCACCCCATGGACCAACTACACTCACCTTTCCCCTGGGCTCCAAAACCTGTCACCTTCAAACTCACTCTGATCACACGATCTGTGGCCTGCTGCACTCGAGAACAAACATTCATTTATGTTTATTCTCCAGAGTTCACCTTTTTCGATCTCTTTCTCAATATTTGCCCGTGGCCACAGGCTAACATTTAGCAACACCATGGCTGTGACTACCACTGGTAAACATGTACTTTTCATAGATGAAGTGTTCTGGGGGCAACTATCTAGAGCAGCAATTCCGAAACATAACATCCCAGGAGGCCTAGGCAACATCTTGCTGTGGATAAACAATAACTGCATCCTTTGTCTGAACGGGGTAAAGACAGAGGTTCTCAGGAATTGACCCATTTCTCAGACTAATTTTCCATTTGTATGGTTTTTAGCCATTGGATTCATCCTTCAACCAGTATCTGATGTCCAGGATATATGAGAGTAATTTGGCAAAGAACTTTAATGTCTACCTCACTGTAGGACGGTTGTCAAAAAACGCATTGCTATTTCCGATTGACTGTCAATTATACACCTTTTCTTCGAATGGAAAATCACATTGACCTAAATAGAGCTATTGCATGTAGATTAGATGAGATTCCAAATAATATTACTAATTGTATTACATATCTGGATTAGAATATTGTAATCTGCTCATCTCTTTCTTTGAACTCTTATTAGTACCCGTGGCGGGGGACAGGGGGGTTGCAGCCAATCAGGATCACGGATCGCAGACTGAAACCTCTGATCTCAGTGTGCGTTCCACAGAACCCATAGGCTTCCTCCCCCATCTCGGACTGCCATAGTGTCTTTATCCTTCTTTCCTTTTTAACCCCCCGCTCCCCACACCGATTTACCTGATGATTGTTGCGGTCGCGGCAACCTCTGCCACTGCAACAGCTTCCCTTATTTTCGCTTTTGCATCTGCAATTGAAATGGAAGAGGGGCTCCGGACAGAGCCATGCCTTCTACAACCATAGGGACCATCTTGGAAAAGTATTTTCATTCATTGAACGGGACGTGCACAACGTCCCGTTCAATAAATGAAAATGCTTGTTTTTAGCACTCCAGGTTACCGCTTTGGTAACCCGGTGTGCTAATAGAATAAGTAACGCGTTCCATGGGCTATACCGGGGGTAAACGTCCCGGGGCCCTCGTTAACCAACCTTGATTCGACCGGGCCGTTAACTGGGGCTGCCGGGCTGTTTACCTCCGTTATAGCCCATGGAACGCATTGCTAACGCATTATTCAGAAACAGAATCCATCAGATGATTGTTTATAGTGGCCAGAACATATCAATCCTATTCTTGAGCAGTTCCATGAGAATTATCAATGGTCGGGTACAAGAAGATTTGAAAGGAAACACAGGGAAATGTTGGTATAGCGTCTGATGCTCGCAGAGCAAAAGGTTGAATTATTTTTGCTCAAATTCTTTATTCGAATTTGACCCCCAAAATATAGAAGGTGAGTTGGGGTCAGGTAAAATTGGGGGTGGTGGCAGGTTGGGGAGAGGTAGTGTGAGTGTTGTGGGGGGTCTCGCCCCACTTTCTATCAGAAAACCTTTGACCAAAAATCCGAGAGCACAACAAATTCAGCCTTTTTTTGATCTTTAGACATAACTGAACCGAAAAATTGACCTTATATAAATCTGAAAGATAGCCTTTTCTGTTGCAAGGCATTACAATATAGGTCTCGTTATCTCAAGATGCCTCTTTTGTTTTAGAGTGTACTCTATTAGATTAAATTGCTAGAACATTTAATCTATTTCAGTGAAATAATCTCCTACTAACCTAGGCATGTATTAATTTTGTTTCAGATTTCCCATTCCCCTTTTCTTGGGTCACAGGATACTTGGCTATTTTAGTTGGGGCTGGAATGACCTTTATTGTTCAGAGCAGTTCTGTTTTCACATCTGCCATCACACCCCTTGTCGGTAAGTCATCTTTCTCTCTACACAGTTCACAGCGTCCTCTTATATGGGAGCAGTAGTTCACGTGATGTTTCCCTTCTTCTAGGTATCGGTGTCATCAGCATTGAACGTGCTTACCCCTTGACTCTGGGCTCCAACATCGGAACAACGACCACCGCTATACTGGCCGCGCTTGCGAGCCCCAGTGAAACCCTGGTGAACTCCTTGCAGGTTGGTTATCTTTCATTATTCCATCACGTTAAATTTACTTTTAGGGAGGCCCTCAGTAAGCAGTCAAAGTCCCTGCTGAAGGAATGGAGGGAGAAGCAATGGACATTCATCCATTCAGCTCATTAATAATCATTCATTGACAAATAAGACCTTCCCCACATTTGGCTGTAGGAGGTAGAAGCAGTCCCAGTTCATTTATTGTTAGGAGGAGATTGGTAGATGAAGCAGAGAGACCACAAACTTGACCCAACTTGAAGAAAGCTGGCGATTACACATGCTCTACAGATAGGGGATGTGATCATCCTTGCACATGTATCCTTTTCAAAAACATGTTTGGAACCTACAAAACATACGTTGACCCCCCTCACCCGCCCCCTCACATCACAGCTCGCCAATCATAGCAAATATGCTTGGGATTCCACCACTGATTATCCACTCAGGAGATTTGTATGAAACACAATACAAACCACAAAAAGGATGAAACAAAGAACTTTGTTATAACCTCTGTACTGAATAACACATCACACCTACTTCATACCATTATCTGCTATTCTCATCTTCAGACTTGTTAGGTTCCTAAAATGCACTGGCAGGTCTATTAACATAACGCTTGCATGGTGATCAAGTTATAACATTCTTATCTTGCAGGTATTGGCCGAATGCCTAGGCTTGCAATGAATGTCGTGAAATGTTGAAAGAATGACCCTTGCAATGCTCTAAATCAAAGTCCTCCTGTCTCTAAGCTCTGCTTATCATCCTCACTGGGTTGCATTGGTCGGCCACAGCGGCGATCTGTACTAAGCCTTGTGATAAAATGGCCATGATGCCTCATGTGAAATTGAAGGTTTTCTTTTAACCTGGGAGAAGGTAGGAGGCGATTGCAGATTTCGGGAACGTGGTCCGGCGACCCCATCCCTGTGCTCATCATTTTTAAAAGAGTGACTGCAAAACCCTCAATCGAGCATAGGGGTACATTTTGTCTTTAAAGTCTTTGTCTTTAAAGTAGGCTATAAAGAAGCAATAAATTACGCTGGGGACAACACATGTAACTTAAAGGCGATCTAAGGGGCAGCGAGCTTCCAGTGCAGGTTCCGTCCTTGATACTGGCCTACTGAAACCAACTCAGATTTGCGGCCAGTAAATACCAGAGCCAATGCATATATGTCTACCCTTTACCTGTGGCATCCTCCAACCGCACCTGCAGGACATGGTGGCCTATAGTATTACATGCCTTGAAGATCTTCATGCAGAAGATTACCACACCCATGATGTCCAGCACATCCTCCCATGCCATCATGACTGTGACCTCTGTTCCATGGGAGGGCAAACACCTGACTATGCCCAGTGAACAAACCAATTGTGGGTACCTAGAAAACAGTGTAAACAGAGTACCATGCTTGTTGTACATTTTGGCCAGGATCTAAAGAGGGTGATTGGACAATGGCTCTGCTCTACAAGGGGTCCACAGATATTTCTTCGGGTGTGGGCATGCAGCCCTTGATTTGCAAGAACAAGCCACCCCTTCCATGCCCAGATGCCCTAAAAGGGACCTGTACGAATGGTCCAATTTCCGAGGGTCCTCCTGTAGGTTAAGAGATCTTAGTAGTGGTTCAGATCTCTAAATAGCAAAGCTGGGCTCCCTAGTGGAAGGATCTGGGGAGTTGTTCTTGGCAGATAGGTGCATTCGAGGACACATCCGGCTTAACTATCGCCAAGACATGCCTCTATTGATGTATTATCTGTCAAAGTATTCAGATGTGGCACCCCCCAGTCCATGAGTCCTTGAGCCTGTTGGAGTTTGGGTGGATATCCCTGGGTTCCAGAGTTATGACGTAAAATGCGAGATACAGAGAGTAGTGACACGTAGAGCAATGTACACTGAGTAAAAGGTGAGCCTTTACCATTCTTCTGGGCTTGAAAGGCGGGGTTGAAAGTAGAGGTTTAGCAAGAGTGAGTTCCGGAGAGACGAGTATACTCATTTTTCAGCTGGTTCAGTAGAAAAGGCTTGGTACTTTCATGTTGCAGTGGGGAGCAGAGCTGTGAATAGCTTTATGGGTCATTTAAGCGATCTTTAAGTCTTAAACCAGTGACCTGTTTGGTCAGTAGCCAATTTAGCAACCTCACAGCCCAGCTGCTGTTGTCTGTTCTCTTTAGGCAGAAGACTGAGTCAGGTAGCCCATGTCTGCGCCCTTTATAGGCTGTGCAGTATTTTGGCAGGAAACCAAGCATTTATTCCATTGCAGTTGTCAAGCCGCGATATGACCACTGCAAGGTCCAGTTGTAGTCCTTTACAGAATGAACAGAAGATGAAAGGTCCACTGTGACAGCAACAGGTAGTAGCAGACTATGTTATTTCGTTCACTTTCTGACATGAAGGACACGTCACAGTTGAATATCACTGCCAACTTCTGATGCAACGGCACAAGAAAGGCAGATAAATGGTCGGCCAGAATGAGTAGAGGGACCTAGCTCATAGGCCGCATTAGCATGACGCCATCTTTGAGGGATTGAGGCAGAGGTCATTCACTGCCTGCCACACATGGATATACATGAGGCATCCAAGACCAACCAATGCCCCCATTGGCCCTCTCAGAGATTGATGAACATTTGGGTGTCACCAGTCAGCATGGGGAAGCCAATCCGATAACAAATTATAATAACAAATTGAGAGAGCGGACCTCTGAGATACAACACAACTGAAGATAGCGGTTGGGGACCAGTAAGTGCCACATTTCCCATGGCGGTGCGATGTGTCAGTGAGGAACTGAGTCACTGTGAACGGAAGTGACCTATGACTGTAGTCTCCTTCAGACAACGTAGGATGATGCTGTGGCATCCAATGAGGTTGGCAGCAGATAAATTAAGCAGGATCAGAGCACAGGCGGGTCCCTGGACCTCTCCCTGGGAGCCGCTCCTCTCTGAAGTCAATAGATAGAGGTGGGGGCTGCATTGGATAAGGAAGCCAGATAGAATGTCACTGAGTAACCTATTTATCTCAACATGTGCAGAGAGTGGAACATGCACAGTATCTTCAAGAGTCTTGAGTGCACAAGGGAGATTAAAAATGCCTGAAGCAACCGAGGCCCCTGTGTCTGCATTGGGATTTTTCAGTATGAGGGGACACTGCTGCAGGGATTACATCTAAGCTCAAACTTGCATGATCCTCGGTTATAACTCATTTAGTGGACTATAAGGTTCTCCTTGCTTTATCACATCGACAGGCACAGTGCAAGCCTCAATGGGTTACCCGTTGGTGTGCTTGATGCCATTGGAAGCAGCTCCTTGCCTGCCAAACTCTGGTGCTCTATGAGTGACCGCATTCATAAACTCATTTAGTAGCTCGATTTCTCTTGCTAGCCAGTTTGCCTTGTATTGGAGTCACAAAACATGACTCTTCCACTGTCCTTGACTGGGTGGGACCATCAAATCATTACATTCAGAATCTTATTATTTTTCCTTTTCTTAGAATCTACCCCTAACTGAGAGCTATCTTTTTGACAGACCTCTGTGTTGCTGCTCACATGCGTAGCACCCTCCTCTAGGGCTACAGACCATGTGAAATACTCTGCAAAACATGCACTGTTACAAAATCAAACATGAACTGGCAATGCCAACAATCTGGGCTTTTGAGTGGGCATTGCAAAGGAATTTGCCAGGCTTTGCTGTAGTGGAATTAACTGCTCCTCGATGATAGCGCTGCAAAATGGCGCGAGTACCTGAGCTTATAATAACAGTGGCTGGAAAATGCCTATTACTTATACAGAAACCAAAACTGTTGGCTTTGCCAATACTAGGTTCTAAAAGGACTTCAATGAAGGAAACGCATAGTGCTTAAAAATCGAGTGGGTGAAGGCAGTCCTACTTAAGACATTTTTTTCACACCATTAGCATGTTTACAGCTTCAATGAAGTCCTTGACTCGCAGGAGACTGCTTTGGAAAAACACTGGCAGGCACTTTGAGCTCAAAGTTTGATGGGAAGGCTTAAGGGGCAGGAAGTGGGGTTGAAATGGCTTTAAGTATCAGCATGGCCATGGGTAGTCAATTGGTGGGTAAATAACCAAACATCCCCTACAAACGTGGTGTTCCTCCACATATGCCCTTTCCCCATAGCTGCACTCTAATGCAATAGCTTTGACTTATAAATGGAGCTTAACTAGTAGACAATGCTACAAAGGTTCTATTTTCAAACACATCTCCCTAAAATCGTCAGCCTGAATGCCTTCAGCAAAAGTGGAGGTTTGTATTGTCCATCATTATAAGCACACAACCAAGTGGCCATCTCTGCAATGTTGTGTGGATAACATTTCAACCTTCACACACAGTAATACCAATACATGTACCGTGTGTTGCAGTGTTTTTGTCAATTGCTTCCATTTTGGTTCCCCCAGGCGACTTCCGAAGACACTCGAGCCTTTTTCTCCAGGCCTTCCCAGAACTTCCTCAAAGACTTCACTATTATGATAGGTTATTTATAACGCGCTTAATACCCAGAGGTTTCTAAGTGCAGACCCAGGGATCGAACTTGTGGTGCTCTGTGTTTTCTTGTTTCCAAGGCGAGCGTGTTGCCGCTGCGCTATCCTCCCAAGACACTGCTGCATCTTTGCAATAGCCCCCATTGCCCCCTTTCTCATTCTCCTGCTGCTCATGCTTATTCTCGGGCCTCAGCCTGCCTTCCTCCCACCACACTCCCCACCACGTTTATCACCTCCATCCGCTTTTGGTTTCCTGTGTGCAGTTTAGCAGATGTGTTTAAATTCCGATCGCTGCTGCCTTCCCTGAAAAGTGAGACCTGTAAAGTCTTTAAACTCAGGACTGCTTGAATTTGTACTGACCTTCGTCCACTGTATGTCTCACCTATTTGGGGTGGAAGATGGACTGCCGGTATTCCCCTACATCCCAGGCCACTGCCTTCACTTCCATTTGTCCTCCTACTAAGCTCTTTGTATGCGGGGGAGCACCCTCTACATCCCCATGCTTTCAGGTTCCTCCACTGTTGGCAGTCAACACTGTTCCTTATCATTGAACCCATGGCAGGACTGCCCCCTGCAGCATTGTTTCCAGTTGGGTCAAAGACTCTCAAAATACAGAAACATGACCCCTGTAGAGGGAGTCCGTGTTATGATTGTAGGTATACTTGAGGCAACAGATAGGTTATGTAAGCTCCTTTATTCATAGTCTTCAATAAGGCGACATCAGGTACATCACTCACAGGAGATAGGAAGGGAGCTCAGGGAATGGAGCCCACTGGCTCCCACCACCCAGACTACATCATGGTAACGGCCACAGGTGGAACACTCAGGGTCTCAAGCATACTGAACATTCCAGCACTCATACCAACATTCCACTGATGACGGCACACATACAGACACCATGGGGAACAGGGGCACATCAGGAAGCAAGAGGGAAGGCCAGGTCCTAACAAAGAGAAGGCAAGTCATAACAGCAGATCCTAACAGTTCGCATCATAGACAAGGGAATCCGCCCGCCTTCAAGTTACATTCTTTTGGGTTGCCAAGTTGCAAAGTTTTGTTTGTTGAACAAAGACCTTTTCTGTGCCCTTGTGGCTGGTGCAATTTCATGTCTTCAGACCTTATTTCTGCATGTATAATAAAACACCAAATCAGTCCCTCCACAAGGGATCTCATGTTTATCCGACTTGGGAGGTATGACGTGGTGGCAGAGAGAAGTGGAGACATTCAGCAATACACTGCACAGAAGACTATATTCTAAATGTAAAAGTCAGAAAATGTAAAACTACTTGAAGACCGCATGCTGATATATTTTCTGACTGACGTGTTTGAAGGAACTGTGTAAACACTATTCTCCCTAATTAATAACATCTTTTGATATTGACTCTTGCAGATTGCCCTGTGTCACTTCTTTTTCAACATTTCCGGGATTCTGCTCTGGTACCCTATTCCATTCACCCGTATCCCGATCCGACTTGCCAAAGGCCTGGGAGACAAAACGGCTAATTACAGATGGTTTGCAGTAGTGTATCTGATTCTCTGCTTCTTGGTTTTGCCTTTGGCTGTTTTTGGACTGTCAGTGGCAGGTTGGCAAGTCCTCGTAGGGGTAGGAGTCCCAATCGTAGTGGTTATTGTTGCGGCAATTGTTATCAACGTGATGCAGAAGAAATGGCCCAAAGTGCTGCCGGAATTTCTGAAAACGTGGGACTTCCTTCCCAAATGGATGCATTCTCTCCAACCGTGGGACAAGATCTTTTCTGGCATGAAAATATTTTGTGGTCGCTACTGTTGCTGCTGCTGCAAATGCTGCAAAAGAAAGGAGGATGAGGAGATGGTTAAAGAGAAGCAAACTAAGACTTTGGAAGTTTATGAGAACACTGTTTCAATAGACGATGAACTGCCAAATGGAAAACCAACCAAACCTAGCCTGGGTGATGCCAACACTAGCTTCTAGCACAACCTTCTCTGTAAATACCAATGTGGCAGAATGGCTGTCGAGATAAACCGAGATGGCAACTTTTGCATCTGGGTGAACTCTAGAATGATTCTTTTGTTCAGATATTTTTAGAGATGTTTATGGTCCAACACTTTATCAAGGAAGACAGTGACCCGCTGAAGAGAGAATTAGGAATCGCATAAAGAGGATTTGGTCAATTCACGAGAACTTTGGAAAAATACTCAGAACTCACATCAATGTGGCCGGCGCACAAGGTTGAGACGTTTGCCATTTTTGGAACTGGAATAGAAACATCACCTCCTACTGCAGAGTTCCATGCCAGCAGCGTTCATCAGAACCTTAAACCCAAGAAAGTCTTCACTCAAAGCACAGATTCAAAGGACAATGGCAGTAATATCCTGCGGCTTGGAATGGCTGATGTAAGACCTTGTGGCAGTGTCGCTGTGGTGCCCACTGTAAGAACAAGGAGGCCACATATAAGAAGGAGTTAATGACGACCAAAGCTGAATGATACAATCCGACCAGAAGTGCATTAAATATGATGAATGAGTGACTTAATATTTTGTTAAAAAAAACAATTGATGCTCGACCAGGGAACAATAACAGGAACCTTTTCCTCGAAATACAGTGTCATATATATATATATATATATATATATATATATATATATATATATATATATATATATATATATATATATATACATATACATATATATATACACATATATATAGTTCATTATGCCAGTTCAACATGTTTAAATTTAATTATTCACTGGAGCAACTCTCTAAAAATAGCTAACCTAGAAATCTGTGTGCACCCAGGACCTCGTTCTCCTCCCATGAGACGCGTGGTCTTTGATGTTCATTTCCCTATTCCAAAGTTATAGAAATGGCACTACTCACGTTTCTCGTGAAAAAAAAGCAAAACTCACAAAAAGAATGACATGAATCAGTTAGAAAACAACAAAAATATATTAATTGTATACACATGTTTTAGAAAAAGGTTGAATTTCATAGCGGTTGGGCCATATTTGCATGCACTTACCAGCACTTGCAAAGTCTCCCTCTCAATGAACCTTTTTGCAAAAACTGAAACTGCATTCTGCATCTCCTGGGAGTGTTCTGTTTTTGACAGATTGGGCCTCATTACGAGTTTGCCGGTCCAGAAACAACGGTACCGGTAAGCTTGCTGGTACCGTTGTATCTGGACCGGCAAACTCTGAGTTGTGCTCGCGGGTGCCTTTCATTCCGCCAGGCCTGGCCTGGCGGAATGAAAGGCACCCGCGTGCACATCAAGCCTGTAGCAGCAGCATGGTAATGAACCGCGCCAGTGCTACAGGCATCCCCATTCTTATTGAGCCCTATAGGCTCAAATGGGAATGGGGATCTACCGGTTCCGGCACTCGTGAAAGGGCAATTACCGGCTGCGGCGGGACCGGAATACCTCGGTAATTGCCTATTCACGGGTGCTGGTTATTTTTGGAAGTTTGGCAGCACGTTTTTACCGGCAAGGCTACCACCAAACTCCTAATGCGGCCCATTTAGTGCAAGACTTCATTATCTCTTCTGCTAATCCAGGTTGGCTGCATATTTCCAGAAATGCCCAGGACCAAAATGGGTCCTCTACTTTCCAGCATCTGGTTCTATCTCTGGTGTTTCTTTTGATTTGAATGTTACCATCTTGCCTGTTTTTTTTTTTTTTTTTCGGTCACGGATGCCTCTAGGAACTGACTGTAGAATCATTAACCTCTTTGTAAAACTCTAATGCACAAGTATACTGAGAAAAATACCTCATTGTTCAAATGTGACGGTCCAAGACTCTTGCTAATGGTTTTGTAAACATGCAAATTAATGTTTAAAGTGCATTTTTGATTGCAAACTATTTTAGATGACATGCTTAGAGATGCTCCTTCTGTAGCAGACAAGAAGTGTAATGAATGAAGCCTAAAGTCCTTCCCTCGTACCATCATTTTTTCTAATTGGAAGAGGATGGGTTTCCTTTGTCTCATTCATCACTGTTCCCCCCACTGTATCTCCTTTCCTTTGTTCCTACCTGTCAGTCACTTATCAGAATTCCTGTGAAGTGAGGCAGAGCCGGCCTTAGGGCAGGGCGGGCATGGCAGCCGCCCGGGGGGCGCTCTGCCATTAGACTCCTACCACGCCAGCTGGGGGGAGTCTTATAAGGTCTCCCCGAGCAGGCGTAGTGGGTGAAGGCACGGCGAACGCCCTATTGAAATTAAATGTGCTCCGCCCAGAGCGTATCTAATAAAAACAGGATGCATGGTGTGCCTATTGAAAAATGTGGCGCTCCCCTTCCACCTGCAGCCCCCTGATTAGGGGTGCACGGGAGCGGGTAGGGGAGGAGCGCCACATTTTTGATTTGCTGCACAGGGCACTGCGGCTTCTAAGGCCGGCCCTGAAGTGAGATGTGCTGCTTGGAGACCCGGACACATTTGCATATCCTGCTGAGGGTCATTCTGGTGCTTGTGTAAGACATCTCAAACACTGCTTATTGGTCTCTGACATAAGACGGATTTAGAAAAGATCCACCTCTTCTTGAATATTTGGCAACATTTGGGAAATGTGACTACAGGGACGCAAGTATCTGTGCTTGAAACACATGATCTGGGAACTCCCTAGGCGTCAGTGTCCCGGCGCAGGTTAAGGTACAAAGTGCTATGGCCTCAGTGATAAAGCGTTTGTCATCATGTCAACTCTTGAATTTGTAAGGTTGATCATATTAAAAGCACTCCTCCTGAAAATTCTGTAGTCAGAGCAGAACTTTGTGCTGCTTTCATTTTAGACCATGCCAGAGCCTTAATAGTGGTATGCCAGAAAGACACAGAGGACTGTCCACCAGCTCATGGTGAAAGAGTTTGAACCTCTCCAACTCAATATCATAGCTTCAAAACTGCTCATAATATTTATAAAGCCTTCTTCAGGGCCTTCTACATTCACAAATCTGGATAAATGTACAAATGCGCCCTAACAAGGCACCTTCGTTTCACTGACCTCCAACAACTATTCAGCCCAAAAGGATCAAATGCATGCACACCTGCAAGTTCCTCTTCTTCATGCTGTCTGGCCTGTTTAAATCCCTCAGAAAGAAATCCTTGAAATCCATCAAGTTTTCACAATTCAGACACCAGCCCTTAACGGCTCGTAGAAATCATGGAGCTTGCTGTGCTGCCATTATGATGCCTCATTCAATTTATGGTCTGTGTTAGTGCCACTACCATTTCCTTCTGACGGCAAGTTGCTGCCTACCAGAGCTGCAAATGTAGCAGCGTCGTATGCACTAGCACAGTGCTACATAAGTGCAAAGGCAGCCGGCCATAGCTCACTAGCGCAGTGCTATATAAGTGCAAAGGCAGCCGGGCCATAGCTCACCAGCGCAGTGCTACATAAGTGCAAAGGCAGCCGGGCCATAGCTCACTAGCGCAGTGCTACATAAGTGCAAAGGCAGCCGGGCCATAGCTCACTAGCGCAGTGCTACATAAGTGCAAAGGCAGCCGGGCCATAGCTCACTAAAACAGTGCTACATAAGTGCAAAGGCAGCCGGGCCATAGCTCACTAAAACAGTGCTGCATAAGTGCAAAGGCAGTGCTACATAGGTGCAAAGGCAGCCGAGCCATAGCTCACTAACGCAGTGCTACATAAGTGCAAAGGCAGCCGGGCCATAGCTCTGCGATGAAGTATCATTACTGGTATGTATTGTTTTCGTCATTTACTCCCAGAACGACATGTTTGTGCTCTTGGAACATGCCATCCTTTGCCTAACACCCTTTAATCCACCGCGCCAGTTAAAAATCCATGTGAAATTAGAGTTGCACAAATGCTTACACAACGTCTCTAATTCTGTTACCTGCTGCAGGCCACCCTGCTGCAACTACACAAGAGCCGCTGGAACTGAAGTAAACAGCAACACACTCGGTTGTTTATGCCCGGCACAACCGCCTAGCATTCATTGCCTTACCGTAGCACTCGCCAGACCTCTTTTTGTACAGTGAACTTCCCTTAGTGACTAATTCGTGTTTTTCTCCAGTTTTTAGTCAATTGCTATCTTATGACTTGATGGTGTTTATAGGTAGATTTGAATGCAAAGCTCTGCTAGTTATGGTGTTAAAATGGCCGGGCAGTGAGAGCAAGTCTACCAACAGGACACTAGTCTTTCTTTATTCTAGCCATGGTACTTTAAAAACATTGCAATGACTGATTCAACTTTATTTATTATTGTCTAACTGTAAATTAAGTTTTACACATAACAAAGAATCCACTGTGTATGTGATTAATTACATATAGGAAAGTACTGTATTTTAAGAGAGTTTTTAATGTAAACACATCTGTTTTTGAAGTTCTGTAAATGTATGTAAACCTTTCATACCTCCTGTGTGTATAACTGTTACCGAAGCAATTAATAACACTCACCTTGTAAATAGATGGATTTTATTTTCATGATGCTGCAGAAAGGAAAAAAATAAACCTATTTTTAAATGTTAATAATTGTGTTGTCTTCTGGTGGGAAGTAAGGGAGCAATTACCATATCACCCAATCTTCTCATATCAATGAATACAGGATACCATTCTAAATCCCCTCCAAGTTTAGTCTCACTTTTCCTACATTGTTGAGATTCTGATGCTCATTATCGTGTCTGCAGATTGGGGAGAAAGAAGCAGCAAAGGGACTTCTGGGATGTCCTACAATATCTACAGAATCTCTGGCGTGCGGGTGTTCGACGGCTGTCTCCCCCAATGACCGCGGCATGGTGGGAGAGGTGGCATGGGCTGACCCCAGCAGACTGCACAAGCCTGAACCTTCCGCTGAAAGTGGTACTGCCATGATTGTGCAGGCTCTTCTGGGAGATTCTGCGCTACTTCAAAAGTGGTAAGAGTGCAGCTGAGGTCCTTGCCTTTGGTCTTCCTGAGGGTCTTCACATGCATGCTGAGAATTCAGGATCCACATCCCTGCAGTGCGGATCACAAGGAGAATCCCATGCCTAGAGCCTGACCCAAGGATCTCTTCTCCAGAATTTTCCTCACTCAAAAGAATGAGGACAGCAGAGTCTTTTCCAAGCGAATATAAATAGATAAGTTTCAACATCTCCCCTTCAAAAATGGCTCCTTTTAACTTATTGTCTTAATAATGGTGCCATCAAATATGCAATAATGTCTACAGAACAAAAGGACTCAGGCTAACATGTAGTTTTCATATCCAATACGCACTTCCCACATTTTCAAGAAATGAGTTCATTCATTAGTCTAACTCCAGTTTCAGCATATTGGGGCGTTAGTACTACATGGAGTTTTGTTTCAAACTGGAGATCATTTGTTGTGGCTATTATTATGTATCACTATTTTTAGTGGATACTTTGGGGAAATATTTCCGCCATTCAATAGTGCAAACTTCTCCTTCAAAAATGAGGCCATAGAGTGTTTACAGGAGCATCTGACCTCCAGTCTCATACCAGGTACGCTAGCTCTAAGATTTTGTTTTAATGTCATGTTGGATGTCATTTATTCGTGGTGTGACCACTAAAGTTCATCAATAAAATGACGTAAAATGATTACAATTTTTTTTTCAAAAAGCTTTTACTTGGGGATGGGGCCTGACATTGTCAAAAAATATTATTTTAAGAACCCAGATATAATCAACACATTCAGCGCAGAATCAATACACAAGGTGCCACACTGAAAAAAACTGATGTGTTCAAGGAAGGATATAGAATTCTTTAGTAGAGAAATCAAATGGACCTAGGATCATAGCAAAAGCCAATTTATCATGCGCATCTCTCAAATGAATGTGCAGTGACTGATGTCCCGATACCTATGTCATTTTTGAGACACAGCGGCTAACACTTTAATTCTAAAGAGTCTAACAAGAGATGCATTTTACTAAGAGTTGGGCTAAGATTATCGAAAGAAGGGACTCATCTGAAAATTGACCAGCTTCATTCTGCACATCTTCAGCCTTCTTAAAAACTATACATCGAGCTCACAACATGTAAAGTATTTCCAGAATACACTGGTGTTAAACATTCAAGTCAATGAGTCAAAAAGCCTGATCCGTGGAATTTTTTTGCAGGCTGAATAGTGGATTTGCGCACCATTCAGCACGCAAACTCCCCTTCGTCGATTCACCTTTGCAGGCGTTTTCGAGACATTAGGGAGCCATTGCACAGGTCCGGCATGTCTCTGCATGCAGTCGACCATGTTGCACGAGATTCCACTTAGAGTGTGGGTCGGGTCTGCGCAGAGCTTTACATAGGGGGAGGAGCATACAAATTCTGCATGCTCTGCACAGAATGGGGAAGAACAAGGTAAAATGTTGGCGCATCGAGGGTTGGCCTGCATAAGGAAATCACACTCCCAGGACCTCACAAAACCAAGTGTATTTATTGATCGGACTGCGCAACGTCACGTCGGGAAAATCAGCATGCAAAGGTTGCGATCTCACCGCCACATGAAGGCATGCGTAAAGTGGCAATCACTTAGGAATCAACACGCAAAGGTAAGCTCCGATTGGGAATTTAGAGGTGCAGGCACGCAGTTGGGAAACCAATTGCAGTTACGGGTGCGTGTATGCAGAGTAGCGTAGTGAAGCCACGGTTTACGGGGGATCGCATGCATATTTACCGGGGACTGACTTCGGTTATGAAACATGTTATGCATATTGCCGCGGTGCTGCAGATAGTTACGGGGACCCCACACAGTGTTGTCCGGGTGCTGCCTTGGTTATAGGGGTTTGCATGCAGTATTGCTGGGGTGTATTACTTCACGGACGAAGAGGGCACAAAGGTTGGTGGTATACATGCCTGGATTTGATATGCACGGGGGCGCTACTTGTGCATAGAGTTACATTGCATGCAAAATTCCATGAATACGCGGAGCACGCACACAATCTTATGCACGCTGGGATGCGCAAATTCGTTTTTGGCACGCTGATTTTGAGGGATCAATGTGCACTTTTCAATGAATCGGGTTAAAGTCTTTACCCAAGAGAAGTGGTGGAAATGTCTTAAAGACTCTTACAGCCACGATCTGAGAGAACTCCATGGTTATTGCCCACGTTTGCAGGACCCGGAAGTTGGGCGATTATCTTAGTAAATTAAAGTATGTGCTCAGTGTCTGAGTGTTTATCTAAAATCAGAGACCATGATCATCACCTCAAGTGCGGTCTGGCATTAGGTTCATCTCTTGCATCCGCCTGGACCACTTAATCCACGCCATAGGAAATGTGGTGCTTTTGTGACTTGACAGTGATTTGATGAATCCATCCATGTGTTATCCGTTCACTAATGACATGATGCAGCAAACCAGGCCTTCTGTTGACATCTGAGTTGGTCTTGCACACTCACAGCCCTGTTGAGAGCACCAAAATGGGAAGCACCTCCGTAGAAACAGGGAATGCAAACTGACACCTCATCATTTACTATTACTGAAAACAAGCAAAGCCACTATAAAAATACACCACTTACTGTCCTCCAAGGAAGCAAAGTCCTGTACTTTCATTCCATAGACTAATTAACAGTTGAGTGGTCTTAGGAGGTCAGTCCCCGATACTGGGAAGCAGGTCGATTAGAAACAATGTTCCATGTGGTAATGCAGATTTATTTTCCTCTCCATAGTGGGTAACAAAAGAGCCCTCAGCTTGGGTGTGAAAGGTACAGCTCTATTTGAGATGGAAGTTCAGCCTCCAGAGTGGGATAAAAGACAGCTATTTCTACAGCCTTTCTTAAAAATTATTTTATTTCAGGGCCCACCTGTTTATTTCCCTCCTCCACCTCCTAGCTGCACAGGCTTGCAGTCCTTTCCGAGTGAGGGTTATTGTTTTAGATTCACACAGAGATTGGAATAGGTATAGTCAGCTGACCAAGTGAAAAGAGACATGACACTTAAGTCTTATGGGGTGCATTTGCAGGCTAGACCTTCCGTCAATGTCCCGGAGACCAAGCTCAAGGTCCATATGAAGTGAGGGCCTTTAACACTGTCTCATACCACATTAACAGTCAGCATAGCCCATGGGTTATAATGCAAGTAGCATTAGTGGGAGCAATTTAGGACCTTCTTGCTTGTTCGCTTGCTCCCGCTGATGCCAATGAGAGAGATTGCAGCAGAAATGGAGGCTTGGATGCGGCACAGGAACACAGGGAGGACAACACTAGTAAGTCAACTGGAGAAAAGTGAAGATAGGTGAAAGATAATCCAGTGGAGTTTGGTAAAACTTCCCGGCAGCTGTTGGAGGAAGCAACAGTGAGTTTGTTGGGGGTACAGTAAGGGAAGATGATCAGTATGGAATAGTACGCACCACTCTCATCTCTTTAACTCAGGAGACATTGGGGGTCATTCCGTGTTTGGAGGTAGCCATGTTGCTGTTAGCACCATGGCTGCCTCCAAACGCGGGTCCGGGTAGTCGGAATGGGGACTTACCGACATTCCGACCTATGCGGACCCGGTAAGTCCCCATTTCGAAAACCATTCCCCATTCCCATTTGTGCCCCCATAGGGCTCAATGGGAATGCGGAAGGAGCTAATAACAGGCCCGCAAATTGCGGGCCCGTTATTAGCCCCATGGTCCCTTAACGGGTCCCGATAGGGCCGCTGGTAAAACCAGCAGCCCTAGCGGGACCCGCTAAGGGACCTCGGAATGCGGCGGTAGGGGGTTACCGGCACCGGCATCCTTACCGGTGCCGTTAACCCCCTACCACCATACTCGGAATGTTGACCTCAGCAGATATTTCTGTAATCCAATAAACCTGGTTGATGCAAACCCCACTTCTTGATAGCTTTCTGATTTAAAAAAAAAAGGTTTTTATAACGGAAAAGGCAGACCAAGCGCCAGTCTGATGGTGGGAGTTCGCGGCGGGATGGGTTTATATGCTAAAGAGTTGAAAGCCCTGAACGCGTACGTTCAAACAATAATGCTGGTATGGGTAAGGGCTATGTATCTGGATAGACACCCAATTTTGTTAATTAACGTTTATTGGAACCCTGCAGTGATTCCTCTAGAGGATATGTTGAATGTGACCTAAATGATTTTGGACGAAAACAACTGTAAAACCGATGGGTTAGAAATTATGGTTTGTGGTCACTTTAACTGTAAATGTTTGCTGGAATTTTCCACTTTTGAGCCCATATCTACATACTCGAAGACCTCTATAGAGTGAGGGCGGCAATGGTCAAACCTGTTTGACACATTGGGTCTGTTTAGAGTTAATGGGAATGTCAAAGGAGACATTCCGTCCAAATCAACCTGGAAAAATAGACTGTTAACTTCAACTATTGACTATATATTCGTGTTTGAAGCTCTTCTCTGTAGTTATGACACCATGCCTAAGGTTTACCTGGGAGGTTTCACTAAAAACCAATTGTAGGAAGCATGACTACTATGATGTAAATGGTAACAGTGCTAGTAATCATTTAGTATGGAGGGTAAAGATTGTAGATACATTTAACACTTTAATGATGTATGTACTGGATGAAGCAAATTCGAGAAATGAATGATATCAAAACACCCATGTTGAATTCTTAGATGATCTATATCAACAGTTATATAAACCTACATCTAGTCGAGTTAGGCATCCTCATGCTTTTGACTTCGAGATTCAGGAGAGAAAGAGGCTAATGAGGAGAGAAATGTGCACATTAAATGGAGTTGCCTCTAGTAAGAAGGAATCTCTATGGCAAACATTCGAAACAACTATAATAACTGGTTACGCCAACACAAAGTGCGTTGGCACTGCGCAATGCAGAACAGATGTTAAGTGCCTTGAGTAACCGGAATACTGGGCAATTCTGGGGGATTATCAATAACCATTTTAATCCTCAAGGCAACGCACAGACGAATCTATCAGGGATGGCACTCTATTAAGAGTGGCACAGGACACCCAGAAAGGGTTTGGGTGGTTGTGCCAAAATAAAGTGGACAGATAAGTACACACACAGCTGAAAGGAAAGAGAACGAAGAGTAGGCAAGAGTAGCAAGGAAAAAGGTACAGAATGAATTCCCTCTTGGGGTGTATGCAGATATAGGAAAAGAGTATTCCACGAACCTTAGGAAAAAACTCTAGCCTTCTGCACAGTTTGCTATAACAGAGGCCCAAGCTGTTTGCTCATGGCTTGGAACAGCAGCTATGGGTGTCTGTAATGTAGAAACGAGACAAGGGAAGGGGCAGAGGTTGACTGATGGGAACCAACAGACAAGCTATGTACAAAAGGGTCTACAAACAGTACAAGAGAAGATACTTACAGACAAATCCAGGAAAAGGAGGTTGATAGCAAACTAGCAGAAGGAAATGAAGGGAAAGTCGTGTAACAGGATAGGATAGCAGAGGAACAAGGTTGAGAGCTCAGAGGAGCAGGAAAGCAATGAGCAAGCCCACAGGAGCAGGGCTGTAAGGTAGAGAGCCCAGAGGAAAAGGGCTCAGGGCAGCAGAGTAAAGCAGGCTGCACGGCAAGGAACCCAGAAGGGCCGGGCAGCAAGGAGTGGGCCCTGAGGGGCAGGGCCGCTGACCGTAGGAGGTTGCAGAGGACTGTAGAGGGCTGCTAGGCCGAGAACCCAGCGGAAAAAAGGTAGGTAGTAGGCAGCGGAGCATGATAAGCTGCAAAGTAGGAAGCCCAGAGGACAAGGGCTGTAGGCAGCCGGAGTGAGGCAGGCTGCAGAGCAGGGAGCCCAGAGGACAAGGGCTGAAGGCAGCCGGAGTGAGGCAGGCTGCAGAGCAGGGAGCCCAGAGGACAAGGGCTGAAGGCAGCCGGAGTGAGGCAGGCTGCAGAGCAGGGAGCCCAGAGGACAAGGGCTGAGGCTGGAAAGCAGCAGAGCGTGATCAGCTGCAATGTAGAGAGCCCAGCAGGGCAAGGGCGGAGGCTGGAAGGCAGCAGAGCGTGATCGGCTGCAATGTGGAGAGCCCGGCAGGGCAAGGGCGGAGGCTGGAAGGCAGCAGAGCGTGATCGGCTGCAATGTGGAGAGCCCGGCAGGGCAAGGGCAGAGGCTGGAAGGCAGCAGAGCGTGATCAGCTGCAAGGCAGGAGCCTGGAAGAGCAGGGCTGAGGCAGGGAGCCCAAAAGGCTAGGGCTGTAGGCAGCAGGGTGTAGCAGGCTGCAAGGCAGGAGCCTGGAAGAGCAGGGCTGAGGCAGGGAACCCAAAAGGCTAGGGCTGTAGGCAGCAGGGTGTAGCAGGCTGCAAGGCAGGAGCCTGGAAGAGCAGGGCTGAGGCAGGGAGCCCAAAAGGCTAGGGCTGTAGGCAGCAGGGTGTAGCAGGCTGCAAGGCAGGACGCCCAGAGGAGCACTGGAACAAAGAGCAGGTGGAAACAGCATACAAAGTTTGTAGCTCGAAGCAAATAAGGTGCCAGAAGGACTCTCAATGCAAGAGACTGAGCTCTCGCAGGCAGCAGCCTTTATACTGCCCAGCCCAGCACAGAGGCAGGCTAATTGGTTGCACCTGGCTCAGCACACCTGCAGACAATCGGCCACCTCCCTCTCTGTTCCTGAGCTGGTGGAAGCATAGCAAATCCCTAGGGCTTCTGGGGATTGTAGTTCTGATGAAGAAAAATAGGAATAGCCAGGAATAGATGGTTATAGCCAAGTGCATTATGGTAAGTGTAGTTTTCTGGAAAAAATAAAAAAGCACCAAAGTCTTGCAAATGGGAAATAAAGTCCAAATAGTGAATAGCGATTGATCCAAGAGGTTTCTGTAGATAAATGAATAACAATTTGTCCATATTGATCGCCAATGTATGCGCCCATGGCGCAGGCATGACAGAATCCAATCCTTGACTGTGATTGGATTCCCTTCTACTGTACAATCTAAACTAGCTCATCGATGTACACTCACATTGATGTGCCTCATAATGAGGTTCAGTGGAATTTATCACTGGATGAAGAAGACATTATACCTAGAACTTTGAAGAGCAGAAATTCAAGAGCGTCCTTAAAGGCAACCTGTCTTTGTGGTCTTATTTCTTTTTTTTTAATATAACATTTTATTGGTTTTTGAGAACACAAAACATTCAGCCCCGCACAGCAGAGTAAACAAAACTACCCATACCCGCCCACCAGCAACTCCCCGCCTTGAACACTTATAAGCAAGCTTCTAAACATATCACAGCAGTTTGTCTCATACATGTTATATTCACCAATTCATTTACAAGTCTCTGAATGGCGTAACTGCACATCCTTATAAGTTACTATTAGTGCGCCGCTTCCCAGCATTGCCATATTTTCTGCGCTTTCTTTGGACACCCCCTCGCAGTATAGACTCTTTTTTCCATAGCAATGCAACTGTCCACATCTGTGATCCATTGTTCAAAGCTCGGTGTTCTTTCGGAGCCCCAGAGCTGCGCTATATTCCTTTTAAGTATCGCTGTGGTGGTAGATAAGAGCGCCTTCTCATACCTCGTAAGGTCAACGTCCTCCTCTATCCCCAACAGTAAATGTTTGGCATTTGCGAGTATGCTCTTACCCAGTACCCTTGACAGTTCATCACAACATCGTTGCCAGTATTGTTGGATATTGGCAAACTCCCACAGAATATGACAGAAGGAGCCTTCCTCCCTCTTGCATCTCAAACAGTGTGGGCTCGTAACCTTTCCCCACTTGAATAGTGCCACCCTCGGGTAATAAACCCTATGTAGTATCTTCAATTGGATTAATCTGAGCATGGAGGAAATGGCCGTTTCCCTAGGGTACATTAAAGCAGTCACCGAGTCCTCTGGAAGTATGTCACCCACCTCCCTCTCCCATTTGGCTTGTAGGCTTGATAGCTCTTTCGTGGCAAAAGAGTTGATGGCACTGTACATAGTCGATGTGACTTTCTGTGTAAGCAGTTCTGGGAATATGTTGCGTTCTAGTGGGGAATAATCAGGTATGTCACTCAATGGCCCAGTAGTAAGTCTGTAATCGAGGGAGCCCGATCCCACCCTCCCATATGGATCTTTGCAAAGTGGTAAGTGCCAGTCTCGGGTGTCCCCCCTTCCATAACAACTTCCTAAGAATTTGATCTATCTTATGAAACTCACTGGGTGTTATCGGCAGTGGTGCATTCTGTAGTACATAGAGAAAACGGGGGAGAGCCATCATTTTGAAAGGCGCCGTGCGTCCCAACAGTGTAAGCGGTAGGGACATCCAGTGGCGAACATCATCCCTGAACCTGGCTGTCACTGGGTGTAGATTTTTCCCCACATAGTCTGTTAGTCTGTGTGTAATTTGTATACCGAGGTATCTGAATTGTTCTCTTTCAATGCAGTAGGGGCACACCTCTGGTATAGCCATTTCTGTATGCTTCACCGGGAATAGTATGGACTTAGACCAGTTGACACGGAGTCCACTGAACGCACCGTATCGTTCTAATAAAAGCGACACAATGGGACAGGAGACTCGCGGGTTCGCCAGATAGATCAACAGTTCATCCGCATATAAGGACACCCTGTCCTCCCATCCATCCGCCCTCGTGCCCTTACCTAACTGGAAGGGTTCAGAAGTGTACCCATTTACTTTTGTCACCGCTACTGGAAGGTGGTATAGTAATTTGACCCAACTCATAAAGTAAGGGCCTATGCCCATTCGTCGCATAATTTCCCAAACCGCCTCCCAGTGCACTGAATCAAATGCTTTTTCAAAGTCTATGGATAGTAGGGCCAGGGGGTTTTGTATCTGAGAGGTTTTCTCTAATGCTCTGTGTAGTCTGTATATGTTTTGCCTAGTAGATCTTTGTGGCATAAACCCACACTGATCTGGATGCACGAGTGTGTGTATGACTCGTTGCAGCCGATTAGCTAGCACCTTTGCGAGTATTTTAGCCTCGCAATTTATAAGAGAGATAGGTCTGTAGGAACTGCATATGTCAGGTGGCTTGTCTGCTTTTGGCAAAACTATTATTGTAGCTTTCCTGAGGTCTGGAGGGAGGCTACCCTGTGAACGCGAGTGTTGAAACAAGCGCAGGAGTTGTGGAGAGATCATGTTTGCCCCTATCTTTTGCCATAGTTCGACAGGAAAGCCATTCGGGCCCGGGGTTTTCCCTGACTGGAGGTCTGACATTGCACAGGTTATTTCTTCCTCTGTGATTTCTTGTTCTAATGTGACCAACTGTTGTTCGTCCAAAATAGGAAGGGTAATTTCTTCTAATATTTCAGTCGGTGGCGGTGTGGTTGGTGCACTATACAATTCAGCATATTATCTAGCAAATCCCTCCGCTATATCCTGGTCCTCTACTAGTGGGTCTGGATTCCCCGTCGTTAGTCTCCTGACTTGAGTAAGCCCCAAGTCCCTGCACTCCAGCCACGCCAGTATTTTCCCCGCCGTGTCTCCAGTTTCGTATATTTTCGCTCGCATTGCAGCATGCGCTTGTTTCACGTTATCTAAAGCTATGTGTTGTAATTGATTTTGTGCTAGCTGCAGTGCTCGGTGTGTCTCAGGTAGGTCCCGAGACAGGTGAGCAGATTCTGCAGCCTGTACCTCGCCTCAAGGTGCTTTTTCTTGTGAGCTGCAGTCCAGGCTATAATTTCACCCCTTAATACTGCTTTTAGTGCTTCCCATAGCGTTGTCGGGCTGTCTACAGAGTCTGTATTTATTTCAAGGTATGTTTCGGTAACCTTTTGTATACGTTTTACCAGTTCGGGAAACCCCAGGTAATAACTATTCAGTCTCCAACTAGGTGGCGGGAGTGCCCTGCTGGTCCTAATCATTAGCATAAGTGGTGAGTGATCCGAAATACCCCTCGGGAGCAGGTGTGCCTCACACGCCTCATGTATGTTACATGTTGGTAAAAAGAAGTAATCTAGCCTGGATAGGGACGCGTGTGCACCAGAGTGAAATGAATATTCTCTTATGTTGGGATGAAGAGACCTCCATGCATCATGCAATCCCAGTGCATCTGTGAATGTGGCGAGTTTAGTGCGTATATCTGGATTTATGGATCGTAAATGTGTCCTATCTAATTCTATGTCCATGACCTCGTTAAAATCTCCTTAATGGCCCTTCTTAAAATTGTCCTCGAAAGAGAATGAGGAGTTTAATGTTCACATACAGGTGTAATTGTGTTCAGTAATCATGTACTGGTGTTACCATTTTATCTCCTTTTTAATATATTTATTTGAGACTCAATGTATGTAGCCCTTTGACCTAAGGGCTGCACAATTTGACCCTACAGAACAAAATAAATGGAGCAATGGCAAAGTAGATAAATAGAGAACAGAATCATAGAAAGTGGCAACAGTTACAAGTCGGAAAGAGTGAAAAGAAAAGGGGGTTTGACACATGTGGGAAAGATGGCCGGCCGATGGGGAGGTGTGGGTTATTGCAAGGTTTTGGGGCCAGAAGAAAGAAAGAGCAGAAGCAAGATTAGCACAGGGTTTGGGAAAAGAGAGAGGGAAATGAGACTGGGAGTGGAGTGTGTAGAAGGTTGATGGAAAGAGACAAATGCAGAGGAAGAGGGGTAGAGCAGGGAGAGTTTGTGAGTACTCTTACATGAAATGCACAGAAACTGGGAAATAACACAAGGGTAAAAGGGGAGCCAATAGACTGAGAGAAGAGAAGGAGCAGTAGAAGTACCAAACATACAAGGGAAAAGAACAAAAAGAATTTTGCTCCCAGAAAAGAAGACAGAATGAAAAATGGCAAAATGAGAGTAAGGCAGTCTGACTAAGAGAGCAGGGCAGTAGTCAAGACAGGGAGAAAATAGAGAAGAAACAGGGAGCTTAGTAGCATTAAGAGGAAAGTGAGCATTGAGGACATAATAAAGTTAGAATTGACAGGTGCAAGCCGTATTAGAGATGAGAAGCAAAAAAGAAAGAGATGTGTCAAAGGTGACGACTAGATTAGGAGTATGGAAGATGAGGGAGGAAAGGAAAGATCCTGGGCGGGGGTGGGGTGGATGAAAGGGGAGATATAAAGGAGAAAAGGCATCCAGGACTAATTGGTAAGTAGACAGTTGACAGTTGGAGAGTTTTGTGTGATTCGGACAAGGAGGAAATGATCTTTGAGTCATCAGCGGCATAGAAGTGACAGAAAAGGCAATGAAGGTCTTGACTTGACAACAGAGATATATTTTGAACTCAACATTATTATTTTAAACAGTGGAGGTGGGAGTAAAAACTATTGGTCCCTCTGGTGCATCTGTAGAAATAAAAATCTCTAGTAAAAAGGCTTTGACAATAAAAAAGGTTATGATCCTCTTGGCCGTTGCAGGCGTTCCATCCCCGAACTTCTGCATAAGATTCCATATCTTCAGAAGTCCTTTTCTACAAATGAAGTTCCAAAACAATGGACAACAAAAGCTCAAAAAGTCAGAGAATTTGACAAAATCAATAGTCGAAGGTGGAGGTCTTAGAGTAAGACGCCTCCGTTACCCAGCAGGTCAACAACTGAGTCCTTCCACCTCTTGATCAGTCGCAGCGTTGCAGGTTTACTTTAAGAGCTGTTCCTTCTGATGGGCAGCAGCCTCCCACGCATCCTAGAGGGGTTCCAACAGGTAGAAGTAGTCAGGGGTTCCCTCATCCTTTCTGTAGACCCCAGGCTTCACAGCCTGAGTGGGTTTTAATAATCACTTCTGTCCTTCCTCGATGTGGCTGGGTCTGCGCCCATCTTCCAATATGCTATTTCCCTTTGGGTTTGAAGTACTGGAAGTTCATTGGTTATCCCCTCTGTAGCAATCCTTCCCTTCCATTACTCCTTTATTGGTATCTGACCCAGATTGGATGATTCTGTGAGGGTCTTAATTCCTTCTAATGAGAGCCTGCGAGGGTATAATGGGTGGTATAGTAGTTGGTTTTGGATCCTACACTGCTATGGGATGCAAAGTTCTGCCATTCTGCTTCTCCCTGTCCTCGTCTGCTCTGGGGCCCTTGAAGGGCGGCTAGCGTGCTATGGGCATGTTTCTCCCCATCCTGCTCTCTTTCCAGGTAACGCTCTTTCAAATATTTGATAAACGCAGGAAGCTCATGGCGTGTTACCAGCTTTGTATGTTCCTCCTGGGGTATTTGGGAAGTGTTGCTAGTTCCTTTTCAGCTAATAGCAATTCCATGATTCTCTTGAGAGTTAATCCTCTCATTGATTTTCAAGTAGTTGGGGGCCTCCTGGGACCTGTTGTTCTCTACTTCTCCATCTTCTATCCATAGATTCTTGGACGGGTTACCATGTCTTCTGAGGAGTAGCTAGCCCACGGCATACCACTTCATTGCGACCCTGCCCCAAGCAGCCCGCTATTCCTATAGATGAGAATAGGAAGTTCGGGAACGCACCACAAATAGCATGACCTAAAACTGATCAGCTTACCACATCTGCCAATAAAGGGAAGACGCAGAAGGAGAAGGAGACATGAGGATACCCAATGATAATAACTCAGTGAGCATTGGAAGAGGCACCTATTGACAGACAGAGGCAGTGGCCAGCTCTCATTGGTGAATGTGATACAGGTCCTACAGGACTGAAGGTCTCATATGAAGGGAATAATTTAGACAGGTGGGGTCAATGTCTTCCTGATCGGGGGAACGGGGGCGTCTCTTACCAGAGAAAGAGTTTACGGGATCTGTTGCACAAGGCCATGGCCTAGCACAGAGTAACATCAGTGCTATTGGCTACATTTATCAGCTGTAGGGACATAGATGCTGTGCTGCAGGTTGCCAAGAGGTGGGAGCCTATTCCATACGGTCTTGCTTCCCTTGCTGTCTCTTCAGTTTAGATACAAAAAGGTTTGATGCAATTAAAAAGTGCCTGTGGGACATGGAACAGAGGCACATGTGGTGGTTCTCAGCCCAACTTGGTTTTTCCACACTGATCCTCAGGAAGCATGCCAATGGCTGGAAAGGATGGGTGGGTGAATGCAGATGAGTGGAGCACCAATCCCATGCAGTGCACAGGGAGGATGCAGCGGCCTCACGGGAAGAGCCTTCCTAATATTAAACACCCAGGATTGGATGAGGGGTCTTCCTCTAGGCTTGTTGTTGTTCAGATGGGGATGTTGTTGCTAGTTTCTCAAACAGCCACCACGTTCCATTTGCAAGTAGAGGGTGGAAGGGAAAGGATCTCGCTGGACTGAAGCGTGTACACTGGGAGACGAGGCGCAACTGTTATGTGCTTGGTTTGCATACATGCATGCTTATGAGATCAGTGAATATGAAAGTATGGCCAGACTGCTTTTCGGTCTTACAACGGGTTCAAAGTGTACATAACAGTTATAGCAGTTATAGCAAAAAGAAGGCAATATATGTTTAAGATATCGAGGCAGCCTAGTGGATGGTTATAATTTATTTGATTACATTTGTTGCAATCCTGTTTGCTGGTGGTGGTGTTGAAACTGTCGTGTGTATTTTACAGTGGCACTGCACAGGCAGATTTCAATCCATATGTTAATATGGCCTGATTGTTTTGTTCTCTGCATATTACATACAGTTGTGGTAGGCAAATGAAACGTTACCATAGGCCGTCAGCACAAGCAACAAGCAGTAGGCCATGGTAGCTAACAAATGTAACTTCCGGTTGCTAGTGTCCTTGCATTGCCACACAGTGAAAATACGGGTATCTGGGAGGTGTGGAGGGCAGGGTTCATTTGCACTGTATACTCATATTGTGCTGCTTGTTTATTGCAACAGTCAATCCGACATGGGGAAGGCTATGGATCAGGAACTGTATGTGACGAGACTCTGTGGCTTATGGTCCTGACTTTTTGTGTGGTCTCCTCAAGAGACATGGTAACTAATACATCATCATGTTATTGTAATAAATGGGAGTCACACATAGCCAGTGCACGAGTGGTGCCCGAGACTGCAATACACGTCTCATTGTGTTCATTGTACAGAGTTTCCACACAGCTTATACAAGGGGCCTGCAGCACCCACTAATGCTGAGGGGTGGTCGCGGGAAAAGTGATGGTTGTTGCAGTGCACTCGAACCCCACTGTGGATGCTTTGGTGCTGATCACGCACTCCCCAGGCAGGGTTGCAGAGCGCATGCCGGCCCTGTGACCGGGAGATTGCCACTTCCTGGGACAAAGTCCGGTACTCTGAGTGGACGGGCTCAGGGGCAGGTGGTGAAGTGGTGGTGAGTCGAGGAAATGACACAACACATCTTGTGGCTCGAGAAGTGCCTGTTGAGGTTGTGTCTTCTCCGGGAGTGCTCGTGCACCTCAGAGAAAGAAATAAAAAGGGGGGGTTTCTTTCCCTCTCGTGCTCTGAGGGTATATTCACTGGGTCTCAGCCCATGTCCGTCCTTGGGTGGACAATCACTGCTGTGTGGCTTGTGGGCACATGACACATGCTGGGCCGTGCATGTTGACACTCCTTCTGGGGACCGTCAGTGGTCCCTGATCTGGGTGTGCATCGGCTTTTCCAGGAAACAGGGTTTCGGGGCTCTGTCTGTATAACATGGCTGAGGAGGCAGATGATGCGCTCAAAGGTACAATTACCCCTATGAAAGGCAGCAATGTTGCAATTCTTTATTGGACATTTGTATGGCGCCTAAATACAAGTATTTCCATGCGCCACAAGTCAAGATGGGGGTGGGGGGAGCATGGGAATCACAAAAGTAGAACAACAAACACAGTGATATTGGCCTTGCGACAATCCTACTGTGCAAGTGCATGACAAGGTTATAAGTGAAATGGGGTAGGGGGAAAGGGGTAGAGGGAGAAGTGCAGGAGTGGGTTTCCCCCAAGGGTGGGGGCCGGCAAGTGCTGGGCGGGCCAGTGCAGCCAGTGCCAGGGAAAGAGGTGGGGGGGGGATGAGTGCAGTGGACAGGGAGGAGCAAGTTGGGCTAGTCGGGGAAAGGGGGCCCGAAGGCAAGTGCTGGCAGATGATGCTGGGAGGACTGGTAGGGGATGGTCTAACCTCTGTATGACTGTGAAGGGAGCAGGCCCCAGTCACAGCGGCACTGGGAGAAGTTAGCACAAAGAAGGGGAGAGGGAAGCAAGAGGAGAAAAGGAGAGTCTTGAGAAGTTTCCAGAACTTAAGAACATCCGGCTCAAGTCTGAGGGGGGAAGGAGGCCGTTCCAGAGGGAGGAACCAGCCAAAGAAAGGGATCTACCTCCCACTCACTGCTTGGAGAAATGTTTGGCTTCAGAGAGTTGGGGAAACCCCCTTAGCTTTAAAGGCTAATGGGGGTATTTGGGCGTAGTGCTTCTGCGACCTCATTGGGGGCAGACGGCCTAGTATATGGTAGACATTGGGGTGTAAATTATCTCTTAATTTTTTCATTGGTCCTGAAAGGGACGGGTGTATGGATACGCATTCTGTACGTTGGTCTAATTGTTGTGTGTTTGAATTAGTTATGAGTATAGATAGATGTGAGGTTATGATTAATGTGTTCTGATTGTATTTAAATTGTTAGCAGTTATTTGGGGATATCAAATCTCTGTGTTAATCTAATGAATGAATGTTCATGTCTAAGCTAGAACAAAAGGGGAATGATTGGTATGAACAAAACAAGGAATATTCACATTTACCCGAAAGAGGATATTGCATTTCATGGTACGGGGCACATTAATTGGCACTCAACTGTAGTAAGGTTCAAGCCAGATGGAAGAACAGTGGGTATGCCTCATCCTTCTCTGCATTGGCTAAATGTATGATATAATGAAATTACTTTTTCCCCGCAGACGCTGAAGGATGAGTAGTGGCTAGAGTGCCTACTTAGCCCTCACACTTCTACAAAACAAGAGCGATCCCAATCATAAAAGAAAAACAGGCACAGTTGAGAGATATACCTTCTTTGCCTTTTATTGTAACGTAGGCAGAGGGAAGGTTATATTCTCAAGAGGACTGTGAATGTGGTCCAGTAGCAACCCAAACAGCAAAGTATAACAGTCCAAAATAAAGGTAATCAAGGTTCCATTCAAATATGTACACTTTAATTTAACACCATCTGCAATAAAACAAAATAGGAAAAACACTGTGCAAGACACTCCACTGTGAAAAGCATACAGACTATGCAAAGGTAGAAGGATGCAACACTTTGGGTAATGAAACATGGCTGAAAGGCAATTAAAACCACTATGTTCTTTAAAAGGATATGTTTTTTGAAGAAAAAGGAGCTACTAGGTAACTTATTCTCTAGGGTCCCAAATGCAGACCATGGGCACAGGGCCTCTTACAAGTACCTTATTATGCTCTTTGCTGGTTCCAGAGCATTGACCCAAGCTTCTGTGTGCTATGGTGCAGGTCAAACCGGTTTAAAGGTTAGAAGTGGCGGTTCAGAAATGAGAACAGCACCAAAGCAGAACTGAAGGTCCTGCATTGTTTTGAAGGGTGTTGAATGTGGTTCACATCCTGTTAAAAACTGTGTAAAGAGGGGTCATGTTTTGGTTCAAAGGGTGGCAAATGTGGTACGAATCTGGTTCAAACCTATGTAAACAGGGGCCCTGGATTGGTTCGAAGGGCGATGAACGTGGCTCAAATGCGGTTTGAACCTGTGCAAACAGGGGTTCTATGTTGGTTGAACGCAGTTCAAATACAGTATGAATACAGTTAGAAATTGTGCAAACAGGATTTCAGCTACTTTCTCTTATCAGGTGCCGTGAGTCATAATCCAGGGGCTCAATGACAAATTAGGTCCTTGTTCTCATTCTCCCAAACATGGGGAAGCCTGGCACACAAATTAGGTGTCCTTCAGCACAGTGCAGTCCAGGGTAACGTTATGGCTGGCAGAGAGGCATGTCTTTCTCCAACGGTAGGTCACCGCCAGTGTGCCCTTAGGGTGGTTAGGGAGCAGAGTTTGCCTCTGCCTTGGACAGTCAGCGTTCACCTACAGCTTTGGAGGGCTTTGGAAAAGTCACCTTTCCTAACAGAGGTCCAATGAATTCTTCCTTAGGTTTTTGTTTTAAAGCGAATCCAAGGAGTGAGTGACTCCTTATTTTAAAGGCCAGAGTCACAGGTGATTGGACTAAAGTAATGCTGCTGTAAGGGAACCAATCCCAGGCCTTGAGACAAGTGATCTTTTCCTTCTGACATCACACATAAAGTGCTTTGTGCTAAAGGAAATGGAGGAGGCAGGAAGGAAAAGAAAGATAGACAATACGATGTTGGACCTTTGGACCTTTCTCCAGCTGGTCTGACCTCCATCTTTCTAGACCCCCCCACCTCATTCTCTTGGGAATAGCAGAAAAGGCCTTTTTGGTATGCAACACCTTGTGAGGATGTCCTTTTGGGATGGGTAAACAGTAATTTTCCCAGGACTGCTGCCTGTGGAGTGACTGTCTCACTGGAGAGGGTGTTATGAGCCCTCACAAAGGATTAAAGCGAGGCAACACCCATGTCTGCATTCTTACTGGGAGCAGCAGAGCCAGACTGACCTGGGGCAATATACATAGCCCTTCCACAGCTGAGTTGGGCTCATAGGGGTGACACATGTGTGATATCAAATTGATGTGGCTTGGATAATTATGACAGGCGATAGCCACCATACCCCAAACTCGGGTATGTATGTAATTCAGTAATACGCATAGCCATCTAAAATATGGCATAACAGAATTTAAGAAAATACTCACATTAGTGCTTTTAGGATTGGTGAACCAGTAGTTATGTGACTGTTCTCCGGCTACTGAAATAAATCGTAAAGAATGGCTAAAAATATCTATCAAAAACCCATGTCTCCTAAGGTCAATTACATTAAAACATGATTAAGCTGTGGATAAAAATATATGTAAATAGTAACGATTCCCCTATTGGTTTCCTTTCTTCCATCCACCAACGAATTTTTGGGCCCACTTATTCTGTCCAGAAGAAGTAAAAGGGGGTGCAACATTCATTAGATGTGCTATGCCAAACTCGCTCCATGCCACAGCTCAGTGATTTTCCAAGTGATACACCATTGTCACTTTTTGTTTCAAAGACCATGGGAAAGAATAAGATTTGCAGGTGAGGGGCATTGTAGTTATGTCATTCCTGGACTATGCCAAAGAAAACTCTGGAGTTGCAGAGGAGATGGAGAGGGTGGAGCAGAATTCTAGGCCTGCCACAAAGCAGTGCATGGGGGTGGTCTGGGAGAAGAAAAAAGAATAAAGTGTGGCAGAGGATGCCCCACAGAAGTTGCCTCAGGAGGAGGAGGAGGAGGAATAAGAGGAGGAGAAAAGGCTAAAGAATTTTAACCTGTGGCAGCTCTGGCAGAGAGGAAGCGGTAGGCACAGGCATTTCTTGTTGAGTGTCAGGCAGGACAGGGGTATCTCAGGTCCAGACAGTGCCCATCTAGGGATGAGCCTGGGAGCACTTTAGATGGCCAAACTAAAATACAGTGAGACATCAGGAAGGCAGTGCCATATTCAATGTATGAAACCCACCAGTTTAGTTGGGTGCAAAGAGGAAGAATTACTCTTTGGGGACCACCACAATGCACAACCACCTGACATGGAAACAGTGCCTGACTAGTACAGCATGCAGGCCAGATTCCAGTGAGACCACTCCTTCCACACTATCCAATTATGGGGACTGCCACGAGGACACACCTATGCATTGCTGTTCCTGGACACACCAACACAAGGAGCCCTCAGCCACCTAAACCTCTCAGCCTACCAAAACATCTCTACCCACCATGCATACTGATCAGGTAGCATAATCCACCAGATGAGCCTTGCTCTCACGACCAGTAGAGAGCAAGGCCACAGCATCTTGTTGGTAGCCCTGTGTGTGTGCCAGTATTTGGACAGGCATGGATGGACTCAATGGTGAATCACACTGGCATGTATTGCCTGTATTGCCAGATGACTATAAGTCCGGAGAAGCTGAACGACATGGTCATGGTGGCTGCCATGTAGAGGAATATGCTCCAGCACTACCTTCTTGTAGGTAACTGACTGAGCATTGGTCAAGAAGATAGACAAATGGCATTTGCAGTGGCTGCCAACTGAACTGGAAGGATGTCCGCTAAATATGATGGCAGTGGCTCTCCAAGTCTGCAGGAGTATCACAATGAGTTGCAGTGGTCTCTTAGTCACACCACTCTCTGAACAGTTGAAAAGGAACGGAAAAGTTGAGAAATGAGTTAAGAATTTAATTGGAGTTAAGGGTGCTAACCCAGGCTAGAATTAAATTAATGAACCAAATTGTGGCTTACGTGATTGTGATCTGCAAACATAAATTACTAAGACACTGCCATCAAATATGCAGAGGACAGAAATCCAATGAAACAAATGTTCTCAACTAGCAGGCAATAGAGTAGAACAAAAATGATAATTTTGCTGCTCTATTTTTACAAGCAACAATGAAATAATTGCCAGGTGTACTACTCGTGTTGGAAGAAGATTGTATGTGCATTACTGTGGCTGTGTAATAGTTGGGCCAGGCTCCAGACCATACTAGAGAGTAGGAGCACAAATGCTAATGCTCCCAAAATCTAGTCAGTCAGACCTACTCCAGCCAGCTACATTTTGTGGTAACATTACGAACTGGGGACAGCATGGAAACTGGCTACTTCTGGTGAGATGTCTATAGAAGAGGTCATCTGGATTCACCCTGCAGCTGTTCATCGTGTTGCATCGCATGATGTTAAAATGATGTGGTACTCAACTTGGTCCCAGGCTTTTCTCTTAACAGAGATTTATTGCACATAGTGCAGGCTGTGAGATGTTACTGTTCTCTTTCCTGTAGTTTGAAGAGCTTCCACACTCTGGAATTTATTGTCAGAGCTGAATGAACCGCTTGAGGTGGGTAAATTGGTTCTGTGGCTGCCACACACTGACGTTATGCACTTTCAGATCTGTCAAGCTATCTTTAAAAGGCCCTGTGGAAATAAAGAAAAGTAGATTAATCTTTGCTCCAATCTCTGTAACATTGGTATTATGCTTCTCCTGTTTCTCATCTGTATCACTGGATTCCAGAACCATTTGTTTCAGGGCCATCATCATTATTAAACTCAAACTCATCATCAGAGGATGTGAGTGATGGTGGAGGAGAATAGGAAAATCCTTCAACATGGACCTCTGAAACTGTTCCTCTAGGCACATACGCTGAGTGTGTAACTCTGCTATCTCTTTTCTGCCTTATAGACAGTGGCTTGAATTGATTTCAGATGCCTCCCTCTACCTCTAAAACTATCAGGTGCCCCGGGGATATTTGCATTAAAAATGGTCACTTTTCTGTATCCACAAGCAGATGGCAAATTGCACGATCATTAAAAGATACTGCATATAGCCTCCTGTCTACCAAGAAATATAAGTTTTTCTTTACCACTTCTATTAGATATGGCGACTAAAAGACAATGCACTAAGATATAGACACTGAATATATGCCTGACCTGTCTTAAACAATGACATGACCTTTTCTGTGGAATATCTAATGATTAGTATTTGGTCCGGCCACTAAAGGATGGTGTAGTCACTTATTTATTTTATTCATTTATTGGATATGTGTAAAGCACCTATACAACAAATGGTGTTTCAAGGCACCACAAGACAAAATATGGGGGGGACAAAGCAGAAAGATAAAAATAACTGTCCTACTAGGCCTTGTGACATTTGGATCGTGCAAGTGCAAAGTGTGAGGGAGGGGGGACGGTGTGCGTGAAATACAAAGTGCTAAGGTGGGAAGGGAAGTGCAGGATAAAGAAGAGAGAGTGCAAGTGAAAACAGGGGTGCAAGAGGTGGGGGAGAGGGCACTTAAAGTTACTGAATATAAGGTTCTTCTCCCTGCCAAGATATACTAGACAGTTTCTCTGCAACTGGTATCTAACAGTCAGCACAACCACTTACAACCATTGAATAAAGCACTGACTAGTCTCGGAGGATAGCTCAGTGGCAGCGTGCTCGCCTTGGTCGCAAGACGACACCAAGCAACACAGGTTTGATCCCCGGTCCGCGCTTAGAAACCTCTAATAAATACACAACTAAAGAAACAACTACGCAACTAAAAAAACAATAAAAATTTTTTAACAGCGCCTCGATGCCCGCGGGCTGTGTGAGTGCTTTAAAAATGCAACATAAAAATAAATAATCTTCTCCTGCCTACCAAGACGCATAAGACGTTTGCTTTGCAACAAGTATTTAATATGGACACAAAAAATAACTCAATCAGTTACAGACACTGAAAATGACATGACATCCACCAGCCTACTGTAAAGTATGAATTGCGTCCCCTGGAACTGCTAACTAGTATTCGATATGGACACTAATACTATCATTTGTAGCCACTGAATGTAGATCATCCTGCCTGTCGCCAAACAATTCTGTGGTATTCCTCTCCTCACACTGGCAAGAAATGCCATGTGTTTTGAGGCCAGGCAAGGTGGATTTGTCAATGGGATGTACTAGTAAAGTGACAAACATATGGTATATGATTTTACTTGTTCCTTGAGAACCTAACTCATTTAAATCCGATTACAGTGTTCTACCCGTCCCTTAACTAAGTCATATGTAAATGTTCTACTTGTCGTAGAACTAAAGCCTATTTTAATTTCACACCTCACCCTCAGCTCAATCCTATTCCTTCCCAAACGCTGTCAGCTGAAGACTATTTCCTCATGTCCTGCATCATCCTCTGCCTAGAAGGACTGATCCCGAAAAGTGATCTTTTATACAATTTCAGTGAAAACGCCCCCTAGATCTTTTTACCTGAACCACTGATAATGTTCGCAACAACTCGATTCGCCAATAATGCCCAATATTCAGGTGAACTGTTTGTCTGAAATATAAATGGCATATGATCAAAAGACAGGAAGTTCAGAGTCTTCCGGTAAGGAATGAGAAATAGAAGAACTTTGGGAATAAGAGAGGCCAGTAGAAGCAGTGGCGGGCATGCATTCCAGAGGGGGAATTTGGTTTGTGAGTTCCATGAGTTAATAGTAAATGACAGTGGGGAGACAAGGCAATGAGGAGGTGCAGGTGAGTGAGTGTATGCGTGTGTGTGTGTGTCTTTGCAAAGTTAATTGTATCCAAACATTGACCATGCCCATGCTAGAGAGACAATAGGTATCTAGTAAATTACTAGTTAGCTGAAAGTAATATCATAAGGCTTTAAATGGGTCTGCATCTCTGTCTGTCAGGTTTCAGATGAAAATCTGACTGAAGTGCATTCTGCAAAAAAAGAATACCATTTAAGGCTGGACAAACTACATCATTGACATGCGAATATCTGTGGGCCAATCGGTGATCTGTGAGGCTTTTGAGCAATGTGAACCAGCCCCCTGCAGGATCCACAAGCACCTGTATACCCATCCGCCTCTGCTGCCTCCCATGCCCTCCCAAAACCCCAATCATATTTTCAACTTGTTTTCTATTTCCAGCACAATTCCCAGTAGATCCAAGTATGGCAGTGGTGAATATTGTAGGTTCTTGTAGGGGATGCTAGGCATATGCCCTCACTTGGAGGGCCTGCATTTCTAACACTGGCTGACCTTGAACCTTTCTGGAGGAATATCTAGGAAAGTTTGTGATCTTTGCCACAAATCACTGAACATGCCGGAAACATGCTTTGTCAGTATAGTACCTATTGCTCAAAGGTTAGCGCTCAACCTAAAACTCCCAATCTTCTTAGGTCCAGGCGTGGCTGTTTTCAAAGAGAGAAATATGCCACTTTACCTTTAAGGAGGGATCCGTTCATTTATCAATGTGTTAATTATCATTGTCTGGGGCTACATCCACAGTAAACTGAGTTAACAAGCTGGAATATAACTGCTGGACCCATATGCACGCAACTTACCTTAATGCTTTTCGTAACAGTGATTGTGGGCTTGCCCGGACCCTTTCCCTCCCCAGAGAAAGGTTGGACCACACATTTGTCAAGTGTTGGCAATAAAAGGCTGTAGGATTTTATTGTTACAGATATGGTTATGGAAACAATAAAAATAATCGCATATCATAATAATATCATACTTTTGGGCACCGGGTCCTGAGGTTACCCCCTCTGGCCCGTGCCGCCACAACCTGGATTGGTTACCGGCTGTCCAGGTTTCCCCCAAAATTTGTTGCTTGCTTTGTCCTAGCTGCCTTGCCTGTTCCCCTTGGTTTGACTGTTCAATTGATTGTGTTAAATGTGGCCCAGCTTGGGGGAGCTTTATGGCCCATATGCTGTCTCTGTTTTATACTTCGCTTCCCAGCTTGTGTTCGTATTTTGCGCATGTTTCCGGGAAGCCCTGATTGGTTCCCCTGGGGTTCCCATGTTTTGCTCATACGTTCAAAAAGTTTAAATACTCTGCTAGCTTGACTGTATACTGGCCCTGGCCTTTGTGGGAGCGCTGGCCTGTGTATCTATAAAAACGATAGTTTTGGACACCTGGAAGTGTGGCCCTTGCCCTTTGTGGCGTTGGCCAGGTTATTTGCTTAAAAACCCTTATTGAGTTTTGGAACGTTTTTAGCAGTGAGGTCCCGGCCCTTTGTGGCGTTAGCCCGATTATTTATCTTAACAACCTTTGTTGAGTTTTGGAACGTTTTTAGAAGCGTGGCCCCGGCCCTTTGTGGCGCTGGCCTGTTTGCCTATTCAAAACTTTACATTTTGGGTTTCTAGAAGCATGGCCCTGCCCTTTGTGGCGTTGGCCTGATTATTTATCTTAACAACCTTTGTTGAGTTTTGGAACGTTTTTAGAAGCGTGGCCCCGGCCCTCGGGCGTCGGCCTGTTGTGTTGTGTGGTGTTTTATTCCTCACCTCATTACTTTTTTTCAGGTCTCAGCCCTTGGTTGTTTGGATTTTTGCTTTCTTCTGTTTCTCGCTTGTATTTTTCTCTGCATATTTTTGGTGCCTGATAGGCTGTGTTGCCTTATTCTCTGGCATCTTGGTGAAACACGCCTTTTTCTCTTGTATGTTCCACTGCCACCTTTGTTTTTCTTCTGTATTCTGTTCTAGACACGCATGCATTGCATGTTTTGTATTTTGTTACTTATATGGTGCTAAGGACCCTCAGGCATCTAAGCACTGCTGATTAACCACAGTATTTGGTGCACATATTCTTGACCTTGGAGATAATGAGGGGCTGAGTTCGGCCCTGCCGGGGTTCGACCCGGCGTCAGCAGGCTCTACCCTGGTGTCAAGGTGCAATACTATTGTTGTGCTATCTGCCTCGTTGTACCGTTTTGGAGGGTGTGGCTGTAATTTTGGAAATATATCCTCCATCTGTTGCCTTGGCCGCCCTTAAAGACAAGCCTGGGTTTTTATTCTGGCCCCTGGTTTTGTGCTTGTCTGGCCTGTTACCTGTGTTGGTGCTGTTCTGTTCCAATCTCGGCCACCTCCAGCATCCGAGAAGACTGGTCATCCACTAGAGTGATACTTGTATGTTGGGGGGGATCCTGGTGGTCTGGAGCACTTCTCGCTTGTTGGTGCCTTAGTTTCTGGGTTTTGTTGTACTTGTTCCGCTCTCACTTTGGTTCCGCGTTTATATTATTGCCCCTGAGGTGGAGCTGCGTATGGTGTCGGCTGTCTGGGCTCTGGAACCCCCTCTAGTGCGGGTTGGGGCTGGAAAAAAGGCTCTGCTTGCTATGTTAAGTTACTGTTGTTGGTCTGTCCTGTCCTAGCTGTTTGTTTCAGCTCATTGACTGTTTGTGGGGCTGGCTCGCCATTGGTCTGCCTCCCTATGTGTGTCATTGGGGGCCCTGGTTGGTTGTGACCATTGGAGGGTGTGCGGGATCTGTGTCTTCTTGTGCCCTGTGTGGGTGCTATTTTACTTACCTTGCCGTATGGCTTTGGTGTCATCGCCCCTTCTTCACCTGGCCTCTTACCGCTAGCCCCCGATATCCTGGATGCTTCTGTGCTCTTTTTCCGTATTGTCATTGCCCCTTTCCATACCTGTGGTCTGGATCTATTGTACTACTTCAGTAGTGTTGTTGCAACTGGGTCCCCTGAGTACAGGTTTTCCTTAGTTGTGTCTTGTTTTGGACCCCGTTTCAGGGTTCTGCGTTTATTCTGCGTAAACAGAAATATTTGGCCAGCTCCGTTTTTTGGATAGCTGTATTTAGTTGGAGATCACTTTCAACGGGTTCTCCTTCTTGTGGCCTTGTTTCAGGCTAACCCCGTTTCACGGTTTTGTGTGTATTCTGCGTATACCAAAATATTTGGCCAGCTCCATTTGTGGATAGCTGTAATTAGTTGGAGATCCCTTCAATGGGTTCTTCTTTTTGTGGCCTTGTTTCAGGCTGATGCTGATACGCCTTGGCTTGTGTGTTGTCTCTGCCAGGCTTCAAAACTGTGCCAGTATGATCAGTCCGGGTGTACAAAATTTTGTAGTGCTTTGTTGGCTTTTGTACAGGTGGTTTCACAATTATTTTCTGAGATCCGAGATATTGTCTTGTTCATTGCTCCATTCTCACACTTCCTATGTTATGCGGGAGGCTTGTGTCTTGGCTCTGCCTGTGCTGCAACATTTTTGGCAATTCGAGAAACCGCATTGTTTGTAGGTAATTTGGCTTGTTGCGTGCTGTTTATGGCCTGCCCCAGTTGTTGGGTGGCCTGCTCCATGCCTTGTTGTGCCCCGTGTCAGGGTACTGTGCTTGTATAACTTGTCTCCTGGCATGTTTTACCTTGATCTGTAGTGTTTGCACACGTTTTTGTGGTAAATTGACTTGTTGCGTGCTGGCTGTGGCCTACCCCTGATTTGGGAGGCATGTTCCATGCCTTGTTGTGCCCCGTATCAGGGTACTGAGTTGTCGATATAAACTTGTCTCATGACTGTTTACACTGATTTGTATTGCTTGTACCAGAAAATATGTTCCGTGCGTGATTATTCTTAGTTGATTATCAGATTTGTACTTCCTCTGATATGGTTGCCGCTCACCATCCTGTTCGGGGCGGTGGGGTCCACGGCATAAAATTAGACCATATATGTATTTTTGTAATCTGCCAGGATTTGAAAAACTGTAACCAGGGGTTCTGTGCTGCTGTCTATGGTTTTCGTTTGGGAGCCATTATTCCTTGCCTGTTTGAGGCGAGCAATTACTTTGTGTAATAATATTGTGCCTTTAGATAGCGCTACGAGGCCCCGGGTATCGGAGTACTGCTTGTTATTACCCACGGTGTGTGGTGTTCAGTTATTAACCTCGGAAGGATGAAAGGCTGAGTTTGGCCCTGCCAGGATTAGAAACTCAATTTCCCCGCTCTCGTGCCCAGGAAGGAGGGGGGGCTCAGCTTTCTTCGAACAGTACAATGTTCAAGTAGAAGGAAAAAGACGCTGTGGATGCAGTGAACCTTTGTGGAAAAGAAAGAAAAGAAGAAATAGAGTGGAGGACGCTGAATGAACAGCGAACCTCCTGACTGTTTGGGTCCCCGTTCAGGGTCCACAAACAGTTTGTATTTTCCTGCGAGCTGTGCAGCTCTTATATAAGACCCTGGGTCTTTCATGTGTAGTTGTGGGGGCTGGCCCAGCCCCCCCAAACCCCCCCCGGCCAGCTGTAGCCGACTGTCTGGCCCCCGAGGGGGCAGAGCAGGCCTTTGTACTCATTCCTGCCTGCTGTTGGTTCCCTCTGGTGATTGGCACCCTGGTGCTTTGTGGAAGGGTGAGGTGTTGTTCACACCTCACCCTTCCTGTGCTTTGTAGTGTGGAGAGACTGCTTGTCTCTGTGTTGTGGGGAAAAGGGAAAGCAGGCTTGGGGGGAAGTAGCTGACCCTCTCCCATGCTTGCCGTTTGGTACCAGCAGTTACCCTGCCTCGCTTTTGGTGGCCCTGCAGCATTGCCCAGAAGTGAGTGAAACGTGATATGATATGATATGATATGTCATTTATAGCACACCTGTACACAAGTATTTCTAGCGTGACAAGATAAGGGAGGGAAGACAGAGGGTGGACAAAACAAACAAACTTACTGGGCCTTGTGCCAGTAAGAAGTGCAATCAGGGCAGTATTGCTCTGAGTAAGTGCAGCCAGGGCAGCGCTGCTCTGGGTAAGTGCAAGGAGGCAGGGGACTGTAGCGTTACAGTTACAGCTCCTAAGTACATGGTAGGCCCAGAAGCAGTGCAGGGGCAACTGGTCATGTAGGAGCCTGGTACCCAGTGAGACTATGAAGGTAGCCAGGCCACCAATCAGAGCAACAGACAGGTAGTTCATCAGGAGGGAGAGAGAAAGCAGAGGCGAAAAGGAAGGTCTTGATGGGCTTATTTGAGTGCTGACAGAATATCCTCCTGTTCATCCAGCTCACACTGCTCTGATCACACTGCTATAGGAAGTGAAGTATTTTTTTATTCAAAGTTTTGTCATCTCTATTTTCGCCTATTCAGTATCTACCAAAATGGGTTCCATGTGATAATGTTGCTGTGAAAAATTCACCAGGTAAGTGACTTTTTTTCTCACCCCTAAAATTCTTTCCTCAAATATTCTAGGGGTGTAATTATATATTATTACCTCCAATCCTTGAATATTTGGGAAAGGTGTTTGATTATCTTGAGGGTGCATTTTTAGAGAAATTTCACCACTTGGCGAGCATTTTCCCAGCAACATTATCACTGGATACCCCAAAAGTGACTTTGTCCCACCCAACTGGAAATCTTTCATGACTAAGACAAAGGAAGAGGACATGTGGTGGTTAAAATAAATCATCTTTAGCAGCTCTCTTATCTTTTGTACCTTGTTAACAATAAAGGAGCGCGGTTACCATCCACTACATCAGTGAAATCACAATATCAATAGCTTTGATAAGTTATCTGGCCTAGTCAAAGGCATCAGTGATTTTGCTTTGTGCAATGTCTAGTTTCCAATTAAGATATCTTCAGGGTTGAGAAATAGCACAATTATATGATACATGTCGTCAGCCTTTTCTGCCCTCTGACTTCCTTTCTCTCTCTCTCTCTCTCTTAGATAATGTTCTAGTTTTTTTTGGCTCGAAGATGTACTAAAGTGAGTTTGACATCTTTTTTTCCTAGTTGCACAATTTTATTGACTACGGGCATGGTAGAGGAAAAAACTGTCATGTTTATATAGTTGATGGAAAGACCTGGCTTCTTTCAAAAGATCCCACTCTCTAATACATTTGAGGTAGATAACTTGTTATTTTATGAATTTATAACAGAAAATAGCTTATCTTATAACATTGGTATCCTTATTGGTGAGCCTAACCAGAGGTACTGCATAGTTTTACTAGAAAATGGGTAACTCATCATCATGTTTATTTCGGATATGTGTGAACAAAACATGAACAACAGTGCACAATACAAAAATACTTAACAATTAGAACTCGGTAAAACATACATTCATAGAAGAGCACAGCAAATAATAGCAGCTGAAAAGGATTATGAGTGCAATTCATTGGATGGTGTGTGTTCGCTCATTTCTAGGCAATATACTCAACAAACATTTCCTTTGATGCAATGCTTTTTTGAGAAATGAGAGTAGGGACCAGTGCACATGTGGAGAGTCCACCCACAAGTATATTAACGTAGGCCGATACTGTACGAAACCCTGTTCCTGCAATAAGGGTAGCTTGAGACGCCTTCTGGCTGCTGCATAAACAGGGCAAAAAAAGATCAAGTGAGCTAGATCCTCATAGGTAGCATTACATACCGGACAAGATCGGTCCGCTCCCCCTGGACCATGCTGCCACCACGGCCCTTAGGTGGATGCAGTTAAACCTTGCCCTAGATATGAGCACGCTATCTGCAGGAAATTCTACCCTGAGCAAATAGCGTTTAACCGCCAGAGACATTATGGTCATCAGGCCACGATTCTTAGGTTTTTCAGTTTCTGAAATTTCTTTGTCCAGTCTCACATATTCAAACAGACATACCGTCCAATGATTTATCTATCTCCGTGAGAGCATACTGCTCGGAGGGTACAAGTGCATGGCATTGATCACCACAACTGTTTCTTAATGTTGAACAACCATGGAATCTTATCTCCTGGATGCTTAACTAACAGGAAGATTATCAATTCATGTATTAAAGTGGCTGTACCATTACCCCATAACTTGAGCAGTGTAATACTGGTTGCAGGGAGATCGTGTCCCCAATTGGTTTGCAGCCCAGCACCATGTGTACTCCAAAATGTGGGGCTGAGGGAGGCAACCCCAGTAAGTTCTTAAAGATTTGGTTCTCCAGAGTCTGGACCGCACCAACATTTGAGTGACCCCACAATGCCATCCCAAATCTAGCTACTGATGCCGCTTTACCCTTATACAACTGCAGCAACAGGGCAATAGGTTTGGCTTTAACCATAGACATAGCCCTTGAGACCCCGCCCAAGGCCTGCTTAGATATGTGGGCCATGGCCCCAACATTTGAGCAGAATCTGACCCCCAAGTAGTCAAATCAGAAGACTGTAGGTATAACAGTATTCCTGCAATGCATAGTCCTAAAATGTATCCTCCTTCTCCCCTTCCAGCAAGGCATCACCACTGATTTTGCTGCATTTGCTACCAGATCCAGCGCTTCCATGAAAGTGGCATACTCTGAGATGAGTGACTGCAGAGCTCTTGGTGTGCGGGCCATCAGGACAGAGTCATCTGCACATACTAGAACTGGTAGCAGTCGACCACCCATTTTTGGGACATCAGGAGAAACCGTAAAGAGGTGGTTATGGACTCCATTTATGTATAGACAGAAGAGCAGGGGCGCATGGCTGCCGCCGAACTCGCGTCCGGGTCCTCAGAATGAGGAATTACCGGGCCATTCCGAGTTCGGAAGGCCCGGTAATTCATCCCTCCAAGGACCTGGACCCGGTCCTTCCCCATTCCCATTTCTGCCCTCATAGTGCTGAATGGGAATGGGAGAGGGATCAAACAATGGGCCATTACGTTAAGTCATTGCCAATTTTTATTTATCCAAACAAAATTACCTCAGTTTTGTTTGGATTGAGCTGGAGCTTATTAGCAGCCATCCAGCTCTTCATTTTTCAGACACAGGCCAATACTCTCTGTATTGCTTCCATAGATTCCGTTAGCCGTACATAAATCTGTGTTTCGTCCGCGTATGAATGATCCAACAATCCGAACTCAACAAAAATGTTCAAAAAAGGCTGAATGTAAATATTGAAAAAGCCACGGCGAAAGTGATGAGCCCTGAGGGACTCCATATTTAACCACCAGAAAATCTGAAATAAACGTCCTCACCTTAACCTGTTTAGAACGGTCATTTAGAAAAGAAGTGAACCATTTAAGAAAGGCATTTAAGACCTGGGCTGTGTCAAAGTCTTGAAAGAAGTATCCCAAAATCTACAGTATCAAAGGCAGCCGAAATGTCCAGCATAACTAACATGCTGATGTCCCCCTCATCGGCTGCCTTTAAAATATCATCCCATACGGACACTAACACCATCTCGGTCCCATGACCTGGTCTAAACCCAGATTGATGCACATCCAAAATACTCTGTGGCTGTGGAGGCTGTGCTCCACTGGCAAAAGTCAGGATAGAATGGCCACACAAAAGCAACAAGTTTGGGAGGTCCACAAAAGGAGGGAAAATTACACATAGAAGAAATCGTTCCTAACACATGAGTACTGGGACGAGGAAGAGGGACGTTGAGGTGAGGTAATACCGGACCAAAGAGTTGATTTTGGGAGTTCGGGGATGAAAGTGGGAGGGAGAAGGACGATGGGAAGAGTGGGGCAGGAGAATGGTGCCCTAATACATAACGGTCATCAATGATAAAGCAGGCATGATATGTGTTAGTGGCTGGACTGACATTTTGGTGCAGCCCGTCTAGTCATTTCTTACTGTGGCATGCCATTCTTATGGGAATGGGAATCTGTAATAATGTAAGCATAAGTGTTATTACCTGTCTAGCCTGGCATTTGGGTGCTGCCAGGATAGCCTTTTCTTACTGTGGCATGGCATATTTTCTGGGCATATATAATAAAGTTGGCATAATAAGTGTTATTACGTTGCTAGACTAACATTTTGGTGCAGCTAGTCTAGCAATTTCTTACTGTGGTTTGACATTTTGTACCGGGCATCTCTGATAAAGCAATCATGATAAGTGTGATTACCTGGCTATACTGGCATGTGGGTGCAGCCAGTCTAGCCTTTCCTTACTGTGGCATCGAATATGTTTCTGGGCATCTGTGATAAAGTAAGCATGATAAGTGTTATTACATGGTTGGATTGGCATTATTATCTAAATTTAAATATGTGCTGTGTATAGTGCTATATGAATAACAAACTATTATCATGAATCAAAACAATAATGCTGCTGTGCATTTTTGATGACATGCATATGTTGGATTTTTGTAATATCGCAGCAGCCCACAATGTAGGGGGCTCTACTTATATAATCACAATAGATGACATGCAGCTATAACTGGCATAATATGGATGTAACTGGCCATACAATACTGAAGTGGCATATTTATGGCATTCCCCTGGACTATGTTGATTCTTTTGGGTCTATCCCTCTCATATCATGACCCCATCCATGTCATATGAAGGCGACACCCTTGTTAAAATGTGGTTGGTATCTAAAATAGTCATGACTTCTTTATTACCTATTTGGTGTTTTAAAAATTGTACATTTATGTATTTTTTTGTTATTGCCTGCAAGCCACTTCCGCTGATGTCACCAGGGTTAAAGAGAAAATGATGCAATCGAGGTCAAAAGTCATGTGACATCACTTCCTGTTATGTCATTGGGTGTGTGATGTCCCTTCCACTACCCCTGGCATTTTGTTGAATCGACATTCCTAAATAAGGGGCCTCCAAATATCTGAATCACCTGTGGATAATCTGGAGAGCTGCCATGTGAGCACTGAAGCAGAACAATGTTCTTATAGAATGACCTGGGAGGCAAGAATGAGGAGAAGGGATGCTGTACCAAGAGCTTCTCACAGACAGAGGTGGACCTCATTATGGAATATATGGAAGAACACGAATAAACTCTCTTTCAGCTACATGAGGAAGAGCAGAGCATCACCATAAAGAATGCTCTTTGGATGTAGCTTACAGCAAACATGAATGCCTTGAGTGTATTCATTCACCCCCCAAAGAAGTCATCCATGGATTGGAGGGGATATAAAAAGGCACATAAAGCATAATCTGGCTGACCAAAAATCCAATTGTTACCTTTTTGAGGCACATATTTCTAAAATGTAAAGCACTTGCTCCCCGTGCGCATATAAAAAAAAACCTTGCATGCTCTTTCCCCTCCCGCTTCCTGAACCACAGCAAGCCTCCCGCCTCCTTTACCGCCCACCACAAATGATTGGCTGAACCAACCCACTTAGAACAAACATGCAGGGCAGCCTCTGCCCGGGCAGCCCCCAGCTAAGGTCCCCAAGGGAAAGGGCAGCTCTTATAGGCAGCTCCAGATTATGTCCGCTAGTGTCAGCCGGGGAAGCAGGAAGCCTGCAGCCATCAACCTGCTTCATCTGACAAAGTAAGTGCGATGTGGACATTGGGGGACAGCAATCAATGCACCCCACTAAAGTGACCCTACTCTCTAATTACTGTTATTGCTCTTATCTCACCACCCATAAGCGTCTAGGCGAACTCAAATGTTTAGCCTCCTCTCACACCTCTGGGTGTTTTGTATTGCTGTTGTGTTAAAAACGAGGTCTTTTTCCCTCTTCCTAGGAAAGTCAAATCTGAGTGTTTTTGTATAATTGCTGTTGTGTTAAAAACAAGCCTTTTTCCCCTCTTTCTAGGAAAGTCAAATCTGGGTGTTTTTGCATTGCTGTTGGGTTAGGCCTTTTCCCTCTTTCTAGGAAAGTCGAATCTGGGTGTTTTTGCAGTGCGCGTACTTTAACTTAAACGTCTGTCTTTAACTTGCTCTGTCTCTGCACACCCTACTGTTGACCACTGTTGGTTACTGTTGAGTCTATTGGTTACTGGTGTGGCCACTGGCCACTGGCTCCACCCCCCTTTGGCTGTTAATCTCTGTTGTCCCCCCCACAACTGTCTTCCGTCCACACTGTTTCCTGTGTTCCCCTTGTGGTGTGTTACCTGCTTGTGCTTCCTGTGTGCCTTCTTCTGTGTGAACCCTCCCACCTGGTGCATCCTGTGTTGTATGGCTCTGGGCAGTGCTTCTTTTCCTAGCTGACTCTCTCCTTTTCATCCTTGCACCCTCTGTGGTGCTTTAAACGTCTTGCATCTTTTCTAACTGCTACGCTATCTCCTATCCTATCCCTCTCACTAAGTCTGGAAGAGAAAAGTTCAAGAAGGATATCCTGGTCTTGAACTCAGGCCTGCCCATTGCAGATACCTACATCAGTGCTTCCTCCAAACAGACTTTAACCAACACCCTCTTTATTTATTTATTTATTTATTTATTTATTTATTTATTGTGTATTTGTAAGGTGCTTATACATCTAGTAAATTGTGTTTCAAAGTGCCCACAGGGCAACAGGGAGGGTACATGGGGATGAAGAACAAATACAACAGTGAGAGATGGAGGCGTACCTACTAGGCCTTGTGAGCATTTGGAACGTGCACGTGCAGGGAGAGAGAGGGATGAGTGCTCAGCGTATCAAGAGCAAGGGAGTGAGCAGGTGTAAGTGCCTAGGTAGAGTGGTCAGCTGCAAAAAAATAAGGGCAGGCCTGTGGTGACATAGGTCATTGGGTGCCAAAGCAAAGTACTGGGGGGTGGAGGCTGTGGGCGATTGGTGTCGGAGGCCAGGTCCCGGGAGGACATATAAGTGAAGGCAAGGTACAAAATGGCCATAGGACAGAACAAAAGACTTTGTGGCTCAGCCATTTTCGGACCTGGCCACAGTCTTGTACCAAACGCAGTAAACGCGATGTGAAAAAGAAGTAAAACATTTATAAAAAGTACTGCTGACACCAGTTCATCCCAGGTACACTCGTACAATCACCATTAAGTACTTCGAGGGTGTCTAGGGCCATACAACAAAAAGGACCCGAGTGCACAGTACTGGAAGGCACACAGGCCACTGCTAAAAAGTTACCTAGAAATGGCAACATAATCAAAGACTAAGGGAAACATAGTTTCCCAGTAGTGACAGTCTGAAGGATGTGTCAGTTTCCCCATAACAAGTGAGCAAATGCACAGGGGAGCGCAGCTGACGGCTCATTTCCATGTTTCATTTAGGAATTTAAGCGCATATCCGTAAATGACCGGGTAAAGAAATTGCATCTGAGCCCAGATAATATTTCAGCAGGAGAGATAACTGATAGTGGCTACTACATTTTAAGTAAAAAGATGTGTTTCAATTTTTTTTCGGAAAACCAGCAAGGATGTAACTTGATGAAGCTCATACGGTATGGAATGCCAACGCTCTGGGTCCTGCATATGAGAAACGTTTATCACCCCAAGTAACAGAATTAGGGCCTCATTACGACCTCAGCGGTAGCCATACCGCTATTGGCGGCATGGCTGCCACCGAAATCGCGTCGGGGTCCGGGTCCTCAGAATGAGGAATTACCGGGCCATTCCGAGTTCGGAAGGCCCAGTAATTCCTCCCTCCAAGGACCCGGACCCGGTCCTTCCCCATTCCCATTTCAGCCCCCATAGGGCTGAATGGGAATGGGAGAGGGATCAAACAACAGGCCATTACGAGTTGGCCCGTTGTTTGCTCCCTCTTCCTCTCGCGGGACCCGGTAAGCACGCCTGGTTTGAGCTTGGGACAGGACAACTGTGACAAAGTCGTTGACAGTTTTTATTTATCCAAACAAAATGACCTCAGTTTTGTTTGGATTGAGCTGGAGCTTATTAGCAGCCATCCAGCTCTTCATTTTTCAGACACAGGCCAATACTCTCTGTATTGCTTCCGTAGATTCCGTTAGCCGTACATAAATCTGTGTTTCATCAGCGTATGAATGATCCAACAATCCGAACTCAACAAAAATGTTCAAAAAAGGCTGAATGTAAATATTGAAAAAGCCACGGCGAAAGTGATGAACCCTGAGGGACTCCATATTTAACCACCAGAAAATCTGAAATAAACGTCCTCACCTTTACCTGTTTAGAACGGTCATTTAGAAAAGAAGTGAACCATTTAAGAGAGGCATTTAAGACCCGTGCTGTGTCAAAGTCTTGAAAGAAGTATCCCAAAATCTACAGTATCAAATATCATCCCATACGGACACTAACACCATCTCGGTCCCATGACCCGGTCTAAACCCAGATTGATGCACATCCAAAATACTCTGTGGCTGTGGAGGCTGTGCTCCACTGGCAAAAGTCAGGATGGAATGGCCACACAAAAGCAACAAGTTTGGAGGTCCACAAAAGGAGGGAAAATTACACATAGAAGAAATCGTTCCTAACACATGAGTACTGGGACGAGGAAGAGGGACGTTGAGGTGAGGTAATACCGGACCAAAGAGTTGATTTTGGGAGTTCGGGGATGAAAATGAGAGGGAGAAGGACGATGGGACGAGTGGGGCAGGAGAAGGGTGCCCTAATACATAAAGGACATCAATGATAAAGCAGGCATGATATGTATTAGTGGCTGGACTGGCATTCTGGTGCAGCCAGTCTAGTCATTTCTTACTGTGGCATGCCATTCTTATGGGAATCTGAAATAATGTAAGCATAAGTGTTATTACCTTTCTAGCCTGGCATTTGGGTGCTGCCAGGATAGCCTTTTCTTACTGTGGCATGGCATATTTTCTGGGCATATATAATAAAGTTGGCATAATAAGTGTTATTACGTGGCTAGACTAACATTTTGGTGCAGCTAGTCTAGCAATTTCTTACTGTGGTTTGACATTTTGTACCGGGCATCTCTGATAAAGCAATCATGATAAGTGTGATTACCTGGCTATACTGGCATGTGGGTGCAGCCAGCCTAGCCTTTCCTTACTGTGGCATGGTATATGTTTCTGGGCATCTGTGATAAAGTAAACATGATAAGTGTTATTACATGGTTGGATTGGCATTATTATCTAAATTTAAATATGTGCTGTGTATAGTGCTATATGAATAACAAACTATTATCATGAATCAAAGCAACAATGCTGCTGTGCATTTTTGGTGACATGCATATATTGGATTTTTGTAATATCGCAGCAGCCCACAATGTAAGGGGCTCTACTTATATAATCTCAATAGATGACATGCAGCTATAACTGGCATAATATGGATTTAACTGGCCATACAATACTGAAGTGGCATATTTATGGCATTCCCCTGGCCTATGTTGATTATCTTGGGTCTATCCCTATCATATCATGACCCCATCCATGTCATATGAAGGCAACACCCTTGTTAAAATGTGGTTGGTATCTAAAATAGTCATGACTTCTTTGTTACCTATTTGGTGTTTTAAAAATTGTACATTTATGTATTTTTTGTTAATGCCTGCAAGCCACTTCCGCTGATGTCACCAGGGTTAAAGAGAAAATGATGAAATCGAGGTCTAAAGTCATGTGACATCACTTCCTGTTATGTCATTGGGTGTGTGATGTCCCTTCCACTACCCCTGGCATTTTGTTGAATCGACATCCCTAAATAAGGGGCCTCCAAATATCTGAATCACCTGTGGATAATCTGGAGAGCTGCCATGTGAGCACTGAAGCAGAACAATGTTCTTATAGAATGACCTGGGAGGCAAGAATGAGGAGAAGGGATGCTGTACCAAGAGCTTCTCACAGACAGAGGTGGACCTCATTATGGAATATATGGAAGAACACGAATAAACTCTCTTTAAGCTACATGAGGAAGAGCAGAGCATCACCATAAAGAATGCTCTTTGGATGTAGCTTACAGCAAACATGAATACCTTGAGTGTATTCATTCACCCCCCAAAGAAATCAACCATGGATTGAAGGGGATATAAAAAGGCACATAACGCATAATCTGGCTGACCAAAAATCCAATTGTTACCTTTGTGAGGCACATATTTCTAAAATGTAAAGCACTTGCTCTCCGTGCGCATATAAAAAAAACCCTTGCATGCTCATTCCCCTCCCGCTTCCTGAACCACAGCAAGCCTCCTGCCTCCTTTACCGCCCACCACCAATGATTGGCTGAACCAACCCACTTAGAACAAACATGCAGGGCAGCCCCCAGCTAAGGTCCCCAAGGGAAAGGGCAGCTCCTATAGGCAGCTCCAGATTGTGTCCGCCGGGGAAGCAGGAAGCCTGCAGCCATCAACCTGCTTCATCTGACAAAGTAAGTGCGATGTGGACATTGGGGGAGAGCAATCAATGCACCCCACTAAAGTGACCCTACTCTCTAATTACTCTTATTGCTCTTATCTCACCACCCATAAGCGTCTAGGTGCACTAAATTGTTTAGCCTCCTCTCACACCTCTGGGCGTTTTGTATTGCTGTTGTGTTAAAAACGAGGTCTTTTTCCCTCTTCCTAGGAAAGTCAAATCTGAGTGTTTTTGTATAATTGCTGTTGTGTTAAAAACAAGCCTTTTTCCCCTCTTTCTAGGAAAGTCAAATCTGGGTGTTTTTGCATTGCTGTTGGGTTAGGTCTTTTCCCTCTTTCTAGGAAAGTCGAATCTGGGTGTTTTTGCAGTGCGCGTACTTTAACTTAAACGTCTGTCTTTAACTTGCTCTGTCTCTGCACACCCTACTGTTGACCACTGTTGGTTACTGTTGAGTCTATTGGTTACTGGTGTGGCCACTGGCCACTGGCTCCACCCCCCTTTGGCTGTTAATCTCTGTTGTCCCCCCCACAACTGTCTTCCGTCCACACTGTTTCCTGTGTTCCCCTTGTGGTGTGTTACCTGCTTGTGCTTCCTGTGTGCCTTCTTCTGTGTGAACCCTCCCGCCTGGTGCATCCTGTGTTCTATGGCTCTGGGCAGTGCTTCTTTTCCTAGCTGACTCTCTCCTTTTCATCCTTGCACCCTCTGTGGTGCTTTAAACGTCTTGCATCTTTTCTAACTGCTACGCTATCTCCTATCCTATCCCTCTCACTAAGTCTGGAAGAGAAAAGTTCAAGAAGGATATCCTGGTCTTGAACTCAGGCCTGCCCATTGCGGATACCTACATCAGTGCTTCCTCCAAACAGACTTTAACCAACACCCTCTGTATTTATTTATTTATTTATTTATTTATTTATTTATTGTGTATTTGTAAGGTGCTTATACATCTAGTAAATTGTGTTTCAAAGTGCCCACAGGGCAACAGGGAGGGTACATGGGGATGAAGAACAAATACAACAGTGAGAGATAGAGGCGTACCTACTAGGCCTTGTGAGCATTTGGAACGTGCACATGCAGGGAGAGAGAGGGATGAGTGCTCAGCGTATCAAGAGCAAGGGAGTGAGCAGGTGTAAGTGCCTAGGTAGAGTGGTCAGCTGCAAAAAAATAAGGGCAGGCCTGTGGTGACATAGGTCATTGGGTGCCAAAGCAAAGTACTGGGGGGTGGAGGCTGTGGGCGATTGGTGTCGGAGGCCAGGTCCCGGGAGGACATATAAGTGAAGGCAAGGTACAAAATGGCCATAGGACAGAACAAAAGACTTTGTGGCTCAGCCATTTTCGGACCTGGCCACAGTCTTGTACCAAACGCAGTAAACGCGATGTGAAAAAGAAGTAAAACATTTATAAAAAGTACTGCTGACACCAGTTCATCCCAGGTACACTCGTACAATCACCATTAAGTACTTCGAGGGTGTCTAGGGCCATACAACAAAAAGGACCCGAGTACACAGTACTGGAAGGCACACAGGCCACTGCTAAAAAGTTACCTAGAAATGGCAACATAATCAAAGACTAAGGGAAACATAGTTTCCCAGTAGTGACAGTCTGAAGGACGTGTCAGTTTCCCCATAACAAGTGTGCAAATGCACAGGGGAGCGCAGCTGACGGCTCATTTCCATGTTTCATTTAGGAATTTAAGCGCATATCCGTAAATGACCGGGTAAAGAAATTGCATCTGAGCCCAGATAATATTTCAGCAGGAGAGATAACTGATAGTGGCTACTACATTTTAAGTAAAAAGATGTGTTTAAATTTTTTTTCGGAAAACCAGCAAGGATGTAACTTGATGAAGCTCATACGGTATGGAATGCCAACGCTCTGGGTCCTGCATATGAGAAACGTTTATCACCCCAATTAACAGAATTAGGGCCTCATTACGACCTCAGCGGTAGCCATACCGCTATTGGCGGCATGGCTGCCACCGAAATCGCGTCGGGGTCCGGGTCCTCAGAATGAGGAATTACCGGGCCATTCCGAGTTCGGAAGGCCCGGTAATTCCTCCCTCCAAGGACCCGGACCCGGTCCTTCCCCATTCCCATTTCAGCCCCCATAGGGCTGAATGGCAATGGGAGAGGGATCAAACAACAGGCCATTACGAGTTGGCCCGTTGTTTGCTCCCTCTTCCTCTCGCGGGACCCGGTAAGCACGCCTGGTTTGACCAGGCGTTGCTTCCTGGATCCCGCAAGGGGACCTCGTAATGAGGCGGTATGGGGTAAACGGCACCGGCACCTTTTACGGCGCCGTTTACCCCGTACCGCCAGGGTCGTAATGAGGCCCTTAGAGTGTGGAACCTTCAAAAGCTTTAGGTTAGATGAACGCAAGCAACGTGCAGATTGATAGGCTGAAATGTTTGACACCAAGTATCTGGATGCTGTTCCTTGGATGCACCTGAAAATCAAGCAGAGGGTTTTAAAAACACCCTCTGTTGTATAGGCAGCCAATGAAGTTCTCTGCAAAACTGCGAAATGTGTCAGTGTTTTATCAAAGAAAAAATCAGCCTAACGGCCGAATTTTGTGCAGCCTCGTCAGCGCTGGATTTGTTTCTTTGGAATACCCACGAGAAATGCATTTCAGTAGTTGAGCCCTGAATTTACCAAGGCACCAACCACCATGGGATGATCTTTAGGCAGTATCAATGGCAACAGCGGTTTTAGCAATCTTAATTGATAATATACAGATTTCACTGTATCACTAATCTGTTGATTACAGCCGAGGTCTCCCTGCAGCCAAGAATTTTAACCTTTGAGGTAAATGATGTTGGAGTCTCAAAGAGCTTGGGACAGGACAACTGTGACAAAGTCGTTGACAGTTTTTATTTGTCCAAACAAAATGACCTCAGTTTTGTTTGGATTGAGCTGGAGCTTATTAGCAGCCATCCAGCTCTTCATTTTTCAGACACAGGCCAATACTCTCTGTATTGCTTCCGTAGATTCCGTTAGCCGTACATAAATCTGTGTTTCATCAGCGTATGAATGATCCAACAATCCGAACTCAACAAAAATGTTCAAAAAAGGCTGAATGTAAATATTGAAAAAGCCACGGCGAAAGTGATGAACCCTGAGGGACTCCATATTTAACCACCAGAAAATCTGAAATAAACGTCCTCACCTTTACCTGTTTAGAACGGTCATTTAGAAAAGAAGTGAACCATTTAAGAGAGGCATTTAAGACCCGTGCTGTGTCAAAGTCTTGAAAGAAGTATCCCAAAATCTACAGTATCAAATATCATCCCATACGGACACTAACACCATCTCGGTCCCATGACCCGGTCTAAACCCAGATTGATGCACATCCAAAATACTCTGTGGCTGTGGAGGCTGTGCTCCACTGGCAAAAGTCAGGATGGAATGGCCACACAAAAGCAACAAGTTTGGAGGTCCACAAAAGGAGGGAAAATTACACATAGAAGAGATCGTTCCTAACACATGAGTACTGGGACGAGGAAGAGGGACGTTGAGGTGAGGTAATACCGGACCAAAGAGTTGATTTTGGGAGTTCGGGGATGAAAATGAGAGGGAGAAGGACGATGGGACGAGTGGGGCAGGAGAAGGGTGCCCTAATACATAAAGGACATCAATGATAAAGCAGGCATGATATGTATTAGTGGCTGGACTGGCATTCTGGTGCAGCCAGTCTAGTCATTTCTTACTGTGGCATGCCATTCTTATGGGAATCTGAAATAGTGTAAGCATAAGTGTTATTACCTTTCTAGCCTGGCATTTGGGTGCTGCCAGGATAGCCTTTTCTTACTGTGGCATGGCATATTTTCTGGGCATATATAATAAAGTTGGCATAATAAGTGTTATTACGTGGCTAGACTAACATTTTGGTGCAGCTAGTCTAGCAATTTCTTACTGTGGTTTGACATTTTGTACCGGGCATCTCTGATAAAGCAATCATGATAAGTGTGATTACCTGGCTATACTGGCATGTGGGTGCAGCCAGCCTAGCCTTTCCTTACTGTGGCATGGTATATGTTTCTGGGCATCTGTGATAAAGTAAACATGATAAGTGTTATTACATGGTTGGATTGGCATTATTATCTAAATTTAAATATGTGCTGTGTATAGTGCTATATGAATAACAAACTATTATCATGAATCAAAGCAACAATGCTGCTGTGCATTTTTGGTGACATGCATATATTGGATTTTTGTAATATCGCAGCAGCCCACAATGTAAGGGGCTCTACTTATATAATCTCAATAGATGACATGCAGCTATAACTGGCATAATATGGATTTAACTGGCCATACAATACTGAAGTGGCATATTTATGGCATTCCCCTGGCCTATGTTGATTATCTTGGGTCTATCCCTATCATATCATGACCCCATCCATGTCATATGAAGGCAACACCCTTGTTAAAATGTGGTTGGTATCTAAAATAGTCATGACTTCTTTGTTACCTATTTGGTGTTTTAAAAATTGTACATTTATGTATTTTTTGTTAATGCCTGCAAGCCACTTCCGGTGATGTCACCAGGGTTAAAGAGAAAATGATGCAATCGAGGTCAAAAAGTCATGTGACATCACTTCCTGTTATGTCATTGGGTGTGTGATGTCCCTTCCACTACCCCTGGCATTTTGTTGAATCGACATCCCTAAGTAAGGGGCCTCCAAATATCTGAATCACCTGTGGATAATCTGGAGAGCTGCCATGTAAGCACTGAAGCAGAACAATGTTCTTATAGAATGACCTGGGAGGCAAGAATGAGGAGAAGGGATGCTGTACCAAGAGCTTCTCACAGACAGAGGTGGACCTCATTATGGAATATATGGAAGAACACAAATAAACTCTCTTTAAGCTACATGAGGAAGAGCAGAGCATCACCATAAAGAATGCTCTTTGGATGTAGCATACAGCAAACATGAATACCTTGAGTGTATTCATTCACCCCCCAAAGAAGTCAACCATGGATTGAAGGGGATATAAAAAGGCACATAACGCATAATCTGGCTGACCAAAAATCCAATTGTTACCTTTGTGAGGCACATATTTCTAAAATGTAAAGCACTTGCTCTCCGTGCGCATATAAAAAAAACCCTTGCATGCTCGTTCCCCTCCCGCTTCCTGAACCACAGCAAGCCTCCTGCCTCCTTTACCGCCCACCACCAATGATTGGCTGAACCAACCCACTTAGAACAAACATGCAGGGCAGCCTCTGCCCGGGCAGCCCCCAGCTAAGGTCCCCAAGGGAAAGGGCAGCTCCTATAGGCAGCTCCAGATTGTGTCCGCCGGGGAAGCAGGAAGCCTGCAGCCATCAACCTGCTTCATCTGACAAAGTAAGTGCGATGTGGACATTGGGGGAGAGCAATCAATGCACCCCACTAAAGTGACCCTACTCTCTAATTACTCTTATTGCTCTTATCTCACCACCCATAAGCGTCTAGGTGCACTAAATTGTTTAGCCTCCTCTCACACCTCTGGGCGTTTTGTATTGCTGTTGTGTTAAAAACGAGGTCTTTTTCCCTCTTCCTAGGAAAGTCAAATCTGAGTGTTTTTGCATTGCTGTTGTGTTAAAAACAAGCCTTTTTTCCCTCTTTCTAGGAAAGTCAAATCTGGGTGTTTTGCATTGCTGTTGGGTTAGGCCTTTTCCCTCTTTCTAGGAAAGTCGAATCTGGGTGTTTTTGCAGTGCGCGTACTTTAACTTAAACGCCTGTTTTTAACTTGCTCTGTCTCTGCACACCCTACTGCTGACCACTGTTGGTTACTGTTGAGTCTATTGGTTACTGGTGTGGCCACTGGCCACTGGCTCCACCCCCCTTTGGCTGTTAATCTCTGTTGTCCCACCCCACTGTCTTCCGTCCACATTGTTTCCTGTGTTCCCCTCGTGGTGTGTTACCTGCTTGTGCTTCCTGTGTGCCTTCTTCTGTGTGAACCCTCCCCCCTGGTGCATCCTGTGTTGTATGGCTCTGGACAGTGCTTCATTTCCTAGCTGACTCTCTCCTTTTCATCCTTGCACCCCCTATGGTGCTCTAAATTTCTTGGATCTTTTCAAACTGCTACGCTATCTCCTATCCTATCCCTCTCACTAAGTCTGGAAGGGACAAGTTCAAGAAGGATATCCTGGTCTTGAACTCAGGCCTGCCCAATGCGGATACCTACATCAGTGCTTCCTCCATACAGACTTTAACCAACACCCTCTGCATTTATTTATTTATTTATTTATTTATTTATTTATTTATTGTGTATTTGTAAGGCGCTTATACATCTAGTAAATTGTGTTTCAAAGTGCCCACATGGCAACAGGGAGGGTACATGGGGATGAAGAACAAATACAACAGTGAAAGATAGAGGCAGACCTACTAGGCCTTGTGAGCATTTGGAACGTGCAAGTGCAGGGAGAGAGAGAGAGATGAGTGCTCAGCGTATCAAGAGCAAGGGAGTGAGCAGTTGTAAGTGCCTAGGTAGAGTGGTGAGCTGCAAATAAATAAGGGCAGGCCTGTGGTGACATAGATCAGTGGGTGCCAAAGCAAAGTTCTGGGGGGTGGAGGCTGTGGGCGATTGGTGTGGGAGGCCAGGTCCCGGGAGGACACATAACGGCCCTCGTAACCAATCTCAGCAACTGTGGGATTTAACATAGGAGGGAGGAAGGAAGGAAAAGAGGAGGTGAAGGGAAGAGTCTTGATAAGCTTCCGGAATTTGAGGAGATGCAGGTAGCCTGCTGAGGAGAGGGATCGGCCACCAGCTCGCTGTTTAGTGAGGCGCTTAACACACAGAGGGCCTCATTCCGAGTAGGGCGGTAAGGGTTAACGGTCACCAGTAAAGAGACCGGTGCCGTTAAACCCTTACCGCCCTACTATGAGTTCCCTTTGCGGGTCCTTCCTTAAGGACGGGACCCGCAAAGGGACTCCGGGGTCAATAACGGTACCGTAATTTACGGACCGTTATTGCCGCCTTCCCCCTTCCCATTGAGCCCTATGGGGGCTCAAATGGGAATGGGGAATGGCCCTGGTGAATGGGGAATTACCGGTCCCTCCGCCCTTGTAATGGACTGGTAATTACTCCATTCACCAGGCCGGAGTTTGGACGAGTTCGGAGGCAGCCATGCCGCAAATAGCGGCGTTGTTACCTCCGAACTCGGAATGAGGCCCAGAGAATTGGTGCCAGAGGAGCTTAAATATCTGGAGGGAGAGTATTTAGTGATAGCAAGTTGTAGATAGCGTGGTCCCCGGCCCCAGATGGCCTGATGCAGAGGAATTTGAATTTGAGAGATGCGGTCCCTGGGCTTCAGGCCAACGATAAATCTTGCAGCCATATTCTGGATTAGCTGAAGTGGTCGTAGAGAAAAAGAGGGTAGATTAAGGAAAACACTTTTGCAGTAGTCTAGCCTGGAGAGAGTCAGAGCTCTAGAGACATGGAGCATCTGTCCTTCCCTCTCCAGACCAATGGACCCCTCACATGGTCTCTGTTCTCTCTCCTTTCTTCTCCTCTCCCATTAATGGTGGCACCTGATGAGAGTTCCTCTTGGCCTCCTTCCTCTCTTCCATAGCCATCATTAATTCCTATCAAAATGGTACTGTCATGAGCCAGGGGACTCAGCCCAATCTCCTCCTTCTGGATAGGTGTCTCCTGCATCTTATTAATATCCTCCCTTCTCCTGCCACTCCTCCCTGCTCTGTGGCCCCTTTGCCACCTCATTCCTCCTCCTCTGTCTCCTCGCTGGCACTCCCCTATTCCTCCTCTGTGACCACTATGCCACCCAGCGTCTCTGCAGCCACAAATAACATGACAAAACCCTTTAAAATCTACAGTTTCCATCTCTCCTGTTCCCTCCCAGGGCCCCTGCTCGGCTCTGTCTTCTTATTTCACCATTAAACCTCAGGACATCCTGTCCTCACTTTCCTCTTCCTCTCTCTCCCTCTATCTATCTCAGGCCCCCTCTGGCCACCTCTCCTCCTAGTCCCTTTCTCTCCTCCCTCTCTCCGATAACACCTGACGATATCTCTAGAAAAAAAGTAAGTAGACTGTTCTTGGCTTTTGTAAGCTGGTTTAGTGGCGACATCTCAGAGTAGGCCCATTGTATACAGTTGCTAGTAATAATTAACTTATAGAATTATGTTACTTCCAAAGACTGTCACGTTTTGAGAAAAAGCGGATATAGCCAGAAAGCGCTATTAGGAGATAATCTGGAAGGACTTCTCAAAAACAGTGCCAGTAACAGTACATGCCACTCAAATATTCATGATTCCTTTTTTATTTTTAGTTTTTTGTTGTGCCCCTTAGCGACATGTGTTTCGGCTAACTTAAGCCTTTCTCAAAGTTGGGCAAAAAACTACAAAAAACAAATACCAATATACAATTGTTCAGCCGAATCTAAAAACAAAAAACAAAGAGAACAGACAAAACATGTTTGACAAACAGACAAACAATAGTTGTGTGAATTGGGTGAACAAAAACAGTTATTTGTATATATTTAACAACAACCATTGTATTACGGTTGTTATATTCAGACAGAGAGTTGGGATTGGTATAGGGAAGAATGGCAAGGGAGGGAGAGAGGAGAGAAAACCAATATTTGTCAGTTCAAGGGAAATCCTATTGGTCTGCATCTCATATTTATTTGCGACTAGGAAGGTGCTTGGCTTCCCTAGTTCAAGCCGTTCTCATAATAAGATAGGGTTAAAATCCGTTTTTGCCTGTAGAAAATAGTTTTGGGGAGACATTGTGCAGGCATGCACAATTTACAAAAAATGCTTCAAGAGCATTGTATCTTCGTTCCGAAATATGCTGGGACTCATGCATTGACTTCAATCTGATTCCTCGTCGTATGAGTTAAGAACTTTAGTGCATTAAGAACCCATAGGATATTCTGATAGTCTAAAAACATAACTATTAATATGTCCCTGTTCGTAAATTCAAAGTCATCTCACACTGTTCCGATGCATGACAGAGACCACGCTGTGTAACTAGTTTCTGTCATTATTTCAATACGATTATTTTTAAAGTCCGTCAGGTGTTTTCCACCCCAGTTAAAGATATGTTGATACACGCTATCACTATTGAGCGCTTACTGAAAGTTTAGTTAGAGTATGCGTTCCAATACGCGTCTATTCCATCTCCAAAGTAACCGCAGCACCATAGTTACTGCTTTCCCTTGGAAACCCGAATGCAGAGTCTGCATGTTGCTGGGGCAACGAATCATGCGCGAGGAAGTCCTTTTTCAACTTCACTACAGTTAACGCAGTTGACATCTTGGAAAGTACTTGTCAGATGTATGATGTAGTCCATTATGTTAAAAATGGGTTCATAGCTCCCTAAATTAGCTAGAGGAACTGCTAGAAATTTAAATGATATATGTATAATAATTATGAAAGTTGCGACGATAACGATCAAAAAAGTTAAAAAGTGTTATAGTACAATAATATTCATTCTATTTCGTGAAATCTTGATGGATTATTAAAGAAAGAGGGTTAATACGTGAGCGGCCAACCATGTGAAGTTTTGTATATCAAATGATTTGCCCAAATGTCGTAATTTTGTGATCACTCCATCATTTATAGCCCTCATTTGGTTTGAAAAAGTCCAAAAGGACACACAGCGTTCAAGCCATTATTTGCATCCTTTCTCATTTCTCTAAAAGTGTTCACACTCCAAGAGGTTTGAAAAACTGATTTTTTGTTGGACGTGCGTATATTGCATGGTAACAAAGATACATTGGGTTACCTGTAATAATATCAATTTATTCAGTCAGAGTAAAGCGTTCATGTCATTAATTTACATCCTTTCTCATTTCTCTCAAAGTATTCAAACTCCAAGTGGTTTGAAAACCTAATATTTTGTTCAGCGTGCATATATTGCATGGTAGCCAGAGGTGCATTAGATTACCTGTAATTGCATCCATTTACTCATTAAGAGTAAGGACTAGAGTGCTAAGTAAATAGGCTTGAGACTATTTTAAAAGAGAAAAACCTGAAAATTGATAATAGTGAGGTTAAGACATTATATAAGAACATTGAATCCAACAGTTAGTCCCCCTTTGTATTAAGGTTAATAATATAATACTGAGACTTTGTTGTGTGGGCCACTTATGTATAGACCAATATTCAAAGAAAAGAAGTCATCTCATTATCAGAATTCAACCCATAAACAGTAGTATTAAAAAAAACAAATAATTTTGGCCTCTGCTTGTCTCAGTTTTAGAAGTCTATCGCCCCCTCTTCTTGTTTGAGGAATTTGTTGTAGTCCTATGAATTTAAGAGCAGATTTTCTTCCATCTGATGGTGTGTCTGCCAATGGTCTGCCATTGTTTGATCCTAAAGGTAAGTCAATTTTTGACCTAACATTTTTTGGTTTGTACATGTGCATACTTGCACATTTTGCAAGTGCCACATTTTCAAAATCCAAAATGGTTAGTTTCTAACCATGTCCTCTTTCTTTTTTCTTTTAGGTCAGGTAGGAGTGATGGACTCACAATGTTCTTTATAGTGTCAGCTTTCCTAAATGTAATGATTGGTTTTGTATCAATGTAATTCTTGATATGTTCGTCCAATTTCAATAAATACCAGTGTTTTTGTAAGGCTTTCCTTAGTACATGATTATTCAGACTGTATTTGGTGATAAACCTGATTGGCATCGGATTGGAGACACTGTCTTGTTTCTCATGAAGCATATCTGTCTGCTCCTTGGTCCTGGTAACTCTGTAGGCTTTCTCTATGCTCTTTTTGGTGTATCCTCGTTGCTTAAATCATTCTCTTAACACGTTCCATTCTTCCTCAAACTTGTCATTTTCCTGACAGTTACGTCGTGCTCGAGTATACTCCCCAATTGGGATATTGTCTATTGTTGGTTTAAAGTGACAACTTGTAGCGTATAAGGTGGAGTTAACTTCCGTTTCTTTTCTGTATGTCCAGGTCTCTAAACAATCTCCTTGTACTTTTATAGTATGGTCCAGAAAATGAATGGCTGAATTGTTGCATTGGCCTGTGAACTCAATACCAAAGTCATTAGTATTGAGTCTGTCCATAAATTGAAGAAAGTCATCTGTATTTCCCTCCCAAATTAGGAGGACATCGTCAATATAATGTGTCCAAAGTTTCACTTTGTTCTTGTACTCAGGGTCCTTGTATACAACATAATCCTTGCACATACCCATAAATAAGTTAGCCTGGGCTGGGGCATATCTGGTACCCATGGCCACTCCCTTGGTCTGTTGGTATAGAAGGTTGTTAAATGTAAAGATGTTATAGTCCAGGGTTAATTGTAGCATCTCTTTGATCATTTGCACTTGCTGAAAATATGACACCAAGTCATCCTTGAAAACATAGTCAATGGGGGTGATTGCCCAGTTGTATTGTATTGACGTGTAGAGGGCCTTTACGTCCAGAGTAGCTAGTTGATATGTTAATTGCCATTTGGTAGTTTTAAGAATAATAATGGTGCTTGTTGTGTCTTTTAGATATGATTTAACCAGACTTGCTCTGGGTCAGAGTATATTGTCAAGATATTGTGATATGTTCTCTGTTACCCTTCCGATGCCGCTAAGTATTGGGCGGCCCTCGGGTATTGTCCCGTAGTTCGTGTGTATCTTCAATAAAAAATACATAGTTGGTGTTTTAGGTTCCTTAATAATTAAGTATGTTCTTTCGTCGTCAGTCAGTAGTCCCCTCCTGTGCCAGGTGATGACATATTGTTCCAATTCCAAAATAATTGTTGTTCTCGGGTTTTCTTTTAGAGTCTTGTAACATCCTGGCAGAGATAAATGGTTCGAAGCCATTTGTAAATAGTCTTCCCTGTTCATGATAACAATATTACCACCTTTGTCGGCTTCCTTGATTGTTATCGATAGGTCACCCGCTAGTTCTTTTAGTGCTTTCCTTTCTCCATATGTCAGGTTGTTGTTACTGTTGTTATATTGTTTACTCCTCTTTCTTTCCATTTCTGATTTTTAATCCTCTATTAGACAGCAACTGGTCTCTCTCGAACCCACAGAATTTCGAATGTGTTGCTTTGTCTGATTTATTCTATTTAATTTGCTTCTGTAATACTGTTTTCATTGAAGTCTACCAGTGGATTGCAAGAACTATAAGGCATTGAATTGTCTCCTGATTTGTTTTTCATGTAAAGGATTGTATCCTCTCCCGGCATTAGTAATATCCTTTTCTATGTAAATAATGTTTACCACATGACTCTAAGACTACTGTTTAGTTCGGATGTGGATCCATATGTTTAAGCATATTGCCCTTACCTTTTTGTTTGCATAATCTTTTTTTTTTTTTTATTTATTTTAAAAAGATTACAATATCACGAACATATTTACAATAAAATATAAACATCATGCAATAATCACATCAAATCAACTTAACTATATACATCAGAAACACCCACTCCCCACAAGGAGGCACGATAAATCAATAAAACAAATCTAATACAGTAACAGAAATTTGCCCCAGATCTTATTAAATAATGCATCTTTCTTTTCTCTCCGATACAGCACTCTCTCCATATCAGCTAGAGAATGCATCTCAGCAATCCATTCCTCAATAGTAACAGGGGTAGATGTTTTCCAATGTCTCAAAATTAGCTTCTTCCCCACCATTGCCCCACGAAAGATCCATTTCTTCTGAAAAGTAGTCAGGTCGTCCAACAAATCCCATCTACCCAGCACTATGGTCTTAAAATCCATATGAACCTTCTCGTCAAGAATCTTTTCACATATCTGTTCAAATTTAAACCACAGACCTCTCACCCTTAAGCACTCCCACAACATATGCTCAAAGGTGCCCACCTCGTGTAAACATGCCCAACATTCAGAGCTGTCACTCATCCCCCTCTTCATCATTCTCTCAGGTGTCCAATATGTCCTATTCAAGATCTTTATTTGACGCGACCTGTCTGCAAGACTCAAAGAACACAACTTCACATTCTCACAAATACATGTCCAATCATCCTCCGTAATATCTTCTCCAATTCTCCGATTCCAATCCAATCTTAAAGCCTCATTAGCCTGATAGTTCGACACAACCAACCTATAAACATAACTAACCAGGCCACATCCACTCACTGCAGGCTCCCAACCCAGCATATCCGCATTGATTTTCTTTCCCATATCCACAATCCCCACCGCCCTCCTGATCTTCCGATAATCTGCCAGGCTAAAAGTAGGAATGCCATACTTCAACTGTATCTCCCTAGCCATCAACCAATTCACGCCATTGAACAGATCACCAATCCACCGCATCCCAGCCAGGTACCAATCATGCCAGAACAAAATTTTCCCCTCATGTGTAATACTTGGATTCAACCAAATTGAAGCACTCGGATCTTTCAACGCCTTGAAACCCAAACACTCACACAAAGCCACCCATGAGGTCTGCCAACTCCTGGTCAGTGGGCCTACCATCTTAGCTTGACGTGGCTAACTGGTAAACACAGCCCCAGGCAACAAAGGTCCTACATGGCTAGACTCGGCACACACCCACTCATCTTGCTCCGATTTGAAAAAAGCAAATATATACCGAGACATAAAAGCCATATGGCACGCCTTGAAATTAGGGACCCCTAGCCCACCTTGAGATAAAGGTAATTGCAGTTTGCTAATTTTCAGACGCGGAGGTTTACGATCCCACAAGAATTCCTGCATGAGTCTGTCCAACTCACGCCAAAAATGTTTCCCAATGTCTAATGGGACCATACTCAGAACAAAGTTTACTCTAGGAGTCAACACCATTTTCAAAGCGTTCACCTTCCCCCAAAGGGAAAGGTTCAACAAACACCATCGTTCCAATTCCAATTTTAAATTAGTGCACACCATGGTCATATTTACACTCACAAAATCAGCTACATTGGGCAAAATCCAAACCGCCAAGTACAGTAGTTTATCAGCACACCACTTCAAACCCAACCTGGTGATAAATTGTTTGTCACACATCGCCACCAATGGTAAAACCTCCGATTTTGCCCAATTGATCTTGTATCCAGAGCACAGGTGAAATGACTTGAGAATGTTCAGAAGAACCGGCACTGACTCTCCAAGGTTCTTAAGGACCAATAATAAGTCGTCAGCGTATAACCAATTGTTGCTGCATTCCCCAACATTATAGCCAAAGGTTCAATACTAAGAACAAATAACAAAGGTGACAATGGGCAACCTTGTCTCGTGCCACGTTCCAATGCAAACTGTTTTGATCTCTGACCATTCGTTTTAACATCAGCTGTAGGCCTGGTATACAACAGTTTAATCCAAGAACAGAACTGAATCCCAAACCCCATCTTATCCAAAACTTTAAACATGAATTGCCAATCAACTCTATCGAATGCCTTCTCCGCATCAAGTGATAGGACAGCCGAGTCTTCAGACAACTCTGACGCTTTCGCAATAGTACAAAGCAGTGTCCGTGTTACTGGACGTCATCCTACCTTTAACAAAACCGGATTGATTCCGATCTATCAATTTAGGCAAAAGATTTTCTATTCGGAGAGCTAGAATCTAATCGGTCTGTAACTGGATGCCAGTGATTCATCCCTGCCTTTCTTTAAAAAGACAGAAATAGTAGCATGTCTAGTAGTGTCAGGAAGTATACCCTTAACCTTGGAGGCCATATACATATCTGTCAACAGCGTCAACGCAGAATTAGGCAACCACCTATAGAATTCCAGTGGCAGTCCATCTGGCCCCGGTGACCTACCAACATTCAATTTTGATATTGCCTTCTTGACCTCATCCACCGTGATATCTCCCTCCAGTAAAGTAGCCTCTTCCCCTGAAATATCTGGAACTTGAATACCCTCCAGAAAGTCTCCATTCGCCGCGTCAATATGGGTTTCATTCTTATACAAATACTCATAAAACTGTCTGAATACATCATTTATACCATCCGGAGTGAATGTGACCTGACCACTGGAGTCGATAATAGACAAGATCGAGCGCTCAGACTCCCTCAACCTCAATCTGTACGCTAACCAGCGATCACATTTCTCCCCATGTTCAAAGTAAGCACATTTTCGCTGGAAATACTTCTTATCCACCCTAATAGATATTAGCTCCTTCAACTCCCTTTTCAGCCTGTTTAACTCAGAAAGCAACTCCACCCTCGTAGGATCCACCATCAAACCCCCTGACAAGTCCCTAATCTTCAGCTCCAGTATATTCTGTGAATTGTCCCATTTCCTCTTCAAACCACTCACCAGACTAATAAACATACCTATAACCGTGCACTTGAATGCCTCCCATATCATGTCAGATCCAACTTCTCCAGTACAATTCTCCTCAACAAAATAGTCAATTTCAGTTGCAATTTTTTCCATCTCCTCTGGATTATCCAACAATATAGTATTTAGTCTCCAAGATTTAGATCTACACATTGTGTAACTCCACTTCAAATCCACCGAAACATGAGCATGGTCAGTCAGCACAATATTGCCCATATCACTCCTTTTATAGTTTTGTAACATGTCCCCCGCCATCAAAACCATGTCCATTCTGGAATACGTAGCAAGTGCGCCGGAATAGAAAGTATATTCTCTCACTGAAGGATTGTCAATCTTCCAACAGTCCTTTAGATTATGTTCCTCCATCAGATCCTGTAAAGCCCGGGATTGCATGTCCACCCTCCTGCAATGTCTGGTACTACTCCTATCCATAGCAGAGTCAATAACTGTATTGAAATCCCCCCAAGATTATGTTACTAGACTTAAGGTCTTGAATTGCTTGAGCCACCTTTCTGAAAAAGGTACCATCATCTGACGTTGGAGCGTAAACATTACAAAAGGTCACTTCTTTGCCCTGAATATTAGTTAAAATAGCAACCATTCTACCTTCCTTGTCACATATTTCTCTAACAACCCTAATCAATGCATGTTTCCTAATAAGTATGACCACACCACTTGACCGTGACTCAAAAGATGAACCATAAGCCCTCCCTACCCAACCTTTCCTCAAACCATCCAAATCACCCTTCAACAGGTGTGTCTCCTGGAGAAAATAAACACCCCCTTTTAAGTCATTCAAATAAGTCAAAACTTTCCATTTTTTCTGAACATTGTTCAGACCGTTCACATTCCATGAGAAAACTCGAATTTGATCCCCCATTATCACATACAGCTTATCCACCCCCACCCAATGCAAAGGTGATCCTTGCAACCGACCTTCAGAATTATTTGTGGCCCCAACTGGAAACCCCAACCCCCCCTTACTGAAACAGATGCAAACCAACAAGAACAGCGTATAGCAAAAAATTCTAAAACACATTCCAAGAAGTCCAACACCCTGGACCCCTCTCCTAAATAACCTGAACTCCCCAATAAAACCCCTGTAACCCAAAATAAAAAGGCAACCACAAAGTTAAATCGATTAAAATTACATCAAAAACTCAATATCCACAGCAATAACCTCAACGTAAATCCACAACAGTTCCGCCACCACATTCCAACCAAAACCAGGCCATACCACACACTTGAATCAAGCTGGTCCCTCCCATAGCCATATTCCCAGCATAAAATTGAACACTGCTTCCTCCACCCAAAACACCACACACGACAACCGAGAAATGACACTACATTGAGAGTCCAAAAAATGAAGCATAGAACAAACAAAAGCCCCAAGTAAACAATCATCAGATTGAATCAACATTGTTGCAGCCCCAAACAGATAAACAATGTAAACCAACATAAGCCATCAACATCAACAAAATGAAACACCATTCACAAGGAAAACACCCAACATGTCACGGATATAACCATCAACCACTGATCATGTCTCTGAGAAATCAAGGCATTCAAATCCATGTGACACATAAATGCAGCTAGTATCCCCCACATCACCCCAACATCGCAATTGTTTGCATATTCAAAATGATGTATACTACCTTAGTTATTCTAATGCCATTTTGCTTTACCTGTATCTTTATTTAGAGTACATGTAAATAAACACATGAATCTTTTTTGAGACTTATGGGACCTGAAATAGATTTGTGATTGATTCCAAACTTATCCCATAATCTCTTTGCATGTGAAGCACTATTCAAAATACTTGAATGTTGGGCTCTTAGTGATTACTATTAACATCAACTCAGTTATATCAGAACAGTACAACATACCATACTTAAGATATGTTCCAATTCTAAATCGGCGGTTAACACATCCCTAGTTATACACTGTTATACCTAGCCCAAGGTTGCGCCAGTAGGGCTCTCCCTCACGTTACAATAAATGAAAACCAATGGAAGCTAACCCAGGCATAAACACCAACGGAAGCCAGCCCAGGCATGAACACCAGCAGGTGCCAACCAAGGTATGAACACCAACGGGGGTCAACCCGGGCATGAACGAACACCAACAGGAGCCAACCACGGAATGAACACCAACAGGGGCCAACCCAGTCATGAACAAGAAAGGCAGCCAACAAAGGCATGAGCACCAACAGGAACCAACCCAGGCATGAAAACCAATGGAAACAAACCCAGGCATAAACACCAACGGAAGCCAACCGAGGCATGAACACCAATAGGGGCCAACACAGGCATTAACACCTAAGTCGGTTAACTCAGGAATGAACATCAATGGGAGCCAACCCAGGCATTAACACACAAAGGAGTCAACCCAGGCATTAACACTAAAGGGAGCCAACCCAGGCATTAACACTGAAGTGGGTCAACACAGGTTTGAAAACTAACAGGGGCCAACCCAGGCCTGAACACCAACGGGAGTCAGCTCAGTCATTAACCCCAACGGGGGCCAACCTAGGCATTAACACTGAAGTGGGTTAACCCAGGTTTGAAAACTAACAGGGGCCAACCCAGGCCTGAACACCAACGTGAGTCAGCTCAGTCATTAACCCCAACAGGGGCCAACCTAGGCATTAACACTGAAGTGGGTCAACCCAGGTTTGAACACCAACAGGGGCCAACCCAGGCCTGAACACCAACGAGGGCCAACCCAGGCATAAACACCAATGTGGGTCAACCTGGGTTTGAAAACCAATGTAAGCCAACCCAGACATGAACACCAATGGGGGCCAACACAGTCATTAACAGCTACGTCAGTTAACCCAGGAATTAACATCAATGAGAGCCAACCCAGGCATTAACACCCACAGGATCCAACCCAAGCATTAACACCAACAGGAGCCAACCCAGGCATTAACACTTCAGCGGGTCAACTCAGGTTTGAACACCAACAGGGGCCAACCCAGGCCTGTACACCAACGGGAGCCAACCTATGCATTAACACCAACGGGAGTCAACCCAGGCATAAACACTTACAAGGGCTAACCCAGGCATTAACATCAATGTGGGTCAAGCCAGTCATGAACACCAATGGGGGCCAACCCGGGTATGAAAACCAATGGGAGCCAACCCAGGCATGGACACCAATAGGAGCCAACCCAGGCATGAAACCCAACAGGGGCCAATCCAGGCATGAACACCAACAAGGGCCAACCCAGGCATGAACACCATTGGGAGCCAACTCAGACATTAACATCAGCAGGGGCTAATCCAGGCATTAACACCAATGTGGGTTAATCCAGGCATGAACACCAACTTGGGTCAACCCAGGCACAAAAACCAACAGACCCAACCCAAACATTAACATCAATGGGAGCCAACTAAGGCGTTAACACCAACTTGGAGCCAACTCAGGCATTAACACCAACATGGGTCAGCCCAGGTATGAATACTAACGGGACCAACCCATGCATGAACACAAATGGGAGCCAAACCAGGCATGAACACCAACAGGGCTGTGAAAAACCTAAAGGTGTCTCACTCGCTATCCCCCGGGAATCTGTCATCCAGGTGACCAGGACACAGCCATTGCTATTTGATCCAGTTCCTGGGGGTGGACCAGTGCGGGAGGATCCCCTGGATGAGGGGTCTTTGGGAGTGGAAGTCGGACACCGAAGGGTGAGACGTGGTACCGCCTTCCTTATGACATCTTTTCCCCATCCTACACCATAGGATATATAGAAACTCAACCCCCCCCCTTTCTTGACACAAACACTTTCTAACAGCCGTATACCTGACATGTCCCAACACAAGGGTCAGGCAGAGGCAGGCAATTGCCGATAATTACACACACCGGACTTCCCTTCCGTTTCCCCATAGGGATAAAAGGCAAAGCACGAAAGCACACTCTGAGCAAGGCCAAACGCACAAGGAAGCAGCTATTCCAGGACAGCAGTTGAAACAGAGGAGAATGGCAGCGACACTTGGAAGGACGTCGAGGAGGGAATTGCCTTTTCCCTTTTAAACCCAGACCCGCAGAGCCTTCGAGAAGGGTAACGTAAGACAGGGAATTGCAGCTGGCGAATGGTGCGAAGGATGTCAGCGCTACATGGGACCCTCTCGCACTGATAGCCAGGGCAGGGAGAAGTGATTGCCATCGTGGTACCATCCTTCACTCCAGAGGCAGGAGACGCCAACAGAGTTTGGCACAACTGGTGAATTGGAAAAGAACTGATAATAGACCGGACTGTGTTGGGCTCAAGGTTGGTAAGAGCAACATTGTATGAAGAAAGAAGACTAAAGCACAAAGGTCTTTTGTAAGCAAAATAGGTATCAGTTAGAGTGGTCCGGCGCGATGTGGGCACTTAATTGAAGGACTCTGATGCCCCGCTCCTGAACAATGAGAATGTGTTGAAATGAGAAATCGAAGTGGTCCTGCAGTGAGTTATGTTGAATCCCGTGCACAGTCGACAGTCTTTGGTTGTTGTAGAAATACCAAGTAGTAATAGGCTTTAGGGGAGGCCGGCATAAGGTGTCAAATGGTCATACGAGCGTCAAGCCAAACCCCTTGTACAGTCGAAGGTCTTTGGCACATTGTGGACTCAAAGAGAACTATGTTAATGGGACAAGTGTGAACCCAACTAATTGATGCGTGCCAATTAGGGTCAAACAGTAACCCATACAAATTCATTGTGATTATAGAATTGGGCAAAGCCTGACTGGGGGCTTAAAGGAAAGCCTGAATGGGGGTAAGACCCGGACATAGGTAAGGGAAGAACCAAAGGGGTCTAGAATACTTTATTTTGGGAACCGTGTTAAAAAGGCAACTTGAACCCGACAGAGGGATGCCAGGAGAAGGTCAAGGGAAGTGAATCCCACATTTTGAGAGAACCAAGTAAACTGTGTATTTTGGCAAATTTTAACCTGACTGAGGGGTGCCTGCAAATTAGGGTGAGCAGTAATGCACCTGTGACCATTGTGATGACAAGTGTGAACCCGACTGAGGGATGTCCACAGTGAGTGGTTGGTCTTAGCCCGACTGAGAGAGGCTAACATTGAGAGAAGGATCGGAGCCGGGCTCAGTGGGATCCAAGGGTGAAGATTAATCACCCAATGTGAAGATTAGCAGAAGGAGCTTTTGTTTTGTTGTTAATGGCATATCAGGCCCTCTGAAGCAAGCTGCTTTGCATGAAAGAGACTTGGGCACAGAAGGCCCTGATGTTGAGATAAGGAACTGTAAACTTGTGCTAGAGAGCCCAGGAGTGTGCTGTGCTCAAGAGTCCCATCTTGTCCTGTGCTAAAAATGTGGGAAAGGGAGACCCCAGCAATATCACCCTGACTCATTATTTTGTGAACACTTCATTATTTTCTTGTAAACATTATCCCAATCTATTTTGTAATGGAGCGGTAAGGATTGGCAATAGGTTTTTTAGTACCAGCCCTTTTTATTTGACTATACTCCACTTGGACGGTATTAGCGTTATTTGATGGTAGTAGCTTGCTTCCATCTTAATTTTAGGTTTAGATTAGGTGTTTTTCTCATCTATTTTACAGTTTAATAAACACCATTGAACTGTGATCACGTGTGTCTGTCTTACTTTGATACCATGCCTTCCTTACATAGCCAACACAGTCATGAACACCAACGGGAGACAACCCAGGCATGAACACCAACGGGTGCCAACTGTGAGGAACCTAAGTGCGTCCTCACCTCTTTTTCCCATGTATCCTCCTCTTGGGTGATCCTGACCCTGGGAGTGGATATGCAAGGGAGGATCACCTTGGTGGATGGAACTCGGGAGCAGGGAGAGCACGTCCTTGGTTGATACATGGTATCCCCCATGTCCTTTTAATAATGAACCCTCCATACCACAAGCCTTTGTAGAGGAGGAGCAAAAAATGCCTCTACCGGAAGTCCCGCCCCTATTTTGCCTACATGTTGGAAGTCGGAAATTGCAACATGCACGACGCCAATAATGGTACCTATCCCACAAAGAATTTTTGAAACAAGGTATCCACTGAGAAAGCCCTACATGATGTACTTGCTGATAAATGACAGTCTCTTAAAGGAGGTCCCTGAAGAAGTGTGAAGTGACAAAGGCAAGAGACTGGTGATGTCACATGAAGCAGAGGTGACAAACCAAGAAGAAACACCAAGGAAGAGAGTATATAGACCTTATAGAATCTGATGACGAAGTAAAGAATTGAGTAAAATTTCATGTGTAGAATGAAGATTGCACATGCAAAGAGTCTGAAGAAAATGCAAAATATTTTATAACTGTACAGATGCTGTAACGTAAGTAGGATAAGTAACCATGAAGGCTGGCTATATCTGGCTATATGTAGTGAATAGACTGCAGGCGGTGCCGCCAATATATATATATATATATATCACATGGCCGCAGTAGCGGCCATGTAGTTATGGTTAAGTTGGTGTTTCCATAGGAAGAGCACTTTTTGGGCGGCTTATAACTTCGCTCCCCCTGGACGAATCCTCACCAAACTTAGCAAAAAAAGTATATGGCCCACTTTGATTTTTTTTGCAAAGTTTGGTGAGGATTCGTCCAGGGGGGGAAAAGGTATAAGGGGGGTCCCAAAACTTTTTATTTTCCCATAGACTGAATGGGAAAAAACTTTGCGCACGGCTACATCCCGAACCGCTGGACGGATTTACATCAAATTTGCGGCAGGAGCGGCGGCCTGGTCCTGAAAGCGTGCTTTTGCAAATTTGGTGTAAATCCGTCCAGTAGTTTTTAAAAAAATGACCAAAATGTAAGGCAAAAAAATGAGTGATATCTGTGTTCGCTTCACGGACGGACTTCCCTGTTCGCTCAGCGGACAGCACCCCGATTGGCCCAGCGGCTTGCGTCATGTCCGCGGACATGCGACGTGTTCGCTGATTGGGCGGCGTGGTGCGTGATGCGCGTCAGATTTTCTGTCGCGCCCGCCATCTTGCATTTGCGGACGTCCGGGGACAGCGCGGTGTAAGTTTGTTCAAAATGTGTATTTAGTAGAGTGTGTTGGTGTGTAGAAGTCTTTGGGGAGGATGGGGGAGTATGAGATAGGTTCAAAGTTGTATTTTATTTATGTGCTAGACTCTTTTGTTGTGTTCGATTTGTCTGCGGACACCACGGCTGTTCTGGAATGTTCGTAAATAAACAGAATGGATTCGGTGTCAACTTGAAAGTGTTCTAAGAACACTTGTGGGGTCTTGGAATGTTTGCAGGGGGTGTCCTGGAGACGTTGTCTGTATTGTTCGTTGGCAAGGTAAAAATGTTTTAAGAACAATCACGGTGTACAGAAATGTTCATACATAAAGAAAATGGGGGTGTCCTGAGGACGCTGTTTGTATTGTCCTCTGGCAAGTTGAATGTGTCCTAGGACCTTCCCCCTGTCCGTGGACATAACAATGGTTGCAATGTTTGCATCTATAGGTGTGATATGCTGCGGTGGTTGTGGCCAGGGTATAGAATGTTGGGTGCATGGCCATTTGGCCATGCACCCAAGAGTGTATGCCCTGGCCACAACCACCGCAGCATATCACACCCATAGTGGCTTTTAACTTTGGGTCAAAAACTAATTTATAAGGAACAATGTTATAAGCTTGTATGGGTGTGATATGCTGCGATGGTTGTATTTATCCTGTTATACGTACTATTTGGTTTATTAACGGGAGTCCATGTTTTTCTTGTTCATTTCTGTAATAAAAGAAAATAGCATGTTAGTATTAGTATTTCATAATGACTTATTACATTGTACAATCAACATTTTCTTCTTTTTATTGACCCTCATATTTAGTAGATTACAAACCAGAGTACTGTGCAATGTGCAAAGTTTCTGTGTTTGTTGCTAAAATCATTGGGACTGTGGGAGAAAAAAAATCCATGTTGGATTAAAAAAAAAACCCTTTTTCTGTTATGCTACAGTTTATTTATTTGTTTGTTTTCCGCGTTTACTTGTTCTTTCTGCCTAATGCTTTATGCATTGGATTGTTCCAGTTTTTGTGAACAGTAAGATATTAGGTATTTGTTTGGATATTGTAAAATTTTGGCCCAGTTAGATACCAGTAGGCGTATTCTAACTGTTATGGTTTGATATAATTTCGTGGTATTGATTTATCTGTTTGCATATTTGTAAATTTTGGGACAGTTAGATACCAATTGGCGTATTCTAACTGTCTATATTTTGCTCTATTTGAGTGGTATTAATTTATCTGATTAGTTGTTGTAGAATCTTTGGGCAGTTAGATAGGTTTTGAAATATTGTGACAGTTTATATTTTTTTACTACAAGTGTACTTAAGGTTTAAGTACAGTTCAGTTATCAAATTTTGGTTTTAAGAACATTAGATACGCGTTTGGATGATTAGCTGGTAATCTCTGCTCTAGCGTAACGGTACTATCATTACATTCAAACCATCCACATTTTTTTTTATATATGCAGTGTAGTGCCCTGAGTTGGTTGTGGCTCCTGCGTGGTATATTATACCTATTGTTGTGAAGGTTTTCCTACCAAGTGAAATTTGACCATGTGTGAATCCAGTCAGCTTGCAGTTGTTTTTCGTACCATCTGCATTGTAACGTAGAAGCATTAGTATTACGTATTTACTATGTGTTTGTATTAGTAACGTGGAGCGATTATCCGAATTGCAGGTAGAACATAATCTACCGTGGTTTGCATTTTGTACAAGTTGCTGAAATGGTACGGATTCACAATTAGGTATTGACAAAGCGCTCATTGGGGATTTGTTCTTGTGTCACATTGTTGCAGAGAGTGCATGTATGTTTCCACATGTATGAAATCTGGAAGAATTCATTTATAGGTATGTTTTTGTTGTCCAGTACTAATAGTAAGTACATTAGAAATTCTTGTGGATCTTCCTGTGAGTTTATAGTGAATTTCACCATTCCAGCACAGTAGTCCAATTGTCGTCTTATTCCAAAAACACTATACGTGTTGTCAGGATTGTTTGCTGCATTTCTGTGAAGTACTAACATTTGCAAACACAATGGGTCTGTACTGTGTAAGTAAATGTTGTCAACAATTGGTGGTAATTGAAATAGAATATTCATTGCTACATTTGCGTAGCAACTTACACCAACTATATTTGAGAATTTAAATGGTCCAAGTAGTTCTGTATCTAACTGCTTTTTTTGGAGTTTGTCTTCCTTCTTTAAAGAAGTACCTGGTTTACTTTCCCTAATTGATTCTTTTTTGCTTGTGGTACTTGATGAAGTTTTAGTTTCTTTTAGTCTCTTTGGAGGATTTGCAGTGACATCCTGTTGCATTTCTGTTTGATTTAGTTTTCCTTTAGAAAATGTTCCTTTTTGTGGAACAGGATATGTTTGTAGATGGGGGGTGTATAGTGAACGAAGTCTATTGTATCCTAAAATGCAAGGAATATCAGCGTTTACCTTACTTGCATCAAAGTTTATTAGAAATAGACCGTCAATTGTACGTAGGCGTGACAGTGCTACGTAGCTCATGCCTTCTTTAAAGACTGTGTTACCAATGTCTATCATTGCTTTGTCTAGAGTAAGACCTTGTGATTTATGAATGGTGACTGCGTATGCAAGAGTTAGAGAAAATTGTTCTCTGCGTACATACATGTCTTTGAAGAGAAGGAATCGAGCTGTTGAGCGTCCTATTCTTTTTACTTCTGAAAGTTTGTCAAAGAGAATATTGACAAACTGAATTTTTTTTGTCACGTGGGTATGTTTGAAAGCCAACAACTGTACCCAGTGCTCCATTAACTAGTCCTTGGTCCACGTCAAGGTTACGTTTAAGCATTACTCTGCAATTTAAGGATAATTTTAATATCTTTTCCAAGCCTGCTGTGTTTGAGATTGATTTTTCTAAACTATTTAGTCTTGCTGTGGCTTGGTCACACATGGGTAGTGTCATTCCATGTACATCTAGTTTGTCTGTGGCGCTAATTGCCATAATTGGTTGCATTTCTTTGCTTAACATTATTTCATTGAATTTGAAACAGCTTGCAAGAGTTGGCATTAAGGCCATACAATTGACATTTTTGTGGACTAATTGTTCCATAACATCTGTAGCAAATGCATTATCACCATAAAGTGCATGAATGTGCAGGGTTTTCAATATTGCTTCTGCTTCTCTAGAAAGTATACCAACTCTGATACTTTTTAAGATGTTGGCATAAGTGAGATCTGCAGATTGCCACATGTTTTCTGTTAATTCTCTGTATTGGAAATGTTGCCAAAGGTTGACATTTCCAATGCTGCCAACAGTTTTACGGCAGAGTTTGTGTCCTAATGTTTTAAAAATAGGCTCACCTTTTACAGGTGTCAATTGAAGAAGATCTCCGAAAACAATGATGTGTTTTTCTGCAAATAACTCTTCATAGTTTGTTTTGAGTACTTCTTGTAATCTGAGGTGAATCAAAGCCAACATAGGGTTGGACACCATGCTCACTTCATCTATTAGTAGCATTTTCATTTGTTTCAATACTCTGCGTACTTCCATTGCAGCTTCTGCAGAAAGTTTGTAATAATCTAACTTGTTTGGGTGTTCTACTGGCAGGAGTAGTAATCGGTGTAAAGTGACACCACCTATGTTGTAGGCAGCTAAACCTGTGGGGGCAGTGACAACAGCTGACAGTTTGTTGTTTGTCAATTGTTGAAGGAACTTACTGATGATTTTGATTAGGAATGTTTGCCAGAACCAGCTTCATCACTGACATACAATAGTATAGGCTTGTAATTTTGGCAGGTGCATTCTTTGTTTTCATGTTGCACACCATGTGCAATTTCTTTTGTTATTTCTTGAAAAATGCTACGTTGCTCTTTGTTTAGTTTTGATTGTAGTGTAGTTAAGTCTTCTTTATCTTCATAGTGACACATGGTGTTTTCTACTTCTATCATAGCTAATTCTGCCTCATTTGTTATTAGTGGTTCTCCCAGTGGTTTTTGGCTTCCTGTGACAGAAGGTTGACTACTGTCAGGAGTGTCCTTATCTAGTTGGGCCTGCGTTCCTCTTCGTGTTGCTGTTCATTGTGCAACATTTGTTTGTACTGTGCAAAGTTTACATCAGTTATACTGCTTTCATTGACTTTGAAAGCGTCTTCATATGAGTCATAGGTATCTAGTATTTCTTCTTCTTTGCACCATGGTTTGAAGAGTTGTAGCAGGGACATGTAATATATTTCTTTATGTTGAGGAGTCTTTAATCACAATTTGATATGATTAATTAAATTTGGTTTGGTGAGTTTTACTAAGCTGCCATCACAGTTTGTCACTTTGTATTTACGGTTTTGCTCATCAGGTTTTATATTATTTTTGTATGTGTAGTTTTGGGCTACGTGGTATAGACACATGGTTTCCAAAGTGGTACTCCTGTTTGGGTAGTATGTGTCCAATAAATTGTTTTTTAAAATGTCTTGGCTGTTGGGATCATGTTTGGCTTTTGTTTCTATATCTTCGTATGATTTTAGAACTCTTTTTCTAGATTTAGCTGGACCAAGACTTAGCCATACTATATTTGCAGATTTACCATACAATGCAGTACCAGTTAATCGATCAGCTGCTTCATAGGATCCACATTCTCTATGGGACAGCATTTTTATGCCCAAGCTGTATAATTTCTGAGACACTGTTTTATCTGATGACAGGTCATTCCAGTGGTCTTGGAGCTCTGTCTTTTCTGATTTGGTTAAGTATGCTGTGACATATCGTGCAACTGCAGTAGAATTGTCTGCAATGTACTGCACATCTATGTTTGCATTCCACAAGTGGGCAATGATTGCATTGTAATCATTGATATATATTTTCTTCTTCTTTTCTTTTTATGCAATATGTATTTTTAGGTGACTTACCTTTAACACTATGTCTAACTGAAGACATGAGGTTGTTCACTTGACCTGTATTTGTAACTGGTCTAGGGAAACCAAATCAGCATTTGGTGTAGTATTTCCCTTTGTGTTTGTATTTGCGACGACAATATTTGCCGCATTTGTGAAGATCACTATTTGTGGATTCTGACGGAATTTCACAAGTGACCTATTTTTCAATAAACTGTAAAACAGTGGCATCACTGTCTTGACCAAATTTAGGAGCATCTTTAATCCATAAAAGCATGTGGACATGTGGCGCTCCTCTGGCTTGGTATTCTTTTTTCCAAAAGAAGTGTTGCACTTCTCCAAGGGGAGGAACAGTTTTATTACAAATAAAATGTAGCATAGCAATGAAGCGATGGTGAAAATATCTAGAAACATTAACAGGATCCTGAGAACAAAGTTCTCCAGGTGTTAGTATATCTATGTTTGTTTTGTTTTCGTTTGCTATGCGTAGGAAAGCATATAAATCTTCCCATGCATATTCTGCGCAACTTAATGTAACAAACCAAGTGGGTGGGCCAAGGTTTCTGATCATACAATGTACATCTCCATGGCGTCGAAACCAGTACTCTTTAGTACCTCACATATTTGCTAATAGATTTGTAAAATTTGTCTGTAAAACCTCATCTTTTTGTTGAACTTTTTGTAATAATTGTGTGGCTGTCATATTTCGAAAGTGTGATTCTGATTTTAATATGTGTGCAACTCCGTAACATAAAGTTGCTAGTTCACTTTCAAAGAGTAGGTGGAATATGTATTCCACATTTTGTCGAAATCTGGGATCTTCAGAATACATTCGCAATGAGCGATATTCTGATACTGATATTTGAACAGGTCTATCATCGTATCTTCCTCCTTTGCCAGTAGGAAAGAGTAGAGGAAAAGCACGTGCTTCTATACTTTTTTCCCATATGCTGATTGGTGATCCTTTTGTTTGACGCATTTGGTACATTTCCAGTGCATCTTCTAAGATGTCATTAGAGTGCAATGGGTGAATTGTATAATGGTCTAAAGTGTTTGCTATTGTTGCAGGATCTAGGAGCTCAAATTGACCAGTTTCTTGTGTCTCTTGAATTATTTCAATTGTATCTTTCAAGTTTTCTTCGATATTAATTTCTTTGTAATAATCATTATTCTCTTTGAGATATTGCAGGGCTTCTCTAACTTTATGTAAATCTACCAGTTGTTGCCAAATTATTTTGTCTTCTGTAGGTACTCCATTTACCGAGATAATTAAAGATTGTTGCATTGGACATTGCACTCCTGGAGTGTGCACATTTTCTTTTAGATCTAATGGTAAAAACACTACCTTTCCACAAATACCTTTCACTAATTCAGAGGGAGGTAATTTTGCAGTTTTTGGTTGAAGGTGTATTATTGCTTGAAATGGATGAACTGTTTGAATTATGATGCTCTCATATAAATTAAGTTGTTGAAGGAGTTTTGGTAGTGGATATAATTCCAAGTTATTTGCGATAGCACGTGAAGGAGTTTGGTTGTTGTCAAGTTTGGTAGTGCAGTAACTGCAAAGTATTATGGGGTCAGTTATTTCGTATTTGTTTTCTGCTATAAGGTAGAGAGCTAATTCAAACCATTTAGAATCTTCATTGTCTTCTATTTTGTATGAAAGGTCTATAGTTTTTGTGTTACTTTTATAACACGTTCTGCGGCAACATACACACACGTGGTTTGGTACTTCAGCTGAAGTGCTTTGAAATTTTAGTATTTCTTTTTTGTATGTGTGTAGTGAAAGGTTGCCATGCGCAGATTTGTTACGAAGTTGGTTGACAGCTATTTCGTCTTGTAAGTGAGTTTCATTTCCAAAATATTTTTTCTGTATATACTCGGTTTCTTCTAGTAGGTCTTTTGGTGTACCATGTAGAAGAATGTTATTTAAATTGGCTAGTGCTAAAGCAGGACTTTTTGCATAATACAGTTTATAAACTAGATTTCTTATACTTGCATGATGTGTTGATATCCTTTTGATATCATGGAAGGTTGTTTTGCAAGTAGCTCCTGATATGCAGGCCAACGAAGGTCCTTGTAGTCCTGTGTGCTTGCGTACTGGACAAGCATCCATACTTTGCAGTATTTTAATTTTGATTTTTTCTTTGCTTTTCACATATTGATTGAGGAATAGGCGTAAAGATTGGAACTTTTTTTGGGAATGTTACACATTGACGTGCATGGCCATGTGTAAATTGGATGTTCTGATTCAGTCGAATGGAGGGGTAAATCTAAGTTTTCAGGGCATATTTTTGTAAGGAGTACTTCTTGTTCCATTATGGTATTATTAACTTTTTCATAACCTCGACCAATGCTATGTATGGCAATTGTATTTGTTTGCTTTTGTTTGTACGCTTCTTCATTAAAGTATGGTTCTGTGCTTGTAGTGTGACTCCATTCACCTCCACAGATATTTAAGAAGTTATTTCTGTTCACATTTCGTTTATTGAGAAGTCTTTTTTGAAGTTTAGTTATTAGTTTTGTTAGTGGTTTAATTCTGTTTAACACAACAATAAATAAGTTTCTTTTGAGAAGAATTGCACTGTCTATCAACGCTTCTAAGATTACTTTCCTACGATAGGTTTCAAGTGTTGAACCTGGTTTCTCTCCTGTTTTTATCAGATTTTGGAGGACTTTGTGACGGAACATTTTGGCTAATATACTTTTCTTGGTATGCTTACTTTGTACTATATCAAGATTTATAGAAGATGTTTTATTTGTAGTAATAGTTGATTTTCTGTTAATCGTTTTTTGGGTCATTTTACTTTGTGATAGAGGAGGCAAAGTTTTTGCACTAGAAACTTCTTCTGTTTCACAACATGACTGTATTAGCTGTTGTGTTTCAACGTTTTTTACAAATTCTGCTATAGATGGGTGTTTATGTTGGAGACTTTTGTTTTCATTTGCTCTACTTCTGCGTCCCTTTCTACGAAGTTGCTTTTTGGTGGGCATTCTGTAGCGTCTGTTGAAAAAAATACAGAAGGTATGGGTTGGGGTTTTCTGCAATGCATGTATGTTGTGTTCATGATTGTTTGAGTAAGATGATAAAGATGTATGTAATGGTGTGTGATTGTGAATTGGGAAATTAAACTACCAGGGATGGGTATTCTTCAATTAATGTGTTACTAAACTGGGGTTCAGATGACAGAAAAAAGTAAGCCGGTGGTGTGGAGAAGAATAAATAATATAGGTAAGGCTATACAATTAAAACAGTTGTTTGTTCTACAACATCTACATTCTAGCAGCTGAGTTGGGTAATTTGTGTGCCGAAAAATAGGAATTTGAGGGCCATTCTGACAGGAGATCACTGTTTAAGACGGGGGGGATTTTTGGTCAGAATGGTGCAGAATCTCTATTTTTAGGCACAGAAATACCATGAATGCACCGTACAGTGAGTGTGAATTATAAATCAAATATTATGGTAATAATATACTTACTTTTTTTTCAAAAATGAGTAGTTTGCTTCTTAGTTGTTCTTTGTAAATTAAAATCGGCTGCTTCTATTCAGGAGAATGGGCTTCACTGCAATTGTAAAAGAAAGAAATTAGTAATTTGGTTGCTATATAGCACTGTTTTCACTTTAGACATAGATTTCTTTTAATTGAAATGCTCAGCGCCTTCCTGAAAACCATTAAAACTATATTATGACTAAGAGTAGGAAAGAAAATATCTTTACTATGGTTTGTGGAATTCATAATCTACCAACGTATACCACTATTCTTGTAACTAAGCTTTTCCACGTAATAGTGAGTCATTGTCATGTCCTGGGTGTTAATCTTAGCAGTGCACGGTGGTGGCGCGAATTATGGTTGCTTAGCTTACCATAACTGGCGAATTTCAGGGGTTTTTCGGTTTTACTTGGAACCATAAAGTCCCTTTAACAAAGTTTTTTTTCAGTGAATTTCATAGGTTTTTCGTAGCTAAACCTAACCATAATACCTTTTTAACAAAGTTTTCTCACTGAATATAGATATAGATAATATACATTTGATAAATGTTTACTAGGATACCCTTAGCTTATATGAATATATAATAGAAAATACTGAACCCCCTACCTGTGCTAGTGGTTCGGATGTCCGCGGGCTATGCGCATGTCCACGAACGGACACGGTCACCATCAACACTATCCAAAAACTCAGGGGGTATCTTACATTATTGTATTATACAATAAAAAAAACAAACATGTTTAAACAGCACCACATACATACATTACATTTAATAATAAATAAGAAGTGGAAACTGTATATGTAAGACACCAACTATCCACTGAAATAGCGTTTGCAATATAATGGAATATACCAAAACAAAATAAATATGCCACAGAATTACCTCACAGAAACTGCACAGCAAAAAGCAAGAGCATACCTACACAGCAGTAACACCAACAGTTTGTAAGAAACTAGTAAGTACATGTTAGGATATTAGTGTATCATACAAGCAAGTAAGCAAACATGCTGTCACTGTCATGGTGGTGTTAGGATATCAGTGTATCATACAAGCAAGTAAGCAAACATGCTGTCACTGTCATGGTTAGCATGCGCTTGGAATGTGGATCTCGACCCCGGGGGTTCGAGGTTCCAAGAGGAGAGTGAGTTGAGAGAGAGACGGTGGACGGTGGTGGAAACCCTCCCGGGGGTCGTTTGACCTTATTACTAAAAAGAAGTAATAAATAACTTTACTCTGCAATCCTGTGTACTGGAGTACTTTGGGACATAACAACTGGCGACGAGGATAAAGGATTTTCAAAGACGACCCCCGGCACAGTATCAAGCTACAACTTTATAGCCACGATTCAGGAAAGGAAGGAAGCTATGATACATTAACCAGGACTACTATAAAAAGAAAGGAATCAACTTGACGCAGACATCGACGACACTTCAATCAAGCACACTAAGTGACATTGTGCAAAGAAGTTTACTTTCAAATATCTGCAGGCGCGCCCCAACGCCATTCCGGAATACGCACTGATAGCGTTCGGAATACAATTTCAAGGACGCAACTATTATTTGAGAAAAGGACCCTACGGCGTAACGGACGCCACAACTGACGTCCTCACGCAACAAGAGAAACACGGAGGCGGGCCAGTGATCGCAAACGTAATACGGAAACAGATTAATCTAAAAGCAACTCACCGACCCGGCGAGAAGGAAGCAGTGTATTATACCGCAGGACACTGAATGAGAACGTGACCCAACACCAGATCCACAGCGCTACGCTGCACAAATTGCGGGTGAGTCATATTTCACAAGGCTTCACACGGTTGAAGTGGGAAATTTGAAAAACAGTTCTTCAGCATAGCTTTCACAACGCAGATATTTAAATGGTTGTAATGAGGGAAATATTAAACCGTACCACAGCATAACATATATAAGTCCTGGTATTAGATTACAATGGCAAATGTTCCGGCCCCAGTATTTTTCTTGCCTTCACCTGGAGAACCCAGAGTACGATGGTCAGATTGGAAGGAAGGTTTTCATAAATACGCGTTAGCAGTATTTGGCCCTAATTATTCAAATGAAAGGAAAGAAGCCTTATTGTTTCATTGTTTAGGAACAGCAGGCCAGGAAGTGCTAAGGAAATTACCAGAGCCTACAGATGCACCAGACACAGGTCCATATGAGAAGGCACTAACCAAGTTGGACAAACATTACAAAATAGAGGAGAACATTATTTTAGAGAGATACAAATTTGCCACCAGAGAACAAAAGAACGGAGAGAACATAGAAGACTTTATCACAGCATTGAGGGGCTTAGCAGTGAAGTGTAGATTTACTCACTGTCAAGACGAACACATACGGGATCAATTAATGATCAAATGCAACAATGACAATATTAGGAAAGAGCTTTGGAAGGAGAAGGATCCTACATTAGATAGAGCAATAGAGATCGCAAAGATGGTGGAACACACTGATAAATGCATAAAGCTACTACAAGCAGACAATCAGATGAACACAGATAAATCCAAGCTGGAAGAAACAGAGGGCACAGTTCAGAAAGTATCAAAAGTTAAGGCGAGGATGGGCTCAAGTTTTTCAAAAAGACAGATACAGTATGAGAAAAAAGGCGAGGAGCGACAGGAGAGTAGACTTCCAGCGGGGAAAAGTTGGAATCGCCAAGTGTGGGTCAAAGACAATAAGAATTTCTCACGTGAGACTAATTTTTCCCGATTTCCAAAAGAAGCAGTGACAAATAGAGATGTTTCATCAAGAAGGTGTTTCCGGTGTGGGAGTTTCTCACATGTAGCATCGGACAAGGAATGTTTTGCAACACACGTCATATGCAATAATTGTGGTATACGTGGACACATAGCTAGATGTTGTAGAAATGTTAATTCCAATTCAGGTCAAGTTTTTGATGTCAATGTAAATAATGCGGAGGATGAGTATGTTGAGAATGGCAGAGAGGTAGTTTTCATGGTGAATGCCATTGATGGGCAAGTGAAGAAGAAAAAGCCATACGCCATGGTTTTGGTTAATGGGATACAAATATTGATGCTTATGGATAGTGGGGCGGACTACACACTAATAGGAGTACGGGTATGGAAGGAGAGATTTAAGTGCTGTACATTGAGAGAAAACAAAATTAAGGTGAATGCATATGGTGACAAACCCATAGAAATAATAGGATACTTTGAGGCCAAATTGCAGTTTAAAGATAGAGAAGCCACCACGAATATTTATGTTGCCAACAAAGGAGGAGAGTTATTATCGTGGAGTGACCAAGCTGAACTAAAAATCAGACTTGAAGCAAGTCATCCGGAACAAGTCTTAACAGTAAACAGTGAGAGTGTGAGTGAGAAAGGAAACAAACTTGGATGTATGAAGGGTTTTGTTCACAAAATAAGATTAAAAAAAGGGGCAGTTCCCAAGATTGCGAAATTACGCACCATTCCCCTGGCACTTAAGGAGGGTGTAGAAAGTGAGTTAAAAAGAATGGAAGATGAAGGGGTCATTGAAAGAATTGAATCTTCAGAATGGGTGAGCCCCATAGTAGTAGTTCGGAAAGCCTCTGGGTCTTTGAGAATATGCATTGACTTAAGACATCTTAACAGTATGGTAGTAGCAGATAGATTCCCACTACCCAGGATAGATGATCTACTGGTTGGTGTTTCCGGATCTAAAGTATTTTCAATTTTGGATCTCAAATCAGCTTACCACCAAATTGAGTTGCATCCAGATTCCAGAGATCTAACCGCATTTATTACCCCCAACGGTTTATTTAGGTGTGTACGAATGCCGTTTGGTTTGGTGTCGGCGGCGAGTGTATTTCAGAGTATTATGTACAAGTTACTAGGTGGAGAGAAAGGAGTAATGTACTACCAAGATGATGTTCTAGTTTGTGGCAGAGATGAGGAGGAACATGACAGGCGGTTAAAGAGGGTGCTAAACATATTAGGAGAAGCCGGTTTAACGATAGCGTCAGAAAAATGTACATTCAAAGCAAGTAAAGTGGTTTATTTAGGCCACGAAATCACTGCTGAGGGAGTCAAACCTAAAGAGGAGGCTATCGAAGCTATAAGGAAAATGGAAGAGCCCAAATCCAAAGCAGAAGTGTTATCATTCTTAGGGTTAGTTGAATTCTATGGCAAATTCATCAAGAATCTGTCAGACATGTCAAGATACATGAGGAAGCTCACGCGCAAAGGTGTGACATTTAAATGGAGTGAAGAGTGTAAGTGTGAATTTGAAAGGATAAAAAAGGCCATGGTTGAAGCTCCCATTCTAAAGACATTTGAAGAAGGGAAGCCCACACTACTTTTTGTAGATGCCAGTGACTATGGCATAGGTGCAGTGCTTATGCAAGAAGATTCAGAGGGGCTGCATACCATAGCGTTTGCTTCAAGATCACTTAAAGATCCTGAAGTCAGATATTCAGTGGTGGAGAAAGAAGCTCTCGCTTGTATTTGGGGTGTTGAGAAATTCAAAAGGTTTTTGTGGGGAAGGAAATTTGAGATTTGTACTGATCACAAACCGTTAGTTGGCATTTTTACTAAGGGTGGACTGGAAGGTGTATCAAGACGCATAATGAAGTGGGTAACAGCTCTTCAAGGTTTGCAATTCACAGTGATTCACATTAGAGGTGAAGTTAATGTCGTAGCAGATGCCTTGTCAAGATCTGTTCATAGAGAAGGTCACATCAGGGTAGAGCAAACAAATCAAGAAGAAACATGTGAAATTTTTCAGGTGCATGAGTCTTTAAAGGAAGATGAGTGGGTTAAAGCGTGTAGTGAAGATTCAAAATATCAGAAAGTATTAGCATTAGTAAGAGAGAATGGAGTGATGAACTACAGAGGTGATATGGGTGGATTTGCCAGAGTTAAAGAAGATCTATGGATCAATGATAAGTATCTATATAGAGGGCATCAGATGATAGTTCCTCAGGGTATGAGGAGACAAGTAATTGAGATAGCTCATGAAGGACATTTAGGTATAGCCAGGACCAAAGGCATAATAAGAGCTGAGTTCTGGTGGCCTGGAATTGACAAAGAGATTGAAGAGCAAGTCAGGGATTGCACAGAATGTCTGGAGGGAAACAAAGGCTTGAGAATACAAAAAACTCCCATGGTCATTAGGGAAACACCGAGGGTACCATGGGATGAGATTGCAATAGATTTATTAGGACCATTTAATATAGGAGGGACTCGTGACAGTTACTTGTTGGTGGTCATAGATTTATTGTCCAAATGGCCAGAGATTTGTTTACTTAAAGATATATCTAGCAGCAGTATTTCCAAATTTCTAGAACAATTATTTTGGAGGGAAGGTTTTCCCAGGAAATGTTTATCGGATAACGGGTCTCAATTGACATCCAAGGAGTTCAAAGATTTTCTAGATAAGAATGGTATTGAACAGGTAAACACGTCTCTCTATCATCCCCAAAGTAATGGATGTGTTGAACGCTTCAACAGGACGTTGATGGAAGCTATAAGAATTGCAGTAGCAACTGGTGGGGATTGGTTCAGAACTGCAATGGAAAGGACATTTCAGTACAGAATTACGCCTCATAGTGTTACAGGATTGACACCATTTGAGATGTTGAGAGGTAGGAAACCCAATTCTCATTTATGTCCCGGATGGATGGGAAAATCTAGGATGGTTGATGTGGATGTGGGAAGAGTGAGGAGTAGAATGTTTGAGGCAGGAGTTAAATCCAAGGTAAGGTATGATCTAAAAAACTGTTGCAAAGAATTTAAGATTCATGAAGGTGATTGGATAAAAATTAAGCTACCGACTAAGGTACGCAAAGGGGCATCGTTGTATTCTGAGCCCAAACAAGTGGTAAAAGATTTAGGTTCATCAGTATTAGTCAGAGGTGGAGGTATTTGGAACAAGGAGAGAGTAGCAATTATCAAATGTTCCAGAGGAAGAGAATGATGGAAAAAATAAGGTTCTGTCATTCGCCCCACCATTGACATACAAGTTCAATTTCACTATTGGAAGTTAACTTATTTTAGATTCTTCACATCTGTACATCAATATTCAAATTTAGTTATGTTCTATGTTCTAAGATTTTATCACAATCTAATCAATAACATCTGTTAGTCATCATAAGAATATTTATGGTTTTCAAAAATGTCAGAAAGGAAGGAGGTGTTAGGATATTAGTGTATCATACAAGCAAGTAAGCAAACATGCTGTCACTGTCATGGTGGTGTTAGGATATCAGTGTATCATACAAGCAAGTAAGCAAACATGCTGTCACTGTCATGGTTAGCATGCGCTTGGAATGTGGATCTCGACCCCGGGGGTTCGAGGTTCCAAGAGGAGAGTGAGTTGAGAGAGAGACGGTGGACGGTGGTGGAAACCCTCCCGGGGGTCGTTTGACCTTATTACTAAAAAGAAGTAATAAATAACTTTACTCTGCAATCCTGTGTACTGGAGTACTTTGGGACATAACAGTACACTACATTTATTTCATATATTTATAAACATTCTGTGTTAGGTACACTAAAACTAATATTTATTTTTTTTCACACAGAAATGTCCAGTACTTTGGAATGGCTGGAAGAAAATTTCCCACGAGATGAAGTGAGTGAAGACAGTGATACTAATGGTAGACAACACATTTCTCTATATAAGCCAATTAATAACCATTAGTTTATGTGTACTTAACACATTTTATTTTTTAACAGACCATACAGAAACTACAAATAATATACCAAGAGAGACATTAGAAAATCATCTGCAGCGAATGGAACTAAAATTGGATATGGTAATGAAAAATGTCAATATTTTAAGGCACTTTGTTGAGGACCACATAAAAGAAAAAATTAAACATCAGTGTCCCACATGTACCTGTTCCCCCTCTCCATGTCCCAGCCAAGTATCCCCAAACCCTCCACAGCAAGACAAAAGCTACGATGCGACTTCCATCCCTACCTCCCCTCCCATACATCGTGTCCAAACCCCTAATTCCCTTTTATTTGTTTCAGTTTCTGCTTACCCCTCTCTTTCGTAATTTTTATACTGTTATACAATAATAACATTTTAAGTGTGTTCTTACTATATGCCTGTGTCTTATTTCTTTTAAAAAGGCAGTTAGGGTGTCCGCGGACAGCACTGCTGTGCGGGATGTTCTCAATTAACCAAAATGGAGGTGTCCTAAGGACACTATAACTGTTCGTACTGTTCATAATTAAAATGGAGGTGTCCTTAGAATACACAATGTGTCTGCCTGTCCGCAACTAACCGAAATGGGGGTGTCCTCAGGACACTAAGCCTGTTCATACTGTCGTAATTAAAATGGAGGTGTCTGTAGAACACACAAGGTGTCCACCTGTCCGCGATTAACCAAAATGGGGGTGTCCTAAGGACACTATGCTTGTTTGTACTGTTCATAATTAAAATTATTTTATTTGGGGACTTCAACACTGTTTGTAGAACACCTGCGCACAAGTGCACCACACCCTTGGGTCCTACGAACGTCGTGCCTGTCTGTAACTGTCCGCCGCAGTTAATTAGTTCAGGGACCCGAACACTGTCCCTAGAACACCCGCACGCATGAGCATAACCGACCCCGCGCATTTGGTGTCCTGCGGACAGCCGCCCCATTCGCGAACGTGTCCGCAATGTGACCGCACCCACACTGAGCGTGTGCCCTTATTTGCGGACACTGTCTGGGCACCCAAACATTTAAAAAGTGACTTTTTGAGCAATCCAAGGTATTTTCCAGTAAATGTTCACCATTGCACATGTCCCAATGTCCCTTGTGATCTACCTACTTTTGGGATTTTTTTTAGCCCTTTCTTGGTGTTCGATCTGCCCACGGACAGTGCGGGTGTCCGTGAAGCGCGCACCTGCACCCCTATAAAAGACCACACCCCAGAGCTGCTGCTCATCCTGTTTTTGGACTTCCAGGAGAGACACGACTCCACACTGCTGGACTGCTCTTTTGTGTTCTGTCCTGAGTTCTTGCTGGTTCCAAAGAAGTTTGAAGATGGCATCCATGGCTGTTCCTACTGCAGTTGCTTCTGCCACAGCACCACCCCTGCCCCTCCACCACCACCACCTCCCCAAGGGCCTGCAGAGGGGAACAGGCGTGAGGAAGCAGAGGAGGATGAAGAGGATGAAGAGGATGAGGTAGTGGAAGTCCCTACTACTAGCACTCATAGTGAGTCTTGGGTGTGGTGGTTATTAAGCACTATTGATAGAAAGCCAAAAGCTTGTGCGTACAAGGTGATCTGCACTCAGTGCCACATGGTGCTGAGTCGTGGCAAGCTTGGTTCATATAGCTATGGTACTACATCAATGAGGCGACACCTAAAGTCGTTCCACGGTGGGGCTATTCGTAAGGTTGTACCTTGCGATAAATGTAGTAGGTTGAGTTCCTCTACAGCATCCTACGTTTCTGCTCCTGCCACCACAAGAGACACTCCTGTGGGACAGCGCATCCCTCCAGCTGCCTCGCAGGCCATTCATGATGCTGTTGACACTTACCTTGCGAGGGTCACAATATTGTGCATGTACTGCGATGCAGTACTTTGCAGGGGGGAGAACCTTCGGAGTGCTTTCGAGACTGCTGTCAAGGAGCACGAGAAGGACTGCCCACTACCTGAATAAGGCCCACCCTACATCTTCCTCTCTCCACCTGCCCTATCTTATCCCCATGGTTGGTGTCCCTTCCTTACCCTCCTTTCCCCTCCCTTCCTTGTGTGTCGTGTTTAAAATAACAAAAAAATATAAAATAACAAAAAACAAAAAAAAAGGCTCTTTTCAGAGCCGACTTTCACAGTTCAAAAATAGAAGTGACAAATAAATAGTGCAGAACCCTGTGCATTTTTTAGAAGTCTGTGGACAGTCCACAGACATTTAATGTTTTGGGGGTACTGCCCTATCAGAGCCATTGCACTTTTCTCTAGGAGCAAGTGGTAGCTCTGAAAATAGCCTTTTTGTGGTTTGTTTTGTGTTTCAAAAACTTCAAATGGTCAGCACCTGCTGCAAAATGGATTGCTGTAATAGCAAAAAAGGTTGCAATGCATTTTGTATATTTTGCAGAAAAATCTAATTTCCGGCATAAATAAGATGTACTCCATCTCTGTGAAAAATGTGTGTACTACAAAACATAATGTTTTCATTCTGAAAAGAGGACATACCAACATCTCTCAAAAAGGCAAAAACAGCCTTGTCAACATTGCGCCTTGCTTTCTACATTTGTGGACCAAATGAAAAAGAACGCAGCCACATTTGTCTCTGCGCAATACGGGAAAAAACTACTCTGTAGTTTGGATACATGTCCATGACTTTCCCAAGTCCTTCTTTCATTGCAAATTGCAAAGAGATTCCAGACACATGTCCTAAACTGTTCCCTCCACAATGAATAATAATGTCTGGATGACGATGTGTCACCAAAGTAGCACAGAGAGGTACCAAATCCAGCCACTTCATTCAATGCACTCCTTCCAGTGCACTTCCACATGATGGAATCCAAGATGTGCAGCCACCCCACAGCGATCTGCATACACCTCCAACCAATTTATCCACGAATCTCCCAAAATCCAAACAATCTGCTTTCTGAAACACACAGCCATCGCTATCTGCTCCCCTCTCAGGAAAAAGACTTTCTGACAAACTCTCTCCTTACACAACACACACAGTAAACCTTACTGACCAATTCCTTACTCTGCTCAGTCTCATTTGCTTGCCTCTCAGCCTCAAATTCCCTGTATGGAATACACGCTGTCCTCGGACAACCGCTGTGTCCGGGGACAAATCGTAAAATCTGGAAGTGGGGAATTAAAATTTAAATAGTGTGCCCCATTTCACCTTTGAGGTTGGCTCTGAAAAGAGCCTTTTTTTGGTTTTTTGAAGATGCTTCAGAAGCACCTTTTATTTTGTACTTTTTTTGTTTTTGTTTTTCTTATTTTCCTCGAAAAATCTTCACATTAGCTTCTCCAAAGCAATCCTTATGTTCCAAAAGAACATGGCATTTCCCATAAAAGATAAAGACATGCCATCTTCTTTAAAAAAAAAAAACATTACCAGAATCAATGTTCTCATTATTACAAAAAACATCCCAGCTCTAAGCATGAAAGCAAACATGCCTTGGTTGATTGCACACCTAGCAATATGTTGCTGAGGACAAAAACAGAACTATTGTACCATATTGCCCTAGGTACTAAACCAGAAACAATAACCTTGGCATTTGGAAATATTTTCATTACTGCCTCAACCAAGTGCTCCACATCTTCCAACAAAGTAGGGGCACTGACAGCCCAAATGCAAAGCACCACAGTACAAAACAACTACATGTGGACTGTTCACCCTACCCATATCGCCACAAACTTGTACAATTCCCTGAAACCAGACACAGTGCTCCACACCACCTCTACTAATTTAACATCAAAATTGTTTGCCACATTCCTGTATTTAACATATTGCTCCAAACCATGCACAAACATATCTCCAACCACGAACACCCTGACTTTCTCCACCTCTGCCATCTTCACTACACACAGCCTCTTTCAACACAAACCACAACCTCAACATCTGATTGGCTGATCCCTACAGTCCTATTTCCATTCCAGATATGTTGAGAAGTCCCGTATGTGGCACGCTGAGTCCGCGGACAGCTGCAGTGTCCGCGCAGCGTGTAACATTGGGGCATCCCTTCTACCCTTTCCACTTCACTCTCTGAACCATTTCCTCATTGGCTACTGTTAAGCAGTCACACAATCATCCACCAATCACATCTGACAACTCTACATCTAACTCCATCATCACAGTGGATACTAACATATTATTCTAACTGATACTCAAACACACTAACATTTTAGTGTTGTAGAAAAAACAAGTTTATTAACCATCTACCATTAGATTTAGTATTAGTGCTTTCCCTTACCAGCTGCATACTTTATATTGTCATCTGAAGCCCAGTGTAGTAACACACAAATACAAGAATAGCCTTCCCAACTTGATGAAGCTGACCATTGCATAATCACACACCTCCACAAACATCCTTACCATCATTCTCAGACACTCATGCACAAAGCACGCATATGATGCACAACAGCCCAACCCACACTTTCTTTTTTTCTCCAACAGACCTCAAAGAATGCCTACCAAAAAGCAACTCCGTAGAAAGCAACGCAGAAGTAGAGGAAATCAAAATAAAAGTGTCCGAAATAAGCATCCATCTCTAGCAGACTTTGTACAAAAAATTCAAAAAAACACCTAATACAGTCATTAAGAGAAACAAAACAAGCTTCCAGTACAGAAACTATGCCTCCTCTATCAAAATGTAAAACAAAACAGAAAGTGATTAACAAGACTTCAGCTACCACTACTGCTAACGCTGCACCTATAAAGCTTGATGTAGTGGCAAGTAACCATACCAAAAAAAATATTTTATAAAAAATGTTCCGCCACAGAGTCCTTCAGAACCTTATAAAAACAGGAGAGAAATCATGCACAACCTTAAAACCTACAGTAGAAAATTAATCATAGAAGCTCTCATAGACAGTGCAATCCTTCTCAAAAGGAAGTTATTTATTTTAGTTTTAAACAGAATGAAACCACTAACAAAACTAACTACTAAACTACAAAAAAGACTTCTCAATAAACAGAGTATCAACAAAAATAGCTTCCTAGACATCTGTGGATGTGAATGGAGTCACACCACAAGCACAGAACCATATTTTAATGAAGATGCATATAAACAAAACCAAACAAACCAAATTGCCATACATAGTAGTGGACGAGGATATGAAAAACTTAATAACACCATTATGGAACAAGAAACTCTGCTCACAAAAATATCCCCAGAAAACTCAGTATCACCTCTCCATTCTACTGAACCAAAACGTCCAGTCTACAAATGGCTGTGCACATCAATGTGTAACATTGCCAAAAAATCTTTCAAATCTTTACGCCAGTTCCTCAAGTATGTAAAAAGCAAGTCAAATTCAAAATGAAACTACTACAATATATGGATGCCTGTCCAGTGCGCAAATACATAGGACTACAAGGACATTCATTAGCCTGCATTTCAGGTCCTATTTTCAAAAGAACCTTCCATCATATCAAAATGATATCAACACATCATTCAACTATAAGAAATCTTGTCCATAAACTCTACTATGCTAAAAGTCCTGCTTTAGCACTAGCCAATTTAAATAACAATCTTCTACATGGTACAGCCAAACAACTACTCGAAGAAATAGAGCATATCCAAAGAAAATATTTTGGAAGTGAAAGCCACATACAAAATGCAATAGCTTTACATCAGACTAGCAACTACTGTACAAATAGCAACCTTCTATTACACACATACAAAAAAGAAATACTAAAGTTTAAAAGTACATCTGCTGAAGTACCAAACCATGTGTGTGTGTGTTGCCGCAGGAATTTTTATAAAAGTAGCACATAAACTGTAGACAGAATGTACAAAATAGAAGACAATGAAGATTCCAAATGGTTCCAATTAACTCTCTACCTTATAGCAGAAAACAAATACGAAATCGCTGATCCCTTAATACTTTGCAATTACTGCACTGTAAAACTTGACAACAACCAAACACCTTCACGTGCTATCACAAATAACTTGGAATTATTCCCACTACCAAAACCCCTGCAACAACTAAATGTATATGAGAGCATCATAATTCAAACAATGCACCCATTTCAAGCAATAGTACACCTTCAACCAAAAACAGCAAAATTACCTCCCTCTGAATTAGTGAAAGGCATTTGTGGCAAAGTAGTTTATTTGCCATTAGATCTCAAAGAAAATGTACACACTCTAGGAGTGCAACGGCCAATAGATCAATCTTTAATTGTCTCAGTAAATGGCGTACCTACAAAAGACAAAACAATTTTGCAACAACTCGTGGACTTACATAAAGTTAGACAACCCCTGCAACATCTAAAAAACAACAATGAATACTACAAAGACATTATTATTGAAGAAAACCTGAGAGAAACCATTGAAATAATTCAAGAGTCACCAGAAACTGGTCAATTTCAACTTCTAAATCCTGCTACAGAATCCAATATTTTAGACCATTATACAATTCATCCTTTACACACTAAAGACACTATATATGATGCACTGGAAACGTACCAAATGCGACAACCCAAAAGATCTCCAATCAGCATATGGGAAAAAAAGTATAGAAGCACAGGCCTTTCCTCTACTCTTTCCTACTGGAAAAGGAGGAAGGTACAATGATAGACCCACACAGATAACAGCATCAGAATATCGCTCTTTACGAATGTATTCTGACAACTGCATATTCAGACAAAACGTGGAATACATATTCCACCTTCTCTTTGAAAGTGAACTAGCGACTCTATGCTACGGATTTGCACACACATTAGAATCAGGCATCCATTTTCAAAATACAGTTTCAACAACAGGTCAAGTAAACAACTTCATGTCTTCAGTCAGACATAGTGTCAAAGGTAAATCACCTAAGAACACATATTACATAAAAAGAACAGAAGACTCAAAATACATCAATGATTGATTACAATGCAATCATTGCCCTCCTATGGAATGCAAACATACATGTGCAGTACATTGCAGACAATTCCACTGCAGTTGGACGATATGGCACAGCCTACTTAACCAAAGCAGAGAAAACAGAGCTTCAGGATCTCTGGGGTGACATATCATCTAACAAAACACTATGACAGAAATTTTACATCTTAGGCATAAACATGCTCTCTCAGAGAATGTGGCTGCTATGAAGCGGCATACCGTTTAACCGGTACTGCCGTGTATGGAAAATCTGACAATATAGAATGACTAAGTCTTGGTCCTGCTAAATCTAGAAAAAGAGTTCTCAAATCATAGGAGGACATAGCAACAATAGCCAAAAATGATCCCAACAGCCAAGACATTTTGAAAAACAATTTACTAGACACATACAACCCAAACAGAAGTACCACTTTGGAAACTATGTGTCTCTACCTCGTAGCCCAAAACTTCACATACAAAAATAATATTAAACCAGATGAAAAGAAAGGTAGATATAGAGCAGCTAATTGTGATGGCAGCTTAGTGAAACTTACCAAACACAGCTTAATCATATCAAATTGTCAATAAAACTCCTCAACATAAAGAACTGTATTACATGTCCCTGCTACAACTTTTTAAACCATGGAGTAAAGAAGAAGAGTTACTGGATGCATATGACTCCCATGAAGACGCTTTCAAAGCAAATGAAAGCACGACAACAGACATAACCTTTACACAGTACCAAACAATGTTGCACAATGAACAGCAACATGAAGAAGAACTCCAGGCGCAACTAGAAGTGGACACTCCCGACAGTAGACACCCTTCTGTAACAGGAGGCCAAGAACCACTTGGACAGCCACTAATAGCAAATGAGGCAGAAATAGCCATGACAGAAGTAGAAAACACCATGTGTCAGTATGAACAAGCTACAGAAGACTTAGCTGTACTGAAATCAGAACTGAACAATGAACAGCGTAGCATTTTCCAAGAAGTAACAAAACAAATTAAACATGGTGTGCAACATAAAAATAAAAACTGTATCTGCCAATACTACAAACCTATACTGCTATACGTGAGTGGTCAAGCTGGTTCAGGCAAAACATTCTTAATCAAAATCATCAGCAAGTTCTTCCAAGAATTGACAAACAACAAACTGTCAGCTGTTGTAACTGCCCCCACAGGTTTAGCTGCCTACAACATAGGCAGTGTCACTTTACACCAATTACTAATCCTTCAAGTAGAACACCAAAACAAATTAGACTATTGCAAACTTCTACAGAAGCTGCAATGGAACTACGCAGAGTTTTGAAACAAATGAAAATGCTACTAATAGATGAGGTGAGCATGGTCTCTGACCTAATATTGTCTTTGATTCACCTCAGATTACAAGAGGTGCTCAAATCAGACTACAAAGAGCTCTTTGGAGGAAAACACATTATTGTTTTTGGAGATCTTCTTCAATTGACACCAGTGAAAGGTGAACCTATTTTTAAAAGCTAAGGGCACAAACTGTGCCGTGAAACTCTTGGCAGCATAGGAAATGTCAACCTTTGGCAACATTTCCAATACAGAGAATTAACGGAAAACATGTACCAGTCTGCAGACCTCACATAGCCAACATTTTAAAAAGTATTAGAGTTGGTTTACTATCTGAAGAAGCACAATCAATATTAAAAACTAGGCACATCCATGCACACTATGGCCATAACTCATGTGTTACTGATGTCATGGAACAATTAGCACACAAAATACACAATTGTATTTCCTTGATGCCAACTCTTGCAAGCTGTTCAAAATTCAATTAAACAATGTTGAAAAAAGAAATGCAACCAATAATTTAAATCTGCTTCACAGATAAACTGGACGTACATGGTATGACACTACCCATGTGTCAACAAGCCACAACAAGACTAAATACAGTCGAAAACTCAGCTGGTTTGGAGTAATGCTTAAACGTAACCTTGACGTGGAGCAAGGACTAGTTTTTGGAGCACTTGGTACAGTTGTTGGCTTTCAAACATATCCATGTGACAACAACATTCAGTTTGTCAATATTCTGTTTGACAAACTATCAGAAGTTAAAAGGATAGGACGCTCAACAGCCCACTTCCTTCTTTTCGAAGACATGTATGTACGCAAATAACAATTTTCACTAACTGTAGCATACACAGTTACTATTCACAAATCACAAGGTCTTACCCTAGATAGAGCATTGATAGATATTGGTAACACAGTTTTTCCTACAAACCCAATGATTTAGAAAACAAACACAGAAACCGGGCAAATTGTGCAGTACACTGGTTTGAACTATAGTACATCTAAAGTACTAAATATGAGGGTCGAAAAAATACAGAAATGTCTATCATGAAATGCAATAACTCATTATGAACTACCTACACTAACATATGATCTATTCTTTTATCACAGAGATCGAACATGAATGTCTGGTCCAATTACCCATGTCATGAAAAAACTGCATACAACCACAAAAAGTCAACCAGTAAGTATATAATAAATGTACTCACAAACACCACTGTACAACACACCCATTCAAGCAAACATCTAACCATACACCACAATCCAAAATGTTTACTTCCATGGGTGTCTTATGCCGCAGTCCTTGTTACAAACTCTACAATCTTAACTGCATAGCCTAGCCAAAACTTCACATACAAACTCTACAAATCAAACAGTACACAAACTTTTGGGTTGTGGATATTTGATGGGTGTATGATTCTATCGGTGTGTTATGCTGCGGTGGTTGTGCCTTCAGCCATGCACCCAAAACTCTAGGCCCTGGCCACAACCACCGCAGCATAACACACCCATGCTACCAAACATTTTGACTGTGGTATGTGGGCTGCTTATAGGGGATATTAATTACAATCAATGCTCTACTAACAACCCAAAACCAACATCATACTAAAGTAAAATAGCTAGTAATGCGCCCAGCATTTAGTATGTCCACGGACAGCCCCAGTGACCACGGACATCACGAAGAAATCAGGGGCACCTGTCACCTAAACAAATACAGCATTTGACCCATCTCTTACTCCCCCAACCTTCCACAAGCACTCCTACACACCAATACACTCCCTGAAATTGCATTTTTCCTCTGTTCGCTGCCATGCTGTCCGTGGATGTCCGCGGATCCAAGATGGCAGGCGCATCAAAACAATGTGATGTACCTCACACCTCACCCCAGCCAATCAGCAAACATGTTGCATGTCTGCGGACATGACGCAAGCCGATTAATGAATCGGTGTCCTGTCCGCGGAGCAAACATAGATATCACTTATTTTTTTAGACCTACTTTTTGGTCATTTTAAAAGAAACTACTGGACAGATTTCCACCAAATTTACAAAAGCACGCTTTCAGGACCAAGCCACTCCTCCTGCTGCAAAATTGGTGAAAATCCGTCCAGCGGTTTGAGTTGTAGGCGTGAGCAAAGCTTTTTCCCCATTCACTCTATGGGAAAAAAAGAAATTTTGGGTCCCCCCTATAACTTTGCCCTCCCAGGACCAAACCTCACCAAACTTTGCAAACAAATTCAGAGTGGGCCATATACTTTTTTGCAAAGTTTGGTGAGTATTCGTCCAGAGGGAGCAAAGTTATAAGCCGCCCAAAAGTGCTCTTCCTATGAGATGAGAAACTTAACCATAACTACATGGCCACTACCGTGAGCCGTGTGATATATATATATATATATATATATATACATACATATATATATAGATAGATAGATAGATAGATAGATAGATAGATAGATAGATAGATAGATAGATAGATAGATAGATAGATAGATATAATCTGGATGGTCCACATCGCATTTTAGCAAGCCACAACCCCATGAGAAAATAGGGCTGAAAGTGTGGCGCAGCAGAAAAAGGCAGCTGACGATGGAGGAAGAATTGAGAAGGCTTGTCTGGCCCAGTGTCAAGGGTTGAAGCAGCCAAGAAACTGGTTATCGAAGATACAATGAATGTGAGAAGCGAGGTGAGCTCCTGTTGACGTGCAAAGGAAAAACACTATGAGTGCCAGGTTGTATTCATTTAATAATATTAAATGCGTGGAAGGAGCTAAAACACAGTCTCCTGTCACATGCAGTAGATGGAAATAGACTTTGGGCAAGCTACATCGAGACTGAAGATAAGAATGTGCTCACACTCCCTTCTATTCTCAGGCACAGTGATACTTTGCAAGGCCGAGTTCAAAGACAATTCGAATGGAAGACAGTAGGAGTGATGATGGACGATGGGCTGATTCGGTGGGAAGGCATGATCAAGTCCACCCACAAACACCTGGGGTACCAGCTTGCGTACTGTTAGCAAGTGGAATATTCCAGAAGGGTACAAGCGTGCTAACCAATTGTAGAGTGCCACATAGCAAAGAGCCCTATAGTTTGAAAGCCAATGAAATGTCATGTATTTGATGACAATAAGGATGACTTGCACTAGAGGTGGGCATAGTTGTCCACCTGACTCTAGGGAACCAATCATAAACCTATCCCTCATAGAAAGTATACCTAGATGTTCCCCATAGACCCACCAAAACCCCAAGAAGGTTTTCTTACTTTGCCACATAGTATGACCTTAAGTCTTTGCTATAAGTGTGTATTTTTACATGAAAAAGATTGAGAGACCTGAGCGAACGTCCGTTGATGTCCGTTGTTCTCCTTGTTTTAGCCAATTACAAATAAAACAGATACATTTTGCCAACTTCATGAGTCTGTCTTATTATTGGTGTAAGAGTACATTCTGCATTCCCATCCATCCAATAAAGCGCTACCTCGCTTAAAGGCTCAAGGCTTCACCTTCATAGGCTATTGTCAGCCCTTTCCCTGTTCCTCCCCTAAAACATTCCCCAAGAAACAGCAATACTCCACTGGGACGAGGAAGAGACCAACTAGAGCAACACATCTTCATTTTAATAATGCACACACATATAGACCTCAACTGAGAACTGAGACGATGATGAGGACAGCAAGAGCAAGGCAGGACTACCGCTTCAGTAGTGAGCGGTCTAGTCCTTTTTGGTCCAATCATGATGGCACGAACTTTAAAAGGCGGAATCATTACAGAAATGGAGGCAGAAGCAGCAGCTAGGAAAGCAACGGATCAGTGGTGTGTCAGATAAAGTGCTCAAGACCTGTGCAAAGATACAGAGTTTGTGTAGCAAGAAGTGAAGCTGAGGAACGCTGGAGGCTGTTGGCAGAATGCGAGAGGGAGACCAGCATGACCTAGTAAAATGGTCGCAAGAATCCTGACCTGCAGCTGGAGAAAGCCTGGGGGAGCAACGCCACAGAGAGCCGCTGGGAGAAGAAGCAAGGCGCTGCATGGGAAAGTAAGTAACTGTGGCAGCAGAGGACCTTGTAATGCTGTAAGCTCCGACCAGTGAGTGTGCAAGAAAGGGGAACCACTGGGCTGGTGGCATGCTTCGGATTGCTTAGAGATCTGCACAACCAACTCACTTTACATGGAGAGTGCCATTTCGGCGGGCGAAAGTAATGGACTTACTGTTTCAAGGTCCTGCCGTATACTAAGATACTATTGAACACCTGTGAACTGTGGGATCAAATTACAAATCAAGAGATCTCTGAACCAGTTGGGCTATTAATTAGCATTTTGTGAATTGGAAGAACAAACTTGATTTATGGAGTTTGAAGCTACGCATAGTGTACTTGGACACTAGCACTACTTAAGTCATATTTGGAAGTATTTGTACATAGAAATTGGATTCATCTTTCGACCCCGGATTGCATGGTGGTGACAAAAACACTTTTTGAAAAGAAAGGCTCCCCTGAAGAAAGTTCATGCATCCTAAGCCAAGAAGAACTGAAACATGTCCGGATATGTGTTTTGAAAAATGACACTTTTAGAGTGTATAGTGTGTCAAAGTCATCAATGTTTGTTAAATTGTTATATGTGTTTAATTGTGTGTAATTTAGCCGAATAGGTTCATGCTATACCCACCATGTGGGTGAAATCTTGAGTGCTGTTTTTTAGAATCTTTCAGGAGTATTTTATTTATTGGAGAATGAATTAAAATTGTTTAAATTTGTACAAATGAATTGTGTACCAAGTTCATTTTTTCAGGCCTAATGGTGAGAGGGTGTTACATATCATCACATCAAAATAGATGAGAAAGTTGTTGGACTAAATCATATGAACCTTCTCTTTTGTGTATAAATATTCATGGTCTGCCTCTGACCGGGAAGTGAGGTGTTAGACAAGGGGTTTTCTAGCCTTTGTTAAAACAAAAGGCGATATGCAAACCAGGCAATTAACATTGTTTTGAACACTGAACAAAGTAGAAGCACTTATAAGTACTTTTGAGTATCGAACAAAATGAAAGCCACGGTGCTACTGAACGAATTGAAAGGCATTATAAGTACTTTTGAATAACAAACAGAGTGAAAGCAGGTTTTGAGAAGTCGTGAATATTGAGTGGAGTGAAAGAAAGTTGCTGAATTTGGCAAAGTTAGGAGAATACCAAGAAGGGTATGATATGAGAAACCAAGTATTGGCCAAAGTCAATAGATTTCAAGGAATTGCACTATATGAGAAAAGTAGCACTGACAACAGCATGTTATGATATGATGGGTTATTTATAACGTGCTTAATACCCATAGGTGTCTAATGTTATGAGAACTGTTCATTCTAGTGTTATGAGGAAACTTGTATTGGCAAGAGCTAGGACATTACAAGAGAGTGCAACACTTGGCTGGTTACCCTTCCATTCCCAACTTAAATTTCATTTCCTCTGTTTATTCTTTAAATGTCTTTATGGCTCAGCTCCTGACTATCTTGCTGCACTTGTGTCCTTCTATACTCCTTCTCGCTCCCTTTGTTCCTCTTCTCTCTTTAGGCTGAATGTTCCTCCACCTCCTTGTGCTCAGTCTCGCTTTCAGTCTTTTCAGATTCTCGCTCCCCTTCATTGGAATGCTCTTTCCCTCTGGGATATCTCTGTTTGTTCTCTTTTTCGGGCCACTTTGAAAAATCACTTCCCCATTGCTTCTGATTGTTATCTTTCAGTACTGTTGATGCTTGACCTGATGAATTACCATTTTGATGTACCGTTTAATTTTAACTGTGTGCAGCGCTTTGGATAAAAGCACTTTATAAATACAATAAAAAATACAAATGCAGAGTGGCCATCCAAGCCACGGTACAGTGTCAGGATAGTGTGACACAGGTGAATAAATAAAGTATCACATTCAAATTGAAGCAGTGGCCCATTGTTGATGGAAAGCAGCCAAGACGGGGTATTGGTTGCGTGACCTGTAATGGGTGGACCGTGTGGTCTGACAACTGCGTCTAGACCGAGTGCCCCCTGTATGGAAGAGCCACTGAAAGTGAAATTTAACTGCATATATGAACTTGTGAAAAGCGCCAATATCAAAATACCTGGGAAGTGTCCCAAAGACCTGTGTTGGTTTTGAAAATCTGATTACAAGCCAGAATCTGTAAGAAGCTCTGAACTTTATTTTGAACACTATTCATTTTGATGCTAACATCCCTACACATTGTATACAGTAAATTGTGAGAGAAAGTATAGGGTTTGGACACAGGCAGTCATTTGATTTGGACTTTCTGACACAGGCTATCCTTAGTTTTACTTTGGTAGGGAAATCCCACCTTGGCACAGGGCAAATTAGGCATTTCTCCATCCTGCTTTTTAAGTTAATCAAACTTTTGTGAAGTAAACTTGAACCTGTTGTCTGTGTCTACTTCATGATGACTTCACACAACCCAGGCATGAACACCAACGGGGGCCAACCCAGGCATGAACACCAACAGAAGCTGTGAGAAACCTGAGGGTATTCTTGCTCCAACTCCACTTGGATCCTCTACGCAGGTGGCCAGGGAAAGGCCATCACTTTTGGATCCTGACACTGGAATGGAGAAGCGAGGTAGAATCACCTGGGTGACGGGCCCTTGAGGATTGGGATGAGGTGCCCTCAGGCAAAATATGGTATCCCCCTTTTCCTGTGGACAACCAACCTAACCCTCCCCCAACCTTTATGTGTTATTGTAAGTCAACTGCCCTAATTTCCCCCCTTCAGAAACTTGACAGCACTGAGATGAGGAAGAGGTAGCTGCGAGTAATGAACACTATACCATTTCCCCACTTTGGTACTGGGACGAAGATCCTGCCTGCAATGTGTTGTGAAGGTCAGGCATGTCAATCTAATAATAGTCAGGCAACTCTCATTGAGAAAGCACACCTGCAACCGGTTAAAAGGTTGCAAGTGTATAAAATGAGGGGGAAAACAATACACATGGAGGAGCAGCAGGGGGGCCTGTGAAGTCAGCAGGGAACCTTGTTGGAAGAGAGGGGAGCTGCTGGAGGGAACAGCTGTGGGACGGTCTTTTGTGTGCAGCATGCCATGGTGCTGGGGACTGTAAGGAGAAGTAGTTATAGAAAGTGTGGCGTGGGAGCTTGGGCTCAGTGGAGCGGACTGTTAGGGAGAATTCTCTTATAAGGCTAATTTCCTCAACCTAGTGAGTACCCCAGCAGCTTTGCTGGATTTTTGGGGTTTGTTTTTTTCTCCTGCTAAGAGTGAGACTCTTTCCTTCCCACTCTTAGGCATGATTTGAGGTATGTCTTTGACTTGGTATGTGCTTATGGGCTATGGGGTCTTTTACTGTATAGGGTATCATCAGTTTTGGTAGATGTGTTACACAGCACCCTCAGTGCAGTAACACAGGGGTGTTATAGTGACCCCCAAACATAGACTCCATACCCTGGGACTGACTACTGTCTCCCAGGGCATGTAAGGTCACCATTGGCTTTATTAGTCCAAAATTGTGAACAGAACCAGTACAAACCATCATATTCTGGAAGTACTGGAAGGGGTTAATTAGATTACCCCTGGGTTTGTTTCCAAGGGGGCACTGTCCAGTCCCCCCTTGTCGAATTTCTGGCTGGTGGCAGTGGTTACCACGTGAAATATTCCACCAGAATATTTTCTATGGGATTTTCCCATTAATTTTAAACGCACCACTTTTTGGGTGCATTGTATAGATACCGCTGGTTTATTTAATTAATATAAAATCACCGGTTGGGTCTTTTTGCCAGAACACTTTCGCAAAATGGCGTACGGGCCCTTTGTTCCACTTTTTGGCCGGCTTCTCCACAGAAGCCCTCCAACTGGTGCTACTCTGTCTGGGATTCCAGAAAGTGTGGGTGGGGGAATTGGCACCCTGGATTGCATTGCCTTAGCAACCCAAGTCGCACTCTGTCTTGATTGGCCCAGTGGTGAGCCGCCCTGCTCACCACTTAGCATGTATGAGTGACAGCTAGGCTGTTAAATGGGGGGTTTTCTGCATAAAAGCAGGGCTTTTGGGACTGGAACTTCAGAAGTCGCCACAGGACCTAAGAAATCCAAAGAGGGGAGAAGCTGAGCCATCTGCAATAACGACACCACCGGTGGAGCCTTGCTGCAACTACCTCACCACTTCCCCGACGACAAGAGAAGATCTTCTGCTGCAAGAGTCTTCTCCTTCTGAGCTGGTGGGGACAACCCGTTTGACATTCGCCTTCCAGGATGCCCCTTGGTCGAATCGCCAGTGCCAAGCACCCCGGCGGCCAGATAGCCAAGCTTCAGTCCACTGGGACCGTGAATAAAAGGAGCGCACCTTTTAACCGAACAAACTCCGTGGCTGGTTTCATCCCTGGGCAGTGCAAGGACCCCAAGTTTCCTCCTCAACGAGATCTTCTCTTCCCCTGGTCGAAACCATAAACTGCACCCGCTGCCAGGAACAACTGTCACCGCTGGAGCTTCCTCACTTTTAAAGGTACTGTGTTCCGCCCTGCCCCCCTTTCTTCGGATCGCTAAAGGTGACCATTAAATCCTTGGCTTTCCAACTGGGTTGGCCCCCAGACCTTCTAACTTTATCTTTCACATCAAACCAACCGCTTCTGAACATTTTTGCAACGACTTGAGTGCATTTTTAAAGTGTATGATCTTGGGCACATTTCGCCTTGCTCCATTTAAAGTGGCCCTGGCCTATGAACTTTAGCTCTACAGTAGACTCTGCCTTCACTAACTTGCTTTGGTCTTAGAAAAGTGTTGGGAACTGTTTATTTTCATGACCTGTCTTTTTCTCTCCCTATAACTTCATTATTGGAATGCCATCTAAGTTAAGCGCTCGCATCTGTTTTTACAACTAGTGGTGTTTTAACCTAGACTTGTCTAATAATTATTAAGGAAGGTGTGTATACTTTATCTGACTGTTTGAACTTGCTTTGATTTAGAGTGCTTAGTGTATTTCCTAAAGTGTGTTTTAAATAAATAATTATATACTTTTGATACCAATCTCTGGTCAGTGTTTGTTTGCTCCACTGTGTTTCTGGCCCTATCGTGTATGCTCTGTATACTGCCCTACTCATCTTGAGAGAAGTCTGACTGCTCAGCCACAGCTACCAGGTAAATCTGGGTGGTGCAGGCTGCTACCAATTGGGTGTACTACTTACTCTTGTAGTCTTAATCTTGTTGCAGTGTTCCCCAAGGGAACTGCACAGGATTCTACCTAACACGGACCAACAGCCATAAAGGGAGCCATATCGAGAGGCAGCCCCTTTCCTTTCATTCGGAATGCTTGTTCCCCTGTCTCAAGAAGCCAGAACAGGGGTGTCTAATGGGCAGCAGTTGGACCACTAGCAGCCAAGGCTGCAGTTTGTGAGCCCCTTGCTACAAGGAAACTTACTTCCAGTCATTTTCTATTAGATAAGAAACCCAGCACACAAATGACTGAATATTTCCATTGTGGTGAAATACTTTGTATCGGAGTGCTCATGTGTTTCAGGACGTCATGTTTTCGAAAGTCACCTGTCTCAAATCATTTTCCATTGTTGGATGTTAAAAGCCCAAGAATATTTTGTATTAGAATATTTTGTATGGGTACAGATACAGACCCAGTGCAAGAGGTGGCCCGGAGGCAGTGGGGGAGTGTGGCAGGGTGAGCAGGTACCTGGGCCCAGAGGACAGAGGGTGGCCAGGTGCACGGTGCCAAGAGAGAACAGATCAGCAGGTGAGAGGGGGAGCGAAGGCAGAAGAAAAGAGGAAGGTCTTGAGGTGCTTCCGGAACCGGAGAATATTCTCCTCAAGTTTTAGAGTGGCAGGGAGGCTGTTCCAGAGGGAGGCCCCAGCCGAAGACAGAGATCTACCCCCAGCTCGTTTCTTTGAAAAACGACTGCCCCTGAGGGAGTTGGAGGTAGAGGAGCGAAGAGCTCGACAGGGTGATAGCTGAAGGTATTTTGGACCCAGGCCCCAGTAAGCCTTGTGGACAGTGCAGAGGGTTTTGAATTTAATCCTTGCATCCACTAGGAGCCAATGGAGAGATTTCAGAGCTGGAGAGATACAATCCCAGCGCTTGAGGCCAAGGACAAGTCTTGCAGTCCTGTTATGGATTAGTTGCAAAGGGCGGAGAGTAGAGGCAGTTAGATTTAGAAAGAGGCTGTTACAATAGTCCAAGCTAGAGAGAACCAGAGCTTGGGATACCATGAGCTTCTGGGGGAAGAAGAGGAAAGGCAGAGTACCTCTGAGGAGGTGCGGTAGGAAATTTGACTTTTTAGAGACCTCAGAGATGTGGGCAGAGAAGGAAAGGGTCGAGTCAAAGATGACCTCAAGGTTCTTAGCCTTGCAGGTGGGGGTAGGAGGAGGGCCAAGGGAGGCCGGCCAGAGAGTGAGGGGAAAGGATGGTGAAGGTGTGCCGATGGGGAGGGTCTCCGTCTTGCTGGCATTCAGACAAAGATCATTGGCGGCACACCAATCTTGAATGGCAGTTAGGCAATCAGAGATGAGAGAGGGAGAGGAGGTGGCAGAGGGGAGCCTGAAAATGAGTTGAGTGTCGTCAGCGTGTTCAGGAGGAGAGGAATTCACTTAGGGGCTCACCCTCAAGAACTTATAAGACAAGATAGCTGCACCATGTGTGGACAGGGGGTGCAGGATTCACTTACTCCATCACAACTCAATAATGAGGACTCAGTAAGTTGGCAAAGGGAAGTCCGTTTAATGACAAGTACATCAAACAGAGAAACAAAATGGAAATCAGCAGCATTGCAATCACCTGTCTCGCTCCGACTTCCTCGAACTTCAGTTGAACAGCAATTCTTATAGGCAATATTCATCATCATTGACGTCTAACTCTACAAAAACTCGACATGCAATATAATTAGGAAAGGTAACTTAAGTATAGGTGCTATATCTGTATATGATAATAGTGCATGCGGATTGGATAACTCTTATCGGGTGGGCGTCTACGCCCATCCCACTACACCACACGTGATTTACGTCACTACAAGTACGACGTATTATTGGTTCTACTATCTATTTGACTCCAGATAACTTGGTCCATTGTGATTGGGCAGGTTACACCCCTAGACATAAATGCCAATTTTAATTAGCGGCATGCAGAATGGACACCCATGTGCCTGGTGTCCCAAGTTTCACCCTTTCTCCCTTCCATCAATCAGTATCTTAGGGCTATGTGTCAATTAGTTTGCTGGGAAAGGCCTCGAAACTGTAGCCTCTTATCAGAAAAACGTATGTCATCCTCGGGTCTTGGATGACATCAGGCGGTGGTACTTCTTTGCGTCTGGCTGGTCACGTGTGAGTTCACCATGAATATGCTTCAGTTTCCAGCTTTTAGTGTATTTAATTCTGTTTCGGCCTCACCACCTGTGTGGGCCCCTCTTATCTTGGCCTTCATGGGACAGGCTGGTATGCTCTGAAGTTTGAGTCTTGTTAGCCGTCGCTCTCCTCCCTTTCTCTGGTTGACCTCGATTTCCTAGGCATGAGCCGCTCTTTGTTGAGTTTCGATTCCGCTCCTTCTCTTGCCTTTGGCTGGGTTACGAAACTTGGCCTGTCAGGCCTCTGGCAGCATGGGTAAATTTCTGCTTTTACAAAATGGAGTCACACTTGTATAAAGTGCCTTATTGAGGTAGATATATATAGTTGGCGCTTGCCGCTCTATCTTCTACTAAGCATTGCAAGCAGTATCGATATCTTTAGCTTCTTGCGTTCCAAGCCTATTTACACACGTTTAACAGGTCGGTTGCTTCCATCTTGTCTTGTAGCAACGTTTCCTCACGTTTTAACATCGTCTCTTCTCTGTGTCCATTACATTTATTACTATATATTACTTTGATAGCTGCTTTTGTTTATTCACAAGTCTGTTCAGGCCCTTGAGTCATTTCCACTGGCCTTCCATTCGGGCTCTTTGGGTCTCTTCATCGCCCGTCTGTAGGTACTCTTCGGTTCGTATCAGCGGCTGGTACGGCTGTCCGATAGGGTACGGAATTGCATGGAATGCCTCTTCTGATTTGGGAGAAAAGTAATGTTCCCACTTCATCCTGGATACCAGTTCCACAGTTCTCCTCCTTCTTCTTAGATGAGCATCTGTTTTCGGGAAACTGTCCAACTTTAGGTCATTCTTAGGGATCACTAGCGTGGGAACGTGGACGTTCTCTAGTGTGCATATGCCTCCCCAGTTTTTCGGCAGCCTTATGTATGCCTTGGATCCACAGGCCCAGTAATGGTCCATAATAACTGCGGTTCCTTGTGTCATTCCCGGAGCTTCAAAGATTCGTCCGCAGTTTTGATTCTCTCCCATCTTCCTTACGCCATTGTTTCTGAAGCATAGTTTCAAGCTCTCCAGTGGCACTATCTGCAGGGGTCCCCCTCTATCTTCGACCCATGTTAGTAACTTTACTAGCTTTGGCCATAGGGGTTCGCACAGTTTTTGAGAGTTTTCTAATGCTTCTTTGCAGGCTCCAAGGACCATCTAAGCTTAGCAGATCACTACTTCTTCTTCCCATCCATTTGGGGAAACCACTGTTCCCCAGATCTGCATTTGGCCTCTGTTCTTCCAGAGTTGTGCCTCTTCTGCAGTTTTTCCTTGAACGTTCAGTCTCGGGTTTGTCACCCATCGTGTTCCTGATCCTTTGACATCAGGATTCTCGTATCGGATCATGTGATTCCTGGTGTGCGCCCTGTTTCTTGTTTTAATGGCCTGGACGTAGCCATCTTTGTCTAGGTAGTCCTTTTCAGTGGCCCATATCAGTGAATCATCTCTTCCCATAAATTGTCCTCTGGTGTTGCACATTGCTACGTGTGACATACAGTGTGCTATGGGGACATCAATTTCTACAGCCACAAAGATTTTGGATTTGCCCATGCTGTACGGCAGGAGAGCACAGACGAAGTATTCTCCTTCTGACTGCCTTCGACCTACTTCCTTCATGTGCTGGTACCATATGTTGTTTCCGAGGTGGGCTGTGCTGTCCAGGTAATCGTTGAGCTCAGTGTGATCTTTGAACAGGCTTCTCTTGATTCTCAGCGTTTTTCTATAGTTTGCTATGACTATGTCTCTAAATGCACCTGTGCTGCTTTTCCACTCTATGAATCTTGGTGGAGCAGGGTCCTTTTGCTGCATTGTTGTGGTAGGAAAAGTTTTTTTGTTTCCTTGCCTTTCCTTTTGTAATGTTTCATCGAGGTTCTCCGACCGCCATTGGCTCACCATCTCCCCAACGTGTGGCTGTGTCGTAGATCTGGTGCTTGTTAGTAGTGTTCGAGCTGGCGTGCTTGTCGTTATAGTCTCTGCAGTTCTATGTCCCAGCTCCTCGTACAGTTTCTTAGCTCTGATTATGAGTGGGAATACATAATCTATCAGCGTTTGTGTTTTCTCTGTGAGTTCCTTTGTGGCTACTTCTGTTCTTTCGAGGGATTTTGCTATGCCCTCTCTCTTGGGTTTCTCACTTGACTTCTCTTGGTCACTTCCACTATTATCTGGAACTGATTATTCGGCAGGCTGTCTCTCCTTCTCTGCAGCCTTCGTTGGAGGCCCTGTAGCCATTGACACTTGCCCTTGTCTGTGTGCATCCTGTGTGTGGGTGCGTGCAGTGGTCAGTGCAGCGTTTTCATTCATTCTGTGCTGACCCTGTCTCCAGCTTTTCTCTTCATTTGTTACCTCAAATGTGTCAAAATTATTGCTAATTACATTTAATTTTAGTTTGTTACTTTTATCATCAGGTTTTCTTGGGACTGGAATGACTATATAGGGTCTGGGTGCTTTTGTAGGCCCCAGACATTCATCATCTGGTGGGTGCACTGAGATTGGGACACTTTGTGCGCCAATAAAGAAAGCAGTTCTGATTGTTAATCACAGAAAAACATAATAATAACTATACATATACACATAATCATTCGGAACGACAATTTGCAGCATTTTCTTCCAGGGAAGTGGGGCGCCCTTCTGTTGGGGGTACTGTTCTGGGCCCCCATTTCGATGAGTTCATAGTCAGTTATTTATTCCTTCTCTTGCTCTGGTCTCGTAGTTCGAGAGTTCATTACTATTAAGTGACGCGTGCTTTCCAAATGTCCCCCCTCATGTGAGTGACGACGGTAGTCTCTGGGTATTCAGTACAGTTCCTGTGCTAGACTATGGAAAAGGGTTAGGCTAGCAACTTTGGTACATCACATCCATTATGCATATCTATAATAGGTAAGGGTCCCAGTGCACTCCTCGAATTTGCTTTGGTCTATGAGGACATGCTGGAACTTGCTCAATGCGAAGGAATGAAGAGATGGAACTGCTAAAAATCACACAAAAATAAAATGTTGTAAAAATAAAATTAAAATAAAAGCGAACATCAAAAAAGAATTATAATAAAATTAAAATTAAAATAAGGAACAGTAGAGGAACAGTACAAAGAAAAAATAGGACAGTGTAGTTCTAGTCTTTGCTCTCCTCGATCTGTCCTGCGGCTGAAAATTGAAGAACTCTCTCTGTCCTCGGTTTGTTCCACGGTGGAAAGTCTTACTGGAATCTCCTAAGGTATTGTCGCTGGAAATTGGATAGCTCCACCTGGAGCTTTATGCCGTGGAGAAGTGTGACCATGTGTGGGGCGTTGGCCGGCTCTCTAAGGAAGGTGATGACGTCAACATCTGCAGGCCTCTCCACCCTTTCCGGATAGTCTGTGACTAGTCTAAGCAGGACACTGTGTGCCAGCCTGGTGTCCTCAGGAGCTTTTCTTTTGATTAGCACAGTCTTTACACTTTCCTGCTGCATGGATTGCGACCATGTAATTTAGCTTGATCCACAAATGGGTCAGGTATTCATTTTTTCTTGGATCTCTGATGAATGTTAGGGTATCCGTGGTTCTCCCTACGAGTCCTGGGCGTTCCTCAATGATTTGAAAAAGAGCATGTATGTCAGCTCATCAATGATCACTTGTGGTGGAAGCATCTGTGTCCTTATCACCGTACTCGGGCAGTACAATGAAGGCTTCCGCGATGACAGTCAGTAGTTGCCAGAATATTTTCTCATTGGCTGAATCTTGGACAAAGTCTGTGATACTGGTAACTCTCTCTACAAGCGATAGATATGTCTCTAGCACTAACTGAAAACAGGACAGCACATCTCTTGTAATATTCCTGTTGGGGGATGTCATACATTCTGCAAAACAAAGTCTTGGTGTTGGTTGATTCAGGTGACTATGAGCTGTTCTTTACTTTTGCTCTTAGTTCATCAAAGTCTCCTTTACTAATAATGCTTCAGGATATCATGTTACACTCTCAGAGAATATTTTGTTTACAGTCTATCAGAGTCTTGATTCTCTGTACATGCTTTCAAAAGTTTGTTTTATCAATGTTGTTGTGGCTTTGGATGTGCTTCTCTTTACCCTGAAACTGGGATGCACAGAGTGTTCGTTTTATGTCCTTCATTATCTTTCACTGGTTTGAGAAAATGTCTTGTTTATAAGCCACAATTTAAATCAGAGTTCCTTTTGCCTTTATTATGCTGCTCATGCGTCCTTCTTCCTCGCCATGGATCTTGTCTGCACGTGCTGAGGTTCTTCCCCGTTGTCTGTGGTTTCTTCACAGTTGGGTGCAGCAGGAGGGCTCTCCCCTATATACGGTTTAATGTAATTTATGAAGATCCATGCCCTTCTGCCCTGGAGCTTGACATAGGAAGGGGTGCAGTCTTCTACGATGAAAGAGCCGTTGAATCGTGGCTCATCCCACCTTTTCCTGGTAAAGTTCTTTACAAGCACGCTGTCACCAGGGAAGACGAGTGGTGCATGTAGACCTTGTGCGGTGTCAGCTTCAGCATTTCCTAATGTGTTTTGTGCTGCACTGTCCCCTTTTCGCTGTCGCTGCAGCTGGCCTGAAATGACAGAGGCACTGGATGTCATACAGTTAAGGTACTCCTGCATCTCTGTTCCCAGAACCTCTCTAGTTGGCTGGGCATCACATCTAGCTCTATCTCGAGGGGTAAGAGGGGTCCTCATCCTTCTGCCTGTAACTATCTTGTGCGGCGTAAGATGATGGTTGGAACCGGGTTGGTTCCGAAGTGCATACAATGCCAGTGGTAGACAGTGCAGCCATCCCTTTCTTAATGTGAGCTCCAACTTGGCTATCCTTTCCTTTAACAGGCCGTTGAGCCACTCACACACTCCATTCCCTCTTGGTGATATGCCGATGAGAACTTGTGCTTTATACCAAGCAACAAGCTGATCTGTTTGAACACTGTATTAACAAAGTGAGCCCCGTTATCTGATCTCATTACTTCGCACCCCCCCCATCTAGGGAACACTTCCCTCACTAGAAATTTGGCAGCACAGGTAGCGTCTGGGTGTGTACAGGGACCTGCTTCTATCCATCTAGAGAATGGACACACCACCACAATTAAATACCTGTACCCATTGCCCACTTGAATCATGTCGACGTAGTCAATATGCAAGTGCTGGAATGGTCCATTCGGACGGGGGATACCTCCTCTCACTACTTGTAATGTGTGCCCAGTGGTGAACTGTTGGCAGATAATGCAGTTCACCATGAAAAATGCAACATGCTCTGCTAAATTCGGTGTGAACCAGTCTTCTGCGAGCATTGCAGCAATTTTCTTTTGTCATATGTATAGGGTAGTGTAACTGCTCCAATGCTACCTTCAGTGGGGCGACAGGCATTACCGGTTTACCAGTGTTGTCCTGCCTCAACAACCCGTCAGAGGGGTTTAAGGAAGACCCTCGACGCTTCCACAAATCTTTCTCCTCCTGAGGTGCATCCCCTTGGAGTTCCATTAGCTGAGTCTGCCCCATGTTACTATAGGCCTCAGGTGTGGCTCGCGCTGCCATCATCCTCTCATGGGTACGTGCCACCTCCACGTCCATGATTGTTTCAGTTTTGGATGCCATGCTCTTGGCTTCCGTGTCTGCTTCATGGTTTCCACGTGACACGAAATCTGTCCCCTTGGTGTGGGAGGCGCATTTCACGACCGCTATGCCCACTGGGAGCTGTAGTGCTTTTATCAACCTGTTCAATAAGGCTGCATGTTGCACTGGCGTGCTGTCTGCTCGGAGGTAGCCTCTCCTTTTCCAGCACGCTAGACCTGCATGTACTGTGAACGTGACATAGGCGGAGTCACTGTACACAGTTACTTCCTGGTCTGCATGATTCTCAATGGCGAGTATCAGCGCCAATAGTTCTGCAGCTTGGGCAGAATAGTGAGTGGGTATTCACGCACTGATGGGTACTTGGAACTCTCCATTCGCTAGGTATTTTACCACAGATATACGCCTGTATATCTTTGTCCGTCTTCCTGATCAATTCTTGAAGAACCGTCAATGAACACGATTTCGCCACTTGCCAGGGGATTTTCCTTTACCCTGGGGATTTCATCATAGAATTCCTCATAATTCGCACAGTCATGTATAGGGTCTCTTTCTGCGACCGGCTCGGCTATGAATGTAGCAGGGTTCACAGTTTTACATCAAACTATTTTGATCGATGGGTTGGAGATAATCACCTCATAGGTAGATGCTCTCTGTGATGTCAGCGTGCCCTTTGGCTTCTCTAGTATGGCGAATAACGAGTGCTCGGCGTACAATGTCATGGAGCACCCCATCACAATAGATGATGCCTTCTCAATGACGAATGCGGCAGCAGCTAGATTTTGTTTGCATGGGAAGTGGCCCCTCATGACCGGGTCCAGACTCCCGCTGTAATATGGTAGAGGCTTGTACCCCAGCAAGGTTCGCTGCGCGAGCACTGCCGTCATAAAATTACCATCAGAGTTTGATAACTCCTCTGCATAATTAGGAATCCCGAGAACTGGGGCCTTACAAATTGCCCCCTTATGTTCTTGAAAAGCCCCTTCTCCATTGCCTCAGTCCATTCAATTTCTCCTTTTGTTGCCTGGGCTTTCTTCAAAGCCTGAAGCAGGGGCTTGGTATACGAGCTGTAGTCGAAAACCATGCTCTGACATAATTGCACAGGCCTAAGAAGCTTTGCATTTGTTTTATCGTGAGTGGTTTAGCCGTGTTCATGATAGCTTCAACCCTTTCATGGGTTACCTTTTTCCCTTCATGTGAGATTAGCTGGCCTATTTACAGCACCTCTCGCTGACAGTATTGTAACTATTCCTTATCAACTTTTTATCCTTTCTCAGCCAGGATTGTCAGTAGCTGGACAGGGTCATGCCTGCATTGTTCCTCAATGATGCTGCAGATCAGAATGTCATCCACATACTGCAAAACAACACGGTCTACTGCAATATTGTTTAGGTCCATCTGCAGGACTCTGTTGAAAACCTTGTGCTTTTCAGACGCATTTGTCTGAAAGTAAATGACGTCCGATCTTGAGAGTCATGGTGCAACGGGATTGAGAAAAACAGATTTTTCTAGTCAATCACCGTGAAATATTTTGCCTCATTTGGTATGTTGCACAGAATTGTGGATGGATTAGGGACTAGAGGGAATTCGGCTTCAACTATATCGTTTAATGCTTGTAAATCTTGGATTAAACGCCAAGACCCTCCCTTTGATTTCTTGAAAGGGTACATAACCGTGTTGCAAGGTGATTCTGACGTCACTAGGATGCCCTGCTCCATCATGGCGGAAATTGTCTTCGCAATCCCCTCATCTGCCTCTCTGTACATGGGATATTGTCGCGCTCGTGGTAAAATTGCTCCTGGTCTCAGTTTAATTTTTACTTCACCTGCCCCCTTCAGGAGGCCTACGTCATAGGGCCCTGTAGTCCATACTGCGGCAGGCACTTGGGCCATGTCGTCATCAAAGTATTCTGGACGTATCAGAGCCAACATCAATCTCTGTGGCATCTCCCGTTTGATCATTTTGACCCAAAATGTCAGATTTACTTCTACCCTCGTCTCTTCCAGGCCAGGGTGTTCTTCGAACAGATTGTCATCGGTGACGTCGTCACTCGATACCCTTCTTCGATGGTGATAATAGCACACCATTGTCTGCCTTCATCATCATATCCTTCTACCAATACCACTTTCCCTCGCACTGCGGCAGATTGCATCATTAAGGGAAATACTTGTCCCTCCTCTTCGTGCATAGGTATTCTGGGTCTGAATAGAAAATCATCAGGTGTCCTCATAGTTCTATCTGCGAGGCCTGGCAATCCCGCCATGAGCACCCACACCCCATATGAGAAGACTTCTGGCTCTAACGGTATAACTCTCATGGCTATACGTCCGGAGTATGCTCTGATCATTTCGCACACGTTTGAATAATGCATTCCTGGAGTGGATCACACTATACCGTTCTCGGTAAACAAGATTGTCATATTCAACTTAGTCATTAAGACCCAGCCCAGGATGTTTACTGGGGTCTGACGTGAGTATAATAAGGGTACATTCATTTCGCACTCTCCCACAGAGACTGGGAGTGCGTCTGTAAACGGAACTCTACTGTGAGCTCCCGTGAAACTCTGAGTATCTATGGCCTCACCGGACAAGAAAAACTTGCCTTCTCGTATGCACGAGCGCGTCGCACCCATGTCAACTAAGAAGGAATATTCTTTACCCCCTATGATGACACTCACCCTAGGTTCCCTATTAGGGTCTGGTGTCACTGATTGGATAGAACACATCAGAGTCCCCCGTGAGATGTCCTATTTCATATATAAGTTCGGCCCACTGTATACTTGTTGATTTCCCCCAGCCCCAGGGTTGACTCCCCCTCCGGAGCTAGTGCCCTGTGACGTTTGCGGTGGTGCCTGGTGGGATTGTCCCTGCGGTACGTTCCCCATGTGTGGGGGTTGAACCACTTGCTGTGCACCTTGCTGCAGGCGTGGCGCCTGCTGCTGCACTGTGTGATTTTGTGCAGTGCCCTGTTGCGGGACAGCAGGCTGATTCACCATGCCTGCCCCCATCCCTTGGCTATTTTGCCACATGCCTTGGCTTCTGCACATGCGCGCCACATGTCCTGTCATTCCGCACAGCCAACACAATGGCGGTGGTCGGGCCATCTGTCCATCTGGCATAGCTGGACCGCCCATCTGCGTGTTCTGAAAGCCACTTTGATTATTCTGAAAGCCTCCCTGGTTACCTAGAAACCCACCCTGATTACTCTGCCATCCTCTTCCTCCAAAACCCCTTCCCCTCGGGTAAAATCCTGCGTTACCCTGATTGTTCTGCGATGGGTTAGTCACTTGCTGTGCACTTGGTTCAGCTGGGCTTGTCAGCATGGCTCCCTCGAGAGCATACTTCGAGAGTTTCTTTTGCACCAGCTTTGCCTCCTCACCCTTATGGGTTGCTTCCTTTTTCCAATTCTTTTCTAGCAATCTACAGTAATGTGAAATTGTTAACTGTATTTCGGCCCATGGTTTTGCTTCTACTCCTACCAATTTTTTGAGCTGCTTCTGCACCGGTTCAGGCAACCCCTGGCATAATATGTAGTAGAATACAGGGATAGATTTCGTCCAAGACTAATGCGTTTCGAGCACCCATGCGTCTTGAAAATTCTGGATATAGATCAACGGATCCTCTGACTCTTTCATTTTCCGAGTCATTATAGCCCCCATATCAGAAGTGTCTGGATATAGCATTTGCAGCGCTTTCCACACTGCTGCCTTACAGTTATTAAATGGTGCTCCGTCATGGGAGGTGTTAGTTAGGGTTACCCTAGGGTAGCCTGCCCGTTTCCATACATCATCTGCTCTTTCACCAAGTATGGCAATTAGGAGGCCCTTAATGTCCCACATAGCTAAGGTGACACCCCCGTCATTTTCTCTAACTCATGTATCCACTTTCTGGCTCCCGATGTCAGCATTGGAAGCTTATTTTTAAGGTTCTCTTGGTCCATGTGTGGCCATGGAATATATTGTGGTCTTGCTCCCCCCTTTTCTAGCAACGGGAATTGGAATGCGCAGTCTTCCTTTTCCTTCCCCATAGCTCCTCTGTCTACTACTGGGGTGGAATTCCTGCCTTGTCGTCTTCCTGGCAATGCCCTTAATCTGTCTGCATAGGTAGGTGCTGCCGCCCCCCTCTGACCATGGGGTGTTCATTCATGTCGGCCGGACTGCGCGGCAGACTTCGGTGCCCTACTTGTGGACCTGCTAGTGTCTGAACATCGTACCCCTCGATCTCCTGGGAACCGTTTTTCGCACCGTCTCCCTTGCTCGAGTGCCACATCCTCCATTTCCCCACCGGAGTCAGATCCTGAATACTCCTAGTTTACACAACTCCTAGCATCTTCTTCATTCTGCCCAATCTCCAGCCTGTCAAGGGACAGTCCTCTGCTCCCACTACTTCAGGTGACATCCTCAGTGTCATATAGCAGAATGCTCTCCAAGCGCTCATCTTCCCTTCCCCCATCGGATCTAGCCCCATCTCATCGTATATTTTATCAATCTTTTTCCCGATGCTTCTGGTGTCGAAGTCATCTTCAATATTTGTCCCACTTATACCTTGCACCGAGTCGTGTGCTGGAAATAATTGTTCTATGTCTTCCCATTCTACAACAGGATTGGGTTTTTTAACTTCCCGCTCCAGATATTTAAGATCCTGTGCCCTCTGTCTGCGCTTACGTTCCATTTCCTCATTTACTTCCTTGCGCTTCCTCTCTTCTTCTCTAGCCTTATCTACTTCCCGCATTCTTTCGTTTCTATGTTCCTTTGCCCTTCTAATTTCCTCCTCTTCTTGTCTCTTCGCTCTCTTCTCACGTACCCTCTGCTCTTCTTCCATCCTTTGTCTTCTTCCATCGGTCTGTCTGTACCGGTCGTAGGCTACCTCTTGTCTGTGATCGAGCTGTTTCTCTTGCTCTTCACGATATAGTTGTTCTCGCCTTAGCCTATCTTTCTTTCTCGTCCTTTCATCCCTTACTTCCATCTCTTTCTCTCTCTCTCTCCTTTGCGTCTCATCAGACCTCTCCCTTGGCCTCAAATCATCACTTCCTTTTCCATCCATCTTCAGTAATATCTGACCTCCCATCCATTTGTCTTTCGCGAATGCTATCTTATCAACTCTACCTTCATTTCCTTTACGTTTATTTCCCTCTTTATCCTTATCTGGAGGAGCACAACTCCGTGCCCAATCTTTTCCTTCATCTTCGCATCTCTCTTTGTCCCTTGAGACCGTGGAGGCGATATTGTTTTCCTGTTCCTTTCCCTTATTATCGTCACTATTGTTCGTAGGCGACTCATATGCGGGGTTGCTATACCCCGTGGCTGCCTTAAGTTCTCTTAGTGGGTAAAGCCCCTCTGTTTTACTCCCTTCAATGACTGGCTCAGGCAGGGCTGGTGGCATGGTAGGCGTCTCACCCCCATCCGTACATACATTTAGTATCCAGTCTGTGGGTGGTTCTTCCACCTTTGTTTCTTCAAACATCTTCCACAATTCTAGAACAGCAAGACGTTTCTCTAGCTTCTTGCCTGTATATGTGGCATGTAGGAAGGTCGCCATATGCTGTAAAACAGCCTTAGAAAGGGACCCATTCTGTGGCCAAGGCATGAACATTTTATGGGTGGTACCCTTAACCCACTCTGTGCTATACTTCTTAAGTTTTGGTGCATGCTTAGGTAGTTGCATGCACAGATGCGCAAGTGGGGTGACCTCCTCCATTTTTGATTCCGCCACCAACAATGGTTATACAGTATTTTATCATTCCAATAGTATGAGCAAGCACCAAATACGCAAGCTCCGATCCAAGCTTTTGCCGCCAAAATTTTACTATCAATTAACTCAAAACCATCAATTCATTGGCGATTCCCTCTCAGTTACAGAATCGCGTAAAACCAAATTTCATTTCACACAATCAATAATACAATTATTTTACATTCGACGTACAACAAAACACATGTGACAGACACTTGACAGACTAGACAGACACCAACTGATCATACCTGCCTTCTAATTAATACCCCGTCATGGAGTTTAAACGAACTCCTTTGATGCGTCTTTAAATGTCACTGTAGTCTATTTGTCCCTTATTATATGGGCTATGAGTTCACGTTTCTTCTGACCGCTGTATTAAAGCACAGGAATAAGGCAAATCCTTACGTTTTCATCTCAGGTGCCCCCCTGGTAATCCTTCGTTATTATCTCAGGGGTCCCCCTGGTAATCCTTAATTTTTTTCTCGGGTGTCCCCCCGGTGCCCCTTGTTTTTCTCTCGGGTGTCCCCCCGGTATCCACTCTTTATCTCTTATGCTCGAGTCATTACCCCCTATATATACAGTCTTCTCTACTTCTGACTATTTCATTTTTTCTCCGCCACCCACCGTTACCTTTCCCTTACTGGCTCTAATGCCTACACGACATTTGCCAAAGTAAAGAGTTTGTTGTTTCACTCACCGATCGCATCTTTTCCTCTCTGGAACTTCGGGATCACAGCCCCTTCCTCTTCCAGCCTTTTAAGGTTTTTTCATCCGATTGGCTGCCAGTGGGAGTGAGAAGTGTTATGCTTGGAAAGGCGGGTTCCTTCAGACCCACTGCAGATTTTTTATGGACTTACTCTATCATTGTCCACAGGGAGATTCTGAGTCTACTCAGCCGGAATGGCGAAAGGACTCGTGATATTGCCGAAGGCCCGGAGTTACTTCGTGCTGTCAGTCTAAGGTGTCTTAGTATCACATAATCAATAATTAATGGCCGAAACCATCCTCACGCTACTAAGTGTTCAGGGGGAGAGGAATTCACTGACGGGCCCATAGGTCAGCGCTCACCCTCAAGAACTTGTAAGACAAGATAGCTGCACCATTTGAGGACAGGGGGTGCAAGATATACTTACTGCAACACGACTCAATGATGAGGACTCAGTAAATTGGCAAAGGGAAGTCAGTTTAATTACAAGTACATCAAACAGAGAAACAAAATGGAAATCAGCAGCATTGCGATCACCTGTCTCGCTCCGACTTCCTTGAACTTCAGTTGAACAACAATTCTTATAGGCAATATTCGTCATCATTGACGTCTAACTCTACAAAAACTCGACATGCAATATAATTGGTTAGGAAAGGTAACTTAAGCATAGGTGCTATATCTGTATATGATAATAGGGCATGCGGATTGGATAACTCTTATCGGGTGGGCGTCTACGCCCATCCCGCTACACCACACATGATTGACGTCACTACAAGTACGACGTCTTATTGGTTCTACTATCTATAGGACTCCAGATAACTTGGTCCATTGTGATTGGGCAGGTTACACCACTAGACATAAATCCCCATTTTAATTAGCGGCATCCAGAATGGACACCCATGTGCCTGCTGTCCCAGGTTTCACCCTGCCTCCCTTCCATCAATCAGTATCTTAGGGCTATGTGTCAATTAGTTGGCTGGGTATGGCCTCGAAACTGTAGCCTCTTATCAGGAAAAGTTATGGCATCCTCGGGTCTTGGATGACATCAGGCGGTGGTACTTCTTCGGGCCTGGCTGGTCACGTGTTAGTTCACCATGAATCTGCTTCAGTTTCCAGCTTTTAGTGTATTTAATTCTGTAACGGCCTCGCCACCTGCGTGGGCCCCTCTTATCTTGGCCTTCATGGGGCAAGCTAGTATGCTCTGAAGTTTCAGTCTTGTTAGCTGACGCTCTCCTTCCTTTCTCTGGTTGACCTTGATTTCCTAGGCATGAGCGGCTCTTTGTTGAGTTTCGATTCCACTCCTTCTCTTGCCTTTGGCTGGGTTACAAAACTTGGCCTGTCAGGCCTCTGGCAGTCTGGGTACATTTCTGCTTTTACAAAACGGAGTCGCACTTGTATAAAGTGCCTTATTGAGGGAGATATATATAGGTGGCGCTTGCCGCTCTATCTTCTACTAAGCATTGCAGGCAGTATCGATATCTTTAGCTTCTTGCTTTCCAAGCCTATTAACACACGTATAACAGGTCGGTTGCTTCCATCTTGATTGTGGCAACGTTTCCTCATGTTTTAACATCGTCTCTTCTCTGTGTTCATTACATTTATTTTCGTAGTTACTCGCACTGGCGTGCTATCTTCGATAGCTGCTTTTGTTCATTCACAAGTCTGTTCAGGCCCTTGAGTAATTTCCACTGGCCTTCCATTAGGGCTCTTTGGGTCTCTTCATGGACCGTCTGTAGGTACTCTTCGTTTCGTATCAGTGGCTGGTACGGCTGTCTGATAGGGTACCGTGCTGCCCAGGGTTGTCTGGTTATGGGCGCTTCAACAGGTACGGATCTTCTGATGTATACTGGGCAGAGTCCCAGTGCAGCTCTTTGTTGGTTCATTTGCTCCTCATACATCACATACCTTGGCGAGTACGCTCCTGCTACCTCGAAATGAGGGGATGGGGTGCAGGCCATGTCTGGGACCTCCTCTACAAGCGTACCATTGGAAATTTTAGCAGAATGTGGCAATGCAGTGGGCAAGAGTTGCCAGGTAATGGTTGAAAAGCCTGGGCCAGAGGTTAGCCCCCTGGGGAACCCCACAGGTAGAGAGGAAGATAGATGAAAGGAAGGACCCAAGTTGGACCTGGGAGGGTCAATCTGAGAGGAAAGAGGTCAGCCAGGCCAGAGCCTGATCAGTGATACCCAGGTTTTCACGGAGACGGCTGAGCAGGATGGTATGGTTGACCGTGTCGAAGGCAGAAGGGAGATCGAGGAGGATGAGGACAGACAGAATGTTAGAGTCAAGGTTGGAGAGCAGATCTTCTCGGATGTTCAGGAGAGCAGTTTCCGTGCTTCTGGCAGCTCTGAAGCCAGACTGGTGGTCATGGAGACAGCCAACAGAATTGGAATGAAGGTTAAGCTGAGAGATGGCCAACATTTCCAGGAGTTTGCCTAGAAAGGGTGTAATGGAAATTGAGCGATAGTTAGCTGGACAAGAAGGATCAGCTGTGAGTTTCTTGAGAAGAGGATGCACAAAGGAGTGCTTCATAGGGGAGGGGAAGGATCCCGAGGCAAAGGAGTGGTTGCAAAAATCAGCAAGGGCCGGAGCGAGGATGTCAATGTGGTCCTTGATGGTTTTAGAGGAACAGGGATGAACCTGTTTTGACGAGTCTTTCATAGATCAGACTTGTCTAGCGGCCTCGTCAGGGGAGAAAAGAGGAAAGGACGAGAAGGATGGTGGGGGGGTGGCTAAAGGAGGGTCAGTAAGCACAGATGGAGACGGGAGAGGAGGGGTGTGGGTGGAGAGGGTGGATAGGATGTCCTGGATTTTTTAAATGAAGTGAGAGGCAAGGGCTTTGCAAAGAGCCTGGGAAGCAACAGGAGGGGTAGAGACTGCAGCAGGGTTGGCCAGCTCCTTGCCGATTTTAAAGAGTTCGGCCGAGTTGTTAGATGCCGCAGAGACACGAGCTTGAATGTGGACTCTCTTCTTGGTGAGGACAGAGAGTCAGTATTGCCTTTGTAGCAGGCAATAGGCCAGTTTGTCAGAATATACATGCCTCTTGCAGGCATGTATATTCTGCAAGAAAACTAGGACTCATGTACCACCACCTACTTGTTCCACCAATGGACTAAAGTCCCAAGAGGCTGAGGTCTGCCCAAATTTGTTTAGTGGGTCAAAATCACAAAGTAAGAGTTGTGGGGAAATGCTATCTTTCTCAACCATGTCAACTATCATTTATGGATAGATTTTCAGGCTTTGAACACACAAGCTATCCTCCCCAGCAGGAAGTCTGTAGAGGGAAATGATTTCCACCTTTTTTGCCCACAAGATTGTCGGGTGCCAGGGAAGGACACAATAATAATCTCTTTATGTTTACAACTAAGTTTTCCCTGTGGCATGGGCATTTATGTACTACCCCCTAGAGAAAGAGAATTAACAATACTACCTATACTCTCCTGCAGAGATTAATTAAAGTTTGACCTTTTGAATTTCTCTGAGACCCATTGAGATCAGACAGGGCCAATTGGTGGAAAGTTTAAGATATGACATCTTATGGAATAAGCCGTGGAAAGAAAGGTCCTCTGGTGAGGAGGGAAGCTCACATTTTTTTCCAAATCTTTTTGAAAAGGGAAAATGATTCTCCATTAGAAAAGATACCCTACCCGAGCTATCCACTCCACCAGAAAGTTTGGGAATCCATAAAATAAGGGAAATAGAGGGGGTACATGTAGACCTGATGAAAACTTCTTGTGAGGACCTAGGTAGCCCCAATACATCATTATCTAGCATTCTATCTTCCTCGACAGAACTATGTAGAGGAGCAGGTGGATGGTTCCACCCTAGTTTCTGCCCCCTCACTGCCGTCATATTGGAATAGGAGAAGAAGAGCCATAAAAGGAGTCCTGCATATTGTTCCTATACTGCATTGAGTGTATGAGAGATGATATGCACTCAAACAGCCATACAGAATGTACCCTCACACTGAAAGTGTGTAAGGATGCTGCATGGAAAGATGTCAGTATGAAATTACTTAAGAGCAACAATGTAACTGAAACACCAAGAGCAACATGAACCTATGGCTGAAGTAATCGTGAATATAAAGAAAATGAATGAACTCACTGGTCAATAACTGAATATACGCAGTAACGCAAGGTAGAAAGGAAACATATAGAAGCATGCTATAGAGGAATATGTAACATGTATTTTTTATATATGAATATGTAACGTGGCAAGGACGGCCATGATAGGAAAAGGGACACTGGCTCACTTCGAATTCAACCAAGCTACCTCAGAAACGGATCGAGGGTGTAGAATCAGGAAAGGCTGAAAAGCTCTGTCTGGAGAACAACAACAAGGCTATGTTGGCCTAGAACAAGGGATGCCATTTTAAGGAATAATTGCAAAGCACAAGGGGAGTTAACCAGGATAAGCTATGAACGAAGGAGATTCCTCTTAGAGTAAAGAAGAAGAAACCATCTGGAATGGCCAAACTATTGGACGATTAAAAGTGTATAAAGACTATACAAGGTAGAGCGAGCAGGTCTCTAGAGGCCAAGAGGAGCAACGGCACCCTGCTTGCTTAAATCAAATAGCAGTAAATGAAAGGCTGAAATTGACAAATTTGTGGTCTCTTCACATGTGACTCAGAAGTCAAGACAAGGGCTATTCATTAGAGCCTCAGTCAGATATAGTGGTGTGCTCGCACTCCCTTGAATGTTCCAGGACAGTTAGCAGGCTACAAGGTCAACTACAGATGAAGACTTTGGCTGATGGCCAACCGATGAGAGATGATGGCCTTATTGGGAACACGAAGATTAGACTGCCGGGATTCAAGCTCCTGAGTTTCGTTTCATGTACGTGCTGCTAGAGAGCCGAAAGTCCAAGGCTGGGGTTGCATTCAAACCAATCAGTGAATCTTAGGGGCAACCTAACATCCAATGTTGCATAGACCAATCTACTGCCATCATGTCTGCTATAATCAGTCCTATATATATTTAGAGGTAGTTCGAGGCGGACACAGGACACAGGCACAGGAACGAGTAGCTCCAGTATCTACGAGAAATGAAAACGTCTTCCCTACCTATTGTTACCCTGACGCAGAAGTCAAGACAAGGGCTGTTCATTACAGCCAGCCTCAGACGGAGATAGTCCAAGGCTGGGGTTGTATGCCAACCAATCAGTGAATCTTAGGGGCAATCTAACATGCAATGTTACGTAGACCAATCTACTGCCATCATGTCTGCTATAATCACTTCTATATGTATTTAGAGGTAGTTCGAGGCGGACACAGGACACAGGCACAGGAACGAGTAGCTCCAGTATCAATGAGAAATTAAAATGTCTGCCCTTCCTATTGCTACCCTGACCCAGACGTCAAGACAAGGGCTATTCATTACAGCCTCAGACGGAGATAGTGGTGTGCTTGCAGTCCCTTGAATGTTTCAGGACAGTGAGCAGGCTACAAGGTCAACCAATGAGAGATGATGGACTAATTGCGACACAGGGAGTAGTCTGATGGGATTCAAACACCTAAGTTTGGTTTCACGTACATGCTGCTAGAGAGCCAAAAGTCCAAGGTTGGTGAAGCATGCAAACCAATCAGTGGGTCATAGGGGCAACCTAATATACAATGTTGCACAGACCAATCCACTAGCATTATGTCTGCTATAATTAGTTCTATAGGTATTTGGAGGTAGTTTGAGGCATGCCCTACAGATAAGGGGCAGCCAATGAAGCAATAATCCTTATGTATTCCATATGTAGACATGTTCCCTTAATCCAATCCCGTCATTTGATAGGTTTTATGATTTGCCACGTAGAGTGACGTCATAGATGATGCATATTGGGGTATAAGACTTCTGATGCAATGAAGTTGCTTCGTGAGTGCACATGCATCAGTCCGATGTCTGCCAATTCTCCCTGGTTTATTAAATGAGAATAATTATGTACTTGGCTGCATTCTTTGAGTCTGCCCGATCATTTGGTCTGAGATCATAATTATAATTCCATCTAGCACAAAAGGGGCTTCAAGGTGCTAAAGCACAACTAATTCCTATCCATCTTCCCCAGATAACAACAGCATTTGAACAAGATGGCATAATGTCTGAGTCCTTATGGGAGCAGGAAAAGGGAGGAAATTATCCTCCAGTAATAAACCCTCTTCTCGACCACTATCAAAAGTGTTATTCTTGTAGAGTGTATGGCATATTGCAAGAGGTTGTCCATTACACATAGGTGATCCTCCCAATATATGGCCACTCAGAGAACCTGGCCAGACTCAAAAGAGTAAGGAGGAAGGAACTGGGTCATCATATAATAACATCTTATACCATCAATCTCAGCATAAGGCGTTGGAAGGGAAGAAGAGGTCTGGGAAAAAGTGATGATATTAAAAGAACTGGAGAGAACCCTATGTCTATTTATATACTGGAGGGAAAACCTTGTATAACATCCCTGTACCCCTAGAGGGAAAGGTTGTCTGGGAAGAATTGGATACAAGAATTAAAGAACAGAGTTACTCCCTTAAGGGTGGGAAGAAATTGGAAAAGAGAGGGTAACCTATGTACATGGCCATACAGAAAGACACCCGTTAGCCCAAATCCCTATTAGCATTATGGGAAGGTAAATAAACTTGACTGTAGCAGTGATTTACTGGCCAGTTAATCGTGGGAAGTCATGTGCCCCAATTTGATCAGTGGGTCAAACAAGTGGCTCAAGTAAAATCGAAAATTACTATAGTTGGGCGTCATCGCCAACTAAAAATGAAATCTCCCAGGTTTGAAAGGAGAGTTGGTGAGAAGGAAAGCATGATTTTTGTGGAAATAAACCCAAGATCCCAGCAAAAAGAATCCAGCCTAAGGGATACGGAGGGGGCAAGCATGGTGTCAGAATTAGTGTGGGGTGACACTTGTGTGCATAGTCTGTTGAAGCATAGTGAGGACAGTACCATGCTTTAACTGCTAAAGCATGCAAAGCCGGGGTGACCCAGTTAAGAGGAGGTAGGAAAGGTGTAGGGGCTGGTGCAGGGTGTGCATTAGAGAGTTGAATGCTAATACTCTGTGGAGACACTTGGTGCGAAACCAGTAGGGATGTGGATAGAGTAAAGGTCCTTGGTGGAGCTACACAATCAGGGCAGGAATGGTGTGGGGATGGTGTGGGAAGCCATATATGGGAGTCACAAGGAAACATATTGATGGCAAGGGGCTTGCCACCGCAGCATCTACCGGGTGCCAGAGGAGCCTGGTCTTTCAGCAATGGAGGCGCCACACTCAAGGGGCAAGTATGGAGCAATATGTGCTGGAGCGCTGGTGAGACACTCAGGGATCTTGCTAGGATAGAGGCAGATGCATTTGAAGCTTGTTGCATCATAGCACAATTGAGGAAGGAAACTGGTAGGAGGAGGTATGGGAGGATTGGCATAATCAAAGCAGGGGGATACATAAATGGGGCAGTAAGATGAAGAGGAAGTGCTCTTCTTACCTTTATGTATGATGTTTGGATCACCACAGAATTGACGTGCATTGTGAGCATGTCACTTGTGAGTGGGTTGAAAACGTATCTTTAGTCCTTCATTGCCGACGTTGTAGGGTGTATTAGGCCTGGCAGTATGGCCTCGCATGAACAGGCACAGACAGGAGATGTCCTTGTTTCTGGTCTTTCTTTTTTGGGATGCTGGCACAGCCTGACGGCCGTGTGAGCCTTATGGGGATTGGTTGTTACCCAGTCAATCATAGGGTGGCCAACTGTCCTGGAATTCGCGGGATTGTCCCGCAATTAGGGCTCCGTCCCGCCGTTTGCAGAGTGGCTGTGCGGGACGCAGGTTTTCCCGACTTTCGTCAGGACAACCTGCCTCCAGCACAGCCACTCTGCAAACTGAAGTGGCCATGCACACAGCACAGCGCTGCCACCTGCTGCTTTCTTTCTCCGGGTGGCTCTGCAGCCCTGGCTCCTTTTGAGCCTCCAAGTCGAGCTGTAACGGTTTAATTGAAATGCTGATGCTTTGTTCCTGGGGTCGTGATGGTCATGTTTACGGTTAAAAAACGTGACCGTCACCTCCCAAGGACAAACCATTTGCATTTCAATTAAGCCAAGTGTTAAGAGCCATTAAAAAAATTTACATTTAAAAAGGGGCAGGTCAAACATGAATGGCGTTTTGACGTCATCGCCGCCTTGTGGGCAAGTGTCCTGCGAAAGGCTATCAAAGAGTTGGCCACCCTAGTTAATCATGGCCAGGCATAGGAAGGGCCTCAGGTGATTCGTGGTGCTGCTGGTTGATGTTAGCAATGGCGGCGGCCATCTTTTCACAGACTTCGGTCCCGTTCTGCAATGTGAAGCATCCACTTCGGTGTCCCTCACTTGTGGTGTAGAGCAGGCACTCAGTGGGCACGAGGGAAGCTGATAGGATGTGGCTTCTGCTCCTGCACAGACAGGAGATGTCCTTGTTTTTTGTCCTTTGTTCTGGGATGCCTGCCGGCCGTGTGTGAGCCTTGTGGGGTTGGTTGTTACCCAGCCAATCAGGACCAGGCATGGGAAGGGCCTCAGGTGGTGAATGGGGTTGTCGACTGATGTTAGAAATGGCGGTGGCTATCTTTTCACGGACTTTGGTCCCATTCTGCAATGTGAAGCATCCACTTGGGTGTCATCGCTCATGGTGGAGAGCGGGCACCCATTGGACATGAGGACAGCCTGATGGGTACATATGGCTGCTTCTGGGGAAGTGGTGTACTTCATACAGGGATCCGGATGTGATGTGAATGCATATGGGAATATATTTTCTGAGACAGGGATGTAAATTGTTATCATATATTGGTGTGGCACCTTGAAGGACACTGGCATGTCAAACAAGTCATTGGCCGATCAAGTTCTTATCATGCATGCACATAGTAAATTGTCACAGTGCCTAGCCGGTACATGTGCCAGAATACTTGAACTATCTTGTAACCAGGTCATCTCTCACGTCCCCTGATCATGACAGATTATTTTGAATGCCTTGCCAGAATGCAATGCAATGAAGCACACAACAGGCAACTAGGATGTTAAGAACCATCACAGGGGCATACAGTAGCACTACTCTTTAATGGTCCAGGCATCTGAAGCAGTCTTGGCCACTCTCATATGTTCTTTCCCTCCTCCTCCTCTACCTCCTCATCTTCATTATCGGGTCGCCTGAGCAGTACAATGCCTACTGGATCAGCCATTCTCGAGTCGCCTTGGCAGCAGAATGTCTACTGGACCAGACATGTATGGAAATGTCTACCTGCTGGAATATAGTGTGTACAGTATTGTGATTGACGTGAGAAGTGCCACTTGAGTTGGTTGTCAGAGAACCCGGTTGCTTTTCTGGCCCACCTACTTCCAATTGTGATTAAAGTAAATGGTGATGGGCAATTTTTTCAACACATGACTTGATCAATCTTTGTCAATAGGGTTATAAAGCACTTGTGATGCACACTTTTGGATACTTGATTTGTGTGCTTTACTCCCACTTTGAACACACGTTATCCTCATTTTGAGCATGTTCGGTGTGCTTGTGCATCTTGTAAATGTGCTTTTCTGTGAGTTAAGCAAATCTTTTTCTTGCACATTTCTTGTGCATCACTAAATTAAGCAAGAACACATTTCTGAGCATTTTCCCCCAGGATATCCAAAATAATGGAAAACATTAAAGCATCTTGAAGAGAAAGAAGACTAGGTATGATTTATTGGATACTTGCAGCATAGAGCACGTGTTGTAAATCTTAGGCGATTATGAACAAGATTAGGCCATGTTATTTTTATAATAAGGCGATAAGAGATAGCAAGTGATGAATAGGCAAAACCTAGGCAGTAAAAAAAATAGAGTACATTGATCAGGTTCCAAGGTTTATGAGTAGTCATGTCTCGGCGCCCGCTTCTATTGATAAGTATCTGCATAGGAAAAGGTGACTGAAGCTCTGTTTGTTCTTTGCTGAAAGAGCAACCTTAGCACTGGGCCACTCAAGACCATAGGGGTCATTCTGAGTTCAAAATGAACAGTAATTCCACGTGCATTTACACAATTCTACCAGAATTGCCATCCACTAGATTCGCGGTTTGGACACATATCTTTCGAGGTATATCTATGGAATACTGCCAGAACGAAAGACCTCCTACGTAAACATTCCAAATTGTCCCAAATAGATTGTGGCTATTCTTTACTCTACAGACGGGAAGCACAATGGCCCATGGTAAGGAAGTGTAAAGGTGGGCAATTCTGATGCCCCCTCCGACCCCCTTAACCATGTAATGCATAAAAGGGTGAGTAATTAAGAACATTTAAAGCAGTGGTCCGAACGACTACTGTATGTTGTCCATTTCCACCACCACAGTGAAGGTAGAAATTGACACAGAAAAACATTTTTATCACATAGTTCATAGTTTATCACTGGAGGAGGTTGTATTTCTGGAATACCTTTTTTGTAGTGATACCTTTGGGTGCAATACACAAATACCACCCCATAGTGGTAATCTTTGAAAATGGAAGAATTGGAGAACTACCACTGGCAAAGGTGGTATTTACTACATATGGTATTTCTGGCAAAATGGTAGCCTAACAGTTAATATCCCCCTTACTGACATCCAAACAACACCTCCCGGTTGATACGGGCCTCATTACAAGTTTGGAGGTAGCCATGCCTGTAATACAGGCATGGCTACCTCCAAACTTGTGAAAAAATCTGGCACCCACGAATGGGCAATGACTGGGGTATTCCGGACCCGGTAATTGCCCTTTCGCGTGTGCCGGAATCAGATGATTCCCATTGAGCCCAACAGGGCTCAATGGGAATGGGGATGCCTGTAGCACCGGCACGGTTCATTACTGTGCCGGTGCTACAGGATTTCTGTGCTCGCCGGTGCCTTTGACTCCACCAGATGTATATACATTGAGTGTTCCTGTCCTCTCTAATTCCATACTGCAGTATTTTAGAGCAGTGTATGTTTTGAACCTTCCAAGGAGACCCATGCATTAGTGTTTAATCCTAATCATGTGGTAATGAAACAACCATTAAGTGTTGGGTGCGCAAGCGATCAATCACTAAAAGGAAAGGATCCTTTAGTATGTGTCCCTCGAAAAAGGGAATAGAAGTGAAAAGAACACGGAGTGTGTTCAGTCCCTATTATAGCTGGGCTATATCTAGAATATTTGTAACTGGAGGGACAGCCCTAAAATCGGGCAGGAACTAATGGGCTGGCAAAGGTGGTATTTACTACATATGGTATTTCTGGCAAAATGGTAGCCTAACAGTTAATATCCCCCTTACTGACATCCAAACAACACCTCCCGGTTGATACGGGCCTCATTACAAGTTTGGAGGTAGCCATGCCTGTAATACAGGCAGGCTACCTCCAAACTTGCGAAAAAATCTGGCACCCACGAATGGGCAATGACTGGGGTATTCCGGACCCGGTAATTGCCCTTTCGCGGGTGCCGGAATCGGATGATTCCCATTGAGCCCAATAGGGCTCAATGGGAATGGGGATGCCTGTAGCACCGGCACAGTTCATTACTGTGCCGGTGCTACAGGCTTGCTGTGCTCGCGGGTGCCTTTGACTCCACCAGGTCAGACCTGACAGAATGAAAGGCACCCGCAAGCACCACTAAAAGTTTGCCGGTCCGGATACAACGGTACCGGCAAGCTTACCAGTTCCGTTTGTGCAGTACATTCAGAATGCAGAAGGGGGATTCATTGAGACCTCTTGTTGGCTTTATTTCTTTTCACAACGTTTTCTCACGAAAATGGGTCAGGCGCCCAGTCTATTGAGGAAATGTTTTATGGCTGACCGTGGGGCAAGGTGCAGAAGCAACAGAAGCTTATGTAGTTGTGTGCCAGACATGGTGCAATGCTTTCTGGCTTGATCAGTGATCATCTGAGACATCACCACCTTCTGTTTATGGTTTGAGAAGTGTAACAGCCGGCAGCACCAATTGAGGCAACAGTCTTAAAGTCGTTTCTGCTCATGATAGGTTTTCTTTGTGGTCCAGTTGTGCAAACTGCACGACTGTGTCCACGTCAGGCTTCATTGCTTTTCACCATGACATATCTCCTGCAGTATATTTGCGTTTCAGATATCACACATTCCATGTACAGTAACCATCCCACTGCGTGAGACAATGGCAGTCTAAATATGAGCCTTGTCACTTTCATCTTGTGAACTGTGTCCCTGCATTGAACAGTGCGATTTTTTATTTACATCATGTGAATGCATATCATTAGTCAAAAGTCCTGGAGTATAAACAATGTGTGTAAAAGCAAGGCATAAGCATTGTATAGCGCTTTCACGCACTGCCGCATTTTTGTTTTGATATGGTCCCTACCCTTTAGTTTACGCCATAAAATACAGATTTAAAGACCATCCACATAAAGAGATAACACCACATTTCACGCCGTGCTTTTACGCCTCATATTTGCAATTTGGGATTATGGCTGTAGTAAAAACACAGCAGCATTATTTATTTCTATTTAATGTATTGTTTTTAAAGCACAGACTTTGCTCTAGAACAGTGGAGCGCTATACAAGGTTTGGGTAGCCAGCTTGTGGGCTGGCATCTTTTAACAGTAGCGCAGCACTGTGAGCTGCGTTCTGTGCGTCCGTTGGGATTAGTCCATGGTCAGGTGCTGTTGAAAAAGCTACATTCTGAGACATTTGCAAAATTGGAGGATTGTGGGGGCATTCCGAGTCAATACTGGGATTGGGTTCCAGAAGGGGAGGATGCGTGAAAAGAGATTTGCGCTTCTTCTCCTTGCGGACTAGTTGTGATTCGAGCCGGTTGGTCGATTTGCTGCACAAGGAGAGTTTGCCAACAGTTATGTGGAGCTTGGCTGCCAGGTGCACTGGTGTGCTACTCATGACTGCTTTGTAGATGATACGTGCAGTTTTAAACAGTATCCTGGCCTGGAGAGGAAGCCAATTTAGTTTGTGTAGGACGGGGGTGATTCGGTCAAATGTCTACACACCCATAATAAGGTGTGCTGTAGCGTGGTAGACTGCTTTTAGGGGAGCAAAGTGAGTGGCTGAGAGCATTTCCCCCATCGATGTGCGTGACCGCAAGGGCGAACACTACAGTCCGGAAGCCCTGCGACGGGATGAAGGGTTCCATTTTGAAAATGCTTCATTATACCCCACATGAAGTGGAATATTTAGGACGAGCTAGGAACAGTATATTTCAGGCCTAAATGGGAAGGACTCATTTATTTCCTTAGTTTAGCTCACTTCTGCACATTTCTTCCTGAACTAGGATTCTAGGAAAACTGAATATGGACAGAGCAGTGCCTAATAAATGGATGGGAGGACTCTAGTAAGGGGAATATAGCATTGGTGCATGCACAGACAAAGGGCAGCCATGCACATCACAACCTCCTGATGTACTCTTCTCTATGTCTTTGGTGCCCATTCCTGTGGCCAGACTTTCTCCAGCAACTGCATCCTCACTTTTGGCATTGAAATGGTACATCTTGCCAATCCACTTTAGTGTTCTACTGCCCCGAGCTGATATGACCAAATGAATGCGGGGTTGCAGGGGTCATGTTCTCCATATTGCTTGGTGGTGTGTTATCATGTATCTAGAAGGTTTGTGTCACCACATACCCTCCAGCATGACCCCTATATGTCTGAATGATGGAGTGGATGTGATTCCAAATCATTAATGATCTGCCTGTTGATGAGCACAGCCAGGAAAGGGAGACATTGCGCATGGGCCAGGACAGCTGTTGACTCTTGCTTGCCTTGAACTTAGGTTGCACCTGTATACCACAGTGGGACTTTCTGGAACACAGCTACAGTGCTTGGACATGTTGTTTTGCTTTTTTGGTTCTGTTCCCTCCCATGTATCTCCAGGGACCTGGATGCAGACATTTAGTGGGCCACCTTTTATTTACTGCCTCCCCTTTCCTACCTCCAGGCATCAACTAGACAGGTCAGGTACTTGAGGCCATGGTGTTGAGAGGGGACTGTGGAGCTCTCTAAGGTCATGTTGATTGAACAACATCAGAGAGCAGACACGTCTGAGCCACAGCATCCAAGGGCTGTATGTATTAGGCTGGTATACAATGGCATAATTTCTGTAGATGGGCATCCTCACGTTTCCATTCACATCCTGTAGTGCGTGCACATAACACACACACACACACACACACACACACACATCTGTGATTGGGTGTTGCGCTGGCATGAGGGCACATTGCATGACACCCCCTAGTGTTAAGCAATGTCAATGCAGTAATAATGCATGCGTACAAACATGATTTTACACAAGCTTTGCATCTCCAGAACACTTCTATGTCTTTGCAAAGTGGATTGGGGCAGATGACAAAATTGACATTTCTACCACCACCATCAGCTTCACCTGACCAACCTGAATGATTGTACGCATATACGTGACTTCCATGCTGGTGTAAATGCATTGGTTCTGTATGGATTTTGCCAGCTTTTACCAGCTAGCAGAAGGTGATGATTTTCTAAAGCACAATGCTAATTGGCTCCCACCATTCATGCATGGTTGGAGACTATACAGGGTATTATCACTCTGAACTGCACCTGATGGACTTGAAGCCATATCTGCCTTGATTTAAAGGCATTCTTTGCAGTTCAAAATCATAAGGAATATTGCACAGAGGAGATTGTCCTGCGTGTAAGCGCAGAGGTTGTCAGTGAATTCGATGCAATGTCCACATTGAGCCCACTGACACCCTATTGTTTCTTGAATGTGGCTGCTCATACTCCATGTACCTGGCATAGTGTATGCTGGCATAACACTACCTTGGCGTAGTCACACAAACAGTTAAACTCATACATGTGGTACAGTTAGGTGGAGACCCTATATGCCAAGGAAGACTGTGCAAAGGCGCAAGCCTTTGGTCTCTGATAGCTAAAGTGATTATTCCTGTCCTTGCATTTCAAGAAGCAACATTTTGTGTTCCAAGAGGTACAAGGCAATTATTTCAGAAATAGGAATGCAATCAGGTGTGTAATTTAACCTTTTGATAAGATCTGCTATCGCTGTATGTATTAGGCGAGGTAGCGCATTCTAAGAAACTTAAAGGGGTAGTTTGGTCAAGGTTATTGGCCCAATCGATCAGACATGTATTTTAGGGCATAAAATCTCCAATGCAATTTACCCGAGTTTTTCTCACTTTAACACATGCGAAAACGACATGTCGGGTACCGCTATCTTGTGCTAATCTTATGAGTTGATCCATCACCCTAAGTTCAAGTGCTTGTGCGGTACTTATTAAGATCACCTGCCCCTCAAGCTGACATCACCAGACGCTCACGCCCCATTTCACAAAGAAAATGCACGTGTCATGTCAACGTCCTCTGGGCGCAATCTATTGATGTGTCTCCATGGAAATGCCAAGACGCCTCGTTCCTCGACAAGAGTAAACAAACCCTTTCTGATCACACAACGTTGGAGCTTTGTTTTCCTTCGTGTCTGTGCATTTCATTCAGAGCTTCCCTGACTTGTTTCTGCTCTGTTCAGCTATCTGCCAAGTATGATACACTGAGAACCGGTTGTTATAGTGCCTAAAATGAATTAACTCAATAGTCGCTTTTCATTTCTTATATTATGGACAAACGTCCTTGAAAATGTATAAAGTTTGAATCTTTAATCTTGACTTTTCACAATGTGTTTTTGTCACATGGCTTTTTCTTCGCTTGTCTTTCTTTAACATTCAATGTTAATGGGAAACCTCTTGTCTTTACTGTAAGACATTTTTATTCACCTCACTGTTGATTGTGTTCTTTTTCACTGTTCAGGAACTATGGCAACAATTCAGCCCTACTTGTACGAGCCGAATAGTCAGAAGAGGAAATCCTTGAAACAGAAAAAAGTCGAGACAATTAGGAATCAGATGAAAGTCAAGAGGACAAGCCACCGGATCCTGAACCTAGTCGCATGGAAGAGGTTTCCACCTGGTGTACCTGCCATCGATGTGAGCTTCTGCTCAATATGTGGGAAACTTCTGTTGCAGAGAAAACTCTGGCTGCTTGGCCTACATTGCAGACGAAGACACACCAACGCTATGCATTATCGAGCTGCATGACTTCACGTCCGCCTGCCTTACAAGATCTGTGTTGCCAATGATGCACACATTTCGAGCTACAGCTTGCTTTCTAATCCAAATAACAAGTAAGTTCACTCTATATATGATTTGTGCTTGACGACTGAGACAGCTAACATAATATGTTGTTCCACTACATCAATAACATTTTGATGGATCACTGATGAAAGATTGTATCTGTAAATTGAATAATTTGCTCATTCTAATCTGAAACCAAAGAGTTCATTTTTAGATTTATCTTCCAAACAATTACAATTCTTTCACTTGAAAGTATCTCCCAAACTGTTTTTACTGGAATGTGCATACACATTTCTAATTGATCCCTACTTGAAATCACAAGTACTGTCAATACTTTGCATGAAAAGGTACTTTTTAAAGCATAACAATGCCTTACATTTTACAAGGTAGTGCAAACAACCAAGATGTAATTATTGGGTTCATTCAAGTAAACTATTTCTGGATCTCTTACACTGGTGGTACAGACCTGCAGTATATTGTGGCTTTACATGGTGGTTTCATGGAAGACTGGGATATCGAGTTCAACGAGTAATACCTGCCTGTGTGATTCGAGCCATTCGTGATGCATTCTCCAGTGACCATGGACAATACTGTGGATTTATACAGACAGTACCTCGCCTGCAGCAGTATAATTTGTAGTGTCATTGCCATCCACTTTACCAAACTAAACAAAATAAAAAATGAGTTAATCTGAACAGTTGTTAGACATTTTCCACAACATATCCAAACATCTGAGAGTATCGTAAATGTTTGTGCTTAACACGTTTACTGACCTATCGCGCTCATCTTATCCACACCCCTTCCCCTCCGCTATCAATGACAGTTCGCACCTCTGGGCGAGCATGCGCAAGGGGGCTGAGAGGATGGGATCGCTCAAGGTGCCGAATATCATGTACACCACAAAGGGTTTCTTCTCAAGGGCACCCTTAACCGCATGGCCATCCCAGACCTGGTGTCTCCAGACTCCCCTTTGAAGACCCACTCCCTGCAATCAACATATGTCTGTATACTTTCATTGGTTTCCGGGCCTATCACGCCCTCCTCATCCACATCCATCCCCCTCGCTATCAATGACAGTTCACACCTGCAGGGGTGCACTCGCAAGGGGGCTGGGAGGATTGGAATGCTCAATGTGCTGAATACCATGCACACCACAAAGGGTTCCTTCGCAAGGGCACCCCTATCCACATGGCCACCCCAGACCCAATGTCTCCAGACTCCCCTTTGAAGACCCTGGCCCTGCAATCAACATATGATTGTGTCCTTTGACTGTGTTCCGGGTCTATTGCGCTCACCTCATCCACATCCATCCCCCCTCTGCTATCAATGGCAGTTTGCACCTGTGTACGTGCACTCGCAATGGGGCTGGAAGGATGGGAACGCTCAAGGGCCCTCATTACGACCCTGGCGGAAATCGCGGTGCAAAATGCATCATGGAGCACGGCGGAAAGCTGCCGATAGCGCCATGGGGGTTGGCGGATTTTCCGCCCCATTCCGACCTTGGCGGGGCGGTAAATCCCCATCCCCCATTTTACCCTTCCCCATTCCCATTTTTGCCCCATAGGGTATAATGGGAGTGGGGAAGGCGTTAATTACGCCACCTCAAAATACGGTGGCGTAATTAACGACAAGGTCCCGTAGCGCCATGGATTTCTCCGCCCGGAAAAACCAGGCGGAAAACGCTCCATGGCGCTACGGAAACTCGTAGTAGGGCGGACGGGTCCGCCGCGAATAACGCTGGCGTAAACCCACTCCGCCAGGGTCGTAATGAGGCCCAAGGTCTCGAATACCATGTGCACCAGAAAGGGTTATTTTGCAAGGGCACCCTTATCCACATGTCCACTCCAGGACACAAAATATTGTTCAATTTTGTGGCATGTGTTCCCAAAACTCCATCCAATAGGCTGTGAACACTGGATGAAGGATTGCATTGTTATGTGTCCTTGAATCCACTGCACTAACAATTTGAAGGGAAAAATGTGTTGCATATCCACAAATAAGTGACAAGATTAACTGTATTGAAAGCTTACGTAGGAATGTTAAATTTCTATTACTGAGATCTGTCTTTCGAAGCGGTTGGCATCCGTCACATAGGGAATATGGGAACACAAGAGACGATGTAAGCAAAGTTTTAAATAATATTTATGCAAGTGAGGATGGCAAGTGTGCTGTATGCTACATGATTTACGTTTTGACGGATGAATATTCAATTTGACGCAAATAATAGACATCTTACGTGTTAGTTGTATCTTACATTGATAGTTAACATACATTTGTTCTGTGTATATACAATTATAAATTGGCTATTGAAATATATTTTTGCATTCTCGATTTTACATAGTTATATTATACCGATGTGGGCCTGTCGTGGGTACAGTTTACCAGTTGACGGCTTCGACCGCAATTGGACAATAATCATCAAAAACGCATCTTTGATAACCTTTATCTTGGATGATCGCCAGACACCAATCTGTGCTTTTGGGGTTTCAGTGATAATGAGCAACATGGCATCCCATAGGTTCTAAAAACATGCAGATGTGAACATGTTGCATTTGAAATTGAAACCCCTAATTTCTTCTCTGTAATGGAACGCCATGTTAGTTGGTCAGAAATCGGCAATGGAAGATAATAATTTTCTACAAATAATTCAAACACTGAGATTAATTGATCGATGAATGGAATCAGCATTGTAAGATCACCATAGAACTATGCAATGTTCATTAGCTATAACCACTACTAGGAAAAGATACCCATGTTTTTGTGGACTTAATTACCTCTTTTCAGCATTAAGACAAAATTAAAAGTACTTTTTACTCTCCCGACTATTGCTGCTTTCTTCTAAAAAAACAGTTTTTATATTTTTGTGGATATGATATGATGAGTCATTTATTATGTGCCTGTACACAAGTGTTTCTAAGTGCGATATGCGTGTTTATGTTCCTGGTTCTACATTAGATAACGTTATGACATTGGTGATGACAGTGTACGTTTGGCTATGCTGCCCACTAACGTCATTAAAATAGGTGGAGGTCATGGTGAGCGTCTCATGATGTCAGCTTGAAGGGTGGGTGATCTGAATTAGTGTTGCAAGGACACTTGAATTTAGGGCGATGGATCTACAGATAAAATTAGCACAAGATGGTGGTACCCGACCCGTCGTTTTCGCATGTGTTTTGCATTGGACATTTTTTAAGAACGATTGATATAGACTCTAAAGACTCTGATATAGACTCTAAAATACATGCCCAATCGATTGGGCCAATAATATTTCTGACCAAACTACCTCTTTAATATATACATGCTATAAACAGAGATCTAGCTGCTTTCAAAGTGAATTTTAATGATTGTTTAAATCTTTAGATTGAATACATGATCAGGACTCAGTTACCTTTTTAAATGTTAGATTTTATTAAATGGTGGTGTAGACATTTGCATTCTGCATCCTCTGTGGTTGGTGGGCTAGGTTGGATCTTCTTATTTTCTTTGTATTCAGGTCGGAGCCCTTGAACTCCACTACCCATCAGGCTTTGTGGCGTGCAACCCACTGACAGCATTGGAAGGTGCAGCATGTCTTAACTGGCCTGTGTCAGCATCCATTCAGGGCTCTGTCATCGCTGTATTTGTTAGGTGAGGCAGAGAATTCTGAGGATCTTAATCTGAACGTGCTATAAACAGAGATATAGCTGCTTTCAAAGTGAATTGTTTGTAATTGTTTGTAATTGCTTTTAATGATTGTTTAAATCTTTATATTGAATACATAATCAGGGCTTACTTACCTTTTTAAATGTGAGCTTTACAACCTGCCTAAGTAGCCGCCCTCCTAGCGCATCCTAACTACACCAGACATCCTTTTAGCTCCTTAGACCATCAAACCAGCACACCTCCTCACTTAAATGAGATACGCACATAGTAACCTTAATATGTACTTACCCTACTTTTTAAGTTACATACCATTACTACTTGCTAACCTGATTACTCTATACAATGTCCCTTTGACTTCAAGCCACCTACCTACCGTACCTGCCCGCACACCCAAAATGCAAAAAATGACACACCTACCCTTAACCATGAGCAATTCACTCCCACCAGTAAATAGTATACCACCATCTATCTTCCTGCCCCCTTGCTCACACACCAACACAGCCACACCACTGCATAACTCTTACTTGAACTCTCAAGCATTATGGCTCGAACATTTTGCCACTAAACCTACACTGAATCAACCCATCACTATAAATGCCAGGAATTTGAGATTAGGCACCAGATTCTCACCAGCCCGGCCGACCTCCAAGACCAACACCTTCACCGTCAGCGAGATATCACTAACTTCACCGCAAGAACACCTCCCCATAAAATCTACACTGAACCAACCCTCTGCTCTGAACGTTAGGAATTTAAGATGAGGCACTAGACTTTCACCAACACTACACCCAACATCTAACACTAGCACGCCCAAAGCTCACAATGTGTCCCCCTAAAGTGGGAGACCTACCCAAGACCAAACCAAATAAGTACTCCTCGGCCAAGAAACACTCTAACACTAACAAACACATCAAGGATAAAACCATCAAGGGCACAATAATCAATGCAAAATCAGTCCCTTCACACGCCTTAGATATTGCAGACAACATCACAACACAAGATCACGATTTTCTAGCAGTCACCGAGACATGTTACATGCTGCAGGATAAAACCACCAGCCCTCTCACTAGCTATACTCAATGACTACACCATCGCCAGATGTGATAGAGAAGCAAACCACTCTAAAGGAGGAGGTGTCGCCTTCATATCCAAATCCTCACTAGGCCTTAGACCAATACTAAAACAGCCTTTTCCCTCTGCTGAACTACTATCTGCTAAGCTCCCTATTTCAGCCACACAAACACTCACCCTGCACCTTATCTCTAGACCACCTGGACCAGTATCCAAATTCGAAGAAGACATCAATACCCTTCTCTCCATCAACACTAAGCCCAGCTCCCAAATCGTCCTACTGGGTACTGGGCGACCTCAATCTCGGCTTCCAAGACGCCAAGGACCACAAAGCACACAACATTGCAAACACCATAACAGAATTAGGATTCACACACCATATCCAGGAACCCACCCGTATCAAAGGCAATACCCTTGATTGGCTTGCAGATCTTAACTGCAATATCAACATCTTATCTAATACACCATGCGCCTGGTCGGATCACCACATGATTGCATTCACCATCAAGTCTGGCAATCAGCGCACTAAGCAGAATATCGCTCACCCATGTGCACTAGAAATAAAAGAGACATAACTACTGAAAAGCTACTTCCTTTGATACTACCAATCCTAAAGAACGCCACTGGGTCACTCGCTGACCCCACAGCACTAGTTGATTTGTACAACAGACTATCCTCAAAGCGATCAATACCATTGCGCCACTTATTGTGCCACATAAATCACACAAATCCAGACCACGAGCACACCTGAACTCCTGGTTTACTCCGCCTCTTAGAGCATTACGAAATGGTAAAAGAAATGCAGAGTCCATCAGGAAGAGTGTGCCCACTGCATCGAACAAGAATAACTTTATATTGGCATCCCTCAATTACAAAGAGGCTATCCTCTATGCAAAAAAAGAAACCTATAATACCAGGATCACTCAAGCAAAATCAAATACTAAGGAACTTTTCCAGATACTTAAGAGAACTTGAATCCCCTGCAGCCCCACCTGAAACGTGCGTGAAAGACATCACATGGTGCACCAGCATTCAAGAAGCACTCCTAGATAAAATGACCATGTTACAAAACAAAATTGATTTTTAAAAAAGCAGTCTATCGTTGGACACAAACTTATTTACCCCTTCTGTCCCACCTAAGCCAGATCACATACCATTTAGTTTCTCACCACTCTCTACCACAGATGTACACAATATAATCCTCAAACTCAAACCTTCTGTCAGGGAGATACCTGCCCAGATCCCATCATTAAGGAAGCCGTGAACGAACTAGCACCATTTATTACCTCCCTATTAAATGCCTCTTTCAACACGGGCATTGTGCCCAATAATCTCAAAGACGCGTGGGTTCTACCATTAATCAAAAAGCCTTCATTAGACCCAAGTATCCCCACAAATTATCGGCCTATCTCCACAATTCCCTTTTTACTCAAAATACTGGATAGAGCAGCCTACCTGCAGATCCAGGATCATTTAGAATCCAGTAATCTCCTTGGCTTGAGGCAATCAGGCTTCAGACCAAGACACGGGTCTGAGACGCCATTAATAGACCTGAAGACTCAAATCAAAGACTTAAAAGATAATGGTAAATTGGCCCTCCTCCTGCTGCTCGATTTATAAGCTGCATTTGATTTGGTCAATCACCAAATACTATGCAACCATCTCATTACTGCAGTGCACTTCTCGGACAAAGCCACCACTTGGATTAGATCCTTCTTGGAAAACAGATCCATGAGGGTCTTCTCTCCTTCGGCCTCCGCCAAGCTGCCACCTGTCCTATGCGGAGTCCCTCAGGGATCTTGTGTATCCCTAACACTCTACAATGTGCTTATAAAGCCCCTCTTCGATATCCTCGACTATTTGGGTGAAACCTACACTAATTATGCAGATGACACCCAAATACTCATCCCCATCACGGCAGATCACAAAATAGACTCGAAACCGCTCAACGAGATTTACCTTGTCATCTAAGCCTGGATGGCTCAGCACATGCTCTGTCTTAATGATGACAAGACAGAGCTCCTCCTCCTTGGCTCACAACCTAGACTCAACAAATTAAACTTGGACTTTGATTCCTTCAACATTGATGGCAATACTATCAAGGTATACAAAGACGTAAAAACCCTTGGGATATACCTAGATTCCACCTTAACACTAGCTAGACAAACCAACGCTATAACATCATCAGCAGCCTACACGTGCAAACTTATCACTGCTTGTCTTTCCTGACCACCACTAACTGCACTACCCTAGTCAAAACTCGACTACTGCAATGCAGTCTATCTAGGAACCAGCCAACGGAATACTAACAAATTACAAGTAGTCCAAAACAACTCCATTAGAGCAGAACTTAATATCCCCAGATCTCATCACATCTCGGACTCCAGACGCAGTCTACATTGGCTTTCAGTCAACCAAAGGATCACCCTTAAGTCATTGTCACTCACTCACAAGTGTCTCGCTAACCTTGCACCCTGTTATCTATCCAAACTATTCACCCATAACACATCTGACCACCCCCGTAGAACGGCCCAAACACACTGCCTCATAATACCAAGGTTCAAGCTCCAAAAGGCTGGGGTTAGCAGTTTCCCAGTGATTTCTGCAAAGTTATGGAACACCCTACCTATCACACTGAGAACTGAACAATCTTTCAACTTCTTCAGAAATAAAGCAAAGAATTGTTTAATAGGGCAAGTCCGCTAGCCCTAACTGGGCTTTGTACGAGCTACTACCTAGGTCAGCATTGTATCTTCTACCTCATATTGTTGTACCATGCCCTTTTATCTAATTTTTACCTGCTCACCGTTAGCATCCTATGTTTTGTATTATACATGTACATCTGTAATTGTAACCGTAACTGTCACGAAGTCCAGAATCCAAGGCGCAGGAGCGACGCAGTACCAACCACCCCCACTTTGGTCGTGGAGCCCGCAAGTCAGAGCTTACACGGTTTTCCTGGACCAGAGCAGGGAAGGAGGGTTAGGGTCTCGATGGTTGGATAGGTAGGGGGAATTAGGTAAACCGGATTGAGGGTGAGGTAGAGGTTATGGGTGGGAATGGGGTATTTTTGCAGGGAAAGATTAGTTGCTGCGCACTTTTGTTCTGGTGTCCTCAGCCCTTACTAACTACTTGTACATAAGCACCAATTTGCACATAAGAACATTCTTACACTGCCTAACCCTAAGTCATCAGATCAGTACAGGAGTTAGCATGCAATTTAGCTCTGGTCTTCTGTGTCTTGTCCATGAAGAGCAGTCACGTCCTTGGCACGTCTGAAGGGTTGTTTTCAAAAGGTCCAAGCTAAAAGAAATTAACAAGCATTAAAACATGCCCTCTGTCATTGTCTGCATTCACCTCATGCAGCTTCACTCACACTGACACACTCTAAAATGCCCCCCCTCAAGACCTGTATAGTGCTATTGCACTATGCTACGCAAGCGATCTTCTTGCAGACCCCTGCAAACGTGATAAAATGCACAAGCGGTCTTCCTACAGACCCCCGTGATCAATTTGTGCTTTTAAACTGTGGTAGGTATCTCCGGTGCTGTGTTTTCGCCTCACGGGTCTGCTATGGTCTCCAAGAGGCGGAAACACCCCAAATGACAAATCACCCGTGCACAGGTTAATTTATCCCAAAAGAATGCCGCCGGCGCATTGAGCGCCGAAGTTAAGCCACTTAGCTTTTCGTAACGGTGCAGGGGCTCTGGGGTGGCAAGCGATCGCCCCCTGCACTTCCCCCTCGATCCCCTTGGGCCCTTAGCAAGGAGGAGTACTTATCTTGTGTGGGCGAGGGGCCGGGCTGCTGCTCGGGTGGGGCTGGGCCCCTCGCGTGTAGTTTTGCTGGAGCTCCGGTCCAAACGTCTTGTCGGCATGGAGTCTCAAGCGCAAGCCCCGTGCTCGGGGCTCTGCGCATGCGCGATGGGGCGGCCGCGCCCTTCCTGGTCCCTGATTGGTCCAAAACGTCCCTGGGCATGCTGGGGATTGTAGTCCTTTGGCGCCGGCTGCTGGGAAATGCAGTCTTTAGCCTCTTTCTCCTGCACATGGGGCAAAGCAGCCTTTTGTATGGTTGCATCTTTGTTTGTCTCTCCCCACCAGTGCCCACAACAGTACCCACAACACCCCTGCGCCTAGCCTGTCCTTGTCTCTGCCTACCTGAGTCCCTGACAGTACTCCCCCTCCCACAGAAGGCAGTTGTTCCGGGTTTACTAGGATAATTCCTGTGAAAAGCACGCAGCAACCTGGGGGCATGTACATGCTGGGAGGGTTCCCAAGTGCGTTCCTCAGGGCCATACCCCACCCAGTCAATGAGGTAAAACACTTGGCCCTTTTTATCTTGTTTAGAATTCAATATTGCTCGAACCTCGTACTCAGGTTCCCCTTGCACCATAACGGGAGGTGGTTTTCTAGCAATTGTCCCATGTGGAGCGGGTTTCAGGAGGGAAGTGTGGAAAGTGGGATGTACCTTCATTTGGGGAGGTAAGGTCAATTTTACTGCAACAGGGTTCACAATTTTAACTATTGGGAATGGACCCAAATATCGGGGTTGTAATTTCCTGGGCCCATCCATGTGAAGGTTGCGGGTGGATAACCACACTCTATCTCCCACACTGTAAAGTGGACTGGGTCGACGACGCTTATCTGCATAGCGCTTATATGCGTCCTTGGCCTTTGTGAGATTTCCCTGCACCTCCTTCCAAACCTGCTCTATGCCCAACCGTTGTCCAGCCAATGTAGGCAATTCAAATCCTGAAGCTGGAATGGCCACTGGGAGAATCCGTGGGTGTCGCCCATAAAGGCAGTAGAACGGAGTCTTTTTGGTGGATGCATGTGTGGCGTTATTATATGCCAATTCTGCCAACCAAGTATGCTGGACCCAGGTTGTCTCCCTACTCGTGGCAAAACACCGTAAATACTGCTCCAGGCATTGATTCACGCGTTCTGTCTGGCCATCTGTCTCGGGATGGTATCCGGACGACAAGCGGACTTCCATTCCTAGAATCTTACAAAACTCACGCCAGAAGCGAGAGGTGAACTGTGGGCCCCTATCTGTGACCACACAATAGGGAAGGCCATGGAGGCGGACTATGTTTTGCAGAACTAATTCGGCAATTGCACCAGCAGTCGGGACTCCCTTACATGGGATGAAGTGGGCCATTTTCGAAAAGGTATCCACTATTACCAATACAGAAGTGTATCCCTGAACCTCGGGAATATCCACAATAAGGTCCATGGTGATCGTATGCCATGGTACCGAAGGAGTCGGTAGAGGATGAAGGAGCCCAGCGGGTTTTTGGTGACTAGCTTTATTTCGAGCACACACCTCGCATTTAGACACATACTGCAGAACGTCTTGCCGCCACTTGGGCCACCAGAAATGTCTGGCCACCAACTCCTGAGTTTTTGACTTTCCCGGGTGTCCCGCAAATGACGAATCGTGGCACCACGATAAGGCCTTTTCCCGTAGTTGCTTGGTGGGCAAGTACAAGGCTGACCCATGGTAGGGGAGTCCCTCAACGAATGTATTCTGAGGATCTTGTTTGCACCACTGATGGATGTCCTGCATAGTGAGGTCTTTTAATACGGCCTCAAAGAAATCAGAAGTAGCTCCAACGATACGTGTTGGGGAAATAATAGGTTGAGGTGTAATGCCTGCCTCTCGCTCTGCTGACTCGGGATATCGTGACAATATATCTGCCTTTCGATTGTTGGCTCCGGGTCTATATGTTATGATGAAATCAAACTCGGCAAAGTATTGAGCCCATCGCAACTGGCGCGGGCTCAACGTCTTGGCGGTTCTTATAAACTGGAGGTTACGATGGTCCGTTATGATCGTGGTGGTATGATGTGCCCCCATCAGGTAGTGTCGCCACTCACCAAGAGCTGCCTTAATTGCCAACAATTCCTGATCGGCAATGATATAGTTCTGTTCAGCTGGGAGTAGTTTCCTTGAGAAGTAGGCCACGGGATGTAGCAGGCCTGTCTGAGGGTCCCGCTGGGACAGGATAGCACCTAGAGCGTAGCTAGAGGCGTCCGTTTCCACTACAAATGGTCTGGACAAATCCGGGTGTTTCAGTACCGGGGCGTCGGTGAAGGCCTTTTTGAGCTGTTGAAACCCCTGGTCGGCCGATGTGTCCCACACAAAAGGGCAGCCTTTACGGAGAAGCTTCGTGATTGGAGTGACCAATGCAGAAAAGTTCTTTATGAAGCGTCTGTAGAAGTTCGCAAACCCCAGGAATGACTGTATCTCTTTCACACTGGTAGGGGGAGCCCAATCCAAGATTGCCTGCACCTTTTTCTTGTCCATTTGTACGCCGGTTGGGGTCAGGAAGTAGCCTAGAAATTCCACGGTGGTACAATGGAATTCGCACTTCTCCAGTTTTGCATAAAGGTGGTATTCTCGCAGCTTTTGCAAAACTGCGCGTACATGTCGGACATGTTCCTGGAGATTATGAGAATATATTAGGATGTCATCTATGTACACTACCGCACATACGTCTAAATATTCTCTAAGGACCTCATCCAGGAAATGTTGGAAGGCAGCGGGGGCGTTACAGAGACCGAATGGCATAACCTGATATTCGTACAATCCGAACTTGGTCCGGAAGGCGGTTTTCCATTCGTCTCCCTCGCGCACCCGCACAAGATGGTAAGCGCCTCGAAGGTCCAACTTGGTGTAGATTGTCGCATCCCTAACTTGATCCAGAAGAACTGGGATGAGAGGAAGCGGATAACGGTTCTTAATGGTTATCTGGTTCACTCTGCGGTAATCTATGCAAGTCCGGAGCTCTCCAGACTTCTTCGGTACGAAGAACAAAGGGGATGACACTAGCGAATTAGAGTGGCGAGTAAATCCATTCTTCAAATTCGCAGCTATGTACTCTTGGAGGTGATTATTTTCAGCCTCCGTTAGGGCATATATACGACTACACGGTAGAGTAGCCCCACGCTCCAGATCAATTCTGCAGTCAAATGGCCGATGTGGGGGTAATGATTCTGCAGCTTGTTTGTTAAACACGTCCATGAAATCTGCGTATTCTTGGGGTATACTTTCGGGACGCATTTCCTTTTGCTTAACCGAGACGTTGAGAGCACACACTGAAGGTGTACTTTCTTGCCGGCAATGTTCAAGACAATGCGGTGAGTCCAGACTGATTGAACCTGTGGTCCAATGAATTTGGGGGTTATGCTTTTTTAGCCATGGTAATCCCAAAATCAGCCCAAATTGCGGGGCGGCAATGATATCAAAGGCAATGCTTTCTCTATGCCAAACTCCGCATTGTAAAGTCACCAAACAGGTGTTATGCGTTATGGGCCCTGAGCTGAGAGGAGTGCCGTCTACAGCACGTACAGGTTCCGGGTCTGCCTTTTGTTGTACTGGGATACCTAAGGTAACCACGTACTGGACATCAATAAAATTACCTGTCGCTCCCGAGTCCACAAACATAGTGACCTGTTTCTTCTGTGTTTGGAACTCCAAACAACCCGTCAAGGTGACATGCGCAGCATAGTTCGAAATGCCTGCCATTGGGGCCCTGCTACTCAACAGGCTCGATCGGGTGACCCCCACTACCGACGAGCCGAAGCGTTTCCCTGGGTCTTGGGCTTGCTTGGGCATTCACGAACAAAGTGTCCAGCCTGGCCACAGTACATACAGAGGCCGTCCTTCCTCCTTTGTTCTTTTTCCTCTTTAGTGAGGGGACCTCGAACAGAACCTATCTGCATTGGTTCATCCCCCTCAGATTTGGCCGCCACCCCCCGGATCCCCTATACAGATCCAATCGAGGCACAGGTCGTGAATCTCCTTTTCGTCTATCGCCCCGCCTTTCAGCCATTCGATGGTCAAGCCGTAAGGCCAGATCAATCATCTCTGAGCATTCCCTTGGCTGTGGATCAACCTGGGCAATAAGGTCTTTGATGTCATCCCTCAAACCTTGATAAAAGAGGGACATCCGTTTATCATGGGGCCAGTCGGCTTCGGCTACCAGCCGATTGAAATGAGTGACGTATGTCACTAGTTCCTTAGACCCCTGCTTGAGGCTTAACAGTTCCCGATCCTTGCAAAGGGTGGCAGCTCGCCGGTTAAATATTTTCTCAAACTCCGCCAGGAAGTCATCCCAGTCATAAAGAATGGCATGGTCCTTTTGGACTAATGGATTTGCCCATGCCGCAGCGTCCCCCGTGAGGTACGATATTACAAACGCCGTTCGGGACTGAACGGACCGAAAGGCTGCAGCCTTGGTCAGAAAATGGAGACGACACTGAGTAATAAAAGTGGTAAACTTTTGTGGGTCTCCAGCGTAGCGCTCAGGGGGTGCCAACGGAACTATTGCCTCCGGACTTACGTGTACCTGCACCGGAGTAGGTGGTTGGCCAGGTAAGGGCGCTGTCTGAGCTGCTAAACTGCGCACCTGTGCGGACAGTGTGGCATAGTCCTGTCTAGACGCTGCCAGTTCACCTTGTAAGTCTTGCAGGGCTTTGGCTATTTCTTCCATGGTTTCAATGGGGGCTGGCCACGCCACTCGGGCGCCTGAATACTACGTGGGCTTGCGCTTCTGTCACGAAGTCCAGAATCCAAGGCGCAGGAGCGACGCAGTACCAACCACCCCCACTTGGGTCGTGGAGCCCGCAAGTCAGAGCTTACACGGGTTTCCTGGACCAGAGCAGGGAAGGAGGGTTAGGGTCTCGATGGTTGGATAGGTAGGGGGAATTAGGTAAACCGTATTGAGGGTGAGGTAGAGGTTATGGGTGGGAATGGGGTATTTTTGCAGGGAAAGATTAGTTGCTGCGCACTTTTGTTCTGGTGTCCTCAGCCCTTACTAACTACTTGTACATAAGCACCAATTTGCACATAAGAACATTCTTACACTGCCTAACCCTAAGTCATCAGATCAGTACAGGAGTTAGCATGCAACTTAGCTCTGGTCTTCTGTGTCTTGTCCATGAAGAGCAGTCACGTCCTTGGCACGTCTGAAGGGTTGTTTTCAAAAGGTCCAAGCTAAAAGAAATTAACAAGCATTAAAACATGCCCTCTGTCATTGTCTGCATTCACCTCATGCAGCTTCACTCACACTGACACACTCTAAAATGCCCCCCCTCAAGACCTGTATAGTGCTATTGCACTATGCTACGCAAGCGATCTTCTTGCAGACCCCTGCAAACGTGATAAAATGCACAAGCGGTCTTCCTACAGACCCTCGTGATCAATTTGTGCTTTTAAACTGTGGTAGGTATCTCCGGTGCTGTGTTTTCGCCTCACGGGTCTGCTATGGTCTCCAAGAGGCGGAAACACCCCAAATGACAAATCACCCGTGCACAGGTTAATTTATCCCAAAAGAATGCCGCCGGCGCATTGAGCGCCGAAGTTAAGCCACTTAGCTTTTCGTAACGGTGCAGGGGCTCTGGGGTGGCAAGCGATCGCCCCCTGCACTTCCCCCTCGATCCCCTTGGGCCCTTAGCAAGGAGGAGTACTTATCTCGTGTGGGCGAGGGGCCGGGCTGCTGCTCGGGTGGGGCTGGGCTCCGGTCCAAACGTCTTGTCGGCATGGAGTCTCAAGCGCAAGCCCCGTGCTCGGGGCTCTGCGCATGCGCGATGGGGCGGCCGCGCCCTTCCTGGTCCCTGATTGGTCCAAAACGTCCCTGGGCATGCTGGGGATTGTAGTCCTTTGGCGCCGGCTGCTGGGAAACGCAGTCTTTAGCCTCTTTCTCCTGCACATGGGGCAAAGCAGCCTTTTGCATGGTTGCATCTTTGTTTGTCTCTCCCCACCAGTGCCCACAACAGTACCCACAACACCCCTGCGCCTAGCCTGTCCTTGTCTCTGCCTACCTGAGTCCCTGACAGTAACCATGATATGTCATTATTGTCACTGTAACTTTCACGAAATGCGCCCATATGCCCTTGGGCTTGGGGCGCTATACAAATAAATAAATTAGGCTAAACTGAGCTTTTATTAAATTGTGGTGTAGACATTTGCATTCTGCATCGCCGGGGTTGGCGGGCTAGGTTGGGCCTTCATGTTTTCTTTGTATTTGCATCGGAGCCCATGGACTCCCCTGCCCATCAGGCTTGGCGGCGCGCCCCCCACTGACAACATCGTTAGGCGCTGCAGGCCTTAACTGGCCCACGACAATGTGAAGTGCTGGTGCGAAGCCTGTTTAGGCCTGTTTTGGACGGATTTCGGCATGGAATGCTGCTTTAGTTGCACCATATGGGTGGTCCTCTGCTAGCATGGGGTGAGTAAAGTTTTCCTTTTCTCCTCCTAGCTGCCCCTTTAGTGAAGACATAGTGCAGTGCCTATATGACAGACCTACCCTCCTAGCATTACATAATAAATTACTCCATGCATAGAATACATTCGGGATTAGGAACTAGAAAATCCCAAATGTATCAAAAAGCCTGAGCCTCTATGCTCGGCGAACACTTAAAGCAGCATTACTAAATGTTAGATACGCTGTTAGTCATGCACATGAAATGTATGATTTCATTGAGACAAACAAACTAGACATCTTTTTTATTACTGTAAGGAACTCATGGTGGCAACAGCAAAGACAGACACACGTGATCACAGTTCAAGGCTGTTTATTAAACTGTATAAATGGGTGAGAAAAACACCTAATCTAAACCTAAATCTAAGATGGCAGCAAGCTACAACCTTCAAATGATAATAAGGCAGTCCTAGCGGCGTCTTGACAAATAAAAAAGGGCCTATACTAAAAAAATAATTACCAATGCTTACCGCTACATTACAAAAATTGTGTGGAATAATGTTCACCAGAAAAGAAAGAAGTGTTCACAAAATGATAAGTCAGAATGGTTTTGCTGGGGTCTCCCTTCCCCACATATTTTAGCATAGGACAAGGCGGGACTCCTGAGCACGACACATAACTGGGCTTCTCCAAAACGAGGTTACAGTTTTTGTCAGTAACATCAGAACCTTCTGTGGCCAAGTCTCTTTCATACAAAGTCTGTTGCCTCTGAGGGCCTTGATTTGTCAACAATAACAAAACAAAAGCTTCTTTCTGTAATATTTTACGTTGGCTAATGACTCTTCACCCCTGGATCCCTCTCAACCAGGCTCCGATCCTTTTTGACAATGTTAGCCTCCCTCTGCCGGGTTCACTACGGCCTTTCACTCTTTCTATTTTCACCTGTAATGTTCATGAGTCTCAATGGCCCTCATTACGACCCAGGCGGTAAGGGGTTTACGCCGGCGTAAACTTCGCCGACCCTTACCGCCTGAGTACGAGTTCCCTCAGCGCCATGGCGGATTTAACACCTGCTTTTAGCAGGTGTTAAAATCCATGGCGCTAAGGGACCTCGTTGTTAATTACGCCACCGTAATTTACGGTGGCGTAATTAACGCCTTCCCCACTCCCATTATGCCCTATGGGGCAAAAATGGGAATGGGGAAGGGTAAATGGGGATTGGGGACTTACCGCCCCGCCAAGGTCGGAATGGGGCGGTAAGTCCGCCAACCACCATGGCGGAGTTGGCAGCTTAGCGCCATGGACCATGGTGCTAATAGCACCATGGTACTCCGCCAAGGTCGTAATGAGGGCCAATGTCTTTTTAAACAATCATTCACTGTGGACATCCCTCAGCCGGGTTCACTCTGGTCAATACAATGTTCATGGGGTTATTATACTTCATCCCGACTTGCAGGCATCCCTCAGCCGGATCACATTTGCCAGATACACCATACACTTTTCTTTATCACAAAGCGGGATTAATTTCTCAGTCAGGGTTTCTCTGGCATTCGAACAGCATTTGCCTCAGCTGGTTGCACACACCTATTCCACAATGTCAAAACTTTGGTGATGGGTTAAGGACTTTCGATTGTACGAGGGATTTTGGCTCAACCGTTGTATGACCACCTTAACTCTCTATGCCAGCCTTTCCTATGGCCTCTTGGTACAGTAATGTTCACAAGAAAAGGGGACCAGCCAGAGTCTTTCGAATGGGCATCCACGTGGCACCGGACCACTCTGCAGCTGATCTTTCCTTGGGCTTTAAAGGTTCATTAGCACACAAGTTCTTTGTTCATATAAAAAAATATTCCATAGGCACCCCTCTTTGAGAATGAACACGGGTAAATGACCGGTTCTTTGGGATGGTACCCACTCAAGAGTCCGCAGCCACACTTTAGCTCACTGTACCTTTCACAGAAGGGAAATATCCATTTGCACATCAGTCTTTGTCCCACCCACATGGGCAGTCCAGCACTGAAATGCTATGGCAATTCTCTTCTGAATAAGAGTACCTACAGCAACCTCATACACGTGTTTCAGCCTTGTTGAGCCTCATCAGTGAGGCGGAGCTGTGCCTCTCTGAGCACAGTGAGCAAGGGGTCCACGTCTGGGTGACCCTAGAAAACGTAGTCCCTTAACTAAGCAAAAAATAGTCCATAGGCACCCCTCTTTGAGAATGAAAACGGCTAAATTACCTGCTCTTTGTTCATATCATGTTGCCATTTGCAACCTTTTCTCAACATCGTCCGGTTTACTATCGGTTCTCCCTCCGACTAACCGGCTATGCTGAACTCTTTGACGTTTCTTGTCCTTGTAGTCAAGGACGGTTCCACGGTAGCAAGCATGTCTCCCTGCCTCGGTTATCAGCATGGGAGCATTGTGTGCACCGTTGACATCTGTTACACTACACGTCAGCTGTAGTTCCCGGTCTTATGAATCCCTTTACAGAGTCTTTGCGAGTCTGACTTGAAAAGGGCAAGGGCACTTCCCTCCTTGTTGTCCTTTCCGATTCCGCTGCCATTCTTCTCCGTTTGAACTGGCGTCCTGGAATAGCTGCTTCCTCGTGCATTTGTCCTTGCTCAAAGTGTGCTTTCGTGCTCTGCCTATTATCCCTGTGGGGATGGGAAAGGGCTGTCAGGTGTGTGTAGTTATTGTCAATTGCCCGACTCTGCCTGACCCTTGTGTTGGGACATGTCAGGTAAACAGCTCTGGTGTTAGTCTGTTGTCTTTATCAGTGTAAGAAAGTATTTGTGTCGGAAGGGGGGGGTAGCACTTCTAAATATCCTATGGGATAACATGGGGTAAAGGTGTTACAAGGAAGGGCTACTGCATCTCACCCATCGGTGTCCCCTAACACCCTCCATCCAGGTGATCCTCCCCCAATGGTCCACCCCCAGGAACTGGATCCAATAGCGATGGCCGTGTCCTGGCCAACTGAATGACAGATCTCTGGGGACTAGCAGGTGAGAAACCTTCAGATTTCTCACATTACACAGACATGGTTCACAGACACTTCTCAAGTTACACAGAGGGTTTAACCATTTAATTTATGAATTGTGCTGCAAAACGGGGGCCGGGGGCATAGCCATCATTTGTAATGCCTCCATGAAAATGTTCCATTTGGATTGGGGTGAGTCAACATAGATTGGACATTTATCTGTATCTGGCTGTCTCTCACTTTTTCTATTCAAATCCTGTTTGGGTATCACCTCCCAGTTCCAATCAAGGCCTTCTTGGAGCACTTTGACCTTTTCCTTACCTCAATGGGAAGTAAACACAGGGAACTTCTTTGCCTTGGGGATTTTAACATTTGGCTGGACGATCACTCTGTTCCTGACTCAAGGGAGCTGTGGGACATTTTGAGTAACAATGACCTGAAACAGCCAGGGGGCACCCAGTTGCATATCAAGGGGCATTGCCTGGATTTACTTTTATTGAGGGGGGTTAGTATCTCTACAGCGAATACACTGCCCATTTCATGGATGGATCATTTTGGGAGGATGTTTCAGTGTAGACAATCTAATATAGGGAAACTTCCGACTATCGCTTCCCCTTCCTTCTTCTATCATAGTGTCAAAGATTTAGATAAAATCTATGAAGCTGATTTGAAAAGACTATTGGATACCATTCATTTATCATCAAATTGTGACACTTTGTTTGCTAACGAAGTGGAGGTTATGGGAAAAATGTGCACCGGTGTGGCCCCATTCAAATCAGGTAGGCGTCTAAAATCATCAAAACCTTGTTTTTTGCAAAATGTAATGACCCTGTGTAAACATCTGAGAGCTCTTGAACAGAAATGGAGGAAACTTAAAACTCCTACATTAGCCATTAGGACCAGAATTGCCCTGAAAGATTATAAAGAGGCAATTTTTAGGGCAAAATAGGATTTCCTTTACAAACAAATTCAGGGTGAAAGTAATCAGTCAAGAGAATTGTTTTCCAGTATCTCTAATTTCTGCCACCCAAGGTGCACCACTGTTACTCACCGCACCTTCACAGGCAGGGGCGTTGTTGTCCCGAGATTGGTGTGAAGAACCAAGGAGCAGAGAAAGGGTCTCGACAACAAGCCTGATTCACCACATCCTCCACAAATACAGGCCTCCTCAACTTGAGGGACTCTTTTTTACGATACACCCCTCTGCTGTTCAAAAAGACAGACAGAGGCGTTGATCCCACCAAAGAGCGGGGGAACACATACACCGCTTGTACCAATGCTGTAAAGAAAGGACAAGAATTAGTGGAACCAAATCAACAAACACTAAACAATATCCAACAACCTGATTAGTGGGATACCTGTAAGTTATCTTGCTAGTGGCAGGGTTATTGAACCTAAAATAAGGGCCAAAACAGCTATTACTTAAGGATAGAGGTTGGAACCCTAACTCAATTCCCCCTTGCCAATGCTCAAGTGTTCCTACCACAGGGGCAGGTGGAAGTCACCTTAAGTACCACAAAAACAACAGAGGGACAAAATAACAAATAGGTAGATTAGTAAGGGACAAGCTACGACGGGCGGCACGAGGGACGCACCGGGCACAGGATGGTGCACTGGCAGCAGAGCGTTCTAAGTGCACGTGAAGAGAGCTGAAAGGTTGTGGTAGATAAAGTACTTTAAAGGAGGACTGATGATTCAGCAGCAAAGGTAGCCAGTGACTGGAATATGAGCAAGTGCTGTTGGACCAGGCAGGTACAAAGAGGAGCAATGGAAACCCCCAAAATGAAATGGAATTCTTACTGTACTGAAAGGAGCAAACAGAGTCTTAGGATGTCTGGTGTATCAAGAAAACGCAGAGGCTAACACAAGAGGCGTTTCCGAGTGGGTACTCCGTTCGCGTATTGCCACTAGCCGGTATAGTAGGGACCGAAGCGGGGGCAAAAGCAGGATCGGAAACAAGTGAAATCAGAGCTGTAGCAGAATCAGGAGACAATGCGGGGTCAATGCAGTCCGTGTTCAGATTACCAGAGAGGGCAACGGCGTAACAAATTCGAAAGACAAATCAGGGTCAGAGCACGGTCCGTAGTCGGAAAACAAGGAGGTCAATTGGAATAAGCTTCCGGGAAAGGTGAGGAAAGGTAGTCCGTCTGGAAACAAGATACCATAATGCTAAATAGAAGCACCGTATTGAGGGAAAGGACTGGTTATATACTTCAGGCAGAGGCTTCTCACGTGGCATGGGAGGAATGCCTTGGTTGACCGTTTCCAAGGCAACCTCCATTTCTTCCAAATGGATGTGCAGACGCATCGAAAGTAGCCACGGGGCTGCTGTAATCCCTTTTGTGCATGCACATGCTGTGAAGCAGGCGCAGGTCCACGTGTGACAGCCACCCATATCCTTGAACCTCCTTGGGCACAAGCACATGCTTTTATTTGATTTTTCAAAAGTAAAATGTAACTTATTCAGTAAAAAGGTCTGTCCAACCAATCTCAGATAACTGGTGATAATAAAGGCCTTTATTAACATGCTTCCATTACGGGAGTGTGAGTACTTTTCACCATGCCACCCTGTTTGAATTTTCACTAGTATCTGAGGAGACTATTCAGTCCATATTAGGACGTTTGAAGCCTACCAATAGCACAATCTTTCCTCTAAGAACTCGTGCAGCAAAACGCCTAGCTTTTGAGATTTCACCATTCATGAAGCAGGTTGTAAACAAATCGCTCATGTCTGGTTCAGTACCATTGAAGTTAAAAAATTCCACGTTTACACTGCCCCTGAAGAAACCCAATTTAGAACTTGAGAATGTCCAAAATGACCGCCCACTAGCTGGACTGCCATGGCTGGGTAAAGTGCTCAAGAAAGTTGTTACATTACAGCTTTTCGGCATTGAGACTGGTCTTTGGTTGCTGTGGGATGACCTCCTAAAGGGCACGGACCAGAGGGATCTGTCCCTTTTCGTTATGTTGGACTTGTCTGCCGCCTTTCATACAGTGGATCTTATTCGTCTGTCTTAGTACGATTGGAAAGGTGTCAGCACAGGCCATTATATGGTTTGAATCCTCTTTATCAGGATGACAACAACAGGTCAGATTGGGGGGATGGGTGTCTGAATCTTTGGCCCAAACCTGTGGAGTGCCACAGGGGTCTTCGTTATTCTCCCTTACTCTTTAATTTATACCTCTCTGCCCCTGGTGGCTACTTTGAGGAAACATGAGGCAAACTTCAATTCCTATGCTGACGACACCCAGGTGTATGTCAGAACAGGTAATGTAGGGGAGTCCTTCTTCAGAGTCAAACACTGCTTGAATGAAGTTAGCAGCTGGATGTCCTCGAACTGGCTGCAGCTCAGTGCCAATAAAACTGACGTTGTGCTGTTTGGCTGCAAGCACCTTCTGGAACCTGACAGATGCCCTCAGTCGCCCCATTTTGTGGAAGCAGATTCTTCAAAATCACAACAGAAAGAAATATACAGACTGGTAGTTTTTGTCATTTAAAAATGCTTCTCCGGCACCTAAGGGGAACACAAGAACAGCAAAGGTGAGCCAAGGGAATAAACAGAGGCAATAGTAACTACCCCCATAGACTTACCTGATTTACCGCCGGGGGTACTATTCCTCTTCACGGGTCGGCGCAGCCCCCATAGCATCCTCGCCGTACCCCGGTCCCTAAGGGGAACAAAAGGACAACAAGGTGAGACAAAGGGACAAACAAGGGGAATCCTTCTCACCACAATAGACATACCTAATTTTACCGCCGGAGGCATTATTCCCCGAACCTCATATTTTCTCTCCGCACCTGAATAAGGGAGAAAGCAACAGGTTACATTCTGGCCTTATTTTATTGAGCTGTGTTGGATAAGACAAATCCTTACCTGAACTTCATCAGCTACCACGAGGAACTCTTCGCTGGAGTCAAGCTGCAAACTGCAAGGAATCGGACAAGAGTGAAAGTCAGACATTTGAACTCTTACGAACTACAATGTTCTGAAACTCACCAATTCCTTCTAACCAGTGAAGCAACTGGTTTTCTACGCGCCCCTGCGCTCGATGCAGGATGGAGAGCTCATCCTTCCAAACCATCAGGTGAGACTTTAAGGAGGGACACTAGAGGCGATCAGTGGGGAGAACAGCAGGGGGAGGTGGGGGTTAACTCTTAACTCCACTGGTGGTTAATTCCCTTTCTCCATTTACAGAAGAATACTCCTACAGGCCAAACAAACCAAGCTGGGTGGGCCAGTCCAGTCTGTCATCTCAGCACTACACGTCACATTGGTGGAGAACCGCAGCTGTCCAGTTCGGATCGACGCCCCTGTGGGAGCCAGGTGAGCGTAACATTGACATTCTGCAGGATGGCCTTCCAGAGGTTGGTGTACTGGCATTGCTGGCTCTTGAGGTTGTAGTTTAGCAGTGTGAAATAGTCCGAGGAATACAGTGACTGGGTTGTCATGCTCTTTCCAGCCATTTCGATCTATCTATGCACACGGTGGAGGTGGATCAGGGACTCACTGCATGCAAATAACTAATCAGAGGTTACTGGCCCTTCACCACATGCATACATTGAATGTGCAAGGATCATTGTCATTCTCACATACGAAGAGCATATAGTTTTAACTGGTGATACCTCTGTGGGCCCTCCACATCCACATACGCAATGCAGTTGCAATGGCTGTGCCTGGTTTTTTATTGCTAAGAGAAATGAGCAATGGTGGAAATCACACCCACATCCGCACATAATGGATTGAGGATGTAAATAGACAGCCTTGATGGATGGCTGAATAGACTTAAAACCACCTTGTTGTTATCATGTTATTTTGAAAAACGACTGGTTTGTACCCCCCTTTCAGATCTATTAATTTATTTATTTAATTTGTTAATAGCGCCCAAACCCTGAAGTATCACGGCACTAGGTTACAGTAGGTTGCAGTACAGATAATACAGGATGAGTTGTAGGACAACAGTTAGGCATATTTTTCTTTCTCTGAGATTTGTATATCCACGTGTCTAACGCAGACCACCACAATAGAAGTACATTTTTCACACTGACCGATCCAGGGACCTTAAGCAAATTGTGCTCTCCCCCACGCATAACAAAGGCAACCCACTAGTCTTAGGCTTTATGTCATCCTCCATCATCACCTGCGCAGACCCTATCCACTAGACTGGTCTGACCATACCCCATCCCATTGTTGATCACCCACTTGACCACGGCCCACAAAGGGCAGGCTAAATACCCCCTAACTCAGTGCCACTCAATCAAAAACTTCCCAGTCAAAGAGCTAGAAGCAAACTTGGTAGACTTCCCAACACAGGGCATGACTCGGTCCTCCTAGAATTATTCAACAACTCTGCTATGAGACTGGTGTACACTCGGCCCCCACCCCTAAAAACCAGCCACGGTAAGACCAAACCTTCTGTCCCTTTGTATGCGCCCCTGAGCTAGCTTCAAACAAATGATCAACCAGAAACATAAAATATGGTGGTGCAAAAAACACAACCCTTAAGATCTCACCAACCTCAATCATATCAGCGCCAAACATGGGATTCTGATTACTGAGGCCAATGCAGGTTACTACTCCACCACCATCGTGGCAAGTTCTAACAGGTGCACAATTCTCTTTGAAGTAGTAAAGCATTGCATCAAACCCTTAGCCAACCCCAAAGTGCCAGCAACTCAGGAAAAATGCGATGGAATGTACCACTTTAAAAAATGAATAGATATAATCGGATAGATCATCGAATCAACCTTCAACAGCATTAACCCCTCTACACTCCAACATGCACAATGCCCACTCTGGACTGAATTCTCTTCACAACTCTCAACTAAAAACAATTGCCTCCCTCAATGAAACTTCCTACTCTTACAATATCATCCTGACCTCCTTCATTAAACAGTTGAAGGACCCAGTGGTCAACACACTCCTCAGCATCATTAATGCTTCCCTCATACAAAAGTATTTCCCACACACCCTTAAGACTGGTCTCATATGACCTCTTTTGAAACAACTAACCTTGGACCCCATTATGAACGTTCCTTTTATCAACATTATCTTGGTAAAAGCAGTCACTAAACAACTACTCACCAGAATCAAACAACTACACATTCTTAATGACAGGATTTCACCCCCAAGTGTTGCATCGTTGTGGATGATGCCCTCCAAATAAAAGATATGGGTGGCTCATGCCTTCTCATCCTCATTGACCTCTCAACTGCATTCAACACATTTACCACTGCACCCTCCACTCCCTCCTCGCCGAGCGGATGGGATTCTGTGGCACTGAATTAGTTTACTCCCTATCTCTCAGACAGACACCAAGCAGTCCAGATAAAAACACTGCATTCTAAACAACTCCCAGTCTCATGTGGAGTTCCCAAATGCTCCATCCTGTCACTGATCCTTTTTAATCTTTACACAAAGCTTCTTGGCATACTCCTCATAGGTCCCACTATAGACTTCCACCAATGCGCAAACAATAAGCAGTTGTATATGAGAGTAAAAAGCCCACAGGACATCAATTGTCCCACAATTACCTCGCCATCATCCAGTCCTGGCTGTTATCTGCCTACCTCAAACTTCGTCAAATTCGTCCTCATCAGCCCCCCGCTAAACAACAACTTGTCCAATAATGGCTCAATAATATGCATCAGCTTCAGCCATCCTTAGCCATTGACAGCAGCCTGTCCGTCCAGAAACACACAGCCAAGAAGATTCAAATGGCCTAGATCAAAATCTCCAACCTTTGAAAAATCAAACCCTTCATCCTGAGGCAAAGAGGCTAGAACCATAAGGAGGTTGTGGAGAAGGAGGCAGTGGAGCTTCAGAGGAATGGCCTGAAGGTGAAGGAGGGTGAGATTAGCTCTCAGGGAAGGAACATGACAGAGCAACTAAGCATAAGGAGGAGGTGAAGAACAAGAGGAGTGCAGTAAAGGAGAGTAAAATGATTCATAAGTAGGAGGTAGAGACAACAGTTGAGGAAGTGGAGGAGGGCAAAAATAACATTAAGGAGGTGGTGGCAAAAAACCTAAAGAGGAGGAGAACCAGTACCAATAGAGGTGGGGAGAGATTAAGAAGAGTAAGGATAAGTGCGGAGATGGAGAAGAGAAGTGTGTGGAAAGACATTGAGAAGGGAAGGTGGAAAGAAATACATTAGGAGAAAGAAGAGTCCCCTGGTCTTGCATATCATCTGTGAGTTGATGGAATGCTAGTGGTGCCAGTTGGGGTACACATGCTCCACATCCAATGGTGGCCATTGGGCTATGTGTGTTTTATCTACAGCACCCAGGAAAGTTGATGCTCGGTGTGCAAGTATCATGCTATCTGTCACCTTTTATCCTGTCAATTAATGTGTTTTAATTATGGTGCGTACCTGCCATCCGGGTGGTGTCTCTTTGGGCCACTCTGCACTGAGCCGTGGTTCTACTGATAGCAAGAATTGACCCGAAGGACAATCAAGGAATGAACACTCGGTTTTCCTCTGAGTCAGCTCCCCGTACCACAATATGACTTTCCCTGATTTACGAGGCATTGACAGGGGAGCCAGGTAGATGTTTCTTGCAGGTAACAAGGAGTTTCAGAAGTCTTAGTGACGACAGGCTGGTAGAAGGCAGCGATGACCCTCAGAAGGGTAGGACTGTAGCAATAACAGTGAGGTTAGGAAGTCAAGGAGAACAGGGCTAAGAAGGAAAATAATGGCAGAGTAGACAAGAAGCAAGAGAAAGGAAGGGCAGAGAAAAAGACCCATGGAAGGCAGGGGAGTAACGCGCAGCATGGAGGCAATGGCAAAAGGACGGGTTGGTGAACTAGGTCATTGCATCTGAAGTGATAAGACGCACCGAATGTATCAAAGGCCAGCCTTTCGTACGCTTCCGGAGTACATCTGTGTGGACATGTTGCCATGGGGCTCCCCAATGCCTATCCTGCTGCATGTGCGGACATTGCCAGGGGACAGAGCCACCACCTCAGCAAGGAAGCACAAACATGGAGACCACCATGATGTGCATGGATCCGCCGCTGGTAATGCCCTGTCACTGCAGAGTTCTGGGTGTTCCGCTTTGAAGTCGCCATCGGGGATAGTGGAGCCACCCATTAACAGGTAAATGGCCAGCTGCGTGGTGTGCGGCAGGCGCAACATATCCATATTGTGTTACGGCAATGTAGAAGTGACTCTGCAAGGGGGTGCCTTGTACCACCTGATGTACACGGTGTGGGAGACTGGCCTGTGAAATGACAACTGATGTGCCTGAGGGTCTCTGGAAAGACCAAGTAGCAATACAATCCAGTGCAGCCAATAATTTCACTGGTGCCATGGTATCATGTGAATGTGCTATATGTGGGATTGCGGTCTGCCTTCCACTCCTGTAGGAAGTTCGTATGATGGAGAGTGGGAACCCAGAAAAACCTCATGGTCCGGATTTCCAAAGAGTGTGACCCTGGTCATAAATATCCTCTCTTGGCAGACGCCTCCTCTGGGGAGGCATATGCTGGTGGTGCCCATGCATCATTCCGCCAAGCTATGGTGCTAGCGTGAATTCACAGTGCTGCATTGTCTTGATAAAGCATGTATAGTTAGATGGGCTCCTTTTATGCATTTATATATTTGGCGCTGGTGTAATCATTACACAAAAGGGCCACCCCTCCTCTGTCGAAGACCGGGGCATTAAACAATTAAGCACAAAAGGGTGTCCCAACAGGAATATCATTTATTGGCACGATGTAGGTGCCTAGAATTGTCTAGTGTAAGGTATTAGAGCGTGTGAGAAACCTGGGGGTATTCTCCCGAGTGTAACTCGAGAATCCATTATTCAGGTAGCCAGGGAAGGGCTGGAAATCTCAGATCCCAACCGTGGTGGTGGACGAGCGAGGGAGGAACGCTTGGGTAGTGGAACCCCGGGTTATGCTTGGGAGAACATCCCGGGTGAGACACAGTAGGACATCAGAGACGAAGAAAGAGAGGAGGACGAGATCCCTAAAATCTTTATAGGTTATAATACATCTGCCTTGCTTCCTCCCATTAAACTAACCCGCCCAGATCCAACTACCCCTCTGTGCATAACCAATCCTCTAAGGTCCCAAAACCTATTGCACCAAAGAAGTATATATCCCAGAATCCCTGTTTCCCTGCTACATACCCAAAAACTCCTGATCCCTCTTTTCCACATCCCTCTGGTTATTCTTTCCCGACTGCCCAGTCTACATGGACTAAACAATACCGTTCCCATAATCCGTCCTGTTCCATTCACGATAACAATCCCGGTCATTCCCGTCCCTCTCACAAATCCTATCAATCTCACCCTTCTAAGTTTATCAAACCCCCTGGTATAAAAGCTATAATTTTATATGACACTTTTCCCATTCCTACCAGACAGAACACTTAGAAACTCTACCTTTCTCCTTTTCCAACCTGAACACTTTCTTACACTGTAACAGACAAACGATAATCCTGTTTACCGGACATGTCCCGATGCCAGGGTCAGGCAGAGCTAGACAATTGACCTTAATCACACATACCTGATGGCCCTTTCCTTTCCCCACCGGGATAAAAGGTGGAGCAAGAGAGCACAGTACGAGCAGGGCAGAACACAATGAGACAGCTGGATAGTTCAAGAGGAGGAGAAAGGCGGCAAAATCGGGAGGCTGATGAGGAGAGACACAATGTTGCCCTTCTCCACAAACCCTGCAAAACCTCTGCAGAAGGAACCGTAAAACCGAGGACAATAGCCAAAGTGTCCTGCAGCAGATGTCAAGGGTACACAGAGCGTGTCGACGCTGATAAGCCAGAGCAAGGGAGACTCCTGCTTCCATGGTACCAGCCTTGACTCCAGTTAAGAGGAAAGCCAAGCAGTTCATCACAGCCGGTGAGTCAAAAGGGAACCAATAAGAACCAGGCTGTGATGAATGAAAGTCGCAAAGTGGCAAAGTGAGAGACGTTCAAAGAACTGTAACATTGTAAAGGGAAGACTAGCTGCAGAAGGGGACCGGCACCACATGGGTGCTGCTCCGAAAAACTCTGTAGTTTCACTCAGACAGGGATCGACCAGATACCAGAAGGTCGTAAGAGAGCTGCCAAGATAGGTAAAGTGGTCATACAGGAGGTCAAGTAAAATCCCTGTACAGTCGAAAGCCTATGACATAAGAACATTGGAAGTAAGGGAAGTGATTCCCACAAACATTGAAAGCAAAGGAGGTGAATCCTGCAAACATTAAAAGCAAATGCGAATGTGAATTTGGCAAGAGCGAACCTGGAAGAGGGATGCTGATGAGAAGGGGGCAAAGTCTAAAGTCCCAAAAATCAGCGTCTTGACAAAAGTCAACCCGGCCGAGGGATGTCCACCGGAACTGTTTAAAGAGACATTGAGATTTGAGAAGGATCTGAGCCCAAACAAGGGAGATCCAGGGGTGAAGATATCACCTAAAGTTAATTGAGAAGAGGAACAGTTATTCAATTTGTGGAACACAAAGCTTGAGGGGTTGGCGCCCGGAAGAGAGGGACCCAGGGGTGAAGCCATCACCCAAGAAATACGTAGAACAGAACGTTGTGTTTGTTAGTTGTTTAAGTAAACCTATCAGGTCCACGGGTGTCAGGAAATCATGAGGAACAGGGGTCAGCACCCGTAAGAGGGGGACCCAGGGATGAAGAATACTCACCCTAAGTAAAGTCAGGAAACAAACGTTCATTTTGTTGACAGAACTTTTGTTTCATTATTTGAATATGTCAGGCCTTCGAAGGCAAGAGACTTTGAAGAGAAAAGAGCCTTGGCCATCGAGGCTCCTGATAAACTGGAACAGAACTGTTGGCTCGTACTGGGAAAGCTCGAGTGTGTGCTGTTCTCCAAGATCCGACCTTACCCCATGCTCAAAACGTGGGGGAGGGAGACGCAGCTAACGCATCCTGACATTATTTGTGAACACTTCTTTCTCTTCTTGAAAACTATTCCACACCCTTTTTGTATTAGTTGTAAGGTTTGCCAATAGGTTTCTTAGTATAGGCCCTTTTTTATTTGACATAACGCCACTAGGGCTGCCTTATTTTCCTTATTTTCATATAATGGTCGACGATTGCTCCCATCTTCGATTTAGGTTTAGATTAGGGGTTTTTCAAACCTGCATACAGTTTAATAAACATCCTTGAACTGTGATCACTTGTGTCTGTCTTTACTGTTACCACCATGAGGTCCTTACAGCCGTCCTCTAAATTGGGTGCCTGTCTCTAGTTGCTTGAATCAAAAAGCAAAGGCCTTGTCGCAGGTTTTCTTTCTTTATCAAATATTGTATCTAGTTAGATAAAATGGGAATAAGGTGCATACATAGGATTTCTTGCTGTGTTTTTTATGTGTTATTTAATACTTTTCTGTCTGCAGTTGATTTTCTTGGTGTGGGATTTCTTTCGTAAACAGTGTTATCATGTTTTGTTTCATATGTAAATCAGCTCATAGATGTCTGTTCAAATTTGTATATGTATCAATTTTGACGAAAAAGAAGCAAAAACAATAATTTTGCAAGATACAAGGTGATGAATATTTATGTATTTGTGACTTTTCCATAAATGCAAAAACTCTAGATTTTGATTCAAGCAACTAGGGACAAGTGTCAAAGTTAGTGGACATACTTATACATTACACTAGACAATTCTATGAACTTACCTCCTGCCAATAAATGTTATTATTGTTGGGACACCCTTTTCCCTTTTATGCTTAGCCGGTGTAATCAGGACATTGAAAGAGCATAGGATATGTCTGAATATGTGTTTGATTGTAGAGGAAGTACAATCTACAAATGTTGCTTGTGTGAAGGCAAGCCAACTTTCATCATGATTCAATATCATACTTTGTGCAAGCCGGCGGGGCCTCTGTATGCTGCTGTGGACTAGTCCACGCCCCCAACTGCAATAAGCCCCACTGTTTGCCAGTGTGGAAGGCCGTGGGGACCAAGGGCATGGGTGTTGCGCTTCTGCAGGGTGGTCGGCGCCCGCAGGGGGAGAGGGTACTGCCGGTATGAACTGTATCCCGATATACATCTGGGGAGGTGGCTTACCGGACCTTTCTTAAAATGAGGAAACTGTACCCTGTAAACTGTACCCTGTAACCTGTAAACTGTACCCTGTACCCTATACCCTGTGCCAGGTTCCCACCCCTCCATAACACGAGATACTGATCCAGACTCAGACCCAGTGCTCCGTAACCAGTGAAGCTCTGATATGATAGTTTATTTATATAGCGCCTATACACAATGTGTTTTAAAGCGTTTCAACGCAAGGGACGGAACAAGGGAAAAATACAATGACATTCTTACAGGCCATGAACAGTAAAGATGTGAAATTAACTATCGTACTCGGCATGATGACATTTCAGATAGTGCAAGAACTAAGACATAGATAAGGAAGGGAGGGGGAGAGTGGGAAGGAAATGGAAACAGACAGGCCACTACCGTACTAGGCCTGACGACATTTCTGGTAGAGCCGGAGAAAAACAAAAGGTGAGGGAGAGGGGTGCAGAAAGGCAGGGGAGTAACAAAACAAGTGACTATCATATTAGGCCTGATGACATTTCAGATAGTGCTCGGGGGGAGGAGAAAAACAGTAATGGGAGGGTGGAGGAAACAGACGAGGTTGCTACCATAGTAGGTCCACAGACAATTCTGATAGAGTAAGTGCATAGAAGAAAGTAAGGGGAGGTGATAGGAAAAAGGAGAAGGGAGAGGAGCAGAGAACAGAGAGTAAGCAGTCAAAAGGAGTGGAGAAGCAAGAGTGGAGAGCAAATACAATTGCAGAAGTCAGTAGTAACACATAATGTTGCAAGCCAAGCTACAAGATGAAGATGGGAACAGCATGATTCAGGGCCACCATGAGTACAAGATGCAAAGGAAGTCCTGCATGAGAGTTGAGAAAGAGTGGCGCACCGTGAATGAATGAAGTCCATAAAAGTCAAATCCAGCATTGGCAAAAAGACGGTGATGGTGAAACCAGAATGTATCAGGACAGATTCCTGCAGAAGTAGGCTGGAGAAGGTTGAGTGGGAAGCAGGGTAGAAGAATCAAGCAAAACAGGCAACACCTGTGTGCAAGAAGGGGGGCACAAGGGGACATCACAGGGGGACCAGAGGGGATGGGGATTGCCTGTGGGGACAGAGGGTGTAACACATGTTGGTGCATGCTTACCTGCTGTCTGAGTAGGGTTTCGGGCACTGGGTCCTCCTGGTCCGAACAGGTCCAAACAGGAATTGCCATTTTCTTCGTCTGCCCTTCACTGCAGACGCCCAGGTGAGAGACGCCCTTGATCTAATAGTTAAGAGCAGGGAAGAAGAGGCAGGGCTAAGAAGGTGGGTGGTGTTTAGACCAGGTGACCTAGATCCACTTGCACCTGCTCCCCATCTGCAAAGGAAAAGAGGCTGGAGGGCTCCTTAAGTAGGGAAACAGAGCGGCAAGCAGGAAGGCACCAGGTGGGCGGGGCTTGCTAAGTGGTGAAAAAGAGTGGCAAGCAGGAAGGCACAAGGTTGGCGGGGCTTGCTAAGTGGTGAAAAAGAGCGGCAAGCAGGAAGGCACCAGGTGGGTGGGGCTTGCTAAGTGGTGAAAAAGAGCGGCAGGCAGGAAGACACCAGGTGGGCAGGGCTTAGGCCAGGTGACCTAGATCCACTTGCACCTGCTCCCCATCTGCAAAGGAAAAGAGGCTGGAGGGCTCCTTAAGTAGGGAAACAGAGCGGCAAGCAGGAAGGCACCAGGTGGGCGGGGCTTGCTAAGTGGTGAAAAAGAGCGGCAAGCAGGAAGGCACCAGGTGGGCGGGGCTTGCTAAGTGGTGAAAAAGAGCGGCAGGCAGGAAGGCACCAGGTAGGCAGGGCTTAGGCCAGGTGACCTAGATCCACTTGCACCTGCTCCCCATCTGAAAAAGAACTGTGTATGATTACTGGCGGGGCATACATTAAGGAATCAACCAATTTCTAGGAGGCAACCAGGGAACTATGGAGAGTTATGGAGCTGAAGGCATTGACAATGCAGAAAATGCAGAAGTCGCCCCATCCATTAGCAGCGACCACAAAGGGTCTGCAAATAGACCATCGAGGGGAACAGCTGATAATTCTGACATTCCTGCCGAATATGATTCAACCAGTAGAACCGGCAGAATACCATCCGATGTTCATTTTGGGTCTCCTTTGTGGTGCAACCAGAGCAAATATGATGCAAATAGTCACGAGCCTACTGTTCCCACTTTTAGAACTGCAACTCTCACCAACTCTACTGCAACTCTACTGCAAAAAAGATGCAGGGGACCTGTAGAGTTGACATTAGTATTGACATTGATATTCCTTCTCACCCTGGCCCAAATAAATCTGACGTGACTGAAATCAATGCAGCTCAGACCCTTGCATCATGTTTTATGTTAAAGGAACTGCAGGGGAGAGGGATGTTGTTGCCTAGTCTAACTGTTGCAAGAAACTTCATCCATGAGGAGGGGACCATGACCTGCAGTTGTGTGCTAATCCTCCCTATTCCCCAGCCTGCTATGGATTGTCTTTAACCTCCCCCATCCATCAACAAGAGGAGGAACCCCCAGCGGTAACAGGATGCAAGAGCGATCTTGTGCTAGCTAAACTAACAGCTATTAAAAAGCTGCTTTTGTCTCTTTTTACAAACCAAAGCACAGGACCTGCAGTGGGGGTGCACCAACCTGCAACAGAAGCTGGCATAGGGGCCTCCCATTCTCAGTCATCGCAGGAGGAAGCTTATTGTAATTTGGTGAACAACCCTAAATTGTCTAATTTGCCCGGAGGGAATCCATGTCTGCCCGAGCAAGGGCCTTTGACATCAGCTCATCCCGAGCCCCGTGCTGCAACCATAGCATTCAAAATACTGCCTCCTGGCCAGCATTGGTGTCTGTATGCGGGCAGGCCAACCAGGGATCTATATCTATGCACACATTTGGCAGTTTGGGTGGAGGATCAGCCGATAGAGAACCCAGTTCAGCTACTAATGGCACTAGGTTTTGGGCCCGCAGACTGCAGCCTGGGCACAGTGTTCCAAAGGCAAATATGACAGCGGATTGGAAGGGGGGTTTGATATTTCTTCACAGAGTACCTAGAATCTCCTCTGACTAAGTAGAATCCAGGGAATCGGTCGCCAATAAGTGTACTCACTGGTTTTGAGAGTTGTGTGGGTGCTTGTCCCTAATTCGAGAGGACATCATAAATCGTACTAGAATCCACTACAATGCAGGATGTAATTACGACTATATATGCAAAGAATTAAGGGAGCAAATAGTTGTTGATGGAATACTTGGTATTCCCAGGAGACACTGCCCATCACATTACTATTGAAATCAGTGCCTATCCCCACTTTAACAGCTCTTATCCCTTGGAAATTAGGTCACAACACCCAATGTTATCGTGAGCTGATGCATTCCCACTGGGAGAAAGGTTCTGGGGATTTACCAAGGAAAGTGAAGAGCTTGCTCAATTGGCCAACACATTTTATCCTAATTCATATAAGGACTGGGACTGGGCACATTAACAAAGTATCTAGGGCCTAGATACTGTCTTCCCCCTTTGGTAGAAGGGTTTGTAATTTGAATTGCTGAAATTATTGATGAGCTAAGGGTTATGTGATATGTTGTACTTTGATGGCCTTATGGCCAAATAAAGTTTATATGATGAGGATGAGAATGGGTTACTGTTGTCGGAATAGAAATAATATTATGCCTCCTATTATAATAGTTGTATGTGTATTGGCCTACGCCAAGTTGTCTAAACATCATGCGCGAACAAACTCCACGACAAGGTGTTGACCTTAGAGAAATCAATGTAAGCCGCCCTCTTGGATTAAGCCGCCATTTTAAGTTCTCTTGTTATGTAGAAGTCACCCTGAACATCAAAATGGAGGCCAAATGACATTCTGAATAAGATTCTGGCCGTTGTGACCTCCGTACAGCTGAATAATTAATCTGCCTGCAGGCCACTTGTCGGGGTCGCGAACAGAGACCTTGTCCTTCTGTTAACCTATATGTAAATGTACTACTTATATCAGCGAAACTAATCGAAATGCATATATTAAAGGTTGACCTGGCAAGGAACCCTAAAACCAGTATTGTATTTCGCAGAATGGTTAACCCGCAAGAGGGTTGGCCAAGGGCTGGACAAATTGTATAAATTGCCCAGGTATTCCAATGTGCGCTCTTTCACTAACACATCGAACCCTCGTTGAAGTTTGTTATGTTATACTGAGAGCCGAATAGCTATCCGTTTGTCAATTGACTTGGTAACTGTTGTAGCTTGAAATAAAGTACTTGTATGTTTCTTTGTAACCTGTGTTGGTGTGTTTCCTTTCGGGCTTCCCGGCCTAATATTATTTTTCTGTTTTCACAGTTGGCGCCCGAATAGGGACCCTCAAGAATGATGCCGGATCATTGAAGGTTGACGCAGGCTATCGAACCGGGATCGGACAGTGTGATACTGCGGGCCCGACCGAACGAGACGCGATACCTCGGCTGCGCTGCACGATCCGATCCTTGGACGATAGTCGTGTGGTCTGACACGGCATCTTGACGAGGGTCCATTTTTGAGGCGGGCAGATTTGTCGAAACCACCAAACACAAGGTAAAATTTGTTAGGTAAGTTCTTTGGTAAACGGTACGGTCCTCCTTAGGTTTGGTCAGGTGTAGTCGTGACCCGACTCTTAATTTAACCCTGACAATTTGAATTTGGCGTATTGTATCTACAGACACAATTATTGACCAGCTAACACCAATTTTTGTGAAATGCCTGGGAAATTGTCTAGCTGCTTTAGGGCACTGTTCCGCAGCGATCGACAATCTTTGGAATTTAGCCGCCCGGCACCACAGGAAGGGTTGCCGGTGTGTACTATGTACTGTAAGCATGGCATTGGAAGTATAGTATTTGATGATATTTGGCACAGACAAACACGACATGCCTCTGAATTTCAGTGGCCAATCAATGGTAGTTTCAGATCCCCCGTATTGAATACCTAGAATCGGTCTTGTTAAAAAAGAAGGCCAGACCTGCAGCATTTGATGTTTTGCAGAATTGGAAAAAAGAAGCGTTGCAGCAGCTTAAAAGTAGGGATAAACATGCACGCTGTCATAAAACGAATGCCGAAAAGGCGTTGTTGTATGATAAGGAAAAACATTCAGAGTCAGTCAAGAATATGGATAGGGCTTTCTCACTCGATATCCAGAAAATCTATCCCTCTAGAGATTTTCATGTTTCCGAAGAATTTATTGATAAATTGTTAAACGAACGCAGGCCTGGTGCCTCTGCGCCACCTCCGTATGATCCTCTCCCTGGTGCTCTGCCCATTCCTGTTGTTATTCCTGCTGTTATTCCTGTTCCCCCTGTACAACCTATTGCCCCTATTCCTCCAGCTGTTGTTCCTCCACCTACGCTACCACCTCTTCCCCCTGCGCCAATAGTAATACCTCCATTGAATTTGCCTGCACCTCTGCTCCCGAGTGGTTCTGTACCGACTGAAGTTGATCAGGGTGCGGGGTCAAAGATTGTCACTCGAAATACTGTCTCTGCAGAAAAGAAACGGGAATTATTTGCATGGGCTAAGCATTGTATGGAGAGAGGTGATCAAGCTGATGTTTTCTTCACATTATCAAATATGGGCAATTTTCCCGAAAAAAATGGTTTTATTGAAGGTTTGGGGACTTATTTATGTGTAATGTTGGGTAGATTACATGATGCAGATCTCCCACAAGGGTTGAGGGATCTGAATACTTTAGCGCTTTCGAGGGACACTGAGGAGAAAGTACATCGTCATGTTGAGAGGTTATTTGAGTATAGGAGGGACTTAGAAAAATTGTGGGATGAGGATGATGAAGACGACAGTATGTATGTACAGAAACGGTTCCTTCCGTGTCGTAAATCGGCATCTGAGGAAGTACGAATCTGTACCAAAGATGTGATTCGATGGATCTCGGATTCATCGATACCGCCAGATGAAGTGTATGACACGTATAGTCAGTATACAGTAGAAATGCAGACGAAGGTGATTCAGGTAATGGTACAGTACCTGCAGGATGAATGTGTAAGGAAGAAGGTTAGTTGTCCTACACAGTTATTGGGTATTTGTAAGAGGGCTTTTTCGCCCGACACTTCTTCGACTGCCTTAGCGCTCGCCCTGGCTCTGTTGCTTAGTAAGCGATCGGAATTACCTATATCTCAGTTGCCAATGAGAGAGGATCCTCCGACATTTGTCCCAAAGGTTGAGATTCCTGCTAACGTTGGGACAGGTGCACCCGCTGTGGACATTCCTATACATTATGTATCACAATTTGTTCACGTCCCGTTTTCGCGACAGGAAGTGAACACTATTAGACAATCAATTCCTGATATTAGGAAAAATCCGACAGGATTCTACAAAGAGATAGAGTCCGTTTTACAGTCCTCTGTGTTCACCCTAAGTGATATTGACTTGCTATTCCCTGTACTCCTGCCCGTAGATTTATGGAAGCAGGTTCGAACAATAGACGATGTGCCTGGGTTGGGAGATACGTGGGCTAACATAACTAGGTTTGATGGGGAAAGACCAGCTGGTGAGAAACCACCTCAGGTAATACTCACTTTGCCTGATTGTCATGATGCCTGCCCCCGGGAAGCCAGACCAGGCCCAGCAACCCCGGAAGCAGGCATCATGCCATTTGAAGCATGCCCAAAAACCCCAGTTAGGGGGCTGTTTGGGTACAGTCCTGGCGCCTATGGCGCCAGGCTCATAAGGATAAAGTCAGTCCTGGCGCCATGGGCACCAGGTTCATTACAGAAAACTTACCTAATGCAGACCATGCTGCATACTCACCTGGTGCAGACCATGCTGCACGAAGCCACAAGCCAAATGGGGCTTAGGAGGGACTATTTTACCTAAGGGACTACTTTTTTCTCGGGTGGGGGCTGTGGAAGAATACTTACCTGGGACTTCTTCCTAGGCTATTTAAACCACGCCCAGACAGCCACACGTGCTTCGCGTTATTCTGCATTCAGCAGCGTAACGCTCACCGTGTCTCCAGCATCTTCCAGTCTTCAGCCATGCCCGCTTCAGTCCTGGACCACCTGGAAACGAAAAGAAAGAAGGAGAAGAGGTTCAAACTTGAAACCTTACCTGAATTCTTGATCCATCGCGTCGTCGATCTTGAAGAAGGAGTCATCGCACGCGCATCGTCACGCACCTCACAGCGCCGCGCTGCACTCACCATCCAGTGCAGCTTCTCCTCACTCCATCGCAGACTCTGCATTTCCACACCGCTCTCCGATATCTAAGGGGACAAGAAAAGCCAGGTGAGCACGGGAATGCAAAAGGGCAATACAAACAACCCCCAAAGACTTACCGGATTACCACGGGGGGTACTCACCTCATCTCAGATCGGCGCAGTTAACTCTGCATCACCGCCGCATCCCGGCCCCTAAGGGGAAACCACTGGACATTACAAGCAACCCCCCAAAGACTTACCTGATTTACCGCAGGGGGTACTCACCTCATATCGGGTCGGCGCAGTTAACTCTGCATCATCGCCGTACCCCGGCCCCTAAAGGGAAAACCAATATAGACTTACCTGACTCTCACCAACTGCCCTTTGGACTCTTCGTGGTGGTTAAGTCGGCAACCTACAAGGAATCGGAAAGAGTGAAGATCAGACATTTGAACTCTTACAAACTATTGGATCCTAGAGTCAATACTGGAACTCACCAATTCCTCCACGCCAGTGAAGTAACTGGTCGTCTACGCGCCCCTGCGCTCGATGCAGGATGGAGAGCCCACCTTTCTAAACCATCAGGTGAGAACAAGAGGCAGCATCGGGAGTGGTCAGTGGGCAGACAACGGGAGTGGAAGGTGGGTTAATGCTCGAATTATGGGAGGTTAATTCCCTCTCTCCTTTGCAGAAAGATATTCATACGAGCCGACAAACGAAGTAAGTGGGGGTGTCCAGTCAGTCATCTCGGCTCTACGTGGCACCAGGCCGGTCCAGATCGACGTCCCCGTGGGAACCAGGTGAGCGTAACAGAACGCGAAGCCCACCCACAAATACCCACCTGGGCGTCATGGAGACCTCGGAAACGGATCAGTTGGCCCAATTATTAGGGGAATTAAGGGCCGAAGTGCATTCCGCCCGTCAAGAAACTAATGCCCTCAGGCGAGAACTGATAGTATCGAAAGAACGAACCGATGATTTGGCCAGACAACTATTGCAAAGCCAGGCTGGACAAACACCTCTACCAGGACTTGGGGCAAGTCCAGCTCCAGTACCACTGAGTAACCCGGTGCAGATAAATCTACCTGGAGCCGTTCCCTTGGCTCCGCCTGAATGCTTTGCCGGAGACCCAAAAAGGTTTGCTATATTCATGAATCAATGCCGCTTATGTAGACCTGGAGCCTTCCCGAACGATCAGGCCAAGGTGGCCTTTGTGCTGTCCTATCTCAGTGGCAGTGCGGCGGATTGGTCCATTCCACTAGTCAATCAGGATGACCCGATTCTTCGAGATTTCCAGGGTTTTCGAACAAACATGGAAAGACTATTCGCCCGACACTCCCAAGGACAGGCTTTGGATGACCAACTTTTAACCTTACGGCAAGGTAATCAGGATCTTTTATCTTACATTGCAACCTTTAACAGATTAGTAGTGGAAACCGAATGGCCTGAAGCCAAGCGAATCACATTATTCCTTCGAGGGCTTCGAGGAGAACTCAAAGATGTTTTAGCCCAAATAGTGAGCCCGCCTCAGGACTGTGCTGAATATATAGATTTAGTGGTCCAGTTGGATCACAGACTTCAAACCAGAAAGGCTGACCGAACCAAGTTTGAGAATAGGGTGTTGATTAAAACCCACGTAAGCTCCAAGGGAGTAGATGCCCCAGAACCTATGCAACTTGGGGGGGTTAGAGGACCCCTAACGCAGAAGGAAAGAGAAAGAAGACGACAACTGCAATTATGTCTCTACTGCGGAGCTTCCCGTCATTTCCTTCGGAACTGCCCAGTAAAACCACCCAAGAAAACTATAGGAGCAGCAGACGAAAGCCATTTAGAACCTGACTCGGGAAACGATCAAGCCCGGCAAGTGTAGAGGTCCGCTTGCCGAGCCTAAAGAAGGACACTCTGACCTCGCATTTCACCATACCCATGGTCCTTGTAGATCCAGAGCAACCATCACGCATGCACGCGGTAAAGGCGTACATTGATAGTGGAGCCATAGGAAGCTATTTGGACTGTGAATTGGCTTCCAGGATGAATCTATCTCTCATCCGAAAGACCACTGCCGATGTCGTCACCAGAGTGGATGGAACGGAAATTGTCTCTGGGCCCGTAACTCATTCCACTTCAGAAATGACATTGCTGGGTCAAGATGGACACTGAGAGGTTATTGTGTTTGATTTGATCAAGGCCCCACAGTTCCAACTAATACTGGGAATACCTTGGTTAGAAAAACATAATCTCTGCATTGATTGGCGAGAGAACAGGCTAACCTTCCCAGAATGTGCTCACACCTGCTACCCTAAGAAAACTCAAAACTCAGTCCTGGCCCCAGTAATCCCAGCTGCCACGCAATTACCTGCTGAATACCAAGACTTTCAGGATGTCTTCCAAAAGGAACAGGCAAACACTTTACCACCTCACAGATCGTATGATTGTCAAATAGATCTTGTACCGGGAGCACAACCACCTTGCAGCAGAATCTATGCCCTTACGGAACCCGAAAATCTCCACTTGCGCCAGTACCTTGCTAATGGTTTCATTCGCCCGTCCATGTCCCCTGCATCTTCAGCTTTGTTCTTCGTACCAAAAAAGGAAGGCGACCTTAGAACATGCATAGACTACCGCGCTCTGAATCAGATAACCATCAAGAATCGATACCCATTACCTTTGATACCTGAACTACTAGACCAGGTGAAGGACGCTTGTATATACACCAAACTAGACCTTCGGGGGGCATATCATCTGGTACGTGTCAAAGAGGGCGATGAATGGAAGACTGCTTTTCGCACCAAGTACAGATTATTTCAGTACCAGGTGATGCCTTTCGGACTATGCAATGCACCAGCAGCCTTCCAATTCTTCATGAATGATGTCCTCCGAGAGCTCATCGATGTTTGTGTGGTCGTTTGCATCGACAATATCTTAGTATACTCCTTATCAGAATCTGATCATGTAAAGCATGTCCGAGCAGTCCTAGAGAAGTTACGCCAGCATAAACTATATGCTAAACTGGAAAAGTGCATCTTTCACACTACGGAAGTGGAATTCCTTGGATTTATTCTGACCCCGAGAGGAATCAGGATGGATACACGTAAGGTGGACGCAATTCTTAATTGGCCTTCGCCAACTTCAGTCAAAGGCGTCCAAAGCCTGCTTGGCTTTGCCAATTTCTACCGCAGGTTTATCCCGGACTTCTCACACATTGTGCATCCCATTACTACGCTATTGCGAAAGAATAAACGCTTTGTGTGGACAGAGGAAGCCGACAACGCCTTCCAAGAGTTAAAAGCAAAATTCACATCTGCCCCTGTATTAAGACACCCGCGCCCTGAGCTTCCATACATAGTGGAAACGGATGCATCCACTTCAGCCATGGGAGCAGTGCTCTCCCAAAGGGAACCCGAAACTAACCAGCTTCATCCAGTGGCATTCTGGTCAAGGAAGTTTTCGGCTCCCGAATTAAACTATGCCATTACCGACAAGGAGCTGTTAGCCATCAAGTCCGCCTTCAAGGCTTGGCGGCACTATCTGCTGGGTGCCAGACATACCATCACGGTCGTCACTGATCACCGAAACTTGCAATACCTAAAGACAGCTAAGGCCCAATCTTCGCGCCAACTCCGTTGGGCATTATTCTTCGTCGAGTTTGATTTTGTAATAACCTATCGACCAGGTTGTAAAAACGGTAAAGCAGACGCCTTGTCCCGAATTGGAATGGGAGAAACAGAAATAGCCTTAGAACCTGTACCCATAATTCCCGAACAAAGGATCCTTGGCCTGACGTCCATACATTCACTGGAAGACATTCAAGAAAAGATCCACCAGCTCTTTGATTCAGTTGCCTTACAGGACTGGGCCAAGAAAGGTCCAGAGTATTCTGTCACCGATGATTTATCTTATAACCAAGGCCGGCTATTTCTGCCACAAAAGGAACTACAAGAACTTGTCATTTCCCAGTACCATGATACCTTACTGGAAGGACATCCTGGTATTGCAAAAACTGAAGCCAAAATTAAGAAACAATTCTGGTGGCCCACCTGGCGCAAAGGCATTAAATTATTTGTCATGTCTTGTGGCATTTGCGCCCAAAATAAAAGTCAAAAGAAAAGACCTGCTGGACTATTGCAACCTTTGGATATCCCACCCACTCCTTGGCATACCTTGTCATTAGACTTTATAACAGATCTACCCCCGTGCAATGGCTTTAACACCATTTTAGTTATTGTGGACCTTTTTTCCAAAATGACTCACTTTATTCCTTTAAAAGGGATACCTTCAGCTTTAGTCTTGGCCAAAGAGTTTCTTGAAAACATTGTTCGCCTACACGGCTTTCCATCCGTGTTGATTTTGGACCGGGGCAGTCAATTCATTTCGCATTTTTGGAGAAAATGTTGCCAATTGGCGCAGATAGATGTTAGGCTTTCCACCAGTCACCACCCTCAGACCGACAGTCAAACAGAGAGGACCAACCAGACTTTTGAGCAGTACTTGCGTTGTATGCTACATCAGTCTGAGGGTACCTGGAAAGACATTCTGTGGATTGCCGAGTATGCGTACAATAATTCCGTACACTCGGGAACCGGACAAAGTCCTTTTTTTACCATCTATGGACACCATCCTCGAACCTCGGACCTTGATTCGCCCCAACTCTTGGAGATGCCTGCGGTGGACCATCTCCACACTGTTATTACACAAGCCTTTAAGGAAGCAACTGCACATTTGCAAAAGGCTAAGGAAAAATACAAGAAAGATGTGGATCTGTACAGGAGTGAAGCACCGCAATACCAGATAGGGGACCAAGTATGGTTGGCCACTAAGCACATTCCACTCAAGGGAACACGGACCTTTAACCCTAGGTATTTAGGACCTTACTCCATCAAGGCCATCATTAACCCGGTGGCTGTCAAGTTGGACCTACCTGCTCATATGCGGATTCATCCCGTTTTTCACATATCCCTTTTGAAGCCAGTACAACCTGGAACAAGACTAACCAAACCTCCAGACCCCATCCTCATAGACGGACAGCCCGAATTTGAGGTTAAGAGCATCTTGGACTCAAAAAAAGTGAGATCAAAAATCTTTTATCTAATCGACAGGAAAGGCTACGGTCCTCAGGAAAGGTCTTGGGAACCTAGTGACCATGTGCATGCACCTCAATTAGTGAAGAGGTTCCACCGAGAATTTCCTAACAAACCAAGGCCAGGGGGAAGAACGACTTTAGGAGGGGCCTTGAGGGGGAGTGCTGTCATGATGCCTGCCCCCGGGAAGCCAGACCAGGCCCAGCAACCCCGGAAGCAGGCATCATGCCATTTGAAGCATGCCCAAAAACCCCAGTTAGGGGCGCCAGGCTCATAAGGATAAAGTCAGTCCTAGCGCCATGGGCACCAGGCTCATTACAGAAAACTTACCTAATGCAGACCATGCTGCATACTCACCTGGTGCAGACCATGCTGCACAAAGCCACAAGCCAAATGGGGCTTAGGAGGGACTATTTTACCTAAGGGACTACTTTTTTCTCGGGTGGGGGCTGTGGAAGAATACTTACCTGGGCCTTCTTCCTAGGCTATTTGAACCACGCCCGGACAGCCACACGTGCTTCACGTTATTCTGCATTCAGCAGCGTAACGCTCACCGTGTCTCCAGCATCTTCCAGTCTTCAGCCACGCCCGCTTCAGTCCTGGACCACCTGGAAACGAAAAGAAAGAAGGAGAAGAGGTTCAAACTTGAAACCTTACCTGAATTTTTGATCCATCGCGTCGTCGATCTTGAAGAAGGAGTCATCGCACGCGCATCGTCACGCACCTCGCACCGCCGCGCTGCACTCACCATCCAGTGCAGCTTCTCCTCACTCCATCGCAGACTCTGCATTTCCACACCGCTCTCCGATATCTAAGGGGACAAGAAAAGCCAGGTGAGCACGGGAATGCAAAAGGGCAATACAAACAACCCCCAAAGACTTACCGGATTACCACGGGGGGGCACTCACCTCATCTCGGGTCGGCGCAGTTAACTCTGCATCATCGCCGTACCCCGGCCCCTAAGGGGAAAACCACTATAGACTTACCTGACTCTCACCAACTGCCCTTTGGACTCTTCGTGGTGGTTAAGTCGGCAACCTACAAGGAATCGGAAAGAGTGAAGATCAGACATTTGAACTCTTACAAACTATTGGATCCTAGAGTCAATACTGGAACTCACCAATTCCTCCACGCCAGTGAAGTAACTGGTCGTCTACGCGCCCCTGCGCTCGATGCAGGATGGAGAGCCCACCTTTCTAAACCATCAGGTGACAACAAGAGGGAGCATCGGGAGTGGTCAGTGGGCAGACAACGGGAGTGGAAGGTGGGTTAACGCTCGAATTACGGGAGGTTAATTCCCTCTCTCCTTTGCAAAAAGATATTCATACGAGCCGACAAACGAAGTAAGTGGGGGTGTCCAGTCAGTCATCTCGGCTCTATGTGGCACCAGGCCGGTCCAGATCGACGTCCCCGTGGGAACCAGGTGAGCGTAACACTGATGGAATTGTTGCAAAATTGAAAACCATAATTCCTGAGAAAAGAATTATTTGGGACAAGCTTACGGCCTGTGTTCAAGGAAAATCTGAAGGTGCCATCGAATTCTTTAATCGATTCGAACAGGTATTCTCTGACTTCAGTGGACAGGACTTGGGCACCGAGTCTGGGAAAAGGTTGTTTGTGGACAGATTTGTGCGTGGATTGCTGCCTGACATCCAGTCACCGATTATGTCCTCTGAGAGCGCTTGGCAGGCGAAATCCCAATCTGAAGTTTTGCACATGGCTCAGTATTATGAGAACCGTGTTAATAATGAAAAAGAGAGAATATAGAAGAGGAAAGGATATTTGAAGACTAAAGTATTGTTACAGCAAATTGTTAGAAATCCCAGAGGAGGTAATTCACAGACCAGAGGTCAGTATGTTCCGAAGGGGAACGTCCCCTTGGGTCCTGTGAATATTAATCAATGTGCCTATTGTCGCCAGGAAGGTCATTGGCGTGCACAGTGCCCCGTCCTTCGACAGAGGTCAAACAACACATTTGGGAGTATGGGTAGACGACCTAGAGGTCGCCTCGGAGTGGGGGGCCCTGATAGAGGTCAGTTCTCACAAGATCCTCAGCAACCTTTTTCACGGGATAATTAGACTTCGAGTGTGGACACAAGAAACATATTTGATCACCCTTCTGCTGCCTACCTTTCTGAAGAGCTTCCTTTCGACGACATCTTGTTTCGTTAAGATTGCCCGAAGCAGGGTTTGGAACCTTCACCTATTCCCGTTAGTCAAAAAGGTCCCTACGTTGAACTGTTAGTGGGGAATAGGAAACATCAGTTCTTGATAGACACTGGAGCACAGAAGTGCTCCATTGATCATTCTCAGGTTCCAAACATTTCACTGTCAGGGCAAACTAATGTTTCTGTAGGGTTTTCTGGCATACCAGTTGCCTGTCCGGTTTCTTCGCCGGTGCCTGTTTCTTTGGGTCCCTTTACGGACCACTGTCCATTCCTCTTGGCTTCAAACTGTGGAGAGAATTTGCTGGGGTTAAATCTGTTGAAGAAATTAAATGCAGTAATTCATTGTTCCTCTGACGGGGTGCGACAGACGATTTCACCACAGCAACTTCCCAGTTCTCAGTTTCTGACTCGACCATTGCCTCCTGAGTTTAGCGTTGTCCCGGAATGTTTGTGGGCGGTTGACGACAATGATGTCGGAGTATTACAGGTTGAACCCGTTAAAATAGTTTTGAAACATGGAGTTAAACTACCACGCAATCTGCAATATAAAATATCAGTTGAGGGCGAGCGTGCTTTGAAGTGCATTGTTTCCGATTTTGTGCATCGAGGAGTGATCGAAGAGATTGCAGATAGTTTATGTAACAGTCTGATTTTACCCGTGTACAAGAAAGGCGACAATGCAATCCCATTCCGTTTCATAATTGATCTGCGCGCTATTAATAAAATTGTCGCCCCACAATTTCCAATTGTGCCTGATGTGACAATGATACTAACGATGATCCCTGCTACAGCTACTCACTTTAGTGTTGTGGATCTGAAGAATGCTTTCTTCAGTATTCCTATACACAAGGATAGTAGATATTTGTTTGCGTTCACCTTGGGGGGACGTTCGTTCACATTTACTCGTGTACCTCAAGGTTATACTGAAAGTCCAAGCATTTATAGTAGGGCTTTGAAAGAGCAGCTTGATACCCTTGAATTGCCATCTACATGTACACTGCTTCAGTATGTCGATGACTTGCTTTTAGCTGCAGATTCTGAAAGTGCTTGTAAAGAAGGCACTGTATTGTTGCTTATTCATTTGGCTGAACATGGTCATAAAGCTTCGCTTAAGAAATTTCAATATTGTTGTCAGGAGATCGCCTATTTAGGCTATCTCCTGTCAAAGGAGGGGAGAAGATTGACACCTGAAAGAATAAAACACATTTCTGGCATGTCTGTCCCAAATACACAGAAGGAAGTCAGAGCCTTAATAGGTATGGCTTCTTACTGTAGGTTGTGGATCCCGAACTTCTCACTAGTGATAAAACCGATGTTGGCCTTGACGAAGAAGGGCATTTCTTCGCCGCTGCCATGGAAGTCGGAACATCAACGATCATTTGAGCTTCTCAAAACCGCGTTATGCTCTGCACCGGTTCTGGGTACTCCAAATTACAATAAGGCCTTTGTGTTGTTTGTGCATGAATGTGATGGATGTGCTTTGGCTGTGTTAACACAGGAACACGGAGGGAAGAATAGACTGTGCGGCTACTACTCTTCCGCCCTTGATCCTGTCGCATGCGTTTTGGCAAGATGTTTGAGAGCCGTCGCTGCTGCTGCCGCGTCTGTAAAGCAGAGTGAGGGAATGGTCCTAGGCCATAATTTAACCCTGATGGTACCTCACTCTGTAGATGTCCTATTGAATAAAACCCAAACACAGCACCTCACCTCTGCACGGCTGACGAGGTATGAATTGACTTTGTTTGCCCCTCACATTCAAATTAAGAGGTGTTGTGTTCTTAATCCGGCTGAACTCCTACCTTTCCCGCAAAATACTGTTTGCGGTGACGAAGAATCACATGACTGCCTGTATACTACTGAACAGGAAACGAAGGGCAGGATAGACTTTATAGATACTCCTTTGGATAATGCGGAAAGGGAGCTGTTTTGTGATGGCCACTGCTTCAAACTTCCGGATTGTACATCTACAGCTGCTTATGCAGTCACTACACTGAGTACGGTTGTTGAGGATAAGAGAATTCCGCATAACTCCGCGCAGGCCGCAGAGATTATAGCGTTGACCCGAGCTTGTGAACTCTCCGAAGGGCGTACAGTAAATATATATACTGATAGCCAGTATGCCTTTGGGGTGGCTCACAACTTTGGGAGGCTCTGGTCGGAAAGAGGGTTCCTAACCTCACATGGGACCAAGATTCAGCATGGCCCCCCGATAGTGCAATTGCTTTTGGCACTCGCGCTCCCTAGTCAGTTAGCGATCATGAAATATGCAGCACATCGTAAGGTCATAGATGATGTGGGGAAAGGGAACGCTTTTGCTGACCAGATAGCCAGACAAACGGCCACAGACCTTAGCACAGACATGTATGCTCTAAGAGAAACAAGAGATGCCTATGTAATGGATGAGGGTATTGGGTCTGTACGAGATATCCAAGCTGATGCCACAATAGAAGAGTCTAAGAAGTGGGCCGAAGGGATGGGGAAACTAGATGAAGATGGGTGTTGGGTGGATACATCTGAAGGGAAATGGTTGCTCCCTGATTCATATGTGCTGATGATGGTAACGATGGCACATGGTCCTACGCATGTGTGTGCTCAGCAGATCACGGAAATATTAGAAAAGGTCTGGGTAAATGATACAATTTCGAAAATCGCTCAGCGCTATGTGCAAAATTGCATGATTTGCTTACAGCACAATGTGGGGAAGGGGACAGTAACTCCAAGGGGTAGTTTTGGGCCTCCTTCTGTTCCCTTCGAGGTCATCCACTTTGATTTTATTGAGATGGAACGGTGTAACAATCTAAAATATGTCCTTGTGATCATTTGTGATCATTTGTGCTTCTAGTAAATGGGCTGAGGCTTTCCCCGTTAAGGATGCTACTGCCATGACCACTGCGAAGACTATGGTAAAGGAATTCTTCCCACGATTTGGGCTGCCAAGAGTAATTTGGTCGGACAACGGTCCACATTTTGTTGCAGCAGTAATTTTGCAGATATGCACAGCATTACACATCGAAAAGCGATTTCATTCGGCTAGACATCCTCAGAGTGCTGGGTTGGTAGGGAGACATAATGATATTCTAAAGAATAAGGTTGCTAAAACATGCGCTGGCACTTAACTGAAATGGTCGGACGCCTTACCTATTGTATTGTTAGCCATGCGTGCCACACCTCAAACTAAGACTGGGCTCTCTCCATTTGAGGTAGTGATGGGGAGACCTGCTAATATTTGGGGTCTTCCGAAGCCTAAAGCGTTAGGAGAGGTTGAAAATGTATTGCTTGTAGACAACTGTAACCAGTTGACTAAAAATCTGTATCTCATTTATCATCAGGTTCGATCAGCTTTACCTGTACGGTTTACGGGCCCAGGACACAATATTCAGCCTGGAAGTTGGGTCCTGGTGAAGGCCTACGAAAGGTCTTCCTGCCTCGCGCCTCGCTGGCGGGGACCCTACCAGGTGCTGTTGGTCACCCAGACAGCAGTGCGGGTGGCTGGAAAGAAGCATTGGATCCACACGACGCATGTCAAGAAACTTCCTCACCCGACGCCACACGTTACAGAAGAAGCAGAACCCCTTGCTGATGCTACAATCTCAGATCCTGGAGTAGCAAATAGCGCTGTGAGTGTGTTGGAGAATCCCTCTGAGCCCGTGGAGCTTGGGGAACAGTCCATTTTGTCTCCACACTCTTTGGAAAGGTCACTCCTGGAAAACGTTGTTTCAAGTTCTGCGACTTCCGTCGCCTCTGATACATTGCTTCCCTCAGGAAGTGACGTTACCTTATTTCCGGATCAAACAGTACCGGGAACCACCAGGTACGACCTTCGACAAAGAAAATAGAACTACGGCAAGGGTTTTGCCTGTGCATCTGGAAAAGAAAAGAGTCATTGAGAGTTTTGTTCTTGCAAAGGAAAGTTTTGGAAAAAAAAGGGATTCTGCTGGCTAGGGTTGGGGAAGGACTAAGAAGTCGCGCGACCGTAGCGTCGCCAGCAACGAACATTGGGGTCGTCAATTGAGAAACTACGATGTCTGCCACCTCCACCGCTGCTGCTCGCATTGGACTTGTAAATAAGGGGGTGACCAACTCGGACAATGAACAATGTGCCTGGGCCCCGAAAACGTATTGCTGTGTTCTGATAATAGTAATTGTAACATAGTTACTGCCGTGGGACTCTGGTACTTTGAAGAAATGTATCCTTTAGAGCCTCTTTTGCCAATTGAAATTGTACCTATTGCTCTGACTCCCTCTGTACACCTTCATACTTTGTCACCTAGGGACTCCCAGCATAGACGAAAGTATCATAATAACACTTTAATGATAATAATGAATTCAACGCATGCCATTTTTTATAAGAGTAATTGCTGTATAATAATAATAATAATAATAATAATAATAATAATCTGCACCCATTTACCGCAACATGGGAACAAGGGGCTAGGATGGTATATTCACCCTTTACCTTTAACGACTGCTTGCTATGCCTCTCTTAGAGCACTATTCTTTGGCCGTTGGAATGACAGCATCTCAGGGAACTTTGATGGAACTAATTTAAATGATTTTGAGAAACGTGAATTGACTCCCCTGCGATGCTCGCTTTTTGCAAATAGAAGTAAGCCTAATGTTGCTTCTATTAGGCCATCTGATAAACTGTCTCTTCCTTTCCAAACTCTAATTTCCTTTAAAATGGCTCCGATAGGCAATAAGGACGCCGTGCCTCCTTCCTACTCCATTAACCATAGCCCCGATTCAGTTCCCTTCTGTGTACAAAGGAATGGGAGATTTTGAAGGATGTGTGAACATTGTAAATTTTACCGGGGAGAACAGGCCTCTGTATCTAGGGGGGCCTGTCTATTTCGTTTGCGGTAGTACAGCATTTCCCTGGTTGCCCAAGGATTGGCAGGGAACCTGTTATTTAGGAATCCTGTTACCTGGGGTATTCATAGCTAGCACATTGGAAGTTTCTAAGGCTCTCCCACGGCGGGACGAGAATGGAGATACCCCTGGGCAAATATTGGGAGATATAACAAAATCAGTTGTGCCATTTTGGGGACAGATAGCAAATTCTGAAAATATTAGGGGGCTAGCAAGAGTACTGGAGAGAACCATCAACCGGACCACGGATATGCTCTATAATATGACACTGGAACAGAAAGCAATAAGATTGTTAGCGCTCCAAAACCGGATGGCATTAGATGTCATTCTGGCAGAACGTGGTGGAGTATGTAAATTAGTGGGGTCCGCTTGTTGTGTTTTCGTACCAGATTCCTCACCGACAATTTTCAAGGCAATACAGAACTTGCACGTCCTTAGTTCAGAAGTACATGTTCCGGTGGGAGATTGGCGTCTTAGTACTTGGTTCTGGGACTCCTTACGATCCTGGGGTTGGAAGGTGCTTTCTGTCATACTGGTTATTTTGGGAATTCTGCTATTCCTTTGTTGCTGTATCCAATGTCTACCTAGTATATGTGCAATGCTAGGGGGATGTTGCGCTCAGGCGGTGAGCACGATAGGACATAAAATGTATGCCTCAGATACAGCATCTAAAGAGTTTGTGTTGCAAGAGGTTCTGGTGAACGACCTAATGGCTATAGATATTACAGATAATGATTCAGGATGTATGGACGACAATGCATGGAGTTATTTACAAAGACATTAGAAATGGTATTAGCACTTGGCATAGGCCAAAAGGAGGGTTTGTCGGAATAGAAATAATATTATGCCTCCTATTATAATAGTTGTATGTGTATTGGCCTACGCCAAGTTGTCTAAACATCATGCGCGAACAAACTCCACGACAAGGTCTTGACCTTAGAGAAATCAATGTAAGCCGCCATCTTGGATTAAGCCGCCATTTTAGGTTCTCTTGTTATGTAGAAGTCACCCTGAACATCAAAATGGAGGCCAAATGACATTCTGAATTAGATTCTGGCTGTTGTGACCTCCGTACAGCTGAATAATTAATCTGCCTGCAGGCCACTTGTAGGGGTCGCGAACAGAGACCTTGTCCTACTGTTGACGTATATGTAAATGTACTACTTATATCAGCGAAACTAATCGAAATGCATATATTAAAGGTTGACCTGGCAAGGAACCCTAAGACCAGTATTGTATTTCGCAGAATGGTTACCCCGCAAGAGGGTTGGCCAAGGGCTGGACAAATTGTATAAATAGCCCGGGTATTCCAATGTGCGCTCTCTCACTAACACATCGAACCCTCGTTGAAGTTCGTTATGTTATACTGAGAGCCGAATAGATATCCGTTTGTCAATTGACTTGGTAACTGTTGTAGCTTGAAATAAAGTACGTGTATGTTTCTTTGTAACCTGTGTTGGTGGGTTTCCTTTCGGGCTTCCCGGCCTAATGTTATTTTTCTGTTTTCACACTGTGAAAAGGAAGAGAGACATGGGGGTAAGGCAACATTTAAACCTTGACATCACTGATCTGTGCATTTGCTTACTTTGATGTGCAAAAAGGGTATTGAGGGCCTCAAGGCAGTATGAGGTATCAGGAGTACGACTCGGACACAGAGGTATACTGTTAATTGCTATAAACCTTTATTAAAAGAAATGGGTTGGCGAAAAGCCTATCTTTCCCTACCTCCAGAATGGGTTTCCCTGCCTCACCAAAACCAAATACGGTCTCTGTCAAGATGTCAAAATTAAAAGTCTTCCATCCTATGTCCAAACCCTAAGCAGGCCCTCACACACTAAACCTATCATGAAGTGCAAAAGGGCTTAATGTTCTCTAGCTGCCACTTGCAGCTGTAGTTCATAAGTTAAACTCAAAGTTCCAAAAAGGTATCAAAGAAATAAACAACCAAAGTTTTAGCATCATTGGTAGGTTGTTTCCTTCCCCTATGTGTTTAAGTTATTTCACAATTCACAGTCTCATAAGCACCAGCAAGGTGTTCGCCTCCTCTCAGCCTTTCCACCACTTTAACATATATGGTAAGGATTTTGTATCAAGAGATTGCCTTTCTTCTCCTCACAGTCTCTTCCTTTCAAGGGACTTGTTTCTCTTTGCTGGGGTTTCATACACTTCTTTACTTTCTCCTCTTGCTTGCTTTCAGCACAGTGGTTTACAAGTTTAACCCAAAAGAACCAAGAAAGTATTTTTGTTCCCTTGGTCTTTGAACTCCTTTTAAATACTTGGAAATGGTTTGCCTTGTGGAGAGATTACCCTCCTCTCCAAGTTCACAACAAAAGAAAGAGTCCAAGATGTTGCTCCTTCCGTGCTTTGTCTTTATAATCCTTGACAAGACTTGCTTTCTTTCCTTGTTTGTATTCAACACAGTTCAGGGGTGAGTCTCCTGGCTTATACATGAAAGGGGCCTGGTGAACTCTCCTGCCAGGACTTGGTTAAGACTTGACTACTTGTATTTTGGGCGTGGTTTCCAGACTTACCGCTGGGCAACATGCAGACTTAGGAGAAAGCCGAGGCAGCCAGGTGAGACTGGTGAGCCCACACAGGGAGATTGGGGCAACGGAGTGCTTTCAGGCATACAATGTGCACCAATTAAAAGTAATTGGAACGCCTGGGAGAAGCCAAGCAGGGAAGCTTGGGGAACCTGGCAAGCACGTCAGATTTTATTAGCCAGTATCAAGTCATCTCCACTAGCAATTGCAGTCACACTGTTCATATCCCTTACCCAACTTGACACCAAGGCATCTGATGCACTTTCCGCACTTAAACCATCGTATGCCTCTGTGACAGTATCCATTCTGATTGTTCCATACATTACCATGATAACTATTAGGCATCATTTTGTGTGCAATGAAATAATTTAGCTCCCATTGAATTTATATACTGATCTGTGACAAAACACAATAGTATACAGGAACAAGACTACAAGGCTGTAGGAAAGACATCAAGGGAATGCAACTTCAGAGTACATAAGGGGTGAGGGTGGGAACATTTACAGTGTGTTCCAAAGGGATGCGTTCATTGAAGGTCTGTAATGTATTCTTGCTTTTTGTCATGTTTTACGGGATTCTCCTACTTTTCATTTCCATCTATTTCATTGTATAGTGAGCGATAGGCATGAGTCCATCAGAACTGTGGGTGCCTTAAATATGTGTGTCAATCATTATTCCATTTTCCATGATTCATCACTTGATGCTATAACTGTAGCGAATGCTCTTCTGTAGTGTTCCAGTGCATGATGATTTCCTGAATGGCCGAACATGGGCTTGGTTTTCACCTGAGTTGCACTTTTGGTAGACGTACAGAACTAGCAACGTTCACCTTAACCTTCCTGTATATTTCAGAGGCATAAAGGTAGTTTTACTTTTCTTCAGATGTGAAGGGGATTTTTCTGTGATGCAAAGGGCGATGAACATGAAGGAAAGACTTTCTCACGCTTGACCAGTGGAACCATGACAGGTACGTGCTCCAGAAGTGCTGTTGTGTGACGGTTTCTCTGGAGTGTGTGATTATTAAAAAATGGTGTTCTGTAGCAATAGACTGGGCCTCCTGGTATCTCCTGTGACAAAGACCTGTGGCTTTGCATGTTCTGCAGGCATAGCATGGCTTTCATTTATGAGCCACTGAGAGGTGTCAAACTCAACTCATAGAGTGTGAGGCCACCTTTTTTGATCACTGTACTTAAACCTTAAAATCAATGATACCCAGGCTTCCAGTGAGTTTTATGCTGTAGGACGTTTCCTAGCATTCGTGCTGTGCATATTGTATGTATTGGTTTGGTACAGGGCACACACATATTGAGATTGTATTGTGTTTATTGTAAACAGTTGCCTCCCTTTGTTTACATGATGATACACAAACAAGGTGATATTCTGCTTGAGGGATCTGTGGGCATGTGTTATTCATGTGCCAGGGATTTACTGTCAGTCTTAAGTGTGTCCACAAAATGTAAGCAACCAAGGTGAACAGGAGCATTTGCCAACTCATGTTCAAGAGGCCTTTGTGCAAAATATAAGCCAGTAAAAAAGAATGTTCAGGCTGGCACTGCCCATACATATACAAGCAGGCTGCACCAATATATACCAGTACTACCACATGAGGACATATTCCTGTTGGTTTTGCAAGTACAAAATGCCATGCCACAGTAAGAAAATATGTCCAGACTGGCTACACCCATGAAGGCCAGTATGACTATATAATAACACTCATCGTTTTGATGTTGCCCTTGAATCCAAAAACAAATGCCATTCTGCAGTTAGACAATATTTCCACACTGGCTGCACCAATGTAGGATATTATGTCCATTTAAAAACACTTATAATGTTTTCTTTACCCTTGATACCCAGTAAATAATACTGTGGCACAGTAAGAAAATATATCACGACTGGCTGCATCAATGTAGGCTAATCGAGCCACCTAATAACATGTCATGTTTGCTTTAAACGTGATGTACATTCAAAAAGTCATGCCACAGTAAGGAAATATATCCAGACTGACTGCACCAATGTAGGCCAATCTACCCCTGTTATAACACTTAACCTGTTTGTTTTACTCTTGATACTTATCAAACTATGCCATGCCACAGATAGTACACATATTCAGATTGGCTGCACCAATGTAGGCCAGTCTGGCAACCTCATAACACATATCGTGTTTACTTTATCCGTAATGCCCAGTAAAATGCCCCATGCCACAGTAAGAACAAATGTTCAGACTGGCTGTATAAATGTAGGCAGGTTTAGCTATGTAATAAAACTCATCATGTTTCCTTTAACCTTGATGCCCAGTAAAAAATGTCATGCCACAGTAAGAAAATCTATAGACTGTCTGCACCAATGTAGGCCAGTCTAGTCATGTCATGTAATAACACTTATCATACTGGTTTTATCCTTGATACCAGTAGAAAAATGTCATGCCACAATAAATAAACGTATAGCTAAACTAGCTGCACCAATGTAGCCCAGTCTAGCCACGTAATTATTTCTATCATGCTGGCTTTACCCTGGATACCAGTAAAAATAAATCCAGACAATAAGCAGAAAATGTCCAGACTGCCTGCCCACTTTCCCAAATCAAAGGCCTGGTCCCCAACACACATGCCAAAACACACATCCATACACATTCACCCATGCATTTAGACAGCATTAATGCACATTCACTGATGCATTCATACACATTCACCCGCGCAACCACACAGTATTCATACACTTTCATCCATGCACCCATTCAACATACACTCTCTCATTCACATGCACACCCATACAACATACACTCTCTCATTCACATGCACACCCATACAACACAAACGCTTTCATTCACGCACGCACACAAACAACATACATTCATTCATTCACATGCAGCCACGCATGCATTCATAAAATCTTTTCCTTATATATAGCCCCGGTCCAGAATCTGCTCTGCCTCAGGCATGAATAGCAAGCAGGAGAGTTTCCTGGGAGCTTCATGTGCAGTGTAGTGGGAGAAGCTCCAGATCTATGGTCCAGGCTGTGGAGGATCTCACAGCAGTTTCCCCCATGCACATTTACCCCTGAGGGACCCCAGCCTGCATCACAAAGTGTCCAGTGATAAAGTAATCTGGTAAATGGCCACCAGGTGGTGACATTTCTCAAAAAATGCACTCTCATTAAAATCATACACTTTCCCTAAATATTCTACGATGGGAGTTTATAATATACAATTGTACCCTTTATAGAATATTTGGGAAAAGTATTTTAAGGGTCAGGAAAAAAAGGTCACCTACCTGGTGACATTTTCCAGGTGACATTATCACATGCAACCCCTCCGAAATGGACCATGCAGGCTGGGTAAGTAAAATGCCCCCGCCCTTGCTTGGCCCAATGGACCTACATGCTGGAATGCTAGAACATTCAAGTGGAAACTACATTTCCCTTTGACAATTAAAACCAGGCTATTGGTGTGATGGATTTCCATCTAGTAAGGCTCTGAAAGCTCCAGCATTTTGTTTTTTATGAATAAATAAAATTATGCAGGTATACCATTTCAGAAAGGGGGTCTGCTAATCAGACTCCACTTTTCTAATGATCCATGCCAAAAGCATAATAAACATATGTGCCCTGCTGAATCAGTCTCCTGACAGTTGCACAGGGCAGGTTCTAAGGTTGCATATGACTTTTTTGACAGCTGCTGTCACCCAAAGTTACTGCAGACCGAGTTTGCATTTAATTGATGCAACTCTAATCAAAATAATGATTACTGTGGCCCTATCCATCAGCTGGCAGGGCAATCTCTAAGAATGAGTCTTGCCTGGTTTTTGTGTGGTGACTGATACTGCACACAATTATTAAACACACATCAAATTGGTACCATACAAATGTCAAGCCTGTGAGCCAGGTCAGCTATGGAAAGGCTATGTGCATTCATGATGGCCTCTGTTTCTCTGCATCTACAAGTGGGATAATAGGCAGGATCCTGCTCTCTTTACTCTTTATATCCTCTGGGAGGATGTCTAAAACTAGCCCACAAGCCCAGGAGCTCTCACCAGATCTCCTGGGAACTCTACATCAAAGAGTCACACACATAAAAAAGGGCTAGCCTCACATTAGGGTGTTAGGGTGTTGCATACAAAAGTACCTTTCCGCTACAGGCATGGAAAGAGGTTAAAATAGCAAGAGAGGACAGAGAAGGGTTTTGCCATCTTGCCTTTATATGGGGAGCTGTCTGCTTCTTGTCTCTTCCATTTCTTACAGAACAAGGCGGTCTGAATTGATGCAAGAAGGCAAAGGTCACTTGCCACTGCAACATGGATTGGACCCATTACAGCAGGTTTGTTGTTGTCCAATCCAATGTGCAATGTTATCTTAATAAGGAACGGGCTCCCACTCCTTCCTTGATTTGGTTTCCACTTTCTACAAGACAAAAAGAATTTGAACACAGTTGGGAATGCCATCCATTCCAAAGCCCTCTGCCAGAGGTGAAAACAGGTGTGCCCAAGGCAGGGGAAAGCTCTGTTCCCTAGTGATGCCCAGAGGACATTGAGGATGACTGCTGTTTGGCCTGCCACTCTGCCAACTGCACTGGAACCAAGCTACTCACTGGAGGTGAAAGAAACTCTGCAGATGCCAACGTACCTCTCTGGATGAGATGTGAAGAGTAAAAAGTACTCTCCTTGTCCCCGAGTCTTGGAGTAGGACTCACAGCACCCTGGGAACCCAAAGAAGCAATCTGTTTCTGCTGCTTCAAACTGTCATTGAACCAATCTAACTGTGTTCGGAGCCTTTGAACCATAGGGACATGCTGAGATACCTCCAGAACTCTCATTGGATTTTGAACTGCCTATTGATTTCTTACAACTGGTTCACTGCCCCATCGCACCAGCAGTGCTCATCGCAGCTTCGGCTCGATCAACATCTCACCACTGTGGAATCCTTCTAACCGCCACATATTCAAACAATGCATTGAACCACCAAGGCCTTCGCATCGACTCAACCTGGTCCTTGACTCGAAGCCCTGGAAGCATCGTCTCTCATGCCAACTAGACTGAGTGGTCCCATCTTCTTGAACCAGCTGGACAGCTGAAGCAACCCAACTCGTCAAACTACCTGAGCATGGCATCAAAGCGTACAGAGCTCTGCTTTGAACCTGACTTGACACTGACTCACAGTCTAGATCAATGTGACCCACCACACACGGACCTGGTTCAACCCGCAACAAAATAATCGAGAAGCCCAGTTTGACACTTCCAAACCATCCAAGAACAGAAGAGGGTACCTTTGAGAGATCCAGACCACCCTGTCCCCTTTTGGAAGCAAAGTGAATGATATACCACCCGTTTGTACCTTTTCAAAGACATATCCTTTATCAAGTGACATTATTGCAATTTCTTGCCTATCACCTCTGCTCCAATACCCTGAGAGCTATCACATATATGTTCGACATTTTCTGTGTTCTCACCACACGGGTGAATCTTTGTTACTGTTTTTCTAGATAGTTAAGTGTATTGTTGAGTTAATTAAAGTATATATATATATATATATATAGAAATATATATATTTATTGAACCTTGATTGAGCATTCTTTTATTTTGGAGCCTTTTTACTATTGCTGTTTGGATTGCTTCTGTCATCACATTCATACCCCTCTTAAGAGTATAGCATTTCCTTGGCCCACATTACTACAAAAGGCGAAGGAGGCATATCTCTTGACTGGGCTTGTTTCAGCTTCATGACTGGGATCACAGTTGCTTTATGGGAGTGTGAGGCTGAGTAGGGGGTTTAGCCACTACTCATTCCTGCACGACTACAGTGCAGTAGTTATTTCATTATATTCAAGGGTTCTGCTCATTGTCTTCTGGGCTGGCTTAATTGGCTCACCCATAATGGGTAGAGATTCAGCGCACCTTTGTCCAATATGGACAAACGACTCCTGACAAAGCAGCACAAAAGGCATCCTCCCAAACAGAGAAGTTCTCTGTCTCAGGATTCAAGGTTTAGAAATAACTATTATTGATCCACACCATATGGAATAACAGATCAGCCTCACCTGGTCCATCTTTCAATTAAGAAGTAGACTCAAATTGTGCTTTTCCAGAAATATCTACTTAATTACTGCATAGACCAATACCTATGCAGAACGGTTCTATGTCCATTTAGTATTTGTGGGCCTAGTTCTAATTATAGCATTACCACGAGCATGTAAATGACACGATTGCGGGAATGTTGGCGTATTTGCATGGTGGAAAGGAAGGAAGGCGAATCAGAAATTGTGATCCATAAAAACAATGTTTTATGAAAGATTTGTACGCATTTATTTTATGTTATACCTCAATTAACATGAGCCCCCCTCGGGGTGCTGGTAGGGCAACCACTTTGGGCATCCATTGTCTCATCCAGCAAGTACCAGTGGAGGAAAGACTCATGCCTTCCACTCCAGCAACCAATGACTCCTTCAGCCACGATGAGCAATGGTTTTACTCTAAAGCAGCCTCCAATGAACCCCATACCCGCGTCAACACCGTACGCATCCAGCATGACTGGTGCGCGGACTGTAACCCAGGCACCAATGGAGCACCCTATTGACACCCTCCCCCTTGATAGCAGAAAATGAATCAAAGGGCTATGTGCACAGCTTTAATATATTGCAGTGGAGTAAATGTCCTTTCCAAGTCAAAGGCAGTGAGTTGAGAAAATATTGCACGGTGCAGACGCGGCATTGCAGGCTCACAGGTTCCATGCAGCCCTATTCTGTTCAGGGACCACTATGAAGACCTTTTCGGCCGACCTGCAACCAGCCCATTGATGAGAGAGATTACCCCGTGGTCTACAGAGGCATTCATTAGGAGTGCACGAAGAAGACTGGCTTATTTATACACTCAGCATCCAGACACAGCTTCCACAGAGCCTGATTCGTGGGAATCCTACCAGACAGGTTAACTACGCAGGAAGACACTAAGAAAAGAGTGGCACTCGCCAAGACCAGATAACAGAAAGTAGAGCTACAGGGATCCGGACACAAGCCAAACGCCCCTGGGTAACCCGAAGCACCTCTCAAAAAACCCTCCAAGATGTGGAGACATGTGAAGAGATGATGGTGCCAATGAGAATGCATTATTCTCCGTCCTGAGGAAGGCTGTTAACTATAAGAACCGCTGAAACCGGTTGACCATTTGTATGAGTTGTTAGGCCAATGAGACCCAACAATATAAAGTTACCTTATTGATTGATAGAAATATCTCTTTTTAGTTGTTGTTTTGACCAGGGTTGGTCAAAACATATATTTTTTTTAATCATAAGACACACAGACTGGAGGCGGTACTAATAAACTTAGACACCGACCCCCATGACATGTGCACCGACTAACTAGAATGAGGAAAGTAGTGAGAGAGTTGAAGGCAAGATTCTCATACCCCTTGTAGGCGGCACACCATCGCCAACTAGGCACGGGCATGCTACACTATGGGGGCATGAGCTATTCACACACAGGGCAAGCAAGCTAGCATTAGGGACTTAGACCGAGGTAAAAATACTTTTTTAACAAAACAGCTACTGTCTATTTTGTTCTATAACTGTTTGGGAAAAGACAGATAGTGGAAGCCCATTGACTCCCACTGTCATTACCTAACCACCTTTTCAATGGGCAAGTGTCCTGCTGCAAATGTCTTTCGAAGGTAACTCCTCACAAAAATGGTTAGCTCATACAATAGCTGAGTCTTGTTCATGGGTTTGTGAATATGCATCAAAATATGCTTCAACTTACCCTAGCAAGGCGCCCAGACCCTTCTGATGGAATTCAGGCCTGGGGATGCCCAAGGAGTTGAGACCCAAAGGAGCCCTTGGGTCTCTATGGATGACCCAGATCCTTCAGCTTTTGGAGCATTGTTCTTCATTATCCAGCGTTGTGCTCATTGGTGAAGGCTGTGGCCATTATTCCCTCAAAGATCCCTCTGATCCTGGGCCATGCTTGGAGAGGCCCCTTAGACATGGATGTTGGCTAGATATGTCAGTTGTGGCTTAGTAACATGTGTGCCTCCAGTTGCAACATTGACATGCAATGGATGTTTCATTGTTGAACAGCAAGTCGGCAAAGGCTGTGCCTATCTTGATACAGTGTTGTGTGAACGCCACCCACTTGTCATTTCCACGCCCTGGTGATAACCTAAGAAATCTCCAGAACACACCCTTACAGTACGGCAAATCAAGACTGCACAACAAAGTTTCTTCATGTCCGCTCAGATTGCCATCTACCTCCACATTTGTAATCTCGTACAAAACACACCCGCAACACACAATATGCTGTTTGCCCTGATAGGAAAACTGGCTTCTCCACAAGCCACATCTTATGCACTCATATTTCCCTATCATGGAAAATTACCTGAAGGAAGCAACCGACCATAAAATCATGTATCATACAGTATCATTACTGCTCCCAAAGCACAGTCAATTCTGACTTACAGTGCCTTGAAACATTTCCAACCCGGAGCTCGCTGAGCACTGTATGTTACTACAAATGTGGCTTGAACTCCATTACTCGAGGACAGCTGTGACTTCAGCAGCAGCACAGTCCTTTTTGAAGAAGTGAATCAAATATTGCACACAGGCATCTAGAAGTACAGTAAAGCACAATAAAAGTAAGCTACAATATATAGTGTATGGCCCTCATTCCGATTATGGTGGTAGTCATGGCGCCATGACTGCCTTCCATACCGGTACCGACTCCGGTTTGGTTCAATGGGGACTTACCGGTCCATTCCGACCTTGGAGGGACCGGTAAGTCCCCATTTACCAAACCATTCCCCATTCCCATTTGAGCGCTCATAGGGCTCAATGGGAATGGGGAGGGCGCAAATAATGGGCCGGCGTATGCCAAGCCCGTTATTTGCGCCCAAGGTCCCTTAACGGGTCCCATCCTTAACACCTAGTCAGACAAGGTGTTAAGGAAGGGACCCGCTAAGGGACCTCGTAGTAGGGCGGTAAGGGATTACCGGCACCGGTCTCCTTACCGGTGCCCGGTATCCCTTACCGCCCTACTTGGAATGAGGGCCAATGACTCTAAGAACCATAAATAAATAAATAAGAACATCGTACTGCACTTACTCGTCTTGAGGCTTAATAATTTTCTTTTTTGGGTACTGTCCCTCATTGTGATGAAAGATAGGAGACCAATTGAGGGCAATTCCCGGAGTTAACAACTATTGCAGGATATTTTTACTGGTAACCCCAGTGGCAAAAAGTAACCTCACCTTGGCTGACCCCTCTGGTCCAATCATTTTGGTCATCATACCAGAAATCTGGAGAGTGCTGCAGGGCATCATGAGAGTGTTAATGCATAAAGCGCTTTAATGCCAAAGCCAGAAATTCCTTAAATAGATCCATTAAAAGGCGCAACGGAATGGAAAGAGTGGGGGATTGAGTGGCTAAAAGGTTTGTACTTTAATTGTTTAATTGAGCTTAGTTCTGTGCACACCAATCAAGGCTCAGTGCCTCATAAATCCGGCTTTTGCATCCCGGGGCAGCAGGGGTTGCCCATTTAAAATGGGCAAATGCGCACCTACAAGAGGCAAGAGGCCACACAAGAGGTAGGAGGCCCTGTATGGTACTAACCTGAAATCGAAACTGCACAGAATGCATGGGTTCTTCTCCTATGGGGCTCGAGTAGAGCGCTCGCTTTGACATCCGTGCAGAGCCTGCTGATGCAGGTTCGAATCCCAGCAGGGCCAAACTCAGCCTTTCATCATTCCGAGGTCGATAAATGAGCACACTGTGGGAAATAAGCAGCGCTCAGATACATGAGCACCACACACCGTGGGAAATAAGCAGCGCTCAGATACCTGAGGATTCGTAGCGCTATATCAATGCACAAACAAACGTAATGTTATTTATTCCAGCTATCATCCATGCCTTATAAAAAAAGATGAACTAAAACAACAAAAAATAGCACTGGTTCCTAAAACCACAGATGGGTGCAAATGTGCCATCTGGGGATGGCATTCAGTGCCTACCCTTAAGCACATGAGATAATGCGACATGCTGTACACCTCGCACACGGGCACTGTGGTGTGCATCTAGCAATACACGTGGAAATTGGATGTGCAGTTCATCAATGACAGGGACAAGGGAAGAAGACATGCGTGGAGGCGGCTCACCAAGATGAGGGGCGTGGCATTGCGTTAAATGGCTCATCGTGTCTCACCAACAATTACAAATGCTCATGAAATGCGCAACAGCTCATTGTTTTCTGGCAAACGTGTTGTAAAGGCTCCTGGCCTAGTTTCAATAGTGCATAATGAGAATAGAAAGCAACGCGGAATAGCACCGCTCACACAGGCGATTATGTTTTACCCATAATGCACATCACGTGAGAGGTTTATATGCGGGGGGCCAGGCTGTACATACACAGCCCCTATGGGCAGTTTCCCAAACCAGGCTTCTCTAACGGATTCATGTGTTGTTCATTTGTTTTTAGGGCAAATGGCGATTGCGGCATACATCTGGACTATAAAAAAGACACGCCTTTCAATGAGAATGCCACGCAGGAGCCCTGGCAGCAACTTTGCCCTTTTCTGTTGGATAGTCAGTGCCTTTTAGACAAGGCCATAGTGCTGTTAATAAACAGGTTATCTGATCTATTTTTCTGAGCATTGGCTGTTTATGATGTTGGTTTACCGGTCCCTGTTTATACTGGAGGCTTGTGTTGTTGCTACCGAGGTGGCATAATAGCTCTCACATGTTACTTTATATTTTATTCAAATGAGACACCATCCAAAGGCAACATCTGTAGGTTATGCAATATGAAAAAACACCTAAGTTACAGGGAACTATGTGCCTGGTGTCTTACTACGTCTTACTACTCATTTTAATCGTTGTCGACATATTATTCCAATGCATCTAGGGCCTAAGCATTCTTTATTTTCTGTACCGATTTTTTGGTAATGTGTATTTGGAACTAGCATGTTCCTTCAAATACCGTGGAACATCTTGGAAATATGGGAGGTATTGCTTATAACAGCAGCCTATACTAAGTGAACAGAACATTAGGAGCAGTGCAAAATATACTCAGCCTGTACCAATGTACCAGCACCCTTTCCGGACGGCCAGACTAGGAGTATGCCCGCAGGGGCCGCGGCTCCCTGCAGGCATGCTTTTCACAGAAGCACTGGCCGTGTTAGCAATGGTGCTGGTGCAGCTGTGTCCCCATTCCCATGGAGTCCTAAGGGCTGCACAGGGTTGTGTACTTATACTTTACGCCTCCTGACATGTTATTTTACATTCATATAGCGCTCCATATATCATTGGTATGACCTCAAAGCACTTGTGGGTTGAACGACTTCAGGGACTGTAGTCCAGGTCAGTCAAGAGTCGTGTACTATAGGGTGCTTGGGTGCACTCAATATGTGAGCAGCTGATGCGATTGCCTGATGGTAGCTGCATCCTAACATTAGGTGTTGTGCTATTGAGAGATCAGTTGAATGTGTGCAGTCTGGTGGTCGGACTCCGAGATTGCATTGTGTCGGCATTAGGCCTGTGTAGGACGCTTATGTGAGCAGCTAGGCCAATTTGTTTATGGGGTAGAGCTGCATTCTAGCAGGGTGTTGAGGTGTTCATGGGGTATAGTTTGTATGTGAGCAGCTAGGCCAAATGGATCGAGGTGTGTAGCTGAGCTCTATTGCGTGTTGGTGTAGAGTAGAGAGTGAGCATAGTGATAGGAGAGGTGAGTGTGTGGAGTGGATGTTTTATTCTTACCAGCCCATTGTTACATTCACGCATTCGCGATAGCAGCACTCAGGGAGATGGCACAGGAAGCAGCTAGGAATGTGTAGTAGACTCACATTGACATTGAACTCTTGATCCTTGGTGCTGTAGGGTTTCAGCAGCCTTAAATGGTCATTGTTCAGGTTTACGAAAAGAGCCAGGCTTTTAGAGCTTTGCAGAAGGCCACGTAGTCTTGGGTGTGTGGAATGTGCAGTGTGAGTGAGTTCCAAAGAGTAGGAGCCATGGGTGAGAAGGCGGATCCACCAATCCTGACTGAATTGGTGTTTGGAATCGCAAGTAAGAGGGCAGTGCTTGATCTTAGGGTGCGTGATGGGAGATAGGGTTTAATCTTCTCTTAGAGTTAAGTTGGGCCTGTCTTGTGCATTGCTCAGTGGATAATGCATAGGGTTTTGAAGGTGGTCCTTCATCCTATGGGGAGCCAGTGAAGGGTGCAGAGAGCGGGGGAGATGTGGTCTCTGTGTCCCAGGGCGAGAAGAAGTTTGGCAGCAGCATTTTTGGTGCTTTGGGGTTTGTTAAATTGGTATGCAGGTGCTCCCAGGTACAAGAAGTTGCCATAGTCCAGTCTCGACATAACGATGGACATTACAGCTGTGAGTCTGCTGGGATAGGTGAGGTAAGGGAAAATGTGTCTAATGAGTTTGAGGCGGTAGTGGCAGGATTTTGATAAATTATTGCTCTGGCGGGAAAGAGTTAGGTATGAGTCCATAGTGCAGCCAAGGTTTTTGACTATTTTGGAGGGAGCAGGGGGGGTGCCAAGGGAGTTGAGCCATGGGAGTGGTTGCAGGAGAAAGGCTGTATTGCCGCACAACAAGTTTTCAGATTTATCTGGGTTCATAAGGAGGTGGTTTCTTCTCATCCATTGATCAATATCACTGAGGCAAGCTTCAAGGTCGGGATGTGGGTTCATAATTATTTTAGGAATTGTTAGGATAATTTTGGTATCGTCAGCATAGTTGTAACAGGATAGGTTGTGTGTGCGGATGATTCCTGGTAGAGTGATCAAACAGAGGTTGAAAAGGAGAGCAGAGAGGCAGGCGCCTTGGGGTACCCCGGTGTTCACAGCGTGAGCAGTTGAGACAAAAGGAGAGAGGAAGGCGAGTTGTTTCCTGTTACTGAGGAAGGAGGCAATCCATTTGAGTGCCGAGCCATGAATTCCTAGGGAGTGCAGGCAGTCAAGGAGGATAGAATGGTTAACGGTGTCAAAGGCTGCTGACAGATTAAAGAGTATTAGCACTGCACAACTCTCAGAGTCTGCCACAACCTTGAGATCATCCCAGACCGAGATCAGAGTGGTTTTAGTTCCATGGCACGGACTGAAGCCAGATTGCACGGGGTCAAGTAGTTTGTTGGATTCTACAATGCTGTTGAGCTGGGAGTATGCAGCCCGGTCAATGAGTTTCGTGAGAAATCTAGTTTTGGAGATCGGCATGTAATTCTTAGGGTCGAGGGATGCCTTTTTAAGAAGCAGTTTGACATGTGCTATTTTAAAGTCCTCTGGAAAGGTGCCAGAGGTGAGGATTTCATTTAGTATGGACCTTGTGTGTTCTCCTGCACAAGTAGAGAGAATATTTATTTCAGAAGAGAAGCGGGACGGGGGAGAAGTGGGGATCCAGAGGGTTTGCTGTCGGATAGTAGATCTAGGAACTTGTTTCTCGAGAGGGGTTGGAAAGAGGCGAAGGTTGGCATTAAGGTTGACGGGACAACGTGATTGGGCAAAGTAGGTGAGAGACCTAGGTTGAGGATGTAAAGTTTGAAGTTAAGGGTTGCCGTCCTGTCAAGTGCAGTGTTGTAGAAATGTACCGAGAGGGAATCACAGAGTGTTTGCATGGGGGTGGTTCGGCAGAGGTGCAAGTAGGTTTCACAAATTCAGAGATGATCTTGTGGAGTTCTTTGCTGCAGCTGCCACAGTTCAGAATTCATTTATTGTAATAGGCCTTTTTGGCCTTTTCGAATCTCGGATTTGTAATTACGGTGGTGGTGGGCGAACATAGATCTGCTGAGAGTGGTTTTAGATGCTCGCCATTTACGCTCAAGATAATTATTTTGACTTTTGAAAGTCTTCAGGTGGGGCGTGAACCATTTGGGGGATGGTCCTTTGCGTGTGGCTGCCGGGCGTGAGAGGGTAAGGGGAATTAGTGATTCTTTAAGCCAGGAGTCAAAGGATTCGATGGTTAAGGGCTTACACAGGTCAGCGTTGCAGGGGGGCAGAGTAGCAGGGCTTCGGCTAGGTCTGGGAGTACCTTGACTTTGTTTGAGCATTTGTGATCAAAGGTGAGGGCAGGGGGAGCCGTGGGAGGAGGGGCTGGGGTGTGGATAGAGAAAGGGATGTCAGAGTGGTCGGCCCAGATAAGTGGTTTGGGACTGGACATAGAGACGAGGGGCCTCATTATGACTCTGACGGTAAGGGGTTAACGGCGCCAGTAAGGGTGCCGGTGTCGTTGACCCCTTACCGTCGCATTACGAGGTCCTTTAGAGGGTCCCGCTAAGGGCGGCTGGTTTTACCAGGCGCCCTTAGTGGGAGCGGCTAAAGGACCAGCATGCTAACAACGGGCCTGTTGTTAGCATGGTCCCCATTCCCATTGAGCCCTACGGGGGCTCGAATGGGAATGGGGATGTACCGGTCCGGGTTCCTTGAATGAGGAATTACCGGATTCTCCAAGGTTGGAATGGCCTGGTAATTCCCCATTCAGGGAACCCTGACCCAGTATGTGGTAAGAGGATAGCCATGGCGCTAATAGCGCCATGGCTACCTCCAACCTCGTAATGAGGCCCGAGGTCATCGTTGCTGAAGATTGCATCAAGGGGGTGACCACCTGAGTGAGCAGGACCAGTGGTATGTCGGGGAGTTTGAGGGTTTCAAGACTGTCGACCAGAGATTTTGTCATCGGGTTGTTGGGCATATGGAACCAGATATTGAAATCACCCAATAGTGTGAGAGCTGGGTTATTTACCTGGATGGGAGCTACTGAGTCACAGAGATTGTTAGCAAAGTGTATGTCATATCCAGGGCATTTGTATATCAGAAGGCAGCTGTGAGCGAGTGTTGATGGTAGCAAGAGTTTCACTATTGCTACCATCATAGCAAGTCTGGGTTTTGACGAGTGAGATGGAGAAATTAGGTTCATAGAGGATTGCCACGCCACCACCTCTGGAAGGTCCATAATGGGTTATAAGCGAGTAGCAAGGGGGGGCGGGGAAGGCCTCATGCGCGACTGGGGCAAAGTCGTCAGAGAACCAGGTGTCAGTGATAAAAATTAGGTCAGGATTGTCAGAGGATAGGAGGTCGAAGATGCTGTGTTTGTTTCTCGCGCAGAGTGGGCATTGAAAAGGAGGCATGTGACTTCATGAGGGGAGGTGATTTCCCTGACGCTCGTTGCTGGCAGTGCTAGGTGGGGAAGGGTGCCCAGTGAGATGTGAGGAGTGATAGGATCAGTCAGGGTGGTTGAGACAGACTGAGGAGGAGTATTGGGGGATCTGGATGAAGGTACTCTTTTTGGGTCGGGTGGATGGGTTAGGTCGCAGAGGAGCGGGAATAGGAGGCGGACGGTGGTAGGTATGTGAGTGATGTGGTGGGAAGGGGGTGGAGGTGATGGAGGGTGCACGTGTGGTCTGAGGGGTTTGGTGAGTTGTTTGTAGTTCGAGTCCGGAGGGCGCTGGTGGTTTAGGTGTAGTGGGTGAGAAGTCGAGAAGAAGGGGATGGAGATGGGGTACTGGGGAGAGGAGGGTCTGATGTTAGGTGTGAGAAAAGATGGGAGGTTGGACCAATGGAGGATGTGTGAGGCATGGAGAGTTTAGGGAATGGGTCAGGCACCCTTTACATGTTTTGTGGTTTTGGCTGCTAGAGGGGTATGAGAGAGGGTAGGAGGGTTAGAGGGAGAAGCGGATAATAATAATAATAATTTCGCATTTATATAGCGCTACGAACCCTCAGGTATCTGAGCGCTGCTTATTATTACCCACGGTGTGTGGTGCTCATTTATCGACCTCGGAAGGATGAAAGGCTGAGTTTGGCCCTGCCGGGATTCGAACCTGCGTTGGCAAGCTCTGCACGGATGTCAAAGCGAGGGCTCTACTCGCTGTGCCACTTGACCGGCTGATGAAGTGATAGTTTTAGAAAGGGCGAGACGTGGTACTTTCAGGGAAGGGAAGGGATATGATATGATATGATAGTTTATTTATATAGCGCCTTTAGACAATGTGTTTCAAAGCGCTTCAAGGCAAGGGAGGGAACAAGGGAAAAAACAATGACATTCTTACAGGCCATGAACAGTATCGTATTTGGCCTGACGACATTTCAGATAGTGCAAGAGCTAAGACATAGATAAGGAAGGGAGAGGGAGAGTGGGAAGGAAATGTAAACAGACAGGCGACCACCATACTAGGCCTGAAGACATTTCTGGTAGAGCCGAAGAAAAACAAAAGTTGAGTGAGAGGGGTGCAGAAAGGGAGGGGAGGAACAAAACAAGCGACTATCGTACTAGGCCTGATGACATTTCAGATAGTGCTGGGGGCAGGGGGTAACAAATAAGGGCTGGGGGGGAGGAGACAGACGAGGTTCCTATCATACTAGGTCCAGGGACAATTCTGATAGAGTAAGTGCATAGAAGAAAGTAAGGGGAGGAGGGAAGGAGATAAGAAAAAGGGAGAAAGGGAGAGGAGGAGAGAACAGAGAGTAAGCAGTCGAAAAGAGTGGAAAAGCAAGAGAGGAAAGCGAATACAATTGTAGAAGTCAGTAGTAACACACAATGTTGAAAGCCAGGATACAAGATGAAGATGGGAACAGCCTGATTCAGGGCCACCATGAGTACAAGATGCAAAGGAAGTCCAGCATGAGAGTTGAGAAAGGGGGACGCACCGTGAATCAATGAAGTCAATAAAAGTCAAATCCAGCATTGGCCACAAGACGGTGTTGGTGAAAACAGAATGTATCAGGACAGACTCCTGCAGAAGTAGGGTGGGGGGGAGCAGGGTAGAAGAATCAAGCAAAACAGGCAATACCTGTGTGTAAGAAGGGAGGGGGGCAAAAGGGAACATCAAAGGCGGACCAGAGGGAGTGGGGATGGCCTGTGGGGACAGAGGGAGTAAACACATGTTGGTGCATGCTTACCTGCTGTCTGAGCAGGGGCTCGGGCCCTGGGTCCTCCTGGTCCAAACAGGTCCAAATAGGAATTGCCCTTTTCTTCGTCAGCCGTTCACTTTAGATGCACAGGCGAGAGACGCCCTTGATCTAAGAGTTAAGAGCAGGAAGGAAGAGGAAGGGCTAAGAAGGTGGGTGGTACTTAGGCCAGGTGACCGAGAACCACTTGCATCTGCTCCTCACCTGCAAAGGAAAAAAGTCCATACGGCTTCTTAAGTAGGGAAAAAGAGCGGCAACTTTCTTCTGAGCAAATTTGGCAAATGCTGTTCTCAAACCCAAGAGAGAGGGTACAGATAGCGATAGTTCAATTTTTAAGATTGGTATTGCCTCGCGGAGAAGAAATCTAACAAGATTCCAGGAGTTAACATTATCGGCATAATTGGTGGTGTTTACTCCGGCGAGAATCTGGGTTAGGTTAAGGATGTTGTATTCCCTGTGACGATTTCTTCCCTGTGGGGTTACTTGGTGAATATTTTAATGGAGCCTTTCTTTTTCTATATGCTGAGGGGAAACGGGCTCTGTGCATGGAATGGTGTTTTATTGATCTTGTTTTATTGTTGTACTGATTCTGTTTTATTGATTATGGCTCTCCTATTCATCTGATTTGTTGTTATGGTTAAGGATGATGGTAATCTGTACCCTTGCGTTTTGTTTTTTGTATTTTGTATTTTGTATTCTGTATTCATGTCTTGGGTTTGGGTGCGAATTAGTTTTTTTTTTATTTTTTATTTTATGTACATTGTTAAAGAATGGAAAAATCTTTATTGAAATGATTGTTTGTTTATATGTATATGACTAATATGTATATGACTAATATTTGAAAAGTTGTGTATCAACTAAATCAAATAAAATACATTTTTAAAAAAAGAGTGGCGACCAGGAAAGCACCAGGTGGGTGGGGCTTAGGCCAGGTGACCTATATCCACTTGCACCTGCTCCCCATCTGCAAAGGAAAAGAGGCTGGAGGGCTCCTTAAGTAGTGAAAAAGAGCGACAAACAGGAAGGCACCAGGTGGGTGGGGCTTAGGCCAGGTGACCTAGATCCACTTGCACCTGCTCCCCATCTGTATGAAGGGAGAGGTCTGTGTGCGGGGGTCAAGTAGGAGCTTTGGGGGCAGAGAGGGAGGTCTGGGAGGTAAGGTGAGAGGGTATCGTAGGTGTAGATGAGGAGGGAGGCATGTTGTGCAGAGTTTGCGGGTTGCTTTTGTCCTTGAGGTATCATGCTGTCAAGGGGACACTGGGTTTTCGAGGGGGAGGTGTTGGGGGTGAGGGAGTGTGGGACTGAGGAAGGGGTAGTCAATGGGGAGCGTGTCGGTGGAGGGATGGTAGTGTTGGAGTGACGTGGAGCTTTCCACGAGAGAGAGTATCTTAGTGTGGCTGTCATAGGGGGGTTGACAGTGGTAGGGAGGGCTGATGTGGTGCATATCGATCTGGGTGTGGAGTTCCTGAGTGAGTGCAGAGAAGCCATGGTAGTGGTGGGGGACGTGGTGGGGGACTTGTGATGTTTGGAGTGCCAGAGAGCTCCTCTGGCATGTGATTTTGAGATTCAATAACAGTAAATGCAAAAGCAGTAGATGTAATATCAGCACCTAGATTTGGGACACCTGGATAGTGGGAGAAAGGGCCTAACATGGGGACAACAGTAGCTCCAATAACAGTAAATGCAAATCAGTAGGTGTAATATCAGCGTCTAGATTTGGGGCCCCTGGATAGAGGGTGAGAAGCCCTAACGCAGGAGACAACAGTAAATCTAATAACAGTAAATGTAAAAGGCAAAAGCAGTGGATCTAATATGAGAGCCTAGATTTGAGACACCTCGATAGTGGGAGAAAGAGCCTAACACGGGGGGCGGTACTAAGTACAGTGGCAGCAGTAACAGTCACACAAAAGGCTAATTAGGGAGTGCTTGGTTAAAGTCAAGTCTAATAGCAGAAGGTCTCAACAGGGATACAGTGAATTTTGACGAGTTTGCATACTTCACAGAAGAGCAGCAGGTGTAGGTCTCCTACCTGGTCAGACACTGCTGGTTGACGGCTGCGCGCACCACAGGCAAACACGGCAAACACGGTCTGGAGCTGCTTCTTCAAGAGTTGTCATCCTTTACCTCGGGTCCTTCACCACGATGGCTGCACGGACAGGGACTGCCCTGGCCGTGTACACTAAGTCGGTGTCTGAGGGCCAATCAGGCGAGGGGGTGGGCTGGGAGGCGGGTGGGGGGTGGGGGGAGTGAAACCGTGAAGAATGATGGCTAAGGGGTCAGGGAGAGGAGAGGAGAGTGTGATCAAGGTGGAGGGGTAGAAAACAGAGCACCACAAGTCCAGCAGGGCACAGGGGGCTAACACTCACCTGTAGCACGCAGAATAAAGTGGCGTGCAGGCAGGGAGGCCGAAGCACTAGGCCCGGTAACTGCAGATGAGATGGCCAATCAGGCGAGGGGGCATGCTGGGAGGTGGGTGGAGGGAGGGAAACAGGGAAGAAGGGTGGTTAAGGGGTCAGGGAGAGGAGAGGGCGATTGGAGGTTGGGGCTAAAAAAACAGAGCACAAGTAGTCCAGCAGGGCCCAGGGAGCTAACACTCACCTGTAGCACACAGAAAAAAGTGTTTGTAACATAAGGGTATGTAACCTCCCATTACTACACAGAGGGTGGTGTGTGCTGGACCCACAAAAGAAAAGGTAAGTATGACAAAAGTCATCACACCATTCTTGGGAATAGTAGTTCACCCAAGAGAATGTATATAAACATTAAAAGAAGTCCAAAGGACCACCCAGTGGCACTGCACATGAGGCACTGAGCATCACCACCCAAAAGGCAGATAGCCATGGAGCTTACCAGACTCCATCAAACAGTAAGAAATAAAAATCCCAATCAGAAAAACACATGAGAGAACGGGGGGAAGTCCCACTCACTAATGACCAAAAACTAAAAAGCCCCGAGTCCAGCAAAAGAGCTGGGGGTCTCCAACGTTAGAGGGAACCGGCACAGAAATTAAAATTCTCCCTAAGAGAGTGCCTGAATGGAAGTAGTTCCCATTGGGGGGGCTGGCTGTCCTGATTGAAAACGCTCTCCTCTAAATATTTTACAGAAAGGAGCGCTGGTTGTCCAGAGGAGTGATTGGAAAATCCGAATACAAGGTGAGGTTCCTGAGGTATAAGGCAAGTTGACCACTGGACAGAAGATCCAAAGCTGAAGATGACCAGAGGCACCTGCAGACTCTGCCAGTAACCGTGAAGCGACCACTGCCGTTTCATGAGAGCTGCAAATAGTGAAATGATCAGGGCATCAGTCAATATTAGTAGAACTGTTCGTAGAAGAGTTATGGGTGAGATCAGTCTTCAATACTTTTCTCCCAATAGACCATCACCAGATCCTTCAAGCACTAGGTCTCAGAATCAGGCTGCCTTATCCAAGCATAGTAATGTCCCAGTGACACCGGGATATCAGGCGGCGTAACAGTGTTAGTAGTTTGGCGGCAACCCACCAATAGCACCAGCCAAACTCGTAATGAGGCCCAAAACGAAATCAAAAGGAAACATGTGCTTTAGAAACTTGAGTCTTTGAGACATATCATTCTCCTCCTTATCTCTCTGGTGATGGCTCTCCCAAACCCTGCTGCTAGAGGACCATCTCTTTTATTTTTTGACAGGATCAGAAAGTTTCTGCAGGCCAAAAGCAGATCATTGCATATCATCACTCCATCCGCAAAATCTCACCCCCTATAGGAGGTATTACTTTACATCGACCGTTGATGCTACCAGTGGAGCATACAACAAACTAGAGTACCAACAACTTGTATAAAGTGCAACATAAGAAGTAGGAAAAGTTCTTAGAAAATGAAATACCTTGATTGTAGATGAAGTAAGCATCGTGTTTAACTTGATTCTAGCTTTCATTATTCTTGGGAGGATAGCTCAGCAGCAACATGTTTGCCTTGGAAGCAAGACGATACAGAGCATACACAGGTTCGATCCCCGGGTCCATGCTTAGAAACCTCTGGGCATTAAGCACGTTATAAACAACCTTTCATATCATATCATTCACTTGCGAATGAAAGAGGTTTTGAAGGCCATAACATTTTGTTTTGAGGTAAACATGTATTTATTTTGCAGACTTGTTACAATTAACTCCTGTGAAAGGTCAACTCGTTTTCAAAATGCTGCTAATCTAAGGATAATCAAAAAAGAATAGGAAGTATTGATAATTTTAACCTTTGTAATTGTTTTGAATTCCAGGAACTTACCTTTAATATGAGGCACTCTGCAGACTTACAGTATGCAGAAATGCTTAATAAGATTTGTGTAGGTGTTCTTGAGGAGAATCAGAAAGCAGTCTTAAGGGGAGGACGGATTACTCACATGTTTCATGCAGATTGCAGACGGTCTGATATCATATTGACTCTTCAGGATATAAACGTTTCTTGTGTTGCTTTGATTGAACAAGTTCGACTCCACAATGCTACTGTCAGAGAAGCAAAATATTGTCAGGATAAAATCGTGTGATGTTTTAGATCAGGGGTTCCCAACCTTTTGTGTGCAATGAGCAAAATGTGCATATCAAGTGAAATAGTGAGCAACAGCCATTCTTCGGTGAAACATATTCTGCGTACAGTTGGCGGAAAAATTATTGCAACACAAATTGGAAATGTAATACACTTTAAGATTGCTAATAGAACCTTGCAGTACTTAACAGACAGTTATCTAGACAATGTGCAATTCTAGTAAAGAAAATCTTTAAGGCCTTTACCTTCATTTGACGTTAATTGGCTGTTTACAGGAAATGTTGAGGAAAATGAGTGGTCAGTAGGACATTTTTAGATAGATAGGACCAGGCAAGCTGTTCAAAAATATAGCAGTACTAAATAAACATTAACATAGGCTTCAGGTTCTCGGGCAAAATATTTTTACCAATGGCCAGGCGTAGCCACCACAAATATGATGTCCGACAGCCAGAGGGGCTGTTGGCGATGCTTAAGTTTGACAAGGAGGCATTGGAAATAATTTCTAATTCACAAGACATTAAGATATTCTCTTAGAACTGTTGAACCATTCAGAGGCCACTAAGGAAAGAGTTTGTTTGAGTCTTTGGTTGAAACTATCTGGGGCAGAGATATTGGCAGATGGCGTCCCCTAGTTCAAAAAGTCCAGGTTATCGAAAGGGACGCCTCGTGGTTCTATGCAGAATGTCAGATCTCAAAAAGAAAATTGAACCAACGGTGAGTAGTTTGTTCAAGGCTGGCCAGATTTATAGTTTCAAAAGGGCATATTAAAATTGCTAAAAGACAAAAAAAAGGTATTGAAAAAGAATGGGGCTTTTTTGAATGACACCAAATTGTTTTATGTTTAATGCAATTGTTGAGATAGGAATTATGCCATCACCTTGGACCACCAGCTCCCCACCGTTATAGGCCAATTGCCTTACTGGACATGGTCAGTAAGATATTCTCCAAATGTTTGTTGCTCAGAGAGGAGGAGTGGCTCCAAGTAATATCTTGAAGCCCCCCAAGCAGCTTTAAGGGGAGTTGTTAGTACAGTAAACCACTCCTTCACTCGGAGCACCATCATGGAGCAATATGGTAATGTTAAGAGAGGGAGATCATTTGTGTCTTTTTTCAGATTTTAAGAAAGCATTTGATTGATAGAAACATTGTGTGATGTAATCTGCATTGTATTTGGGTCCCTAATGTTCTATTAAATCTTATCCAACTGTGATACCCAGACATCTCAGCATGTTTCCGATATACAAGCTCGAGGAATTATATATTATTTTACCCCAAAAGTAAATGTGAAGCAGGGATGTCAGTTGGCCTCAATGTATTCCTTTCAGACTTTGACTCTAGTACTTCTCTTAGAAAAGTTAATCCACCCTCTCTGAAGGGTACATTTTATAGAATGCTTCTTTATGCCAATGGCACAGCTATTTTAGAATTAACCCGGCAGGTCTCCGACCGGCATGATAAATTACTATTTTTGGAGACTATGGTTTGAAATTAAATATGATAAAAACAAAAATTCTGTTTGTTGGAAAGGGTGAGACCTTGTAGCATGTTTCTAAATGAATGTAGAGATGAGGATGTAGTTTCATTTTCTTTTGAGTCTACTCTTCACAAAGTCAATCATTTTAAGACAGCTGAAAGGGCCTCATTAAGGATTAAAGGGCTTGTTAAAATGTTATTTCAAGTAGGGGGCATTCAGATTGGACAAGTATTCAGAAGCTCCGTTACATGATTTTTTTATGGCAGCGAAATCGGGGGCGTTTGAACCGTCATGTCCTGGAGGGGTTGCTAAATAAATTCCTGTTCCAAATAGCATGTCTCCCTCCAGGTACACACGGTAGCACTTTATGAGCTCAATAGGAGTTGTTTAGTTTGAAGGTGTTGGCCCAGTTAAGATATATAACTTTTTTTTAAAACACTTCCCGGATTTGCAACTAATTATAAAGTGAATTTCAATGTAAGCACGATTTCAGCCTCCCCTGATAAAGAAACATACTTGTAGTATGAGGGGTTGTAAGGCACTGTCCATTGGGATAGAGGGGTAGGATATTACTAAATTTGGCACAAAATCAACTCAAAATAGCTCTTAAAGCAAGAGCTTTAACAATGGGGAGAGATGCAGATATCCAAAATACACATAACCTGTCCTCTTTAGCTTTATATGTAGACTTACACACATATAAGACAGGAAGGAGAAATCCGTGAAATAAGAGCCCAAGAATGCAGGAGGCTGATGCTAATGGTGCCTTTAAATTTACCCACCCCTCAATAAATGAAGGTGTTAAGGGGAAGCATGAAGTGTGCCTGGAAAAATGGGAGTCCATGAAGATTTGTTTCATTTTCTGTTAATTTGTCATTGTTTCTCTGTTTTGCTTAAGCGTGGACGTATGTTTTATATAAATAGTTGTAATTATCAGGTTTTTATATGGAGCTTGTTTGAATATGTTAAAGCTGCTTTATTATTTTGGGCTTGTTCTTTGGGAATTTTATGAAATGTGATGCATGTTTTTAAATTTTGCACCCTTCTTTGCCAGCACTGACATTGTTGGTGAGGTCTTGTGTCTAAACATCCGTGCCTATCAACCCAGAGTGATGTTTATTCTCAGAGTCTCATTTCCTTTAAAGGGGTGGGTTTTTAGTGTTTTTAAAAAGTTGTGCACATTAATACTTTTTATCAAAGTTCATATATCTCTCGAAACTTAGTTGGACATTCTTTAACTTGGTACCACTGTACTATTGTTGTTTGTGGTGCAACTGTATCAGCTCACAACCCTCCTGAAGAGAATAGCCTGCACTTGGCCAACCCTATCACAATAAACAAAGGAGGTATACCTGTCAGCTGTGCCTGTTTCTGAAACCTATCTTTTTCCGTTAGTCATTGCACGTTTTTACTTGTCATAAGAGAAGATTATTTGTCTCAGTCATTGGCTCGAGATGGCACCATGGTGCCCTAAGTGGTCTAGGTTTGCATTTTTTAAATGCTTTAATTGATCTAATCTAATCTATTCTAATCTAATCTGTGTGCTTTCACTGAAAATAGAATTCACTGCAGTTGACTGTTTTTTCTCTAAAACAAAACATCCTAAAGCTAAGGATTTGGGGACAAATCAAAAAGGGAAATCAGTTTTTCAAAAGACAAAACAAGACTTCACAAAAACAATAGGTCTGTCTTGTTAATGGGTAATTAAATGTGTTTCTTCAAGCACAGAAATAATTATGAAAAGATGTATTAGAAAGTTATTGTGTGTATTCCAAGATGGCGCACAAGCTGGGTAGACGTGCGTGAGCATTGCTCCGTCTCCCTGCTCGGACCGCAACAATAATGAACCACAGTAGCTGCTCTTCGGCCCGTAGTCCGTATTACCTCAGATGAAAAGAAGCGGAGGGTGGAAGAAACAGATTGGTGACCCACCTCGTAATCACAGGCTGCAAGGGAGGCGTCTCGCCTGCAGATAGCAACGTAGCTGCAGGATACGCAGTGCCGCCCGGTCCACTGGCCGGAGAAGTTCTGAAAATATCTAACTACGAACACCGGAAGAGGTGCAGCGCTGGCGGTGGGAGCGTAGTGGAGGACGCGCCCTGCAAAAGAAAACCTAGAGAGCCCAGGCAGAGGGCAGCAACAATGAGATCTCTGACCGAAGGGTACAGGGAAGGCCCCCACGCCGGACAGAGAAGCCGGCGGTTGCGCGTCTGGTTCCAGGGAGGCCCGATACCGGCACAGGTTTACCCCGGAGAGGAGAAGGCACTAAGAGACAGTGACCCCATCGAGAAGGCAGAGACACTGCGGTCGGGGCGAGGTATGTTGCGGCACAGAGATCTGGCAGTGTGAAGCAGGGTCCACGGCCCAGGGGGGTGAACCGAAACAACAGTGCGGTTGGGGGAAGAGGAATGCAGTAGCAGGAGACTGACCGCCCAGGCGCGCTCAGAAGGATCACAGCGGTACCCCCGGGAGACGGTCAATAAAGAATTGACAAGGTACCGGCGGCCCGACAGAATCAGGAACAGAACAGGAGAGTACCAGAGACCACTCGGGGCTCCACCCGGGTTGCTCCAGTAGACAGTGGAGCTGCCAGCATTGACAGTGAGAGGGAGACCCGGATCCGCCCGCAGTCCTAGGGAAGGCCGAGAATTAGAGGCACCGGAGCGGCGACGGCGAGGCCCCCCAGGTGGGATGGAGGTCCCACACTCACGGTAAAGAGGAGAAACAGACAGCTCAGTGGGAGGCGACAATCCACCACCCCCCAGGTACCCTCACAAGATCCCAGGAGAGCCCAGGGGACATTTGAAGGGAAGGCAAGCTGACAATCTATTGAGAGGGGCCATTCACAAATAAGACCAGGAAAAGACTTGTACAGGGAGCATAACCGGGATCCTTCAGCATAAAAGGGAACCCCACTGGGACCCCAGGCTCAGCTGCGCATACCGAGCAGCAGGTCCCATCAGAGAAAGCTTCAGGGAAGGAGCTGGCACAATTCTGCTGGTGGAGGAAGGGCAAAGATACAGCAATCAGTAAGAGAGCAAGTGCGAGGACAACCAAGCCCGCTGGAAGCCCCACACTAGAAACAAAAGACCAGACAGGGGTGTAGAACAGAGGACCCTGCACCACAAATTCTAAGCCGTCTGCACCGGAACACCGCTGTCGGCAGGACGACGCAGTTAGAGATACCAGAGGAAAAAGGAAAGCTAGCAGACAATGATCAACAATGGTGAGCACATATATCAAATTCCAGAAACCGCCAGACTCAGTCGGCCATGCAGGCATCTACCACCAAAGCGAAACAGGATCAGAACTTGGTGCATCTCTGGGGGGCAGACATGGGATCGACACCAAAGGCCTACACACACGAGGGCAGGGAAGAGACCATACAGGGACGGACAGAGGGGGCTGAAATGGCTACCAAGGACTATATGAAGACCTGGTTCAAAGAATTTCATGAACAATTTATGTCCTCCATGCACACACAATTTGAAACCATGAAGGGGGAGATTAAACAGGTGGTTCAAGAAATTGAGGGTGGACCTAGGAAAATTAGAAGAAAGAACGGACACTCTAGAGAAGCGGTCCAGAATCTCGACAAGGAAAAACAACAATATGCGGAAGTTCAGGAATGCCTGGCCAGACTCTCCCAAGACTTAGAGATTCAATGTGAGGTCTTAGAAAATCGGTCCTGATGGTCTAATATCAGAATAAAAAATATGGCAGAGTTGGTGGAAAACAAGAAATTACAATCAGCAGTACTTCAAGTCTTCGAGGAAATTCTGGCCGACGGGGCAGGAGATGAGATCCAGATAGACAGAATCCACAGGGAATGCCCACGTGGAACGGGAGAACCGGGGGCACGCCCTAGAGACGTCCTGGTAGCGATGGCGCAATACACTCAGAAGGAACAAATTCTTCAGAAAGCCAGGACAACAGACCATATCAGGATGAATGGGGAAGAAATACTCCTCTTTCAAGAACTGGCTCAGACCACACTGCGGAAACGTCGAGATATGGCACCCATCACAAAGGAACTAATAGAAAGACATATTTGATATAAATGGACCTTCCCATTTGGCCACTTATTTACGTGGGAGGGCAAACACCAGCGAGTCTCCACATGCGAGGAAGGACTGCGGATTATGAATCTACAAGACCAAGAGCGGGAACAAACCACAGGCAGAGAGAACGCTCGTGGGCGGAGAGCCCCACGGGGTTGGCAGACCATAAACAAAAGATCAAGGCGCCAGATGCAGAACTGAGAACAGCTGTCATCACCCAGCCCTCTGGAGGAAATAATTGAGAAACCATCAGGAAGTACGACACAACCTACCAAGGAGACACAAAAAGGGACCAAAGAACGCAACACAGGTGCGGCAGGGCCAGGGGATGGTATTGGGATCCCAAGAGTCCTTTAAGTGGGGTTTAGGATTCCCCACAACCTAATTATACCTGAGATTAGTGAGGGCATGGTGCTGAGGCACTACGCCCGAGCAATCATAGGGTCCAGAGCCCTCCTCAGGGAAGTTTCGGAGGGGGGAGGAAGGGAGGGAATTGGTGGGGAAGTTATGGGGTTGTTACTAAGGGGGAGGGAGAAACCACCGGAGATCTATGCCTTCATACTGAAAAGACCCAAGAGGTCCACGGAGGACACGTTCCAGTCATCGCAAAATGGAGCTGAAAATCCTAACATATAATGTCAGAGGACTCCCCAGTTTAAAGAAAAAAGTTGGAGCACTATCTACACAAGGGGAAATATGATATAATTATGCTTTAGGAAACGCATATAAAGAAGCAAGATAAAGGGAAATTTTGCATGAAAGGCTATAACCAAGTCCTCCAAGCTAACTCCAACTCTCTCAGTGTGCGAATTCGAGAGGCACTACCAGACAAACAAGCACGGTTCCTATTTCTGAGAATACAGGTTGAGAGCCTCCCACTGACAGTGGCAATGATATACGCCCCAAATACGGGGCAGGACGGATTCCTGAGGGACACCTTGAACAAACTGGAAATCTTTGCAGTGGGGGAGGTGGTACTAGCCGGAGATTGCAATTTAGCATGGGATCCCAGGAAAGACTGTTCGAATCCCAATCCCTCGCGACAGGGGATACCGACACAGGCCCTGCTGAAATCAATGGAGAAGTTGACGCTGGAAGATGCTTGGCGAAGAATCACACTATTCACACGTTCACGGTACAAACTCCAGAATCAATTATATTGGGGTGTTGGTGGGCCTGCTTGGGAAGATCCAAGATGCAGAGGTTGAGTCCATATCATTGTCAGACCACGCTCCCCTGTGGATTTCACTTCCCACACTCTGCAAACAATCAGGTCTATGGCGATGGATATTACCAGGGAAAATCATGCAGGATCCAGTCATGCGAGAGGCAATCAGAGAGTGCATAGAAGAATACTTCGATGGAAATGATACGCCAGAAGTAACAAAAGACACTTTATGGGAAGCCTTCAAGGCAGTAATCTGCAGTCACTTCATATCACTTAAAACACAGAGAGACAAGCAAAGCCGAAAATGGGCAGAGGAACTAGAAGCCAAGCTGGCGGAAATCAGAGAGGAAACGTCTCAAAACCACACGTTGAAGCTGAAAAGAGCCTACCGACATGTGCAGGGGCAATTGGAATCCCTCCCGACCAAAAAGAGCGGAGAATCACCTGCTAAATCTAAAACATTGGTAAGCAATGAAAACAAATAAAGCTAATAAACTCCTGGCAAGACAGTTAAAAGGGAAACGGCAAGACCATACTATAAATATGCTGAGGGACAAACATGGTCAGACAAGAACCATGTTGACGGAAAAACTACTACCAAAGTTTAAATATGTCAGACAAACCAAATGAAGAGGAACAGTCATCATATCTAAGAGGCATCACTCTCCCGTCAATAACGACAGAGGAGAAAAATCAGCTCAACCGATCAATCACAGTAGAAGAGGTAACTAGAGCAATCTGAGATCTACCAAAAAACAAAGCCCCGGGACCGGACGGCCCCACTGCCACATTTTATAAATCCTACGCAGGGAACCTTGCCCCGGTTCTAGCAGACCTCTTCAACACCTTCAAGGATACAGCCAATATCACACACTCCATGAATGAAGCAAAAATCCTGGTCTTTTACAAGAAAGGGAAGGACCCGGCATCCGCAAGCTCATACCGCCCCATAGCCTTAATAAACCTAGAGGGCAAACTGTACACCAAGATACTAGCCAATAGACTCACAACGCTGCTGCCCAAGCTGATACATCAAGATCAAGCCGGATTCATTCCCAACAGAACAACTCATGACAATATCAGGCGAATCACTCATCTGATCGAGAAAGTTGGAATCACACATCCCGGCCGTAATACTGGCGATAGATGCGGAAAAAGCATTCGACCGAGTAGAGTGGTCCATGTTGTTCCGCATCATGGAGAAAATGGCATGGGGGAAAACTACATCAAAATGATACGTGCCAACTACAACTCACCATCGGCCAGGATAGCAGTGAACGGCAAACTCTCAGACAAGGTCCAGATTGGAAGAGGAACAAAGCAGGGGTGTCTTCTCTCCCCGCTCCTTTATGCAATCTTTCTGGAACCACAACTGGCGAGAATCAGGGAGGCTCCCGATGTAAAGGGCTTAGACATGAGGGGGATATCCCATAAAACAGCGGCATATGCTGATGACATTATGATGATCCTGACGGTGCCGGGGAAGTCTCTACCATATCTCATACAGGAAATTGAAGCCTACAGCGCCATTTCAGGGCTAAATATCAACAGGCATAAATCAGATGTCTTGATCCTGGCCAGGGACAGAGCGGAGATCCAGAGACGAGCAGAGGAACTCCAACTGAGAGTTTCAGAGGAAGGGGTGAGATATATTGGTGTCACGTGACCAGCACGATTAAAGACCTCTATGCAGGAATCTACCCAAAACCTGTGGAACAGATTAGAAGAGACTTAGAAAGATGGAACCCACTCTCGACATCGTGGTGGGGTAGAATGACTGATCAAAATGACAGTCCTACCCAGGCTCTATACTTCTTCCAGGCACTCCCTATCCAAGTCCCAGCCTCATTCTTTGAAGCTCTCACCAAAGCAGTAACCAAATATATCTGGCAGAATAAAACCCAGAGGCTCTCTAACTCATCACCCACAGTGCAAAGGTCAATGGGTGGCATGGCACTTCCACCTTTCCGGAAATATTACGAGGCTGCGCAGCTGTCAGTCCTGAAGGAATGGATTCCAGATGTGCCTGAGAAGATATGGGAGGCACAAGACAGAGCAGTGGCAATGACATGACTCCGGCACCTACTGTGGGTAAGCACCGAACATAGACATCCGAAAGTTCAGATAAGTAAGGTAATGAAGGCAGCACTGGAGATCTGGAACAAAGCAACCAGGAAAGGAATATTGACAAAAGTTCAGGCCCCCTTCATACCTCTATTTGGGAACCCGGAGTTCCTACCGAGTACAGAGAGTGGGGCCTTCCAGAAATGGAAAGAAGCTGACTGCACAAAGGTAGGGGACATGTTTGAAGACCATCAGATCAGATCTTTCGCAGAATGCCAATAACTCCTAGGCCTCCAGGAAACTGACAGATATAAATACGAACAACTCTATCACTGGCTTTCCACCCCGCAGATTATGCAGGCGGGAACTAGAACCCTAACTCTGTTCGAATCATGCATCACAACACAGGCCGGGACAAGGAAGTTCCTCTCGACTATGTATAAATTCCTAAACGCCCAAGTAGAAAAGACAAAGTGGCAATATATGAAGAGATGGGAAAAGACATTGGGGAGAGAAATCAGGAGAGAACAGGTGATATACGTTAGGCAAATCATCCCCAAATGGATGAGGGCGAACCAGACAAGAGAAGCCTGGCCAAAGGTCATAGTCCAATGGCATTATACGCTGGAAAGGTTACATATAATGTACAAAACCACCCAAAATCAGTGCTGAAGGGGTTGTGACGCCGAGGGTAATTGGAGACACATCTGGTGGGAATGCCCGGAATGGAAATCAATATGGGCGGAGGTAAAATCCCAAATGCAGAAAATGTTCAAGGGCGCAGAGGACTTGGGAGACAAGGTATGGATGTGCGGCATGTGGAACCCCTGAGACAAGTCGTGGACAAAAACACAAAAAAGAAACTTAATGGGGCTCCTAATAGCTGCCTGGCTAGCAATAGCCCAGAAATGGAAGCAGAAGACGCCACCATCCAATCTAGAATGGCTTCAGAGAGTGTGGTCACATCTGGTGTTGGAGCCCATCACATACAATATTTAGGGGGCCTGCCAAAAATTCAAGACAGACTGGGAACGGCGATAGAATATATGCAGAGGGATTATATGCAGCAATGGTGCCCACACAGAATACGTATATTAGACTTGTTTACTTAATTTACTGATAATTCCTTCAAGGATTCAAGAACATTGGCACTGTGGTGGGTGGGGGTAGGAGAGGGAGGGAAAGGAAGAGGGACAATGTTGAGGGTTCCATGGTTGATGTTTACGAAAAATGCAATAAAAAACATGTTTATTGTGTGGATCGATGCCATGGTGTAGACAGATGTGAATGAGCATATGTGCGTGGATTTGGTTTGACTGGATAAATGCCGAGCGTGATTGAATGCATGGATGTGTGTGACTGAATAGGTAGATGAGTATATTTAGACCAGTACATGTGTAGAGGAGCAGCTGCATGCCTCTGCAGGAAGCCCTGCCCCCTACGTCCCATATGTTGGCGACATGAGATTGTGCCGTGTTTGACACCTACAGTTGTGCTAATACTGCAGCGTGTGTTCAAGAGAAGATACCCATTGAGACAACCCTAACGAATGTATCCCCAAAGTGATGACAACCTAAGGAAGAACTTCCTGAAGGAATATGAGAAGGAGCAGAGAAAAGAAGCCAGTGACGTCACAAAAAGTATGAACACCTTCTCAGGATACCGGTTAAAGAGAATGTATGAATTCTAAAGAAACTAATGACGAAGCAAGGAATCGAGTGAACTTTCAAATTTCGAGGAAGAAGATTACACGTGCACGAAGTGTTGCAGCAAATCAGTTGTTCAATAATTGTACACATGCTGAAATGAAAGGTAGACCAAGTTATCATAGAAGCTGGCTATACATAGTGAATAGAATGCAGGCGAAGCCGCCATTGTATAGAAGCTGGACATTGGTATCATGAATTTAGTAAGCCAGGACCCATTAAGCGGTAAGGGAAAGCTATGTCGCAGCAAGAATAAGCAGAACCGTGGAGCTGCAAGATGAGGCTGTCTGGCCTGGAGTCAAGACTGAAGCAGCCAAGGTCAGCTTTCTATTCTGGAAAGTAGCAAACGTGCGAAGAATGAATCATCCTATGTTAAGGTGCAAAGAAAGAACACCAAGAGTGCCAAGTTTAATTTATTTATAGTATTTAAAACCTGCAAAATGGACCAAATCATGGTCTCCTGTCACGTGAGACAAGGATGAAACTAGAGTTTGAACTTGGAGTCCCAGAACACGATAGCCAGTGCCCTCACTGTCATGTAGTCTAAAAGACAAGGATACTTTTCAAGGCCAAGTTCAATGACATTCTTCATGGCAGAAGGCATGGGTGATGAGAGATGCTGGGCTAATTGCGTGGGGAAGTAGCGTTATGCCCCATCTCCTTGCACCTGGGTCTGGGCTTACATGCTGCTAAGTGAATCGAATGTTCCAGACCTGGCACAAGCGTGCCAGCCAATTGAAGTCGTCCATATAACGAAGGACCTGATGACATGTTTTAAAGGTACTAATAACACAAATAGGGGGGCCCTTATAGTGGTACAGCTATGGTGGGGGGGTGTAAGAAACATAAATACACAAATCTCCAAAAGCTGTAGTCAACATAGTGTTGTCGAAATGGTGGATTTAATCCTGTTTTGTCTTAATTGGGTTTCCTCAAAACAGATATCCACACTCAATTTCCCTTGTAAATCAGAATGTGGACAAAAAATAATGAAGAAAGAAAGCTGGAAAAACCATCCACTCCCCCACCTACTCTCCTCAAAAATGAAAGTTGGTGTAACAGTATTCAGTCTGCCATGTTAGACAAGCTCAATAACCTGAAAACTAAAATCCAGGGCCATCAAAAGGCACTTAACCTGCTCATAACCAAACTGCATAGTAGCTCGCCTGAGGCGACTAAGTTAAATCCTATTTACCTTTTGACTTTAAAGATATGTCTGAATTGGAGTCATTTCCCTGCTCAAATCCATCAAACCCTCAAATTGCAAGGACGATGCATGTCCAGCCCAAAACATAAAAGATTCGGCACACATCCTCACCCCTTTTCTAACCGCCTTCATTAACTCGTCCTTCCAAACCAGACACGTGCCAACTGAACTCAAGGAAGTCTGGGTACGCCACTCCTTTAAAAACCGTCCCTTGACCCACCAGTCCCAGGGAACTATAGGCCAATCACCACCATACCATTTCTACTAAAAATCTTGGACAAAGCAGCCTACCTGCAGGTCCAAAAATTCCTTGAGGATAACCGTCTCCTTGGCCTGCGGCAGTCTGGTTTCCGCCCACGTCATGGCAACGAAACGGCTCTCCTAGACTAAAAAAATCAAATGGACGATCTCACAGACACAGGCAAACCTGCTCTCCTTCTGCTCCTTGATTTATCCACAGCCTTCGACCTAGTGAATTATAACACGCTATGCCGCCATCTCGCAACTGCGGCCAATTTCTCCCCTAAAGCATGTGCCTGGATCACATCCTTTCTCCAAGAGAGGACCATCAAAGTTTTTTCTGACTCAGCATCTTCCACCCTGAGCCTCATCAAATGTGGAGTGCCACAAGGCTCATGCATTGTGCCCACGCTTTACAACCTCTTCACAAGGCCTCTGTTCAGCATCCTTGATTCCTTGTGCATTTCATATACGAATTATGCGGATGACACACAGGTGCTTATCTCACTCACTGGTAGCTATGAGGCAGATATGAACACTCTCACCACCATCTACTCCACCATCCAGTCCTGGATGGTAGACATTTAGTAATGCCTCAACAGTGAAAAAACTGAATTTCTGCTTATCGGTTCGCCCATAACCCTGGCCAACCTTGATCAGCAGTACAAGTCCTTCACCATTGATAATATTCCCATCAAAGTATCCTATAACATCAAGACACTTGGAGTCTACCTAGACTCGGATCTGATCATGGACAGACAGGTTAATGCCATTGCTTCCTCTTCTGCCTATTATTCCAAAGTTCTTAACGCAGCCAGACACTTCCTATCCCGTCAGAACTGCCTCACCATTGCCATGGCAATAATTGGGTCAAGGCTTCCTTGTCGGGACTTCTTGCACAAATCTGGCTAAACTCCAACTGGTTCAGAACAATGCCCTCAGGGCAGCCACAGGAACTTCAAGGAAAGACCACATTTTTGAAGTGAGAAGGTATGCCCATTGGCTCCCTGTCAAAGAGAGGATCACTTTTAAAAGTCTCTCCCTCACACATAAAGGCCTCCATGATCTTGCACCTCCGTACCTTGTCCAAAGAATTGCCAAACACACCACCACCAGACCTCTGAGAAAGAGTTACTCCAACATGATTCTCACCCCTAAGACATGAAGAGTCTGTGCTGGGGGTTCGAGCTTTCCCACAATGGCTGCTTCACAGTGGAATGCTCTTCCTTCTCACCTAAGATTTATTAAGTCCCACGAAGCATTCCGCAAAGCAATCAAAACTAAGCTTTTGTCTGACCCTCTGTTGTGGATGATTATTGATGTAATAATGACTGCACTGTAAAACCTATGTATGCACCTGTTTTATATGCAATCATTCTATGACCAATTTACCTGTAACTAAGAGACCTCCTTGGTCGCCTGTAAACCGCTTAATCAAAATCTCTTTCAAAAATTCATGTAACAGCGCCTCGATGCTCTGGGCTGTAAGTGCACTATACAAATACAAATAAATATATAAAGTAAAAAACTTTTTCAAAAAGTTATTATATTTAGTTCCCATTATTCTGGGACTTGATAAAAAGAAAAAATAACCCAGGGCATGAAATAACAAATAGAAAGGCTTCTTGAAAATGTAAGAAGAAAAACATAAATTCTTATCTCACAAAACAATCACAGTATACCACAATTGAACCGCAATTTTTAGCAGCTTTTTGCCAATGTGAAACAAACCATAAATAAATGTGTCACACAAAACATAAATAAATGTATCACAAAAGCAATTTGCAAAACTTTGAATAACAAATCTGCCAATGTATCACAGAAATAATTTGCGAAAACTTTGAATTTCAGGTCTGCCTACGTAAATGACAACATCAAAAATATTCAAATGTTCGTTCTAGAAATTGATCAGAATCACGTCTGACATCAACCTTGTTATGTTTCGGCGAGCCACCTGTAGGGCTGAATATCAAAAAAGCCTTCCTCAGGGCGTCATTTCTTTTTAAACCTATCCCTAGGGGGATGCAGACAAAAATAAAATGAGTAATTTTGTTTACATTCAGTTATCAGGGTTGTTTTTCGTATTGCTATAATAATTTGGTCTGACTACTCAATTAGATTGTCCGAAAATCCTTACCCAACAGAATGGTGGGTAGAATTCAGGAAAAATGAAATGACAGGGACCCCTGTCGGTGCAAGCAAGCACGTCATATTTAGACGCATCCATCTGCTGGTGATCGTTAGTTCAATTCAAGCATTTGTTTAAAGTTATGTGTTGTGTCCAAATGGCGTACCTGGTATTTAAAAACTGTTCAGTATATCCATAAGTAGGGTGTGGCCAAAATTAGTGATACATCCACTTCCAACATTATTTTGCAAGTGCTTCAGGATTACGTTCAAGTCGATCTGGTTATTGGGGGAGGTAATGTATGTCTAAACATTTCTGTGAAATAAATCATGTGAAAAAGTTTTGGGAAAAAAATTCTTTTCAACATTTTTTCTACCTTAATTGCATTACCATTACTTTATTGAGAGGTGTAAATCTGCCACCAAACATGTTAATGTTGCATACCTTGTTTGTTACAGATATACTCCAGGCTTGATTTATGTAATCAGGCGTCTGTGGAATAATCAGATTGAATTTCCCAGGTCCACCATTCCACAATGGCATACAGTGTTTAGCAATACACCTAAGAACGAAGAATGGAAATGCTTTTTATGAATAATATGAAAAGTGTTTTGCATTCATTGCCAGTGCTCCAACCCGCGTTAACCCCACTCCTTACCTGCATTTACTTTCCTCTGTCACATAATGTTCTCCTGAATAGTGCTGAGACACTCAGCACAGCTCTTAATGTAAAGTGTTGTGTGATTGGTTACAGAGCAATTCATTTCCTGCTAGGATCCAATGCCTGCAGTCTGATTGGTTATGGGGGACACCCTCTCCGTATGTGAATTGAGATGATTGTTCTAGTTCCAATATTTCTTGAATTGTAACACTGTCAACGGTTTGCTTGCCAAGTAAGCAATATAATAAACACATGATGTATGTAAAGAGTTTAGTGAGCTTATTTCCTAGTGCCTCCGTCCATTCTGATAGCTTTGCATGCTGCCAGACTTGACAGACACTTCATAGGTTGTCAAAGCAACAAAACTGGGCAGCGGCGTTCTCGCTCTGTTGAAGCTCTGAATTAACTGGTCAACTCTCAGTACTAATGTCATAGCGCTCATTCTTACAAAACCTACTGTTGTTAAATAATTCATGTCATTTCAATGTTTCGAAAATGAATTACAAGGTGAAACACTTGTTTGAAATTAACAAATAATGCATGTAAAGCTATAGTGAGCTTTTGTGTTGATAGCGTTGACCATGGTTATGGCTACGAATTCAGCTGAGCTTGGCAGGCGCTTATTGAGTTGTCAAGACAACAAGGCAAAGCTGGGCGGCAGCGTCCACGCTCGTTGGAGCTGCAGGTAGATTTCTCAGCTCAGAGTGCTGATGTCAGAATACTCATTTTTGAAATGACACATGCTGTTGTAGAATGATTCCAAATCATATATGCCTACAATTAGTGTCACTAACAGTAAAGTTTGCAAACACTTGATAATTATCACGGCAGCAAAGTCTGGTGACAGCCCCCATGATATGCAGGGCACTGCACATAGTTGACAATTCGGGAGACGTGTTGGTTCCTGCTTGGCTAATAGTTGTAGGGTTTGTGTAGAGCACGAGTTGTAAACAGTCGGTATGTTAAAAAAAGATATTTTGACATGTGCAAGAGGATGTTGTAAAGAATGTGTAAATGTTATTTAATGACTAAGCTGTGTAGTGTAGATGCACATTAGGGGCAAATGTGGTTTCTATTGATTAAGTTCCATTGTTTGCCTGGTTGTTAAATTTTTGAATAATGTTGAACCTAATTTGGGGTGCTAGTGGGTGAAAGGCCCCTACTGATCATTCAAGAAAGACACCAATTTTTTAGTAGTAAACTTTATTGGACCTCCTGCAGCATACTTGTGATGGAGAGGAGCCTAACGATCATTGTAAAGGGGGAATACATTCTTCATTGTGTCCTTTTGTATGAGTTTCCATCCGATAAATCCAACGTGCCTCTTTCTGAAGTAAACATCTGGATATGTTTGTAGAGTTCTTAACATCGTCAGCGACCCACCAAAGAATATCATTCGCTAAGTGTTGCAATTCCATGTAGTGGTTGACAAGCGGGGCTGTAATTGTTTTACATCTGATCCGAGATCGAAGTTTGTATATTCTGATGTGTACTGCTCGGCTAGTTTGCCAAACATATCGTAGTCCGCAGAGGCATTCAATACAATAAACAACTTGTTTTGTTTTACAATTTGTTAAGGTTGGTAGCACCCATGTGCAGTCCCCAATTTTAAATTCCTTCAGTTTTTTAGTAAAGATACACTCAGTGCAAGCACCACACGGGTAGTGTCCTTTTGCAGATCATAAATCTAACAGTCTGGATTTCAATGGCTGCTTCTGAAGGCTAGAATGCACTAGTTTATGTCGTATGTTTTGTGCTCTTTTCAGAGCAAATCTGGGCAGGGGTTCGTCGAGTAGGTTTAATTTAACAATCGTCCAATGTTTGAGAATGATTTTCCTTGTTTGAAAGGTCTGTGATCCATGTGTTAGGACACAGGTCATTTTGGTATTTTCGGATGTCTTGATTCTGGGTGTCAAAAGGGAATCCTGGTCAGTGAACCGAGTCTGCTTTCTCGACCGGCTAATATGTTTTTTTGGATAGCTTCTTTCCTGAAGCCTAACATCCAACTCATCCGCTTGTTTGTGAAAGTCTGATAAGTCTGTACAATTCCTCCTTACGCATAGGTACTGTCCATAAGGGAGATTGTCACGCAAATGACGGAGTGATCACTTGAAAAATGTAATAACATGTTTCTGGCACTTTCCTTTCTATGAAGACAGCATTTTAGTTTGCCTTCATCATGTCTGATTTCTAAGTCTAGAAAGAGGACACATTTGTTAGAGTGCTCCATTGTGAACTGGATATTACTATCAACCCGATGTATCCATGTTAGGAAAGATTGCAGCTCTACTTCCAACCCTTCCCACACAAAAACAATATTGTCGATGAAGCGCTTCAAGTTAGAAATGTTTTTGAAAACAGGATTTGTATCACATAGGATGTGGTTTGTCTCAAATTTTGACATAAATAGAATTGCCAAACTAGGGGCAAAAGATACCTCGTTGCAGTACCCTTGGTTCCGAGGAAAAAGGAAGGAAAAGTCCCCATGAAATTCAAAGTAATTTTTACAAAGCGCGAGTTCCATCAATTCCATGATGAAATTATGTGGGAAGCGTACTTGCAAATTAAATTCTGTGAGGTGTTCTCTCATGCATTCCAAAGCTTGTTCCTGGGGAATGCTTGTATAAAGTGATGATATGTCCATTGTGACCAATATTTGTTTGGTGGCTTCAAAGGCTAGATTTTCAAAGATTTTAATAGTATTCATAGTATCCCTCAGGTACGTGCTTGTTTGAATACTCATTGGCTTTAAAAAAGTATCAATGAATTTACATATCAGTTCTAGTATAGAACCGCATCCCGAAACAATTGGCCTGCCAGGTGAGTTTACTGGATTTTTATGAATCTTTGGTAATGCATATATGGTCGGTATCCAGTCTTGACTGCTGGTTAAAAACTCAAATTTGTTGTCAGTATTCCAATTCCGATCATAGCCATATTAGACTACCTGGTCAATTTCTGTGTCGGATCTTTTTTCAGTTTTTTGTAACTGTCCGTGTCCTGTAGTAATCCATCGACCATCTCAAGATATTGAGCATTAGGGCCTCATTACACGGACGGCGGTGGACCAAGGTGCTGTTAGCACCTTGGTCCATGCCGATAAAATACTGCCACCGCCTTGGAGGAAAGGGGAATTACCGCCCCATTCCAAGGTTTGTGGGGCGGTAATACCCCCTTCCCCATTGCCCTTCCCCATTCCCATTTTTGCCCCATAGGGCATAATGGGAATGGGGAAGGTGCTAATTACGGCACCGCAAATTGCGGTACCATAATTAGCTCCCTGGTCCCTTTGCGGGTTGGTTTTTAACGCCTGCAAAAAGCAGGCGTTAAAGTCTCCAACCCACAAAGGGACCTCGTAGTAAGGCGGTAAGGGTTAACGGTCACCGGTACCATTAACGGTGACCGTTAACCCTTACGGCCGTCCGTGTAATGAGGCCCTTAGTCATTACGACTATGCCACTGCCCTTATCGGCTGGCTTGATGAAAAACCTGGTGTAATGAAAAACCTGGTGTAAATGCCGATGAACACCAGGGTCCAGAGTCTTGTTCCAATATTTTGTTAGGAGAGTCTTGAAAAAATGCTTTTAGTTCAGAAATCTATGAACTTCCATCACAGATTTACGGCTCTCGATAAATTAATGGTAATGCAGTTCACATAGAAAATATTTTCTGAAAATTCTTTTTCAAAAGATTTTTTTTCAAAAAAATGTTTTCCCATAATTTTTATACATATATTACCTCTCCCAAATAACCAGGTCGACTTGAGCGCAATCCCAAAGCACCTGCAAAATAATGTTGGACGTTGATGTATCACTAATTTTGGGCACATCCTACCCATGGATATACTGACATAGTATGACATCACATCTGATGTATTTTTAGTATAAAGTCTATATTTTGTGAAAAGATCACAGAGAGAAATTGAGCGTATGTCTGCTGATGTTCGTTGAACTCCCTATTTTAGATATATTTTAAGTTGAGGAGTTATCATTATGGCTGGAATGGCAATAGAGGAGTTGACATGTGATCTAGTAATTGTTCATATCCTGTCCATGGAAGCGCAAGGAGCAATATTGTATTAAAAACATTGTCTATTAGAAGCACTTGAGGGAAACGAAATAATTCCCCCCACGAATAAACGGGCAACAAATTAGTCGGGTCACTTACGCAGACGATCTTGTGTTAATGGACTCAACTCAAATTGGGCTGCAAAGGCTCCTTGCAAACCTTCAAGTATATGTACAGCAAAACGATCTTGAAATAAATGTAAAAATATCAGAATTGTGGCGTTCGGCCCAAAAATGGAGAAATGTGATAAGAACTTTAAATGGACAATAGCAGGGGAACAGCTTGAATCAACTGGTTGTATACAATATGTGGGAGATCTGTTCAACAAATTGATTTGTGAATAGAATTGGGTGCAAGATCTATCAATTCAAATGTGAACGCTATCATTACAAGTAGCAAAATCATACGACGCCTATGGAAAATTCACATTAAATCCTATACTATGGTTCTACCTTCAAAAAGTAGTACCAACCATCACGTTTAGAAGTGAAGCCGGGTGGAATATAAGTAAAGATATGTGGTGCAAACTGGAAGGTTGCTTTTGGCGGAAAGTACTCAAACTACCTCTGAACGCTTCAATGATTGCCATCCGCTATGAATTGTGCTTAGAATCTCTTCATGGATCTGTGATTTGGAACTCTGTCGCTGCCTTGAGGAAAATGCGATTGACACCAACATCTTTACCTTACCGTATCTTGAGTCAGACAAATAAGACCTCTTACACTGGACTGTTAAAAGTGTGGGTGGAGAAAATGTATAACATTTTAAAGGAAGCAGATGTGACCATGGAAACAGCCCTGTCAAATCCTCAAGCTGCAAGGAAAAAGTTAAGGAGATGGAACTGGATCACAAACACAGAGAAACAGAACAAATTAGTGTCCTTGTTAGGCAATGGTCCAGTTTTTCGTGGTATCGATCAACAACCGAACTACTTAATAACATTTCCATCACGCTATCATAGAGACCAGTTCCTGAGGCTGCGGCTAAACTTGTATAAAACAAAGGAGATGTTGGTATTGAAACATGACAAAGATGAATTGAATAATTTACGTAGGTTTTGTAATAGTGCGGATGACTCATCAAAGCACTTGATTGTTGAATGTCTGGAGTTAATTCCGCAACGATCAACGTTTTTAGAGAACTTTGCCCCTCTAAATGGAAATTTGGAGGAGTGGTGGATTACGTTGCTCACAGGAAACAATTTTAAACTAATATGATATACATAATATATTGATTATGTGGATTCAATCTTAAGAGTGGGGTAAACTCAAACAGGCTTGGTTATTAAGAGGGGCAGTGATCGTGTGTAAAAAAATGAAATGTGTGACTTGCATGAAAAGTGTAAGGAAATAAGGAATCTCACTGTAGTAAAAGTTTGTAATAAACTAAATGTAACAAAATAAAACATGTTTTAAAAAAAAGCACATAACCAATATATTCATTCCATCTGAAAAATACTGCTCTTTAGGACACTTAAGAGTCCACATTAGAGACTGAAGATTAATTAATCATATATCTCCCCCCACCATCATCCCTGCTCAATTTATATAACACCCTTCAAAGTAAGTTATGGATTCATAAGAGAGTAATCGAAGACTTCTGTGATTAATTACAAGGAACACTCTAGAGCATGATGAGAATCCAGCGGACCGCCTGCAGACCCAAACCTTTAGCAAAATAAAGGGTGGCCCCTCCATCAGTTAGATGGATTTTCGAAAAGAACAGTTTACTTTAAGGCTTGTCCAGGTAGCCCAATTCCTTTGAGGACTGGCATGGTTATTGATACCACAGATGTTCTATGTAAGTCCTCTAATATGTGTAAGCAAGTCAACCACGTGAGCTTAACATAGCCTTTGTGGGATCCCAGGGTGTTGGCAAACCCCAGCCTCAAGCTAAGTGCAACTCCCACATCCAGTGCTTGGACTGCATTGTAAGTAGATACCAAATGAAAATCAGTGAAACATCGCATGCCCCATTCCATTCCACTCCCAAAATAATAACATTCAATTATATACACCTGCACGTTCTGAATTCTCAGAAGGCATAGTAGGCTCGTCGTCCCCCTTCCTCTTCCCTCTCTGCTCCTAAATATTGTGTTGTGTTGTAATGTTGTAATTGTACTTCCCACCCACCCTCCCTCCCTGTCCTGTCTGTGCTCTGAAACAGTATATTCTTATTGTATCAGCGCCTAACAAGCAGTGAGTTGTCCTAAACTCTGCAAACTATGCTTAGAACCCAGTAAAGAATGTTGGTGATATACAAAAACCATAGGAATGTATAAGTGCCCATGACCTAAGTGTTTTTAGCTCATTTGAATGACAAAGACATTATAGCTACATTGTGACTTTGCATCCAGCAAGGTCCCTGGGACAGATGGCATTACTATTGAAGCCTACAGGGCGTTTGCTGAGTTGATCGCTTCCTAGCTCATATCAAGAGGTTGTAATGGAAGGCAGCCTCCCTCGATCTACAAGGGAGGCTGGTGGCAGTACATTTAAAGTCGGAAACAGATATCACTATACGTCAAACCTACCACCCAATCTCATTGTTAAATCCATGCAATAATATATTGGCTACAGTGCTAGCTGGCTGGCTCCTCCTACTACTGCCTTTATGGTACTACCTGATTAGTCAGGGCAGATTCACAAAGGCAAACCTCAGACCATTATTTTGATGTTATAATGCCACTTAGATCATACAACTCACCACGGACAGCCCACACATATCCTTCTCCACACCTGTCAAATCCCTTGGCTTCACAATGGATCCCCAACTTCCCTTAACTCACCACATAGCTGCTGCCAGCAAAACATGCAATCTACAACTAACTACGCCTTCTATTTACAAAATCAGACAAATACTTCCTCTTGATGACTTCCATAGCGCAGTCCTAGCACTAGCAGCACCAAGCTGGACTATGGCAATGCTCACCCCACTGGACACTTCAGCAGCACCCTCGCCCGCACCCCAGCATACCATACAAAATGCAGCAGCCAGACTCATCCTCCACCTACCCAAACATTCATACATCACCCCAGCACCCACCTAGCTCCACTGGCTCCCCGTACTCCAAAGTATTGCCTTTAAAGGACTCTACATTGTTTTCAAAGCCATCCACTACAAAACCCCCTCTTGCCTTCACAACAAACTCAAACCCAACAACCACACAAACGCCAGGCAAGCAAGCCAGCATCTCTTACACATTTCACTCTGCAAACTAACATGCACACAAAAACAAGCATTTACCCTACCTCTTAATATCTGCACTGCACCTTCCATTGCACTTTCAGAAAGAGCCTCAAAACATACCTGTTGCCCAGCACATAACCCCATCCCTCTACCTCCCTGCTACCACTTGTCTATCCAAATATTCCTGTCCTATCAATATTGTTTAACTTCTGTTTCACTTCCCACCTTTTCAAACTTTTAACGTTGTAATGTCCTCTGGGACCTTCTGGGTAGGCCGAGCGCTGAACAAAAAGTCTTACAAAATAAATAAGTAAAATACTTGGTCAACAACTGCCGGCAGTAGCGATACTACTGCACACTGGAATGGCAGTCTTAAAGTGGCCTTTCTTGTTTTCTGTGGTTCAGAGAGAGTGAGTGACAGATTCGTAGCCCCTATTGACTTGCTATCTAATGAGTCACTAAAGTGATATGAGGGACAAGACAGGGCTGCCCCCTGTTGCTGCCTTTATTTTACATGTATATTGTGAGAGGAGCACGCTCAGAGTGGTCTACTCTATTACACGCAGAGTGTACTAATGTCACTACATGCTACAACTCCTCCCTGAGTTTAGAGACACACACCAATCAGTTTGTAGAAAACTGCACCTACTACCCAAGACTCCTAAAAAATATCTGCCCATACCTCCCTTAAAATAATTCCACCATTTTAGCGCGGTTGGTCATCCTATCGAGGATCGACTACTGCAACGCCCTTCTTGTTGGCACTGACACAAGGAACGGGCAGACTCCAGACTTTCCAGAAGGTTGCCGCCCGCATTATCAAAAAGATCCCAAGACGAAACCATATCTCACCCTTCAGACCAGCGGTGCATTGGCTCCCTGTAAAAGCTTGAGTACAATTTAAAGTGGCACTATAGTGCATAAATGTGTACACTGGAAAACTCCCACTTATATGAACTCTCTAGTGACCCACTATGAGCCAAGTAGATCACTGAGCTCATCCAATCTGATGCAGGTAAACTGTCCATCCTTCAAAAGGACCAGAGGCTTGGGAAAATAATTTGCCGTATGCTCAGCTAAAATCTGGTATACTCTTCCTTTACCCCTACGGCAAGAAACCAACATCAGAGCTTTCAGAAGATCGCTCAAGACGCTTCTGTTTGAGTAATTCCTCGGTCGCCCGCTGCTCTGTTCTCAGTCCTGTGATTTTGTTGTTTACTTGTGCATGTGTCCACCCTCATACCTGCGGGTTCAGGGACATTATAAATCTATAAATACATGTATGTAAGGCAGCCCAAGAGTACCTTGCCACTTGTAGTAGCAGAGAGGAATTTCTGGGGCTCAATGTACGGGCTTATATTGCAACAGATCTGAGCTCTGGTGTTCTGCCACCTCAATGCAGCCATTCACAGAACCTGTGAAGATCTAAAGTTTAAGTGGTGTCAGGTGAATGACCATTATATGGGTATGCACATTTTCTGACATGCCAATGTCAAAGCAAGTTATATACAAGCATTAGTAGTTGCCTCTCGGCCCGTTGAGCATTGGGCATCACGTACTAATGGGCTAATGGGCAGGATCTCACTTAAGTAAATGGTAATGCTGCTGATATTTCTGTATATATTCACTAACATTTCAGTGAAAGTGCCAATGTGTTTATTCACAACTTAAATCATTACTAATTAGGCTGGCGTGGGTAGGGAAACACTCTGCACTGGGGTGTTTTAAAGCCTCCCATGTAGCTCTGGAGTGGGTGGGTGTTCACAACCTTGAACTATATCAGTTGGCTGCCCTGACTCAACAGTCGACATGGCAACCCTCCCTCACCCGGGCCAGCATGTAAAACCTCAGCCCCCACCTGCTCTAGAAGCGGGTCACCTAGGGAATGCACTGGGTAAAGAGATGAAATACACAACGCATGTGTCTAGACTGCATTCTAAGCAGGATCAGCTTCTGCCATAGAGTTCTCACTTTTATCTAGACAGGATTAGATGGCTGCATTTGTATGGGTGGCCCTAATATAGGGAGAGAGAAATTAAGAAAGTTAAGATTGCAACCGGAGATGGCCTGTTCCTGTTTGATGAGTTTCTCACATCGGATTAATTCAAGCAGTTGGCAGGTGACAGCATATACACTCTTCTTTGTTACCAATAAAGGGGTGAAATGTCCAAGAAATGTGCTTCATTACCCAAACGTCCTTCAGAGAGTGGTCTTTACTATTCCAGTAGGGTATCCACTAAAGCGGTTTCAAATCTATACAGACTGGGTATGCATTGAGAAAGGACCTATCTATTGTATTAAAGCAAAGGTGGAAAAGTGCTCTAGAGTTGACAATTGTGGATAAGAATAGGGATGTCATATTCCTTCACATTAAACAAATCTCACTGAATCGTAAACACAAACTCTGCACTATACATTTCGGAATCAAATATATTACGCCTCACTAAATATTAGGAAGGCCGACCCTACTTCCAACATGACTGGCCTGTGAAGTAAACGGGACGATGCTGATTTCATACACCTAGCTTGGCACTGCCCGTTTGTGTATCATTTTGGGGTATCTAGGAGGGCTAACTGAACCTTTAATGTATTTCTTTTGAGATTTCACCCTGCCAAACCGCAGCATTAATTTTAGTCAGAAATCAAATCGTAATTAATTGAATGCGATCAACTCTACCCACATTCCAGGCTTGGGAAAAGGAAATGAGGTGGGCAAAGGAGACTGGCGAGACCTACAGGGTACTACTGCCAATGAACTCTCGAGCAAATAATTTTTGGACTTGTTTCATGCACTATGTGTGCAATATTACACCCTCTACTACTGATAATGTGTACTTTCTATCACTGTGTAATTCTACACGCCAGTGCTTTCATATAATCAGTTAATAACATATTGCTTTACTCTTTGCTATTGCCACTATGGAGGTTGAATTGTAAGGTTATGCTGTTGGCTGCTATTATATACTCACAGCTTTCTAAATAAACATCAATACACTGAATAAACAAAAATGAGCAGCAAATACCAGTGGGCTTTTTCACAAAACCAGGGAGCACTGGTTGAAATAGCCATTAAAGCAAGAACAGTTGTGGTCTAAATTGGCTTTGACCAATGACAATAAGATAAACATGTTTGTTCCCATTTCAAGAAGCAAGAACAAAAAGGAAAATAGAACTGCTCCTCAAAAAGTTCAACCCAATTTTTGTCAATAAATGAAACAAAACATATCAATTATATTGGGGAACCTTTGAATACATGTACTAATGGAATTAATCCCCAGGTTAGTTGCCCCTGAAATTGTCCAGAATGGAAAAGAATGTTTTTACACATGCACATCAGGGGCTGTGAATATACATTATTTATATTGAAACAAGTCAAAAAAACTTTTTGGGATGTTTACATATAGCAAAATTTGAGAATGTGGACAAAAACATATAATGAAGTCAGAATTAAAACAATGTTCAACATATACAGATCCTTCGATTCAAAGAGGTTAACAGACAGATGTTCACAATTGCACCAAGAAGCTAACGCATAACTGTTATCTAAGCGGGCAAGGTTTCAGAAATACATCATAACCCGTGGTGGAGACATAAAGAAATGAGAAGCATTGAAAACTCTACGCTTTTAAGGACCTGTAAAAATCTATGTCCTTAGATTTAGATGCAAGTTTGAAGTATCTGGTGCATAGAATGCATCTTATGTTACAGGTGCCAACGTGGCAGGGGGTAAATGTTTGGTTTTAACCAACACATATGTTGTAATTATGTTAGCAATATAGAACAACAGAACCCCTAATAGTGAGTTCATTCTTCCCCCTTGCATACAAAGAACGTTTCGGCGACAATGGCATCCATCTTGAAGATACATCAGAGGGATTTATGCGTGTGCATAGTAGCCGCCTTCCTCAGGGCGATTGAGTGGCCCCTATAGTGAAAGAACCAAGAGAGAAAGACAGAGAGCAAGAATACATATGAAAACTTCTCGGTCTAAAACGAATTCCTTTCTGGACATTTCTGGTCTAATTAGTAACAACAATTGTATTGTTCAAATGAAAAAAAATATTGTAAAAACACTCATCAACATTTAGGCATGGGGCTAATGAAACATCAGGGTGAGGGGTAGATAGTAGGTACTTCTGATAAGGTGTGGTGGGAGTATTAAATAACTTGCTCACCACTGGGACCTTTAAAATGAATCTCTTGGAGAGGCAGGCATCCTGATAGGGCTTCTTCTGGTGAACAGTATTGTTCATCTGATAAAGGATTTAACGGCCGTGCTGGTCAAATAGTGGAGGGCACGGGTGGAGGTTCAAATCCGAGTTTACAAGCTCTGAAATGGAAGCCAAAATGTGCCATGGTATGAGTACATACTACATGTTCGTAAAGTAGTGCATGTCAGAACAGAAGCCATGATGAACTGGCTTCTGGCTATGCACGCTCCATTCATAAATTAGGAGATGAATCATATTACGATAGAAAATGCAAAACGTATGGAACGAGTGGAGAGAGATATTTGTATGCAAGTAGTGAGTTGAAGGGGGTACCTGGGCTACAGTAAGTTCACTCTCGAATTTCCGTGGAACCCCCCATTTCAAGAAGCACTCATCTTGCGTCTAAAAAGCTGAGCTATTTAACGAGCATTAATGAGCAGGGTAATGTTTTCCTTTCCAACATGGCAGCATTCAGTGGACTAAAAACACCTTCAAACCTCGTTTCAGTAAGCCAATGACATGCTTGTGCTCTAAAAAAAAAAATCACAGCAAAGGAAAAATGTAAATAAAATAAAAGGCATCTTCTCATATTAATAATAAGAACAGAATAACAAACCTTTTACAGTATAAAAAACAAAGACTTTAATCAATACCTGCTGTACACATTAAAATCCCTCCCTCCACCCACAGCATTGCATTACTGTATACATGTCCACTGCTGGCACCATCCCGTCTTAAAACGATACAAGAAATAAATAAACACAATTAAAAACAAACAATGTAAAGCCACACAAGTGAAAAAGACACCAATGCACCAAGAAGCCAATCAGAGATAGAAAATGGCTGCTGCTACAACTGAACTTCCACCATCATGCGCATGCTCTGCATCATGGACGAATCACGATTGGCACCAGGGCTCCTGCGCGTCCTCCGGGAAAGCTTTTTCTCGCTACTATTGAAACTGCGTAGCAAATCAAACTGTGTCACCCTTTCGATATGACCTTTTGAAAATGGCATTTTCGTTAAATTATGAACATCCAGAAAAAAACGCCAACATTTTCCCTATCCGAACATGATTTTTAACGACCCGGCCACACCAACTTCTCTGCCCTGCCAGGAGAGCCTGAAACCAATACTTCTAAAAATTCAATCCAGCTTAATGCTCAATTGGAAAAGAAAATCAATATTTCGGCGACTTCTGATTTTCTTTGATCACATAGATCTCCCTGATAAAAATATACCATCTAAAGTTGGGTAGCATCAGTGTCACGAGTGAGTGCCCTTTAAGACACCTCACTCGTGAGGTGGATGAGACAGGCGGATGTGACGTGGTGAAGGGCGGGGGTGTGCGGGAGAGGCACTTGCCGGTTGGAAAAAGGAATAAAGAAGTTATCCTCCACTCTGCTGGCTCCTGTCCGTTATTTGGGGCACTCCGCCCCTAACATTTGGCGACGAGGATTCTCCCTGGTGCCAGCAGTCCTCCTTCCCGCCACGTTGGGGATCCCCCCCGTGTGCGCGTACTTTACTTCGGTGATCCCACCGACGAGCGGATCCCCGCTGAAACGGCCTCCCTTTCCCACCTCCTCCTCCTTCACACGCGATCCGAATCCCTGGAAGCCACGCACGCAGCTGCCGTGCAGTAGAAGACTTCTCTGCACACTGCGCCTGGTGCTTTCCGCCAGCCTGAGCACCACCACAAAGCAACCACAGACTACCAGGGGCCCACAGAGCTTAAAAAGAGAAAAAAAAAAAAAAAATGTTCTACATCACCACTCCTCATTTGCTGGGGCCTTCTTCCTCGTCCCAGTACCTCTGTGACTTTGTGCCGACCTGCCTGCAGAACGACTCTCAGCTCCAACCCACCGCTGAGGCCACATCCTACACGCCACCATGAGCACCACTGCTGCCCAGGCATCTTCCAGCTCTCAACCCCCACCTGCGCCAGCTGTCACCAGATCCACCGCCACAGCATGGCGCATGCCGCCCCCGTTTTCCATGACACCTCAGGCAGATAAAGGTCCTCGATGGGTGGAATGGTTGGAGGACTTCAATAATTTCATTGAGGCCGCTGGAGAAGAAAACTCCCCTCGACTGCGCAGCATGTTCATAAACACGGCAGGGGGAGAGATAAAATCACTTATCAAAACCATTCCGCCAGGGGAAATGGCTGATTTTGATGCCCTCATCGCAGCCCTGAACAAACGTCTTGTCATCGCTCCCAACAGAGACTATGAACGATATGTCTTTAACCAATGCCGTCAGCGCACTGACAAGACTGTGGATGAATTTCTCACGAGGCTCCGCGTCAAAGGTGCGCATTGCCAATTTGACGCGTTTTCACTTGATGAAGCGCTTCGACTCAGAGTGATTGAAGGGTGTGTATCGGCGACGCTACAGAAGCAACTCCTGAAAAAACCTGTCACCATCGAAGAAGTAAGTGCAATGGCACGTATACTCGAAAGAGTTGAAAAACAAGCCACTCACATAGCCAGCAATGCCGCTGGACAACTTGACAAAAGTGACGTGATAGCTGCGATCCACGCTGGGAACAAGAGCGTTTCTCCAAGCAACATGTCGACCCCGCATTTGCAGAGACAATGCTATAGGTGTGGGATGGCGTTTCCGCATGCAGGTTCCTGCCCAGCTCTCTCTCAAAAGTGCGGCAACTGCGGTAGGGAGGGCCACTTCCAATCTGTATGCAGGGAAGGTAAGCCGTTTCCCACCGCACGTGACACGACGAGAGCGCAAGTCAGACCCATTGAAAGATTCTACACTAGCCCGCCTCAACAGCCCTGGTTCTACCAACAGAGCCCGAGGAGATATGTGCGGGTGGTTGAAGAAGTGTACCCGGAAGATAACGGCCAAGGCTATGGGTCACAAGGACAAATTGCGCGTATTACTGATGAATATGATGGACCGCCAGCAACGCGCCGCGAGTTCATAGCTGAAGTGCAAAGTGAACATGATTATGACGCTACGTATGACCCGCATACAAGCGACAAATTTGTCAATCTCATAATGGACGAACAGGAAGCCCGAGAAGCACCCAGGATAGCCATTGACATCTGCGGCAAACAATTCTGCTTTCTGATTGACTCTGGAGCTACGGTGAATGTCATGGGTGAAAAAGAATTCCTAACGCTCTGACAGAAACCGACGCTAAACCTGTCCATGTCCAAAATCTACCAATGGGGGGCAGACACCCCGCTGCAAAGCGTCGGGTCCTTCAAACGAAGATTGATGTTCGCTGACAAATCCACCGATACTGTGATCCACGTCATCAGGAGCCCCACCAAAGGTCGCTGCCTGCTAAGTTACAAGACAGCGTCCTGTCTCGGATTAATCAACATTCTCGTGCGAGAGGGGGACGTAGTCAAGTCGTCGGAGGGTCCAGCTATACAGCAAGGGCAGATCCGCGCCCTGATATCCCGCGACAACACTGCCATAACCAAGGATGACATTGTCCGGGAATTTCCGCAACTGTGTCAAGGCCTAGGTAAATTGAAGGGCCCACCGATAAAGTTACACATAGACGCGGCAGTTAAACCAGTCCCACAACACCCACGAAGGGTAGGATTCCACCTGCAGGAGGCGGTGTCCAAAGAACTGAACCAACTACTTAGAGATGATATCATTGAGCCTGCCACGGGGCCGACTCCGTGGGTGTCCCCCTTGTGATTGTCCCAAAGGAAGGCGGTCGTCTGAGAATATGTGTAGACATGCGTGTAGCCAACACCGCCATACAGCGGGAGAGACACCCTGGACCCAAGATTGAGGACATGATAGTCCAACTGAACAAATCTGTCCTTTTCTCCAAACTAGACTTAAATCAGGGGTACCATCAGCTAGTACTTCACCCTGAGTCACAGCCAATCACCACGTTCGCATCGCATGACGGACTATTCCGCTACAAGAGACTAAATTTCGGCATCTCCTCGGCGGCCGAAATTTTTCATGAAACCATTCGGCAAGTCATACGTCCCATTAAAGGAGCTCTCAACTATAGCGATGACATTTTGGTCTTTGGCAAGTCTCGCAGTGAACACGATGAAGCACTCCGTGCAGCATGCCAGGCAGTACAGGATGCGGGTTTGACCCTCAATATAGAAAAGTGTCGGTTCAGCAAGGCGAAGCTGAAGTTTTTTGGCCACATCTTCTCAGCAGATGGCATGACTCCGGACCCAGACAAAGTGGCGAACATCTTCCACCTCGATAAGCCTTCCCAGATTGCCGACGTCAGGTCCTTTCTGGGGATGGCGGGATATTGTGCCCGGTATATCCAACATTTTGCTTCCATCACTGAACCCCTCAGGCGTCTGCTCCAAAAAGACACTCCCTTTGTATGGTCTGAGGAATGTCAGGTAGCATTTGATACCATCAAACACTCTCTGACAGAGGCAAGGAGGCTAGCATATTTTGATCCCGAATGGCATACTGAGATAGTGGTGGACGCGAGTCCGGTGGGGCTAGGGGCAATCTTAGCACAAACCAGTGGACAAGACACTCACCCGAGACACATTGTGGCATACGCCAGCAGAGCTCTAGCTCCGCCTGAGTCTGCGTATTCCCAGGCAGAAAAGGAAAGCCTGGCAGCCGTCTGGGCGTGCAAACATTTCCATAATTTCATCATCGGAAAAAAATTCACACTAATTACTGACCATCAGGCCTTGTTATCGCTGTTTGGCAATCCTCGCACGAAAATGCCCCCCAGGATCGAAAGATGGGGCATCCGCCTACAAGAATATGATTTTGACATTGTTCATCGGCCTGGGGGCGAGCACAGCCCTGCTGATTACCTCTCCAGACACCCAGCGGGCAACCACACTCCAAGACAGGGCGATGCGGAATACATAAGCTATGTCACTGCCAATGCACTACCGCCCGCCGTATCCATTGACACCATTGCGACCGCGTCTGCTGCTGACCCGACGATGGCACTAGCGATCAGCTTGACGGAGAACAACAAATGGAAGGACTTTCGCAGAGCAGTCCAGAGCCACCCAGGAGCATCTCGAGATGAGATGGAGCGTCTGGCGAGAATACACGTAGAACTAGCAGTCCAAGACAACTCCATTTTGCTGCGAGGATGTAAGATAGTCGTTCCTACCTCACTGCGAGCAGCAGTCATCAAAACGGCGCATGAGGGACATCGAGGTGCGGAGAACACCAAACGCCAGCTGAGGTGCAGCGTGTGGTTCCCCTTCATGGACGATATGGTTGACCGGTGGGTAAAGAACTGCATAGCATGCAGATGCACAGCAAAACCTGAACCGGCAGTCCCACTCAAAGTCATGCCAATCCCTGAACATCCCTGGGAGAGAGTGGCAGTCGACTTCTATGGGCCACGGGAGGAAGGAGACTACCTACTACTATTCATCGACGAACATTCAAGATTCCCTATAGTAAAACGTGTCAAGTCGACAGCATTTGCTCATGTTGCAGCAACATTTGATGAAGTCTTCAGTGAGTGGGGAATACCAGAGACTCTCAAGTCAGACAATGGGGCCCCGTTCAGTGGTCATGAATTTGGGGTGTTCGCAAAGCACATGGGATTCCGTCACCAAAGAGTAACCCCGAGATGGCCGCAAGCCAATGGAATGGCGGAAAGGTTCATGGCGTCCATTAAGAAGACCATGCAAAGAGCACGCCTGGAAGGAACTGACCCTCATCAAGCGCTGTGCACAATGTTGCGTGATTACCGCAACACGCCTCATGAAGCCACTAATAGGACTCCAGCAGAGCTCATGATGAAATATCAAGTGAGAACTAGGGTCGTCACCAACCCAGCGAGGAAGCCCAGAGTAGATCAGGAAATCATCAGAAGGGATGAAGCCGTGAAGGAGAAAGCTCGCGAACAGACTGATAGGAGAAGGAGAGCACGTCCCAAGGAATTTCAAATTGGTGATGAAGTGTGGGTTCAAAGGGCCATGATGAAAAAAACTGACTCACAGTTTGCACCAGAACCGCTCCAAGTAGTGGCTGTCAAAGGAACAATGATCACTGCCACTAATGGAGAGCAGGAAGTGACCCGCAACAGCTCAAGGTTTAAGCATGTTATGCAAGAGACAGAAGAAAGATCACCACAAGAAGAAGACGACCCAGCTGAAAGAGACAGTCAAGATGAAACTTGGGTCCCCCTCGGACCACAGGTCCAGCACCAGGTGTACCCTGATGAAGACACTGGCGGCGGCTCTGACCCTGAGCCGCGAGGCAGACCCCAGAGAAATGTGAGGAGGCCTCCCAGGTTAGTGGAGGAGTGTTGATAGCGTTGCCACTTGGCCAAGTTATGTTATGGGAAGCGAGTTTTGCAAAGGTGACTTGAAAGGACATTTTGTCTGGGGGTGTTGTCACGAGTGAGTGCCCTTTAAGACACCTCACTCGTGAGGTGGACGAGACAGGCGGATGTGACGTGGTGAGGGGCGGGGGTGTGCGGGAGAGGCACTTGCCGGTTGGAAAAAGGAATAAAGAAGTTATCCTCCACTCTGCTGGCTCCTGTCCGTTATTTGGGGCCCTCCGCCGCTAACAATCAGTGGCCCAGATTTGCTCTCACAACTGCGATCTCTTTGTATATGTTCAGCAACGCATGAATGAAGAACAATAAGCTAAATGCGTCCTTACACACGTCGCTGGTTAACACAACTTGCTATCTGACTTGTTATCCGCTAAGAGGAAACGTTTTATATGTGCTTCTTCTAGGAAACATATTGCGTGTTGTAAATATGTTCATGTGACATGCAGTTAACCTTTGTATTTACTTTGCGAAAACAGATTTGTAGGCCAACAGCTGTTCACTCCTATTACCCTATGTATCCTGTACTTGGCTACATTAGCCACTGTATGCATTACATTCTCCCACCAGTGTTGGCGATATTTGGGTTGCAAAGAATCTGCATCGATTGGCTGACATGTGCTCCTATCATTATGGCCGGTTCATTTAGGTTAATGTATGCCCTTCAAAGCAGCGCATCTCAAGGGTCACCTTTGTTGAAAGCAACTTGCCATGTACAAGTCTTCTTGATACTGTGTCCCATTTTACTGCGCTATACACATATGTCGATTCCGTTTTATCTAAAGGGCTCCTATTCTTGAGGTATTCGAGGTTAACTCCAGCCTGGTGGTGACTCAGATTTGAAGTGCTTGCACAAAGGACTTTTGCAAGCTTTGTAGAGTTGAAAATTCATGCTAAAGGTGATCCAATACAGCTCCAGCTCCCTTCTTCCTCCTATTGGTCTTCTGGTCAATCTCCGCCTCCATCTCTGTCCTCACCTGAAAAACCCACACTTCCTGCTTTCTTCTGAACCCCTAAATCCCTCTCCCCCTATGAGGATTGGTTACCTTTCTCTGGCCAATCAGGACCTGTCTTTCCCACCCTGGGAATGCATGTGTGAAGGAAACGTTTGAAAGGGGAAAAGGACCCGCCCACTTTCTCAGTGCAGGATTACCGCAACTTGGAGTGGGCTGTCCAGAACACCCAGCGTCCATATTTGTGTCCCGGACCCTGCTTCTTTGGGTCTCTTAACGTAAGTCTCTTAGGAGGCAAGGGGTCTTCTTCCCTTCTCGATTCCTGGTCATCTAGGGCTTCTATCTGTTCCAGCATGGGCTTGCCAGTGCTTCCATGTGGCACCATGTAGCTCCGCTATGCGAGCCATTGCCTCCCCTCTCAGCTGCTTGTCGGTGGCCCTGGTGTTACTTTCCTGTGTCAACAAGGTGACTCTCTGGTGAGCTGATGGTCTTGCAGTCCAGTCATGCTCTCTCGTTGTGTGTTGTAGACTCAGGTTTCCCTGGATGACATGATTTTCTGCGAGGGATTATTTTTCTATGAGAGGAAAAGAGAAGGCTAGCAGATATCTTGTACACGAGCTGTGGTTTGACTTAATAGTAGTGGGCACACAAAAATTTGGGCACAAGGGAGGGGCAGGAAATGTGGCCCTCTCCGCTGCCACCGTCCATCTCAGCGATAGGATTACGTCAGCAGTGATGTCGTTTGTGTACCGCACATGTCTACGGAGCACAGAATGTTTGGTAGCAGCAGAGTTCTTTGCTGATGCACTTCTATTTTGTAGAAATAAATACTTGTTATCCTGGCAAGAAGTGTTTTGGGCCTTTTTCCCTAGCGGGTTGTATTGTTTCTGGTGTGAGCATGCAGGGGTGGGCCTTCATGACCTGGCCAACTACCAGCCCATTATGAACCTACATTTCATCAAGGCTGCCTTGGGACATTGTATTTGGCAGGGTACAGCAGAACCAGTTTTGAATAGTGATACATTTCACAGCTAAATGCTTAAATGCTCTGAAGGTCAAAAAGTAGGCGGGTGCAGGTCTGGTAGCTAAGAAAGGATGGACGGATGGAGACAGACACTAATGGCAACTTAAGAGGAGGGGCGTACAAGTCCGTTTCAAATAATTCATGTCAAAATGCCTCCTATTCCAGGGAACTCTTGCACAGAATAGTAATGGTTGCTGTGATGAATCACTGGAATCAGTCACTTCTCCCAACGCAAAGCCTTTCCCTGTGAGGTTATGCTATACCCTCCGTAGGATTATCAGAAAACCCTCCAGGATAAAAAGGCTGTGACCCATTCTTTTTCAGTTGGACAACTTGTTTTAGCCAAAATGTTGTCCAAATGGTTTAGGCCATTCAAAATCCTTGAACAAAAGGCCGTTTGTTAGGAACAGCTTTTCTAAAGTCAACTAAGGACTTCATAAAACCATATTTTAAGCAGTACAAAACTCCACTCTTAGTATATGAAACTAGAATAAGGTTTCAAAATTCTATCTATTAACCTTTGGAATGCTGCAGGGCCGCCATGGAGTCCAAAGGGCAAGACTTTAAATTGAAACAGTCCAGTGGGAGTTGAAAAAGCATTTTTTTCTCTGTCAGACCTATGTAGCAGAATCTGCCAGTACCCTTTCGTAAGGTCTATGGTCGGCATCTCCCAACTTGTCTATTAAGCTATCAATACGGGGCATGGGACAGTCATCGAAGGAGGAAATGGAATGTACCTTTCTGAAGTCTATGCCGAATCTCCAGCTCTGGTCAGGTTTTGCCAGCAGTACTATAGGAGAGGACCAGGGACTGGAAGAGAGTTCAATTATGTTAGCTTTTAACATATTTTCCACCTCTTCGATGACAAACTGTTTGCAGGCTTCCGGTAGTCGGTATGGTTTTAATGCACCACTTTACCCACAGGAGTACGCATGTAATGGTAGGTTCCTTTTACGCTTCCTGGTTTTTCACTAAAGACATCAGGAAACTGTACAATAAGATTGATTAGATCTTTTTTATTGTGTGGGAGTTCCTAGGGAATTAGGTTATCTTTTTCTTGTGGTACTAAACAGGATAAAATGGTATGAGGGGTTTTCTTTCCACTCTTTTAAGAGATTGATGTGATAAATATGAGTTTTCTGGCATCTATCAGCTTGTGATACTCTGTAATTATATGTCCCTGTCTGTTCAGTTATCTCATAGGGTCCGTGCCACTTCGAAGCCAACTTATTTTCTGAAGTATGCAGGAGGACTAGAACTTTCTGTCCCACAGAGAAATATCTCATATTGGCCTTTTTATCATAGGAAAGCTTTTGCTGGCATTGGGCTTTCTCCATATGGGTTTGGACTACATTTCTGGCTAACGCTATATGCTCTCGTTCCTCCCACGTTTCCCAGAGCATGTCCAGGACATCCCTAGGCTATTGACCATAGAATAGCTTGAAAGGGGAAAAACTGGTGGAAGCGTGCAGTATTTTTCTTACAGCAAACAAGGCCCAAAGGATCATACGTTTTAGTTTAGTTTAGTTTATTATTTATATAGCGCTGCCTGGCCCTAGGGCATCCAGGTGCTTGGCATGGTTATAAAGTAGCCAAAATATTACAAACATGGTAAACATAGGTAGGCATTACAGATAGTGTGGGCATTATAAAAACAGTTGTTGTGAATATGCACATTGTGACGTATATACAAGGTTTGAAATTGTACAGATTATACAGGCAGTATGTACATTTGTGTGGAAGAGGTTGGCGTTTTAGACTTCTTTGGCCAGCAACCAGGTTTTGGTACTGTGTCTGAATCGGTGAAAGGATGGTTCGGATCTGAGGTCAGCTGGTAGTGAGTTCCAGAGTTTAGCAGCAAGCACAGGGAAGCTTGTGCCGCCTGCTTTTTGAAGCTTGAATCTGAGGATATTTAGGCAATGGGTTTGGGCTGATCTAGTTGGGCGAGATGGGGTGTGATGCGTGAAGTTGTCAGAGAGATATCTAGGTGCTTGGTTGGATAAGCATTTGTGTGTGAGAGAGAGTGTTTTATATTCGATTCATTCTCTGCGGTATAGATAGCCATTGACAGGAGCGCCTGGTGTCAGAGATGTGCTCTTGTTTGGGTATGTTCATTGCTGCTCTTAGTGCGTTATTTTGGATAACTTGAAGCTTGTTGATGTTCTTTTGGCTGGTGCCCAAGCAGAGAGCGTTGCAATAGTCGACTTTAGAGTGTACAAGTGCTCTGGCTAAAGTGGTACAATTGGAGGTCGAGAGGTAAGGTCTGCTGGCATTGATGAGCTTACATGTGTAAGCAGTGGCGGATGAGATGGCGTTGATTTGTCTTGTCAGAGTAAGGGAGGAGTCAAGGTAAATCCCAAGAGTTTTGACGCTGTTGGAGACAGAAATGTTGTTGCCGTCAATGGTGAATGTCTGGTAGAGTTTGCCGAGTTTGTTGAGTCTGGATTGGGAGCCTAGGAGAACAAGCTCGGTCTTGTCGTCGTTGAGGCAGAGGCCGTGTTTGGCTATCCATTCTTGGATAATGGAATAGATGTTGTTGAGTACTGTATTGTCGGTGGAGTAATCGCCTGTTAGTGTGATGAGTATTTGAGTGTCATCTGCGTAATTCTTGTAGATAGCACCCAGATGGTCAAGTATGTCGAAGAGAGGTTTTGTGAACACATTGTATAGTGTAGGGGAAACACAGGAGCCCTGGGGGATGCTGCATGTAACGGGGGCTAGGTCAGCAGAGGCTGTGGGAGAATAGACCCTCATGGATCTTTTATTCAGGAGGGACTGAATCCAGGCATTGGCCTTGTCAGAGAAATTAGCTGCTGAGGTTAGATGTTTGCAGAGAATATCATGATTTAGCAAGTCAAAGGCAGCCGACAAGTTGAGGAGAAGAAGGGCTAGTTTGCCATTGTCTTTGAGGTTGTCCATTTGTGTCTTGAGATCGATCAAGGCTGTCTCTGTGCCGTGTTTAGGGCGGAAGCCTGATTGTCTTAGTCCTAGCAAGTTATTTTTCTCTAGGTGGTTCTGTATCTGCAGGTAGGTAGCTCTGTCTAGGATTTTTAGGAGGAAGGGCACAGTAGTAATGGGTCTGTAGTTCATGGGGACACTGGGGTCTAGTGTGGGTTTCTTGAGTAGAGGTGAAGGATGAGTTTATAAGAGATGTGATGAATGGGGCAAGATGTTTAGCTGCGTCTTTGATAACTGTAGCAGGGCAGATGTCACCTTGGCATTTGGAGGGTTTCAGAGAGTTAATTATGTCTTCCACCACTTTGGTAGTGATAGTGGAGAATTCGAATAGGTTGTTATCGTCCAATCGTGAGATGTGGGTAGGGGTTGTCTGCGAAGGTAGACTTTCTTTCTTTGTCTCAATTTTGGCTTGTGGCATAGCAATTTTGCCAAGGAGTGCTTCTTGTATGTTGGTACACCAAGTGATGTCTTTGGTGCATGTGTCAGGGATGGGAGATGGGGACTCGAGGTCTCTCCGGATGTTGAACAGCTCTTTGGTGTTGGATTTGGCATTGCAGATTCTCTCATTGTACATGTTTTTTTTGTTTGGATGATTGCTGACTTGTAAATATTGGAGGCTAGGGAATAGGATGTTTTGTTATTAGCGGAAGGGGACTGTTTCCACGCTGATTCAGTTTGTCTTTTGTTTTTGCAGAGAGTTTTTAGTTCAGGAGTGAACCAGGATTTGAGATGCGCGCGTGTTTTGGCTTTCCGTAGTTTGAGTGGTGCCACCGTATTTATGGCCTTGAGAATGGTTGTATTATAGAGGTCTCTAATTCAGTGGGGTTGGTAATGGTGGATGTGAAGTCGATGATGGGTTGAAGTAGAGGGATGAGTTTCTCGACTGATATTTTTACTGTTTCTTGTGAGTATGGGTGGAGCGTTGGGAAGGGACACAGGTGTTTGTTTGTCTTTGTTGATGGTGAAAGTGATGAAGTGATGGTCAGTCCAGGCACAAGGTATGTTAGAGAGGATGGTGGTGTTGCAGTTGAGGTCTGCAATCCAATCAAGGATGCAGACTTTGTTGTGTGTGGGTTGAGAGATGTGGTGTGTGAGTCCTAATTCTGAAATGGTATTAGCGACTGTGCTTGCTTTGTCATCTTTCTAATCATTGTACCCCAGGTTGAAGTCACCTAGAATAAGTAACCTTGAGTTGGGTTTGGTGTTGTTATAGAGCAGGAGAGCTATATCGTCATTAAATGAGGATATGGGGCCCGGCGGTCTATAGATTAGATGAGTGGTGATTGTGCTTGTGTTAGAAGTGGATAGTTTGATGCTGAGTAATTCTGCGGATGGGAGTGATTAGTTTTGTATGTGTCTTATGTTGAGGGAGCTTCTTGCAATAATGGCTACGCCGCCGCCTTTGGCTGTTTGTCTGCGCGGTAGATGGTGTAGTCATTTGGGATGGCTAGCGCTAAGGTGGGGCCTGAAGCTGTGTGGAGCCAGGTCTCGGTAATGGCTAAGAAGTCTAGATCGTTGAGAGAGATGATGTCGGTTATGTCTAGGGCATGGGCGACTAATGATCTAGCATTGATAAGTGCGCCTTTGATTGTTTCGGTGGTGGCATGGTGTGGTTTTCTGTTGAGTGTACAGTGGGAGGAGGCATTGGAGCGGGGAATGGACTGGTCGGGAGATACTGTTGTGTGTGTGATGTTAATGGCTGGTTTGGTTTTAGTTTTACTTTTGCTTGGGCCTAATTTAGGAGGAGTCGAGGGTGTATGTGTCCTGGGTCTGAGGCAGTCGTGTCTCATTGTGCCTAAACTGGGATAGGAGTTCCTGATGGTATTGTTCTTTAGGGTAGGAGTGCAAGGGATAGTGGCATGCATTGCTTTTTGGATACTGCGAGCGTCTGCCGTGGGGTGAACCTCAGTGAGGGCAGGCTGGAATGGGTTAATATTAGGTAGGGATGGGGTGGTGTCTGGGACATGCTGGTCTGCTAAGACCGTTAGGGTGGGAGGGGAAGTGCAATCCTGTGCAGGGTAGGTCGAGTGGTACCAGGCAGAAGGGAAACATAATGAGAATAGTCCAGGTTGGCATAGCTGTTGTTAGTTTTGGGTTAGCAGTCTGAGCAGAGGGCTTTGCCTTGGCAAGAAGCTAATGCAATTTTTCACGCAGTCTAAAAGCAACTTTACTGCGATGAGCTGGATTGGGTTTGCAGAGGCATATCACTAAAGCAGTTTCTTCACACAGTCTGCAAACAACTTTAATACTGTAGGCAGGAGTGGGTTTGTAAAGGCATATCGCTAACACAGTTTTTTACACAATCTAAAAACAAATTTACTGCTGTAGGCTAGAGTGGGTTTGCGATGGCATGTCACTAACACAGTTTTTCACACAGTCTAGGAGCAACTTTAGGGCTGTAGGCTAGAATGTATAACTAACACAATATTTTTCACACAGTCTAAAAGCAGATTTTCTGCTGTGGGCTAGAATGGGTTTGCAATGGCATATCGCTAGTACAATTTTTCACACAGTCTAAAAACTATTTTAGTGCTGTAGGCTCGAATGGGTTTGCAGTGGCATATCGCTAACACAATTTTTCGCACAGTCTAAAAACAACTTTAGTGCTGTAGGCTAGAATGGGTTTGCATAGGCGTAACACTAACACCATTTTTCACACAATCTAAAAGCAACTTTACTGCTGTTGGCTAGAATGGGTTTGCAGTGGCATATCGCTAACAGAATTTATTACACAGTCTAAAAACAACTTTAGTGCTGTAGGCTAGAATGGGATTGCACTGGCATGTCACTAACATATCAATGGCATATCGCTAACCCAATTCTGTAAAGCGGCTCAGGCGAAGAGGAGATTGTGCAAACGTAAGTACAAAGAATGAGAAAGGTAACAAATCTATTGTTAGTACTAGTAGAGTGGAAATCTTACTCAGTGTTGTGCTATAGTGACAATGGGCACACAGGAACATGTGCCTCCTAGGTAAGAGAATACATTTTGCTGTAGTACCAGTGGGCACACAGGGGCAGATTTGCTAAAGTGACAATAGGCACACAGGAGCAAGTGCCTTCTAGGTACAAGAGTACACTTGGTTGTAGTAGCATTGGGCACACAAGGGCAAATGCCTAGGTTGGGGAGCACAGTTCGCTGTAGTTAGGATGGACAAATACAAATACACATAGCTATAGTAACTTTTGGCACATGAGGCGGTTACCTGGGTCAGAGAGCACAACCAACTTAGTGGGTAGCATATAGCACAATAGGTGCACAGTAGCGATTATCTGGACCATAAATCTTGCGTCCGCTGAGGAATGCAAAGGTCGGCGAGAGCGGTGGAAGAGTGTCTAAAAATAGGGCAATGAATGTGCAATAAACATTGGTTTGCGAGTGATCCGACATGGAAGAGGGCGAATCTCACATGGCAGCAGGCATTGTTAGATGTGGGCATGCAAGCAATGTTTACAAGTGCAGTGCAGCAAAATATGTAAGAAGGGAGCGGTGTGTGCGAGGTTCTTGGTCACACGGATCGCAGTAAATGGAACTGTGATGACGAGTCGTTGAAGTGTTAGTTAAACGTTCGCATTGCCGGGCGGCTCAACAAGGGGAGACATGATATAGGGGTTACGGCTGTTGCACATGTTAAGCGCATGTGAAATCAGAGATTGTTAATTCAGCGATCCTCGGCCCTGCTCAAACTTACATATATGCAATATGTGGTGTGGAGTTTAGCGCTGTACCTTCATTGCAGAGCTGGTTGCTGGATGCGTCCTGTATGGGCTGAACGGATCAGGGCAGAGTACCTGGCTGACGGCGTGCACGGCAGACACAGGCTAGGGACACGAAGCAGCCTTGTTTCCTGGGCCTTGGGGAGGTGGGCCAGCTAACACCTGCCAGCGCCAGGTTGGTGGAGATGAAGGCTACTGTGGCCAATTCGAGCCTGGCAGCAGACCTTGGGCCTGTTAGGCAGAGGGTGCTGAGGCAACATACCCCTGGGCGGCCATCTTGGAAGGTGCACACATCTCGTGGTGCACAATGGAGAAAAGGGGTCTCGAATGTCAAAGTTCAGGTTTACAAGCCGATTTCCAGTTAAGATGCAGTCAGTAATACTGATTTCCGTGGCATCTTTAAATAGATGTATTTCGCCGACTTTTCATGCGGCGATTGGTACACAGGCAAAATTAGCTGCCCACTTACCGCGTGATTGCTGAAGGTGGGGGTCCCAATCTTTTCCATCTTTATCAGTCCGTTTTCTCTGAATTGTTTTGAGGGTCTGATTAAATCGTTCCACAAGCCCATCTATTTGAGGGTGAAAAACCTAGGTTTTTCAAGGTGGCAATATGTAACAACTTTTTCAGCTCTCCCATAAGTTTACTCATAAAGTTTGTACCTTGGTCTGTTAGGATTTCCTTTGGGAATCCAACCTGAGAAAAAAATGGAAGTAGATGTTTTAATATTTGCTGTGTGGTGTTATTTCACATAGGGAAATCCTCAAGGTATCTTTTGGCATAATCAGCAATTACCAGGATATATTAATTCCCTAACTTAGAGGTTTCAAGTGGACCAATTATATCCATTCCAATTCTGGATAAAGGGACTTCAATTATTGGCAATGGATTCAACAGGGCTGGAGGAGGAATATATGTACTGGTCTCCTGACAGATCTCACATGTCTGAACACAATTTTTGATTTCTGCATGTATTTCTGGCCAATAAAATGTTCCACTAACCTGGGCTTGAGTTTTCACTTGTCCTAAATGCCACCCTGTTAGATGTAAATGGGCAATTTGAAGCACAATCTTTTGGTGTCTTCGAGGTACTACCAACTGCATTTTAGACAACCCTTCCGTTGAGAGTTCTCCTCTATATAACAATCCCTGTTTCAGGAAAAAGGAAGGACCTCCTTTTTCCCTACCCTCTGGTTCCAATCTTCCTTGCATAAAGGCTTCAGATAGTAAGGTATTGTTCCTTTGTGCAAAGGCTAAATTAGGGAGAACATTTGGTTCTCCTTCACTAATAACAGATGGTACAATTGGTTGGGGTCTTTTATCAGCCTCGCCAAAACCCAATTGACCTCTATCTGTAGTCTAGGGTTCTATTTCTTCCTTTAACACTGGGAATAAAACTCTTTCAAGTGTCCCTTGAGCTATCTTATCCCTGCGTTGGATTTCAAATGTTATCTCCCCATTGTTCTATAAGAGAACCTTTAAATCTCCCCTGATTTCGGGATCAATGACTCCTTCTAGAACGTCCAATCCAAACTTCAAGGCCAATCCTGACTTAGGAGCTAGTCTGACGTAACATCCAGGAGTAGGTATTAAGACCAAATCAGTAGGCATCATTCCCCTTTCTCCCAGAGGGATGGACACCGCCCTACTACTGCATATATCGAACCCAATGGAGCCCTTTGTAGCTACTGTTGGGTCTGAGGCTATGTTACTCATTTTTGGAAACTTTAGGGTCCTCCAGCTTGTTTCAGTTGAGCCGCTTCCCACTCCTAATACCATATATGAGGCAGGCATGGTATCACTAGTAAGGACACAGATGCAAGACGTACAAGTTTCAACACCTTTAATAAGTTTGACTGAGGTTGGAGACTTTCATAACTGGCCCTAATTCTATAATGGGAGTAGTCTTGACCATCAAAGTAAAACAAAATGGTCCAAGTCAGTCAGTGAAACAAAGGAAAAAGTCTGTGTCAGAAACCTATACTTGCCCTCACGTTTCACAATAACAAAGTGTGAGAAAATGTATAAAAATAAAGTGTGTATTAAAAGAATGTCAGAATGGCATTGAAAGTGGCTCACCACTCCCTTCCCCAAGTTCAGTTTCATGGTTTTTTTAAACGTTCCTTCAAGGTGGGCAATTTCCCATGAATCTGTTAGGCTTCCCTCACCTATTTCAATGTCAGTTCAATATACATCATAGTTCTCTTCAATGGATTCTTACGGGTTTCCCCTCACCCGACTTCACAATTGTCAAATAAACTGATATTACAAAGTTCCTTCTTGGTTACTCTCACAGGCTGCCCTTGCCTGTTTTCTAACACTGAACATGGCTGTAACTCTTTCCAGCTAAACAGCTCGTCTTCACAGAGCTCAAGGAGTACCTTTGCACCTCTCTTTTACAATGATCACCTGTCAGAGGCCTTCGCAACAACATGGTATTATCACCCCCATACATGACCACTTCAACAGCAGGGTCCTTATTATCGCTTTGCCAGAGACCTTCTCAACCGCACAGTATTCTCAGCCCTATGCGTGACCACTCTGACAATAGGGTTGCTTCTTAATATCTGTGCCTCTAGCACTCCGTGTCTCTTGCACTTGGTTTTGGAGAACGGCCACTCGGCCACTCTGTTCCTTATTTCTCAATATCCGTGCCTCTTGCACTTGGTTTTGCAGAACAGGCCCCGGCCACTCTGCTCTTTGTTTCACAAAAAATATCCACTTTCGCACTAGCCTTTCGGGATCTCTGACTGAACTCTCTCTTTCTCTCATGCCCTTCCCTTCAGCGGCATTCAACACATTTCGCTTTCATTATTTATCGTTCTGTTATCCTTCAAGAAGCGTTAACAACGTGCCTTCTCACACGGTACTGCTCTATCACTTTGTTTCTTATCGGCTCCCTCGCTGGCCAAAAACATTCAATCTTTCAGTTCATCATCTTTTCCGTCCACGCGTAGCCTTGCGTGCAACACTGTAGCTTTCCACAATCACACATATCACAAACTGGGCTCTTCCTTTCTTTGTATTCACTGGCTGTGATTGCTTTAGCATGTCCTTCTGTCTCAAGCTCATCAAGGTGGGGTCTTGCCCACCTGCCCCTCAGACATTCCCGGGTGGCCTTGCATCCCAGGGGAGGAAACAAGCAGTCAGCTGCTGCACAGAGGAAAGGGACTAGCAGGCCCCTCTGCTCCCTTCTCTGAACTCTTCTGGCTTCTTGGAGACACAGCTCCCTCGCCACGCTTTCTCCTGCCTCAACTCACAGCGTGTCAGCAACTTGCGTCCTGTTATCCATGGCCTGGTTTTCTACAGCCCTCTCTCAGCTGCTTCTCTGTCTTGCCATCCAGCTTGCCTTCCTTCTTGGCCCATGCCTTCCTCTCCTTGTCTTTCTGTGCTCCACCTTTTGTGCGCGATTGTGACCTTGCCTGGCGTATTAGTGGGACAAAGCCAGTACATGTTACTATTGGTAATCTTCCTAGTCTCAGTCTTCCTCTTCCTCTTCCTCGCCTCAGTAGTTGGGTTGATTACGAAAGGAGGGGAGTTATGGGAGTTGTAGTATCCCATAAATGTAGAGGGAATATAAGGTAAACAACTGTCAGGAAATGGGGGATCCCATGTCTCACCATCCGGTGTCTCCTCCCTACTCCCTGAGGACCCCCTACACAAGTGATCCTCCCCTGCTTGTCCACCCTTAAGGTCAGGATTCAATAGTGATGGCCCCATACCTGGCTACCTGAATAAGGGATCCCCGGGGAGTGAGTAGTGAAACACATTCAGGTTTTTCACTGGGACGACAAAGATATGGATCCCGAAGAAACCACAGTGTGAAGAAAAGGTGAAGAAAATTGAGGAGTTGGTTGAGAACTCGACCAGAGGAGGAATGTAGAGAAGCAGACGTTCATGTCATTTATAGAATCCACCCCCTCACCTCTGTCATACTGGAAGAACAAGCACTTCGAAGATAAGTAACAAGAGATGCAGTAGATGTGTATACGCAGAAACACAAGGTAGCTAAGACAATATAGAAACTTGTTAAAGTAGGAAATACAACACGAGTAAAGCAGCCATGTTGAGAAAATGGACGTTGGCATTGTATAAAAGTAAGCTGGATTACAGATTTGTGCAGAACAAAGGATATTTGCTTGGCTCAGAATCAAGGATGTTGCAGCAAGAAGCAACCGCGAGGCACAAAAGGAGTTGAAGAGGATAAGTCATGTACCTTAGACATATTTCTCGTAGCTTGAGAAATTGAGCGAATTACTGTGAGTACTAAGTATTGTACTTTTAAAGATGCAGAAAGCACATGCATGACGGAGCAACCAAGTCTCCAGAGGCAGAGGAGAGTAACAGCATCCAATATAATTGAATCAAATAGCACTAAATAAAAGGACAAAATGGACATAATCATGGTTTCCTCACATGTGGTATAAGATCAGAAAACAATGCCGATTCATAAAGCTCCAGACGAAGATAGCAATGTACCTTCACTCCCTTTAAAGTTCAGAGAAAGAGACCAGTCAGCAAGGTCAACTACAGAGAAGAATCTTTGGCGCATGGCCTAACTGATGAGAGATGGTAGGCTAATTAGCTAAGGAGGGCAGTTGTCTGACGTTGTTCCCTTGCACCTGGGTTTTGTTGCTTACGTTCTGCTAATGAGCCGAATGTCCAAGATTGGAAGAGAGTGCCAGCCAATCATGAGGCCCTGTGTAATGGTGGGTCATACATTTTTGTTGAAGCCTATCCACTGCTGTTGTCATGCTGTTATCAGTATTTTACATAGTAAGAGTTAATTCAAGGCTAGCCTACCAAATAAGGGGCAGCCAATGATGATACTAACACTGATATAAACTAAAGGTATATACGTTCCCTTAACTAATTCATCCACCCGGTAGGTTTTTACTGTTTGCTACGTAGTATGATATCATAGCTGATGTATGTCAAGGTACTGTTACTCACCGCTTTTGTGATGGGTTGGCGTGGTGCGGCAAGGTTTCGGAATCCTAATCTTCAGACTTAATTGATGAGCCTGGGTTTGTGAAAGGCAGGCCTCCTCTCTTGAGGAAAAACTCTTTTCTGCGATATGCCCCTTTGCTGAATGAACTAAGGCAGATAAAGGTACTTATCACCTAAAAGAGCAGGGGAATGCACTGCCACAGTACCAGCTGTATGGGAAAAAGGTACAGGTCAATGGTTAAGTGCACGATAGTAAGCCAAGGGTAAGTGGTGAGGAATATCCACCTGTGTCCCCTCCCACCTAGAGAAGATGATGTATGAATTGCCACAGTGTCTTGGCATAAATCAAGAAAATTGGCTAAGAACAAAGATGATTCTACAGCACATTATCATATGTCTAATAAAGACTACTGAGGATTCTTACCGTTCTTTTTGAATGGTCGGGAATAGTGGTGAATAGTGGTGAGAGTGTGTGATGCAGAACAAAACGGCAGGATAAAATAACAAAGAGGTAAGTTAGTAAGGGAAGACTTGACCCGGGCGGCACGAGGGACGCACTAGAGTCATGAGGGTACAGTGTCTGCTAAGAGTTCTAATGTGCACATTGGTTGATGCCAAGGGTTCCAGGAAACCAGACGCAGGTAGATGAAATCCATGGAAATGCAGGCAGAGGTACAGTACACATGAGTTCCCAAGGTAATGATACATGAGGCAAAAGCAATCTGTGAAAGCTTAGCAGGAGTAGGTACACTGGTGTTCAGAATGGAGCAAGGCGTAAGCAAAAGGCAGTCTGTGTTAACAAAGAGGAATTCGGTACAAGGGAGTTCGGAATGGAGCAAGGCATGAATCAAAGGCAGTCCATGTAAGCAAAGAGGAATTTGGTACATGGAAGTTCGGAATGGAGCAAAGCGTGAATCAAAAGCAGTCCGTGTAAGCAAAGAGAAATTTGGGACATGGGAGTTCGGAATGGAGCAAGGCGTGAATCAAAGACAGTCCATGTAAGCAAAGAGGAATTCGGTACACATGAGTTTGGAATGGACCAAGGTGTGAATCAAAGGGAGTCAGTTTAAGCAAAGAGGAATTTGATATAGAGAAGTTCGGAATGGAGCAAGGCGTGAATCAATAGCAGTCCGTGTAAGCGTAGCCGAATCGGTACAAGCATCCCAAGGTAGGTCAGCAATGCACGGGAGTCAGAAATCTCCGGGAGTTAACTTCAAACAGAAGCAGCGTTTGAAGTTTCTTAAGTTTGTGTCGAGAACGAGGCTGCTTGAGTCACCTGACAAGAGCCGAACGGGGAAGCCATGGAGAGGTTCTCTTGGTAACAGCCGGCTATCGTAGCCCATTTCCAGAGCAACCTCCAACGCCAGAGAAACTGGTCAGAGAAGCGCTGTATTCCCCATCGAATGGCAGGATAAATCTTGAATTTTCCAACCCTAATGGTGATGCGCTTTCTAGGGTTGTTAATCCGGCATGGGGTGCCGGAGCAGCCTTCTAAGCTGTGATAGGTACAACGTCTTTTGTGTAATTGAAATGGATTGAGTATGGAAGCTACAATTTGTTCACTAGGCTTCCCTACTTTATTGAACTGATAATAAAGTACTATTCGTTGATTCTGTCTGGTAATTTGGGCTTGAGATCATTTATTGTGGTAATCCTATTCAGCAATTGGAACGCTCCAGGTGCTTCTGCACACACGTCTTAGTTACTTATCTGTAACTGTATTTCTCCAGAATTGGATCTTTCATAGATACACAGGCTTGAATAGAATACCAAGCAGTGGATGCATGCCACCTACTTTACTGATGCACACACAGGTCAATATTAGTACCCACAAAGGGTACCCTGAACCCATTATGCATGCTTGAAACATGAAGGGAAGAGGGAAAGAACAATGGCTGTTCCTACCTCACGGAAACGGATGTCACAGGACTGCTTGTCCTACAGCTGGCACCCTTTCAGCATTTTTTTCTAGACTGCATACTTGGTGAATGTATGGAGTGTGCTCCAGGTAGCTGCCCTGCATATGTCCTTAATGGCCACTCCCACCTAGAAAGCCATTGCAGATGCATTCCCATGTTTGAATGGGCAGTAGCTTGATGAGTAAGCGGGCTGCCTTTCATTTTGGGGTAATGGGTAATGCAATTTACCACCCATTTGGCAAGGCCTAGTTCGGAAATGCTTTGGCCCTTACACAGTAACGTTAGTGAAACACTAATCTCGGAGATGCTCTAAAATTGGTAGTGCGCTGTCAGTAGAATTTGAGTACTCACAATAGATCTAGCAAGTGCAAGGCGTGCCCCGTGATGGAGGCCTGATTGACAAAGACAGTTGGAAGTATGATACACTCAGACCAAGTCATAGCTGACATCACAATTGGGGCTTGGTGTGCGGTCTGAGGATGACTTGGTCCTTTAAGAAGACTGTAAACTGAGTATCCATAGATAAGGATTGTAGTTTGCTGATTCGTCTGTTGATGCGATCACCACTAAGGTAGCAACCTTATCATAGAGGAAATTAGATTGCATTTAGGGATGGGCTCGTAAGGAGGAGCCGTTGATGTCGTCAAAACTGTGTTGAGACTCCAGCTTAGAGTCAGTGCTGGCACTGGTGGGAAGGTCATTGGAAAACCCTTCATGAAGGTTTTAACTGTAGGGTTTCAGACAGCGGACGTAGCTCCGGGACCTCTGGTGTAAGACGTGATGTCTGAGAGGTGAACCTGGACAGAATCCTGCGACCGGACAGCTGTAGCCAAATGAATCAGGTCAGGCAGCATTTCACTTACTGTGGCCAACCGTAGGTCGACCTGTTATGTCCCACCACAGGTTGTAAACTGTTTTCCTTCCTTTGCATGTGGCGCAAATGGTGGTGCCCTGGATGCTCGAATAATATCCCAATATCCGTCTGGCAACATTAGGATGGTGTGTTTTTGGAGTTCAACAACCAAGCCTTGAAAGAGAACAATGGCAGGCGTGGAGAAGGATTTGCTTGTTCTGTTGCCATAGAAGCGCTTAGTGCGCTCTGATATGATGGGCGTGGAACTCGCCATGAGTAGGAGAATTGGATACCAGACTTGCCGTGCCCATGCCGGTGTTATCAAAATCATCCTACAGGGTTGTTTTCAGTGGCAGCTGCTATCATAGGGCGGCCGGGCTCTGCCCCCATAGGAAAGAAAGAAAGAAGCTAAAAGAGATTCAATCAGAGAACTTCTCTGATTGAATCTCTTTTAGCTTCTAGAAGATGCTGCATTTACTTTGCCAACAGCGCGGGGGCGCTGTGGCAAGGTAACAATAGTAACAGGCCGGGCCAGGCTTTCACAGCGGGGCGCGTCCCAATTTAGTATTCTTTTTTTCATAGTAGAGTGCGCGGAGCTCATGGCTCCACGCACTCTACATAGCCCCTTTAATTAGAAGGCTGGCAGGGTGCATCAGGGGTAGCCCCGCCAGTATAAAATGTGTGCAAACAACGCACAGAGGAAATGAAATTCCCTCCCCTGCCATGGATACAGTAATGTCATTGGCTGTTTGCCAGCCAATGACAACACTTGCATTGGCTGGCAAACAGCCAATGACATTACTGTATCTATGCAAGATCACTGGCGGTGCAGGGTGTGTGCGTGCACCTGTGCCGCCTTCACATGTCTCTCTTTCTTTGAGGAGTTTGAGGACAAAGAGTCAACAACGACACGAGTCACGCCGCGACTGCTGACTCTGAGCTGCTGCTCCAGAGTCCGAGACCACCACCAGCCCAGCAGAGACAGGCCTGGTCCACGAGCTTGGTTGCTGGCGCCACGGTAAGTACCCCCAGATGTTGTTTCTGTAGTTTGGGCCCAAGGAGTGTAACACTGTGTTACACTCACACTCCCCGGGCCCAAACTATGTGGTCCACCACGGCCCCAGTCAACAACGTCTTTCAGTGTTGCTGAGCTGACTGCCGTCAACTTGGAGCCGGGGCCTTGGTGGTAGGGGGCCGCATCTCCCTGGTTACTTGTGCCGTTTTATATTTTTGGCATTTATTGTCGAAAAATGACGAAAATATAAAACGGCACAATTAGCATAATGCGGCCGGGAGTGGTCACGGGCCGCGGCTGGTTCATGGGACGATGAAGGGAAGGATTCGAGTTTGCGAAGAGCAGGCTTGGACCCATGCCAGAGGCGAGATGAAACACCAAGCTAGTAATACCCTGCTGGCAGGTACACGAATTGCCAGCGTTGCTCTTAATGTCTTTAGCTGGACTGCTTGCCTGTACAGCAAGGTGAAACTGGGCCGAACTTGATGGATAAGAGGCCTTAAAGCCACAGAAAGTCAAATATGTTATACTTTTATGGGTTTTCTTGAGACAGCCAGCCATCAGCCGGTCAGTTCTGGCCTTTTAAACCCATAGGACGGTACATGACTGAACTTGAAGGCTATAGAAAAATTAAACTACAAGTCCCAGAATGCACATGGAAGTACGTTGGATAACTAGGGCTATCGCTGTGATTGGTGCATAGTGCCGATCTTCAAACTCCGGGGCTTCCCATTCCCGGTGACGGTGGGCGGTTTTGGGAGGAGGGAGGGCAGATATGCAAGACTCTTAAAAAAATCAGGACTGCTTTTATTACAATATATTTTCTGTTCCACAATTTGGGCGGATAGGTGCACCCAACACTGATATTTTGTTTACCTTAAGGAGGGCCAGGATAACATTTTTAGCAACTAATGGCAAAGGGCCCTCTCAGTCACCCCCATGAAGCCGGCCAGATAGCCACAGCGTTAAGAAGTTGCCTCAGGCATCTGTGACCATCCTGCAGTCCCATAATGCCAAGCACACATGTCGCTGAAGCAGGTCAGGCCCACTGTAAGCATGTACCAAGCAAAGCGCCCATCGGTGTACCATTCCAACGTTTAGAATAAACATTGCGACCTCTGTGGGCCTCTGAACAGGGTACAAACCAAGCGCGCTGCCCGTCCCACAAAGAGTTTGGCGGGCGAACGCGCCAGGGAAGCTGGCATGGCGGGCGCCGCCCCTTAGTGGGGGTGGTCCAGCCGCCCCCCCCCCCTCAAGGGACGATTGGTCAGGGGGGGCAGGAGGAAGAGAGGCACACCGAGCCCGCCCCCCTGAAGCGCGCGAAACCGGAGGGGCAGGGCGGGAAACCGAGGAGAAGCCAGCCCATAAAGGCACGGGCTTGTGAGAACAATCACACAGTCTTCCTCGGTTTCCCGCCTCACTGGAGCATCGTTTCGTTTCCCACCCACCCTCCCAAAATAAAAAATGTTTGGTAATAAATTGTCTTTTTTTGTTTTACAGGTTGCCCAGTGGAGTTACATTGCGATCCCTTTAACGAAGCACTGACAGACCTATAGGGGAATGATCAGCCAATAGATTAGATGTACGGCGCCCCAAGAGCAATAGGCTTGGGGGAGGCCCTGGGAAAAAGGGGAGGGATGTAGGGGACTTGGGAGCGGGGGGGGACGAACAACAAACTCAAACAAGGGCAGCAAGAGAAGCCGGTTGGGGGGGGGGCAAGAGGAGAATACGGGGGGTTAGGTAACGGGGACAAAATAACAGCAAAGGGAAGTCTTCACGAAGGGAGGGGGCATGAGGGGGGGGTTTGTGGGGGGATTCAAGAAAGGGAAGAATATCTGGGGGGAAAGGGAGCCAGGACAGGGAGGGCCAGAAAGGACAGGAAAAAGGGGGCTTGGCGGGGCGCAGCAAAGGGTGGACCGGGGGAATGGAGGAGCCAGTTGGGAAAGGAAGGAAGAAGGAGGGATAGGGTATCCGGAAGAGACATGACGCTGGCAGGGGGGGCACTGGGAAAGACTTCACCGGGGGGGCCTTGGGAGAGAGGGAACAGGGAAGTTCTTCGGGGCTCGGGAAGACGGAAGGGTGACCTGGGGGTTGCATAGCATAGATAGGACTGGGATTCCAGTACCAGCAGCAACTGGGGGGATGTGGGGGGGACAGAGTAGAGTTAGAAAGGAAAAGTTTAGATGGACGTCGCAAAGCGATGACCTACTAGGCAGGCAGAAAGTGGGGGCCAGCATCGGAGGGCGGTGTCGGCCCTAACTACGGATATGGAATATGTGTAATGTTGGGGCACTTGTGGTGGTGCCGGTATAGGAACCTGAACATTAGCGAGGCACCGCGTGGCTGCCGGTTTTAGCTAGACCCAGACCAGGACACAGGGGAAGTGTCAGGGGAGGAGAGGGGGGTTCGGGTATTCCCAACTAAGACCTAGAGAAAAAAGGGGGCATAGGGAAACACGGGGAGGGAAAATCAAATCACAAACGGCCGGGGTAGAGAGAGGTTACTAGCAAGGGCCGGGCTCAATCTGAGGCGTCCACTGGACGAGGACGATAAGGGAGGGGGGGAGGGCAAGGAATACCTACACATTGAGTAGTATACCAGTGGCGGTGAATTACGGATCGCCTGTAAGATAACTCCAAAACTTTATGCAAAATAAAGCTGCTGAGGCATTCTAATCTTCCAATCTTAAACAAAGTGTCGGTGTCATTCTTTGGTTCAACATGTAATGTATGACTTATGCTGGGAGGAAGGGGGGGTGAAGAGGGAGGGGGGAGCGAGGGGTCTGGATAAAGAGGGGGGGAGGACAAGGCACTGGGATGCCCACGCTAAGGGCACCTGCACCAAAGCCGTGAACTCGCTGCAGGGAGTCAGAGACAGCCGTGGAGGAGCGCTGCGTGAGGTGGGGGCGAGCTGGAGTGAAACTGTGGTTTCGGGAGTGAGCATGTCCATGGCACATGGGCCTGGCGTACTTATCTTACGTGAACGATGTGTTCCCGCATTACATCACACCACTCCTGGTCCAAGCGGTTGCCTGCTTTGATCTCAGAGGAAGGCCCTGGAGAACCAGCCCGCGGGCAGTGCCACACGCAGTAAGAGCCGTGCAATCTTGTTATATTTGCAAGCAGACGGCTGCCCGCCCGTCTATTTCCTGCTGCTTACTTACTCATGCTCTGTTTCCTTAACATGCATTTGTACAATTTGGGTGGGGGACCAGATTGAAAAGAAAAGAAACGGGACAGTCCACCACCATGATTGTATGACTACAATTTAAGAGTAGGAGGCAAGAGGATTGGTGGGTGTGAACTGTGTGTGTTTAGCTGGGACCAGGAACTTATTTCACGTAAAGGGGCTTTTTCTATTGTTGAGGCTCCAAGCCGGGCCATGACGCCATTTTCTCAGCAGCACAGGCAGTAATTGCAAGTGGCTGGTAAGTGGTAACTGAAAGGTTGTTGGTTCAAGACCAACGAGTGATGATATAAAAAGGGGGTCTCGAAACAGGAAAGGCCATTCTGGAGGCCATGATAGGGAGCGCGCCCTCTACATGAGCCAGTTGGACTGGGCCATAACATGGGGACCCAAGAGTCTGGTGACAAACACCCCCCATACGGAATCTTTCCCGTCCATCTTAGACTTGCAGTTACAATGTTATGCGTTTTTCTTACCTCTAGGCACTACCCAGGTGATCTGTACAGTTCGTGCTGTTCATAGGAGGTGCTTGATTTGCTTCGTTTGTTACATAAACAGAAACATGACTAGTTAAGAAGAGGCATTCCTGCAAAAAGCCATTTACCTAAAGACATGGTACCTTTTTTCCAGGTAAAAAAAGAAAGGGTAGGAGACGGTGCTGCTTCAAATTTCACAGGCTAACAAGCCAAGTTAGTCTGCTAATAGGCAGTGCAACCAGACTAAACGTGTGCCCCATTGCGTTCGGAATCTGTGATCGTTATTTGCAACAGTTTTTATTAATTGACCACTTCTATAATGGATGTCCCCTGTGTTGCGGTCTAGATCAGGATTTGTAAAGTGCACATGTGTTGACATATGCGCATTGGCTAATGCACCCACAATTCTCCCATTTGTTACTAGTCATACATCTGTAGTCATCTAGTGTTTCTGCACATACAAACGTTACTACACACACTTTCACATCATTGAACACAGAAGTCAATTCCTTAAACACTTGCAAAACCCAAAACCCCCTCCTTTATATGATAGGTTATTTATAACGCGCTTAATACCCAGAGGTTTCTAAGCGCTGACTCAGGGATTGAACCTGTGTTGCCCGTGTCGTCTTGCTTCCAAGGCGAGCACCTTGCCCCCAAGCTATCCTTCCGAGTCAATGATTGGCTGGAAACCGGTGGAAAGCCTTTGTGTTTGTATGGCTGGAGAAACAGATAACTGTTGTGGTTTATTCTTCTTTGAGACAGCAGTTGATTTAAAAAAAAACAAACGTGTTTTTAATGCATTTTATTATCATGAAACGTAAGGGTAAAAACCCCAATTACACTCTAGCCATCCTCTCTAGTCCCTATACCACTACCTCAATGTCGTTTCAGAATGCCAGAAAAGAAATATTTTAACTTAAAAATGTAGGGACTCTTGACATAGATCAAATGTGTGCTGTATTCAAAGCACATTGTGTGGTGCTGTACAGGCTGATCTATTCACAAATATCATTCAGCTGAAGGAGTCAGAGTCCCTGAAGTCATTGTTGGTCAGTAAAAAAAAGTGGTAAAGTTTGATACCCGGTGCACCAAGCTATCCGGACAATCAAACAGAGTCTTCGTTCTTTAAGGTTGGCATATACCTGGTGATAGCACTCAGGCTTACGTCAGTCCAGCCACCAACCCTGTTTATACCAAGTTGGTCACCACTGCCCCCACTTTATCGTAACATATTGCTGAATTCATCATAACTGCGTCATCAGTATAAGGGTTAAATGGCACATTCATACTCATTACCAAAGAAGTAATTTTGTTTATTTGTTTTATTTTAATTTATGTAATGCGCCAACATGCCCGTGGGACTCAGGGCACACAATCAATCAATTAATCAAATCAATTGTTGACAGTGCACTATCGCGCCTCCATGTTGGTACCACAGGGATATCTCCTTCTGCACACCTGTTCATTCCAAATAAATCAAGGTAATTAACAAACTCCACCAACTGGAGCCTTCACACTGGATTCCTCCACACCACAGACTTCAGTTACCTGCATGACATCACCGTTCATAACCTCAAATTCATGCATTGCACATTTAAATCTCCCCCAGCAATATCTATCCTGCATTTACCATTTTCTGTTGAGATGAAAGGCTGTCACAAATATACAGCTGGGAGGCGACAGTGAACTAGTAGAATCTCCAATGTGCCGTTTTATATTTTCGGCATTTTTGGACAAAAAAAGACGAAAATAAAAAATGGCACAAGTCACCAGGGACTGGTCCTGACCCCATGCCCCACAGAAACAAAACATGCCTTTGCATATATCCTGGAAGCCATCTTGTGACCGTCGATGACTCCTAACTTCCCATTCAGAGCGCATCCAGACAGAGCTTCCTTTCCCCCAAAATGAAAAGCGAACTTCGCTCAAGATTGTTGTCCTCATTTGTGAATGGCAGCCGTTACCCAAAGTCCTGTGCATGGAGGCCTGGGGTCAGCCCGTTGTACCGTGTAAAAAAAGATCACTGTTGGTTTCTATTGTTTCATGAAATGTAAAGAGTGGAGGGGATTTTGCAATCGATTCTTCTTAAGGAAAGAACACAACTTTGTTCTAGATTCCTGTCCATGAAGACCCAGGGTGCACATTTATTTCATTGCTGCCATTTACTCTTACATGCACAGGGTTCTACTGCGTACTACAGCACGATATGGATTAGCATGACATGACTCTTCCAATGTTAAGTCTCAAATAACTCTGTAGTTAGGGATTTCTAGCGCTCCCTCTTTACACAAGCCATTTGCTGAACCGCAGAGTCATAAGGACTTGATAGAAGAGCACATGAGCAACTTCTGCCCGCTCGGCTCCTTTCATAAGCCTTCTCCTTTTATCCCTGCAAGAGTGTGCGCCCCTGGCTATGAGGAAAAAAGCAATGGCAATGCCAACAGTTTGGACTTTTGTGTAAGCATGGGAAAGGCACTTGCCAGGCACAGCTGTAGCAGAATTAACTACCCGTTGTTGTAGAAGCAAAAACATGGTGCAAGTTCCTGGGCATCATGATCTAATGGCAGTGCCTGGCAGAAGCTTAAACCGTATGCACAGGGCCAAAATGTTGGCTTTGTCAATGCTTGTATTTGAACAGGATCTCAGTGGCTTTGCCAATGCTGTTTTTAACAGGACTTCAGCGAAGGACACGCAGAGTGCTTATAAATCAGGTGCCTGAAGGGCTGCAGCAAATTAATTTTGTAATGTGGCTCCGCAAAGCGCACTTTTAAAGCCCCAGAATGAAAACATCACAAAAATGTATATATTGCAGCGTTATACAACTGATGACTGGCACATCGTGGTAGTTGCTGGTGCTTTCTTTACACATTGTACTAATGATTATGCTGGTGCAGCTTCAATGTTACAAGCAGTTAACTCTCTCTCCTTCATGTGTGAAAACCATTTTAATACTGCTCTGAGCCTGTGTTGCCCTTTCCCAGATCAGTCTCTCGCTTTCTCTTTACAGACCATCAGCAACACCTTACATGAACAAATCCAACCAGTCCAGGGTAATTGTGAAACTAAAACATCGGACTTCAAGCTCCACAGTACACCTTCCGGGATTTTGGATTTCCCATAGCCTGCAAAGGAGTTCATTGCAGTGACCATTCTCCAGAACGAGGTGAGCTAGCATGAGTCTTTTGTAGGGTTTGGTGCTCAGGGCACTCCAACTCTGTTTGTGTTCATCTGTAGTAAAGAAGGCACACAGCTATCTGGTTTAAATTTTTGGGGAAAAGAAGCCCATGTTTGTGGGGATCAAGGAGGTGGGGGGAAATCTGATGAACAGTACAGACTACAGAATGGCATCCATGACTAGCTGAGAGGGTGGCATGTGAAAGTGGAAAGTCACACATATAATGCAAAAAGGCCTGCTTATGGTTCAACGGAAGCAAACCTGTCCATTTGGAAACTGTTTTTCGAAGGATAGGATTGGGTGGTGGTTCCCACTTACCTCATGATGTCCTGGTATCTTCCAGTTGAATGGTATACAGTAATTTGTTTTACCGCTGAAAAATCCCACAGTCTTTCAAACATCAGAATACCTTCTTTCTAATCTTCACCATTGCTCCCACAGTGCTTGGGAGGGGTTGGGGTTGTGTGATGCAGTCAGAAAAATCTCCCTACATTGTAAACAATGTTTTTTTAGAACAGTATTAACAGAACAAACTTGCCTCATTTCTTCCATAAGTACTCATTTGCCAAATAAGCTGCAATACGTACTGTGTGGCTGGTGTCACATTTGCTAATGGGCATGTGTGTTAACACATGCATAGATAACATCAGCAATTATACTCAACTGTACTGATCGATGATAAGTACAGCAGAGTTGTGTATAATTGCAGATGTTATCTGTGTCTAGCACTGACTAATTATACATGTGTTATTGAAGAGCATACCTAACAATGACTACATGATCCCATATACATATACATGGACATAATCATTTTGCTTATTAACAGGTGTCACTGTTGCCGAAAATGAATTCAGTGGACCAATTACTCTCAAAAACATTTTCCGGACTCGCACACATTGAAAAACTGGAGGTGAAAAGACTAGGTCCTGATCGGCCAGATTTCAAATTTGAACAGTCCGCAAAAGATAGGGGAAAGGCTTACACACGCACATTTTCCATGGTGTGGTATGAAAAGAAGACATGGCTCACTGGTAGCATTGCTAAGCAGTCTTTGTTCTGCTTCCCTTGCCTGCTGTATGGAGGTGAAACGGCCTGGACAAAAACAGGAGTCACTGACTTAAAGCATTTGTCAGAAAAAAGCAAGAGACATGAATCGTGCAAATCTCATATTGAGAATACATTACAGCTGCGCATGTTGGGAAGTGTAAACATTGCAACACAGTTGGGTGATGCCTATCGCCGGAGCGTGATGAGGCATAATGGGGATGTGGATCAAAACCGATACATCTTGTCAAAGTTAATCGACTGTGTGCATTTTTGTGGTACGTTTGAATTGGCTTTACATGGCCATGATGAAACTGAAGACTCTTTAAATCCTGGTGTATTTAGAGGCTTGGTGGATTTTGTATCCAGCATAGACAGTGCAATGGAACTACACTTAAAAAATGCAATAGTATTCAAGGGCACTTCCAAAACAATTCAGAATGAACTGCTGGACTGCATGCTCAAGGTCACCAGAGAGATCATTGTAGAGCAGTTAAAATGCACAGATTATGTGGCTATTCAGGCAGACGATACAACTGATGTTTCCACTAAGACTCCATTTTTTCTAGTCTATCGCTACATTGATGAATGATACAGAATTGTTGAAAGGTTTTATGGATTCACTCATCTGAAAGACTCAAGTGCACAGACCATTGCTACTGCCATAATGGAAAAATTGGACAAAGTATTCCCTGAAGATTGCCACAAAAAAAAGTAATTGCGCAAACATATGATGGTGCGAGTGTAATGAGGGGGGTGTCTGGTGGAGTCTAAAAGAAAGTAGCTGAAGTGTATCCAAATGCACATTATGTACATTGCTATGCACACCAGCTTAACCTCATCATTGAACAGGCTGTTTCAAAAATCTCGGAAGCTCGAGTTTTCTTTTATGATATCTCTGGCTTCTGTACATTTTTTTCTCGTTCTCCAAAAAGAACCAAAGTTCTAGATGAGGTATCAGATAAAAGACTTCCAAAACCATCTCGCACTCGCTGGAGCTACCATATTCGGGTAGTAGAAGCCATATATCAGCACAGGGAAGCACTCTGTACATGCTTTGAGATCATTATTGAAAGACGGTCTGATTTTGAGGTGGTTACTGTGCATGAGGCCCAGGGATTCATTCGAACTCTGAAAGAGAAGGAGTTCCTTTTCTTCCTTTTTTTGTTCAATGACATAATGCCCCATGTCGACATTCTATATAACCAGCTTCAGAAGCGAGACATTGACTCTGTGTATGTGCAGAAAGCTACTGCAACTTTTATAAAGTGCATTGGCAGAGTAAGTGAAAGCACTGACAATCTGGAAGCTAAACTTCCATCAGAGGCAACTGTTTCAGGTCGCAATGTAAATATGAACACTTTGAATCATTTGTCTAAAGAAGTATGTGACATTATAGTTACAAAAGTCCAAGAATGCTTTGCATTTACTAACCACTTGGAGGGGTTCAAATTGTTGCAGAGTGACCTATTTCAAACACATGGACGGTCTTTTCCCAATGATGCACTGAATGCAAATGTCCAAGCGTACCCCATGTTAATCAAGGAAAGACTGCGCACTGAGCTTTCAATTGTTTATGAGAGACCAGACTTTGTAGTTCAAGTGGGGCAATTTCTTTATTAAAATTGTTTATTGAAAACAATCTCGAAGAAGCATTTAGTGAGACAATGCAGTTATTAAAAATTCTGATTACTACACCCATGACAACAGCTGAGTCTGAGCGCTGTTTCCCCACCCTGAAGCGAGTTAAAACATTCTTGAGAAACACAATGACTGAGGATCGTCTGAATGCTTTGGCCATGCTGTCCATGGAAAAACAACTAATTCATGAGATCCCTGAGTACAATACACAGACTATTGATAAATTTGCCTCTCTGAAAAATAGACATGCACAATTTGTGTACAAACTTTCAAAATGATTGACCGTTGAATGTTCTGTTACAACAAGCTATTTGCAGTTATTTTGTGGGTTACCTTGAATTCTTTGTTTCAGTGGGCTTATATGTTAGGATTTTGTGTAAGGTTGCAGTGATCTATTTGACAGAACAGTGAGAAATGTGAAATATGTTTTGATGTTATGGTTGTTGGTTGATAATAAAGCACTCAACATAATAAACTTAATAAACTATTTCTGTTACATTTTTCTCCATGCAATATGTATGTGCTATTTCTGAGACCTGTGCATTCCACGTGTTGCAACTTTGAGCAACTGAAGCAATGGCAACTCAGTGAGGCAGACAGCCATTAGAGGTAGGACAAATGTCACATTAGTGGTTAAAAACTAAAGTAATATTTTAGCTTAGTTACCCCCTTTCAGAAAATGCCTAAAATCCCACCTTAGTAAGAGGATGAATGCATGTGAATGCCAGTAACAGCATGACAAACATATGTTTCCATCATTACTGACTATATAAAGAATTTCTTTATGCATACACCACAGTACCAGCTATTCTCAATACAAGCTGCTGTAAAATACACCATCACACTTGGACACGTAAGAATAGTGTACCACTATTAATATGTAAAACCGAATGCTTTTTTCATATTTTGGTGGGTTTTGGACAGTAAATTGCACGTTTTGTAGGCTATTTTTCCCAAGAATTTCCCGGGGGGATGACCCCCACACATCCCCCGGGGGGGGGGGGGCTCGGCAGCTGCGCGCCTTCGCTACTAAATTCGCCCTGGGAAATTTACGCCCCACCAGCTTTCAAACTCCAAACAGCCGCCACTGGTTGTTTTCCTACTATCCTCAGTAGCCTGGGTAACCAAGTTATCATCAGGAAGCCATCTGGGGACTTGCTTGTCCATGTTAGGGAGAAGACAACCATCAGTGAATCCTCTTCCGTGTACCTGGATCCGAAGAGAGGGCATTCACAGTTGTGCCTGGTGACAAAGAGATTGATGTGGGAGTGAACCCATCTTTTAAAAATTAATTGAATCGCAACCCATACAAGTTCCCATTTGTGGGACGTGGATAAAGTCCTGCTTAGTTGATCTGTCCAATGTTGCTGTGTCTCTGCAGACCACAGTGCAGATCTGTTACTATCTTGCTTATTGTTGTCATGCATTGAGGTTGTGTTGTCCATCTGTATGGTGACCCCCTTCCCTGTGAGGACCAGTGAAAGGGTTTCAGCACCCATCAAATAGCTCCGAGTTAGAGGATATTGATGTGCAGTTCCGACTCTTGCATGGCCCTTAGCCTGCAAGTGTCCAAGATGGGCTCCCTATCCTGACAGCGATACATCAGTCCTGAGAAGAAGTGTGGAAGTGTGGGCCTGAAAAAGGTATGACTGGCTCTAGTTTTTTTTTCCACCCACCACCAATGTAGAGCTTGGTGGAAAGGGTGTGATTGGCGCACAATGTCTTCCCACAAGCCTGATGCTTGAATCCATTGTCAGTTGGGTTCTTCCTGGATTGGTCTCATTCTCAACCTGCAATGAGGAACCAGCAATATTCATGATGACAACATGACAAGCAGGGATTTGTAGTGAAGCACCATGCTTGTGCGTCTTGTTAAGAACCCATTGACCGGCTGGGAGATCTGTTTTTTTCTTGGATGAAAGTCTGGCTTGTGGAATGCAGGTGTGCAGGTCTGCCCTTAGGAAGAGGGTGTTCTACGCCAGCATAACTACTGATGTTTTGTGATTGATGGAGAACAACTAGATTTGTGATGGTCTCTTTCGTCTGATGGACCACTCTGGTTGTCCGCACTTTTGAGTTTGCTTTGATGAGCCAATTCTTAAGGTACGGAAAGACGTGTGCACCTTCTCTTGTTAGGTGTGCTGCCAGTGGGGTAAGACATTTGATGAATATCCTTGGGACTGATCATACTTGTCTCCTACTGTAAACCCTAGGTAGCGCTTGTGTACTGGATGAAAGGGGTTTGTAGAACATGTGTATCCTCTAAGTGGATTGTAGCTAGAAGATGGCTCTTCTGTAGCCAAGGGAGGCCCCGTTGTGCTGTGGTCATTTTGAACCTTATACACTTGACCTATATGATCAAAACACCCAGTATAGGAGCGTGCACCACTGTCTGTCCTTTTTCATTACTACAAAAAAGGGTGAATTGAATACATTCCCTCATTGATTGTGAAGAATGGCCTTTAAAGTGGATTTTTTTAAGCAATTTTTCCACCTCTGGCTTGAGCTGGGTCACATAATGTATATTGCGTGCACGTGGAGGAAGAACTGGCAGTAGTGTGCAGAACTCAATGATGTGTACTTCATTTATAATTTGTAGCACCTACTTGTCTGGTGTGATCTCTTGCCATTGATTCAAGTGGTGGCTGACCCGCCCTCCCAATGGGGTGCAATGTGGCAGGGGATGGTGCTCCATGACCTGGCCCTTTGCATGAAATGTTGGAGTGAACTTCCCTGATCCATACCGAAAGGTACCACTTTCTTTGTCCTTGTCTCTCAGTGAACTGTTGGTACTGTCTGTATCACTGTCTGATTTAATACCCTTCAGGTGATAGTTAACCTTTTTGCCAAAGGGGTCTTGTCCTTCGAATGGCATATTGAGGATATGCGCCTGCACTTCAGGTCTGAAGTTGGTTGCCTTCATGCATGTTTGGCCCCTGAGGACCACTCCATGAGCCATCTGCTTGACCCGGACTCTGCAGACTCCACCGCTGAGTTAATCATGTGGTCAGATGTTGCTTCTTCATCTCTAATCATGGCCCTTGCTTCAGCTGAAGATCGGTCGGAAAGTGCTCCATGAACTTGACCAACTGCATTTCCAGCTCTGAAAACAAACAACCTGTAGCGGTCATTAGTTGTGTCTTGCCAGTAGGTCAGGGACAGTAAAAAAGGTGCTGTTAAGGGCAGTGGCAGAGAAAGACACTCCTTTGTCTTTGTGGCAGTGAGGCGCCCATCCGTCCCAGAGATGACGAGATGTTTCTTTGACTCCTAGGTGGAACGATATGTGCTTCTTGGCTAAGCGAGCCCTTTGCTTCCTCTGAAATTGATCTAGGATATTTCCTTGATTTTCTTTCCCTTCATTTCACTGTCTCAATGAGGGTTGAGAAGGGTCTGAAGTATCTGCTCCTGGGCGAGTGCCATGGAGGGCTGTGCTTTTTGGGCACAGACTGTCACCTGTCTTCTCCTATGTCAGATAATTCCTCTCATAAAATTATGTCTAGAAGTTTAATCATTTCTAGATGGGGACCCATTAACATTAGCCATGGGGACCTGTGGCACTGGCAGGGTGCGTTTACCACTGTGCTCTGCGGACAGGAGAGGTCAAGGATTTACTATGGTACTGTAGTAGCCGTGGACAAAAGGCCATTAAACAGTGATTGATTTTCTTCCTGTTTGGTGCTGGATGAGGGTTCCTTCGTGGACGAGGAAGTAGTTGTGGATGAGGGGCCCTTAGAAATAGCTAAGAATGAGGGTTGTTTCATATACAGTGGGTTAGCCGTTGACGGTGCTCCACCCGTCAAAGGTTGTGGATGATGGCTCCTAGCAGGTTAGCCATGGACGGAACTGCACCTGCCGACGGTCATGGACGAGGGCTATTAGAAGTAGTCATGGACGAGGGACCTTTACAAATAGTCATGGATGAGGAACTTTCCATAGGTGTAGAATTAGCCTTGAATGGGGAATCGTCCCGTCGACGAAGACGACTCCATAGTCGAAGACCATTCGTGTATCCGTGATTGATTCCTTGTAGATGAGGCACTTGTCAATGGCATGGACATTGATATGTCCATTGTAGAGGTCCGTGTTGATGATTTGTCTTTGGATGATGACTTGGTATCATGGTCAACAAAGGGGTCTTACCTGCCGCTTTTGATTTTTTCCAAACATGGAGTGGGATTTTGGATGTCGTGGACTGTTCACAGGGCGTCCTTATTTTTGCAGGTGGTGCTATCCCCCTTTCCACTGATGAAGCTCTTCACTTTGAAGCATGCTTCTCAGGGTCCCCCTTCCTCCTGATGAAGCTCTTCTCTTTGAAGTTTGCGTCTCAGGCTTCCTGAGGGTTTTGACAGGAACTGTTTTGACAGACCCTTCATTCTCAGACTAATGGCACTTGCTCTCCAGATGAAGGAGTCTCCTGTGCCTGTCCAGTAGGGTCTTCTGTGTGAAGCTTTGACAAATGTGACATCTTAGAATGCCATGATGGTAAGGACAGTATTTGCTGGAGTCCCCCATGGCCATGAGGGGCCTGATGCAGAATCTTCCCTCAATGATCTCCAGATGAAGAGAAGGGTTTCCTGGGCTGCAAAACGCAGTGTGTGTTGTACAGAAGAAACTCTTTCCATTTGTAAAAGAATGGTTTGAAAAAGATTTGAAAATACTTAATAATAAAACAAAGATCCGGAGAGCTGTGGAGGATTCCCTAGTCACTAGATTGAGGTGGAAACTCTGAAGATAGATGACTGGGCTGGGGTTTAAGGCCTGCTACCTCATTGGTTAGGGTCAAAAGGACCAACATGGGGTGGAGGTACTAAATAAGTTAGTGCCTGTACAGGCACAATGGCCCAACAATATTGTTTTTTCATATGTGAAAGTTTATAAATACAATATATATATATATATATATATATATATATTACACAGCCACGCTAGTAGCTGTGTAGTTATTGTTAAGTTGCTGTTTCCATAGGAAGAGCCCTTTTTGGGTGGTTTATAACTCTGCTCTCCCTGGACGACTCCTCACTAAACTTTGCAAAAGAAGTATATGCTTCACACTGAATTTCTTTGCAAAGTTTTTTGAGGTTTGGTCCAGGGCGGGCAAAGTTATAATGGGGGTCCCAAAACTTTTTTTCCCATAGACTGAATGGGGAAAAAAGTTTGCTCACGCCTACAGCCCAAACCGCTGGACGGCTTTTCACCAAATTTGGACCAAGAGCAGTGGCTTGGTCCGAAAACGCGCTTTTGCAAATTTCGTGAAAGTCCGTCCAGTAGTTTCTTTTTAAAATGACCAGAAAGTGGGTCACAAAAAATTAGTGATATCTATGTTTGGTCCGTGGACACACTTCCCTGTTCGCTCCGCGGACAGTGTCCTGATTGGCTAATCGGCTTGCATTCTGTCCGCTGACATGCAACATGTTCTGTGAATGGATGGTGAAGAGCGTGAAGTGTGTCAGAATTTTGGAAACGCCCGCCGTCTTGGATTCGCAGACATCCACGGACAGCGTGGTGAAACTTGGTGGAAAAATACTATTTAGTAAAGTGTGTTGGTGTGTAAGACTGTTTGGGGAGGGTGGGGGAGTAAGAGATGGGTTAAATGTTGTATTTATTTAGGTGGCAGGCACCCCTTTTGTGTTCGTTCTGACCGCGGACAACACAGGTGTCCTGAAATGTTTGTAAATAAACAAAATGGGGGTGTCCTGAGGACACTACGCCTGTACGTATGGTTCGTAGGCAAGTTGAAACTGTTCTAAGAACACATCAAGTGTCCTGGGATGTTTGTAAATAAACAAAATGGGGGGGTCCTGAGGACGCTATACCTGTTCGTAGGCAAGTTGAAACTGTTCTAAGAACACTTCAAGTGTCCTGGGATGTTCGTCAATAAACAAAGAGGGGGTGTCCTGAGGACGCTATGCCTGTCCATATTGTTTGTAGGCAAGCTGAAATTGTTCTAAGAACACATCATGTGTCCTAGGATGTTCGTAAATAAATGAAATGGGGGTGTTCTAAGGACAGTAGACCGGTCCGTATTGTTCGCAAGCAAGCTGAAACTGTCCTAAGAACACAAGTTGTGTCCTGAAATGTTCATAAATAAACAAAATGGGTGTGTCCTGAGGACGCTATGACTGTCCGTATTGTTTGCAGGCTAATTGAAACTGTTCTAAGAATACAGGCGGTGTCCTGAAATGTTCGTAAATAAACGAAATGGGGGTGTCCTGAGGATGCCGTCCGTATTGTCCATAGGCAAGTTGAAATAGTTCTAAGAACACATCATGTGTCCTGGGATGTTCATAAATAAACAAAATGGGGGTGTCCTGAGGACGCTATACCTGTCCGTACTGTTCGTAGGCAAGTTGAAACTGTTCTAAGAACACATCAAGTGTCCTGGGATGTTCGTAAATAAACAAAATGGGGGTGTTCTGAGTACGCTAGACCTGTCCATATTGTTCGCAAGCAAGCTGAAACTGTCCTAAGAACACAGGCGGTGTCCTGAAATGTTCGTAAATAAACGAAATGGGTATGTCCTGAGGACGCTATGCCTGTCTGTATTGTTCGCAGGCAAGTTGAAACTGTTCTAAGAACACACGCGGTGTTCTGAATTGTTCATAAATAAACAAAATGGGGTGTCCTGAGGATGCTATACCTGTCTGTACTGTTCGTAGGCAAGTTGAAACTGTTCTAAGAACACTCATAATGTTCGCAGACATTAAAAGTGCCCATATGGCATAGTTAAAATGTTTGACTCTATGGGTGTGATATGCTGCGGTGGTTGTGGCCAGGGCCTAGAGTCTTGGGTGCATGGCCGTACGGCCATGCACCCAAGACTCTAGGCCCTGACCACAACCACCGCAGCATATCACACCCATAGTGGCTTATAACTTTAAGCAACGAAGTTATAAGCCAGTATGAGTGTGATATGCTGTGGTGGTTGTGGGCAGGGCCTAGCGTCTTGGGTGCATGGACATGACCAAATTTATAAGCACTGAAGTTATAAGTCACTATGGGTGTGATTTGCTGCGATGGTTGTACTTATTATAATATACTTACTGTTTGGTTTAGTAACTGGAGTACATCTATTCCTTGTTAATTTCTGTGATAAAAGAAAAGATCATGTTAGTATTGGTATTTTGTAACAATTTATAACATTGAATAATCAACATTTTTTTGTTTACCCTCATATTTAGTAGATTACAAACCAGTGTACTGTGCAATTTGCTCAGTTTCTGTGTTTGTTGCTAAAATCATTGGGTCTGTGAAAAAAAAAATCCATGTTGGATTAAAAAAAACCTTTTTTGTTATGCTACAGTCTATTTGTTTGTTTGTTTTCAGTGTTCACTTGTTGTTTCTGGCTAATGTTCTATATGTTGGCTTGTTGCAGATTTTTGGAGCAGTTAGATACCAGTTGGCGTATTCAGTCTATTTTTTGTTATAATGTAGTGGTATTGATTTATCTGTTTGGTTATTGAAAATCTTGGGGCAGTTAGATACCAGTTGGTGTATTCTAACTGTTTATTTTTTTATATCATTTATTGGTATTCATTTATCTGTTTAGTTGTTGTAGACTCTTGGGGCAGTTAGATACCTGTTGGCATATTCTAACTGTCTATTTTTTGTTATAATGAAGTGGTATTGATTTATCTGTTTGGATATTGTAAAATCTTGGGGCAGTTAGATACCAGTTGGCGTATTCTAACTGTCGATTTTTTATTATAATGTAGTGGTATTGATTTATCTGTTTGGTTATTGAAAATCTTGGGGCAGTTAGATACCAGTTAGCGTATTCTAACTGTTTATTGTTTGATATAATTTAGTGGTATTCATTTATCTGTTTAGTTGTTGTAGAATCCTGTGGCAGGTAGATAGCTGTTGGCATATTCTAACAGTTTATAGTTTTTTAATAGAAGTTTTGTTAATGTTTAAGTACAGATTAGTTAATAAATTTTGGTTTTAAGAAGATTAAATAAGCGTTTGTAAGATTTGCTGGAAATCTCTGCTTTAGAGTAATGGTACTATCATTACATTCGAACCATCCACATTTTTTTTTTATATATGCACTATAGTGACCTGCATTGGTTGTGGCTCCTGTGTGGTAGATTATACCTATTGTTGTGAATGTTTTCTTACCAAGTGATACTTGACCATGTGTGAATCCAGTCAGCTTGCAGTTGTTTTTGGTACCATCTGCATTGTAATGTAGAAGCATTAGTATTACGTATTTACTATGTGTTTGTATTAGTAAGGTGGAGCGATTATCCGAATTGCAGGTAATACATAATGTACCATGGTTTGTATTTTGTACAAGTTGCTGAAATGGAACGGATTCACAATTAGGTATGGATACACATACGAAGCGCTCATTAGGGATTTGTTCTTGTGTCACATTGCTGCAGAGAGTGCATGTATGTTTCCACATGTATGAAATCTGGAAGATTTCAATTATAGGTATGTTTTTGTTTTCCAGTACTTGTAGTAGGTACATTAAACATTCTTGTGAATCTTCCTGTGAGTTTATAGTGAATTTCACCATTCCAGCACAGTAGTCCAATTGTTGTCTTATTCCATGAACACTATACATCTTGTCAGGATTGTTTGCTGCGTTTCTAAGAAGTACTAACATTTGCAAACACAATTGGTCTGTACTGTGTAAGTAAATGTTGTCAACAATTGGTGGTAATTGAAATAGAATATTCATTGCTACGTTTACGTAGCAACTTACACCAGTTATATCTGAAAGTTTAAATGGACCAGGTAGTTCTGTGAGTGCTTTTTTTGGAGTTTGTCTTCCTTCCTTGAAGAAGTACCTGGTATACTTTCCCTAAAAGGTTCTTTTTTGCTTGTGGTACTTGATGAAGTATTCGTTTTTTTTACTCTCTTTGGAGGATTTGCAGTGACATCCTGTTGCATTTCTGTTTGATTTAGTTTTCTTTTACAACGTTTTACTTTTTTTTGGAACAGGATATGTTTGTAGATGGGGGTGTATAGTGAACAAAGTCTATTGTATTCTAAAATGCAAGGAATATCAGCGTTTAATTGCATCAAAGTTGATAATAAATAGACTTTCAAGTGTACGTAAGCGTGATAGTGCTACATAGCTCATGCCTTCTTTAAAGACGGTGTTACCAATATCTATCAATGCTTTGTCTAGGGTAAGACCTTGTGATTTATGAATGGTGACTGCGTATGCAAGAGTTAGAGAAAATTTTTCTCTGCGTACTTACATGTCTTTGAAGAGAAGGAATCGAACTGTTGAGCGTCCTATCCTTTTCACTTCTGAAAGTTTGTCAAAGAGAATATTGACAAACTGAATGTTGTTGTCACGTGGGTATGTTTGAAAGCCAACAACTGTACCCAGTGCTCCATTAACTAGTCCTTGATCCACATTAAGATTACGTTTAAGCATCACTCTACAATTTAAGGATAATTTTTTCCAATCCAGCTGTGTTGGAGATTGAATTTTCTAAACTATTTAGTCTTGTTGTGGCTTGCTCACACATGAATAGTGTCATACCATGTACGTCTAGTTTGTCTGTGGTGCTAATTTCAATTATTGTTTGCATTTCTTTTTTTAACATTGTTTCGTTGAATTTGAAACAGCTTGCAAGAGTTGGCATTAAGGCCATACAATTGACATTTTTGTGCGCTAATTGTTCTATAGCATCCATAGCACATGCATTATTGCCATAAAGTGCGTGAATGTGCCGGGTTTTCAATATTGCTTGTGCTTCTTGAGATAGTATACCAACTCTAACACTTTTTAAGATGTTGGCATAAGGGAGATCTGCAGATTGCTGCATGTTTTCTGTCAATTCTCTGTATTGTAAATGTTGCCAAAGGTTGACATTTCCTATGCTGCCAACAGTTTTACGGCAGAGTTTGTGTCCTAAGGTTTTACAAATAGGCTCACCTTTCACTGGTGTCAATTGAAGAAGATCTCCGAAAACAATAATTTATTTATTTATTAATGTGTTAACAGTTTAACATAAGCTTTTCACATATAAATCAATAAAACATTTTATAGAATAAAGTTCTATAAAAACAAAGATAATATCATTAATCCGTATCTAGTAATAATGTAATTTATATAAAATAGACATTCAAGCTATATTATAAGACTTGCTTGTCAATATCTTTTATAAACCCTAACTAATACAAACAGCCATATGACTAGTTATATTCACAGTAATAAAACTAGGTAAAATATCTCTATATAGCTATTTCTAGTAATTTTTCAATTGTTAGCCATACATTATATACAGCAATATAGAGCTTCATTCCTGAGCCATTGAGCGCCCTAAGCCAAAAATCTTCGCTGCAAATATGGTCCAAATGATGGACAAAGTCCCCATAACAAATTGCATAGGTTTTTTGCATGGCCGAACATCTAGTTAATACATGTTTTCCTGATTCAATCGCCATATTATTCTTGCATAGCCTGCAGGATCGTTCTATATTGGTGAGATTACTCATAATCCCGCTGATAGCCAATACCGGCAGTTGGTCCATCCGCAGTAATAAAATAAATCGTCTTAATCGCGGAGAAGGGCACAAAGAAATATAGGGAACCGGTTTCTTAAAAATGTATCTCATGTGTTGGACAAATTTATATCGTTTCAACTCTTCCAAGTGTGCATAGTTTTCAGTCCAATCATATAATTCTGATTTTTTAGATAAGGCACACAAGGTAGAAGTTCGAATGCCGTTGTGCCTATTTGACCAACCAATCTTTTTCAGATATTCCTCCATTTGTTTTTGATGAGAGGGAATGAAGACGATTTATTTATTTCATTATGCAATGTCTTCAGGAGAGGATTTTCTGTAACTGGTGACATCTTTAAATATAGTTCAGCTCTTTTTCTGAGAACTTGTGCTTTTAAAGATATCAGGCCCAATTCAAGTCTTAAGATAGCCATTGGTATACAGTTTGGGAGGCCAAGTAATTTCTTCCAGAATTTTCCTTCTAATATCTGGAGCCACCCCAAATCCATGAGCTGCAGGGCTTCTAATCCATAAATAATCATAGCGGTTAGTACCTGTAGATACAGTTGTCGTGCAGCCTAGACTGTGTATCCACAGTGAGAAGTGGAAAAACGATATATTAAAGCACTAATTTGTGCCGCTCTCGTAATTCGAACTTGCTTGCACATCACATATTGACCCTTTGGTTCTATTTCAATTCCCAGGTATCTATAAAAGGGAGTATATTGAATTCTGGACCCTTGTATTTGTAGACTCACTCTGGCGATTTTCTTATTGTTGATGACCATCATCTGGGTTTTGTCTAGGTTGATAGTAAGGCCATTCTTATTGGCATAGCTCCATAATGCCTCTGCAGAATTTCAAAGACCTTTGATAGTATGGTCCATAATAACTATGTCATCCGCATAGGCTAAAACTGCACAGTGAGCAGGGCCAATCTTAGGTGGGCAGTTATGGACTTCAGATAAGGCTTTTGGGATGTCATGAACAAAGAGATTATATAATGTTGGTGCTGTCACACAGCCTTGTTTGACACCTCGCGATTGGTCGATCTTATTGGTCCTGTTACCCTTTGCATCTAATTTTAGAGAGACTGTGGTATCCCAATGTAGCTGTTTGAGGTAGTATAATATTCCCTTCGGGCATCCTAGATTTTCTAATTTGGTCCACAGCAAGTCTCTCGGCACTAGATCAAAGGCAGCCTTAAAGTCAATGAATAATATGTATAATGGAGGACTGTCAGGAGATCTGGCCTTGTTACAGAGTATATCCATTGTGATAAGGTTGTGCACCGTAGAATATCCACTCCTGAAACCACATTGGAATTGGTCCAAGATCTTTTCTCTGTCCATCCATATATGGAGCTCTTGTAGTAAATATGTCGAAAATAATTTGCCAGTGGAATCCAACATAGATAATAATCGATAGTTTAAGGGGTCAGTGCGACTTCCCCTCTTATATATGGGGACCAAGGTTGCAGTTCGCCAAGAGTCCGGTATAAGGCCGTCTTTCAAAGTTTTTTCAAACAGTATTTTCAGGACCTCTGCCCAATATTCAGGGTTGCTTTTTAATATAACATTCGCTAGGCCATTAGGTCCAGGCGCTCTCGATGATTTGAGATTTTTGATCATGATTATCAATGAATCAATCGACACCTTGAAAGGAGGGGCAGGGCTGCTCCAGATCGTCGGCACCATAGACAGACCAGATAACTGATTATTGCGGCTTCTCAGGAATTCCTCCCACTGGCCCTTGTCAATGGGATTGTTAAGACTACTATTCGTTTCGCCTCTGGCCTGACTCAATAAACTCCATATGGAGCGGGAGTTTCTTGTGCATAATTTTGAACTGTCTTTTGCCATTTAGCTAATTTGGACGCATAGCGTTTTTGTCTAAGCCAAGATCTAAAGGCATTCTTGCATTTCTTACTGGAGATCAGGTAACTATCCCAGGTGGTAGAGTTTTTCTGTAGCATCTTAAGTTCTGCTCTTAAGATTCTTTTAGCGTCTCTAATTTCGACATCAAATGTATTAGTTGTTTTAGCATCAGGAGCGATTATGTTAATCTTCACAGCCGCATGCTTGTGAGAGAAGGAAGTTATCCACTTTTCAATATCGTTACCGGACATACTGAGAAGAGCAGCATGGCCAATGTCTGGCATTTTATTCATAGCTTCTACAGCTTTTATGATGTTTTTATCTGACCAGCAAATATTTGAAGAGGTGTGGTTCGTTCTCAAATCGCCAATCGATCGAGGGCAAATGTGTTGAAGAACAAAATTAAATGTTAACAATAAAGAGGAATGGTCGCTCCAATCGTTGTCACTGACCTTCATGTCAGCCGTCAGATTAGCCATTGATGGACTTACAAAGATGTAATCTAGAGTACTGCGGGCTCTTATATTTCTCCAAGTAGATTGACCTAGATAGTCACTGGGAGTTTCAAGATTTCAAAATCCCAAGCATTGAAAAAATTGAGCCACAGCAGTCCCTCCGCATTCGCTTCCTTATGCCACATCGTGCCTGTATTCTTCAGCAATGGGTTATTGGTTTTACTCATAGGACCCACCATATGACAGTTGAAGTCACCTACAATTGTTACTAGATTGTGGTCAGAATCTATCATCCAGTCAATCAGTAACGAATGACAAGCATCCCGAATGAGATCTCTGTGTGGAGAATCAGGTGGATTGTACAGATTAATCACTAACATCTTCTCCATTTTATCTTTACCAGTAAGTTCAATCTCAACAGCTAATACAAATTCGTCAAAGTTCGAGTGGATCCTCAAAGATTTTAGTGGATGTATAATTCCAGTTATAAGGCCCCCATACGATCTTCCCTTGGGACCCTTTTTGGCTAATTCCCGATGAATTGAATAGCCATTGAGAAGTGCCTGAGTAGTGATCCATGTCTCCTGTAGACAAATACATGTTTTCCCTACTAGCAGAGAAGATGAGCCCACTGCCGATAATAAGTGGCTAAATCCCCGGCAATTCCATGTGATTAAGCTTTGATCTCATTGGGTTAAGGAGAGCGACGGTAGGGATTCGGCGAGCCATTTAAGAACATTTTGCACATCCGCTAGTTGTACTGTGTTGCCTTTAGGTAATTTTGGTACTATAGTTTCAACCGCTTTGGTGTTTGGTATATGTATTGGCCATTGTGGATCGATTATATTTGGATCAGCATCTACTTCAATATCCACTTCCCACAAGCTTGCTTTGTAGCTGCGAATCAGATTGGCAGTCGCTAGGAATTTACAGAGTAGTGCCGAGGTATTGGAATTCTTTGCTTTCAAGGGCTCCACATATTCGAAGTCTTCTGATCTCAGCACCCTAAGCTGTGGTATAGAATACAGTCTAGTTAACAGCGCCGATCTAGAGAGCCAATCATGATCGCTATTTTGGTACAGGTTTTTGATAATACATATCCTTCCACCTTGATATGGTATATTATTGCCTTTGTCGTCATTTTGTAGTTCCCTTAGTGGTACAGATACTATATCTGTTAGAGCTGGATTGATTGGTACGGCATTTGTAGTATCAACTGCGGGGTTGTCCTTCAACTCATCAAGACATGTCGAATGGTCTGGATCTCGCTCATCTGCTTGAGGTACAATAATACTCTTATTAGAGATAATCTCCTCAACAGTATTATTGATAGTACTCTTCTCAAGAATAAGCCAACTAGTCAGTTTGTTCTCCCTGCTAGCAGTTCCTTTATTCTCTCGAGGTGCCTTGCGTTTGGGTTTTTTCTTGTCTTGTTTAGGGGTGCTGCCTTTGGTAGGAGTAGATATTTCTTCTTCCTGCTCCACTGTGTCCGGTGGTCTTAAGGTTGCCATTTGGCGCTTTTTCCTTGCAAGGGCTCTTTTCGCCAGTCGTCGCTGTTTACGTGAGTAGAAGACGTCCACATTCATTGTTGTGTTAGAATCAATGTCTTCGATCTCCGGGCAGTCTGGCTGGATGGTCTTCTCTTCCTTGTGAGGCAGATCACGGTTACCGTTATTTGCTGATGGTAGGGTAAGGGTGACTTCCAATATCCTCCCACACATCTTTAGTAGGATGTTTAGAGCAAATTGCAAAGATGCAAATGAAGATTGCAAGTCACCCAGGGTTATTTGAATTTCTTCTTGATCCCTACAGCAATCAGGTTCTGAAGATTCCAAATGTACATCCAAATTTGGAGAAGCAGATAGACTGTTGTATGTTTCACGCCTTGTGTGAGTAGGCAAGTGTTGGTAGCTATCATTCTGGATAGCCGAATTGCTTCCTAGGTAAGGAGTCATAGATCTCTGCATAGATAAACACAAGTCCAATAATGAATTGTTATCTATTACACTTTCACCAAGTGCCTCCATAGAGATATTCATACCAGAGCCCCCCGTAGATTTATCCATCAGGGGTGTTGGTATTGTAATATTAGCGGTATCAGGGAGTGCGAAGAAATCAGTGATTGCACCTTTCTCCACAGGTGCTTCTTTGGATCCTTTACTTTTGTTTGTTTTTATTGTCGAAGTTCTGCTCTTCTGATTACGTAGATTATATCTCGTCGCAGAGCATTTCCTAACTGATAGCATGATGGGTCTTTAATAATCTCTGGTAACTCAATGTCTCGTGTGTAGAGACACTGTTTAGAGCAGTGTGTTAGCAGTTCCCTGGGCTAGGTATGCCTATACTCTCAATTGCAAGCACCCAATCACAGTCTATGGGATATAGACTTGTCCAGATGCAATTCAAGTAGTCACAGGGAGCAGATTATGTGTAAATTATGTGTAAAGTATGAAGCCCGGTTCCAAGGGTGACCTACAGTCTCCTAATAAGGTCAACGTATGACTAGGCCGCCAGTCCTAGTGCAAAATGCAGATTAGTCCTTCCAATATAGGACCTAGGACCTAGCAAAGGCCAAATCAAACGGCCCAGAAATGAAAAGAAAAAAGTAGCCGGGTTTCCTTAAAATGGATCTTACCAAGTGCCAAGTCCTCGCTTGGGCGCTTCAGCTGGTAAGCAGGTTTCACTGCTCCGGGCCGCCCTCCGCTTTTCTCCGCTTTCTGCAATTTCGTGAACTGCCCGCGGAGCCCTCTGCAGCCGCTGCTCCGCTGCTCCAGGCGCAGGACCGCCATAATTCCGGGCCGTGGTATTGCAGTATCACGGCGTATATCAGCCGAGTGCCCACCGCCGATTGCCAGCCCCTAGGCAACGTACGGGACCGCTGATGTAGCCGCTGATATGGATACTCAGTATACGGGGGTAGCAGGGGGCTTCGGCAGCGCTTCCCTTCGGCTTCCTTCGGCAACGCTGTACTCTCCCGCAGCCTTTGCGGTTAAGAGTAACGGACCTGTTGCCGCAATGATACGCGTCAAGCCGCACCACGTTTCCAGCGCTCGTAACAAAGTAACAGAGCACAGAACTGGCCGCTTCCGACGCAACACAGAGACCGCAGGCAGACTCCTCTAACTCACACTTTGTCTCTGAGAGAGTGATAATGTGTTTTCCTCCAAAGAGCTCTTTGTAGTTTGTTTTGAGTACTTCTTGTAATCTGAGGTGAATCAAAGCCAACATTATGTTGGAGACCATGCTCACTTCATCTATTAGTAGCATTTTCATTTGTTTTAATACTCTGCGTAGTTCCATTGCAGCTTCTGTAGAAAGTTTGCAATAGTCTAATTTGTTTTGGTGTTCTACTGGCAGGAGTAGTAGTCAGTGTAAAGTGACACTGCCTATGTTGTAGGCAGCTAAACCTGTGGGGGCAGTGACAACAGCTGACATTGTTGTTTGTCAATTGTTGAAGGAATTTGCTGATTTTGATTAAGAATGTTTTGCCAGATCCTGCTTCACCACTGACGTACAGTAGTATAGGTTTGTAATTTTGGCAGGTGCATTCTTTATTTTCATGTTGAACACCATGTGCAATTTCTTTTGTTACTTCTTGAAAAATGCTACGCTGCTCATTGTTTAGTTTTGATTGTAGTATAGTTAAGTCTTCTTTATCTTCATACTGACACATGGTGTTTTCTACTTCCGTCATAGCTAATTCTGCCTCATTTGCTATTAGTGGCTGTCCCAGTGGTTCTTGGCTTCCTGTTACAGAAGGTTGACTACTGTCAGGAGTGTCCTCATCTAGTTGGGCCTGGAGTTCTTTTTCGTGTTGCTGTTCATTGTGCAACATTGTTTTGTAGTGTGTAAAGTTTACATCAGTTATAGTGCTTTCATTTGCTTTGAAAGCATTGTCGTAGGAGTCATAGCTATCTGGTATTTCTTCTTCTTTTCTCCGTGGTTTAAAGAGTTGTAGCAGGGACATGTAATATAGTTCTTTATGTTGAGGAGTCTTTAATGACAATTTGATATGATTAATTAAATTTGGTTTGGTGAGTTTTACTAAGCTGCCTTCACAATTTGTCACTCTGTATCTACCTTTTTTTCCATCGGGTTTTATATTATTTTTGTATGTGACGTTTTGGGCTATGTGGTATAGACACATGGTTTCCAAAGTGGTACTTCTGTTTGGGTAGTATGTGTTCAGCAAATTGTTTTTCAAAATGTCTTGGCTGTTGGGATCATTTTTGGCTATTGTTTCTATGTCATCGTATGATTTCAGAACTCTTTTTCTAGATTTAGCAGGACCAAGATTTAGCCATACTATGTTTTCAGATTTTCCATACAAAGCAGTACCGGTTAAACGATCTGCTGCTTCATAGGAGCCACATTCTCTATGGGAGAGCATTTTTATGCCCAAGCTGTATAATTTCTGAGACATTGTTTTGTCTGATGACAGGTCATTCCAGAGGTCTTGAAGCTCAGTTTTTTCTGCTTTAGTTAAGTATGCTGTAACATATTGTGCAACTGCAGTGGAATTGTCTGCAATGTACTGCACATCTATGTTTGCATTCCATAATAGGGCAATGATTGCATTGTAATCATTGATATATTTTTCTTCTTCTGTTCTTTTTATGTAATATGTATTTTTAGGTGATTTACCTTTAACACCATGTCTAACTGAAGACATGAAGTTGTTCACTTGACCTGTTTTTGTAACTGGTCTAGGGAAACCAAAGCGGTATTTGGTGTAGTATTTCCCTTTGTTTTTGTATTTGCAACGAAAATATTTGCCACATTTGTGTCTTTGAAATTGTAAAATTTGTGTATGAGGATCACTATTTGTTGCTTCCGATGGAATTTCTTTCGATAAACATTGTCTAGACCAAATTTAGGAGCATCTTTAATCCATAAAAGCATGTGGATATGTGGTGCTCCTGTGGCTTGGTATTCTTTTCTCCAAAAGAAGTGTTGCACTTCTCCGAGGGGAGGAACAGTTTTATTACAAATAAAGTGTAGCATAGCAATGAAGCGATGATGAAAATATCTTGAAACATTAACAGGATCTAGAGAACAAAGTTCTCCAGGTGTTAGTATATCTATGTTTGTTTTGTTTTTGTTTGATATGCGTAGGAAATCATGTAAATCTTCCCATGCATATTCGGCACAACTTAATGTAACAAACCAAGTGGGTGGGCCAAGGTTTCTTATCATTCAACGCAGATCTCCATGAAGTCGGAACAAGAACTCTTTAGTACCATGCATGTTTGCTAATAGATTTGTAATACTTGATTGTAAAACCTCATCTTTTTCTTGCACTTTTTGTAATAATTGTGTAGCTGACATATTTTGAAAGTGTGTTCCTGATTTTAATGTGTGTGCAACTCCGTAACATAGAGTTGCTAGTTCACTTTCAAAGAGTAGGTGGAATATGTATTCCACATTTTGTCTAAATCTGGGATCTTCAGAATACATCCGTAACAAGCGGTATTCTGATGCTATTTGAATAGGTCTATCATCGTACCTTCCTCCTTTGCCAGAAGGAAAGAGTAGAGGAAAAGCACGTGCTTCTATACTTTTTCCCCATATGCTGATTGGTGATCCTTTTGTTTGTCGCATTTGGTACGTTTCGAGTGCATCTTCTGCGGTGTCATTAGAGTGCAATGGATGAATTGTATAATGGTCTAAAGTATTGGATACTGTAGCAGGATCTAGAAGCTCAAATTGACCAGTTTTTGGTGACGCTTGAATTATTTCAGTGGTTTCCTTCAAGTTTTCTTCAATATTAATTTCTTTGTAGTATTCATTATTGTCTTTTAGATATTGCAAGGCTTGTCTATCTTTATGTAAGTCTACCAGTTGTTGCCAAATTTTTTTGTCTTTTGTAGGTACACCATTTACTAAGATAATTAAAGATTGCTCCATTTGACGTTGCACATTTTGTTTTAGATCTAATGGTAAATACACTACTTTGCCACAAATGCCTTTCACCAATTCAGAGGGAGGACATTTTGCTGTTTTTGGTTGAAGGCGTATTATTGCTTGAAATGGGTGCACTGTTTGAATTATGATGCTCTCATATAAATTGAGTTGTTGTAGGGGTTTTGGTAGTTGGAATAATTCCATATTATTTGTGATAGCACGTGAAGGAGTTTGGTTGTTGTCAAGTTTTATAGTGCAGTAAATGCAAAGTATTAAGGGGTCAGTTATTTCGTATTTGTTTTCTTCTATAATCATTTAGAATCTTCATTGTCTTCTATTTTGTATGTTAGGTCTACAGTTTTTGTGTTACATTTATAAAAAGTTCTGCGGCAACATACACACACATGGTTTGGTACTTCAGCAGATGTACTTTTAAATTTCAGTATTTCTTTTTTGTATGTGTGTAGTAGAAGCCATGCATAGAATTGTTGCTAATTTGTTGTAAAGCTATTGCATTTTGTAAGTGGCTTTCACTTCCAAAATATTTTTTCGGGATATAGTCGATTTCTTCAAGTAGGTCTTTTGCTGTACCATGTAGAAGAATGTTATTTAAATTGGCTAGTGCTAAAGCAGGACTTTTAGCATAGTATAGATTATAGACTAGATTTCTTATAGTTGAATGATGTGTTTATATCATTTTGATATGATGTAAAGTGGGTTTGCAAATAGGTCCTGAAATGCAGGCCAATGAATGTCCTTGTAGCTCTGTGTACTTGCGCACTGGACAGGTATCCATATTTTGCAGTAGTTTAATTTTGATTTTGTCTTTGCCTTTCACATACTGATTGAGGAATTGGCTTAAAGACTTGAAAGATTTTTTGGGAATATTACACATTGACGTGCATGGCCATTTGTATACTAGACGTTCAGGTTCAGTTGAATTGAGAGGTAATTCTAAGTTTTCTGGGGATATGTTTGTAAGCAGTATTTCTTGTTCCATTATGGTATTATTCACTTTTTCATAACCTTGTCCACTGCTATGTATGGCAATTGTATTTGTTTGCTTTAGTTTGTATGCTTCTTCATTAAAATATGGTTCTGTGCTTATGGTGTGACTCCACTCACCTCCACAGATATTTAACAAGTTATTTTTGTTGACATTTCGTTTATTGAGAAGTCTTTTTTGTAATGTAGTCATTAGTTTTGTTAGTGGTTTCAATTTGTTTAACACTAAAATAAATAACTTTCTTTTGAGAAGGATTGCACTGTCTATCAAAGCTTCTAAGATTAATTTCCAATGGTAGGTTTTAAGGGTTGTGCATGATTTCTCTCCTGTTTTTATACGATTTTGAAGGACTCTGTGGCGGAACATTTTTGCTAAAATACTTTTTTTGGTATGGTTATTTGGCACTATATCAAGATTTACAGGAACAGTTTTAAAAGTAGTGTTAGCTGAATTCTTGTTAATCGTTTTCTTTTTCGTTTTACATTTTGATAGAGGAGGTGAAGTTTCTGTACTTGAAGCTTGTTTTGTTTCGCTAAATGACTGTATTACCTGTTTTGTTTGAACTGTTTGTACAAATTCTACTAGAGATAGATGCTTATTTTGGCCACTTCTATTTTCATTTGCTCTACTTCTGCGTTACTTTCTACGGACTTGATTTTTGGTAGGCATTCTTTAGGGTCTGTTGAAAAAAATAAAGAAGGTATGGGTTGGGGTGTGCTGCAATGTATGTGTGCTGTGTGCATGAGTGTCTGAGTATGATGATGAAGATGTATGTGTTGGTGTGTGATTGTGCATCGGGCAACTACAACTAGTTGGGATGGGTATTCTTGAATGTATGTGCTACTAACTGGGGTTCAGATGACAGTAGAAAGTAAGCTAGTGGTGAGGAGAAGCACACATAGTAAATCTAATGGTATAGAATTAAAACAGTTGTTTGTTCTATAATATAAAAATTCTGGGGGCTGATTTATGTCATTTGTGCGCCAATAAATGGGGATTTGTGCGCCATTCTGCCTGAAAATCCCTGTTTAACAAATGGGGATTTGTGGACAGAATGGTCGACAATGTCTGTTTTTAGGTGCAGAAATAGCATGAAGGAATCCCACAGTGTGTTTGAGTAATAGTAAAAATATTATGGTGGTACTTAACTTACTGTTTTTTGTGGAATGAGCAGGTTTCTTCTGAGTTGTTGTTTGTACTTCAAATTCTGCTGCTGCTTTTCAGGAGAGTGGTCTTCACTGCAATTGTGAAGGAAACAAATTAGTAATTGTGTTTGTTTATAGCACTGATGTTAATTTAGACATTGGTTTTTATGTTTTTGTACAAGTATTCTTGTTCGATATCTGAACATAGTGTGTGCCTGCAATTTTGTTTGACTATGTGCAGTCTTTATATTTTACTTTAAATATGTTAGTTCAACATGCTTTGCAAATGTGTGTGTAAAAAGAAATTAAATAGCAGATAGGTTTGGAAGTGACAGTTGATTATAGCAGATGGGAAAAATGACAGTAAGTTCATTTTATAGGTTATACAAGTTAAAAGTCAGTTAATCTGTTTATATGAATTCATAAGAATTGTACATGTACTGTACAGAAAATATGCATACCTGTAGTTGTGTTCATTCATATGGATATGCATGCAGCTGCAAGTAGAAATCTTGGAGACTTGTACAGTATTTCTTGTAGTAGGTGCTTTCCAATGATATGACACGTACTCAGAGTGATTAACAGTACATTTGAAGTGCTGATCTATGATAATGGAGTTAGATGTAGAGGTTTTGGATGTGATTGGTGGATGGTCGTGTGACTGCTTAGCTATATCCAATGAGGGAATGGCACAGAGAGTGAAGTGGAAATGGTAGAAGGGCTGTCCATGTTACGATATGTCCGTGGACATGGCGGTAGTCCGCAGACATTGCGTGTTACATACAGGGATTTTGGGGTGGGGAGGCATGCAAATGAGAATGAGCAGAGCAAGGGATTGGTCAGTAAAGTTTAGTGGGTGTGTTGTGCCAGGAGAGAGTTTGTCAGATAGTCTTTTTCCTGAGAGAAGAACATATAGCTATGGCTGTGTGTTTCAGAAAACAGATTGTTTGGATTTTGGGAGACTCGTGGATACATTGGTTGAAGGTGCATGCAGAAAGCTGTGGAGTAGCTGTAGATCTTGGATTCCCACATGTGGAAGTGCACTGGCATGGAGTACGTGGAATGTCCGCGAACTGTCCACGGACTTCTAAAAAATACACAAAGCCCTGCTCCATTTATTTTCCACTTCTATTTTTAAACTGTGAAAGGCGGCTCTGAAAAGAGCCTTTTTTTTATTTTTTTTTGTGGTTTTATATATTTTTTGGTTTTTTATTCACGACACACTAGGAGAGGAGGGGAAAGGAGGGTAAGGGGGGATACCAAACACAGGGATAAGAAAGGGCGGGTGGAGAGAGGAAGATGTAAGGTGGGCCTTACTTAGGTAGTGGGCAGGTCTTCTCGTGCTGTGAGACCGTAGTCTCGAAAGCACTAGGAAGTCTCTCCCCCCTGCAGAGTACTGTGTCAGAGTAAATACACACAACTGTGACCCTTGAAAGGTAAGGGTCATCAGCATTATGAATGGCCTGTGATGCAGCTGGAGGGATGCGCTCTCCCACAGGAGTGTCCCTTGTGGTGAGAGGAGCAGAAACTGAGAATGTAGTAGAGGAACTCAACCTACTACGCACCTTGCAAGGTACAACCTTGCGAATGGCCACATCGTGGAAAGATTTTAGGTGTCGCTTCATAGTTGTCGTACCAAAGCTGTACGAACCAGGTCTCCCGCAACTGAGCACCATTTTGCACTTGTTGCAGGTGACTTTGTGTGCATGCGCCTTGGGTATGTTACCATGAATGGTAAATAACCGCCACACCCAAGAGTCATGTCGTGTGCTGGTAATAGGGACTTCCACTACCTCATCCTCTTCATCCTCTTCTACATCCTCACTCCTGTTCCCCTCTTCAGGCCCTTGAGGAGGTGGTGATGGTGGAGGGGGTGGGGTAGTGCTGAAGCAGATTTAGCACCAGGTGGCAGTGGAGGAACCATGGATGCCATCAGGTTTCAGATGTAAATCTGGAAAGTTGGCAGCAAAATGCACTGTGTTCTGTAAGGTAGCCAGAAACACAAACAATGAGAATGAGTTCTGGGGTGTGGCCCTTTATAGGGTGCTGGTGCCGGTCCGCGGACACCCGCTCGTCCACGGACGGATCGAACACCAAAAAAAGCTCAAAAAGTCCCAAAAAGTATGTACAAAATCTGGATTATTGTCTGGGACTTGTGCTATGGTGATTTATTATTATAAAAAAATGTGGATTGCCTGAAAAAGTCATTTTAAATTGTTGGAGGACAAGAACAGTGTCCGTAGTCAGAACACACGCTCAGCGTGGGCGCGGTCACATGATGGAATTGCGAACATGTCCGCGAAGGGAACGGGTGTCCGCAGGACACCAAATGCACTGAAACTGTTTTCTCGCATGCGCGTTGGTGTTCTACGGACAGTGTTCGGGTCCTAAAACTAATTAAAAGTGCAACACACGTGAAATGAACAGTTACGGACAGGTGTTTGTTCTTAGAACAGTTTCAACCTGCCTACGAACAGTACGGACAGGTATAGTGTCCTCAGGACACCCCCATTTTGTTTATTTACGAACATTTCAGGACACCACCTGTGTTCTTAGAACAGTTTCAACTTGCCTACAAACAGTACGGACAGGCATAGCGGCCTCAGGCCACCCCCATTTTGTTTATTTACGAACATCCCAGGACACTTGATGTGTTATTGGAACAGTTTCAACCTGCCTATGAACAGTACGGACAGGTATAGTGTCCTCAGGACACCCCCATTTCGTTTATTTACGAACATTTCAGAACACCCGTGTTGTCCGCAGACACCAAAACTGACTTTTAAAAAAAAAAACACAAAGGACTAAATTAACACATACATAACATTTATTTTTCATTATATTATACATATGTACAATTTATGATAGAGAAGAGGTAGCAGAAACTGACACAAACATAGGGGAATTGGGGTTTTCAATAGGATGGACAGGAGAAGATGAAGGGATGGAAGTCTCATCAAAACGCTTTTGTTCGTGGAGAGGGTTTGGGGATAATTGACTGGGATATGGAGAGGGGGGACAATGGTATCTAATGTTTTCTTTTATATGGTCCTCCACAAAATCTTTGAAAAGGTGGAAATTTGTCATTAGCTTGTTCATTTTTTCTTCCATGCGCTGCAGAGTTTGTTCTAAAGTATCTTGTTGAGTATTGTTTTCATTGTTTGTATGGTCTGTTAAAAAAAAAAAAAAAAAAAAATATATATATATATATATATATATATATATATATATATATATATATATATATATATATATATATATATGTTAAGTGCACATAAAGTAATGCTTATTAATTTGGTTATTAAGAGAAGTGTCTACCATTAGTTTCACTATCTTCAGACATTTCACCATGTGGGAAATTCTCCTCAAGCCATTCTAAAGTATTTCACATTTCTGTGAGGTAGAAAAAATATACATTACTTTTATTGTATCTAATATAGACATTTTAGAAATATATAACAAAAAAAGTTTACTTATTAGATTGTGGTAAATTGTCTTCTCACTGTTCTGTAGATGTGCTGCTGCTCCTAGTTGTGCAGTTTCTGTGAGGTAATTATGTTAGAAGCATACCTTTCTTGTTTTGGTATAATCCATTTTACTATGTATGGTATTTAAATGGATGTTTGATGTGTTAGATATATAAGTTCTACTTTTTATTTATTACTATATATAATGTGTTTGTGTGTTGGTTTTTCAACTTGTATAGTGTTCATGTGGCATGATATAACAATTTAAGATACCCCTGAGTTTTTGGGTAGTATTGGTGTTGTCCGTGTACATGTGCACAGTCCGCGGACATCAAAATCACTAGGTGGGAGTTCAGTATGTTCTATGTTACATGTATGTAGAGTTAGGGATATTATGGTTAACTTGTCCTACTAAAAACCTATGACATGCAGTAAAAAAACATTGTTAAAGGGACGTTATGGTTAAGTTGCGCTACTAAAAACCTATCAAATTCAGTAAAAAAAACGTTGTTAAAGGGACGTTATGGTTCAAAGTAAAACCGAAAAACCCCTGAAATTCGCCAGTTATGGTAAGCTAAGCAACCATAACTCGCGCCACTGTGTACTGCTAACATTAACACCCAGGACATCAAAGATGACATCACAAATGTCTGGGTGTGTACATGGACCTGCTTCTATCCATTTAAAGAATGGATTCACAACAATAATGACATACCTGTACCCATTACATACTTGAATCATATCTACATAATCGACATGCAAGTGCTGAAAAGGTCCATTAGGCCTTGGGATGACTCCTCTAATTACTCTTAGTGTATGCCCAGCCTTGAACTGTTGGCAGAGTATACAGTTCACCATAAAACAATGCAACGTGCTCCGCCAAGTTCGGTATAAACCAGTCTTCAGCGATCGTTGCTGCTAAATTCTCTTTTGACGTGTGCGCTGGATAATGCAACTGTTCCATTGCTATCTTTAATAAGGCTATATGCATCACCGGTTTACCAGTGCTGTCTTGTCGCAACAAGCTCTCGGTGGGGTTTAAAGAACACCCTTGCTGCTTCCAAAGATTGTTTTCTTCCTGTAGTGCCTTCCGTTGGAGTTCCATTAATTGGGTACTCTCCATATTGCTATAACTGTCAGGTTCACTTCATGCAACAATCATTCTCTCATGCACATCAGTTATTTCCACATCCATTATGATTTCGTCTTCCTGGTCTGCGTGATTCTCGAGTGCGAGTATCAACGCCAATAATTCTGCGGCCTGTGCTGAGTAATGAGATGGTAATCGTGCACTAATAAGTACTCGAAATTCTCCATTTGCCGTGTGCTTCATCACAGCGGTGCTTGTATATCTTTGCCCATCATTTTGAATGATTCTCAAAGAACCGTCAACAAAGACAATTTCTCCTTCTGCCAATGCATTTTCTTTCTCCCTGGAAATCTCATCATAGAATTCTTCATAATTCACACAGTCATGAATTGGCTCTCCTTCAGTGAATGGTTCTGCTATGAACATGGCTGGGTTCACTATTTTACATCGAATTATCTTATTCGATATGATCACTTCATATGCAGAAGCTCTCTGAGATGTCAATGTGCCTTTTGGTTTCTCTAGAATGGCAAATAGTGCGTGCTTGATGAACAACGTCATGGAGCATCCCATCACAATAGTTGTAGCTTTCTCTATGGTGAATGCTACGGCAGCTAAACTTTGTTTGCAAGGGAAATTACCTTTCATCACTGGGTCTAGGTATCCACTGTAGTATGCCAGGGGCTTGTACCTCAATGTGGTTCTCTGTGTGAATACTGCTGTCATACCACTGCCATTTGTTTGTGAAAACAGGTAGAATTCCTCTGCATAATTGGGAATTCCTAAAACTGGTGCTGTGCAAATGGCTCTTTTTAGTTCGACAAATCCTTCTTCCATGGTGTCAGTCCATTCAATGTTTTCTTTCATCCCCTGTGCCTTTTTTAGGGCTTGTAACAAGGGCTTGGTATATGAGCTGTATTCAAAGACCCATGCTCTGACATAATTGCACAATCCTAGGAAACTCTGCATCTGTTTTATCATGTGTGGCTTGGCTGTGTTCAATATGGCTTCAGCCCTTTCAGAGGTAAGCCTTTTCCCCTTATTTGATATCAGCTGGCCTATGTACAGCACTTCTTGCTGACAATATTGTAACTTCTCTTTGTCAACTTTGTATCCTTTTTCAGCCAATATAATCAATAGCTGGATAGAATCGTGTCTGCACGTTTCTTCTGTTGTGCTGCAAATTAAGATGTCGTCCACATATTGCAAGACAACACTCTCTAATGCAATATTGCTAAAGTCCATCTGTAGGACTCTGTTGAAAATCGAAGGAGACTCACACTACCCCTGGGGCAAACTTGTGCTTTTCAGATGCATCTGTCTGAACGTGAATGACGTCAAATCGTGTGAGTCTTTGTGCAATGGGATTGTGAAAAATCAATTTTTATCAAGTCAATCACCATGAAATATTGTGCCTCAACAGGTATATTACATAGGATTGAGGACGGGTTAGGGACTAGAGGGAACTCGGCCTCTACAATATCATTTATTGGCCTTAAATCCTGGATTAAATGCCAAGACCCTCCCTTTGATTTTTTGATAGGGTAACCCGTGGTATTGCATGATGACTCAGACGTCACTAAAATGCCCTGCTCCATCATAGCAGAAATTGTCTTTAAAGCCCTTCATCTGCTTTCCTAGACATGGGATATTGTCGTGCTCTTGGCAAAATTACTCCTGGTTTCAATTTAATATTTACTTCTCCTACTCCCTTTAACAAGCCTACGCCATAAGGGCCTGTAGTCCACACTGCCAAAGGCGCCAGGACTGGCTCCAGGAGCCCTTTTGCAGTGGTTTTAAGGCCCTCAGGGTTCTGGTGGGAGCCCGCTTGTGGCACAACGTGTGCTCCCTCACAGTGGTCATGACATCTGTACCTGATCTGGCAGCCCTTGGCATAATATATGGTAAAGCATGGGTAAATATTTCCCCCAAGATTCCCACGTCATGTCAGAAGTATCCGGGTATAACAATCGTAATGCTTTACATACCGCAGCTCTGCAATTGTTCAATGGAGCTCTATCATGTGCAGTATTAACTGTGGTCACGTCAGGATAACCTGCCCGTGTCCATACATTGTCAGCTCTATCATGACGATTAAAAGGCCCTCAATATTCCCTATAGCTAACGTGTTCCCTCCCATCATTTTTTCTAGTTCATGTATCCATTTTCCGGCTCCTGATGTTAATATTGGAAACTTATTTTTCAGATTTTCTCGATCCATGTGTGGCCAGGGTATATACTGTGGCCTCGTTCTTCCTTTTTCAAGCAACGGGAATTGTAATACATGACACTCCTTTTCCTCCCTCATCATTTTTCTATCTACTGCAGGGGGAATAGTCCCTCAGCGCTGTCTATCTGGTAATGTCCTTAGTCGGCTCACATAGGGCAGTGGAGACACCCCCATCTGACCTCAAGATACTCCTTTATGTCGATCTAATTGTGTGGCTGACTCTGATGCCTTAGGTGCAGACTCACTAGAATCTGACCATCTTATTTCTTTTCCTGCAGAGAAGCATTTTTCACGTCTCCGCTCATCTTCTTTTTCTTCATATTCCTCTCTCTCTCTGCGTCTGATATTGTCTGTGCCCAACTCGTGTAACTCCTCTCATCTTCCTCGTTCCTATTTAGTGTTAACCTATCTATGGACAGCTCTCCATTTCTGCTACTTCGGGAGGCGTCCTCAGTGTCATACAACTGAGTACTCTCAAGACGCTCGTACTCTCCTCTCCCTTGGGGTACCTGTTCTAGCCCCATTTCATCATATATTCTATCAATCGTTTCTCTGATGCTTCTGGTGTTGAAGTCATCTTCGATATTTGCCCTAGCCGTGCCTGGTACTGAATCGTACTCAGGAAAGAATTCTTCAATCTCTTCCCAGTCTACTACTGGATCAGGTTTTTAACCTCTCTTTCCAGATATTCAAGATCCTGTGCCCTCTGTCTTCATTTGCGTTCTATGTCTTCATCAAACTCTCTGCGCTTCCTCGCTTCCTCTCTGTTCCTATCTTCTTCCTGCTTCTTCACATCTCTATGTTCATTTACCCTTTGTATTTCCTCATCCCTTCGTCTTTTTATTCTCTTCTCCCGTATCTTTTGTTCTTCTTCCTCTATTCTCCATTGTTCCTGTCTATCCTGATCATTAGCCGCTCTTGGCTTACGGTCAAGTTTCCTTTCTTGCTCTTCATGATACAGCTGTTCTCATCTTTGTCTATCTTTTTTCCTAATTCTTTCGTCTCTCAAACCTTTTTCCTTTTCCTTCTCTTTTCGCTTTGAATCGTCTGACTCTCCCTTTTGTCTCACATCCTCAATGCCTTTACCATCGAGTTTCAATAGAATCTGACCTCACATCCATTTGTTCTGTGTGAATGCCATCTCATCAAGTCTGTCCTCATCTCCTTCCCATCTCTTTCCCTCTCTATTCGTATCTGGAGAAGTACTTGCTTGTGCTTGATCTCCCTTTTCTTTCTCACGTCTCTCCTTGTCCCTCGGGAATTTGAAGGTGATAGCTCTATCTCTGTCTTTGTCTGGGTTTTCGTCACTACTTTGCGTAGGTGACTCATATGCCGGGTTGCTATATCCTGTGGCTGCTTTAAGTTCCCTCAACGGGTATAATCCTTTGTCTTTATTAGCTTTGCTTTTTGTATCAGACGGCGCGGGTGGCGCGGAAGGGGTTTCACCCCCCTCTGTGCATATGTTAAGTATCCAATCTAATGGCGGCTCCTCCTCCTTATCTTCTTGGTACATTTTCCAAAGCTCTAAACTAGCTAGGCGTTTGTCTAACGTTTTGCCAGTATATGTGGTGTGCAAATATGTCATCATGTGTTGCAGGACTGTTTTAGATAGCGAAACACCCTGGGGCCATGGCATAAACATTTTGTGGGTGGTTCCTTTAACCCATTCTGCACTGTACTTCTTCAGTTTAGGTGCATGTTTTGGCAACTGTTTGCACAAATGTACTAACGGTGTAATGTCTTCCATGCTTAACTTTATTTATCTTCTCCTCATAAAACACTTTGTTACGTTTTACGTTTCTTAAACAAAATCAACAATATGAGTGAGCACCAATCGTCGCAAGCTCCAATCCAGTTTTTTCACAAAAATGTCTTTTTACTTTTTCACACAACAACCATCAATTTGTGTCATACAAAATCCTAGCTATAAAATTGCGTAATTTTTATGGTGTTTCCCCCAAAAATGTTCTTACTTTATGACGTCAGAGAAAAAGAAAAAGAACATAAGACAGACGTAACAGACGTAACAGACTCCGGCTGGCTACACAAATCTCATGTCCCTATCATTATCCCGACATGGAATTTAAGCCCATCCCTTTCAGATCGCCTCTTTCATCGATTCTGGTTTTCTATTGCGCCCTATCTTTCAAGGACTTCAAATGCAGGCTTCTTCTAACCGCTATATTAAAGTGTACCTATTTGGGTGTATCCTCTCTCTACTTCAGGTATCCTCCTGGTATCCTCTCTCTAGCTCGGGTATCCTCCCAGTATCCTCTATGCTCGGGTATCCTCCGGGTACCTTTATCTATTGCTCGGTCACCCTCAAGTCAATATTTCTTTCCATATATATATATATATATATATATTACATGGCCATGGTAGTGGCCATGTAGTTATGGTTAAGTTGCTGTTTCCATAGGAAGAGCACTTTTTGGGCGGCTTATAACTCGGCTCCCGTGTATGGGCCACTCTGAATTTGTTTTGCAAAGTTTGGAGATGTTTGGGCCGGGGGGGGGCAAAGTTATAGGGGGGGTCCCAAAACATCTTTTTTCCCATAGACTGAATGGGGGAAAAAATGTGCGCACGGCTACAGGTAAAACCGCTGGATGGATTTTGACAAAATCTGCGCCACGTGTAGGGGCTTGGTCCAGAAAGCATGCTTTTGTACATTTGGTCACCATTTGATCGGTCAACGAACAAGATACCGATTGGCTAAGGGGCTGGCGTCATGAGCGCAGACACGCAACATCTCTACTCATTGGCTGCTGCGAGACGTGTTCTGCGTCAGATGGTTTGGATGCGCCCAACATCTTGGATACGCGGAAAGCGGAGCAACAACCAGCAACAACCAGCATACACATGCTTTTTTCATTACACAATTTTGCTGTGTCACAGAGCATTGGGAAAGGTTCAGACAGTAAGAAATGGGTGTTCTATGAATTTGTTCTTCGGTCGTCATGATGTCATTTCTATTGACACTTTGTACGTACAGTAAATGTGGAGTGTAATAAGGATAGCACTTCAGTCCATGTAGTGGGCAGGAAATTTGTAACACTTCAGTCCATGTAGTGGACAGGAAATCTGTAACTGTTGAAAGCACACGCGTATAGGTAGGCAACATTGAAATGGACAACATGCCGTGAATGCATTATTTTTTCCAATGGCTATTATTATATTCATTAGTACACCGCCATGGGTGGCACATGCTACGGTGGTTGTGGCCAGGGGCTACAGTCTTAAGATATGGGTGACCAATGCATTTGTTCTGGGGGGTCGGTCGTCTTGATGTAATTTCTATGGACATCTTGTACGCACAGTACACTTATACCTACTTAATGACGTATGTTCTATGGCCTCCTCATACGCACAGAAAATGAGGGGTCCAATAAGGCCAGTATTTCAGCCCGTGCAGTGCACGGGGGAGTTGTTACATTTGTAAGAACACGTTGGGTGTTAGGGAACATTGAAATTGGCAACAAGCCGTGAATGCATTATTTTTTCCAATGGCTATTATTATATTCATTAGTACGCCGCCATGGGTGGCACATGCTACGGTGGTTGTGGCCAGGGCCTAGAGTCTTGGATTCATGGCCGTTCCAAGACTGTAGGCCCTGGCCACAACCACCGCCGCATGTGCCACCCAAGCATACACCCGTAGTGTTGCATTTTGATTGTCAAGTTGGGGGGAGTGCGTGCAGTGTTGGGTGCATGGCCAAAGGCCATGCACCCAAGAACAAAGTGGTAAGTATTAGACGTGGAAGACACTGCACATCCATCCCATGTAAGAGCCACAGAAATACAGCTAGGAGTGAAGCCTCTGGGCAGACGCACTGAAGGATAACACACCTACAGAATAACCCCCACTACCACACATCACTGAGGTGGTTGTGGGGAGACCCTGCACTCTTGGGTGCAGGGCCGAAGGCCATGCACCTAATAATACACTTATACCTACTTAATGACGTATGTCCTATGGTCTCCTTGCACGCACAGAAAATGAGGGGTCGAATAAGGCCAGTATTTGAGCCCGTGCAGTGCACGGGGGAGTTGTTACATTTGTAAGGACACGTGTGGTGTTAGGGAACATTGAAATTGACAACATGCTGTAAATGCATTATTTTTTCCAATGGCTATTATTATATTCATTAGTATGCTGCCATGGATGGCACATGCTACGGTGGTTGTGGCCAGGGCCTAACCTCTTGGATGCATGACCGTCGGCGGAAGGCCTTACTTCCAAGACTGTAGGCCCTGGCCACAACCACCGCCGTATGTGCCACCCATGCATACACCCGTAGTGTTGCGTTTTGATTGGCAAGTTGTGGGGAGTGCGTGCAGTCTTGGGTGCATGGCGGAAGGCCATGCAACCAAGAACAAAGTGGTAAGTACTAGACTTGGAAGACACTGCACACCCATCCCATTTAAAATCTACAGACATACAGCTAGGAGGGAAGCCTCTGGGCAGAGGTACTGAAGGATAACACACCTATAGAATAACCCCAACTACCACACATCACCGAGGTGGTTGTAGGGAGGCCCTGCACTCTTTGGTGCATGGCCAAAGCCCATGCACGCAAGACTGAAGTCATAAGCAGTGGAGTTACAAGTAAATATGGGTGTGGTGGAATGTGGTAGTTCTGTTGATGCCGTAGTGTCTTAACTTCATGGCTGCAGATGATGGTCCGAAAAGTAAATTTATAAGCAGCTAATTAACAAAGACCATGGTTTCCATATGCAGCGATGGTTGTGGATAGGAACTATACTCCTTGTACCTTGGTTGTAAGGCGTAGATGGTAGGTTAATCACCGAAGATAGAAGGGCAGCCTACAGGCACTGCAGCATATTAGTACCATAGATTAGACGAGTACATTCCCATGTGTAAAAAATGCCTGCCAATATACTTACTCCTTACTTTGTTCAGAATCCACATACTTTTTTTTAGTTGGATATCGTACTTGGCGGAAGTATCACTTTTTCCATTTCTGTGATGAAACGAAAGGCGCGTTAGTATTTACATTTTTTTTAAATGTACTACATTGCATAATAGACAGTTAACTTTTTTTTTGGACCCTCATATTTAGTTTACAAACCAGTGTACTGTGCATTGCGCTCAGTTTCTGTTTTTGCTTTTCTAATCCTTGGGTCTGGGGAAAAAAATCCTTCTCGGATTAAAAAAAACCTTCATTTCTTATGGTAGTAAGTACTTCATTTTTTCCTTTCAGTGTTTTCTTCATTTTTCTGATCAATGTTATGTTTGTTGCCTTGCTGCCCATTTTTAACAAAAGTTAGATACCTGTAGGCATATTATAACTGTGCATTTGTTCCTACAGATTTGTGAAACTCATTCATTTGTGTCGTTGTTATATCCTGTTTACTTCATCTTTCCCATTAATGTTTTCTTTGTTGCCTTCCTGCCGATTTTTAACAACAGTTAGATACTTATAGGCGTATTCTACCTGTGCATTTGTTTCCAACGATCTGTGATAATCATTTCTTTTCTGAAAAAAGAGGGGCGAGAGTGCACAGCTTTCTTAATAGTATATTTCATTTCTGGCAGATTGTTATTTTGTAAATAAATGTATTAGTAGGGTGCAGCCCACTATCGTGTGCCACCGTGTTGGGCACAGAAAGTGAACATGGAGAAAAAGAGACCTAGGCAAGTATGCCGTCGGTGTGGGCCGCACACCCCAAATTCCCGCTAAGGGTTAATCAATTTCTTTTGTATTCGTTATTCAGTTAATAAAGTCCAACTTCAATCATAATTCAAACATATGTAGATTTTTACATTTTTCAATTATTGTGTTTATAAAGTTCATAAAAGATTGTGCTTAATTGGTTAAACTTCACCAAAACAGAAACCCATCCGGCTAATGCATTTCGGATTGTATCCTTCATCAGAGCCAGGTTAATACTGCACACGTTATAATGCATTATGTGTGGATTTAGAAGGTTTACAATGTTTAGATTCATAATTAGTCCGTGCACCATGCACAACAACCAGACAATCCATGATTCACAACAAAAATGATCATAATTAATGAACAGGGCGCCCACAGGGACAGACAAATATTTGACATAAAAGTGAAATTGGAAAAAAAAGAAAACAAATAGGCATACATCGTAATAAATCATAAAAATGCAACATTTACAAAGATAATGATTTTAATCTATAATTCAAATGGTTAATAGAACTAGTCTACTATATATTAAAATAGCAACGTGATCCCTCGTGATGTCTACTGCTTAAAGGTCAAACTAGCGACGTGTGCTTACTGTGCCAGGGTGTTAATTGTCGTGCTATACTTTGTGTAAATGCCTGTGACTAATTTAGCATGTCACTAACCTGTGTGCCAGATTGCAACCCACGCGTACTGTTCGCGTGTGGTGTTTCTCTATGAAGTACTGCCTGGTATGGAGAGAACAAACGTGTTATCTCCTACGTGTTACATACTGCTGTCAGTCTATTTGCGATCGGGCGTCGCGTTTCATTCTGCAAAGATGTATTGCTTACCTGGAGCGTTGTGAGCAGCGTCTTGCTCGATCAACTCCGAACAGCGTCTGGGGCTCGCGGTTCGTGTCGTTGCCCTGGGCAATCATTTCTCTTCTGTCATTCTTCCATCCTGTTGGGTAGTTAGATTCATGTGGGAGTATTCTAACTGTTTGAAGTCTTTCACATACTTTGTTAACAATCTTGAAGTACACATTATTTCGTAAATTTTGGCTTCAAGAATATTAAATATGCATTTGTTAGGTTAGCTGGCAACCTCTGCTTTAAAGTAATGGTGCTATCATTACATTCAAACCATCCAAATTCTTTTTAATGTATGCAGTGTAGTGACCTGCATTGGTTGTAGCTCCTGCAAGATAGATTATTCCTACTGTTGTAAAGGTTTTCTTTCCAAGTGACACTTGACTGTGTGTGAATCCAGTCAGCTTGCAGTTGTTTTTGGTGCCATCTGCATTATAACGTAGAAGCATAAGTATTATGTAGGCACTATGTGATTGTATCAGTAAGGTGGAGCGATTGTCTGAATTGCAAATACTACATAATCTGCCATGGTTTGCATTTTGTACAAGTTGCTGAAATGGAATGATGTCACTATTTGGTATGGAAACATACACAAATCGCTCATTTGGGATTTCTTCCTGTATCACTTTGCTACATAGAGTGCATGTATGTTTCCACATGTACGATATTTGGAAGATTTCATTTACAGGTATGCTTTTGTTTTCCAATACTAATAGTATGTACATTAGAAATTCTTGTGGATCTTCTTGTGAGTTCATAGTGAATCTCACCATTCCAGCACAGTCGTCCAATTGTTGCCTTACTCCATGAACACTGTATGTGTTGTCAGGATTGCTTGTTGCATTTCTATGCAGCATTAACATTTGCAAACACAATTGGTCTGTACTGTGCAGGTAAATATTGTTAACAATTGGTGGCAATTGAAATAGAATATTCATTGCTACATTTGCATAGCAACTTACCCCACTTTCATTTGTAAATTTGAATGGGCCAGCAAGTTCTGTATCTAAGTGCATTTTTCAGTTTTTCTGTTGCTTCTTTGCTGACGTGCCTGGTTTACATTCCCTAATAGGTTCTTCTATGTTTGCGGCAATTGATGAAACTTTAGCTTCTTTTCTTTTCTTTGCGGAATTTGCTGTTGCTTTCTGTTTCGTTTACTTTCTTTTACCACGTTTCACTTTATCTGGAACAGGGTATTGTTTCAGATGAGGGGTGTACAGTGAACACAATCTATTGTATTCTAGAATGCAAGGAATATCAGCTTTGACTTTACTTGAATCAAAGTTTATTAGCAATAGACCATCAAGTGTACGTAAGCGTGATAATGCTACGTAGCTCATTCCTTCCTTTTTTTTCTTTTTTTTTTAAACATTTATATAGCGCTAAAGCCCTAAGGCGTCCAAGCACTCCTTCACAAAGCAGAAAAAGGTCAGTGAGGGTAACCGAAGAACAATTAAATAAACAGTTCTGTGTTTAGGAGCTTCCGAAAACGCCAGGTGATTTCTTTCAGCTCTAAGCACCAGTGGTAGGTTATTCCAAGCCTTAGCTACAAGCACCGGGAAGGAATGTCCGTTACCACGGGCTGTCTTTGTCCTGGCCACCTGCAGACATAGAGTGGATGCAGAACTAAGGTTTCTTGCAGGTTGCTAGACCCAGATCTTGTTCTTTAGATAATTTGGAGCTGTCCCATAGATGCATTTATGGCACAGTGTTAGCGTTTTAAAGGAAATCCTGGCTGATATCGGGAGCCAGTGTAGCTCCCTTCTGGCACCGGAGGTGGGTTCATTTCTTTTCATACTGTAGATTATGCGCACAGAGGCATTTTGAATTTTCTGTAATCTAAGAACGTCTTCTCTACTAGCTCCCCCCAATAAGGCATTACAGTAGTCCAGACGTGGTAAGATCACAGCTCTAACTAACTTAGCTCGATTGTTTTTTTAAATTAAGGGGGCGACCTGCCTCAATACTCACAGATGATATTGCATGTTTTTTCCAATGGCATCTACGTGTGCACTCGCGTCCAGGGAGGCCTCCATGTATGCACCTAGTGTTTTCACCTTATTGACTGTTGTGATAGGGCTGTCGTCAACCAAGAAACCAGAGAAAGCCGTGGCTAAAGCCTCTCTTTATTTCTTAGACCCGTAAATCATAAGTTCCGTCTTTCCTGCATTTAGGCATAGCCAGTTTGTGGTCATCCAGTCTTTTATCACTCTGTATACTTCATTAAGTTTAAATTGATCCGCTTGATGGTCTCCTGATAGTTCCATTGACAACTGGAAATCGTCGACATAGTTTGTAAAGAAATAGCGCAGCTTTTCCAGTTCTCTACAGAGAGGGACAATATAGATATTAAAAAGGAGAGGCGACAGACAGGCTGCCTGTGGGACGCCACATAGGATGGTCTCTACTTCCGAGAAAGCCTCTCCTCAATGTACCCTGGATCTTCTACTCTCCAAAAAGGATCTGACCCAATTTACCGTCCTGGTAGCCAGGCCACCTATGTCAAGCAGTCTGTGTAGTAAGATCGTGTGATCCAAGAGATCAAATGCTGCACTGAGATCTAATAATATTAGCAAGCCCGGTCTACATCTCTCAACTAGAGACAGCATGTGAGTCTGAAGATCAACCAACGCACTCTCTGTGCCATGGAAACGGCGAAAACCCGATTGTCTTTCATGCAACCTGCGAGTATTTTCAATGTGAGATTGAAGTTGTGTTGTAGCGACCTTATCCACAAGCTTAAAAAAAAGAGGGTTTTGTGATCAGTCGATAGTTGGAAGCATCCTTATGGTATAGGCCTGCTTTTTTTAAAAGGGGGGTAACTGCCACAGTTTTAATGGCTTGTGGAACAGTGCAGTGCCTGAAGGAGGCATTTACAAATCTGCATAAGAAAGGTGCGAAGGTACTCTGATGGTCTAAAATAATTTTTGACGGAATGGGGTCCCCTGGACAACTATTCGGGTTCATGGCTCTCATGGTATCTTCAACCTCATGTGATTTCTGGAAATTTAAAGCCAGTATGGGTTGATTGAAGCTCCTCCTTTTTCGATTCTATAAGATTGATCATGTGATTTGGTTCTACCTTTTTAGCTACAGAGGAATTTATGTCTAGGAATTGGTTTTTTAGTTGGCTCTGAATTTTATCTTGTGCGCATATCAATTTGTCAGAAAAAGCTTTCTGTGTTCTAACACAGTCTTCTTTAGTAGGTGTAATAGAGTGATTTAAAACTTCAGGTTTCTCCCAAGACCTGAAGAGACGAAAAAGTTCCTTTGTATCATTATTTGCTGAGTCAATTTGATCATTATAATAGGTCCGCTTGGCTTCCTTAATTTTTTCTTTGTATACTTTCGCATGTACTTTCCAAGCGGCTCTGTTAATCGAATTTTGATCTTTGAGCCAAGCGCGCTCTGCGCAACGCTTAGTAGCCTTTAGTTTGGACAGCTCTGGTGTGAACCATTTTTGTTGGCGGATAGATTTCCTCATTGTTTTAGGCTTCATAGGAGCCACATCGTCCAATAGGATAGCCATTTGGGTATTATATTTCTCCACAAGTAGATCAGGATGATCTGAATCACTCATAGTCTGCATAAGGGAGGTCAAACATTCAGTTAGTTTTCCTTAAACACTGTTTCCTACATCTATTAATGCTTTCTTTAGGGTAAGACCTTGGGATTTATGAATGGTAACTGCATATGCAAGAGTTAGAGAAAATTGCTCTCTACGTACATACATGTCTTTGAAGAGAAGGAATCGAGCAATTGAGCACCCTATCCTTTTCACTTCTAAAATTTTATCAAAGCGAATATTTATAAACTGAATGTTGCTATCACGTGGGTATGATTGAAAGCCAACAACTGTGCCCAGTGCTCCATTAACTAGCCCTTGCTCTACGTCAAGGTTACGTTTAAGCATTACTCTACAATTTAATGATAATTTCAATATTTTTTCCAACCCATCTGTGTTGGAGATTGAATTTTCTAAACTATTTAGTCTTGTTGTGGCTTGTTCACACATGGGTACTGTCATACCATGTACGTCTAGTTTGTCTGTGGCGCTAATTTCTATTATTGCTTGCATTTCTTTCTTTAACATTGTTTCATTGAATTTGAAACATTGGCATTAAGGCCATACAGTTGACATTTTTGTGCGCTATTTGCTCCATAACATCAGTTGCACATGCATTATCACCATAAAGTGCATGTATATGTCGGTTTTTCAATACAGCTTGTGCTGCTTGCGATAATACACCAACTCTAATACTTTTTAAGATGTTGGCATAAGTGCGATCTGCAGATTGCCGCATGTTCTCAGTTAATTCTCTGTATTGGAAAGGTTGCCAAAGGTTAACATTACCTATGCTACCAACAGTTTTCCGGCAGAGTTTGTGGCCTAAGGTTTTAAAAATCGGTTCACCTTTCACTGGTGTCAATTGTAGAAGATCTCCGAAAACGATAATGTGTTTCCCTACATAGAGTTCTTCGTTATTATTTTTAAGTACTTCTTGCAATCCGAGATGAATCAAAGCCAACATTAGGTTGGAGACCCTGCTCACTTCATCTATTAGTAGCATTTTCATTTGTTTCAATACTCTACGTAATTCCATTGCAGCTTCTGCATAAAGTTTGTAGTAGTCTAATTTATTTTGATGCTCTACTGGAAGCAGTAGTAATCGGTGTAAAGTCACACCGCTGATGGTGTAGGCAGCTAAACCTGTGGGGGCTGTTACAACAGCTGACAGTTTGTTGTTTGTCAATTGTTGAAGGAACTTGCTGATGATTTTGATTAAGAATGTTTTCCCTGATCCAGCTTCACCACTGACGTACAGCAGTATAGGTTTGTAATTTTGTCAGGTACATTCTTTATTTTCGTGTTGTACACCATGTACAAATTGTTTTGTTACGTCTTCAAAAATGGTGCGCTGGTCGTTGTTAAGTTTTGCTTGTTGTACAGTTAAGTCTTCTGTATCTTCTTGATACAGATACATGGTGTTTTCTACTTCTGCCATAGCTACTTCAGCCTCATTTGCTATTCGTGGTTGTCCTAATGGTTCTTGACTTCCTGTTACAGAAGGTTGACTACTGTCGGAAGAGTCTTTATCTAGTTGGGCCTGAAGTAGTTCTTCCTGTTGCTGCTCATTGTGTAACATTATTTTGAACTGCCTAAAGTTCACATCGGTGATAGTGCTTTCATTTGCTTTGAAAGCATCTTCATAGCACTCATAATTATCTAGTATGTCTTCCTCTTTTCTCCATGGTTTGAAAAGTTGTAACAGAGACATGTAATATAGTTCTTTCTGTTAAGGAGATTTAATGACAATTTCACATGATTAATTAAGTTTTGTTTGTTAAGTTTCACTAAGCTCCCTTCACAATCGGTCACTCTATATCTACGTTTGCTTTCATCGGGTTTTACATTATTTTTGTATGCAAAGTTTTGCGCTATGTGGTATAGACACATGCTTTCCAGATTGGTACTCTTGTTCGGATAGTAATGGTCCAGTAAATTGTTTTTTAGAATGTCTTGGCTGTTGGGATCATTTTTGGCAATTGTTTCTATGTCCTCATATGATTTTAGCACTCTTTTTCTAGATTTTGCAGGACCAAGACTGAGCCATACTATGTTGTCTGATTTTCCATACAAAGCAGTACCGGTTAAACGATCTGCTGCTTCATAGGCTCCACATTCTCTATGAGAGAGCATTTTTATGCCTAGGCTGTACAATTTCTGTGATAATGTTTTGTCTGATGCTAGGTCATCCCAGAGGTCTTGAAGTTCTGTTCTTTCTGTCTCTGTTAAGTAGGCTGTAACATATCGTGCAACAGCAGTTGAATTGTCTGCAATGCACTGCACATCTATGTTTGCATTCCATAATAGGGCAATGATTGCATTGTAATCATTGATATATTTTGATTCTTCCCTTCTTTTTATGTAATACGTGTTTTTAGATGATTTACCTTTAACACTATGTCGAACCGAAGACATTAAGTTGTTTACTTCACCTGTTTCTGTAACTGGTCTAGGGAAACCAAAGCAGCATTTGGTGTAGTATTTATCTTTCTTCTTGTATTTGCGGCGACAATATTTGCCACATTTGTGTCTTTGAAATTGTAATATCTGCCCATGCAGCTCACTATGTGTCTGTTGTGAAAGGATTTCACATGTGACATATTTTTGGATAAACTGCAAAACAGTGCTATCACTGTCGTGCCCAAATTTCGGTGCACCTTTGACCATAACAGCATGTGAATATGTGGTGCTCCTCTCGCTTGATACTCTTTTCTCCAAAAGAAGTGTTGCACTTCTCCAAGGGGAGGAACAGTTTTATTGCAAATAAAGTGTAGCATTGCAATGAAACGATGATGGAAATATCTTTAGACATTAACTGGATCTAGAGAGCAAAGTTCTCCAGGTATTAATATATCTATGTTTTTTTTGTTGCTGTTAATATGCGTAGGAACTCATGTAAATCTTCCCATGCATATTCTGCACAACTTAGCGTAACAAACCAAGTTGGTGGTCCAAGGTTTCTGATCATGCAATGCACGTCTCTGTGCCGTCTGAACCAGTATTCCTTTGTACCACGCATGTTTGCAAACAAATTTGTTATACTTGATTGTAACACCTCAACTTTTTCTTGTACTTTTTGTATTAACTGCGTAGCTGACATATTTTGAAAGTACATTCAAGATTTAAGAATGTGTGCAACTCCATAACATAGTGTTGCTAATTCACTTTCATAGAGTAGGTTGAATATGTATTCAACATTTTGTCTAAATCTGGGATCTTGCGAATACATTCGGAATGAGCGGTATCTGATGCCCCAATCTGAGTGGGTCTATCATCGTATCTTCCACCTTTGCCAGTATGAAATAGCAGTGGAAAAGCATGTGCTTCTATACTTTTTTCCCAAATACTCATTGGTGACCCTTTGGTTTGTCGCATTTGGTAAGTTTCTAGTGCATCATCTATGCTTTCATTGGAATGCAATGGATGAATTGTGTAATGGTCTAAAAGAGTGGATACTGTAGCTGGATCCAGAAGTTTGAATTGTCCAGTTTCTGATGGCTCTTGAATTATTTCAGTTGTTTGCCTTAAGCTTTCATCAATATTTATTTCCTTGTAGTACTCATTATTGTCTTTTAGATATTGCAATGCTTGTCTAACTTTGTGTAAGTCCACTAATTGTTGCCAAATTTTTTTGTCCTTTGTTGGTACTCCATTTACCAAGACTATTAAAGAATGCTCTATTGAACGTTACACTCCTAGAGTGTGTACATTTTCTGTTAGATCTAATGCCAAGTAAACTACTTTGCCACAAATGCCTTTCACCAAATTCAGAGGAAGGTAATTTTGCTGTTTTTGGATGAAGGCGTATAATTGCTTGAAATGGGTGAACTGTTTGAATTATTATGCTCTCATACAAATTGAGCTGTTGCAGGATTTTTGGTAATGGAAACAATTCCAAATTATTTGCAATAGCACGTGAAGGAGTGTGGTTGTTGTCTAATTTTGCAGTACAGTAACTGCAATATATTAGGCGTTCAGTTATTTCATATTTGTTTTCAGCTAAAAAGGTACAAAGCTAATTCAAACCATTCAGAGTCTTCATTGTTTTCTATTTTGTATGCTATGTCCACATTTTTTGTGTTCCTTTTGTAAAACGTTCTGCGGCAACACACACACACATATGGTTTGGTACTTCAGCTGATGACCTTTTAAATTGTACTATTTCTTTTCTGTATGTGTGTAATAGAAGGTTGTTATGTGCAGAATTGTCACTACTATGTTCTAAAACTGTTGCATTTTCTACGTGGCTCTCACTTCCAAAATACTTTTTCTGAATACGGTCCATTTCTTCTTGTAAGTATTTGGGTGTACCATGCAGAAGAGTGGTATTTAAATTGCCTAATTCTGAAGCTGGACTTTTTGCATAGTATATTTTATACACTAAATGTCTTACTTTGGAATGATGTACTGATATTCTTTTGATATCATGGAAGGTACATTTGCAGATAGGCCCAGAAATGCAGGCTAATGAATGTCCTTTTAGTCCTGTGTCTTTCCGCACTGCACAAATATCCATATTTTGCAGCACTTTCATTTTACTTTTATCTCTACCTTTTACATATTGATTGAGGAACTGACAAAGATTTGAAAGCTTTGTTTGGAATGGCACACATTGATGTTGACGGCCATTTGTATACCGGACGGTGTGGTTCTGCTGAATCGAGAGGTAATTCTGAGTTTTCAGGAGATAGTTTTGTAAGCAGTGTTTCTTGTTCCATGATGGTAGTATTGATTTTCTCATACCCTCGTCCACTGCTATGGATGGCAATTGTATTTGTTTGATTTTGTTTGTATGCTTCTTCATTAAAATATGGCTCTGTGGTTGTTGTGTGACTCCATTCACCACCACAAACATGCAAGAAATAATTTTTGTTCACATTCCGTTTATTGCTGAGTTTCTTTTGTAGTTTGGTACTTAGTTTTGTTAGTGCTTTCATCCTCTTTAACACTAATATGAACAACTTCCTTTTGAGAAGGATTGCACTGTCCATGAGTGCTTGTAGAATTAACTTTCTACGGTCCGTTTTAAGGGGTGAGGATGATTTTGGTCCTCTTCTCAGTAGATTCTGAAGGACTCTGACAAAACATTTTTGCTAAAATAATTTTTTTTACTATGGGTTCTTCTTACACTATCAGGATTATTAGGAACATTGTTAGCTGCACTGACAGCCGTTTTTTTGACAACATTTCTGTGTTTTGTGACACTTTTTGGTGGAGGAGGTACAGTTTCGGTAGTTGAGACTTCCTTTATTATGTTACCCAACTGCATTAGCTGGTTTTTACCAAGAATCTCTACAAACTCTACAAAAGGTGCATGCTTACATTGGGCTCCTTTATTTGTATTTGCTCTAATTCTGCGTTCCTTTCTACAGAGTTCCTTTTTGGTAGGCATTCTTTGGTGTCTGTTGAGAAAAAAAATATACTTTGCTCTGTTGTCCAATGTATGTGTGCAGTGTGCATAAATTTGATGGTGAAGCTCTTTGGCATGGTGTATCAACATACAGTGAACTGTAACAATTATTTGGTAAGGCTACTTTACTGTTTGTATACTACCACTATGTGCTTCAGATGAGAGTACAAAGTGGCCCACTTGTGACGAGAACCATTATTAATAACCGAAATACCAAAAACCTGGTACAGTAACTTCTTTTCACAATCTAACCTTCTAAGGATTACCTATGTTATTTCAGTACCAAACACACAGAGATTTGTCAGCCATTCTGCCTGTTATTCTTTGTTCAATAAATGGATATTTGTAGGTAGAATGGTTTACAAATCAATGCTTGCTGTGGTGTCGAAAATAAAGAAATAACCCATGCAGCCTCTTTAAGGAGTAGTTACAATATAAAAGTTGTACTGTACTTACTTTTTTGTGCAAGATGACCAGGTTTCTTTGGATATGTCGTCTGCAGTGTAGATGCTGCTCATTCTCAGAAGAGTAATCTTCACTGCGAATTAAAAAAACAATATCAATTACTTTGTGTGTTTGCAGCAGTGATGATACTGCAGACATTACTTGTGCTTCTTTCGTCAGAGGATTGAACTTTCATATTTCAACCCAGTGCATGTGCACATTTCACTTCACTATGTGCAGTCTTTGCCTAGCACTTTCAATAGGGTACTTGAAAGTCCTTCAAAATAATTAAATCTTTTAAGGGTATGGAAATGCCTTGTTCTTTACAAAGTGTACTATGCATAGGAGAGAGGTTTGTAAGCGATAGGGCAAAGTACTAGAGGGGGAAACATTTTCTACTTGTTAATGAAAAGCACAATGTCGAAAAATCGGGAGACCCTCAGAAGGACATGTCAGCACTACAATCGGGAGCGCTTACTATTCTCATACGATCACATTGCAAGTAGCATTACTGTAGGCAGTACAGAGTACAGAACTCCGACATATTCACATACAAAATTGAGGTCTGCCCTAAATAGGCATGCTTGCAATGTATGCACAGGTTATGCGGAAGACAGTAAGCAGTCACACGATTTGTGAATGACAAATTGGCAATCTTGCACTTTAAAGGGGGAGCGTTGTTATGTATTCCCTTTGGACATTTAGCGGAATTATTTTGTCTATTTTAAATCATAAGGCTTCCACATGTTCGCTGATTAAAATATACATACCTGTACTCTATACTGATACATCTGGACATGTATGGAGCTGTACATAGAAATTCACAATCCTTGCACAGTAGCTTGTAAAGTAGGTGCTTTGCAATCGTATGCGATTTCCATTAAGAATCATTGACAGTCATTTTGAAGTGCGCAATGTTGATGACGGAGTAGAAATTAGCGATGTTCTATGTGATTGGTGGATGATTGTGCGACCGGTTAGTTGTGTCCAATGAGGGACTCACTTTGGTACCGCTGTAGAAAGGGTGGAAGGACTGGGTAAGAGTTACATGCCACACGTAGCCAACGCTTGTCCACTGGTAGGGCGTGTCACATACAGGTCTCTACAGCAAATCCTGCATGGAAAGGCGACTGTAGGCATCAGCCAATCAGATGTTCACATTACTCTTTTGTGTCGAAAGACGGTGCGCACACTGAAGATGGCAGAGGTGGAGAGGGTCAGGTTTTTGATGCTTGGAGACATTTTTGTACTAGGCTTACAACACTATGACGAGAGTAGGCATGTGGCGCACCATTTCGATGTGCGAGGAGTGGAGGTGGTGTGGAGCGCTGACATTGATGCCAATGCTGTGGCAATTCTGCAAGTTTGTAGAGATATTCGTAGAATGACCACACCTCATGTGGTAATTTTGCACTATGGTGCTTGCCATTTGGGATGCCTGACTTCACATACTTTGTTGGCAGATTTGGCACAGTTGGTTGAAGCACTCATGACCATCTTCCCAACAACAAAAGTAATTTTTTCTGCTTTACTCCCGAGAGTACAATGGATGCGTGCATTCATGCTACGCGTTGGTATGTTTTTTTGTAGCCACGATAACATTGTTCCAAGCAATGCGCTTTACTTTGAAGGAGATGGTTTTGCGCTATCTTCTTTGGGAAATGTGATGTTCTTTTGGAACGTAAGGCTTGCTTAATAGAAGGTTCTGTAATGTTTGCAAGAGTAAAGCAAGGACAAAAAAAACAAAAAAATACATAAAATACCAGATGTCTGTACGGTATCTGGCCAAAAATCTTTAAAAAACGGCTCTTTTCAGAGCCTACCTTAAAGGGGAAAAAGGGGAATAGTACTTTAATGTACCGTCGTCACGCTCTGATCCTGTACATGTCCGCGAACATGGCGGTAGTTAGCAGCCAGCACATATGACCACCGGGTTCTCAAGGGTGGAGCTGTATGTAAATGAAAATGAGCGGAGCTAGGGATTGGTCCATAAATTTCAATAGGTGTGTTCTGACCGACGTACTTTAGTAAGACCGTCTTCTCCCTCACAGGAGACCACACAGCCATGGCTTTCCATGCTCGAAAACAGATTATCTGGATTTTGGGAGACTCATGGATACATTGGTGAAGGTGCATGCAGAAAGCTGCAGTTTATCTACAAATCTCGGATTTCCACATACGGAAGTGCACTGGCATGGCGTGCGTGGCATGAGATGGCTGGACTTGGTACCTCTTTGTGTTACTTTACTGACAGAGCGTTCTCCAGATATACTGATCATTCACTGTGGAGGAAACAGTTTAGGCCATGTGTCTGGAATTTCTTTGCAAGTTGCAATGCAGGAAGGACTCGTGAAGCTCATGGACATGTTTCCAAATTGTCAAATACTTTTTTCCCGTATTGCCCAAAGACAAATATGGCTGAGCTCTTCTGCATTTGGTCCACAAATGGAGAAAGTGAGACGCAATGTGAATAAGGCTGTGTGTGCATTTTTAAGAGATGTTGGCATGTACTCTTTCCACAATGAAAACATTTCATTTCGCAGCACTTTCATTTTCCGCAGAGATGGAGTCCACCTCACATATGCTGGCAATCAAATTTTTCTTCTCAATGTCCAAAATGCATTGCAACCTCTTTTGCAATCACACTAACCTATCTGACAATCCGTTTCCCCAATCCACTTTTTTTGACCAACACAACACACCACCGAAAGGCTCTTTTCAGAGCCGCCACTTACTCCCAATGTACACTTTATTGCGTTTTCTCTGCTTGCACCCTCACTTCTTTCCTCCACAACTGTCCGCAAACTTTTTCAGAACTCCGAAGGGGTCTACGGCCGGCACTTCATAGTTCTATTGTTATACTGAGAAAGGCGGCTCTGAAAAGAGCCTTTTCTGTAATTTTTGTTGTTTTTACGTTCATTGCTTAACAGCACACGGCACACTAGGAGAAGAGGCGAAAGGAGGGTAAGGAAGGGACACCAGCCACAGGGATAAAAAAAAGGGCAACTGAACAGAGAAAGATTTAGGGTGAGCTTTATTTAGGTAAGGAGCAGATCTTCTGGTGCTCGGTGACTGCAGCCTCAAAAGCACTTCAAAAACTCTCCCGCCTGCAGAGTACTGCATCACAATACGTGCACACTACTGTCACCTTTGAAAGGTAAGGGTCAACAGCATTGCAAATGGCTTGTGAGGCAGCTGGAGGGAGGCGCTCCCCTACAGGATTGTCTCTTGTGGTGGGAGGATCGGATACCGAGGATGCTGTGGAGGAACTCAAACGACTACGAGGTGTCGCTTCATGGTTGTCGTACCAAAACTGTACGCTCCAAATCTCCCGCGACTCAACACCACCTCGCACTGATTACACTTCACCAGGTTCGCACGTGCTTTTGGTACTTTCCCATAAACCGAAAACAACCGCCTCACCCACGACTCCCGCTGAGTGCTCCTAGTGCGGAGTTCCTCCACTTCATTCTCTTCCTCCTCTTCTTCCTCGATCTCTACATCCTCACCCATATATCTCTCTGCAGTCCCTAGGTGAGGTGGTTGTGGGTTTGGGGTGGTGCAGAGGCTAATGACCCAACAGTAGCCATGGAAGCCATACCGATTAGTTTCCTTTTGGTCACTACAGCAGTAAAGGCAACACACCTCAATCTGCTATAGCTAGAAGGACAATGAAGATGCGCTCGGGGGTTTGGCCTTTTGTAGGGGTGCAGGGGTGTGCCTCGTGACCGTCTTCATCCCTACAAAGCGGTACACAAATTTTACACAGCAAGTCCTGAGGTGGCCTATTGTTTGGGATGTGTGAAATTACATTTTTACACTCGACAATACTTTGCCTTGTGTCTACAAGTTCATTTGTATTGTTGCGGAAGCACACCAACCGCGGAAATTAGTCCCCACGCTCAGCGTAGGTACGGTCACATGATGACGTCCTCAACACATCCGCCCTAGTAATGAAAGTCCCCTGGACAGCAAATGCAAAAGAATCAAACATGCGCATGCGCACAAGTGTCCTACGGACAGTGTTCGTGTTCTCAAACTACTTCAAAGTGCGACACAAGTGAGACTGACAGTTAGGAACAGGCGCGATGTTCGCAATACTTAAGTTTCTACTGCGCATGTGCACGCATGCTATGTTCACTGCACGGACAGTTCCAGTGTCCTTAGGACAACTCCATTTTGTTTGCCTACGAACTTGCCAGCCACCGTGCCTGTTCTACGGACGGCACCATTTTGGCTGCGCCCGATACGGACCCCTATACTGTCCACACACTCCCATTTTCCTCATTTACATCCATTCCAGACATCTGGTGTGTTCTACAAACATGTATTATCTCGTTTCCAAGCGGTACGCCGAGTTAGTATATCCTTTGGACACCCCTTTCTGTTTATGTACGCACAATTTCAACAGACGGTGCAGTCACACATCACATCCGTCTTACTTGACATTAGACAGCACCCACATTCCATTCCTTGCGGATAGATCAAACAGGCACGCTGTTCGCGAACATTTTACGTCTTTTTTATTTAAAAAAACACACAAACTCTTTCTCTACAACTACTGTCCAAAAAAATTTCAAACACACACACACACACACATCAATCTAAAGAAATAGCGGGGGAAGCGGACACTGAAACAAATATGGGGGAATTAGGATTCAACACGGGCTGGTTATGAGGAGAAGATTTGTGAGGGAAAGAAGGGATGGATATTTCGTCAAAATGTCTATTTTCCTGTTCAAGGTTTGGGGATGGTTCACTAGGGAATTGAGAAGCAGGGCAGGTGCAAGTGGAGCAATGATAACAAACTTTTCCTCTCACACAGTCCTCCACAAACTCCCGTAAACTTTGAAAATTGTCGCTCAATATGTCAATTTTCTGTTCTATCCTTTTTATCCTGTCTTCTTCTGTCTCGTTTGTTGCCGTTTCTTCTTTTCTTTCCTGGTCTGTTAAAAAAAAAAATACATAAGTTGAATGCCTCTAAAATACTGGTCACTATTTTGCATATGCAGAGCAATGTGTACCATTATTGTCGCTGTCTTCAGACATTTCCCCATGCGAGAAATACTCCTCGAGCCACCCCAAAGTACTAGCCATTCAGGAGTCAACACAACAGAAAGAAATTATTATTTATGCACCACATACCAAATAAAAACCTCACTCATAAGAAAATTACCTGCACTCACTCTTTTGCTGTAATCTCCCTTCATCCTACTGCGTCCGTCCACTGTCGGTCCAGGCTGCCGAGTTTCTGTGAAGTGATTACGCTGGAAGCATCCTTTTTTTTTTTCTTTTTTTTTTAAATGGTACCATCCACTTCATTCTACATGCTTATTAAATTTGTTGTTTTCTTTTCCCAGCTTCATGTTTCCATATTTACTTATTACTACTTATAATATCTTTATGTCCTTCTACGTTGCACACTTTTTGTGTAAGACAATAGTACATTTTCAGATACCCCCCCGCCTCTTTGGGTAATGTTGATCCTGTCCAACCCCGTCCGCAAACAGGCGCTCAGTCCGTCCCTTTCCAATATCAATAGGGAGAGGGTTCTGTATGTTCCATGTTAAATGTATGTCAAGTACGTAGATTATACTACATATCTCTCAAAATCACATGATTACAGTGTATCTTCTGCTCAACCACTTCATTGCCACAATTTCATGCTTAAGTTCCACCTTCCAAAAACCTACACAATTCCCTACAAAAAGAACTTTGTTAAGGGGACGTTATGGTTAAGTTGGCCTCCCAAAAACCAGTGGATTCACTACAAAAAAACCTTTGTTGAGGGGACGTTATGGTTAAGTTGCCCTAACAAAAACCTTTCCACCTCCCCTTTATGCTTTACATTAAAACCGAAAAACCCCTGAAATTCGACAGTTATGGTAAACTAAGCCCCCAACCCTGCACTGCTAACACTAACACCCAGACCATGAAGGTTGTCATCTCAAATGTCAATGATGACATCAATGACAACATCACTTGTTTAGCCCCTTTCTTTTCCTTCCCTGCCATACATATATATGTACAATCAGTAAAAAAAGTCACTAAAGGAATGTTATACTTCACAGTGCAACCAAACACCACTGCACATTCCCCCATTATATTAAGCTAAGCAACCATAACTCGCACCATCTACGTGCATTGCTAAGACTAACTCCCAGGACATCAAAGATGACATCACAAATATCATTGATGACATCACTTTTACATCCCATGCAAAAAATAGGATCTTTACATATATACCTTCTATTGATGGAGAAAGACTTCAGACAGCACCCGAAAGCTTATGCTATTTTGTAACTGGCAGCACTTTTAGCGACGACTCAAAAATGGAAAATGAAAGAGCCTCCTTACCCTACAGAATGGTTTGCCAAGATTTGGAACTTTCTTGGAATGGAATGGATGACATACTCAATACAGGGGGACTAATCCTCTTTCACTAAAGACTGCCCGCAGAAACTCTGAATACTAGGTATTGCTTGAGACAGTAATCACTGCGATATTTATGTGGAGAATAATGAATTTTTTAAATGCTAAATGGCTAGAGGTGGAAAGGGAGGAAGGTTCTTTTAGGGACGTTTGGGGGAGGGTAAGGAATGCTGGTTTTGTTTTATGATATAAAAGAACACAGCAACCCTTTGATTGAGTGGCAAATGTAAGCCACGGCGTGGAGAAAGTTAAAACTAACTCGGTGACAGAGCATAATCACAAGATCAATCAACCAGCTGCGCACCACCAAAATAAAACAGCGACAGCGTGCTGACACAGAAAACAGACTGGTTGCCAATGATACCACTAAACCAAGGACTAAAATTGTTTTACCTGTGGCGATAATGAATTACCAACTCACTCAATCTGGGGGCAGCGACATGTCCCCTGTTTTTGTGCACCAGCAATAGACTGTGGAAGAAAATAATCCGGCAGTGGAGAGAGAAAGAAAAAAAACAAGACAAATCCTGTCAGCTGCAATCCTGGAAATGGCAGGAATGCACAACAATCAATCTGAGAAAGTAAATGCATCGCAACCGGGGGCCATGTGACAACACACCAGAAACCCCTCCACACCTAGTCACCAACCGTGTTTATGTGACAACACACATACCACGGGCTCAGTGACTCTATACCCACTTAACTAAGAGACAGCATCATGTCTCACTAGCTCCAAAACCAGAAATTGACTGTGGCAGCACAAAGCCCCTTTCCTAAATCACAAGAAAATGCAATCAGAATCTAAACATTGTCTTCAAACAGTGTGAGCAGCAAAACGAACTGCAACATAAACAGTTAAACCTAACATGACCAATTTATAATCCAAACAGCCAGTGCAAAAAGCGATACCAAATTTACCAGTATTATAAACACTTCCTTTATTCTTACACAGAACATGACAAATAGACAGAAATTACATTACATGATAGATTAGTTGTTTGTCAGAAAGGCCCTTTAAAAGAAGACACCTCTCCTGCTTTCTGTAGTCCAGAGCTTGACTTTATCTTTGTTTTTTGTTTGTCGGGAAAATTTGCGAAAACATTAAACACTGAGCATTCAATTTCGATGCTGAGCTGTGCCAGCTCTTTCCGCATTTGGATCATGCTGCACTACTACAGTGCCCTGGGAGGATAGCTCAGCGGCAACGTGCTCGCCTTGGAAACAAGACGACAAGAAGCAAAACAGGTTCGATCCACAGATCCGAGCTTAGAAACCTCTGGGTATTAAGTGCATTATAAATACGCGCAACTAACTACAGGAAAGAGGGGCTCATGAGCAAATGCATGGGCACTGCTCTGCTCTGCTATCCTATGGGACACTACCTGTTTCTCTATTTGCCGGCCATAAACTGTACATGAAAAAAAATCCTTACGCGCAAGTTAGCTTGCAGCACTCAATCTAAGTTATTCCATTTTATCTCTACGCCAAAGCAGCATCTAGCACCTAGAAGCCCACAACAGACGGACAGACAGACCACAGACAGACAAACATGATAAATGCGCTCAACAGAGCTGAAACTCTCTGCCATGCTGCTATCATATACAATTAATCAACGCAAAACATCAGGGCATGTAAGGAGCAAGAGAGAAAAATAATAAGACGTGGCAAAACAACTTTAGTCAAAATAACATGCAGTGCCGAGAAAACAAAGTTCCATATGCAGAAGGTTACCACTCCGTCTGAGGAAAATCAAAACAGGTTCATGGTCGTGCTTTGCGACAGAGTTTCCGGAGGCAACTTCCAAATCACACCACTGAGTTGGGCATCTTTGCAGATAACAGGTGTGCCATTGCTTCTTAACAGCACCCTCAATATGATGAGGATGTAATGTAGTTGGCCGTCGATGATGGTCGATGGGAGCCCCCAGAAAAACTCATGCATAGTCCTGACCAGAGATTACAGCACACCTCCACGGGCCAAAAGCGATGCCTGGACAAAGACCTTGTAGGGTTCCTGATCCTGAGCATTCGCACTACAGCCAACAGGGCCAATCTTCATGCCCTATCACATCTCCTCGAACAGGTAGCCAACAACACTGCCAAAGGAATACGGATACTGAAGAGCAAGCAAGTAGCACTCAGAACGATGGTCCTCCAGAATAGAATGGTGCTTGATTATTTACTAGCTGCCCAAGGGGGTACCTTTAAAATTATAGGACAGGAATGCTGCACGTGGGTACCTGATAAATCCTCGAAGGTTGAGGAATTCATAAAACACCTCCAAGAGGTTGGTAACAGCTTATACAGTATAATCAACGGGTATGCCGGCTCATTGTAAAGTTGGATTCAAACAACTTTTGGTTCTCTAGGTTCTTCCATTGTACATGGTACTTTAATATTTGTTGTTATAACTGCCGCCTTTGTAAGGATTGTTTTTCTTATTCGCTGCCTTCTATCATGCTCTGCTAAACAGGTGTCTCAATTGCCCTTCGAGGCTAGACTACTACCACTTGAAATAGAGAAATGTCACATTACGGAGGACGCCTCCATTGAAAGGGTTCAACATCGAATGGGTTGAATTTTTGAAATTGTATTCCTGCTTCCTGTGGTCTACACCCTGTTCAGGGACGACCAAACAGGGGGGTTGATGTGGCAGGAGTGCCATGCTATGTTATGCAATGCAATTAGGCTCTCCCATACAGTTAGGCCTCAGACCCTCCATGGCACTTCCCTCGACCTCCCTGGCCCTACTCTACACAACACCATAGACAAGCCCAAACCCCTTCTAGGGCAGAAGACACGTCAGACCTTCCCTTCCACTTATTCTCTACATGTTTAGCATTAGCCCCATGTATAGAGATATCAGAAGGGGCTTCTGCGAAAGCCTCTTATTCACAATACAACACAATGTCCCTGCAGCACTGCGTCACAAGGAAGATGTCGACAGTTCTTGCCAACTGTCTGTAAAGTAGTGCCAAGTAACACCCCCACTGTAATAGTACAGAAACATAAGTGCTTGCCTATGATATGATAAATAAACCTGCAGGAGGGGGGGACATGAGAGAGAGCTCCTTGTGCTGGCTGCCCGAACACTTGCCTGCTGCATGCTGTTTTTCCCTTCTGATAACTCTGTATGCTGTGTATTTGTGATATAAATACATGAAGCTTGATTTACCACCCGTCTGTCTGATCTCCTTATTTGCTGCAAAATGAGACTGGCCGAGGGGCCTTATCTTGGCCACCACAGCTTTTATGGCTAAATTTCCAGGTGTGCCATCCAGAAACATCACTTATCATACGGGCGTTCAACGTTGTGAATTTCCATGCATGCAGACTGTTGGACATGCGCCTACCCCGTTTGCTGACCTAAGTTTGTTTGAGTATGCTTTCAGCATGCATCCATTCATTTGCTTCAAGTTCCTCCAAATCTCTGCAATATGCATTTAAGTCACCAGCTAGCATAATAAGATCTGTGTTAAAAGCATGCCAATTTGCTATGACATCAATAATGTTACCAATGATCTCCTCTGTTAACTTTCCTCCCAGAGGGTCATATACATTTATCATAGCCCAACAGCTGGAGAGATTTCCACAGCGAGAATATTGTTCTCCTGCCCTGGCACATAGATACCCTGTACACCCATTTCCTGTCTCACACCAATAACCAGACCACCGGAGGTGCAGCCAAGCGTGCCTTTCACAGCCATATTCTGAAAAACAACATAACCCTCTATTATCAACTCAGTGATCAGCCAGTTCCCTTGTAAAATGAAAATGTCATAATTCCTTAATAGGCCAAACAAGCCTCCAGGGTCTAGTAAATGTCAAAGGCCTCTTGCGTTCCAAGTCACACAATTAGTTTCATTGTGGTTCTTTAATATCGAAGGTAAAAACGTGGCAAGCCAATTCCACCCCTGTATATCATTAATGGGTTTGGATGTTACAACGTTGATGGGCTTAGTAACCTGAAGGTGTACATTCAAAGTGCAAACCTGGTTCATACTAGTTTCCAGTTCATGTTTAATGGATTCAAATAAGTCACTAGCTAGCTCAAACCCAAGTTTAAAGAGGCTAGAAGTGTGGGACTTTATCAAATCCGATATAACCATAGTGATGCAATGCACACAAGTAGGATTCATGTTAACACCCTCACGAAGTCCAAATTGTCCCTACATAGCACCCTTAGTGGAGGAATGTGTTGAATTAGGTTCGAAAACACAGAGCAGCTAATCAGCTGATCCCTGCTATTGGAATATAAACTACTTATAACAAGCGTTTTGGGGTGGGCTGATGTCTGCATATTACTAGAGATTCCTACTGCTGTATTATTCATATCTGATGCCATTTTTGCCTTCCATTGCTCCCTTGCAATTTGATCAGGAGTAGAACACCTGATTCCACAGCTCGTGTCAGGTTCCGATTTAGTCACTAGGGAATCATCTTCGACATCCTGTAATCTTTTATTTTAATCTTTCTGGTCTTTCACAGCCAACTAGTAAGCGCGATTGCCTTCCTGGCTACTCTCTTTTTCTTCCCGTTAGCCTTTTTCCAAGCACGATTACTTGTGGAGGCAGCAAGATCAGCTGCAGTTTTATCACCACTCTTGGCTGATTAGAGTCTGGTGGATTATTCTGCTTTTTTTAACTTAGCTGTTTCAAATGCCATCTTTGCCAGGGACTAGGCAGAGTTGAAGAGGATTCAAAACTATCCGCCAAGTCGACCACATCTTCAGTGGCTGATTTGTCTCAATTTGCATTAGCTGTTGGAATGAAGGAGGTAGGAGGGCAAACATGCTCACCATTGCATACAGGGCACGCAAGAGTGTCTGGCATAAGCCGCGATTCAATCTGACTAAGTGCAGAACCATATACTCCCTATTCCTCATTCATTCTGCCACACAGCTTTAGCAATACTTTCATAGCAAAGTAGTGACAGCTGTCGCTAGGTCAAGAGAATTTCCACCACTCGGAGCCGGAGCATCCACATCAGAGTTATCTGCACATAAGACTACAGTTGTACTCAGTCTAATGCTAGTGTATGGTTTTTCTGTGATTACAGTAGAGGTTTGTACCTCGGGAGCAACAGTCGCAGAAGGTATAGAAGGCTGTGTACCAGGTTCTGGCAGTGCCACTTGCCCCCCAATTTCCGTTTGCAATGAATATCAAATATTGAGTAAAGAGTTGTTATTTAGCTCAAAGAAAACGTGGTGTGGACAAAACCCTTGGCTCACATTATTCACATTTAGTTTGCCTTTGGGAAGTTTCTCTGCATGAAAATATGAAGTGTTCTTTCCAGTAGTTAACATGAGTTTACTCAGTGTGCTACCCCCTGGGACATTAGGCAGGTCATGTGCTACTTCCTCAGTATTAGTATTGGCGTCCAATACTTTTTCAAAAATGGGATGTGTTCCATTCGTATTTCTTAAATTGTAGTTACACTTTTTTGACTTGTGTTTGTTTGCCATGCCAACAGTATGACACAGGCCACAGAATTCCACTAGGAGTATAAAAGTACCAGTTAGAAATAAAATAGCAGTCCAATACCAGTTTAACACTAAGATTTTGTTACAGTCCAGTCTTCAGGCGAGTATGAGTGGCACTTGCGGTTCCACAGAATCACGGCACCCTCCACTCCCCCAATACGCTTAACCACCAAACCGGCAAGCCCTCAACTTGCACTCACTCGGATAGCACATGCAGGAGTGTACTGCTTGGTGTTTAAATGCTCTTCAAGTATAGTGGGCACAGTGATCAGTTGAGTCGCTTGCAGAGGTAGTCCGCTAGCATAAAATCCAAAACACAGCATGACCCACCAAATCGCCAAGCACTCACCTTGCACTCACTCGGAGAATGCATGCAGAGCGCACTGCTTGGTGTTTAAATGCTCTTCAGGTACAGTGGGCCTGGTGATCAATTCATTCTCTTGCAGAGGTAGTCCGCCAGCATAGAATCCAAAACAAAGTGCGACCTGCCGAACCGTCAAGCACTCAACTTACACTCAATCCAAGCAGGAGCATGCTGCTTGGTGTTAAAATACTCTTCAAGTATAGTGGGTGTGGTGATCAATTCAGTCTCTATCAAAGGTAGTAAGCAAATAAAGCATGACCCGCCAAACCGGGAAGCACTCAACTTACACTCACCAGGAGCATGAGCACGCTGCTTGGTGTTTGAATGCTCTTTGGTTAGACCCACCAAGCACTGAACTTGCACTCGCTGGGATCGTGTCGGAAATTAGTATGAAGTGCCAAGAACTGTGAACAGTGCACAAAATAAGTTGAACCAATATGTTGGTTGGATATGTGAACTACCTCTTCCACCCCAGAAAGTGATCTCTCAGTTCCCCAATTTCAGCAGTTAGCATGCTGTGGATGTTGGTTATACCTACTGCTGTACAAATCAAGGGCAAATGTGTTGTTACTGCTGCAGATCAAATGGCCAAAGGCTCTGGCAGATGTAGAATTCAGATTATTGAGATGTTTGTTAATATCCTGGTCTTTTCTCCAAGTGATAATCCCTGATTTTACGTTCCTTGTTATACACTCCCATCCCGCAATTCTGGGACAAAGTATAGACTGCATTTTATACTTGAAAGTGAAATGTGTTTAAAAAAAATGAACACCAAAGGTGGTGCGTTTACTTTATGCATGGGAAGTCATCACAATAAGATACACACATGGTGCTAAATTATTTAAATAATTAAAGTTGGCCTGACTTTGACAGTCTCACTAAATGAAATAGACACATTAAGCTGCACAAAATACCTATTAGTGATATTTCTGATTCTAGTTCTTATAAGAGAATCTAACAATATATTACTTACCCCCCCCCTCCAACACCCCAGGCTGACTCACACCCTGACACAGACCTCTCTCTTCTCTACTCCTCTATTTCTGCTACTCTTGATACTCTTGCCCCTGTCATGAGGATCAGTTTGAAGTCCAAAGCCAAGTGCAGCTCTTGGTATGACTCTAACCTAGCTACACTTAAACGTAACTGTAGGGCAGCGGAGAGTAAATGGAAGGCTTCTTGCTCATCCTCTGACAAACCTGTTTGCCACCTACTCCAAAAGCAATATCGGCTCGCTGTCCGCACTAAGAAGAGAGTCCACATACAAGCCTGTCTCTCAGAGGCATCTAACAATTCTCCCGAACTCTTCAAAATCAGCAAGGAGCTGGCCAACCCTGCTGCAGTCTCCACCCCTCCTCTCGCCTCCCAGGCTCTTTGCAATTCCCTTGCCTCTCACTTAACCTCTAAAACCCAGGACATCCTGTCCACCCTCTCCTCTGCTCCCCCTCCTCCTCCCTCTCCTTCTCGGCTTGCTGACCCTCCCTCAGCTACCCTCCCTCCCACCTTTCTCCTCCTTTACTCTTTTCTCCCCTGATGAGGTAGCTAGAGAAGTCTGATCTATGAAAACCTCTTCAAAACAGGTCCATCCCTGTTCGTCTAAAACCACTAAGGACCACATCGACACCCTTGATCCGGCTCTTGCCAATTTCTGCAACCTCTCCATTGCCTCTGGCTCGTTCCCCTGCCCTCTCAAGCATTCCCTTATGCATCCTCTCCTCAAGAAAATCACTGCTGATCCATTATGTCCGGCAAACTATTGATGTGTCCAATTTTATAATTTTAACACTTTACTCCCTTTTTGGGTAAGCTCCTTTAAAAGCTGGCCATCTCTCAGCTTAATCTTCATTTCGACTCTGTTGGCTCCCTCCATGATAACCAATCTGGCTTCAGAGCTGCCAGAAGCACGGAAACTGCTCCCCTGAACATCTGTGAAGACCTGCTCTCCATCCTCGTCTCTAACATTCCCTCTGTCCTCTTCCTACTGGATCTCTCCTCTGCGTTGGACACAGTCAACCATACCACCATGCTGAATCATCTCCATGACAACCTGGGTATCATTGGTTAGGCTCTGGCCTGGCTGACCTCTTCTCTTTCTGATCGACCCTCCCAGGTACAACTGGGGTCCTTCCTATCTTCTATCTCCCTCTCCACCTTTGGTGTCCCCCAGGGGTCTAACCTCTTGCCCTGCCTTTTCAACCAATACCTTGCAACTCTCGCCTACTGCATCTCCCTTTTCTGCTCGGCTTTCCACTGCTATGCTGTTGACGCCCAACTCATTTTCAGGCTTCCTTCAGCCTCCTACTCTGCTTCCCTCATCTCGGATTGTCCAACTGCCATTCAAAACTGGTGTGCCGCCAACGATCTTTGTCTAAATGCCAACAAGAACGAGATCCTCCTTATTGGTACACCATCTCCATCCTTACCTCTCACCCTGTGGCTGGCCTCCATTTGCCCTCCTCCTACCTTCCTACCTGCCACCTGTGTGGCTAAGAATCTCTGGGTTATCTGTGACTCCACACTTTCCTTCTCCGCACACATCTCTGACGTACCCAAAAAGTCAAACTTTTTATTGAACCTTCTTAGAGGTTCCTCTCCTTCCCTCAAAAGCTCACTGTCCCCCAAGCTCTGGTTCTCTCCAGACTGGATTACTGTAACAGCCTCTTTCTAAATCTACATGCCTCCACTCTCTGCCCTTTATAACTAATCCAGAACAGGACTGCGAGACTTGTCCTTGGCCTCAAGCCCTGGGATTGTATCTCTCCAGCCCTGAAATCCTTTCATTGGCTCTCAGTGAATGCAAAGATTACATTTAAAACTCTCTGCATTGTCCACAAGACTTTCTGGGTCCAGGGTCCAAAATACCTTCAACTATCCCTCCGTAAATACCTCTCCTCTCGAGCCCTTCGCTCCTCTACTTCTAACTCCCTCAGGGTTAGTCGTTTTGCAAAGAAATGAGCTGGGGGTAGATCTCTGTCTTTGGCCAGTGCCTTCCTTTTGAACAGCCTCCCGGCCACCTTGAAACTTGAGGAAAACCCTCTCCGGGTCCGGAAGCACTTCAAGACTAAGATTATTTAGCTTTTTTTTCATGCAACACCACTGCATGGGTTTGGTGCATTGCTATAATGCGGTACAGCAAGGCATGTGTTGCCAGTGTGACATGGACATGTAAATGAAAACAGGCCATTCAGTCAAAAACGAGTTCTACATCTAAAATGCAAATAATTTTTTTTTTCACAGTTAAAAGCATATTTTTTTTTTCTCACCTGAAATTCCTCTGTTGCAGGAGACACATTTGAGGATTAATGAACTAACCTCATTAACAATACTAACATGATTCTAAATCATTAATAATATAATGTGTTCTCCAGTGCAAAATGACAGGCTCTGAAAGTCATTTTAAACGTGCATCCAGATTTTTTTCTCTTTGCTTCTATCTGTGCTCTGTCCACAGTATTTGCAGGAAGCAAAGACTCGAATAAGCAGGAAATCAGTTTTGTTACAGTTGCAACTGTATAAGACAAGCCATTGTTGAAAGTAGGAGTATAGGACATGATGGATTTTTATTGGATGCACGTCACATTAAGGGAGGTAACAAGAGTTTTCCTGTAGAATCTCGGGGAAGAAAACAGTTAGAAGACATTTTTATACAGCTCGGAGAAAGACCTGGCTGGTGGCTGGGGAGTTTCCTGATTGAAGAAGCAGATCCCAGTGCACTGCTGCAGAGACTGGGAATTCCAGTCAATAAGCCCGGTTTGAGTGACGGCAGATGCTCATCCTTACTGGGGTGATTTAAGAGGGAGCACTGAGCCACTTCCAGAAGGCGACCAGCCGAAGAATTTCACATGCTGGACAGGCTTGGTAATTATATTGCAGAGTGTGGGGGCAGTGTGTATGTGTGCGAAACTATTCAGTCAGAGTAGAAGAGGGAATTCCAGTGTTTTATCAACATGTTTAATGTTGCAAATTGAATATGTTCTCGCCGCTCTCTTCTCATTTTGTTACAGATAATGTTGTTACTGTGCAATTTCCATTTATTTCTGCAAAAAGAGTAAGATCGTGTTGAAATGCAATTTTTTATAATACACAAAAATATCTGAAAGCAGACGGGTAGTGTGTTTTATTTTTCTCTTTTCTTTGTGCATCTACCATTACAGTACTGATAATATGGGAAGATGTTTAGACAGTGCAATTGTCATTTTTAAGGTAGCTAAAAATAAGACTTGGCGGTAGCTGTGTGCACAATTCCATTCAGTATATAAGTGTGTGTGTTTTCTGAACGGAACATAATAACATAATGAAATAGCCTGCTGCTGGAGGGACATGAATCAGCAGAAAGAGAGGCCCTGGACATAGTTCACTGATGTAGATAAGTTGGTGATAAATACCGCATGTTAGCTCGCTGTCGTAGCTAAGTCAGTGAGAACAGCCCATGGTGGCACTCCAAATGAAAATGTGGTGTTCCTGAAATGTAAGCCTGAGGCCTCTCTAGTGATCACACAAACAGACTAAACAAAAATAAGGGGTTCTGGATATTGGGGCCACATATAAAACAAAGGAATTATACTCGCCAGAAATACCACCAATAACGCCTACCAACATAATGTATACCACTAAATGTACCAGTGTGCTGAAATAATGTATGTATAATGTAATACTATATACCAAATCTAATCTGAATGTAAAGAGTGATTATTACTGAATTATTTTCATTTTGGCTGTAAGAAAATACTGCTAGGCCCCAAATCTATACAAAATACCCAACATATTTAAGACCTTCTTCCTTGCCTCTGCCTTTGCCCCCCTTCTCCCCTGTTGATCTGTTTCTTCTCTTGGCATCATGCACATGGCCAACCTCTGTCCTTCAGGCCCAGGTACCTGCTCACCCTGCCACCCTCCTGCACTGCCTCCAGGCCACCCCCTGCACTACGGTTCTGTATCTGTACCCAGGCAGTCCCCCAGCCACTTTTCTTCTGCACTTATCAGATATACATTATCTGACTAACTTTCACCTGCCACTTGCTGGCTGCACTACCATGGTTTATTGCCCTTATTTATTTTATTTAATATTTATTCTGTTCTCTCCTCTGTTCCGCACTTTCCACTCCCCCTCCTTCCATGCACTTCCCCCCTTTTCCCTTTTCCATGCACTTGCGCTTTCTTAATGTCACTAGGCCTAGTAAGAACGCGGTTTTCTTTTTTTCTTGTTCTCCCTTGTTCCCCTCCCTTTTGCCTGGTTGCGCTAGGAAACACTTGTGTACGAGTGTGACATAAATAAATTATCATTTCATTTCATAATCACATCTTCACTTATCCGCCAGTATATTCAAATTCTCTTCAGTTAACCTTTATATATAATAGTTACTTTTTAATCAATCTGCAAGTTTAGAACATTTTATTTTCTTCAGTATCAAAACCAAGTATTGGCATCAGAAAAAAGTGCCATGCCTACCATGCCACTCACATCCTATAGGAATCAATCTCCTGCATCCATGTAAATATGGTCCCCATGGTTTGTAGTATGTGCATTTTGAACGCAGGCTACAATGAGTTTCATCTAATTCTGCAGGTTGGGGTTAGGAAATCAATGTTATCAATTGGGAATGCACATAATCTTGGTCATCTATTGATTCAGGATGGACCCTCATGAGTTTTCAAGAAACTCCCAGTCAGCCTCTCCTCCCTCTCGGAAAGCAGGTTGGCTACAGGTAGTGTTCTGGCGCAGCTCTCATCCATTTGGAACAGGTGTTATCCCTTCTATGCTGCTGCATTTTAGTGAGAGGCATATCCCTATTGCCTGCATGTTCCTACTTTTATCAAGGGTTATAGTCCAATGTTTTGTCATTACATTAAATTTTTGATTTGTCAAATCTTTCCATTGGTTTACTAAATAGTTAGACACTCCCAATCTGCATAGGCTGATCATAATTCCGTTATGAGAAAGGTAGGGGTTAATCAGCTCTTAACACTTTTGAGTGGAAAATCAGTTGTATTCTATATTTCATCGTAGCAACATGCCACATTGATGAAATATGGATTTCTGGGATTCCCCTGACCTAGACAGACATCTGGATATGAGGCATAAATATGTGCCAAACATTTTCATGAAGTGATTAACATCAAGTCTTTTCAAATTTTTTTATAATGTAGGCAATTTGAATTTCAATTCATTTGATAGAGGGATATGCAATGATCAGAACTCATTTTTCCATGTGTTTCTAGGTATATGGGCATTGATCTGTAGACAAAAAATGTTTAAATTCATAAATAGTGTTGATTCCAATAGCCTATAATATTATATTTTTTGTAACAGAGTTCTAGCCTTAAGTTTCATTTCATAGAATTGCAAAATCCTCAGACAGCAGGTCTTTCAGTGAATGATTTGCTTGGATCTGAGGACAAGGGCCTCATTTCAGTGTACGTTAGGCTGACCATCTGGTGGGCTTTCTGGGGATTCAAGTTTCAAAGTTGAAACTCTAAGTGCGTTAATTTGCCTTTCAAGTCAGCCGTAGTTTTCACAGGCTAGATGATCATGTTAGCAGTCCTGAATCTTATCAGCCCAAACACCAAAGGCCCATTTGGCCTATGACAGAATGTTAACATGTTTTTTATTAGAAATACTTCCTTGAAACAGGTGTGATATATTAAATTAAATCAGAGGTCTAGTCGGAATCATGCTTTTTTTTATTTTTGTGAACCTAATGTGTTTTCATGGTAACAAACAATCTTTCCATTTCGAAGCCCCCAGAACACTTAATCCCCTTTCACAGCAAGGTTGAGTTGAACAAGAGTTTAGCTTAAAGTCAGGTTAGCAGAAGAATAGCAAAACAAGCACTTGGTAAAGCTATGTTAGAAAATAATTGATTTCATATATATTTACACAGAAATGTATTCACTATTTTAGAATATTGCACATACAAATGCTTGTATAATCACCATAGATATTAACATGCATTTGTAAAGATGTCATTGTTATCTTTTAGGTATATATATTCTTGAAGGGATAAACCAAGCTTTCACTTGCTATTGAAAAAATGAATCCACCGTTTACACTGGAACATTTCTGATACACTTTTCACATGTTTGGTGATGCAGTTCCATGATTTATAAGGAATAACGTGAGTATTGATTAAATAAACTGTTGCTATGCCCTGCATCGAAATTTCTTGTTTGTAGATTCCATAATATATCATTTTAGTCCAACAAGGGCACTGTTTTTCATGACTGCAGAGAGTTTAATTTTAAAACTGGGACTCTCTGCATTTTCATGTTGTAAATTTACAATCCTGTGGAACCAAGGTCATGGGCTTTGAATATATGTTTGCCTTACGGTAAGGTTCTTGAAGTGTGACAAAATCTGTGTCATATGTTGGGTGCTGTCCATTTCATCAGGCGGCAGCTACCTGCTTGTTTTATCGACACAATATTTCTCCTTAAAATTGAATCATATTTACCGCATTTGAAAGAATTATTGCCTTTCTTTCTGCGCCTTATGCTTTATTGGAGTACCTTTTGTTCCATTTATCTGCATAATGTGTACATATGCATTAGTATTCGCAGCAAGGAGCAATGCTGGCAATTAGGTATCCTGAAGCTCGACTCTGTGTAAAGTTTTTCAGGCTAATGGCATGCCCCAAAAAGATAAATCGTTTTTCTGGTTGCGGATACATTGGTTTCTGATAAATAAAGCCAATGGACGGTTTTCCTGTGTTGTGGAGTCTACAGGATGTCAGCTCCCCCCACTGGGCACACCGCTTTGATAGAAGAAGGCAGCACCTCTCTTCATCCCTCAGGTGCTGAATTCTTCAAAGGCTCTTGTGAAGAGGAAACACGGGTATTTATCTTGTAAAGTTCAGCTCAGTCTGCTCTGGATGCTACGAGTACTCCCCTCCTTCTCCTTCCCTTCAAGGGTGGCCTTAACCAATCAGGAGGAGAAAAATGTTACCGAATGGGCTCAGAATCACCCCAGGAAGCTCCCACCCACTCAGCTGACTGACAGTCTCATGTCAGGGACCACCTGACATTTGTGACAAATGGAAACTTTAACTGCCTTCCCTTTCTCCAATCAGCCACTGTAGCCTAACTATTTTTAATATGAGCTGACTAAGCTGAGACCAGGGACGAGATTACATACAGGTACCCATCATGGTGAGGACGTGCCTCCGGACCCCATGATGGAGCGAATGTACCACACATGCAAAATAGAGGGCTTACATTGCACCTTATTGGACACTGAGGTGTACATCATTAGGGCATTGCCCACATACTAACCTTTAACCAGCCCAGGGTCCCAAGGGTAAGCACTGTTTCCTCAAGCATGATAGTGGCATATGCTGTGGGGAATCGGCTGAGGATTGGCTCCATTACTGACATCCCTCTAACTTGCCCAGGAACACAGTGTGGGGAGTGGGTCATCATTGCCCAGGTAAGTGGATGCCTTTACCTGGCTTCAACCTGACTGCTGTAGGATGGGCCCTGCCCACACTTGGGTGCAGCCCTGGGCTTTGTTCCTCACCCCAACCAGTAAGCTCATCAGCCAGCAGAAGCAGAAAAAAAAGAGTGAACTGCAGTTAGAACCAGTGGCAGACGGCATGGGCAGGGCTCACAGAATGGGGTCAGGATGTGTGTCTCAACACTTACAGAGCAATGTTAAAACAAGACTCCTTGTCATACTCTTGGCTCTACTTTTATAGCTCCCCCAAACCATAACCACCAGTGCCAAAGAATCATAGAGGAAACAAACAAGCAGGTATGTTATTACAATTACTACATGTTATATTTTATTTATTTTCATTTGTAAGGCGTTTAACTCAAGGGTACCGGCAGGAATTACCTGTATCTGAGCGCTGATGGAAACATACAAGTCAAACAATGAGGAAAATCACTTGTATGATGTGCACAGACAGAATCATCAAGCCAATTAAATGAGTTCCGTTTTTTAAAGTGTTTCCAAAAGTCATCACGGAAATCAAAGAGAGAAGCTGAAAAGGGAGGTCGATCCAGAGACGTGGGCATAGGACTAAGAGCCACCTGTCTCCTCTGGTGAGACATTACGTTGGCGGAACATGTAGCAAGTGCTGATTAAAAGACTGTGATCTTCTCAGTTGATAAGGTTTTCCAGGGATTCCTTTGGGGGGAAGGTAATAGACCAAAAGTGCCCAAATACATTTTGATGCGTCCTGTGAAAGAGGGAGGATTTGGATATCCGAACCTGAAAAATTACTGCACTGCATTTGTCCTGAAGAAATCAACTTCTTATTTCTCTGGAATTAATAATTATGTTCCTGATTGCCATATTATTGAGCAAGTTCAATTTTCACCTTATGCACTGAGCGAGGTGTACTCCATGTCTAAATTGCCCAGTTTGAAGGTGAAATTGCCTACTATAAGCGCTACTAGGGAGGCATTACAAAGTTTTATGCAAAATAATGGGTACAATATCTGGATGCACTAGGACGCGTCTTTGTGGCATAATATGGGATTGCAAAGGATGAATATATCTTTAATATTATTATTATTATTATTATTATTATTATTCTGGAAAAGTTGGATCAGTAAGGGCATACTTAGGATTCGAGATGTGTGGTAGAATGGTCGTATGATTCCGTTTGACCAGTTGAGAGTGACCTTTGAGATTGGGAGTAGAGAGCGGGAACGTTATAGGATTTTAAAAGCCCTTTTGATTGAGAGAACAGGAATGTTGGGTGACACTATGGCAGAAAGGCCGTCAATGGGTGAGATTGTTCGCTCTACCCTGTATACTGTGTCTACGTATACCAATTTGATGCCACTGGATGGGTCGGTAGTGGAAGCTTGGGACAAGCTTCGCCAGGCTTGGATGGAAGATCTTGACATTGTTATTCCTGTGAAAAAATGGGAATACCTGATTCACGTGGGGTACGAGCGAAAATGGATTTGGGGTTACGATACATCAGACAAAGGGTCCTTTATAGATTGTATTGGACACCTTCTAGGATGGCGAGATTGGGTCTTTTAGAAAAGGATTCTTGTTGGGGGTGAGGATGTGGAGGAGGTACTTTGTTCCATATGCTGTGGGTATGCTCCAGAGTGTCTGAATTTTGGTCTAATGTTTTGGATAGATTGGACATTGTGGTGGCGGAGCAACTTCCACGTACTTGCTCTTCAACAATTATATTATCAAACGGAGGAAGGGGGAGTAGGGCCAGGGAATGAACGGACTGGATCAATAGAGTTTTGGTTGTGGCAACAAAACAAATATTACGAGTCTGGAAGTCGAGGAAGAAACCAAAAGTGGAGGAATGGTTATTGGATGTACAGACCCTATCGCACTATGAAAAAGTTATGTTTTTGAAACCGGGTAGGGAGGGTTATTTTTCCCGACTTTAGGGGTACTTCAATGAATTGTTCGGTTGAAAGTCCGAAACCATGTATTTATTAGTCTGTTACATCATTTAGGGGGTTGGTTATTGGTTATTTGGAGTTGACTGTTGTGCACCTTAATGTTGTCTTGTCCTGTTTGTGGTGCGTCAAATGTTGGTAAACTGGGTATAGAATGGTACTTAGTGATTGCTATTAATTCCTATATTTTCATTAATTCAAATATGGTCCCGCATGTTTCTTGCAAATGTTATGAATTTTACTACCTGAATATATTGTTAAGTTTTTAAGATGACGTTACTGTTTGCTCTTTGTGTGTTATTCAAAACAACAAATAAAGTCGTTAAAAAAATTAAATAAAAGAACAACAAGCATAAGGTGGGGTTTAATTTTTGCACATAGATACTTGAATGCTGGACCATGGGCCCATTTGAAAATCAGGTTCAAAATTTGAAAGATTACTCGTTGGGAGATGGGAAGCCAGTGCAGTGAATGTCTAGCCGTAGATATTGGGGAAAATTGATGCATCAGGTGGCTTGGTAATTAGGCCTATAAAGCATTGGCGTAATCAAGCAAAGAGTTGGCCAAGGACCCTACCACCACTGCGTGATTCACAGGGGGTAGAAAAAGGAATGTCCTCTTTAACAAAGAGACGAACTGTCCACATTGTTAACTTGAACGTTACGTTTCATTTCTGGTTCCGAAAGGACTCAGATTCTTGATTTTCATAGCACATCAGGTAGGGAGGTTGAAGATGTTAGGCAGTCCAGGGCATCTAACAGGGTCCTTTAGGAGATGGGAGGGTTCCAGAAGCATAGTCTCAGATAGATTGAGTTGAAGGTTATTTCTCAATCATAGTTTCATTTAAGTAAGACAATATTAGAGAGAAAAGAATTCTCTTGAGGGTTGAAACGTTGTAAATCGTCAGCATAGGCATGGAAATTAACATAAAATGTACAGATAATGGGCAACATAGGAGAAACATGGAGGAACATGCATGTGACCGAAGAGGAGTCTGAAATTAAAGGGCCAAGCTGAACGTCCTGGAGTCTATTGGTCAAGACACTGTGAAACCAGTCCAAGGTTGGGCCTGAGAGCCCTAATAAGTCGGGTAAGAAGGATACAGTGATCCGCTGTATCAAAAGCTGCCAATAAATCCAGCATCACCAGAAATTAAATGGCCCTGATCCGAGCACAATAGTCGATCAGCTCCTACTGAGACCAAGGTGGTTTCGGTACCATGGGGCCGGCTGACAAATGACTAATACAATTGCTGTACAAAATTACCAATAAAATGACAATTCAACATTTCAATTTTAAAAATGTATGCCGCAAGGGATAAAGAATTCTAAACCAACAAAGAGTTTCAAACTAGTAACAATGGGCCTCACTATGAGTATTTTATTCGATTACTGTTACTGTCATAATTCCACCACAGAACTGGAGGTAAATCCTTCAGATTCCAAAGTGGTGTTACTCTCCAACATGGTGTCCCATGGGACTTCATTGGTTTATGGAGACATGACAGCTAGTGGTAATTCTGCCAATGGCATGTACTCCATTTTTTGGGGGGAAAAAGTGTAGGTAAAACCTCCGGCGGTGCAAAAAAGGTTGCAGTATTTTCTTTGCAGCCATTTTTTTACTGCACCACACCCATATTGAGGCCAAACGTATTAACAAAATGCCAGTAAGGTGTTTGAGAGCGGAAACAGGAGAGGAAAAATAAAGAAAATCAGCATCAAAAGATGCTACCAAACGTTGAAGCAGGAAACAAAGCCATCCGATAAGCTATGCAGATTCCCCAGTTCCTCAGTTAGTTATTTTGTGAGGATCATGGATTCAGCAGCTAAAGTGGGTAGCTGACGAAGCTCTGCTGTCCGCACATCAGTTTGAGTTTTTTTTTAAAACTTTTTTTTTAACTCTTTATTGTTTTACAACATAGAACAACCAACAACAAATAACTCCACACACAGTCTGGCACTTCGTGTTGGGATTCCGCACATCGCCCTCAAATGTCTTGGCGCACATCCGTGGCCGTCCTTGGACGGATCTCCGATGGTTCTGCATTGCCACACCATTGTCCTTTTCTGGTCATCCGGCACCCGATTCTCACCCCCTGCAGGTTTATCTCCTCAGAGGATGTGTCCTTCCGTTGTTCCTTCTGTCTCGTCAGCATTTTCAAACCCACTTAGTTCATCTGTACTCTTCGTGTCTCTGTGTTCAAACAGTTCCTGTATCAGTGAGTTCCAAGCAAGTATCTTGTTTCTGCTCTCACTTTCCCCCCTTTGCAGTGCCATGGTCCATACTGTTGTTTCGGCTAGTGTCCATTTCTTCAAGTCGGCCCACCATGCCTCTATGCTCGGGCCCGAGTTGGAATTGCATGCTATTGCTATGCGACGCTTTGCTAGAATGGTCATTAAGGATTTCATTTTCGCTATATGCGTCCTCTGCTTACCGCCTCTTGGGAACAGGCCCAGCAGTTGAGACTGTTGTCCACTCTTGCATATGGATTCCCCCCCTTTGTTGCTTTTTCTTTAATGCTGTCCCAAAACTTCATTATCACCAGGCAGGCCCAGAACCTGTGCAGCATGTCTGCGTCTTCTGCTGCACATTGTGGACAGCTTCGGGTTTGCATGTCCCCCATGGTGGACATTCGTCTGGGGGTGAGATATGCTCAGTGCGTGAGATACAACTGTGCTTGTCTGAAATCTCCCATTCCTGGAGACTTTCTTTGTGTACCGTAGACCTCTGGACCATTCCTGATCGATGAAGGTCTTCTGGAGTTCCGCTTCCTATCTTTCCGATGTCTTGAGTTCTCGCTCGTTGTTACCTTTCAAGAGCTGTTCGTAGAGATGGAGACCGTATGTCCCCCTTCTGATATATCATACCACGCGTCTAGCTCCCTCTCGGTCTCCTCGCCTTCAGATCATTCCGGCCATCTCTTTTAGATTGTCCGGACCATACTGTTGGACAGTATGAATTGGCCTCTGTGTATGTCACACTCATCCATCAGGGTTTGGAAATCCACCCATTGTCCTTCTTTCCATAGATCCCCAATCTGAGCTAACCCCTTACTTTACCATGTTTCCCATATGTCGCCAGGGTCTCGGCTCAGGTGCCGGCTAATCCTGCGAGGGGAATCTGCATGGCACAGGGGTCTCCGATCCCTCGAGCTTTCAATGCCTTTTTCCATAGGGTCAGGCCCAGTCTGACCATGGTGGGGAGGGTTCTGGTCTGGGACTTGTCCATCCATAATGCTTCTCTCAAATAATACTGCTGCAGTGCAGGTTGGAACAGCAGTGAGTCTATGGATGTGGCGTCTCCCAGCCATCTGATCACAAATTGCAGCTGTCCTGCCAGGTAATATCGTTCGAAGTCCGGTAGTCTGATCCCACCCGATTCATAGTCTCTTTGTAGAGTGTTTAGGGCTATCCGGTGCCTCCCCTCAGAAATTCCTGTGCCAATGTATTTAACTGTTTGAAAAATGTCCCTGGTACGTCGTGATTATGTTTGTGAAGTAATTAACAGGTGGGGCAGTACCGTCATTTTCAACAGGGTGGCCCGTCCTATCATTCCTAAAGGGAGTGTCTTCCAGAACTTCATGGCTTTCTGTATTTTGTCTAGGCCTGCTTGTGTGTTGGCCATGTGTGTTTCTGTGGGGTCATGGTGTATATCTATTCCCAAATAATGGAAAGTGCGCAGTGCCCATGTGAGGCCTAAGTATGGCAATTGGTCTAAAACGACCTGCCTCAGGTCAGCTAGGGGGAACAGGGAAGATTTTCCTCTGTTAATGGAGATTCCCGACAGCCTAGCAAATGCATCTATGGCTTCTAGCATATCTGGTAAATGCACCCGTGGGTTTTCGACAAATATGAGCATGTTGTCCGCGTAAAGCAAGACCTGGTGTATGACGCTATCTATTTCTATCCCGGTTTCCTTGTACTCTGCCCTCAGGAAGGCCGCCAGTTGTTCTAAGGTCAATATGTATAGCATTGGGAATAGTGGGCATCCCTGCTTCATGCCCCTGTATATCCTCCAAGCCTTTGAAATATGTCTGCCTGTCTTCACCCTTGCCCTGGGGTTTTTATATAGCAGCTTGATCCAACAAAGGAATCCCTCCCCCATCCCAAAGTGGGCTAGTGCGCTCAACAGCCAGTCCAGTTCGCAGAATCAACGGCTTTTACAGCGTCTAAAGACGCTATTGCTCTTTCACCCAGTCTGTGATTCGTTTGATCTTCTGCGTGGTGTAACCTTCTCAGGTTCCACGTGGTATCTGCCCCGGGACATAGCCTGTTTGGTCCGGGTGCACCAACGTGGGTATGACTCGTTTGAGTCGGCTAGCAAGAGTCACTGTCAGGACTTTGGAATCCTGATTAATCAGGGAAATCGGTCTATAGGAGCCGCAGTCTAGTGGTTTGAGGATGGGTATTATGACAGATTCCGACATGCTGTCTGTTAACTGACCTTTCTCATATGCTTCTTCATATGTCTCCAGCAACTTTGGTGCTAGGGTGCTTTTGTATTTCTTATCAAATTCATCGGGTAACCCCTCGGGTCCCGGTGACTTGCCGGTCGGGAGACTAGTTATTACGGCTGTTAATTCCTCTACTGTATGGGGGGGCCTCAAGCAGCTGTGCCTGCTCCTCAGTTTGTGGAGGTCGATTTCAGCCAGGGCGTCAGCGATATCCGAAGCGTCCGCCACGTGGTTCAAGTTCTCATAAAATTTCGACAATACTTTGATTCCTTCTTGGGTCCTCACCTCCTCCCATCTCTTCATTTATTGCGTTAATCCGGTCATTTTCCCCCTTCTGCTTAGTCAGCTGTTAGCATGGAGCCTGCTAGGTTTATCGTCTTCCGCGTGTAGTCTCTGTACATACTTCCCGTAATCTAGTTTCCCCAGCTTCTCCAAGATGGTAATGCACTTTAGCCTCAGTGCTGTGAGTGTCGTCGGCTCCTTCCCAGTTATGCCTGCCTGTGTTTCCGCTTTGTCTATCTCACGTTCTACCTCCCCAAGTTCTGCCAGAACACTCCTTTTGAGTCCCCCTACCTTTCCAATCTCTGCTACCCTGTCCACTACTTTGAAGGCATCACAAATGGTCCCAGTACTGTCTACACTACCCATATTGTGCTCAAAATAGTCGTCTATTGTGTCTTGTAGGTGCTCCTGGAATTACCCTTCCATTAGTGCCTACGCCCTCAGTCGCCATATTGGTATGGGGGCCTTCCTGTATGTGCAAGCCCAGGTTGCCACTAGCGGCGCATGATCTGATGATCTGATAGTGTATGTGCTTTGATATATCCCAGTGAATTCCCCCAGAGTTTCTCTGCCCGTGAGTGGATAGTCTATGTGTGTAAATGTTCCATGTAGGGTGCTGTAATGTGTGTATCATCTGGTTTCTGCATGCAATTGCCTCCTGGCGTCTTCCAGCGACAGCTGGTTCAGGATTGTCTGCAGGGCCTGAGCTGGCGGCACTGGCTTTTTGTATTTAGTATCTGACCTGTCCAACAACGGATTTAATGTGCAATTAAATTCTCCTGTCCAGATAAAGGATGCCTCTCTGTATGGGGCCTGTCTGGGTGCTAGTTTCTGGAAGAACATGGTTTTGTCATGGTTCGGTGCATATGTGTATCAGGCAGACTTCTTTGTTCTCCAGCATGCCAAGCACTATCACTATTCTGCCCTCCGTATCTCATTCCTGTTGTATGAGCTGAAATGGGACGCTGGGGGCAAACCACGTCAGCACCCCTCTGGCGTAGTTGGAATAAGTTGAGCTATACACTTGTCAGCCCCATTTCTTAGCTATCTTGGACTGTTTCTCTGCCGTGAGGTGGTTTTCCTGTAGCATTGCTATTTTCACTTTTTACCTGTTTAGCCAGGCATATACTCTCAGTCTATTGACATAGAGGTTCAGCCCCCAGACGTTCCAGGTTGCTATCATGACTTCCTCCAGGCCCATATTCATAGTGTTTGTTGCGGCTTGACCATTCCCATGAGCCTGCATACCCCTCATGTTCATCTTCCAGCTCTCTGACTCTGTTTTGTGTGGTCCATTTCCCGCTATAGCGTTCCTTCCCACTGTTATCCATGTGGTCGTTGTTTTGCTTAGGTTTTGCAGAGTTCCCTTGTCTCATTAGATCCATTTTGATCATAATATCTTTAACAATTTTTATTAATGCTTACTCAATGTAGGTGTGCATAGTCTTGTACATTTGGTTCGAGTTTGGTTTCCCCTATTTGGGGTTGGCATCAACACTTAACACCAGCATCCTTAACTTCTAGAAATGTCATTTTCAAAAATACCCTCACCGATAAAGCAGCGACTACCTTGGCATTTTCAGACGAAGAAGCCACAAGAATTTTGGGTCTCATTAACGATACTAGTATAGAGTCTACTAGCACAGACAATCCACAAAATCTCATTCAGAGACTTCAAAGACTGATACGTAGGGAGATTTCCCAAAAATTACACGCAACGACACTTGCGCAACACTTCAGAGCTAAAAGAATCCCTAGAGGATTACGGGTATATTTATGTCCTACTCTGTGTAAAGACAATAAAGAATTTGTAAAACGCTGGGAACAGATTCTTAACAAATGCTCCCTGGATCTCATTCTATTAACAATAGAAGAATTGGCTAAATCACTGACGGTGATCAATCAAGAGATAGAAGAAGTCACAACACAACTGGCTAAACTAAACGCTGCAACTGAATTACAATCTATTCTAGAAGACACCAATCAGAAACTTGATACTTACAAAAAGGAAATTGAACAGCGCAAAATCAGGAAGTTCAGATGGGATACTCTTGACTACGCACGCGACATTGTCTACTCCTTGCAAGAGTATTATAAAAACAACAGACCGACTCCCAGACCAACCAGACCTCCCAAACAGCAACCAGACAACGCCAATACTGATAGCAGCAAAGTTACCAGTGGGGAATTAGGAGAAAGACCATCCACAAGTGCCTCATCTACTCCAGCTCCAAATATCACTAGCACACCACCGGTATCTACAAGTACAACAACCTTACCAACGCCTGAACCTTTTTTAGGAGACGGAAAGCCAGACGAGGCAAAAAGAAAACCCAGCCAGAAAAACAAACATTGAAAGATCCCATTATCATCAATATCTCTTCCAAACAACTCTCACAATCACAAATGGACACCCTGAATTTAGGAATATCATTTATTCCTACCAACAATACAAGTTTATTCGAGGAAGAAATACATTTATTCAAACTTGTTCGCAAGATGGAATTGAGAATATTCTTCGATAATTTAACAGAAGACACACAAGAAAGAAAGACCCCACAATTCTTGGAAATCAAAGGGAAGAGCAATTTCCACCCACAAATCAACCACCCATTGGTGAATCTATTTAAAACTAAGACCACAAAAGCACTCAGATGCTTAAAATATGCTACAATCAACAAACTCAATATCAGGAAACATCAGTTGAACATCATTAAAGAATTCGCATCAGACAACAGTCTTACGATCAAACAGGCTGACAAGGGGGGGGGGGTGCTTTGATTATCATGGACACTACCCAATACAATGAAGGATGCCACAAACTACTATCTGATGAAGATACCTACTTGAAATTGGATGGGGACCCCATTCTCTCAATTAAAGATACTATCCAAAAGGTGATTGACAAAGCATCTGATCTAGATTGGATCACGGAAAGAACAAGTGACTATTTGACCAACAAACACCCGGTGACCCCAGTATTTTACAGACTGCCAAAAATACATAAAAACAGAACAGATCCACCCCTATGACCAATAGTAGCAGGGACAGACAGTATCTTTCAACCATTGGCAATATATTTGGATACAGCCCTACAACCATTGATACAAAAGACAGAAACCTACCTTAAAGACACTACAAATGTTTTACAAATCAACGGACAAATCAATACAGATCAACCAAATCTTTTACTGTTCACTATGGATGTCAGCAGCCTATATACATCAATTCCACACAATCAAGGTATTGAAGCCATGGAATGGTTTCTACTGAAGCACAATGAGATCAATATTCAAAAAACATTTGCAATTGAACTAATCAATCTTCTGATATTATACAATAAATACTTTCGCTTCAATAATCAGTACTACCTTCAGACATCAGGAACTTCTATGGGCTCACCGGTAGCCCCTTCATATGCTAACATTTTCATGTACAACCTTGAACGCACCTTTGTTTTGGAAAACCCTGTTTGGAAAGACAAAATCAAAAGCTGGCTACGATACATTGACGATGTGTTTGGTCTATGGATGGGCACAAGGGCAGAGCTACTACTCTTTTGGGAATACCTCAACAATTGCAACAACAGGATAAAAGTCACCATTGAAATTGGGAAACCCTCCATTAATTTCTTGGACATGACAATTGAAATCACGAACCAAGGACTTCAAACGCGGATTTACAGAAAACCCACTGATGTGAATAGCTCCCTCCACTTCCACAGTTTTCATCCTAAACATCTGAAAGACAATCTACCCTATAGTCAACTCCTCAGACTCAAAAGAATTACCTCAGATACTGACAAACTGCAGGAGGAATATGCTGTCTTGAAAACCAGATTTACAGAACGGGTTTTCCCTGAAGATGTAGTGGATAAAGCTATCCGGAGAACAGAATCACAAAGCCGTCAAGACCTTTTGACCCAGAAAACCAAGAATACTAAAACCAACTTAATACACACACTCAGATATTCTAGTCAAAGCTTCAAATAAAGTGAATAATCCACAAAAACTGGGACCTTATCAAAGCAGACCCCCAATTGAATACTCTCTTTCCAGAACCACCGATGCTAGCGTTCAAAAGAGGCAGAAACTTCAGAGATAGACTAATCAAGGCAGATAAACAAAAAAGACCCACATAAACCATCCTGAGCAAACCTAAGAATGGGACTTTCCCCTGCCTCAACTGCCAACACTGCTCAAATGTGATTAAGGGTGACCACATAAGACATGCCAATACTGGCAAGAAAATTCCACTGAAACAGTATGCTATATGCAATTCCAAAAATGTGATCTACGCGTTACGATGCCCATGTGGCAAATACTACGTGGGTAAAACTGCTAGAAAGGCCAAAGAAAGATGGACGGAACATAAATCGAACATCAGAACCAAAAACATCAAGTCACCCGTCTACAGACATTTCCGGGACCACCATCACATTATCGCCCAAATGAGGGTAGTAATACTGGAGGTACTACACCCACTTCCGAGAGGTGGGGATGTACAAAAGAGATTATCCCAAAGAGAGTTATATTGGATTCATCATCTTGACTCACTAAATCCATTAGGAATCAATGAGGACTACTATCTGGGTCCATTTCTATAAAAATTGACATTACTTAGGTAATAGCCATCTAAATATGCTTATCCCACCATACAGGCATCTCTTGTAAAGCAGAGGATGAGACTGACATGTCATTATTACAGATTTGAATCTTACTAGAACACACTGGTACAACAAAATATTTCCCTAGCCCTCTTGGGTTAAGGAATTGGGAATTTCTTTTGTAGTAGAATTGAATGTATACATAAGCACATGGTTACATATTTCTTTGTATAATAGACTGTGAATCCAAGCCTGGAACAGCTGAAGAACAACTCATATGACTCCATGTTAAGAAATATGTGTTCCATTTGATAAATATGTTTTCCTGTTTAAAACACCTACGTCTTAAGAACTCATGTCTAACCTCACACCTTACCATCTTCTGCCCTATATTGCATGTTGTTCCTTAATATGTCACCAAGACACCTGTTATTTCGCCTACGTTCCATAAGCTTCATGATCGATACCTACATATTCATACCAAGTATATACCTAATGACTCTATAGTCACTTCGCATGCGCACCATGACGTCAGACACTATTACGTTATTGCGTCTGATGTTTACACCTTTCTACTTAAGCTGCCCGTAATCGCGCATGCGCAGACGGTTCGCCTGAGGCCTCTGACGTAACCACGCAATCACGCCACAACGTGAACACGTCATCTCTATGACGTTGTTATAGTAAACATCACAGGACAGTTCTCCATCTTCCACTCGCAGAGGCAGAAGCTTCAGCGAGTCCTCGTGAATCCTCCCAGCGCTTTTTTGAACATAGCATCAATTTATACAAGTAAGTCTCAATCTAGCTAGATATATGTTGCTACCCGTTTGCCGCGTGACACCTTCTGATGCAGACCCCTTGTGTTCTTGTTTTCCGCCCCAGGTGACTTACTTGGGCTGGAACGCAGTTCCTTATACTATTACCGAGACTGCCATCGATCGGGGCCATTACTGCTTCTCAACTCTATGGGGCCTCCACTTTCATCCATGCCCTAAGTTTTATTATGACATCTTTCAATCCAAGGTTAGCATACACCTTTGCTTCTTGCGCTAATTTAGCCAAGTCTATCGGACACAATAATTTTACAATTCCTTTTACCTCTTTCATTATTTCACCATATAGTGGCCTGTTTCCGTGGATGGACTCGTTTTCTTTACTCACACGCCGAAAGACGTTATTTGTTTACTCGGATTCTATCAATTCTTTTGTGAAGATACACTTTAAAAATACAAGGTCAGTTTTCTTTGAAGAGCAACCTTACCTACTATCACACAGGTTATATGTCTAGGCTTTAAAAGGGTTTTGTCCAAACTCTAGAGGCAGCTCTTAAAACGTGAGAATTACATGTGAATTATGTACAAATATACATGATGTTAGCAGTACTACCTAATATCACACTATGTGATCACTGAGTAATCAAATTAGATTAGGTATAAGGTATTCTCATCATATAGCTTGTCTTTGTATTATACAGGTGTTATTGCATAATTAGAATGAAAAATTACGTACCTTATTAATACGTTTTCTTGATGTTTTACTTTTGCAGAAACTGTGAACTACCTATTCTGCCCCTGATGAAGAGTGAAAGCTCGAAACGCGTTGGGCCATCCAATTAAGAATACATTTCAAGTTCTTGTGTTAAATTTGGAAATTGTCACTTATTAATGTTTTCTGTTTGAACAAATTTGTCTATATTTATTGCATAGGAACAATGAAAAATAGAGTTATTACTCTATAGCATTCCTTCCCACTGCTATCCATGTGGTCGTTGTTTTGCTTGGGTTTTGCAGAGTTCCCTTGTCTTGTGGTAGTACCTTGGCAATGCTCCTTCTGTTGTTCTTCGGCTATGTTGCCACTTACGCTTTCTTGTTGTCCTTTATATGTGATGCGCCTTCTCCTTCTCGTGCCATCCTCCAACCAACATACCAACACCCAAACTGTTACTATTAACAAACGCCCAGCCACCCTCTGTCAGGACCCGCATGTGGAAGTTGTGGAACTATTGGAGGCACTAACACCTTTTGTATCGCCCGCTCTAGTCCTCAACCAATATGGCGGAGTCTCCTTTATAGTCCGACTCCGCCCCCCTTTCAGGTGCGTTGTATCTGTGTTTCTTCGTACTATGCTCTGTGTACCTCTCTGTGTACTCGCTACCCTTTGCTCCTCTTTGTCTACTTGTGCTCGCTTTATCATTCGTTGTATTGCTCTTTCCGCTCACTCAGTGTACATTTCAGCCTTTTTGCCTTTCGTTCGTACCTTTTCAACCTTTAGGTATCTGGTGTTTGTTTTTGTTTACTTTCTCAGGTCTGGCGTTATACCACCGTTTGTTTTCTTCGACCCGCTCTCAGGATCGCTAAGCTCCGCGGCTCTGTGCAACTCTTCCGACTTATTCCTACTTTCTAATGCTACGGGGCCTGTCCATTTCTTACTGGCTCTTTCTATCTTCAGACTCTGCCTTTCGCGCGCCTACACGTATTAGTCTTTCTTTCCTAGCTTTACCTTAGCTCTGATTCTTCCTCCCGTTCTGTCTTTCAGTCTAACCTAGCTTAATATATATATCTTCCTCCCTTGGAGTTCACTTCCCTCCATGATACTTCCTTCATCGGCTGTAGGAGTGGGAGCAAACCTGCCTTGTTGAGAACTTTTCCTCCAGTACATTTGTCTCTGGACTATCAACAGAAACCACTCCCTGCATACAAGATCTCCAGGGTTTTTTTACGCCATCTGGCTTTTTCCCTGGGAGTTTAGGCTAGCCCCCCAGAGCTCCCCGAGGGCAGATTTTCTATCTCTGTCAAGATGGCCTCCGGGTGGGCTAGACCTTATTTACACGAGCGGAAAGCCCGGACACCTAAGAACAATACATCTAAGAAGAAGAACCGTACAAAGGCGGACACAGCTCCCAAGGACCTAACTTCTGAGGATTCTGGTGTGGAGAAGGGGGAGGGAGTGCTGAAGCCTGACACCCTCCCCCTGCTCGGGCCCCGCTGCTTCCCTGGCATAACCTCCATCCTGGTGGTGTGCTTGTTGCAGCATGATGCCTTGAAACTGGCATTGTGAGTTATTTCAGGGGTTCCTGGTCGTGGCGTCCCATGGCCAGCCCCCGGAATGTTCTAGCTCCCGCTTATATATCAGCTGCCCCATGTCTTATCTTCGGTGTCCCATTTCCCCTCTTTCTTTGTTTCTTTTTTTAAATTATTTTATTTTAAGGATTCAATTCTGTTCCATTTTTGTTGTCTCGCTCCATGTCACATTAAGGATAATTCCTGTTGTGCTGCTCATTTCTGGCTCTTAGTTGTGGAATTCCCTGCTGGTCCATCCATTTGTGGGCCTCTGCCATAACTTCAAAGAGATACGACCTGCCATCATGTAGCACCTTTAGTTTGGCGGGGTACAATAGAATATATCTCACATTAGCGGACCTGAGGCGTTCTTTGGTTGGTGGAAATTGTGCCCTCTGCTTTTGTACCATTGCTGTGTAGTCCGAGTATATTGCTATTCTGGAAGTGTTTCTCGTGATCACCTCTACTTCTGTAGAGAATGTCAATATCTTCTTCCGGTCTTTCAAGTTCATGATTTTACCAATCATGGGCCTTGGGAATGCCCCTGGATGGGGTTTTCTAATCAGGGCTCTGTGTGCTTTTTCTACCACAAAGCCTTGGGATAACACCTCAGCGCCCACCTCTTGAAGCAGCAGGCTCTCTACATAGTTCGCGGGATCTCTGCCTTCCTCCCCTCTGGCAGCCCCACAAGGCGCACGTTGTTCCGTCGGGCCCTTCCTTCTGCATCTTCTACCCTGTGTTCAAGGGTGAGATTACGATCCAGCGCATCTGACATTTGGGATTGGGTGGTCATGATATTCACTGTGTTGCTCTGCACTTGCTGCTCTGCAGTGCTCACTCGATCCGCCAGGGCCGGTACGTCCTGTTAGAGGAGGCCCACGTCCACGATAACAGCATCCATTTTATGTTCCAGTGACGTCTTCAATGCAGCAATAGCCTCAAGTATGGGGCCATCCTCCTGTCTCCCTCCAGCTTGCCTGCCGTCAGGTGTACTCATGCCGGCGTCTGATGAAGTGGGATGGTTTGTACTGGTCTGCTTGCCCTTTCCTCCCCTCTGCTTCTCCGGCACATCCGAATCTCTTGCATGCAATGTGCCCTTAGTCGTCTCAATTGTCTCCCTGTGAGGGGTTTGCCTGTTCCAGTCCCCTTCAGCCCAGTGTGACTCGCTGCTGCATGGCGCTGTGCCGCCCAAAGCACCATCCACCTCCAGTGCCCTGTGTTGGCAATCCCATGTGCCCCTGTATCGGTTTCTCTAACATCCTTCTTCTGCACTTATATCCTGCTGTGCGGCACATTGTTGAAATGTTCGCCCCGGCTACCTCAGTTGTGCCCCTCACCACTCTCCGTTGGCATTGCAGGGAGTTGCTTCCGTATAGCATATTCTAGTTCTCTTTTGGGAGTGGTCAGTTTCTCTCTTGCACCACAGGGTTGTTTAGCTCTCCTCCCCGTGCCCCCTGCGCTGGCTCACGTTTGCCTTTAGTTGGGCGGATGAACTCCCGAGAGTTGTGGAGGTTTGTTGCCCGACTCTCTAATAGTCATTGGGGAGTTACTTGTTCTGTACAGTGCTAATGCGCTCGGCCGGTGGATTGTGCCTTCCCATGTTGGAAATATACTATTCCTGAGTTCAGTCAGGGCTTTTCCTCGCGCTGATGAGCAGGCGGCGCTTAATTTGTGGATAACTGACGGTTGGAGCATTCCGAATGTTATGTAGTTCTATTTCCTCCCTTCAAGTGTCACCCATTAGGTGTTGCCGCTCCCGCCGTCTCCCCTACCTGGGGCATTGTTAGCCCTGTCAGGGGATCTCCCCAGCCGTCGGGAGTTAGTGCAGTGTTTTTGCCAGCAGTAGTCTGGCCGTGATCTACTTCTCAGGTGTGCCACTTGTGTGGTGGGTTTGTGCCTCTCCCCTCCTGCGCGTCGGTCTGTACCTGCTGTTTAAATGAGCTGAAGTTGCAGGGTCACGGAGGCCGTGGATGTCTGTGTCCCGCTGCTTTAGTAGTCCTCAGTCGATTAATCAGTGCGGTCTGCAGTGCTGGTGCAATGAGTTAGTGGACTGTGCTCTCCCACGCAGTTGTTGTGCCGTGTATAATGCTATCTGGGTGCTTCTTACTTTGGTGCAGGCAGATCAAATTATTCTGTTTCTTGTGGCGGCGGGTTCCCCTAGATGTGTGTTCCGACCCACTCTTTCTCAAGGGCCACCCAGTAGTGATTGCGTGCCCCGCTCCTTCATTTCTGTTGTACCACTATGTTGTGTCTTGGTTGCGGGAGCACGCGGAGGTTGCCGTCAGGTCTACTCCGTTCCCTCTGAGCGCCTACTTCCTCTGTGTTTTGTCTTCTCTGCTGCAGCCGATCTCCAGGATGTGGTGCCCCTGCTCATCTCTTCCCGTGGCGTGCTGTAGGCTGGGGTTCGATGCTGCTGCTCCGCTTCCCTTATCGTCCCACCGTGCAGCTATTATGTGGTGCTGTGTATGATGCTGTCGGCGCAATTCTTGGGCCTCTGTGGGCTTCATCCACGTTCGTGGGTTGCCCCCTTGCTTGGGGTGTGTGGACATGCTCTCACCGAGTGTGCGTTTCCTCGCCGTCCCGGATTAGCAGGAGTGCCACCTACCCCCGAGGCTCATGTCGGCAGGTCCTCTTCCTCACTCGGGGCCATATTCTGGGTCGCCGCTGCACGCCCCACTGTTTGCCGCTAAGTTGTCGGCCGCAGCCCGTCCGCTTAGGGTTCTGTGATATTGGAGTCCCCGGGCAAGGGGGGGTGGGGGCAATCTTGTTCTGCCTTCACAGGCCCTTGATCACCCTCCGATCTCCGCTCTGCCCTTTACCGGTCTTCCCGCTCCCTTGGTACCTCACTGCCAGTGGCTCACTTGCCCGCCTGCTGTTCCCCGGTGCTCCACTCCTCCGTACCTGCTGTTACATCGGGCGGTCGGAGTCCTCCAGTGACGCGGAGTCCGGTGGGACTCCGGTGCCTGCAGTGCCACTGGCCGGTCTCCACTCTCGGTGTGCTCCACACCTCTTCTCCGCACTGGCACCTGGGCTCTGCATTCCCACCGGCACTCCACCAAGCGCTGCGTCGTTGTCTGTTCACCCTCGGGTTTAGCTGTTTGCGCCAGCCATTTTATTCATCAGCTCAGTGGTTTCTCTCTGACATTCCCGCGCCCGTTCTCCGCTCCTCTTCTCAACCAAATTCGCTCCAACTGTACTCCGGACCCTCTGACACCTGTATGTTACTTTTTCTTAAGGTTTCGTTTCCAAATCAGGCCAGCTTGATTGATCTACGCTCAGGATCACTCGGGAGCTCCGAGATCCTGCTGCTTATCTCATGGGCACCAAACCATTCCCCCTTGGTGAGTTATTTTTAAATCACACTCATGTATTTTGGGATTTATTGACATTTTATTTTGTACTTCTGACAATGATCAAGTACCAAAGCAGTTGGCCTAAGTACCATACCAGTTAGCCTAAATTAATGCTTCCAGTGTGTTCCAAGCACAACAACTAGAGGAAGCAACTCTTGGTTTCACATAGCTCTACTATCCCTCTCTTAAGATGCCTCTTAAAATTGGGCTACATTCTTACTTGCCTATAGTTTACGAGGCCTGGGCCAGCAGACCCGCTAATCAGTCCTCTTCACGGCTCCCAGGCAGTTGGTCTCGAGCAGCAGGCCAGTTCTCTGCTCAAACGATGAAGCAAATCGTTCTCCATTTCCTGGAACAGACTACGGGCTCTCAACATGGCAAGGAACCTTTAAAATGTTGTAGCTCCTATCATGAAGTTTTCAACTGAAATTCCTAAACCCGATTAGAGGATGTCAAGCCTCTAAAGTGATCAATGGGAATATTGCTGAAATTAAGCCATCCACTGCCTTGTCATACATTTGTGGTATAACAAACTCTGAATAAGTGGCCTTACTGTAAACACAAATCTAAGGTTCAATTCACCTCTTCCCACCTCCCAGAAATACAGCAACGTGCAAAACATGTCATTTCGGTCAATACGTCAAACGGGTTGGTGTTGCCTTCAGTTCACGAGTGAACCAAGCGTCCTATTAGGTATGCTTCAGTCTTAAGCTTAATGCTCATGGATGCATCAAATACATATAGATGTTTCCCGGACCACTAAGAGGAGGACGATTGACTCTGTTCTGGTGATTGAATTTTACATAGACAAAATGAATGACCCGAGGCTTGTTTGGCTGAAATGAAGTTTAGCTAAGTGTAGCATGTGATATTGATAAATGACATGCTAGTATAACATGTGGGATGCTGTGTGCGCAACACATGAGTAAATGTTGCCAGTGTGCAAGTTAGGCCTAAGCTGCTAAGGGTTTGATTGGCCAGTGGATGTTTCCTCTCATGCGTCGTATATATGTTGTGTCGTGACCCTCCCATGTGTATTGCCCCTTTAAGGAGATGTGTCCCTCACCCGTGTATTGCCCTTTTAAGATGGGCCATGACGGTGTCATGGCCGAAGCTGATAATAGGGGCCCTGCATACCTTTTCCCATTTGGTCTGTCTTTGATTTCCTAAGTAAAATTGACATGCCCTTGGACCCCACACTGATGTCTCCTCTTGCCAAGCCGTCCCCTGCCACCGTGTTGCGTGCTACTAGTTCCCCAATCCTGAACGCCCCGTAATACTCTAGCGCAAATGCCGCCCTGAACAGCTTTGTCTCATAACTATCGCTGCACGTGCCTTCCAACAACTGCAAGAGTTTTATCATTTTGCAAATATTAAGGGGTCTCCTCCCATCCGGCTTCTTTCCTTCCAATTTTGCCCAGCCCTTCATTGCATATTTTATCCGAGGGCTGCAAGTTGGGTCTGTCACCCCTGCCACCTTAGCTGAGTATGCAACGGCGGCCAAATGAGCTGCCGCCCAGCTTTTTCTTTTCCCTTGCGCAAATGCTTTCTCCAGGAATGTACACATTTTGGAGATTGTGATCTCCCCCACATTTTGTAAACCAGTTTCTTTTAACACATTATTTACATTCTTCTTGTATTGCTTACCGGTCTTGTATGTTATGGCGTTCCTGGCCAATCTTTCTATCACCTGGCCTTGTACCTCCTCTTCTGAGTCAACCTGGTAGCTGACCGTTTTTTCTCCATTGCTTCTAATGGGACCCATGCCTTTAGCGGCGTGGGCGTTTTTTTCCTGTTTGCGTCCGGCCGTAGCTCCCGAAATTTGTCCCACTGGAAACGAGACAAGGCGTCAGCGACCACATTTGCTTCTCCGGCGATATGCCTCGCCTTTAGTGCCACATTATTATTCAGACACTCCAATGTAATTGCCCTCATCAATTCCAATACCAGCGGGCATGATGCGCTTCCATTGTTTACCACATGTACTACCGCCATATTGTCTGACCACACATTCAGTTCCTTGCTATTCAGCTCTGCCTCCCAAGCACATAGAGCTACCCAGATAGGGAACAGCTCCAATAATGTGATATTACTCGTCCAAGATGCCTCCCGCCATGCATCTGGCCACTCTTCTGCGCACCAGTTTGTACCCAAGATTGCTCCAAAACCAAAACCCCTGGCTGCGTCTGTAAATAGTACCCTATTGCTTTCTTCGTTTAGTGGTGAGCGCCAGATTACCGCTCCGTTGAATGTTTTCAGGAATACACACCACACTTACAAATCTTTCTTGATACCTCCGCCAATTCTGACTCTGTGGTGACCTTCTTTTGCCCCTCTTGTTCGCTGTTCGATCCTTCTCTGAAATATCCTGCCTTGTGATATAACCCGTCCAGCAAAGTTTAGTTTTCCTGCCAGTGATTGTAGTTCCTTAACCTTGGCCTTGTTTTTTCCCCTTAGGCTTTTGATTGTACTCAAGAGGTCTGTTACTTTTTCCTCCGGGATCCTGCACACTCCTTTTCGTGAGTCTATTTCTATACCCAGAAATTGTATTCTCTGAGTAGGGCCCATTGTTTTTTCTTCTGCCAGCGGAAAACCCCACTCCTCCGTTAATGACATGAATTTATTTAAGGTTGCCCCACATAACTCGGAACCCTGCGGCCCCACGAATAAAGTAGTGGACAACTTGTGCCTCCTCTAGCTCCTTTGTGAGTGACCATTGTAAGAACAAACTCACTTTCTCAAAATATGCACATGAGATAGCGCAACCCATTGGCAGGCATTTATCAACATAATATTCACCCTCCCAGTACATGCATAGCCACCTTTGAGATTCCCAGTTGACTGGTAGTAAGCGAAAAGCTGATTTTATATCTACCTTCGCCATCCATGCCCCTTTCCCTGCTTTCCTGACCACCTGCACTGCATTCTGAAAATCTCCATATGTCACTGATGCTGCCTCTTGTGATATGCCGTCGTTTACTGATGCCCCATGGGGGTATGATAAGTGATGTATTAGCCTGAACTCGCCCGGTTCTTTCTTTGGGACCAGACCCAATGGTGAGCATATATATTCGTCAAATGGTGGAGACCTGTATGGTCCCCCCATCCTTCCCAGTTCTACTTCTTTCCTGATCTTTCGGCCCACCAGCACTCTGTTTTCTAAGGCAGATTTCAGGTTTTTTGGGATATTCTGGGAACCCTGACCCTCAAAAAGTATCTTGAAGCCCTCCTGGAAGCCTCTTCTGATTGTCTTTGCAATGTCTTTGTCTGGGAATACCTGTAGCCACTTTTCCATTCTTTCAACTTTAACGGGTGTGGCCCCCTTTTCCATGTTTTTTTCAGTTCCATTTCTCCAGAGCCCTGTGTGTGCTAGATGATGTTCTGGTACATTTTGCTGTACTATGTTCGCCCCTACAATTTTCACATCTGTGACTAAATTTGCATTTCTTGCCACAGCTGCATGGTACCCCGTTTTCAAAGTTTCTACATTGTGCTGCCTCTGTCCTAGTCGGCCCATTGGCACTTCTCCCACCCCCTTGTGCTGTTGGCAATATATTGTTCTGCCAACTTCTCTGTGTGTTGTATTGCCTGCTCCGAAAACTCTGCTCTCTTGATCTGTCATAATTGCTCTCATATCTTCTGTTCCCATATCTATAATCGTTTCTGGAATCGTACTGCCAATATTGCCTTCTTTGATAGCCCCCCGAGCTGCTCTGCCTCCTAGCGTCCCATTTTTCTTTTAGCACATTAAATATGTATAGGTTGAAATTCTCTTCGTCCCAACCTATGTCTGGGAAGCAATCCATTTCTTTTCTAAATTCATGGTCGTATTCTTTCCATGCATCCCCCCAAATGCTTTGTAAACCTTTAACACCCTCTGCTGGTATGTTACCAGTGACAACCCATCTTCTGGATATTTCTGCAGGATAATGGTGGACATAATTTGGAAAGCCGCTGTCCAATTATCGAAATTCCTAGCTACTGGTGCCCTCTTCAGTAATCCTTTCTCATCTTCTTTTATGTCCACCAGTGCTACATTTTGACCTCTCTTCTGTACATCTAGCAATGAAAAGATATCTATAACTTCTTTCCTCCATATCTTCTCCTTCACTTTCTCGTTAATGTACCATGCTTGGGCCTTCATCGAACGTCCCTGTGCGTCCTTCCCAACCGTGGCCCTGACATATTTCGTCATTACTGTGGCAGGTTCTTGTATTGTTATGCTCGTGAGCCCAGTCGGTGCCACCGGTATGCCGGTGTTTGCCCCTTGAGGGGTAGCACCTGGTAGCCCCCTTGTCCATCCCCCTGCGTGATGGGTGCCCCGCTGCCTGTCGTGCCTGATCCATCAGCTCCCTGACCACCTCCAGCCCCTTCTGCCCTGGTCTTCTTCTGTCTATCTTTGCATATTACCCCCTTCCATCTCACCCAAGCCTTTAAATGTTCTCTTTCCTCATCCTCGCTACTCTCCTCCTCGTCTGATGTTATTGCTGTTTGCTCAGCCCTGCGGTTTTTCCGTCTTTTCTCTTTGCCCTCTTGAGTTCTGGGCGACTTACCCTGAACCGTTATGCATTCTTTTAACATTTTGACAATTTTTTCCCCAATGTTATTATCAATTTTTTCTTTACCTTTTTTGTTGGTTTTCTTTTGCTTCTTCCTGGGCTCGTCCGGCTGTTCCTGCGGCCCCTCCGCCGCTTCTCTCGCCCTTTTCTGGCCTTGCGGTATTATTGCCTCATCTTCGCTGCTGCTGGACTCCTCTAGTAGCAAAGGCGACATTGCCCTTGCCTTCTCCTCTTTCTGCATCAGCTCCAGTATCCATTGTGCTCCATATTCCTTTTCTGCTTTTTTAGCCCATGCGCTAAATTCCTGCGCTCTTCTTGAACTTGCTTCCGCCATTGCTTCACACGCTTTTTCTGGGATCTTCCTCTCTATGTTAAGTTCTTCTGTGTGGTTGGCCGTTCCCAGGCCTTCCCTTGTGCCTCGCATGCAGCAAACCTGTTTTTTAGTGGCTCCAAAGCTGTGAGTGCCAATTCTGCATCAGTCTCGTGCTGACGCAGGAATATTTCCACGCAAAAAATGTAAAAGTGTTCACTAAAAAACGACCCGCTATCTCCACTCTTGTGCCTCCCACACAGCAATCCTGTATTTTTTTTTTTTGCTCTAAAGCTGTGAGTGCCAATTCCGCCTCAAACTCGTGCTGCTGCAGAAATATTTTCCCCAAAAATGTAAAAGTGTCCAATAAAAAATGACACACCTATCATGGGGCCAGAACCCGGGTCGCCTTTATTGCCGCTGGCTGCCGTTGCTGCGCGAGTAACCACGTCGTCTTCACGTCGCTGGTGCTCTTCCCGCTGCTCCTCGAAAACCCGCGGCCAAGGGACTCGACGCTAATCTTCTCCCACGGCTCCGGCTCCTGCTCCCAGTCTCCTCTACGCGGCTCCGGCGTCACACTGCTTCCCGCTCCTGTGGTCCTCTTCTCCACTCCGCTCCGGCCCCGGCTTCTGATCCCTGCGTTCTCTCCGCGGCTCGTCGCTGCAGAAGGGGAGAAAGAGAAACGTAATCCAGAGAAGCCCGTAGAGGCAAAACGGAAAAAAGGAAAAACGTTCTGATCCCCCCCTGATCCAGGCCCTGGGAGCCTACCCGTATTAGGTGAGCTCCTTACCTGAATGTAGCTCTCTTTCCTTCTCTGGGGTATTTATACCCCCTTGGCCCATTGTTGCTAGCTGGGGGCAGGACTTCCTCCTGCCCCCATGTTGCTAATTCTCACACCTTTCCCCTAAGAGCTTGGGTTGCCTAGGCTACGCTGCGGGTGGGGGCGCCGCCTGGCTGCCCCTCCCTTTATCATTCACGCCGTTTGGGTTCCCCCCACACTACTCAGCCTATTGCCAGCCAGCTGGCCAAGGTCTGCATGTGCGGGTAAAACATGCCCTGCCCCATCCAAGACCGGCTGCCCCCCTGCAACCCCTCGAGACACTGGGCCTCCGTGGTGCTGGCATCCCATAGCACCCCAAGGGGGCTGGTGCGATGGCCATGGCCAGCCCCCCCCCTATCACAAAGTAGAAAACCTCAAGAAGAAACAAAAAGAAAAAGAGGAAAGAAGACATAGAGCCCCGTGACGCACCATCCCTGCTGTTCCTCATTTGTATTGGTGAGGGGAAAGGATGGAGAGAGAGAGAGAGAGAGAGAGAAGGTGCAGCATTCATTGCCGGAAGAACAGGGCCGTGCTGGCAGACCCTGCCTGGCTGCGGCCCTCTGAGCCCTGCAGCATCCGCCGCCATAGGAGAAAGCTAGAAGAGGTGAATGCCTGACCCCCACTGCAAGCCATGGGTTTGGCCTGCTCTTCACTGCTCAAGTTTGCGGAGCAAGCCCGGGCAGCCCGGCGTTGAGGTGCGTGAAGCCCGTGTCCAGGAATGGGGGCCCGCCGGATGGGTGCTGCTCCCGGGCAGCCCAGTGGTGACGAGAAGGAAGCGGGGCATGCCCGCACAAGGAAAAGGGAGAGGAAGCAAATGAAGTGTCCGCAGCCGCGACAAAAAGAAACACCTCCCGCATTGGTAGAGAGAGTCAGGCCGACACCCCTCAGGGGAAAGAGAGGAGAAGAAGCAGCCTTTGCCGCATCAGGGATGAGGAGCCATGCGGATAGAGCCCTGCCAGTGGATCTGCCGTGGTCGCAGCCCTCAGTGAGGAGGGTGCTCGCGCGGCCAGGGGAGGGTCTAGCCTGCAGCCCCCCTGCAGCATCCACCACTGTGTGGAACACCATCTGCCCCCGCGAAAGACAGTAGGTGAGTGCCCCGTAAGTGGTAGCACTATCCTGCGTGGTGCCACCGCCTGAGCCTCGCTGAAATCCCGGGCCGGCGGTGAAGAAGATGTAGTTCTCTGCTCGAAAGTGAAAGCGGCTGTGTAAGATCCCGGGCCGCTGGGTGCTGTGATTGATGTAAGCTCCAGTCCGCAGCGAAGGATAGAGGTCCTGCACTCGCTGGCACTATGAGCGCCAGCAGCCACCTTGTGTGATCCTAGGCCGCCGGCGGTGCAGACTGCAGCGCTCCTGTCATCGGAGCAGACATGCAGTGAAGTGAGGGCCCTCTGGCGATCCCGGGTGCAGCTGGCAGTGAGTGAGGGGAAGTGAAGCTCTGAGAGCAGAGCTCTCAAAGAAAAAGAATTACGGTTCATCCACACTGCAGCCCCCACTGAATTCCCAGGCCAAGCGGCGGTGAACATCCAAAGTGCTCCGGTGTTGAGCTGGTGGGGAGGAGAGGCTCCCTGCGGAATTCCCAGGGCACTGGCGGTGAATAATGATATGCTCCATGCAGGAGCAAGGATAATCACAAATGTAGCAGCACAGATGTCTGCAACCTTGCAGTGCATGCCGCCCCGATAGGGATCCTGGGCCCCAACGGCGGTAAATGGTGATGTGCTCCAAGTCGCAGCAGAATGTTATCCTAATGTTCCATGCAGGCACTCTTACTATGCACCTGAGCCAGGAGGTGGTGACTGTTAGCACATGTAACTGGATGAAGATGGCCACCCTACAGATCCTGGGCCCGGGAGTGAGTTACACAGGAGCCCCAAGTCAGGGCAATGGGAAAAGTGCAGTGTTCCAAGTCAGATGGTGAAGGTTGCACAATAGAACCCGGGCCCGCAAGCAGTGACATGAATTACTTTGCTCTGTACTGGCACTGCACCTGTGATCACCTCCCTGCACAGTGCCATCAGGAAAACGAAGGGGGATGCAAGTTGTGCCCGTGTGGCAATTCATGTGTGCACTAAATGCATCAAGCATGTAGACGCCTGCCTGGGGGAGCTAAATAATATGTAAGTGGCTGCCAACACCACACCACTCTTAGGACCCTGCTACCAGCGTTACCCTGTCACCACAGTCACCCTACCACTGGTGCGCGCTCCTGCCTGGAGAAGAGGAGGTGACTATTTCCCACCTGGAGGGAGTGACCGAGCGAGGGAGGCCTTCTACTGCTGTCGAGAGAACTAGGCAGCAAGTGGCCCCAACACCCTACCACTACAGTCACCCTGCCTGTCCGGTAAGTGGCCCCAACACTGTGCCACTACAGTCACCCTGCCTGCCCTACAGGTGGCCTTGACATTGTGCCACAAATGCTCTGTGACTGCCCTATCACCTGAGGTCCAGGCCAATATGGGCCCAGCGGTGATACCTTCGGGCCCCCTAAGCTGAGCCAACAACTGGTGTCTGGACAACCAATGCATGCGGCCCTGGCATACACCACCAAGAAGCGGTACAACGGGCAAGGTAGGGGTTGCAGCTCCGCACGAGTGCTTGTGCGCCCTCTTGTGCCCCTGGAGACAAGAGATACTCCTGATGGGGGAGCATGGCCAAAAGGGGGGTGAGTGTCATCCTGCTGCCCCATGCCCTCGCAACATCACGTGGCGTGGCTTAGATGCTCTGCTATCTGCGTCTCACTGCCCTGGCCCGACATCAAAGGGACAGGGAATGACTGTGAACCTGAACATGGCGAAGTCTGGGCGCCCTGCTATCTGCGTCCCGCTGCCCTGCCCCAACATTAAGGGACAGTACCATCAATGGACCTTAACCCGGGGAAGTGACTGCCGAATGGAAACTGATGGAAAGAGAACTGGTCTCCAGCAGTCCGGCAATTTTTAATTTTTTATTTTATTGACATTTGGTTTATTACAAACTTTTATCAAAACATTTAGCAACATTCTCATCAGACCGAATCTTCATTCGGTCAGTTCATATACATCAACTTAATTTACTTTGCCCCACCACAATGTCAGTTTGGGTTTAGATGAACGTGTTCACGTCACTTCTAAGATTGTGTCCATATAATCAATTAATGCACATGTTAACATCGCATTATTTCCTGTGAGCACCTTAATCCCCCACTCTTCCATGTCACCATTCGTAGGGGCAAAATTCCCTAAAAATTTGGAACGTAATGATGACAACTCCAGGCAATCGATGACCAAGTGCTTTGATGTTTCGACTTCCTTATTACAAAATCTGCATAGATTATTTAATGTGCCTTTGCCACGCCTCAGCATTAACATTAAGCAATTGCTTAAAGAGCACACAGTGAAGATGCGTTTTGATACTGTCAACCTGCATGTTAGCCACATGGTAAAAGTGGTCTCAGTAAAGTATAGCGATGGGAAGCTGTGATCCCCTAGTTTGTAGGGGTGCTCTAGATGGTACTAGAAGCTACCCAGGAGCGTCATGCAGGGGTTACAATTCCACACCCCAGGATAATAAATAGTTTTTGTAACTTGTGGTCCAATTACCAACCATCCACTGGCAGTTCACCCACCGCGAATGTCACCTGAGGGTGATGGGTTGATCTGTGTTATATGTGTATGAATATGTGAGCCCAGTCAGGGGCACCCTCCACCAGGCCCCCACTCATGTCTCCCTGCACCACCACCCCCCGGCACTGTGGGGCACCCTCCACCAGACCCCCACTCATGTCTCCCAGCACCCCCACCCCCCTGCATCCAGGGGAACCCTCCACCAGGCCCCCACTCATGTCCCCCTGCACCCCCACCCCCCAGCACAGTGGGGCACCCTCCACCAGGCCACCACTCATGTCTCCCTGCACCCCCACCCCCCACCAGTCAGGGGCACCCTCCACCAGGCCCCCACTCATGTCTCCTTGCACCCCCAGCATCCAGGGGCACCCTCCACCAGGCCCCCACTCTTGTCTCCCAGTACCCCAACCCCCCACCAGTCAGGGGCACCCTCCACCAGGCCCCCACTCATGTCTCCCTGCACCCCCACCCCACAGCACTGTGGGGCACCCTCCACCAGGCCCCCACTCATGTCTCCCAGCACCCCCACCCCCCTGCATCCAGGGGCACCCTCCACCAGGCCCCCACTCATGTCTCCCTGCACACCCACCCCCCTGCATCCAGGGGCACCCTCCACCAGGCCCCCACTCATGTCCAACTCATGTCTCCTTGCATCCCCACCCACCGGCATCCAGGGGCACCCTCCACCAGGCCCCCACTCATGTCTCCCAGCACCCCCACACCCCTGCATCCAGGGGCACCCTCCACCAGGCCCCCACTCATGTCTCCCTGCACCCCCACCCCCCAGCACTGTGGGGCACCCTCCACCAGGCCCCCACTCATGTCTCCCAGCACCCCCACCCCCCACCAGTCAGGGGCACCCTCCACCAGGCCCCCACTCATGTCTCTCAGCACCCCCACCCCCCTGCATCCAGGGCCACCCTCCACCAGGCCCCCACTCCTTCCTACCACCCCCCGACCCCCCAGCAGTGCGATTCACCTGTGTACGTGTATATCAGGGTTGCGCCTGTAGTCTGACACGCGATATCAGCAGGGTACGTGTATTACGGGGTTCGCTGGAAGTTCCACACGCGATTTCAGCAGGGTACGTGTATTTCGGGGTGCGTGGGAAGTTTCACACGCAAATTTGCAGGGTATGTGTATTTCGGTGTGTGCGCGTGAAGTTACACACGCGACTGTGCCTGTGAGAGTGGGGTATGTGTATTCCAGGGGTGGGCGGGATTATTTACTTGCGACTGGGTCTGGGAGAGCGTGTTACGTGTATTCCTGGGGTGGGCGGGAAGATTTACACCCTCGTCAACAACGCGCCAAAAAATAAAAGGACCAATCCTGAAACACGTACGCCAGCATGAAGCAGGCGCACGTCCCACGCAGCATAAAAGAGTGCGCAAACAACAAACAAGCTCAGACGCCAGGATGAATATACCGTTCCTAGCAGCAGTGGCCGTGGGATACCGCAGGAGGAGGAGAAGGATAGTCAGGGCCAGAATCTTCACACCCAGAACCAGCCTATTTGGTATGCCAGATGACCAGGTGTATGGGAGGTACAGGTTTCCACCACACATAATACTCGACCTGGTCAGTGAGTGGGAGGATGACCTCACATCACCCACCCTGTGCTCCCAAGCACTCAGCCCCCTGGAGAAGGTCCTCAATGTACTGCACTTCTTATCCACTGGATCATTTCAGCGGACAAGTGCCATAGTGGGGGGGGGGTGTCACAGGCCACCCAGTCACGGTGCCTACACCAGGTGTTGGCCATCATCACTGCACGCCCATCAGTCCGAAGGCACATATACCTGCCCAGAACACCTGCAGAAAGGCAGGCTGTCAGCCAGGATTCTACAGGGTGGCACAATTCCCCAAAGTGCTTGGTGCCATTGATTGCACCCATGTGGCTCTACGTCCCCCCCAGGGCATCTGAGCACATCTATAGAAACCGCAAGCACTGGCATTCCATCAACGTCCAGGTAGTATGTGGTGCCAAGGGAATCATCACCTCAGTATATGCCAACTATCCAGGGTCCACCCCCGACAGCTTAATTTACAGGATGTCAACCCTAAACCGGGACATGGAAGCTGGGCGGCATGGCGATGCATGGCTGCTTGGTAAGTAGAAATGCCACAGCACACGCATGCATGACAGCTACAGAGTAATGCCAATACCCCACTAATGATCCCCATCACCACCTCCCCAGGGGACAGTGCCTACCATCTGAGCACACACATGATGACGCCAATTCGGAACCCCATCACGCCTCCCGAGGTAAGATACAACACAGCCCATATTGCAACACGGGGCATAGTGGAGCGCACATTCGGAGTGCTCAAGTCATGCTTTCGCTCCCTTGACCGTTCTGGCGGGCAGCTCCCCCAGTAGTGTGCAGGATCATAGTGGCAGCATGTGTCCTGCACAATGTTGCAACACGCCGGGGCCTGTGGACATGGTGGTGCCCCCACATCCCCAACCACATGCACGATTGCTGCGCATGGGAGGGGAAAGGGCACGGGGTGAGGCAGCCCGTACGCAGCTGGTGGCTAATTACTTCACATAGAAAGCACGCCCCTGTGGAGTGCACACAGCCCTGGCACATACCATCTGACAATCAATGATGACTCAATCTGACAATTATGATGAATTAAGGGACAGTCAACTGTCAGAACCATAGCAGCCTGAGATTGTTCATCTGGAAGTGTCACAATGTGTGCATCCCTACCTACACAAACACCACCAATGCAGTGTCATCAAAAGACACTTCCATGCAGCAAAAATGAATACCCACTTGCAAAATACAAAATGAGAACAGTGCCATGTCACCCAACCCCTCCCCGGCACGGCCACACAACACACCATGGCATGTCATGCAATGTGCGAGCAAACAAATTAATCCCCACAACATGCCCAAAGTGTCACCAACTACAGTGTCCCTAATGGAAACTGGCCACACATGAAATGCTCACAGTAATGCAGGACCAACAACACACATTACCAAATACTTACCAAGAATACCAATCACCTACACAACCTCCAACCTATCATAAACATGACAGTACAGACTTAAAAAATTGGTAGCCTCACTACCTGATAATGGCAGCACTTCGAACACTTCCAAGTATACAGTGTTAGCGCCACGCAAGAGTGTAGGTGCACTGCTTACAACATGGACTCCAGTCCCAAAGTAGACCGCCTTGTGAAGACATGAGAAATGGACCTGCAAATTAGGAGGATGAGATGGATGCAGAGGCACATATCAATACACCATGCAGTGTACAATACAACAATATGCACTAGGAATGTATACACAGTATTGACTACAGACTGCCCACACATCAAATGGGAGTCCAACGTCACCGTGTATGTCAATGTCACTTGGGCACACCCTTTGCAAGTCCATGGAAACGGGAAGCAGGAGGGGTGTGTGTCACAAAAACCCAAGCATCTGACCCAAATTCAGGACAAGCCTGCATGTGCCCAGCCACAATACAGCATATGCCTACGGGAGCCACACAAGGCAACGCACTGTCCAAAAAATCAAATATAAAAAAAAAAATGGCCATTAATGGGCCAGGGGGGGGCTGGGGGAGGCCACCCAGGAGGTCCGAGGACAGGGTGCACACCAAAACCCACCTGTGTGGATCTTGCGAAAAAAAAAACATCTCCATGGGCTCATGGCCTGCACGGCTACCCTATTGTGAGAGATTCGTTGCTGTCGCTCTCCTCACCCTCTGCAGCTGCATCAGGAGGTGGTGGCACTATGGGAAGCAGCCCACGCAAAGCCCTAGTCTGGTCCTCCATGGCAGCAAGCATGCGGGTGTGGAAGGTGTGGTTCTGGAGGATAATTGTGCGGAGGTCCCCATGCAACAACTCACGGGATGCCCGGACCTCCGCCCTAGTTGCCTGCATCTCAGCTGAGAGCGTACGTGAGCCGCTCCAGCTGATGTTCTGTGCTCGTGTTAGCTTAAGCCTCAAGCTCAACCAGAGTTCCCCTGAGCTGACGGAGTTCCACCCTCAGGGCTTCCCTGTGGCCCTGGGACTCAATAGAAATGGCTTCCCGCAGAGTCTCCAGTGCCGTCCGCCTGTCCCTGTTGGATGCCAACATATCCTCCCTGTGTGACTGGCTAATGGAGTCTGTTGCCTGCTGTAGTTGTTCAATTAGCCTTTTTTGGGGGACAATGGAAGTGGCCACCCTATCCATGGCCTGAGCCATCATCTCAGTTGATGCTGCCTGTTGGTTTGCCATACCTTATATGGATTGCTCCCATGCGGTATTGCCTGATGGCGTACGGCCACCGCGTCGGCAGGCACCACACCTGTCTGGGGCAAGGCGAACTGCGCCTTGCTGTGCCGGCACTGCCTGAGGCTGCAGGACTGCATTCCCCCTCTGATCTGCTGGCCCAGGAACAGGATCAGATGTAGCGGAGTGTGACCCTGCATCCGTAACCACCAAAGGCTGACCTACCAACACTGACATCCCCATTGAGGGTTCGACCCCTGGTGCAGGTGGGTTGGACAGTACAGAATCCCTTCCAGAGACACTTACCTGCAACGGCACATAGGTCTCATCATCCGAATCAACACCTGAATAGAGCTCAGGGGAGGTGCACCCAGAGACACCCCTTGAGATGACGGCCTGCAGCAAGTGTGGGTTCTCACCCACCACCACACCACGTCCCTCACTGGTGCCCGGTCGGGCCTGAGACCCCTCCTGGGTCTGCACCATCTCCACAACCCCAGCAGTATCAAGTGCGTCATCCCCTGCAAAGACATGAAAGAAAAGAAATGGGAACAGGCATTTGCAACATGGAACACAATTAGGGCTGAGAAGCAACAGAAACCGTACTTCATTGACACATGTTCCACATGACTATAACCCTCCCATGCATGCACTGTCACTGCGTATGAAGGGGAGGCAAATGGCACACATTGATGACACCAAGATGGAAGACCAACACATTTGCTGCATGCTGCCTAGCAGTGCCATCACACATTGGCCTGTGATTGGCATGTCCAATACACATACATGACACATGCCATCACACTGATGGCATGTACCCTAGCCATGTCACACATGTGACAATAGGACTGAGAAATGCCTAGTGAAATTGGTAGAATGCAGACAATCAGCCTGAATGAACACAGAATAACATGCAACTATGTTGTGGCAAGATGACAATTCAAGGGCAACTGGCGTGAGGTTGGGCTGAATGTCTACTGTTGCCAGAAGGGATACTGCAACACCCAAATTCTGGTGCGCAGAATGTTTTGGATGAAGCACATGGGTGACCCAAACCACTCAGGCACACACCACCTCACCGGCACTCAATCAGAAGCACTCACACACACGCCATGCGCATCGCCATGCACATGGATGACACACACATGCATGTGCACTCACCGGACAATGCCTCGTAATCTGGCAGGTCTCCCACGCCTTGGATCTGTTCCTCCGTGACGTAGGTCCCAGCAACATACTCATGTGGAGTGAGTTCTATGTCCTCTGCCGGAGACCCACCTCCAGTCACTAGAGTTGCGGCATGACTTGAGGCCAGCTTTTTCTTTGCCCTGCGCTTAAGGTCATTCCAGCGCTTGTAGCAATCATTAGCTGTGCGCCTCATGAATCCAAGGGTACTTATGAGTTCCGCAATGGTCTGCCAGTGTGCCTGACGTTGTGCAGGTGTGGTCTTGCATCCTGCAGTAATCACCATTTCGCTGTCATGTGCGGACACATACTCCACAAGTGCATCAAGTTCGACCCGATTGAAGCAGGGCTTCCTTGGTGGGCCGGACTGTGTAGCCGTGTCTGGGGCATCAGCCTGTACTGGACGAGCACTCTTCCTCTTCCGCTTGGAAGGTGGTGGTGATACTGAGTGTCCTACGCCGCTCTGGACACTAGGGGCAGGAGCCCCGGTGGACTGTGGACTAGGAGTGTGGGAATGAACACTCACCATGGGAGTTGGTGCAGGCATTAGGTGAAGTGTGATGTGATCAGGGGGAACGTCAGCAGGATGGACTAGGACCGACACTGTCCTGGCTGGGACACTCAGAGCTGGGGTGGATGGAGCCGCAGCTGCCCCTGCAGCCTCCCCACCCTGCCTACTCGGGGCAGCAGATGACGTTGCTGCCCCTGACCCACGTGGGCTGGTGACACCAACGTGCACCACCACACGTGGCCTAGACCTGCTGACCTGGAAGTCACCCCCACCGTATCCACCACGACCACCTCTTGTGGCTCGCCCACTTTTGCCACCTTTACCGCGTGCTCGCCTCCCAACCATGGCACTGATGTTGTTGTGCTTATGGGAGTTGCAGTAAACTATTGTCCTGGGCAATTGGGGGTCAAAGGGGTAGGGTACTAGATGTAATTCTGTGCTCTAGCAAGGCTGTATGTGACCCCTGGGGGAAGATGACGGGTCACGCAACGCACAGGCACCCCGAAAAAGGTAGATAATGTGCACACAACCCCTCCTAGACCACGTGCGTGGAAAAAAAACCTGCACTACGCTGTGGCACCCAGAAACACAAAAATGAACTTATGCGTGTCACACGCAGCCTAGAATTACCTCTGAAGGTGTAGGCAACACACGGGGCAAGCACAGATGTCAAATACGTACGCAACTCACCGTCTGCCAGGAAAAATCGCGTGTAAAATACACACGTGTGCGCGTTGGCAACACCCCCGCCAAAAGAAGAATTGTACGCTGTCTGAGAAGACAGGACAACAGGAGAAGTGAACGCTGTTTGAGGAAACAGGCCCAGGAAAAAGACAAGAAGATAAAAAGCTGTCAGAGGTAACAGGGAGTACGAACTTGGAACGCCGTGAAGTAAATCGCGTGTGAACCGACAAGAAGTACTCACCCACTCGCTCTCCACGAAAAGCACGTACAAGGAAATGGCGTTCTACACATACCTTTTAAACATGCCCACACGTCCAGCGTCACTTCTGCGTGTACGCGCTAAGGCCCCATCCTCTAATTACACGCGCTGACACTCTGACGTGCAGTCATTGGACATGTAACATGCACCCGAGTACAGGGAAATGCCCGCGCACGCACGTCACAGACGCGCATACGCACTGTTGGCCTTTGGGCCAATGAATTTGCGTACGTGTGCTGACGAGCTTACGCGCTAAGGCACTTTCCTCGAATTACACGCAGACGTGCTGGATTTTCACGTGCCAAATCACTCCGTATCAAGCTGGCCACGCGTAAGCACACGGAAGACCACGCTCCTGCCCAGAAGGCCGAATTACTGCCACCCAGAGCCCCGAGCACGCTCCCACCTGCCATCTGCTGCTGCCTGATTGCCTGCTGCCCACGTGCCCTGCCATTTGCTGCCTGCACATCAGCCAGGGGTGCTGTTGCTGTGACCACCCCTTCTGGAACCGAAGACTCCCGACTGGGATTCCATCGCTCCACAGCCCAGCCCCAGGACCCAGTTGCCCACCCACTCCTGCCTCTGGGGTTGTCATGTCGGGCACTGCAACATCTGGCACCACTGACAACCCCCGGCCAGAGAGGCAGAGGGCACCAAAGTTGGTGTCCCGGTGGAGCAAGTCCTGGGGCAGTAGGATGCCCTCTTCGGAAGTTTGCGCGCCGACAAGGAAGGACGGACTCGGATCTGGACGGACATCGTGACTGCCATCAACGCGGAGGGGGTGGCAGTTCGCGAATTCCAACATGTCAAGAAGCGCTGGGAGGACTTCAGGTCCAGGACCCTCAACAAGGCCCGGCGCCTCTTGAAGGCAGCGGATGCTAAGGGGCGCCGGGGCCACTTGTCGGAAGATCAGATGAGGGTCCTGGAACGCATATCCCCAGCACTCCACGTCCAGGTCCTTGAGAGGCAGACCCGTCTGGAGTCGAGCAGTAAGTGTACATGCATCATGATTGTAAGCTGTGCGTGTGGTGATGTGCCAGTAGTGTGCAGGTTGCACATCTGTTTGTATGGGGCCGAGTATGGGTGGGGGTGTACAGGGCCGTGAGGCTAACACATGCGAGGGCTGTCATGTGTGAGACATGGATGGTGCTTGTGTGTGTAGGCTTGCATGCCAAATGCAGTTGTGTTGGCACACATGTTTGGATGAATGTGTATGTAAGTAGGCATGTTCGTGATGTCACGCATGTATGTTGTCTTCAGCTGCATGTATCAGCACTGTGTACATGTGCGTGTGTGTGTATTTGACAAGGGTGCAACAGTGATGCAACATGGATGCATGTGACAGCGGGATGTGGAAGCCTGATTGGCAGATGTGACATGGATGCCTATCTAAACACTGCGACAGTTGACAGAGGTGTACACATGCATGCAAGTGTGGTGGTGTGTGTGCATGTGTAGTGCACTCCCTGTGTTGCATGTGATGTCTGGCTCACCTTTGCCTGCTCATGCTGTTGTATGTGTATGGATGGTGCTGGCAGTTGCGATATGGCTGTGGTATGGCTCATGTGTGCAAGTTGAAATGACATGTGTGTTGGCGATTGTGGTGCCATGTCTGAGGTTTGCCAATGCCACTCATGTACAACTGTCATGTGTGTATGTGTCCATTGTACAGTGCCCTGATGCCTGTGTTTTATTTCTCCCTGTCTGCAGCGTCAACTGATGAAGAGGGCGGAGAAGGTGCTGTGAAGCACAGCGGCGGGGATCGCAACGCCAGCCAGAGACGCAAGGCCCGGCTCCCCTCCCAGGTTGTGACCTCGTCGGGGAGTGAGGAGTCCGGTGCTGCGTCCCAGGCCGCAGCTGCCGGGGGGTGGTCCAAGAGGCGGAGGTCGGAGTTGGACTCCTTGGCAGCAGAAGGGGCAGCTGGGACCCCACAGGGCCCAACGGGGGAAGATGGCACAGAGTCATCCAGGTTGGTGGGGGGTTTGGTGGAGGAGGAGGCCATGCAAGCAACAGAGACGTGGTCTGGAGGTGGGGATTCCACTGGTGCTAGTGGTGCAGTGCAGGACCAGGGACAGGAGGCAGCACAGGCTGCCGCGGAGGTGCCTGTGTGCAATCCTGTCCCTGATCCTGTCACTGCATCATCTTGCACCAGCAGGGATGCCTACGTCCAGACCCGTTTTCAGGCAGGGGATGAGCTCACAACAACTGGCCTTCCTCTGCCTGCGGACGTGGCTATCCGGGTCCGGGTTGAGCCTGTCCTGACTAGTGTGGCGTTGCGTCAACAGGCCATGCGAGATGACCTGCAGTCTTTTCATGAGGAGACTGCATGTCATCTCCAATGGCTCGTTGACCACGTCGGCCTACTGGGACAGGTCACCCAGGCTGGATTCCTCCGTTTGATGGGGCTTGCTCAGACCCCCTCCTCAACTGAACCCCCTATGCGCCAGTCCTCCTCCGTGCCATCTTCCGACCCATTAGTCACCTGGGTGCCCTGTGGAGCTGCCACTGACGGTGCAGCCAGGCTGGTGGAGGAGGCATCCCTGCCACAGTCGGGAGTCGGACGTCCAGCAGGGGTGGCCACATCAACTACTGCACCCCAGCCAGTGGAGGATGTGCAGGCAGCAGGAGGCAGTGCACGGGCAGAGGCACAGCAGCAGCAGCAACGAGGTGGGAGCCATGATAGCTCGGGGCCGTCGACATCGGAGGGGCAGGCATCGGCCGGAGGGCAGGAGGACCCAGGAAGGAAGTGTCTTCCGTGTGGCAGCGGTTGGGCCACGCCATAGATGCGGAGCGGCAGCGGGTGGAAGAGGCACGGCTCACGATGGTCAGGGCGGAGAACTCCATGCGAAGGGCCCTGAGGCGGGCCAAGTGCCTCGAGGCAATCCGCAGGGAGTTGGAGGTGAACATGTCGACGGCCCTGCAGACCCTCGGGGCCATGGAGGAAGACCACCTCCGGGACATTGAGCAGGAGTTCGATGATGCCCTGGCCAGGAACATCCCAAAGTGAGACGTCGGACTAGCCTGCTGCCCTTGTAAATAGTTCTGCAGTTGGCGTTAGGTTTCCTTTGTTTTTGCATTTTTTTTTGACCTTTTGGACAATGGGCCACATTTTTGTATATAGTTTTTTTTATTAGGTAGTGTTATTAGATAGGTTTCATTTCTTCTGTTGGGATCATGGACCCTGGATTGTTTATCTGTATATAGTTGACTATTGGATTTTCATTTTTTTTATGATTTACCCATGGAGCAATGGTTTTCGATTTTAATTTTCCATTGGATTTACTTTTGTGGACTGTGACTTTGGACACCTTTCCTTTGGATTATGATTTGTGGTTTTGCATTATTTCACGGACATGCTGTTTTTTTTTTTAATTCCCATTTTTGTTTGTTTATTTTTGATTCAATTTATGTTGCTTTTAATACATATTTTTTCTTCAAACTTCAATGTGTAGTATCATCTCATTGGTTTCATGCATATCATGATATGGGTTTTGACATTCACTGACGCCCATTGGGTGTATGTGAGGGACATGTGTTCATTTCCAAACTTGCAATTGGGGTTCTATCATGTTATTGCCATTTCTAAGTGGGTGGATGCAATACTCGGGTGGGTGTTTGGCATTTGGAGGCTGACCATAAGGGCCAGGGATCTAGATTGTGATGACATGTTGGCTGGGGGACATGTGTGGGGGCCTGGTGGAGGGTGCCCCTGGATGCAGGGGGTGGGGTGCTGGGAGACATGAGTGGGGGCCTGGTGGAGGGTGCCCCTGGATGCTGGGGGGTGGGGGTGCAGGGGGACATGAGTGGGGGCCTGGTGGAGGGTGCACCAAAGTGCTGGGGGGTGGGGGTGCAGGGGGACATGCGTTGGTGGGCAGTAGTGCAAGGTGATGTGGGTTGGCTGGGGGGCATGGGCATGGTGGATGGGCTGCCTGGGACATGCGCGGGGTAGTCCCCTGTGGTGTGGGCCGCCTGCAGGGGCCGTGGAGGGTGTAGAGGGAACACTTGGGAGGACCCACACGGGCAATTCACGTGTAGTGCTCCCCTCGCACCCATGAAATACACGTGCCCTGATGGAACCGCGTGTGATAGTTCCCGCGCACCCCTGAAATACACATGCCCTGATGGAATCGTGTGTGATACTTCCACGGCACCACTGAAATACACGTACCCTGCTGCTTTTGCGTGTGATACTTCCCGCGCAACCCTGAAATACACGTGCCCTGATGGAATCGCGTGTGATACTTCCCGCGCACCACTGAAATACACGTACCCTGATGGAATCGCGTGTGATACTTCCCGCGCACCCCTGAAATACACGTACCCTGCTGCTTTTGCATGTGATACTTCCTGCGCACCCCTGGAATGCACGTGCCCTGATGGAATCGCATGTGATACTTCCCACGCACCACTGAAATACACGTACCCTGATGGAATCGCGTGTGATACTTCCCGCACACCACTGAAATACACGTACCCTGCTGCTTTTGCATGTGATACTTCCCGCGCACCCCTGAAATACAAGTGCCCTGATGGAATCGCGTGTGATACTTCCCGCGCACCACTGAAATACACCTACCCTGATGGAATCGCGTGTTATATTTCCGCGCACCCCTGAAATACACGTACCCTGCTGCTTTTGCGTGTGATACTTCCCGCGCACCCCTGGAATACACATACCCTGATGGAATCGCGCGTGATACTTCCCGCGCACCCCTGAAATGCACGTACCCTGCTGTTTTTGCGTGTGATACTTCCCGCGCACCCCTGGAATACACGTGCCCTGATGGAATCGCGTGTGTTACTTCCCGCGCACCCCTGATGTACACGTACCCAGGACAATCGCGTGTGAAACTTCCCGCGAACCACTGAAATACACGTTCCCCGCTTGGCGTTTGCTGTTTGGCAGCCCTGTGAACTGGTCCAGGGTTAGCGCAGCCCTTTGCGATGATTTGGGAATTTTGAAGGCTTTTCCTTGCGCGAGTGTGCTTGGGGGCGTAACTGGCGCTGCTGCAGGGTCGCTGCACCACGTCTGGTTTTTGAGGCTAAAATCCATGAATACGCTGTGCGATGAAATGGATTTAATCGCACGCGGCTGGCGCAGTGTATCGCACGGGGACACTGTGCGCCAGCCGCGTGCGCCACTTTTGTGCGGAATTCTATGAATTACCCTGTAAATATATGTCCATTAGCAACAGAGCCTTGTGGTAATTGGAATGTGTTGTGTCAACCATGTAATTTGCTTCACGCAAGCATTCTGTCTAATGATGGTATGTGTTCTATGGGAATACATGTGAGTAGCACCCCTTGCAAAACTCTACTTATCTATGACACCCTTGCCGCTCCTAGCTGAGCATTCTCAGTACTCTGTTTTCCGTGGATAGCCTTACTAGTGTCCTGATCTACTGTTCTGTAGCAGTCGTTACTAGTCATTCGACTTGCCTGTGAAGTTATCAGTGTATTATCCACATGGCCACTGTTTTTTGTATGTAGGTTCCAGATTTACCCTCATGCTGGTACGGCCTGTCTGGCATGGCATACTTCATGCGTTATCTCTGTGCCGTCTGCTGTCCCGCGAGTAGCTCCCATAGAGCTGTGATAAGCTCACCGGTGGCAGCGTTTACTCCTTTTCTGTATGTAGCACACACGTCGTGTCATGGTCTGCTCTAATGTCTGGTGGCACGCTCTGCTGTTGGTGCCACCTCATGATTCCTGTCCTTAGTCTGGTCCATGGTCTAGCACAACTGATGCTGCACATGGAACTATCAGGTGTTATGCATGAACATTTGGTTATATGTGATCTTATCGCAAACAATTACAGAGTGGTACATTTCATCACGGAATAAACACAGGAAAACAACAAAATTTTATTTTTTCAATTTAGAGGCCCCGTCCGTTTTTTAAATTCTTTTAACAATACCCCACCCTGACCCATATTAACCCCACTACCCTTTATTTATTTAATTAATGTTTGCACTGTTTTTCTGTGTTTTTGTCCGCTCTGAAATTTATCACTGTTTTGTTTGCTACAAAATGACATGTTACCGAAAATGTGCCTTTGGCTCCAGCTGTCTGGCATAGCATACAGTCATACACATGCTCGCTTATTTTTCATTCCTACCATGTTTTGAGTTGGAAGCTATACCTCATTAACCTCATTATGTGAATGTGGAAATGTTTTACCTTCTTTGTGTTTCACTTTAAATATAGACTTGAAGAGCATAGTCTTGATTTCCCATTACTTTTGAAGGCAATGATAATAAAAGCAGACCAGTAGGACATTAAGGCGACAGGGCATGATTATTTTATACAAGTTGGCTGCATCTTGCTGTTATTAACCCTTGGATTGTACCCTGCTTAACTCGCAAGCTTAAAGGTGCACACTGCAGCATGTCTGCCCCACACGTATGTTCATGCTACCAGTGCAGAGGCGCAAGGAATGAAGCAAACGCCCATCTCAATGACTTCAAACAGCAACCAAACAACAGTTGTGCAGTATTGGACATTTTATTAACTCCTGCATAAACCAAAGAAGAAGAGACATAGGAATAGATTTCAGAAACCTTAATTTAAATTGTAATAAATAGGTGTACGTACAGTAGGGTTTACACTCTGGAAAGAATCCAAGTACAACTTCTGTGGAAATTAGTAGGTTCAGCTAGAGAATGACTGAAACAACTCGACCTTAAGGAGTGAAGACTTTAAAATAGTGCCAAATTAAATAACATCAAGATTTCTGCCACATTGCTAGTTGACTCCAATCCCCCATCTATGTGCCCTTTGGAGTAGATGCAGGCGCATGCTGATTTCTCCTTCCACACATTACAAGAAGAAGTGTATTGACCAATCCACAAGGCAGAGGAAACGGGTCAGGATCTTCTTACTGCGGCGGATCCTTTGACGTATCCTCCTCCTGCTGGGCTCCTCTCCACTTGTCCGCTTTAGGGCTTTCACACCAGCCATACACTCCATGCCCCCAAAACTCCCTTACAGACCCTTTTCCACTTTTGTGATCTGGAATCGGATTACTCAGCCAAGTGGCGATGCCTCTATCAGGAACAAACAATTGCCCCCAAGTTGTAGGGGAAACCGAGAGACCACCTCTATGTGCCTCCCTTTCTTTTTCCACCATCTGTTTTGCAGGAACACTACCATTTGGCCCCTGTTATTGTGTACCACTTTCGAATTCATTATGCCCTTTCTTTTCACTTTCCTGGGTCACGTGCACAAGCATTATTGTGACCCCCAGCTTGCCAAAGGAGCCATTTCTAAGAAGCACAATAAGAAAGCGCTCCTTGACAGGCAATGTACTTGCTCTGTACAGACTCTAGTGAAAGTGGTACGCGGGTGAGCGATACTGCTGCCCAAACCCTAGACCTAGCAGAACTCAAGTCCACTTTGGATTTGCACTTTATATATTGCTGAAAGGTGGGCAGCTAGACAGCAGTTGGTGGATGCCAGCCTATCTGGTATTAGGTCCCATACAGCAACGCCATGCAGGAGACATTGCAGAAAATCAGTATTAATGGACTTGCTTTTGATATAAAGTCTCCAAAGCTGAAGAGTGTTAGTTTGGCTTTCAGCTATTAAAATGTATGCAAGCCAACAACATGAAATTCCTGCAAAGCTCACACTTCCTTTCACAAGTGATTGACATACGCCACGAGTCTCCAAGTCCTCAGGAACCTAATTCACTGTATGTTTTCAGAATATTCACACAAAATATATTTGCACTAGCTGTGCCGGCGTACTATACGCTGACCCGGCACTCACTTGCTCTGCCTTCCCTTACGCTGTCTCACTCTACATCTGCCTCTTTTAGTGGATGAGAACCCCTATCGCCGTTTTCCGACAGCTGCACAACCACAGGAGAAAAAAATCCAGATTTCTTGACGGGGTTTGGTTGTGTTTTTTTTTTTACAAAAGCAGCTACTAAAACACAAAGGAAAATATTAAGTTGTACGGCCATTATAAACGGGCTCTTTTTAATATTTTAAGATATGTATTTCTACAGTTCAATTCCATTGTATACTGTAGTCATAATAAGAAAGTTGCACTTGTCATACTGAGGAAAGCACATTATGAAAACCTAGACGAACCATATCAATTATTTTCTGTTAGAAAGTTATCATTCCAAGCTGGATAGTCTGATACACTGCTATTGTACCCTTTTGAAACATCCCTTTGAGAATGGAGAACAAATAGCAACAATGAGGGTCCCGGACCGCTTTACATAAAATCAAAGAGCATTTTCGGAAAATGAGAATGACCAAGGATCTTTAAGAAGTATGCGTGTGATAAAAGGAACGGTTGCTTAAATCACTAAGTACATAAAGCACACCAGATTTGGTGCTTATTTTATGTTTCAAAATTATTTGTAACTTTGAAACATATATACTGATGTGGACAGACTGAGAAATTGCATGTGAAAATAAAATGGCTGCAACAGCAATCTCTCCATTGGAGCCACTCGCTCCAGAGCCATCTGGCGATATTTCCTTTGCCCACACAGAATGTAGTGGGGTCTCAGGGTAAGGATGGCTGTGCACATGCTCAATTCCCAATGCAGAAATATCCTAATCAAATTATAGAACTAGGAAACAGTGACTCTAAATGGGAGTTATTTACAGAGTCCGTGGCTATCCTGAAAGCCTGGCATGGCAGGGGCTCTCGAGGACTGGACATAAAACACTCATGCAAGTGTGTTGACCCGGACTATTGACGATAATTCATGCAAAGCATTCAGTGCCATTTTCATTAATGGTCTCCTATAAGATCTATGATAATGAAACAGAGAAACCTGTATCTTTCATGTTGTCACAAAGACCAAGGATATTATGGCACTGGATGACGTGTGGTCGGAGTATTGTGAATCACACATTTTCCCCTCAGTCTTCGTCTAGGGCCTCCCTCTGGAACAGCGTACCTGCCTCTCTGAAACTCGAGGAGAATCATCTTGGGTTCCGGAAGCACCACAAAACCTCTCTTTGCTTCTGCATTTTCTCCTCCTCTCCCCTGCTGACCTCCTGGCTGATACTGAAACTGCACTGGTTACCTGTCCACCCTCTGATCTCAGGCCCAGTAGCCTCCCCCGCCAGTCACACACACATTGCAACCCCCGCACTTGGGGGCTGTTTCTGTATCTGCACAGTCCCACTACCAGCACTTGACACCTGATGTTTGCACTTACCGCTGCACTTGCCACCTGCTGACCGTACTTTCACTTATTGCTTATTTATTCTATTATCCCATGTACTGCACTGTCCTCTTCCCCCTTCCCATGCACTTGCGGGATCTGAGCGACACCTGGCCTAGTAGGATTATTGTCTGTCTTCCCTCTGTCACCATCCCCCCCCCCCCGCCCTGCCTCGTCGCGCCTTGAAACACTTGTGTATAGGCGCGTTATACATTATCATATCAGTCTGTCGAGCAGGGATATACCCAGTGCTGCATCAATGCTGTGAAGGTAACACCATTTTAGATGCAGGGATTTCACTGGGCTAAACTTGCAGGAGTACCTCCCTAGGTAGAGAACGCCAGTCAGGCCTCTTTGCTTAACTTCTGCCGCATCGTTTATGTCGCCATATAAAAGTAGTTCGTTACCAGGATGCGTTTTTTGGTTTTTTTGGTTTAATACACCAACGAATAGTACGTGGAGATGCCATTCCCAGCATTCCTTTCGGATGCACAAGTGATCCTGCAGCTAAGATGTATTATAAAAGCAATGAAAAGAAGGATGCAGGTGGCTCATTCCCTGGCCAGGAGGATGCTAAACTAACAACATTCTGATGTGGTGGATCCTTGTGAGATGCCATTTTAAGTGGTTCACAAAACAATCGAGTAAGGGACAGATGCACTGGCCCAAATGTAATTTGTGCGGGTGAAAATAAGGGATGCCCCCACTGTCACACGGCCCACGTGCTATGGGGCACGCTGCTGCGCCAGCACACATGATCCATTGCGAAACGTCCGTTCCGTAATGAATGGTGCGCGAATGGGGACTGGCCAGGCCAGCAGAGGCGAAGATGAGGTGAAGGGGAAATGGGTGCAGGGCGAGGGGGGCAAGTGGACTGGGAAGTGGAGGGGAGAGAAGCAAGGGAAGCAGGGACTGTGGTTTCAGAGGTGCCCTTCGGATCAGGCGTATGGCACTTCAGGATATGAAATGGATGCATATTTTGAAAGCTCATGTAGGACCACAAACTGCACCAAATTCCCTTATGCTAGTGAGTATGTCTGTCCCTAAACACAGTGCTGATGGCTGTCATTGCAGATGGTCGGCACCAGTTCCTGGCCGCCAAATCCTTCTTTTGTGTGTTAATCATAAATAGATTCTCACAGGGATTTCCACTCAGAGACACTGTGGAGAGTTTGAATTTAAAGTATACTCTGCTTGTCCCACACACGTGCCATTGGGAGGGTATTTGTATCTTAATAGGGTTTGTGATTGGATGGTACATATCACACTTTAAAGCAGCAGATGACCAATCAGGTGGCAACATCTCTAGTGTCAGGTGCCTGGAATTTGCCCACATCATAAAATCACCTGGAAGGGGAAAACGAGGGTCAGAAGAGCTAACCATCCTTACGTCTTGTGAATAATCCAAGATGTTTGCTACACTGGGCTTCCAGTTGCATTTCAGAACTGAAGACAGAAATATCACAAATTGTTATAGTTGCAAAAACATAGGGCACTCAATGCCCGTCTCAACGCTCTCCTAATTCCAGAGACAATAGGAGCAGAGACTCAGAAGAGCTTTGTCCAGGATCACGCACAATGCTCAAATTGGGGAATTCAGCTCAGACCCTAACCATTAGTCTACTAGACCATGTTAGATATCCACCCAACATCTCAGATCCCTCCCTGCTCCGCTCCGGTGTGATATTTTGTGTACACACCCTATCCTCCTGTATTGGAACAATCCAGAGAATGTTGCCTCTTCCTCCTCACATACAGGAATTTGAGCATCTTGGGTACAGGAATTCTCAGAACAATTTTCAAAGTCACCCACTTTTTAAGTACCCTGATTGAACAATATCTTAATTGGTGTAACAGTCTGACTCAATCAATTACACATTTGGTTTGAATCAACATGTTTCTGTTCATCTCAGCACTGAAGGCTCCACGTTTAGAATCCCTGATCACCGGGAAGAAAGGGAAGCCAGGCCGTGAATCTGCTGGAAGCCTAGCCAGTCACTGTGTCCATGGCAGGACCTGAGGCACCCTCTTCTCATGAGAGCATAGAATTGACCCAACACTGGATACTGTGTTAATGCACACTGCGATCATGCCCAGGTCTCCTTCCTCTCCGGTTATATGTGATGTAATAAGTACGCCATGTAACGCATGCAGAAAAAGATTCCCACAATTGTAGCTAAAAACTCCCACATTGGTCTGTGCCGTCTAAGAGTTTGCGTCACAGTAGAAAACAAGGTGAACAATGTATGCCATCTGAGGAAATGGGATGCCCCAGCTTCCGGGTCCTGCTGTCGCGCGTTGCTGTTTACTGTCCGCTCGTCCACATCCGATGGCAGGGTGCGTGCATTCTCCATGGACAGATTCACATTTTGGATGGGATCCCGCCTCCAAGGGGCGATACCTGGAGGAAATGCAAGATCATACGATTAAAATCGCAGAGGTTTAATAATTATACAAAATTAATCAATGCAAGCTGTGCTTAACTACCAACATATGATATGCATGAATGCTATTCATGCCCTAGATTATCGTGCTGCATATTGCAAAGTTGTATAACTTTTTACAAACTCCAGCTTTTGTTTTTTATTTTCTTTGTTTTGAACATTCAATTTTGTTATCTCTGCCAGGGCATGAGGGGTATAAATGCTGAGAAAATTTGGCAGTAAACCTCATTACTTCTAATTCTACCCTAAGTCTCGGGAAGATAGCACAGGGGCAACATGCTCGCCTTGGAAACAAGACGACACAGAGCAACACAGGTTCGATCCCCGGGTTTGCGCTTAGAAACCTCTGGGTATTAAGCGTATAAATAACCTATCATATCATACCTTTCCTCATCATAGTTTTGCATCCCGGTTTGCAACGTTGGGCTATCGTAGCCAGTGCTGGAAATGGAAATTTACTTGGGGAACCCTCTCCTCCTTGAGGGCGGCGGGGTTGTGGGGAGCAAGGGGTGGAGCTGAGGGGCACAGTCCCAGGCTAGGTCATTCAATACAGTAGATCTTCATAGAGGAACATAAGAATGCCCACAATTTTAAATTTGAAACATGTCCGAGAGTGATTCAGCAAGAAACCCTTTCGATCAAGTAATGGAACCTGGACTCTGCTCTTATCATTGGTCACAATACTCACCCAAACACAAAACATGTCTGTAAATTGAAAGATATAAACCGATTTGGGCCCCTGCTAAAACAGTATGTGAGTCTTTGGCTATGTCTGCATTCAATCTCCCGACGCAAGTCTTCTGAAGTGCAGGCTGCTTCTGCGTTGGAGCTCTGCTTGAAAACATATCTTATTTTATTTTTATTTTATTGGACATTTGTAAGGCGCCTATACACAGATGTTTCCAGGCACCACAAGACAAAATGGGGGTCTGTGATATAGGAAATAATAAGAATACAACAGCAGAGGAGGGTTATATTGGCCTTGTTACAATCCTACCGCTCTAGTGCATGACAAGATGATAAGTGCAAGGGGGTGAGGGGTTGAGGGAGAAGTGCAGGAGTGGGGTATCCCACGGGTGGAGGTGGGCAAGTGCTGGTCAGGCCAAGGCGGCAAGTGCCAGAGGAAAGTGGGAGGGGAGGAAGAGTGCAGTGGACAGGGAAGACTAAGAAGGGAAAGTCCGCGAAAAGGAGCCAGAGGGCAAGTGCTGGCAAAGGATTCTGGGAGGGACTGGTGGGGAGGTGAAGGGGTTGTCTGGTCCCTGTACGACTCTGAGGGATCATGCCCCAGTCACAACGGCAAGTGGGGATTTTAGCACGGGATGGAGAGAGTGAAGGAAGAGGAGAAAAGGAAGGTCTGGAGAAGTTTCCAGAACTTGAGAAGATCCAGCTCAAGTCTGAGGGGGGAGGGAGACTGTTCCAAAGGGAGGCGTCAGCCGAGGAAAGGGCTCTACCTTCGACTCTCTGCTTGGAGAAAGTTTTGCCAGCAGAAAATTGGAGCCAGAAGACCGAAGGATTTTGGCTGGGAGGTATTTTGGGAGAGAACGCTGGATGTAAAGAGGTCCAAGGTCCAAGACAGCCTGGCAGATGATGCAAAGAGTTTTGAATTTGATCCTTGTAGTCACCGGGAGCCAGTGGAGAGATTTTATGGCTGGAGAGATGTGGTCCTTGGGTTTGAGGCCAATGATATCTTGCAGTCCTATTCTGGATTAGTTGGAGGGGGCGAATGGAGGAAGGTTGAGGAAGAGGCTATTTCAGTAGTCAAGCCTAGAGAGAGCCAGGGCTCTGGAGACATTGAGATTATGGGGGAAGGTATCTGAGTTTCCTCGGCTAGCCCCATGACCTAAGGATGGAGCAGAGCTCCGCAGCGCTCAGGTAAGACAAACTTTGCCAAAGCTGCGCTCTATCTTGTTCCTGCCCATTTCCTACCCTAATCTTGGTCATGCCTTAAATTCTACTCAGGAGGTTTCTGGGCAATGCAGCAACGTTGTCCCGCATCAGAGGATTTGGTGGGACTGGCCCTGAAAGCAGAAAAATGAAGGCAATAATTCCAGGGCATGTGCAAGGAATTTTGCCCCTCTAAGCAAACTATCAGAAGTGAATTTTAGAGGGACGTATATATAACCCTGGTGGGGAGATTGGCACGACCCCATCCACACTCCCTCGCCGCTCTCAGGCTTTAGCCCTGGAATTTTAAAAAATGAAACCAGTCTAACAAAAGCATATAGACTGTGACTTAAACAACTCCACTATGTCAAATAAAGAAACCGAGATTTCAGTGTACATCTCAGCCTTATCCTAGGTGTTCTGAACTGACCAACAGAAAAGCAGTGTCCACAAGACTGGCACAAGTAAGAAAACTATCCAGCAAGTACAAGGACTTTGAAAGGTGCTCTACAGACAAAAGACTTGAGACTGCTTTGACGAAAAGGATGCATGTGGCAGCAGACATGCTTGTATAGATCCAGGACAGGGGAGGGGAATTCTGCCCCACCGCTCTCGACAAACAAAATCTTCCAATTTGGTGATGTGTCATACAAACAAAGCTTTGCTAGTTGCTACCAGTACTGAGGCAACTGCCCTTCTTTTTGTCAGCTTCAGGACAGAATGGTTAGCTAACCCTAACTCACACTCCCTCACATGGCATACTCTCTTCTATGCGCACACACATTCTCTCTTGTTCTCTCTTGTGCACACACAGACACATAGATGTATGCACATACCACACTCCCAATACACATGCACATACTTTTTTCTTTCTTTTAATCTTGCTCCATCACGCGTCGATCGTGTATAAAATGCACACTGGATTTTTTAACAACCTACTTTCTGTTGGCACTGGAGGTTGGTGGGGACCACAGTAAGGACCAACACAACTTAGATCGAGTCTATCAAATGATGAAAAGCTGGATCGGCTCTGCCTTAAGACGGAGCTTATGTTATATGGCCCCAAACAAGTTAGAGAGAAGTTGAATTCCCAGTATACCAGTTTTCTGGTCGACGGATGTCAGATAACAGTAGTACCCAAGGTTAAGACCTTGGGCACCTATCTGGAACCCAGCGTAGACAACAAGGCCCATGTTGATGCTGTTGTGAAAAGCACCAACCGCTATTTGAAAGTGCTTCGTCAAGTGGCCCCGCTGGTCTCAGAAGAAAACTGCAAGAAACTAGTCCGGGCCGTAATATTGCCCAGAGTGGACTACTGTAACGCCCTTTTGGGAGGAGCAAAGAAAGTAGATCTACAATGACTCCAAAAAATCCAAAACACTGCGGTAGGTATCGTCTTCCAGATGAAGCATCTAGAGCCTACATCTGTAGCCAGGAGGAGTCTCCACTGGCTGCCAGTTTCAGCTAGAATACAATTCAAGCTTTTGACAACTTGTCATAAATGCATCTATGGTGATGCACCTATATATCTTAAGAACAGGCTGAAGCTATACATGCCAAGTAGATCTCTATGCTCAGCTAAGACCTGCTCTCTACAAGTAGATCGAGTGAAAAGAGCTTGTGGCAATGGCCGCGCTTTTCATGTGCAGGCCGCACAGGCCTGGAATGCCCTTCCAGCGTCTGTGCGTAACACATCTAATCTTCTGATCTTCCGGAAACAGTTGAAGACCCTTCTGTTTTCATAAAGCTCTGTTCCAGCCACCTGGTTTTTCTTGACAGGGCTCTACTTTTCTTCTCATAGTGCCTGGATGCCTTCGGGCTTTGGCGCCTTACAAATAAAATAACATAAAATAACAAGACAGGCCTAAAGCAGAGGAAAGATTTGCTCAGTCATTTAAAGCATGTGGGGGACGGAGCAGAGGGAGGTTGAATGTACAAGGGTAAACATCTCCCTCATACTCACCCGATCAAAGATAGGAGGCCAAGGTAAGTAGCTCCATGGTGCTGCACCCTCACTCAATAAAACTAAAATGTATTCTGGGGTTTTGAACTTAGTAAATGACAACTGGACATAATCAGCACAGAATAGGTTGGAAAGTAGCACTGTCAGCCTGCAATCCACAAACTTCCACCAGCTCCAATTTGCTCTTTCTCTACTCTATCCCAATTTGGCTATTGGGGCCCACGAGATCGAGAGGCAGAACAATGACAAAATAATAGGGCACCTCACCTGCCTGTGCATGTGTCCTAGTCTCTCTCAGTCAAGGCTGCCACCCACGGCCCATGGCGGTGGGCTGCAGCTAGTGCAGGGCAGGACACAGCCGGTCCAGAAGAAGAACATTCACCCAATCCTCACAAGGACAAGTGCGGTGCTTATGCTCAGGTGAGGCCCGAGGGCCAGTGGACGGCACAGCGCCATGCCCGACCTGAAACTCGCGGTGCTTGCTTCGCTGCCTGCTGCTTCAGACATTGCTGAGAGTGCCGCCTTCAAGTAGTCGAGACAACTTGAAAGAGAGAAAATGAAATATATGCATACAAAAAATGTATAAGTAGTTATTGCCTTCGATGCCATTTGCCGCTCTAACATTTTCCCATTATGGGCAAGCGCCTAACCTTGCCAAGTGGCAGGACTGGCCCTGAATAATTCCCTTTCAGCAGGGGCTGACCACCAGCTCCTCCTCTGGAATTCTCTGAAAGAGTTAGATATTTAGCAGCCATCCGACCCTGTCACTAAACCCACCATGCAGTCCTCTATCAATTAAACTTATCATTGGTGGTTTAGTGGGTAAGACTGGGAGGGCTTCAGATGTCGCTGTGTCCGACTCAGTCTATCATCCTTCGCTTTGAGTCTGTTGTATTATGGGATTTGTAGTCTCAGGAGTTGTATATAGGAAGAGTGAAATATGTTGTAGGCAAGCAAGGATCTGCTTATATGGTGAATGGAGCAGTCCAGGGCTGGGCAGTCAAGGTAGTTTCTTCCAAGTATCTTTCATTAATAATAAGTATTATTTGGCAGGCTCAAGATCAAAACATGACATCATCTACCAGGAAAGACCTGGGACCTTGAAGGGTGCAGTCAAGGACGCAGGTGTTTGGCGCCTGGAGGATGAAGAGGAAGGAAGCAGGTCCCGCAGCGGCACTTGGTGACACCCCCTAAACTATACTTGGCGTTCCCTGACCCACCAGGGTGAAGCCCGCAGTCAAGGGCGCATGTGTTTAGCGCCTGCGGGGTGGTGTGACCCGTGGTGCATCAGCAACTGTGGTGAGTGCTATAAGCAGTGTTTCTTAGACAACTGCCCTACCTTATTCATGAACACTGACCACCTGATTCATCCTCAGACAGAGACATACACAACTTAATGGCCCCTTCCGAACTCAGCAGTAGAACACTCCTTAACAACTTCTAAAAAGTTGCTTGTTTAAGTAAAATTGAACAAGCCAAGCAAGCTGTAACCTACAAACTGTATCAAACTGCATCAAAGTAAACTTACCCGTGTTGCCCTGCACCAAATCTGCCTTTGTGCATTTGCTCTATGTCTCTCGCCTTTCTGAACTCAGAGTCAGATACTTTATTCTACTCTGTTCCACCTTTTACACCTACCCCTAAACATACCCCCAGAACATTACTGGAACCTCCATGGGGGCCCAGGTCACGCCCTTAGCCAGGCACGCTGGATATAATGGGGAAACGGAAAGCAACTGCACCTAGCTCGCTGGAGAAGGGGAACAGGAAAATATTTAAACTTTTTAAGCCAATCTAGGATGTGAACCTGTTGTGAACCTGATGTGAACCTGGTGATCACAGAGATACAGTGCCTCCTAGAAAGTATCGATGATCTATAATCGGTCCGACCACAGAAACTGGGGTGAATCCCATAGAGGGTACGGCCAACTGTGCGGTTCATTCCAATCTGGAGACCATCGAGGCCGCACAGCCGCTTGAGACCTCACAGTTAGCCAAACAGGCGATGAGTAAAACTCACTGTAGTGGGAGCGATAGATGAGTGTTGGAAGTGTTGGAGACCTACAGGGTGGCAGGCCCTGCAAAACAACTGAGGGTGTGGTGAAATTGGCAGGGACAATATTTATCATCCCCATTACAAGGTCAGAAGCTGGCACTGGTGGGGGAGCAATAGAGTGCCATCAGCAACCAAGGGCAACTTGCTCGGAAGGAAAAGAGACCCGACTGCCCAAGCCACTCCTCCCATATCTCCCTGGTGGGTTGGATCTAGAGAACCTCCCAATGACTTCTCTTAGAGCATTAAAGTTCTCTGTATGAGGCCAATCTCTAGTACTTCCCGGTATGTGGCGTTGATTTGGGGTAGGTGATTGACCACCACTCATCGTGCCCACCTGCCGAAACTCGTGTGACCCATAATCTCGATGAGTCACAGATGGAGATGGTCATTGCACTACCAAGACCCTTGGTAACCTGGTCCGCCGTGCATGACTCAGGTTGCCTTCGACTGTCCGTTTTCCCGGCCGCCCTATGTGGTTGCAGGCTCAGGATCTTACTCTCATTTAGGGGTTGTTGGGGCTCACCCAGCTGAAGCAGAGTATTGAGGATGTTAGCAGCACCGGTCAGTTGGGATACCTCAGAACCCAGCACAATGCCCCTACATGGCCTGCCCTTGCAACAGCATTCGTGGCCCATTAAGTGAAGGGTTATGAGAGGCTCATCTGATTGCATTTATCTAGCGAATGTACCCAGAGTCACTGCAGGAGCATATGAGTGTAAGGAATCCCTAGTGAATAAAGTAATCCACTGGTTACAGCATGTGAGGGGCTGTAGACTCATCATACGGGAGGATATTCTGGGGTGCCAAACGATGTCAACAACAAGAGATACCCAGGACTATATCCAGGTGGCTGTAGATAATGGACGATTAGTTGATGGGCTCTTATCGGTTGAGCTATGTGCCTACCCACGGGCTGGCTCTAGGATCACATTGCGGCTGCACCCGCCACGCACCAATATCCAACCATGCACAGACCACCCCCAGGAGCTACAGTATCCCAGCTGGAATTGATTGATTGTGGGAGGGCTCTTTAGGCATCTGGAGGACCCGAAATGGATGAATTTAATTCAGGGGTTTGATGTGGTTTGTATGCAAGAAACTTGGGAAATGTCTACTGTATAATTGCAGGGCTTAGTGTCCTTTGCAAAGCCTGAATCCAAGGACATGAGAGGGAGACCTAAGGGGGGGGGGGCTGCTAACTCTGGTGGGTCCCTCCTTGGTCCTCAACCTTGTGGAAAAACCTATGGAATCTGTTGATTTACAATGCCTTGAGAAAACCACCTTAGGGGAGGGCGGGGGGGAGGGGTTCAGGCAGGTGCTCCTATTCAATGTTTATAATAGAGTTTATGGCAACACCCTTATGGAAAGTTTAAACAAAATGTGCCAGACTATCATTAAATTTGAATCATGCAAAGGCACTAGTCCATTAGTGTTGGCCATGGGGAGAAATTTGTGGGGCTAAAAGCTCCCCAGGGAGCATTTTGGAAGCATATGGAAGTATGGTCCGCACTATCTATCTCTTTCTAACCAAGCCAGCTAAGAAGGTGCATCAGGAGGCCCTTATGTCCAAAAGCTGGTTTGACATGGATTATAAGGCTGTTTTATTTGAAGGTGGCAAACCCAATAGATTTAGTTTAGTTTATTTGTTTATACAGCGCAGGATTTAACTTTGTATTGGAAGGATGGAAAAGATGATTCCTTTCTTAGCAGCCAAGATGTAGAATTCACTGCCCCCTGCTCGAACACTGGGAAGCTGCAGCCACCAGCTTTTTGCAACTTGAACTTGGGGATGTTGAGGCAGTGTATGTAGTTAGCTCTGGTAGGTCTAGTGGACGTTTTTCTAGTAAATTTATCAGCCAGATATTTGGGGCTCCAGTTAGACAGACATTTATGTGTGATCATTAAGGCTCCGAAGGTGATTCTGTCTGGTATAGGGAGCCAATTGTTTTTTCGTCTAACTTGTGAGATGTGGCTAGAACGAGGTATATTCATCGCCACTCTGAGGCCATTATTTTCCAACACCTGCAGCTTGATAAGGTTTTGTTTGCTAGTGCCTAAGTATAAGGTGTTACAATAGTCCAGTTTAGAAAGTATGAGCGCCCTAGCCAGTGTGATGCAGCTGGTAATGGATAAGAATAGTCTGCTTGCATTTATTAGTTTCGAGGTGTAAGCAACAGCTGAAGATAAGCAGTTCCTTGAGGGCAAGATATAAAGCAGTGACGTAGAGGAAGAAATCTACATTTAATCAGGATCTTTGGGATGACCTGCATACAACATGTAGAGCAGGTGACACTATTGGGTTTTTGAGGCTGATAAACGTGAGGGGTCTGAATTTGTCAGAGTCGCTTAGGTACCAGATCACCCCTGATTCTTGACATGAACATTTTGGGGTCCTGTGCCATAGTGGCTTGCCAGATAGTGGGAACACGCAGCTCTCTATAAGCTGAGATGTGCGGGGAAGGGAAGTAGATGCTATATAGCCTAAGGAAGTGGAAATTATGGCACTGGGAAGGCCCCGGCGCGATTGAATGCCAATAGATCTCTTTCAGGATGAGGTACGGATATGGGCTCCTGCCCAGTCTCGTGTGTTTAATTCCGTAGCAGACAGTGGCAGCGTACCGCCCTCCTGGAGTGATGCAGAAATCATGCCTATTTATAAGAAAGCAGACAGGCATGCCGCCGGGAACTACAGGCCTATTTCACTTTTGGATACTACAGAGGAGAACTATGCTAACGTTCTCCCCGGATGCCTGCAGAATTGGGCAGATGAAAGGGAAGCTATATTCATCTCCAGGCAGGTATCCGCAAGGATATTAGCACAATAGACCAGAGGTTTAGATTGGGCCTGATCCTGTCTAAATATGTCTTACTTAACAAAACCTGGATCTATGCAATCTTTGTGGATCTCCGCACAGCGTTTGACTGTGTACCACGACAGTTGCTGTGGGAAACGCTGGTCAGGAAAGGTGTATCCGGGAAGCTCATCAACAGCATTCATGCCCTATATACCTGTAATAAAGCATCAGTGAGGTTGGGCCTGCGGGGGGAACTAACCAAGTAATTGTCGGTAGAGAAGGGGGTATGGCAGGGGTATGCTTTGGCCCCCTTGCTAATCTGTCTTGTGAACGACTGCCTTGACCCCCCCTAGGTTTGGGCAGGATAGGCTACCTGCGCTGTTCTTTGCGGACAACGCAATTATTCTGTCGACCTCGCCAATGGGCCTCAAGAAAAACGTTGCTATCTTTATGAAGAAGTACTTGTTGCTGATTAATAGTGAAAAACGAAGGCTATGGTTTTCAGGAACAAGTTGGCCAAGAGGGTTACGATCTTGGAACAAGTGGCTACATATGACTATCTGGGTATCTGGTTTTCAGAGAGTATCCATTTGCTGAACTAGCAATATAAGGCTACAGTGCCATTGAACAAACACCGTGGGGGACTGCAAAATTATTTTAGTACCCATGGCAAGCGACCAATATCTTCTGGCTTAGAATTATTCAGAGCACAGTCTTTGCCTCTGGAATTATATTGATCTGTGGAGCCACCAAAGTGTTCCTTCCCTCAGTGACACAGGCAATGATTTCCTTAGGGCTATTTGGATGCAACCAAAGGGGGCCCTCAATAGCTAGCCTACGGATGGAGTGTAACTGGCCACCAATTGTAGGCGTTCTGTCCATGAGACCAGTATTATATTGGATCAGGATTTGGTCAATGAATATCTAGCACCCTACCGATTGGCATTAACCAATTTTCTAACTCTGGGTGGGCCATACTCTCTTCCTTGGTTTAGGTTTGTACGTGCAGAGCTCACCAAACTTGACCTGGCTGTATTTTGGAAGAACCAGCAGAGTATAACACCAGGTTCAGTGTTGGTGGTGAAACAAGTTTACCGCAAAGCGGTAACAAACCATATGAAACAGGACTGCATCGTTTTGAGCACAGGGTGATCATATCTGTCTCACAAATGGTCACATGGATTCAAGGAATATCAATGTTAGCCTAGGGTATACCTGTTCGCTTTACATACAGTTGCCTACCAATACTCTGAAAGTAGCTTCCTTTACTGCTAAATGGAAGGAGTATTAGCACTGTGTATGCAGCCTGTGGGACAGCCAACAAATTCACCATGCATGTTATGCTTTTTTGTGGTAGATGCAAAGATCTGTTACCCCTCAAACTCAGGAATCCGGAAGATGTCTTGGATATTTGTCTCAATGTCAAGGACCCGGTTGCAGTGTTTGCTGCGTCTACATTTTTACACTGAGCTTGGCTAATAAAACCAAAGTAATAGGCATCGCTCTGTTTTGATTATCCTAGGAGATACCCCTATAGCCCCCTGTACCGCCCCTTAAGGAGAGACTATGATACCCTGTGCACAGCTTTTTAAAATGTTATATATGTTGTGGTCGACACACTAAGACTTGTATGTATTTTAGAAATGACGGCTACGTTTATTAATACTTTGATGGTTATTTATTATGGTTCTCTGATGAATTTTTATGAAGAATTTTGTTTTATGAAGATCTTTTGTATGGAATGTATTGTTTTATGCTTTTATGGCTCCAACCGCTGAATAAAGTTGTGTTTGATCAATATGTACTTTTCAACAATAGCCCCATTTCCCAAATGCACTGTGCTGGTCTTATGGAAGACATGCAACAGAAATATGCTATCTTTTCTTTACATTCGTCCTCAATGCAAAAAAGCTTCTCTACAGGAAGGCTTTACAGAAATATGCACATTCAAACCTTCCAGAGAGAGGGATGCTGGATACCCTGGAGCAAAACACGAAATTGCCCACAATGCACTGTATTAGTCCACTGGAAGGCCTGTAACATGAATCTATTAGCCTTTGTCTAAAATGAAAAAGCACATGCAATGTTGTGAAGGGTCCACTATAGTCGTAACGATGAAGAACCTGGACAAAGACCAGTTATATTCACCTTGCATAGGGGAAGGGTATGTGAGACACCAGAAGGTGTCCCGGCGATCTGTCATCCATGTGGCCAGGACACGACCATCGGTTTTGGATCCAGTTCCTGGGGGTGGACCAGTGTGGGAGGATCACCTGGATAGGGAGTCTTCGGGGAGTGGGACACCGGATGGTGAGACGCAGCATACCCGACTTCCATCACACTTCCCCACATGGATAAAAGGCGGAGTACGAAAGCACACTCTGAGCAAGGCAAAACACACGAGGAAGCAGCATTTCCGAGATGGCAGTTTAATATGAGGAGAAAGGCGGCAAGACCAGTAAGGGTTGCAAGGAGAAAAGTACCCTTGACCTTTTTCCGAGAAAGACTGCTACTTTCACGAGTCCTCTAGAATAAGAAACATAAGGAATTAAAGTGGAAGAAAGGTGAGTTGTGTATCGGAGGTACCCGGGTTCTCCTGCGTTGATGGCAAAGGCGGGGAGGAGCGATTGCTGCCATGGTACTGTCCTTCGCTCCTACAAAAAAGCAGCACCAGTAAAGTCAGCACAGCCGGTGAGTCGGGGAGACTGATACGAGACCAGTCTGTGGTAGCGCCAAGGTTGCAAGCAGCAACATTGTATGAAGGAATTTGAAGAGAATAACGTACAAAGCGTATGTGATGAGCGATGCAAATATAATTGAACATCCAAGGAGTGACTGAACTTTTTGAAGCCAAGATAGATACCATTTACAGAGCGGTCCGGCACCGCATGGGTGCTCATTTGAAGGTCTCTGTTGGGAATCCAGCTGAGAGGTGGCAAATGTGAAATGTGAATGGTGAAATGGAAGTGGTCCTGCAACGGGTCAAGCTAAAGCCTGTGCACATTCAACAGTCTTTGATAGTTAATAAGAACTGTAATTGGTCCGAGCCCGGCTGAGCGAGATGGTTGCATAAATGAAAGGATCTGAGCCCGGCTGAGGGGGATCCGGGGAGAGCCATGAGTCACCCTAGAAAGAATATTCTCTAAACATTGAAAAGGGGGATCTGAGACCGGAAGGGGGGACCCAAAGTACCAAGCATTGTAAAAAGGGATCTGAGCCCGGCTGAGGGGAATCCAGGGTGAAGAGTGAAATCATCCAAATTGAATACTTGAGAAAGGAAAATAACTCTGCTTGTTTTTGATACATCAGGCCCTCTGAATCAAGAGACTTTGATAAGTAAGGAGACTTGGGCACAGAAGGCCCTGAAGCTGGTGATGGAACTGTATCCGTGTGCCGAAGAAGCCAGAGTGTGTGCTTTTACTGCCTTGTCCTGTGCTGAAAACGTGGCGAAGGGAGGCCAACGTCCTGAACATCCTGATTGTCGTTTTGTGACCACTTCTTTCTTTTTCATAAACACAACCCCCACACTATTTGTATTTAACGGTAAGGATTGGCAATAGGTTTTTAGCATAGGCCCTTTTATTTTGACGAGACTCCACTAGGACTGCATTATTATTATTTGATGGTCGTAGCTTGCTCCCACCTGTAGATTTACGATTAGATAGGCGTTAAAATCACACCCTTGTGTAAGTTCAATAAACACCCTTTAACTGTGGTCACTTGCGTGTGTCTTGCTATTTATGCTATGTCTTCCTTACAGTCCGCCATAGGTGCCGTCTAGTTAGTCAACTGGAGTGTTTGTTTCTATGTACATAGGCAGCAGATCCATCTGAGGTAGGTAGTTATGCCGGCACCTGCCATAAGAGAGGCAGACTTCATTATTAATATGTTTAGTCGGGTTGGCACCCCTGTACTCAGTGTGCCAAAATGCATTCTGGGATATGGGGTCTTTTTGAAATGAGGTAGACTTTGTATTTTTGTCAAAGGTAATATTAAGGGGGCATCTGTATTTAGTGGCATGTGATCTTCTGTACTTGGTGATGCATAGAGTGTTCTGTGGCATGCGATCCTCTGGAGGCATCTGTATTCTGCAAGTGGGAAGGCAATCCTAGAACTGCAATCCTGTGGGCGCTTCAATACTCAGTAGAATCATGTGAATTCCTTGACATGTAGTTTTCTGTGTAGTGGGTTAGAAGACATTGAGCTGTTTTAGACAAAGTGCCTCTTATTACATGTAGTCCTGCTGTGGCATCTGAATTCCGGGAAACTGGAACCTATATGGGGCAGTCTTGTGGATGCATTTTTATTAAGTGAGCTGCAGAGTTCTAGGGTAAATAATCAGAAGTGGTTATATGGGATATGAGTAACAAAGTCCATTTGGGAAACTGTAGCTTTACAAGGGCTGATTTACTGAGGAAGAGTGCATTCTTGGACCTAAACTCCACTACGCCGGCTTCTACACTGAGTGACCACTCTGGAATGCTTTAACAGTGATACAGTGGGCTGCAACGAAATGAAGAATGTAATTGTTCATGTTATCTGATGGACAACACCTGGACTGTTTCTCTTGTGTTTGACAAGTCACTGTGTCACCTTTTTGCTCCAGGTGCCATGGATCTTTATATGCTTGATTAATTTTTAAGCCATATTTTAATGTTAGAAACAATATTTGATTATTATTTATCTTTATATCTCTGTAGGTTTTGTGTGTGTTTATTGTAGATTTTGGGAAGGGTGATTCATGGCTGTATCAAAAATGCACTTGGTAGTATTGTGCAAATGAGATCATGACTTGACATTAAATCAAGAAAAGGTGTGTTCAAAAGCAATTTGCACATCTGTACTGCACATCATGAAGCAGTAAGAGTGTTTAAAACATTTTGAAGTGCCTCGAAAAATAAATATATGTTACATAAGAAGATGTTACCTGGAAAAGACAACACGTAGGTCACTGCCATGGCAGGCAGAATTGCAAGAAGCCCAGTCCCTATGATGAGCGCCTGAAAAAAAAAAAGGGAAATGTTGGTGTCATATGAGGTTTGCTTTAGGCTACTGGGTTTAAATCTAATAAAGTACATTCAGAAAATCAACCATTTTTCAAACATTGTGGGAGAAGAGGAGCCCTTATGAGTAGAAAGCAATTTTCCAGAACAACTTCCTACAGAGGCATACAGCAGAAAGCAAACACTCCCTGGACCAGCGGTATCATGATGTCCACAGCAGACTTACCAGACCAGAATGTGAAATATGCTCCCATGCAACTCTCACGTAAAAGTATGTCAACGCCAAGGAACATGGACTGATAGATTCATCATTACTCAGGCTACGGCATCTAGGGTAAAGAGCACAAAGAATGTTTCAAGCAAATGTAGGAGGAATTCAGAGCTTTGCCCAGTTGTCCGTCCAGCCTACGATATGCGGCAAACACATTTATTTGGAGAAAATATTGAAGATTGTAAGACGTATCACAATGACAATAAGTAGACAAACATATTAAGATCGAATAATGTGACTTGAGGTAATCTAGAACACAATGTGGAAAATATATTATAAGCCTCTTAACCTTCCAAGGTCAATCAAATGAGCATGGCTCTGTGCAGTGTTCTGCATGGACTCTTACCTTTTTGATGCTGGTTCACAACAGACATTTCCCATTGTGACACGATGCCTTTAAAACACCTGCCAAGCAAGTAGCGTGGCGCGAGTGCGGCTGAGTGCACTCTTCTGCAGTCTTCGGCAGCACTGGCTGAATGACTGCACGGTGACTGATATTAACTTCAATGGTGGACTGAGAGCTTGCGACGATACCTGCCATGCAAGTTATTGGCTGTGGGAAGTCCAGTATTGCAGGATATTCAGTCACTTTCCATATGTCCAGCAGCAGTCAGAAAGTCACATATAACCTCAGAGGTTGTAATAACATGCAGCAGAACGACGATAATTTATATGTATTCACTTATTTATATAAAGGAGTAACAATGCTCTTTCGATCAGAAAAGAACATACAATAGATAAGTAATCAGATTTGACGGGAAGCAGTGAGCTTCTTACAATGGGGTGAGCTTGAGAGACATTCTGACCAGGTTGTTGAGGGGAGTAAATTGAACAGTCACTGTGGACAAAACATAAGTAGACATACATAGATTAAGGACAACAAACATTGGACATTTTTAAGTGCAGGTAGTTGGTATGACCAGCTATGCTCAGGATGCAACCATGATGGGTGAAGTGCTAGAGTGGAGGCAGAAGAAGGGGGGGCAGGTTAGAGGCAAGGGACATTTTTTAGCTAGCAGGTAGATGAGAGGTAGGTTAAGAGGGTAACTTGGAGGCGAGGAAGTAGACTTTTAGTTTGGTTTTGAACAAATCCACATGGATTGTTTCTCTGATGTCTGGGGGAAGAGAATTCCATGCAAGTGGAGCAAGAAGAGAGAAACAGAAGCAAGAGCAAGCACAGGGAGGGCGAGGAGCCACAAGGGTAGTCGAGAAGGCAGAGCAGAGATTACGAGAAGGCTTGTAGAGTTGGGTAGTGGAAGATAGATACAGTGGTGCCTTACCATAGATAGATTTGTGAATCAGGAGAAGACATTTAAATCTGGTCCTGTTTTGCAATGTCAGCCATCGGTTACATGTGATTATAACAAACAAATAAATAACAACACTAAGGTCTAAACATTTATAACAACATGAATATAATATGAATATAATTTTCTTTTAATTTGGGCGGTCCCACACCTAAGCCTCCGGTTTTGCTTCATGACTAACCCCACCCCAAACCCCCGCCCACCCATTTTAACCCCTTGCCCCACCCCTCACATATATATTTTAAAAAATATGACGTTGTTTTCGTTATAAATGTTTAAAATAAATTGCTGTTAGTTATTTTCCATTCGTTATAATATCTGCATACCTCAGCCATCCAGCCTTGTGACGGTACAAGTAAGTAGTTGTGAAGTGACAGAGTTCAAAGAGAGTCCTGGAAGTGAAGTTAATGATCTTGTTGAGAGGACAGAAAGCATAGTTGGGGGACACCAAAGAGGATGCTGGCAGTAGTCCAGTTTAGAGAAGTCATGAGTGGTTAAGAGATGCTTGGCGGTGTTGGAAAGAAGGAGGTGACCGATTGTCCTAATATTAAGAAGGTTCAGACGAGTTGCTGTTCCAGTTTTGGAGATGAAAGTAGAGAAGTTGTGAGAAGGCTTAGAGATGAAGCTGAGCTTTCAAGCTGAAGATGAGTTGAGGAGAGTGTCAGGTAGGAACTGGATAGGCAGAGGAAGAGATGAGAGAGAGAGTGTGAGTGAGAGAGAGAGAGAGAGAGAGAGAGGGGGGGAGAGAGAGAGAGAGAGAGAGAGAGAGCGAGCTTTCGGGAGGGAAGGAGAACACCTCTGTTTTGGTAGAGTTTAACATCACAGAGTGCAAAGCCATCCAATATTTAATGGCAGAGAGACAGTTGATAGACAGATCACAGGAGAGTTCAGGAAAAGAGAAGAAGATGAGGGTGTCGTCCACGAAGAGTTGGAATGAGAACCCAAAGGATGAAATTAGTGCCTCAAGAACAGACGTGTAGATTGTAAAGTGGAGCAGACCCAAGACAGAGTCTTGTGGAACAACAGTTAGAGGAGTGAGTTGAGAGGTGTTGTTGCTACAGGAGATACAATTGGTGAGGTGCAAGGTAGGATTCAATCCAGGCAAGGGCTCGATCGTGAACCCCAAGAAGAGAATATTAAGGAGATCAGAGTGATCTACAGTGCCAAAGGCAGCAGATAGGTCAAGGAGAATTAGGCTAGAGGATAGGTTACAGTGCTTAGCAGAGGTGATGAAGATGGACACATTCATGAGAGTAGTTTCCGTGGAGTGACAGGAGTGGAAACCTGCTTTTAGGGGGTCTTGAAGGTTGTGGGTGTCTAAAATTGGTGAGACGGTTGAGCACAACCCTTTCAAGCACTTTAGAGTAGTGCAGAAGGAGAGAGACAGTAGGTCCGGGTCAACCCCTGCTTTTTTAGGAGAGGGATGCCTGTGACTGTTTTTAAAATAGAAGGAAAGCAAGTGGACTCGAAGGACGGTTGAAGAGCTCCACGAGGTGAGAGACCAATAAAGTGCAATAGGCTTGACTAGCTGAGGAGCAAGAGGGTCTGATGGGGCACCAGAGGGGTTAGCCTCCATCAGTAGAGTTAGCTCTTCGTCACTATTAGTGTGACTAAAGAGTGAGATAGAGGCAGAAGATTTGCTTCCACTGTTATGTTATACGTATCAAGTTGTTAAAATGTTCAGCGTTTTGGAGTAAAGCGCTATATAAACTAAATAAATACAATACAAGATGATGGTAGAGTAGCAGAGTGTAAAATGTAGGAGGAGGGAGTGTGAGGAAGGTCAGGCTAGTGTCTCTAAATTTGGTGATGTTAAGTGGAAAAAGAATCAAGGAGTTGCTCAAGATCATCAAAGAATGGACCAGTGGGACCAGAAGGGTGATAGATGGCGATGATAAGAACTGAGTGAGGCAGAACAATAGTAAAGCTAGTGAATTCAGAAGAGGTAGGAGAGGACATGGCATTGGAGATTTGTGAGGCATTGAGGCAGGAAGAGATAGGTGTACAACGCCTCCTCCTCTGCCATTCGGTCGAGGTTAGTGAATGAAGGATAGTTTGGAGTCGTGTAGGGCCACCAGAGTGTCGGATGAAGAAAGTCAGGTTTCAGTGATAGCAAGAAGGTCTTGGGAGGAGAGCTGGAGTGAAAGTCAGTGATAAATCAAGTTTTGTTGCATATAGACTGCGCATTCTAGAGTGCTATGTTCAGTTGATGAGGTAAGGAAGAGTAGGGTAGTTGAGTCTCAGAGGAAGAGAGGCGAAGCGGATTGGTGTGATGCTGGAAATGCATCAGAGGGACAGGGCCTCTGAATCCTTGTCCTTTACTGCTTTTTATCGTGTGTTCTGTCGTGTTTTCTGCCCAGGAGTCCATGTGGGACTCCTGGCAGTGCAGCTCTCTCTTTTGGTTTGGTGAACAGACCCATGGGATACCCTTATGGCAACCATGGGTAGTGGTACAACCCTGTATCCCTAGTGTATGTTTTTGGGCACCTGTGGGTGGCCCACAGAGCAGGGTATGGGCTGGTGGCAGCTCCATGCTGAATTTGACAGGTGCTCTGGGTGTCCTCCATTTTGGGATACCCAGGCCCTGCCATTGGGATCAGTTGATTCCTGATAGGAAACAAGATGGCCCCTGTGGCCTCTTGCTTTCTATTGCCTGTTACCTTGTTTTCCCAAAGTCCTGGGAAGCCCTGACTCTGTCCCTTCCCCCTGACTGGCTGTTGGGTGGAAGTTCCATTAATGGTGTTGTTGTGAAGGCGTTCTGGAGTTGAGTCTCCACTCTAAGAGTAACTGGAACTGCTGATCCTCGACGTCCAGCTGGAAGAAGAAGTCTTGCTGATGCATTTGCTTCGACCGATCCGAAGGCTGCCGAAATCGTCGAAGACTGACCCGAGAGAGGACCTGGTAAGGCGCCCTCTTCCCGTGCTCCGAGGGACCATCGAGCACCGCTCCATCTTCGCCGAAGCGCCCTGGAAGTCAGACCCTCGAAAGGCTGCCGACCCGAGACGGGACCGCTGAGGAGATCGAAGTGAAGCACCCGGACATCGCCGCCGTCGAAGTCCATTGCCGTCGACCAGGGTTCGCAGGTTTGTGTAACCGCTGGAGGCCCGTCGAAGTTGTGTTGCCCAGCCGTGGGAACCACTTGACGCTGTGCCGCCGACGACCGGAGCCGTCCGCTCCTTGCCTAAGAACATTTGAATCGAAGGACTCCCTCGTCCGCACCGTCGACCGCTTTATCCTGCCGGAGAAAGTCGAGGACGACCAATGCGCCGAGGAGAAACCTACCGGTGGGTATCCCGCCACCCGAAGACCACAAAGACTCGAACGACTCGACGCCCTTGCTGAGCCTCCGTCTCCACAATCTTTGCGGTCCAGAACTATTGTCACCGAGGTGCCCCGCACGCCTCTGCCTTGCAGGACGCCGACGCTCCGACGCTGACGAGCACCGCTCGGACGAAGCTGCCGCCTCATCGACGCCGTTCTACCCTGTTTGTTGTCGGACGTTCGACGCCCTGTGTCTCCCGCTTGAAAGGGAAGGCATTCAAGAAGGGCCGTCGATTCCCCGACGCCGAGTTCCTCGACGGACGTTCGACGCCCCGTGTCTCCCGCTTGAAAGGGAAGGCATTCAAGAAGGGCCGTCGATTCCCCGCCGCCGAACGCCGAGTTCCTTGACGCTTCTCGACGCCTCTCGATGATCCGTGACTCCCGCTTGAAAGGGGGTCGCTCAAGAAGGATCTGTCGACGCCTCTTCGAAGAACTCGACTCCACCAGGTACATTGGGGGGGTAAAAACATTATAGGAGGGAATAAGACTTGCAGAACAATATATGGACTGGGCTTGTGCTATATCTTTATTTTACAGGTTGCCCAGGTGGGGGGATCTCCACACAGAACTGTGTCTAGTGGTAGGGGCCAGTATTCTGCCTATTGCTCAACCATCTTATTTTCTCTCCTCTCTCTATTGCTGGTTTCACTCTATTGATCTGTGTGACATTGTTACAGTATTGTTGATGCACTTTAATGAGATCTAATACAAAGGGTGGTACCACTTTAGAATTGTATATATTTGCCATTGTTGATTTTCCTAAGTACAAAGTGAGTTATTATGATAAGTGTACATAACCTTGAATATTGATTATATAAAGACTGTGTTCTAACCAATACAGTGTGTGGACATTCCTTTGTGGGGGCTTGGGGACTACACTGTACTTAAGAACCAGCCTGCATCACCTCCTGAGAAGCTAGGCCTTGATTGCTCGTCCATTGCTACCGTAATAGAGAATCTTGGCTGGGGTCTTCTGTGCCTCTCTTCTACCATATAGAGAGCAGAAGTACAGACACCCCCTACCGGTCCTTTACAATTGGTGTTAGAGGAGGTATGGTTAGCTCATTGGCTTTGCTTGTTGGAAGGAGGTGGAAGAGAGATGGAGTAGTGGGAGTTTTGAGTTGTGAGTTTTATAATAGGGATATGGAAAGGAGGAATTTGTAGCGTGATTGGAGAAAGCATAGGGGGAGGCGAGTAGGAGTAGCAGCAGGAGGAGCAGGAGTGAAGGCATTATAGGTGAGTAGCACAGTATGGAGAGACAGAACAGTAATATGAATCTTGGGGTAGTCACAGGTGCAACAGGGAGAATGGCAAAATCAAAGGCTCATAGTCTAAGAGGCAAAGAGGCTGGTCTTCAACCTTCACTGTTCCGCCCTTAAGTGGGACATCCCAGGCTGGACGCCCCTAGGACGTTCAGAAGGGATGACACACACTCTTGTCACCTGATCGCCTAGTCCATCCATGGTTAGTCTCTCCGATATTGCCAGTGGTGTTACTGGTAAGAGGCAAATTCTTCCTGATTTTTGATCCCAGGGGGGCCTCATGTGGCCTTCGGCTGGAGATGGGGTTGATCCAAGATGGCTGCAAGAAGGGATGTCACCAATCCAAGATGCTGCTAGCAGTGTAGTTCCAGGCAGAAAGTGAAACCAAAAACCAGAAGGGGTGACACAGGTTGTCACCTAATCACCTAGTCCATTAGTGGTTGGTCTCTCTGATATTATCTTGATATTGATAAGAATGCAAGGAGCGGGCTGGAGGAAACAAAGAAGTACACAGGAATGATGACAAGGGGAAAATAACTGCTTATCTGACTAATGCCCAATTAGCAACAGAGGCTGATTCTGCACAACCCGATGCAAACATACAATCGGCGTGTAATACTTCTAAATCCACGTGCGTGCATAATGACTCATTGGTTCACGTCTGCTACTCATTGCAGAACGAGGTCAATAGATTTCAGGAGGCAGCTGTGGAACTACCAGCTGCTCCTGTTGAACATATTAATGAGCAGGGTTGGAGTGCTAGTCTTAATAAAAGCCTCACAGCAACCCCAGATCTTTTGAACTCCTCACCAAAATGATAGTGCCTCTACAAGTTACCTCTCTCACGGCAACAAACAGTGAGCCAACGAATTTTGTGCTGAACATTTTGTTAAAAGTTTGCAATAAGATCTACAAGGGGATTCAGGAGCAAACAAAGGTTCTGGACCACCTGGAAGCAAGCTTGCATAACTTATCCTCAGTTAAAGAACCATGTGCACAAGCTGCTGTAACAACAGATAACCTTTCTATAAGCCAGCACGGTTAGACATGGTACTTTAAGGAGAGCGTCCAAAGTAAGGGAGGAACCCACCAAAAATGCATTGGAATCTACCAAACTGGAAGAAGATCCCTGCAATTCCTCAATTATTGATCTGGGGACACAGAGTAGCCCAGGCATCTATCTAACGTGCCGAGAGGGTTGTAGACAAAACGCCTTAATATCGCTAAGGCGATAATTGTTATTGTTCATATGGTCAGAGTTCATTTGCGATGCTTTCACAGGCTTGGATATGATTTAGATAACTATGCATTGAACACCACAACCCCAGACCAAGCAAAATACGCTAAGAATAGCGATACAGCTATAAAAATCACTTAGATAACTATCGGGCAAAGAGTGGTTTGGCACACATCCAGTGATAATGTAAAAGACGGGAACAAGAGTGCCCTGAAAATTGGCCACAGTTCAAGGGTTTTTATTGAACTTCAATTGGGTTTGAAAAACGCCTAGCTAATCCTAAATCTAAAGATTAGAGCAAGCTACGGCCTGCAAATAATAACGCAGTCATAGTGGTGTCTAGTCATCATACAAGGGCCTAAACTAATAAACCTATTGCCAATCCTTACCTCTAAATACAAATAGTGTGGGAAACAATGTTATGCAAAAGAAAAGTGGTCAAGAAATCATATGTCAGGATATTCAAGACGTAGGTTTCCCTTCCCCATGTTTTCAGCATGGGAGAAGGAGGCACACTCGAGCATAGCACAGTCTCTAGCTTCTCTAGCACGAGGTTGCAGTTCGAAACTTCAGCATCATGGCCTTCTGTGCCAAAGTCTCTTTGCCATTCAAGGTCTCTTCTTTCAGAGACCCTGATGCAACAAACAATGTTCCTTTCCTTTTTGTATTTCACATGTTCATAATTTTCTTAAGTGATTCACTATTCACCTCGGATCCCTCTCCGCCAGGCTCATATCCACTTTGTCTATAACTGCATTTAGCCTGTCCCTGATTGCATTTAGCCTGTCCCTGATTGCATTTAGCCTGTCCCTGATTGCATTTAGCCTGTCTCTGATTGCATTTAGCCTGTCTATAACTGCATTTAGCCTGTCTATAACTGCATTTAGCCTGTCCCTGATTGCATTTAGCCTGTCTCTGATTGCATTTAGCCTGTCCCTGATTGCATTTAGCCTGTCCCTGATTGCATTTAGCCTGTCTCTGATTGCATTTAGCCTGTCTATAACTGCATTTAGCCTGTCTATAACTGCATTTAGCCCGTCCCTGATTGCATTTAGCCTGTCCCTGATTGCATTTAGCCTGTCCCTGATTGCATTTAGCCTGTCCCTGATTGCATTTAGCCTGTCTCTGATTGCATTTAGCCTGTCTATAACTGCATTTAGCCTGTCTATAACTGCATTTAGCCTGTCCCTGATTGCATTTAGCCTGTCTCTGATTGCATTTACCCTGTCTATAACTGCATTTAGCCTGTCTATAACTGCATTTAGCCTGTCCCTGATTGCATTTAGCCTGTCCCTGATTGCATTTAGCCTGTCCCTGATTGCATTTAGCCTGTCTCTGATTGCACTTAGCCTACATATGATTGCGCTGTCTAACCTAGAGGTACCTGACTCCTGCAAACCAACTGCTCGCGCCTAAAACTAAGTTAGAATGATACTAACTCTTATTTACCTATCAGCCTTTTGGACCACAATGCCAAAAATAAACAACCAACCGAGGCCTACACCACAGGGCATACCGCCCGTGGATGAAGGACTCTTAACTCCCCCCCTAGAGCCCAGCCATCAACCTTCACATTCACTTATTACCCACCAATTGCTAACATACCTCCCCTGTGACATTGCAAGTAGAAACGCAAAACTACGTTCAAGATTCCCTAAAATTTACGAACCACTAGCTAGACTCAATACCTCTTGCAATAGAAGTAACACTAACATCCGAAACACTCTTCCTATAAAAATTGACCCCCATCGCAATAACCGCCCAAATAAGCAGGCCAATGCTAATAATAGCCTACCTAAAAAGAAAAGTAATGCCACCCAGGCCATAGCAAAGCCGAACCTCCAACTGAAGTGCGCCCTTATTAATGCCAGGTCACTAATAGCACACGCTACCGAAATTGCTGATCTCATTCAAATAGGAGACTATGACATCCTCGCCATAACAGAAACTTGGCTGCACCAAGCTGCAGGACCTGCCATAATGCTAGCCCTACCACATAATTACACCATACTTAGAGAAGATAGAGTCAACTCTCGAGGAGGTGGCCTAGCTATTATTGCTAAAAATAATCTCACCCTAAAAATTGAATCAAGCTCAACGACTAACTCCTGCGAATCATTAACTGCTAAACTCCTCGCATCTCCCTCTCAATCTATTACTATCCACCTTATCTATAGACCACCTGGCCCTATTGGCACGTTCGAGGAGGACATCTCCACGATCCTCTCAAACAACCTAAAAACTTCATCCCAAGCTATCCTTCTGGGAGACCTAAACCTAGGCTACAACGACCCTAAAGACCTGCAAGCAACCAATGTCACTAATATCATCTCAGAACTAGGCTTCTCCCAAAAAATCCTACAACCCACACACGAAAAAGGCCGTATACTTGACTGGGTTGCTGACTATAACTGCAATACTACGATTGTCGACATCAAACCACAAATTTGGACAGATCATGCACTGATAACCTTCCTCCTAAATGTTAACTTGACCATACCTATTGAAATTGTTCTGGCTCCCCCCCTGCCAACCAGAAACAAAAAACTTATAACTACAGAAAAACTGCTACCACTCATCCTCCCCAGACTAAACTCTCTACCTGACTCATTGGACACCTCATCACTAGTAAATGAATTCAACTCTTCTATGGCTACAGCTCTAGATACTATTGCCCCACTGAAACTGAGAAAGAGTAAGCCCAGAGCCCACCTAAACACCTGGTTTACTCCTCACCTCAAATCTCTAAGACTTGAAAAACGTAAATGTGAATCTGCTTGGCGACTAGCCCCAACAGAGACAAATAAAATTACACTCATCAATGCCTCCAAGATCTACAAAAATGAAATAAAGAAAGCAAAAAGAGAGAACTTCAACAACAGAATACTGCAGGCCAAATCTGGTACGAAAGAACTATTCCTTATACTAAAGGAACTAGAAAACCCTATTCCTGTCCAGGATAACTGTGATAAAAATAAAATATGGTGCTCGAACATCCAAAAAGCACTAAATGACAAAATTGCCACACTCCAAACAAAAATTGAGATAAAGAAACAGAATATTCCACCCTCAACTAATCTAAGAGGCAAACTACCAACTAGCACTAAACTAGACCATAAATTTAACTTCTCGAAAGTAACCATACTTGAAACTGAAAAGATAATACTTTCACTCAAGCCATCCAATTGCCGAGGTGACCTATGCCCAGCCCAACTAATAAAAGACATGGCCAGAGACCTCTCCCCATTCATTTCTAAGCTTATTAATGCCTCCTTTGCTTCAGGTACTATTCCAGATAACCTCAAGCAATCTTGGGTCCTCCCCCTTCTAAAAAAACAAACATTGGACCCATCCATCCCGACTAACTACAGGCCTATCACAACGGTACCCTTCCTGTTAAAAATCCTAGACAGGGTAGCCTACCTGCAGATCCAAAAACATCTGGAGCTGCACCACCTTTTAGGCACAAGACAATCAGGTTTTAGACCTCAGCACGGAACTGAAACCGCACTCATCGATCTTAAAACTCAGGTCGACGAGCTGAGAGACTCCGGAAAGATGGCCTTACTCCTCTTACTGGACCTCTCTGCAGCCTTCGACCTAGTGGATCATGATGTGCTATGCACCCACCTAGAAACAGCTGCCCACTTCTCCACGCATGCCATTACATGGATCAAATCTTTCCTAACCGGTAGAACTATGAGAGTCTTCTCTACTTCTGCTGCTGCAGACCCAGTATCCATCACATGTGGAGTCCCACAAGGTTCTTGTGTCTCCCCCACTATGTACATCTTCACGAAGCCCTTGTTCGATGATCTAGATAATCTGGGTGTCACCTACACTAACTATGCGGATGACACTCAGATTCTCATACCACTCTCAGGGGATTATGAACAAGATTTGGCCTTGGTGAACAAGATTTATCTCATCATTCAGGCATGGATGGCCACCCACGGGCTATGCCTGAATGATGACAAAACGGAACTCATCATACTGGGGAACACACAAAACATCAAAAGATTAAAAGAAGAATACTCCTCCTTCGTCATAGACGGTAACACTATCAAGGTGGCAAAAGTGGTAAAAACACTAGGGTTCTACCTTGATTCCCACCTCTCCCTAACCAAACAGGTGAGCGCAATGGCATCCAGCACCGCATATACCTGCAAGCTGATCAGAGCCGCAAAACCATACCTATCCACTGCCAACTGCCTAACCCTTGCCCGAGCATTAGTGCTGTCGAAATTGGACTATTGTAACGCTCTATATATAGGGGCCAACAAACACACGTTGCAAAAGATTCAAACACTACAGAACAATGCTCTTAGAGCTGCCTTAGGAATTCCAAAAAGGGAGCATATTTCAGAAGCTAGAAGACAATCCAATTGGCTCTCCACAGCGGACAAAATCAAACTTAAGACAGCTTCTCTAACCTTCAAAAGTATCAACCATCTAGCACCTAAATACCTAGCTGCTAGATTCAACAGAAAAATCTCCACTAGACCCACCAGAGAAGCATACTCTAACCAGTTAATGATACCCCCATTCAAACTAAGTACGGCCGGAGGAAACAGCTTCCCGGTCAAAGCTGCCCAGCTTTGGAACTCCCTCCCGCCCGGCCTGAGATCTCCCCAATCCTACGCTCTCTTCAGATCCAACTGTATCAATTGGATCAAAGAAAATGACCGATAGTCCATAACCACTGTTCTACAAACGTACTATGTACATAATTATATACCCTTTATCTCTCTACTGCATATTTCCTGTTTATATTATGTTATATGTATATACCATGGCCTGCATTATGTAATCTCTACTATGTATAACCACTACTTGTAATCATGTGTAACCTGTAAAGTTTAAAGTATCCTTGAACAACGCGCCCGGTTACCCTCGGGTCTGGCGCGCGCTATAAATAATAAACTCAAACTCAAACTCAAACACAATGTTCTCAGGATTTTCACGTATCCAATTTCTCGGGTGATTCACTGTTCATCCCGGATCCCCCTCCGCCGGGCTTGGATCCACTTTGACACAAAATCTTCAATCAGTCTCCCTCCGCCGGGCTCAGACTAATTCATCTACTTTAACACAAACTTGCTTTAACCCAAAGCTTTCAAGTGATCTCCCTCTGCCGGGCTCGAACCAACTTTATCTACTTTGCCATAAACTTTCTTTACTGTATCAACATCGAAGACTTTCGATTGTGCGCTGGATTTTGCTTTATCTGTCGCAGGACCACTTCGATTCACAATCCTTTGCCACTCTTTCACATTTGTCAACTCTCAGCTGGATACCTTACAGAGACTTTCGATTGAGCACAGATGTGGTGCCCGACCACTCTGTCAAAGGTATTGTATCTTGGTTTCAAAGTTCAATCACTCAGCTGCAGTACAACTTTACTTGCGTTGGTTATCACACGGGTTTCAAACAATGTTCCTTAAAGCACTCGCCATACAATGTTGCCGCTTGCAACCCTGGCTTCAACACAGACCGGTCTTGTATCGGTCTCCCCAACTCACTGACTGGGCTGATTTCACTGTGGCGTTGCTTTGATCTTGGAGCCAAGGACAGTACCACGGCAGCTTGTGATTCTCCCCGCCTAATCGACGCGGTAGGGCCCCGGGTACCTCCGACACACAATACAGGATTCTTCACCCTGGTTTCCTGGTCTTACGCTTTCTATTCCTGAGGTTTCATGAAAGAAACTGTTCCTTGTTGAAAAGGTCAAGGTAACTTCCCTCCTTGCGACCTCCTTTGACCTTGCCATCTTTCTTTTCTCGAAAACTGCCATCTTGGAACTGCTGTTTCCTCATGTGCTTTGCCTCACTCAGAGAGTGCTCTCGTGCTCCGCCTTTTATCCATGTGGGGAAGTGTAATGGAAGTCAGGTGTGTGTGATGATCAGTAATTGCCTGACCTCACCTGATCATTGTATTGGGACACATCAGGTATACTGCTCAGGTATTAGTCTGTTTTCCCTCATAGCGGGCAGACTGTGATAAAGTGTTTGTGTTGTAAAAGGGGTTTGGGGTTGAGTTCCTAAATATCCTACCTGGTAGAATGGGGTAAAGGTCTTACAGGGAAGGTGATACCGTGTCTCACCATGCGGTGTCCCACTCCCACTCCCTGAAGACCCCTCACCTAGGTGATCGTACTGCACTGGTCCACTCCCAGGAACTGAATCCAAAAGCAATGTCTGTGTCCTGGCCAACTGGATGACAGATCCCCAGTGATTAGTGGGTGAGACACCTTCAGGTATCTCACAGTAGTAAACTGGATAATCAGTTTAACGGCGCCGTTCAGGCCGATAGGTGGTAAATACTAGTATGCCTATCTCTACTCTCCGCCCTCTGCAACTCATCCAGAACAGGACTGCTAGACTTGTCTTTGGCCTCAAGCCCGTATCTCTCCAGGACTGAAATCGCTACACTGGCTCCCTGTGGCTGCGAGGATTAAGTTCAAAACCCTCTGCATTGTCCACAAGTCCTTCTGTGGCCTGGGGCCAAAATACCTTCAACTCTCCCTTCCTAAATATCTTCCTTCTCGAGCACTTCGCTCTTCCGCCTCCAACTCCCTCAGGGTCAACCGCTTCTCCAAGCAACGAGTTGGGGGGAGATCTCTCTCCGCAGCAGGAGCCACCCTCTGGAACAGCCTATGCCATATCATATCAAGGTACAAGCAACATATGATAGCACCATCCGCAATGACAAACTAACATTGCAGCAATGGCTAAGGAGACGTAATAGGGAAGGAATGTCTGGATTGGATAGAGGTAAATTGGTAAAAAAGGAGAAAAATGCCTATTACAACTGGATTGAGAAATAATCATTTTACTTTTTTATAACATGCTCAATACGGAAGAAGTTTCTAAGTGCAGACCCGGGATTCTAACCTGTGTTGCCTTGCTTCCAAGACAAGCGCGTAGCCGCTGAGCTATACTACCCATGCCTAAATGCAAACACTCCATCCATAATGCGCAAGGGCAAAACATTTTTAACATCATGAGATTGAAGGATGATAGGAAATCTGAACTGGGCAATCAAGTATTGTCACTACTCAGATTGACAATGCTAAATGGAGAGAATACACTGTGGATAAATATGGTGATACGATATGTCATTTATAACGCGCCTGTACACAAGTGTTTCTAGGTGCGACAAGACATGGGGCGGGAAACAGAAGGAGGACAAAACAACAATCTTACTAGGCCTTTTGTCATTCAGATCGCCCAAGTGCGGGGAGGAAGGAGGGGAGAAGTGCAAGGGGGGGGGGGGGTGCAGGTAGCTCAATAAGTGCTGCCAGAGGGTGGCTTGTAAGTGCAATGAGAAGGGACTTTAGGGTTGCAGATATAGAACCTGAGGTGCTGGGGGGGTCCGTAATCAGTGCGAGGACAACTGGACAAGCAGAAGCCTGGGCTCTAGTTCAGTGGGTGGCCTGGTGATTAGTGCACGGAGCAGTCAGGGACATCAGCAGTGGAGAAGAAGAGAGAAAGCGGAAGCGAAAAGGAAGGTCTTGAGTTGCTTCCAGAACAGTTCTGCTAAAGTTTGAGAGAAGCAGGGAGGCTGTTACAGAGGCATGCTTGAGCCGAGGAAAGAGATTTGCCGCCCACTCTCTGCTTGGAGAAGCGTCTGATCCTCAGAGAGTTGAAGTTGAAGGAGCGGAGTGCTAGAGCAGGAAGATGTTTAGGAGGAGAAAGTTGGAGGTATTGCGGTCTCAGGCCCAGTAAGCGTTGTGGATGATAGAAAAGGTCTTGAACTTGATCCTTGCAGCCACGGGGAGCCAGTGAAGAGATTTCAGAGCTGGAGAGATATGATCCCTAGACTTGAGGCCAAGCACAAGTCTTGCAGTCCTGTTCTGGATAAGTTGTAAAGGTCGAAGAGTAGAGACAAGAAGATTTAGAAAGCGGCTGTTGCAATAGTTCAGTCTAAAGAGGACCAGGGCTCTGGAGACAGTGAGCTTCTGGGCGAAGTGAGAAAAGGCAGAATACCTCTGAGGAGGCGCAGCTGAAAGTGTGACTTCTTAGAGACGTCAGAGATTTGAGGAGAGAGGGAGAGGGTGGAGTCGAAGATGACACCAAGGTTCTTAGCCTCATAGGAAGGAGTAGGAAGAGGGCCCAGGGTGGGCGGCCAGAGAGGAAGGTGGAAGGAGGGCGCAGGTGTCCCGATAAGGAGGTTCTTCAGTCTTACTGGCATTAAGACAGAGATCGTTGGCGGCACACCATTCCTGAATTGCAGCCAGACAGTCTGAAATGAGAGAGGGGGCAGAGGTGGCTGAGGGGAGCCTGAAGGAGAGCTAGGAGAGCTGGGTGTCATCCGCATAACACTGAAAGTTAGAGCAGAAAGTAGCGATGCGGTGGGCAAGAGGTGGGCAAGAGGTGCCAGATAGTGGTTGAAAAACCAGGGAGAAAGGTTAGACCCCTGGGGCACACCACAAATAGAGAGAGAGATGGAAGAGAGGAAAGACCCCAGTTGGACGTGGGAGGGTCGGTCAGTGAGAAAGGAGGTCAACCAGGCCAGAGCCTGACAGTGATAACCACGTTGTCACATAGGCGACTGAGCAGAATGGCATGGTTGACCGTGACAAAAGCAGAGGAGGATAGAAGGAAGATTAGAATCAAGATTAGAGAGCAGGTCTTCACGGTGTTCAGGAGAGCAGTTTCTGTGATTCTGGCAGCTCTGAAGCCAGGCTGGTGGTAGTGGAGAAAACCAACAGATTCGGTATGAAGATTAAGCTGGGAGATGGCCAGCTTTTCCAGGAGTTTGCCCAGGAAAGGAGTGATGGAGATTGGGCGATAGTTAGCCGCAGAGGAAGGATCAGCAGACTGTTTCTTAAGAAGGGGGTGCACAAGGGAGTGCTTAAGGAGGGGGGGGATGGGAAGGTTCCAGTGGCGAAGGAGTTATTGCAGAAATCGGCCAACGCTGGAGCAAGGGTATCAATGTGATCCTTGATGGTTCTGGATGAGCAGGGGAGAACCTGCTTTGATGAGACTTTCTTAGATCAGTCTTGCCTAGAAACCTTGTCAGGGGTGAACAGGAGAAAGGAGGAGGAGAAACGGGCAAAGACGGGCCAGGGGTGGTAGAGGAGGAAGGGGAGGTAGGAGGAAGAGAGAGTGGACAGGATGTGCTGTGTTTTAGTGGTCAAATGAGAGGTTAGGGCCGTGCAGAGGGACTGGGAGGGAACAAGAGAGGTACAGCAGCAGTATTGGCCAGCTCCTTGCAGATTTTGAAAAGTTCGGCTGAGTTGTTAGATGCCGCAGAGACGCGGGCTTGGATGAACCTTCTTAGAGATGACAGAGTCTGTACTGCCTTTGGAACAGGCGGCAGGCCAGTTTGTTAGAGGGTGCGCATGATGCCCTCCACTTCCACTCTGCCACCCTACACTTGCGTTTAAGGGTGGTGAGGTCGTAATCGTACCAAGAGTTGCACTTGGATGTGGGCTTCAAATGGATCCTCATGACAGGGGCAAGAACGTCAAGAATGTTAAAGATAGAGAGATGAAGGTTAGAGAGGGCTGGGTCATATTCCGTGTCTCCAAGAGAGAGGAGTGTTGAGAGGTTTAGAGGGGTGGAGGTCCAAAGAGATCAGAACATCCAGGGTGTGCCCTAAAGAGTGAGTCGGGCCAGAGGGAAGAATAGAGAGAGAGTCAAAGAGGTGGATGTTTAGGTCTCCAGGTAGCAGAGGTTGAGAGGTAGAGGTAAGGAGGGAGGAGAAGAGGTCAGCCCACTTAGAGAGAAAGAGGGCAACCTGGCCAGACGGCCTGTATATAGTGGTCAAAGTGAGAGAGGCCAGGAGAGCCAGAGAGCCTGCAGACCAGGCATTCAAAGGAGGAATAAGCAAGGGGCACTTAGGGGCTCGTCTTATACATGGCTTAATCTGGTGTGCACTTTGACATAGATCACATACAAGAAATAATTATCAGTTATTGGCACTAATTGACGTCGCAAATCACTTTCCATCATGATCTTGAAATAACTAAATTCTTGGGTAAAACACAATGGTTTTAGTAACTTCCAGACTGGATTTAGAACTGGGTCAGCTGTGTCTTGGGAGGATAGCTCGGGGGCAACGTGCTCGCCTTGGAAGCAAGACGACACGGAGCACCACAGGTTCGATCCCCGGGTCCGCGCTTAGAAACCTCTGTGTATTAAGTGTGTTATAAATAACCTACCATATCATATAAGCAATGACACAACATTGTAGCACTACTATCTTTAAATCAGAATGCCAGAAGAATCAACAACCCTTGCCTAACATCTTATATGTTGATTCCACACTGGCATTTGACAGCGTTAATAGGCACAAGCTGTGGGTAAAATTGAGCAAGATGGAATTCCTGAAGGTCTATTGACCATGACCTGTACGCTGGTGCCTGCAAACAGATGCTGTAATCAGTGTACGGGTATGGATGAACAGCATGGGGGAAATTACAGGCGAGAGTGCTACTCAGAGGTGTGAAACAGGGGTGTGGCTTAGCCCCCATGCTGTTTAAGCTCGATCTGGCGGACCTACTTGACTTCTTGGCTGCAGAGAACATCTTTCGCCCCAAAATGGGGGAATACCATATTGTATGGATGGTGTATACAGATGATGTGGTGGTGTTCGACAACACACTGGTTGGTATAAAGAGCAGTTCATTGAGGCTCTGTGATTAAGACAAGGCTAATGATCTTCCAATTAATATTGGCAAAACCAAATACATGTGCATAGGCTCGAGTAAAAGTACATCCTCTAGTATGGCCACTGTTCAAGGCAGTGTAGAACATGTTTCTTCTTTTACATACTTAGGGCAGGTTATTTCTGCTAAGTTGGGATATCAAGAGTTAGTGGATGCTAAATTCAGGAAAGCTCTCAGTTCGATGTCTATGCTTAAGAATTTTACCATGAAAACTGCAGGATTTACTGTCGATGGGATTGTCTTGGTGTATCAGCAGAGTTTCATGACAGCAGTTATGTATGATCTAGAAGCTACACATGGATCGCACAAAACATAGCTAGATAGATCAGAGGGGGAAATCCGAAAGCGTATACTTGGTGTTCCATTGGGTATTCCAAATGAGCCTTACAGCTTGAGATAGGCCTTATTTCTATAAATGCAAATGTGTGTATTAAAAGGGGTCTCTTGTATGCTAAAATCATGACTAAACCGGACAGTCCATGCGGACTCTCTAAGCTAAAGTTGTTGATGAACTTGATTGGCTGGTGGCTCATGGTATAAATGTTGAATATTTTAGAAAAATTGACTGGATGCCGGTTTGGGATATGGGCTTTTTTGCAATAAAGAAAGAAATATTATTGAAAGCAAGAGAATATGATTTGATTTCTTCTCACCAGCATGTTGCGAGGTTAACAACATATAAAAGATTTGCTAGGCTAGAACACAAGTTAACTCCGCTAGTTTGAAAATTACTCATGTGCTCGATCTCAACCAATAAATTATATCTAATCTTCTTTCAATTTCGAATCTATAACCAAAAATTACTTAGTTGTGCGAAAACTAGTTCAATACAGAAAAACATTAGTCTATTGAACAATCAATTCTTCATATTCCTCTTTAGTGCAGCCAGAAGCATCCGATGCAATTTCCTACAAACAAACAGAAGAATTTTCCTATAACTAAGAATGGATAAAGTCCCTATGTTGTCGATATGTGGAGCTTGGAAGGGAATTAAGGAGCATAGAACATGCAGATTATGTAAAAATCAGGTTGCTCTGGAAACTAATAGGAATGTGTTAACACCGTTTTGTGCATTAACATTGTGGTATATCAGCAGCTTGGTGAAATGTGTATATAAACCAGATAGTATTTGTACAGAGGCTTTCTGGCATTGGAGCTTGGCTAGTACAAATAGGTTGTTGACCCTGGCCATATGATATGATAGGTTATTTATAACGTGCTTAATAACCAGAGGTTTCTAAGCGCGGACCCGGGAATCAAACCTGTGTTGCTCTGTGTCATCTTGCTTCCAAGGCGAGCATGTTACCGCTGAGCTATCCTCCCAGGACTAGCCAAGCTATTGGCATTTGACAGCGTTAATAGGCACAAGCTGTGGGTAAAATTGAGCAAAATGGAATTGTATTGTATAGAATTGAGAAGGTGCTGAATGAAATAGAGTGAGGAAGGCATATATAAGGAAGGTTATTATTTATTGCAAAAAGGTGTTGATGTGAATGTCCTACTTAATGAGGCCAATTGTAGATGGGGGTTACTTGCCTGGTTTATAGCATACTTTTCTATGCAACGTGGATGAACACTAATCATGACCCCTACATGTCTTTTAAATGCATCAAGGGATGACTTCAACATGTAGTGGTTGTTATTAATAGAAGGTATAGATTATATATTTTATTTTATATTTTAGATAATTCTGGATGTGTGTGTATTTTTTCTTTTAGAGATTGCCCTCGCCGCATTCCTTCTAGTTTAACAGCTTTGAAGCAAAAACCTCAGATCACCATGCAGCCAAATTAACAGCAGGTCATGTGAAAAGAACCATAGTCTATATCTAACAAGTTCAGGTCTTTTAGCAGCACAGGCAAACTACACTCAGAAATTCATTTCTGATATATTCTAAGAAGGAATTCCATTTAAAGCCAGATTTCTTCCCCCTCAAATTGGGTGACAATTGTTCCATTGCTTGGCATGCCAATTTCTAACATGCCACTATTGTCTGAAGGGAGCCCCCCCCCACCCTCCAAACGTATAGGATGATCATTGTGGTGGAAATCATGCCTTCTCTTCCCAGTGTTTACAGCAAATGATTCCAGAAGGAGGCTCCCAATTTAGTGAGTCATGGGGAATAGCTGAACACATAATTTTTGCCACTTCAAATCTAACCTCTAGCCAGACGTTTCTCAGTTTCAGGCATTCCCACAAAACATGTTGGTTCTTCAGTATCTGTCACTAGGAGGCTGAGATGTGGTAGGTGTACTGTACCATCAATATACCATCTTAAGTGCCCCTCTAGGTGGAAGTGCTTACTGAGGTACTGGTCAGTGTTCTATCGATCTCATCCCATGTGATTCCTCCTGATCGCTTGCTCTAGTTCCAGCTGCCAGTTCCTCTTCTAAATCCTGTCATCTGCCCATCTTGATCATTCAATATCCCTTATACGTACAGAACCAGGCCCCCGGTTGGATCATCGTCCTGAAAGCAGTGCTCCAGATAAGATTTTGAGGGGGCGGGAGGAGTATTTTACTCCCTATTTTTTAAACTTTGAGAGTAAATTTGATTTCAGTGATTTCAATGATTTCCTTTGCAAGAGAGTAAAATGTATGTGACATCCTGCTGACGTGCGCAAAAACGGTATGGAAATCATTAGTCCGTTTTCTGCATTGTTAAAGAATACACCTTTCATTATTTTTCTAAGGTCTGGCCATTTGATCTCTCCTGTATATATTTATATGTTAAAAACACAAAGACCCAGACAACTACATAGTAAAGCAAACATGAATTGCATTGTATTTTTTGAGGTTCGATAGCAGAAGTATCTTTTGATGTTTAATGAAAGTGCTCCTTTCCTGGAGCTATTACTACCTAATGGTATGCCAATGTTATGATACAACAGTGCAGAGGGGAAAGGACTCCATGCTAAAGCATATACCTAATCTCATGGTCAAATGGCTATTTAAATACCACTTCTGGGAAGGTACATAGAAAATATTTATCAAAATTACCACCAAAGCGAAGTCGGTACTTGGCTTTGCCAGGATTCAAACCTACAGATCACGCACGGAGCAGAGCAACAATCACTAAACTGTCTGAGCTATTTTATTGGCTAACATCCTTCAGAGGTCAGTAAACTGAGTATAGACTGAGGTATAATAATCACAATGCCTAGATGTTAGACGAACCATGTATGAAGCGCTACATAAACTTTACATCCTATCTGGATTATCTATTTCAATTAAAAGTTTCATTTGTTTGTTTTTGAACTGTGCTTGTACTTCATGAAGAGTTAGGTGTTGGATGTTTTAATTGTCTTAAAGATTTGAGAGGCTATACCACCTGTGATTGATATAATAACAATCACTCACCCTTGAACAAAGACTTTGCTTCCACTGTCCATATATAGTAATGTACCCTATTGACTGCAAGGATGAATGGATGTAAACTGGACCGTATATACTTGCTGTTTTCATAATTAGAGTGTAAATTAAATTAGTGTAAAAATGATCTGCCTCCACATGATTATGCACACAGCACAGGAACCCTGAAAAATAAATGTGCGCAATACTGGTTTGCTTTCACTGTAAAAAAAAAAAAAAAGAAAAGAAAAAGCATAATTTGTTAAAAAAAGATTAATTCTCAATTGCAACTAACAGGGTAATTCATAGAATTTCGCACAAAAGTGGCGCACGCGGCTGGCGCACAGTGTCCCCGTGAGATACACTGCGCCAGCCGCGTGCGATAAAATCCATTTCATCGCACAGCGTATTCATGGATTTTAGCCTCCAAAACCAGCCGTGGCGCAGAGTGGCGCAGCGACCCTGCAGCAGCGCCAGTTACGCCCCCAAGAATGCCCTCCCGCAAGGAAAAGCCATCAAAAACCCCAATTCATCGCAAATGTCTGCGCTAACCCTGGACCAGTTCACAGGGCTGCCAAACAGCAAACGCCAAGCGGGGAACGTGTATTTCAGGGGTTCGCGGGAAGTTTCACACGCGATTGTCCTGGGTACGTGTATTTCAGGGGTGTGCGTGAAGTTTCACACACGATTCCATCAGGGCATGTGTATTTCAGGGGTGCGCGGGAAGTTTCACACGCGATTCCATCAGGGCACGTGTATTTCAGGGATGCGCAGGAAGTTTCACACGCGAATTCAGCAGGGTAAATTTATTTCAGCGGTGCGCGGGAAGTTCCACACGCGATTGTCCAGGGTACGTGTATTCCAGGGGTGTGCGGGAAGTTTCACATGCGAATTCAGCAGGGTATGTGTATTTCAGGGGTGCGCGGGAAGTTCCACACGCGATTGTCCTGGGTACGTGTATTCCTGGGGTGCGCGGGAAGTTTCACACGCAAATTCAGCAGGGCACATGTATTTCAGGGGTGCGCAGGAAGTTTCACACGCGAATTCAGCAGGGCACGTGTATTTCAGGGGTGCGCGGGAAGTTTGACACGCGATTGTCCTGGGTATGTGTATTCCTGAGGTGCGCGGGAAGTTTCACATGCAAATTCAGCAGGGTACGTGTATTTCAGGGGTGCGCGGGAAGTTTCACACGCGATTCCATCAGGGCACGTGTATTCCAGGGGTGCGCGGGAAGTTTGACACGCGAATGTCCTGGGTATGTGTATTTCGGGGTGCGCGGGAAGTTCCACACGCAAATGTCCTGGGCACGTGTATTTCAGGGGTGTGCGGGAAGTTCCACACGCGAATGTCCTGGCTACGTGTATTTCGGGGTGCACGGGAAGTTTCACACGCAAATTCAGCAGGATACGTGTATTTCAGGGGTGCGCGGGAAGTTCCACACGCGAATGTCCTGGGTACGTGCATTTCGGGGTGCGCGGGAAGTCTCACACGCGATTTCAGCAGGGTACGTGTATTTCAGGGGTTCCGGGGAGTACTACACGTGAATTGGCCGTGTGGGTCCTCCCAGGTGTTCCCTCTACACCCTCCACGACCCCTGCAGGCAGCCCACACCACAGGGGACTACCCTGCACCCCTGCTCATGTCCCGCAGGCAGCCCATCCACCATGGGCATGCCCCCCAGCCAAGCCACATGTCACCTTGCACTACTGATCAACAACGCATGTCTCCCAGCACCCCCACCCCCCAGCACTGTGGGGCACCTGCCAGCAGGCCCCCACTCATGTCCAACTCATGTCCCCCTGCAACCCCACCCCCCAGCATTCAGGGGCACCCTCAACCAGGCCCCCACACATGTCTCCCTGCACCCCCACCCCCCAGCAGTGCAGGGCACCCTCTACCAGGCCCCCACTCATGTCTCCCAGCACCCCCACCCCCCCAGCACTGTGGGGCACCCTCCACCAGGCCCCCACTCATGTTCAACTCATGTCCCCCTGCACCCCCACTCCCCAGCAGTCAGGGGCACCCTCCACCAGGCCCCCACTCATGTCTCCCAGCACCCCCAGCATCCAGGGGCACCCTCCACCAGGCCCCCACTCATGTCCAACTCATGTCCCCCTGCACCCCCACCCCCCAGCAGTCAGGGGCACCTGCCAGCAGGCCCCCACTCATGTCTCCAAGCACCCCCACCCCCCAGCAGTCAGGGGCACCCTCCACCAGGCCCCCACACATGTCTCCCAGCACCCCCACCCCCCAGCAGTGCAGGGCACCTTCCACCAGGCCCCCACACGTCTCCCAGCACCCCCACCGCCCAGCATCCAGGGGCACCCTCCACCAGGCCCCCACTCATGTCCAACTCATGTCCCCCTGCACCCCATCCCCCAGCAGTGCAGGGCACCCTCCACCAGGCCGCCACTCATGTCTCCCAGCACCCCCAACCCCCAGCAGTGCAGGGCACCCTCCACCATGCCCCTACACATGTCTCCCAGCACCCCCACCCCCCAGCATCCAGGGGCACCCTCCACCAGGCCCCCACACATGTCTCCCAGCACCCCCACCCCCCAGCAGTCAGGGGCACCCTCCACCAGGCCCCCACACATGTCTCCCAGCACCCCCACCCCCCAGCAGTGCAGGGCACCCTCCACCAGGCCCCCACTCATGTCCCACTCATGTCTCCCAGCACCCCCACCCCCCAGCATCCAGGGGCACCCTCCACCAGGCCCCCACTCATGTCCCCCTGCACCCCCACAGCCCAGCAGTCGGGGGCACCCTCCACCAGGCCCCCACTAATGTCTCCCAGCACCCCCACCCCCCAGCATCCAGGGGCACCCTCCACCAGGCCCCCACTCATGTCCCACTCATGTCTCCCAGCACCCCCACCCCCCAGCAGTCAGGGGCACCGTCCACCAGGCCCCCACACATGTCTCCCAGCACCCCCATCCCCCAGCAGTGCAGGGCACCCTCCACCAGGCCCCCACACATGTCTCCCAGCACCCCCACCCCCAGCATCCAGGGGCACCCTCCACCAGGCCCCCACACATGTCTCCCAGCACCCCCACCCCCCAGCATCCAGGGGCACCCTCCACCAGGCCCCCAATCATGTCCAACTAATGTCCCCCTGCACCCCCACCACCCAACAGTGCAGGGCACCCTCCACCAGGTCCCCACTCATGTCTCCCAGCACCCCCACCCCCAGCAGTGCAAGGCATCCTCCACCATGCCCCCACACATGTCTCCCAGCACCCCCACCCCCCAGCATCCAGGGGCACCCTCCACCAGGCCCCCACTCATGTCCACCTCATGTCCCCCTGCACCCCCACACCCCAGCAGTCAGGGGCACCCTCCACCAGGCCCCCACTCATGTCTCCCAGCACCCCCACCCCCTAGCACTGTGGGGCACCTGCCAGCAGGCCCCCACACGTCTCCCCGCACCCCCACCCCCAGCATCCAGGGGCACCCGCCACCAGGACCCCACTCATGTCTCCCTGCACCCCCACCCCCCAGCATCCAGGGGCACCCTCCACCAGGCCCCCACTCATGTCTCCCAGCACCCCCACCCCCCAGCATCCAGGGGCACCCTCCACCAGGCCCCCACACATGTCTCCCAGCACCCCCACCCCCCAGCAGTGCAGGGCACCCTCCACCAGGCCCCCACACATGTCTCCCAGCACCCCCACCCCCCAGCATCCAGGGGCACCCTTCGCCAGGCCCCCACTCATGTCCAACTCAGGTCCCCCTGCACCCCCACCCCCCAGCAGTGCAGGGCACCCTCCACCAGGCCCCCACTCATTTCTCCCAGCACCCCCACAGCATCCGGGGCACCCTCCACCAGGCCCCCACTCATGTCCAACTCATGTCCCCCTGCACCCCCACCCCCCAGCACTGTGGGGCACCTGCCAGCAGGCCACCACTCATGTCCCCCTGCACCCCCACCCCCAGCATCCAGGGGCACCTGCCAGCAGGCCCCCACTCATGTCCCCCAGCCAACATGTCATCACAATCTAGATCCCTGGCCCTTATGGGCTGCCTCCACATGCCAATCACCCACCCAAGTATTGCATCCACCCACTTAGAAATGCCAATTACATGATACAACCCCAATGGCAAGTATGTAAATGAACACATGTCCCTCACATACACACAATGGGTGTCAGTGAATGTCAAAACCCATATCATGATATGCATGAAACCAATGAGATGATACTACACATTGAAGTTTGATGAAGAAAATGTATTAAAAGCAACATAAATGGAATAAAAAATAAACAAACGACAATGGGAATTAAAAACCAAAAGCAGCATGTCCGTAAAATAATGTAAAACCACAAATCATAATCCAAAGCAAAGGTGTCCAAAGTCACAGTTCAAAAAAGTAAATCCAATGGAAAATCAAAACCGAAAACCATTGCTCCAGGGGTAAATTCCAAATAAAAAAATAAAATCAACAGTCAACTATATACAGATAAACAATCCAGGGTCCATGATCCCAACGGAAGAAACAAAACCTATCTAATAATACTACCTAATAAAAAAACTGTATACAAAAATGTGGTCCATTGTCCAAAAGGTCCAAAAAAAATAAAAAAGCAAAGGAAACCTAACACTAACTACATAACTATTTACAAGGGCAGCGGGCTAGTCCGACGGCTCACTGGTTGTCATGGGCCAGGGCATCATCGAACTCCTGTTCAATGGCTTGGAGGTGGGCATGTTCCCTGGCCCTGAGGTCTCGCAGGGATAATACAGTGTCCAGCTCCAACTCCCTGCGAATACCCTCGAGGCACTGAGCCCGCCTCAATGCCCTCCGCATGGAGTTCTCCGCCCTGACCATTGTGAGCCGTTCCTCCTCTGCCCGCTGCCGCTCCGCACCTATCTGCTGTACCCAACCGCACCCACACGGAAAACACTCCCATTCCAGGGTTCTCCTGCCCTCCGGCCGATGCCTGCCCCCCTGATGTAGATGGCCCCGAGCCATGATGCCTCCCACGTCGAGCCTGCCGCTGCCTCCGACGCAACTGCCTGTGCCAGCACGACGGCATCCAGGCTGATGGAATCCACCGACGCCGTCGTGCACGTGCCCTGCCCGATGATGCCGTCACATCCTCCATCTGCTGGGGTCCAGTTGCTGGTGTGTCCACCCCTGCTGGACCTCTGACTCCCGACTGTGGCAGGGATGGGATCCCCACCGAGTTGGCGCGTTGGTCGGGGCAGGTCCACAGGGAGCCCTGGTGGCATCTGGGCCGGAAGACGGCATGGAGAACGTCTGGCGCATAGCCTCCACAGAGGAGGAGAGGGTCGCCAGAATGCCCAACACATGTACGAAACCCCCGACCATGGCCGCTCCCAACTGGGCCACATTGGCACGGTGCTCTTCGTGATGATGTGCGTGCTCCCCCCGGGAAGCACGCACCTCATCACGAATGACACCCATGCGCAACGCGACACCAATCAGGACCATCTCCATACGGCCAGGGATCCCCTCGTCCGCAGGTAGAGGGGAGTCAGATGACATGGACATCTCAGCTACCTGCGGACAGGCCTGGGATGGGGCATCCCTGCTGGTGCATGGTGGTGCAGTCACAGTGACATGCACAGGCACCTCCACAGCGACCTGTGCTGCCTCCTGCCCCTGGACTGCACCACTTGCACCAGCAGGGATGCCCCCACCAGGCCCCATGTGCGGCTCAGTAGCGGCCTCCTCCTCCTCTGTGGAAACCACCAACCTGGATGACTCCACCCCGTCTTCCGCCGTTGCATGCCCCTGTGGGGGCTCACCCACCCCTTCCGCTGCAGCCATGGGGGCATCCCCGCCGCTTTGCTCCACAGCGCCGTCTCCGCCCTCTTCTTCACTTTGCGCTGTGTAGAGGGAGACATAGAACACAAGCATCAGGGTACTGTACAATAGTCCCCTAGACAGGAAGCAATAGCAGATGAGTGGCACTGTCAAAGATCACTTCCATCATGTCCCTCCACAATACATGGGTCAGTCCAGGCAAAACACATGCAGTAACAGGCATGGCGCATGCTATGGACATTAGCAAACATGTCCAAGGGACTCTTGAAACATACAATGTTGTTTTTGAACTCACATGCATCATGGGTCATGCCTATCACATGCACACACTTCACCGTACTTTCATCCATCTGGACTCGTACACCCCAGACACAGTGGATGCAAGGATAACTAGGCTGCATCAGTGATTCTGAACATTGTCACAGACATGTGTCATGCATCCATGGCATTCACAAGTCACAGACACGCAGGTCAGACACACAGACATGGACACCATACATGTACATGGCATCTGCACCCATCCCTCACCCCCACCCATGTCCAGTAACAGAGACTGGCATGCTCTCATGTGTCCATTCTGCATAGGGCTCCCCATGTTGCATTTAAACACATACACCAACCGTGTGCTTCACACATTACTGGTCTCACATGCATGACCATGATGTCCCTGCACACACACACGCGTACATGGCCTATGTCACACATACAGGCAAGTATCAGACAACCAGCACACTGCAACATGCCCTGTCTCATACAGCAATGCTTGGCCACTTACCGCTCGACTCCAGACGGGTCTGCCTCTCAAGGATCTAGGCATGGAGCGCTGGGCGTGCGCGTTCTAGGACCCTCAGCTGGATGGTACTCATGCTGCCCCGGCCCCCCTCCACGAGGCGCTGGGCCTTCATGAGGGTCCTGGACCTCAAGTCCTCCCAGTGCTTCTTGACTTGCTTGATGTTGCGGGTTGCCACCCCCTCCGGGTTGATGGCAACCACAAAGTCGTCCCAGATCCTGTCCCGTCCTTCCTTGTCAGCGCGTGATGATCCGAAGAGGGCATCATAATGCCCCAGGACAAGCTCCACCAGGACACCAACTTCCTTCTGACTGAAGCTGGTGGCCCTCTGCCCTTCTGGCTGGGGGTCGCCAGTGGTCTCGGATGGTGTTTGCCCCGACATGGCGACCCCCGAGGCAGGCGTGGGTGGGCAACTGGGTCCTGGGGCTGGGCTATGGAGCGATGGTATCCCAGTCGGGAGTCTTCTGTTCCAGCAGGGGTGGACACAGCAACTGGACCCCTGCAGATGGCTGATGTACAGGCACCAAATGGCAGGGCACGGTGGCAGCAGGCAGGCAGCAGCAGATGGCTCGTGGGAGGCTTCTCTGGGCTCTGGGGGGCAGTAATTCGGCCTTTTGGGCAGGAGCCTGGTCTTCCGTGTGCTTACGCGTGGCCAGCTTGATACGGAGTGATTTGGCACGTGAAAATTCTGCACGTCAGCGTGTAATTCGAGGAAAGGCCCTTAGCGCGTAAGCGTGTGAGGATGCATACGCGATTCCATTGGACCAATGGCCCTTAGCGCGTAAGCGCGTCTGACGTATCGCGCACGGGCATTGCCCTGGCAGGGCTTGAAGATTCCATGTGGATTTCCATTGCTCTGTACGTGCTTTTCGTGGGGTGCGGTGCGTGTGTTCTGCAGGCGTTGGGGTTCATACGTTATTACTTCACAGGGGGTGGGTGTTGGCTATGCGTTCTTCTACACGCAAGGCAGATGGTGAGTGGTACCCTGCTCCCCCAGGCCCGATCGCGTGTTAAACTTCCCGCGAGCCCCTGAAATACACATACCCTGCTCCCCGAGGCCCGATCGCGTGTTAAGCTTCCCACGAGCCCCTGCAATACACGCACACGCTATTATTCACACAGCGGGTGTCCGTGTTTGTCAGGTACCCCTTTGCACGTCATTTAGGGGTGCGTGGGAAGTTTCACACGTGAATTCAGCAGGGTACGTGTATTTCAGGGGGTCCGGGGAGTACTACACGTGAATTGGCCGCGTGGGTCCTCACAGGTGCTCCCTCTACACCCTCCACGGCCCCTGCAGGCAGCCCACACCACAGGGGACTACCCTGCACCCCTGCTCATGTCCCGCAGGCAGCCCATCCACCATGGGCATGCCCCCCAGCCAAGCCACATGTCACCTTGCACTACTGATCAACAACGCATGTCTCCCAGCACCCCCACCCCCCAGCACTGTGGGGCACCTGGCAGCAGGCCCCCACTCATGCCCCCTGCACCACCCCCCCAGCATCCAGGGGCACCCTCCACCAGGCCCCCACACGTCTCCCAGCAGCCCCACCCACCAGCATCCAGGGGCACCCTCCACCAGGCCCCCACACATGTCTCCCAGCACCCCCACCTCCCAGCATCCAGGGGCACCCTCCACCAGGCCCCCACATATGTCTCCCAGCACCCCCAGCATCCAGGGGCACCCTCCACCAGGCCCCCACTCATGTCCAACTCATGTCCCCTGCACCCCCACCCCCCAGCATTGCGGGGCACCCTCCACCAGGCCCCCACTCATGTCCCCCTGCACCCCCACCCCCAGCAGTGCAGGGCACCCTCCACCAGGCCCCCCATACATGTCCCCCCAACACCTCATGACGATCCATAATCATGGCCCCCATGCCCTCTCAATACACTGCCCACGCCACCCCAGTCCGAACACACCACCAGGTATGACATCCACCCCACAAAGAAATCACCAGCACATGATGCATCCCAAATGGCTAGTCTGCACATCAACATATAGCCGTCAAACCCACACAATGACACCATGTGAATGAAGAAACACACATTGCGACATGCATGAAACCAAAGAGAGAATACCACACATTGAAGTACCAAATGATAATGTATTAAACAGAAAAGCAAGGCAATGAAATGGAACAGAAGAAAATGGAAATAAAAAAAGAAATCCAGCATGTCCAATAAATGAAAAAGACGCATGAAATCCAAATGAAAAGCAATCCAAAAGCAAGTCTCCATAGTGTCAGTCTGAGAAAATAAATCCAAGGTGCAAAAATAAAAAATAAACCATTGATCCAAGAAAAAAAAAAAATTAACAATCCAAATCCATTGTCAAACTATGTACAAAGTGAACATCCAGGGTCCATGTGCCCAATCCTTTAAATGAAACGTATAAAATAAAATCCTACCTAATGAAGAAATATATACAAGAAGTTGGGGCATTGTCCAAGCGCCCCAAAACAAAACAAAACCGAAAGGAAACTTAACACTAAAGAACTATTTACAAGGGCAGCGGGCTAGTCCGACGGCTCACTTCTGGATGTTCAGGGCCAGGGCATCATCGAACTCCTGCTCAATGTCCCGGAGGCGGTCCTCTTCCATGGCCCCGAGGGTCCGCAGGGATGACGACATGTTCTCCTCCAACTCCCTGCGGATTGCCTCAAGGCACTCGGCCCGCCTCAGGGCCCTCTGCATGGAGTTCTCCGCCCTGACAATCGTGAGCCGTGCCTCTTCCGCCCGCTGCCGCTCCGCATCTATGGCATGGCCCAACTGCTGCCACACGGAAGACACTTCCCGTCCTGGGTCCTCCTGCCCTCCGGCCGATGCCTGCCCCTCCGATGTCGAAGGCCCCGAGCCATCATGGCTCCCACCTCGTTGCTGCTGCTGCTGTGCCTGTGCCCGTGCCCTGGCTCCTGCTGCCTGCACATCCTCCACCGGCCAGGGTGCAGTTGTTGATGTGGCCACCCCTGCTGGACGTCCGACTCCCGACTGTGGCAGAGATGTGTCCTCCACCAGCCTGGCCGCACCGTCAGAGGCAGCTCCACAGGGCACCCAGGTGACAAATGGGTGGAAAGATGGCACGGAGGACGACTGGCGCATAGGGTGTTCAGTTGAGGAGGGGGTCGGAACAAGCTCCAGCAAACGGAGGAATCCGGCCTGGGTGACCTGTCCCAGTAGGCCGACGCGGTCAACGAGCCATTCGAGATGACGTGCAGTCTCCCGATGAAAAGACTGCAGGTCACCTCGCATGGCCCGTTGACACAACGCCACACCAGTCAGGACAGGCTCAACCCGTACCTGGATAGCCACGTCCGCAGGCAGAGGAAGGCCAGTTGTAAGCTCATCCCCTGCCTGAAAACGGGTCTGGACGTAGGCATCCCTGCTGGTGCAAGATGATGCAGTGACAGGATCAGGGACAGGATTGCACACAGGCACCTCCGCGGCGGCCTGTGCTGCCTCCTGTCCCTGGTCCTGCACTGCACCACTAGCACCAGTGGAAACCCCACCTCCAGACCCCGTCTCTGTCACTTGCACGGCCTCCTCCTCCACCAAACCCCCACCAACCTGGATGACTCTGTGCAATCTTCCCCCGTTGGGCCCTGTGGGGTCCCAGCTGCCCCTTCTGCTGCCGAGGAGTCCAACTCCGACCTCTGCCTCTTGGACCTCCCCCCGGCAGCTGCGGCCTGGGACGCGGCACCGGACTCCTCACTCCCCGACAAGATGACAACCTGGGAGGGGAGCCGGGCCTTGCGTCTCCGGCTGGCGGTGCAATCCCTGCCGCTGTGCTCCACAGCACCTTCTCCGCCCTCTTCATCAGTTGACGTTGCAGACAGGGAGAAATAAAACACAGGCATCAGGGCACTGTAAAATGGACACATACACACATGACAGTTGTACATGAGTGGCATTGGCAAACCTCAGACATGGCATCACAATCGCCAACACACATGTCATTTCAACTCGCACACATGAGCCATACCACAGCCATATTGCAACATCCAGCACCATCCATACACATACAACAGCATGAGCAGGCAAAGGTGAGCCAGACATCACATGCAACACAGGGAGTGCACTACACATGCACACACACCACCACACTTGCATGCATGTGTACACCTCCGCCAACTGTTGCAGTGATGAGATTGGCATCCATGTCACATCTGGCAATCAGTCTTCCACATCCCGGTGTCACATGCATCCATGTTGCATCACTGTTGCCCCCTTGTCAAATACACACACATGCACACAGTGAAGATACATGTAGCTGAAACCAACATCCATGTGTGACATCACGAACATGCCTACTTACATACACATTCATTCAAACATGTGTGCCCACACATCTGAATTTGGCATGCAAGCCTACACACACATGCACCATCCATGTCTCACACATGAGAGCCCTCGCATGTGTTAGCCTCATGGCCCTGTACAACCCCCCCTACTTGGCCCCATTAAAACCCATGTGCAACCTGCACACTACTGGCACACCACCACACGCACAGTTTACAATCAGGATGCATGTACAGTTACCGCTTGACTCCAGACGGGTCTGCCTCTCAAGGACCTGGATGTGGAGCGCTGGGGATATGCATTCCAGGACCCTCATCTGATCTCCCGACAAGTGGTCCCGGCGCCCCTTAGCATCTGCCTTCAAGAGGCGCCGGGCCTTATTGAGGGTCCTGGACCTGAAGTCCTCCCAGCACTTCTTGACATGATGGAATAGTCGGACTGCCACCCCCTCCGCGTTGATGGCAGTCACGATGTCCATCCAGATCCGAGTCCGTCCTTCCTTGTCGGCGCGCAAACTTCCGAAGAGGGCATCATACTGCCCCAGGACTTGCTCCACCAGGACACCAACTTCAGTGGCAGTGAAGCTGGTGCCCCTCTGCCTCTCTGGCCAGGGGTTGCCAGTGGTGCCAGATGTTGCAGTGCCCGACAGGACAACCCCAGAGTCAGGAGTGGGTGGGCAACTGGGTCCTGGGGCTGGTCTGTGGAGCGATGGAATCCCAGTCGGGAGTCTTCGGTTCCAGCAGGGGTGGTCGCAGCAACAGCACCCCTGGCTGATGTGCAGGCAGCAAATGGCAGGGCATGTGGGCAGTAGGCAATCAGGCAGCAGCAGATGGCAGGTGGGAGCGTGCTCGGGGCTCTGGGGGGCAGCAATTCGGCCTTCTGGGCAGGAGCGTGGTCTTCCATGTGCTTACGCGTGGCCAGCTTGATACGGAGTGATTTGGCATGTGAAAATCCAACATGTCTGCGTGTAATTCGAGGAAAGGGCCTTAGCGCGTAAGCGCGTCAGCACACGTATGCAAATTCATTGGCTCAAAGGCCCCCAGCGTGTAGGCACGTCTATGAGGTTACGCGCACGTGTTTTTTCCATGGCGCGTAGAAAAATAAGCACGTCAGAGTGTCATAGCGTGTAATTGGTGGAAAGGGCATCAGCGCGTATGCGCGTCTGTTTCCCTGTACACGGGTGCATGTTACACATCCAATGACTGCACGTCAGAGTGTCAGCTCGTGTAATTGGAGGATAGGGCCTTAGCGCGTACACGCGGAAGTGACGCTGGACGTGTGGGCATGTTTAAAAGGTACGTGTAGAAGGCCATTTCCTTGTATGTGCTTTTCGTGGAGAGCGAGTGGGTGAAATCTGTACTTCTTGTCGGTTCACACGCGATTTACTTCACGGCGTTCCAAGTTCGTACTCCCTGTTACCTCTAACAGCTTTTTCTCTTTTTCCTGGGCCTGTTTCCTCAAACAGCGTTCACTTCTTCTGTTGTCCTGTCTCCTCAGACAGCGTACAATACTTCTTTTGGCGGGGGTGTTGCCAACGCGCACACGCGTGTCTTTTTCACGCTATTTTTCCAGGCAGACGGCGAGTCGCACACGTATTTAACATCTGTGCTTGCCCCATGTGTCGCGTACCCTTTCAGAGGTCATTCTAGGCTGCGTGTGACACGCATATGTTCATTTTTGTGTTTCTGGGTGCCACAGCATAGTGCAGGTTTATTTTTCCACGCACGTGGTCTAGGAGGGGTTGCGTGCACATTATCTCCCTTTTTTGGGGTGCCTGTGCATTGCGTGACCTGTCATCTTCCCCCAGGGGTCACATACAGCCTTGCTAGAGCAATAGGGTACGAATTCCATCTAGTACCCTACCCCTTTGACCCCCAATTGCCCAGGACAATAGTTTACTGCAACTCCCATACGCACAACAACATCAGTGCCATGGTTGGGGGGTGAGCACGCGGTAAGGGTGGCACAGGTGGCCGAGCCTCAAGAGGTGGCTGTGGTGGATACGGTAGGGGACGTGGCCGGGGCTTGCAGGGTGCCCCTAGCCCCCCATGTGTGGGTGACCAGTCAGGGACACCCCCCCCCTGGTTGAGGGTAACGTGGCTGACACCATCCCTGCTCAGCCCTTGTTGCACCAGCCCATTGTGGCACCAGACCTGGCACAGGGTGACTCCATGGCTGGTTTCCAGGTCAGCAGGTCTAGGCCACGTGTGGCGGTGCACGTTGGTGTCACCAGGCCAAGTGGATCAGGGGCAGCAATGTCATCTGCTGCCCCGAGTAGGCAGGGTGGGGAGGCTGCAGGGGCAGCTGCGGCTCCATCCACCCCAGCTCTGAGTCTCCCAGCCAGGACAGTGTCGGTCCCAGTCCATCCTGCTGACGTTCCCCCTGACTACATCACACTTCAGCTAATGCCTGCACCAAGTCCCATGGTGAGTGTTCATTCCCACACTCCTAGTCCACAGTCCACCGGGGCTCCTGCCCCTAGTGTCCAGAGCGGCATAGGACACTCAGGATCCCCACCACCTTCCAAGCGGAAGAGGAAGAGTGCTCGTCCAGTACAGGCTGATGCCCCAGATACGAATACACAGTCCGGCCCACCAAGGAAGCCCAGCTTCAATCAGGCCGAACTTGATGCACTTGTGGAGTATGTGTCGCACATGACAGCGAAATGGTGATTACTGCAGTATGCAAGACCACACCTGCACAACGTCTGGCACACTGGCAGACCATTGCGGACATCATAAGTGCCCTTGGATTCGTGAGGCGCACAGCTAATGATTGCTACAAGCGCTGGAATGACCTGAAGCGCAAGGCAAAGAAAAAGCTGGCCTCAAGTCATGCCGCTACTCTCGTGACTGGAGGTGGTTCTCCAACAGAGGACATTTAACTCACTCCACATGAGTATGTTGCTGGGACCTACGTCACGGAGGGACAGATCCAAGGCGTGGGAGACCTGCCAGATTACGAGGCATTGTCCGGTGAGTGCACATGCATGTGTGCGTCATCCATGTGCATGGTGTGTGTGTGTGAGGGCTTCTGATTGAGTGCCAGGTGAGGGTGTGTGTGCCTGAGTGGTTTGGGTCACCCATGTGCTTCATTCAATACATTCTGCGCACCAGGATTTGGGTATTGCAGTATCCCTTCTGGCAACAGTAGACATTTAGCCCAACCTCACGCCAGTTGCCCTTGAAGTGTCATCTTGCCACAACATTGTTGCGTATTATTCTGTATTCATTCAGGCTGATTGTTTGCATTCCACCACTTTCACTAGGCATTTCTCAGTCCTATTGTCACATGTGTGACATGGCTATGGTACATTCCATCTGTGTGATGGCATGTGTCATGTATGTGTATTGGACATGCCAATCACAGGCCAATGTATGATGGCACTGCTAGCCAGCATGCAGCAAATGGGTTGGTCTTCCATCTTGGTGTCATCAATGTGTGCCATTTGCCTCCCCTTCATACGCAGTGTCGGTGCATGCATGGGAGGGTTATAGTCATGTGGAACATGTGTCAATGAAGTACTGGTTCTGTTGCTTCGCAGCCCTAATTGTGTGCCATGGTGCTAATGCCTGTTCCCATTTCTTTTCTTTCATGTCTTTGCAGGGGATGACGGACTTGATACTGCTGGGGTTGTGGAGATGGTGCAGAACCAGGAGGGGTCTCAGGCCCGACCGGGCACCAGTGAGGGACGTGGTGTGGTGGTGGGTGAGAACCCACACTTGCTGCAGACCATTATCTCAAGGGGTGTCCCTGGGTGCACCTCCCCCGAGCTCTATTCAGGCGTCGATTCGAATGATCAGACCTATGTGCGGTCGCAGGTAAGTGTTTCTGTGAGGGATTCTGTACTGTACAACCCACCTGCACCAGGGGTAGAACCCTCAATGGGGATGTCAGTGTTGGTAGGTCCGCCTTTGGTGGGTACGGATGCAGGGTCACACTCTGCAACATCCGATCCTGTTCCTGGGCCAGCAGATCAGAGGGGGAATGCAGTCCTGCAGCCTCAGGCAGTGCCGGCACAGCAAGGCGCAGTTCGCCTTGCCCCAGACAGGTGTGGTGCCCGCCGACGCGGTGGCCGTACGCCACCTGGCAATACCGCATGGGAGCAATCCATATACGGTATGGCAAACCAACAGGCAGCATCAACCGAGATGATGGCTCAGGCCATGGATAGGGTGGCCACTTCCATTGTCCCCTAAGAAAGGCTGATGGAACAACTACAGCAGACAACAGACTCCATTTGCCAGTCACACAGGGAGGACATGTTGGCGTCCAACAGGGACAGACGGGCGGCACTGGAGACTCTGCGGGAAGCCATTTCTATTGAGTCCCAGGGCCACAGGGAAGCCCTGAGGGTGGAACTCCGTCAGCTCAGGGTGACTCTTGTTGAGCTTGAGGCTTCAACTGACACGAGGACATAACAGCAGCTGGAGCGGCTCACATGTACGCTCTCAGCTGAGATGCAGGCAACTAGGGAGGAGGTCCGGGCACCCCGTGAGTTGTTACATGGGGACCTCCGCACAATTATCCTCCAGAACCAGACCTTCCACACCTGCATGCTTGCTGCCATGGAGGACCAGACTAGGGCTTTGCGTGGGCTGCCTCCCATAGTGCCACCACCTCCTGATGCAGCTGCAGAGGGTGAGGAGAGCGACAGCAGCGATTCTCTCACAATAGGGTAGCCGTGCAGGCCATGAGCCCATGGAGGTGTTTTTTTTCCCTCGCAAAATCCACACAGGTGGGTTTTGGTGTGCACCCTGTCGTCGGACCTCCTGGGTGGCCTCCCCCACCCCTCATGGCCCATACATTGCCATTTTTGATATTTGATTTTTTTTACAGTGTGTTTCCTTGTGTGGCTCCCGTGGGCATACACTGTATTGTGGCTGGGCACATGCAGGCTTGTCCTGAATTTGGGTTAGATGCTTGGGTTTGTGTGACACACACCCCTCCTGCTTCCCGTTTTCATGGGCTTGCAAAGGGTGTGCCCAAGTGACATTAACTTACACAGTGACGTTGAACTCCCATTTGATGTGTGGGCAGTCTGTAGTCAATACTGTGTATACATTCCTAGTGCATATTGTTGTTGTATTGTACACTGCATGGTGTATTGATATGTGCCTCTGCATCCATCTCATCCTCCTAATTTGCAGGTCCATTCCTCATGTCTTCACAAGGCGGTCTACTTTGGAAATGGAGTCCATGTTGTAAGCAGTGCACCTACACTTTTGCGTGGCGCTAACACTGTACAGTTGGAAGTGGTCGAAGTGCTGGCATTATCAGGTAGTGAGACTACCAATTTTTTAAATCCGTACTGTCATGTTTATGGTAGGTTGGAGGTTGTGTAGGTGATTAGTATTATTGCTAAATATTTGGTAATGTGTGTTGTTGGTCTTGCATTACTGTGAGCATTTCATGTATGGCCAGTTTCCATTAGGGACACTGTACTTTGTGACACTTGTGTCATGTTGTGGGGATTAATTTGTTTGCTCTCACATAGAATGACATGCCATGGTGTGTTGTGTGGCGGTGCCGGGGAGGGGTTGGGGGACATGGCACTGTTCTCAAGTTGTATTTTGCAAGTGGGTATTCATTTTTGCTGCATAGTAGTGTGTCTTTTGATGACACTGCATTGGTGGTGTTTGTGTAGGTAGGGATGCACACATTGTGACACTTCCAGGTGAACAATCTCAGGCTGCTATGGTTCTGACAGTTGACTGTCCCTTAATTCATCAGAATGGTCAAGATTGAGTCATCATTGATTGTCAGATGGTATGTGCCAGGGCTGTGTGCACTCCACAGGGGTGTGATTTCTATGTGAAGTAATTAGCCACCAGCTGCGTACGGGCTGCATCACCCCGTGCCCTTTCCCCTCCCATGCGCAGCGGGCGTGCATGTGGTTGGGGATGTGGGTCCACAGCCAGGCCCCGGCGTGTTGCAACATTGTGCCGTACACATGCTGCCACTATGATTCTGCACACTACTTGGGGAGCGTTTAACAGCTGCCTGCCAGAACGGTCAAGGGAGCGAAAGCGTGACTTGAGCACTCCGAATGTGCGCTCCACTATGCCCCGGGTTGCAATATGGGCTGTGTTGTATCTTACCTCGGGAGGCATGATGGGGTTCTGAATTGGCGTCATCATGTGGGTGCTCAGAGGGTAGGCACTGTCCCCTGGGGAGGTGGTGATGGGGATCATTAGTGGGGTAGTGACATTACTCTGTATCTGTCATGCATGCGTGTGCTGTGGCATTTATACTCACCAAGCAGCCATGCATCGCCATGCCGCCCAGCTTCCATGTCCCGGTTTAGGGTTGACATCCTGTAAATGAAGCTGTCGTGGGTGGACCCTGGATAGTTGGCATATTCTGAGGTGATGATTCCCTTGGCATCACATACTACCTGCACGTTGATGGAATGCCAGTGCTTACGGTTTCTATAGATGTGCTCAGATGCCCTGGGGGGACGTAGAGCCACATGGGTGCAATCAATGGCACCTAGCACTTTGGGGAATTGTGCCACCCTGTAGAAATCCTGGCTGACAGCCTGCCTTTCTGCAGGTGTTCTGGGCAGGTATATGTGCCTGCGGACTGATGGGCGTGCAGTGATGATGGCCAACACCTGGTGTAGGCACCGTGACTGCGTGGCCTGTGACACCCCCCCCACTATGGCACTTGTCCGCTGAAATGATCCGGTAGCCAAGAAGTGCAGTACATTGAGGACCTTCTCCAGGGGGCTGAGTGCTTGGGAGCACAGGGTGGGTGATGTGAGGTCATCCTCCCACTCACTGACCAGGTCGAGTATTATGTGAGGTGGAAACCTGTACCTCCCATACACCTGGTCATCAGGCATACCAAAAAGGCTGGTTCTGGGTGTAAAGATTCTGGCCCTGACTATCCTCCTCCTGCGGTATCCCACGGCCACTGCTGCTAGGAACGGTATATTCATCCTGACGTATGAGCTTGTTTGTTGTTTGCGCACACTTTTATGCTGCGCGAGACGTGCGCCTGCTTCATGCTGGCGTACGTGTTTCCGGATTGGACCTTTTTTTTTTGCGCGTTGTAGGCGACCGTGTAGATCTTCCCGCCCACCCCAGGAATACGCGTAACACGCTCTCCCAGGCCCAGTCGCGTGTAAATATTCACGCCCACCCCAGGAATACACGTACCCCACTCTCCCAGGCCCAGTCGCGTGTGGAAGTTCACGCGAACCCCGTAATACACGTACCCTGCTGATATCGCGTGTGGAAGTTCACGCGGACCCGTAATCCACATACCCTGCTGATATCGCGTGTGGAAGTTCACGCGGACCCGTAATACACGTACCCTGCTGATATCGCGTGTGGAAGTTCACGCGGACCCATAATACACGTACCCTGATGAAATCGCAATGCTGGGGGTTGGGGGTGCAGGGAGACATGAGTGGGGGCCTGGTAGAGTGTGCCCCTGGATGCTGGGGGGTGGGGGTGCAGGGAGACATGAGTTGGACATGAGTGGGGGCCTGGTGGAGGGTGCCCCTGGATGCTGGGGGTGGGGGTGCTGGGAGACATGAGTGGGGGCCTGGTGGAGGGTGCCTCTGGATGCTGGGGGGTAGGGGTGCAGGGAGACATGAGTGGGGGCCTGGTGGAGGGTGCCCCTGGATGCTGGGGGGTGGGGGTGCAGGGAGACATGAGTTGGACATGAGCGGGAGCCTGGTGGAGTGTGCCCCTGGATGCTGGGGGGTGGGGGTGCAGGGAGACATGAGTGGGGCCCTGGTGGAGGGTGCCCCTGGATGTTGGGGGTGCAGGGAGACATGAGTTGGACATGAGTGAGGGCCTGGTGGAGGGTGCCCCACAGTGCTGGGGGGTGGGGGTGCAGGAAGGTGCCTCTGGATGCTGGGGGGTGGGGGTGCTGGGAGACATGAGTGGGGGCCTGGTGGAGGGTGCCTCTGGATGCTGGGGGTGCAGGGAGACATGAGTGGGGGCCTGGTGGAGGGTGCCCCTGGATGCTGGGGGTGGGGGTGCAGGGAGACATGAGTGGGGGCCTGGTGGAGGGTGCCCCTGACTGCTGGGGTGTGGGGGTGCAGGGAGACATGAGTGGGGGCCTGGTGGAGGGTGCCCCTGGATGCTGGGGGTTGGGAGTGCAGGGAGACATGAGTTGGACATGAGTGGGGGCCTGGTGGAGGGTGCCCCTGGATGCTGGGGGGTGGGCGTGCTGGGAGACATGAGTTGGACATGAGTGGGGGCGTGGTGGAGGGTGCCCCTGGATGTTGGGGGGTGGGGGTGCAGGGAGACATGAGTGGGGGCCTGGTGGAGGGTGCCCCTGACTGCTGGGGGGTGGAAGTGCAGGGAGACATGAGTGGCGGCCTGGTGGAGGGTGCCCCTGGATGCTGGGGGTGCAGGGAGACATGAGTGGGGGGCTGGTGAAGGGGACCCCTGGATGCTGGGGGGTGGGGGTGCAGGAAGACATGAGTGGGGGCCTGGTGGAGGGTGCCCCTGGATGCTGGGGGGTGGGGGTGCTGGGAGACATGAGTGGGGGCCTGGTGGAGGGGGCCTGGTGGAGGGTGCCCCTAGATGCTGGGGGGGTGGGGGTGCTGGTAGACATGCGTGGGGGCCTGGTGGAGGGTGCCCCTAGATGCTGGGGGGTGGGGGTGCAGGGAGACATGAGTGGGGGCCTGGTGGAGGGTGCCCCTGGATGCTGGGGGGCGGGGGTGCAGGTAGACATGAGTGGGGGCCTGGTGGAGGGTGCCCCTGACTGCTGGGGGGTGGGGGTGTGGCATACATGAGTGGGGGCCTGGTGGAGGGTGCCCCACAGTGCTGCGGGGTGGGGGGTGCATGGAGACATGAGTGGGGGCCTGGTGGAGGGTGCCCCTGGCTGCTGGGGGGTGGGAGACATGAGTGGGGGCCTGGTGGAGGGTCCCCTGGATGCTGGGGGGTGGGGGTGCAGGGAGACATGAGTGGGGGCCTGGTGGAGGGTGCCCCTGACTGCTGGGGGGTGGGGGGGTGGGAGACATGAGTGGGGGCCTGGTGGAGGGTGCCCCACAGTGCTGGGGGGTGGGGGTGCAGGGAGACATGAGTGGGGGCCTGGTGGAGGGTGCCCCTGACTGCTGGGGGGTGGGGGGGTGGGAGACATGAGTGGGGGCCTGGTGGAGGGTGCCCCTGGATGCTGGGGGGTGAGGGTGCTGGGAGACATGCATTGGTGGGCAGTAGTGCAAGGTGACATGTGGGTTGGCTGGGGGGCATGGCCATGGTGGATGGGCTGCCTGCGGGACATGTGCAGGGGTGCAGGGTAGTCCCTTGTGGTGTGGGCCGCCTGCAGGGGCCGTGGAGGGTGTAGAGGGAACACCTGGGAGGACCCACACGGCCAATTCACGTGTAGTACTCCCCGGCACCCCCGAAATACATGTAGGCTGCTGGATTCGCGTGTGGAACTTCCTGCGCACCCGGAGTACACGTACCCTGCTGAAATCGCGTGTGGAACTTCACGTGCACCCCGAAATACACATACCCTGCAAATTCACGTGTGAAACTTCCCGCGCCTTGGAATACTCGTACCCTGCTGAAATCGCGTGTGAAACTTCACGCGCACCCCGAAATCCACGTACCTAGGCCAATCGCGTGTGGAACTTCCTGCGCACCCCGAAATACACGCACACGCTATTTTTCACACAGCGGGTGTCCGTGTTTGTCGGTACCCCTTTGCACCTCATTTGTCCTAGAGGGCCACAGTATGGATCATTCATCATAGCTGTATATAGGTGCTTTTTGTTAGCGCACATTTTGGCGCACATTTATTTCAGGCGCAGGGATGCTACCGCCTGCTTTCTTGTGGCGGACTTGTTTGGCCCTGTGCGCGTCTTTGCCCGTGTGCGCTGGTTTGCCCTATTCGATTCCATGAATACGAGTTGTAGGCGAGCGTGTGGGCATTCCGTGCACTTGCCTCCTGTACTTCCCCCGTGACGCCCATATTTTCAGGCGTTGTTCCCCATTCCGAGTGTTACGCCCCGTGTTCCGCCTACTTCTGTTATGTGCGCCGCGCTATATGCGATTTCGCTGTGGCCGTGGCGCATGGCGTTGGATGACCTGTGCGCCAGCGTGCGCCGCACACTTTTTCAGCGCACATCCAATATTTTTCTCGCGCACGGACTTCCATGAATCGATGTGCGCTGGTTTCCCTGCGATTTCCGCACTTGCAGTGCGATTCGCACGTTTTGGCACCTCTGCCCCGGAATTTTCGGCGCACATTAATTCCATGAATCGGCCTGTTAATATTCCAACTTATTAATTGTACAATTCTAAAATGCTAAGAAAATAAATATGCACAGCGCTTCCGTTTGTTCCATGAGCATCTACACACAACCAAGCAGAAGCTGAATGGAAAGAAACCATTCCTTTTATCACAGTGTGCAGTTTATTTTTTTGAACGGCTTTGGAGAAATAAATTCTGTTTCAAAGCCTTTTCTCAATGTCTTGCAAATACATCCATGTAGATAAAAATCAAAAGCAGCGTTCTGGTTTCTGTCAAGTAACCTGACCTTTGCACTGCCCTCTACTCTAAACCGCTGTGCAAATGTACACAGGAAAATAATAAAACTGTCGTATTTACAAGATTTTCATGCGTAAAAAGGCCTGGTACGACCCTTGTCTGGAGGCCTGCCTGAAAGAGTAGTTTAATGCCATCAGCGACCTAGCAACTGCTCTCCTCATCAATGGATGTAGAATACATGGTCAATTGGGTGTATGAAAAGTGTTAATTTTCACTCTGCCCGTAGTCCTTTTCGCAATGCTCAATGATTTGTATTTTCCTTGTAATAAGTCTCCTGATTTTAAACACCCTCCCTAACTTCAGGCTTGAAATCTGCCATCTGCCATCCTCAGTAGAAAATGCATTAGCATTCACCAATAGTGTAAATAGGGGAGGGTGAGAGGATGTCATCCTCTTGAGTAAAGTTACTGCTTCTTATGTTACCCTTGTGATACGATTGCAAGATAGGTTGGGGGGGGTCTCTGGTCCTTTCTCACCCAGGACTGTGTCCATAGGTGAATGAATTGCTAAATGTACAAACTACTTTTCTGATATGGCCACTCTCCTACTTATCGTGTCTGTGATGCCAGAAAGTAGGTTTAGGCAGACAAGTCCCCCTTTTGCATCACAAAGTGGGTTTACCCAATTCAAAGAGCACCATGTCAATACACGGGAGCCTGAGGGTCACAGTGTAGACTCTGGAGGATTTTCTCCGATTAGAGCCACCCCATGTCTGAGTCTTGTGGTTTGTCAAGAGGATCGTCTGCTTCTCCTGGTCTCAGCTAGTGCATTCTGCCACCTCTCTTTGCGTGCAAGTAGGCATATGCCTAACCGACGGGCTCCTTCATCTTGTGTGAATGCGTTGACCACCTTGCCCTTGAGCTTGAACTACAGGTCAAATCGATCTGTCCACTTGGTTCTATGGTAATTCTTTGCCCGTTTTCTTTTCGCTGCACTTTTTTCCAAAAGATTTTTTTTTAATTCAATTTTATTGTTTTTTATGGCAACAAAGCATTAATACAAACAATGACATTGGGGCACCGGCCCATGCCAACTTCCATTAGAGAACCATAATACTCTGCTGTATACACCCTCCCTCCCCCCCTCCCGCACAAGACACCTATTGATAGGGCACACGATCCACATCTCCATGATTATCCTTTTCGGGCAGCTCCAACCGGGCATACAAGGGATTAACAGTAGTGGACTTTACTTGGAAAAGTACAATGAGTCTTATGCCACGACCAGTTTTCGGGCCGGGTGGAGTGCCTCTGCTAAACTCCTGTGTCGTCCTCAACATTTTCCAAGAGATTTTTGATGAAAAAAATCATTGCATTTTATTTTTATTTGAGGGGGGCCCCCCAATCTCCCTCCACTGTTATTTATTCCTATACACCACCACACCTTATCCTTTATATGCCTCCTAGCCCCCCATATTTTTCAATGTTTTTTCAGCAACGATTTCAGCAAGAAGTGCCGTGAAAAAAAAAAACAGAGGATGAATGAACGTTGTACCGTCCGCTTATATCAGGTCTGATGCTTGAGGAGTTTTCGCAAATCAGCTTGATCTGTTTCTGCCATTTTAGTATACACTGGGCCAGGTCATGCTAGATATGGAATATGCAATGCAATTATTCTATCCTGCCCCTGCAGAAGGGATTCCTTTGTCGAGTATTGTACAACTTCAAGGAAATATCCCCATGAGGTTGTTGAGTTTTGTGTAGCAAGACCCTATCAATGTTGATGGCGGTGTCCTGTGTGATTTTCAACATTAGGTTTAAAAGGTTCCCAAAGCATTGGCTGATGTTTGTCATCTCACAGCCCCTCATTCAAGAATTTTACTTCCACATTTTCCCTTCAGGCCATACTCTCGAGATCTTCACATTTTAGTTGAAGGGCCAGCTCAGAGTATTTTGGTGTTTCCATCTCTGCTGCTAGGCAAATAACCTTCCCCTAGAGCAGATTGGTTGCCATCTGAAGATGGTCTACTCTATCTCCTAATGGTGACATGTCTCACTTACTCTCATTTGTGGGTGCTGTCAGTTCCACACATAAAACTAGATATTTATGATCTGAAAGTGTCCTTAGCTGAATCCTTGAAGCTTTTTTAAGGACTGTATCAGGACTTCTTTTGAAAGAGCAGAGACTACCAGCACTTTGGCCAGTGTTACGTTACCTTCTGTCATCTTCTGCTTAGTGGTGGGGATTTTGCTTGTTTTGATAGTTTTCGATGATACCAAGAAAGCCTGCCTATATTGGTTTTTGGATGACCAGGGAGTCGTGATCATTATGTAGAACTACGTTGATAGCTTCTATCCCAGGACATCCTCGGTCAGCCTCAAAGACATCTCCTGGGTCGTCACTGGTGTGCAGGGGATCCCCTCGTATCATTAAGGGTAAATCAAGGTTGGCCAGCTGCTCCCGGTATAAGGTGGTTCAATGCAACTTCCAGCGTGGTTGGGCAACAACTAAGCAAAGTGCGTCCCTGCCTGCACCCTTTTTGTCATATGCAGTGCATAGGCTCACATACCCAGTCCACATGGTGAGCAGAAAGTGCTTCTTACAGCCTGATGAACTTCTGGCTATGAAGGGGACAGCTGGACCCCCACTGCCTCATCAACGGGACATACACATTCTCCAGCCTCTCAGACAGGCTCAGCACAGATGGCCCTGACAAGGCATTCAAATCGCCCAGCGGCCAATCATACCTGCAGGTATGCAGACGCTGAGAAGATTGCAACTTCCTCACAGTCCCTGATATTACCTCTCAATTGTAGTACGGAATCAGGAGCGGTTACCCTAAGGGCAATGCAAGATATGACACTAGTCAATCACCAGGCCCTCCAACACAGTGATCTGGGCCCCAGCACAGCACCAGCACCTCCTGGGGAATGCCCGCTTGCTTGTGTCGCTTGCGGCTTTCTGCTCCAATGCAGCAGGACTCCGCTTAGCTATCCCCTCGCCTCCAGCACCACTCTACTCAATCCTGGGGAGTTGCTACCTTCAGGACGGCCTCCCAGATCACATTCTGCCTCAGATTCAGTAGGGGAAGGCGTTACGGAGGTTGGATGGGAGTCAGACACAGCAGTTTTATGAACAGAGTGTGTGTTCACTCTCCCACACAGGAATTTCTTTTCTCAAAAAAGGCATCCTTACTGGAAGCAGATTAGTGAAAGCACAACGTTTTAGTGGATCTGACATGGCAAAACTCCATGTTGGCAAATCCTTTTTATACAGTGAAGAGTGTGAGCCTCAGGAAGTCATAGATGTTGGTTACTGCACTGGCTGCAGATATCTGTGTAGACAACTACTTGAAATTGTAGCAGGTCCCAATGAACACAAGTGAGTTGTTTCATGTTAACATTTGTTGTTTTGACGAGTTTAATCAAAATAAGTCATCACTTTTCAAAAATACCCCCTTGTTTTTCCCAGAGGCAAAAAGGAAGCAGCAGCTGCTTTGAGATGGAACACCCCCTGCATCAATCAGTGCAATATTTATGCAGCTGGGAAGATATTTTGTGGAGTAATGTCTCCTGTTAATTGGACCCCTCATGAGCAACACAAAGGAGAATACTCTGTACCAGCCATGAGACAGAAAACCTTGTTTGTATGAAACAAAACTAGCCAAAGTCTGGTGTCGCGAGGACGAGTGACTTTTGCATTGCGTTGCATAGGTGGTGGGAGTGAAGTGCCTAGAATGCCACTGGTACAGGAGAAGTAGAGTGGGCCATGAAATAAGGGGCAGAACTCAGAGTTTGCATGTACTCCTAAACAGAGCCTCTCAGGGGAGAGGATGGTGAAGGATGAAAACAAAAGGACCAATGGCTAAGTGAGTCGAAAATAATCTCCACCCCTCGCTGCAGACCTCCTACCCCCCGTGCCCCCACCCTACCACCACCCCTGCAGCTGGAAAATGTAGCTGAGCCCTTAAAAAACAGAGAAGTGATAATTAGATGGATTAGCAACGGTACGAGTAAGAAGAACAAAGGTATCTATACCTCAATTGCAGAGGGAGAAGCACAAGAGATATTAGGTATTACGCAAGAGAACATAACATGCAATGTGGGGAGTCCTCCAGACATTGGAGCAGCAAGCAATGTGATGGCCAAGGAAAGCCCAGACTACAATGAATTCATTTCACAGCCTTTGTTGTCCGCCCTGCTTATGTTTCTGTTAGCACACTGAAAAGTATACCAGGATTCTTCCCACTTTCTCCATCTCCTTTTCCCTGCCTCCCTTCTACAAGCTCTGTCCCAGATGCTCTTCCTGAATGACCCAGCCTTCTTCCTTGCCAAACGTATAAACATAAAGTGCATCAACTTCCTTCATTTGCATGGGGGCGCTGTATCTGCTTTTCATCCTTTGTTTTTCCCGATTGAGCCTTCTACACAGGGGAAACTCCCAAATGGGTCTTTCTTTACAGGGTGACCCACTGTTTTTTTCTCATTGTTTGGCAGGTCATGATATTGTTGCCTTGTCGGGGCGACTTGTACATGCTCCTTCTCCTTAGGCCAGGGAAGGACCCACTTCCCCTCCTCCCACAGACCAGCTGCACACGGAAGGGTGCTAGGCAACCTGCAAATCAAACAGATATTAAACCTACCTATGCAACAATAGATGGGCTACCACATGAGCTCTTACCTTTCTGGTACTGACTCCTCAGAAGATGAACAACTGACACTAGAGTGGATTATTTAGAGGCTCAAAGGGGACCATTTTTTTATTCAAACATAAGTAAATCATAAATAAACCTTATTAAACTTAAGTGACTTAACACTCCCTTCCTTTTCTCTGCCCCACCCTAGCATGATTCCCCTCCTAGAGATCTGCTCCACCAGCACACCCTCAATGGACAGTGTCAAGGAGACACACTTAGTGAGAAGTGTGGGAGCATATGCCTTATTCCTTTCTAGCGCCACCCACCCAGGAAGTGAGGCCCCCAGGCAAGACACCACTGCTACCTTTCCCAGCATGACATGAGATTCACTTTCTCCCCATTATTTCTAACACCCTCACTCATTAAACCTTAACCCAACTCCTATACAACTAATTAAATAGATAACTATGCAGATAAATAAATACACTCATATACATATAGAAAATATTCACATATCAATACTTGAAAAAATATGTACATCGGCATCACTACATAAATCGCTTACATGGGTGCGACTAGTCCTTAAGATAGGCGCAGTACCTGATATTGTAGTGGTTATTCAGGGAGCAAGTGCTGTCCCTCCCTGCTGTCTAGAAAGGGGCTGGCCTGCCCCTAGGTGCTGTCAAAGTGTTGGTGGTGCCATGTGTCCATGCCAGGCACCGACTCAGTGGGCCCGGGTTGTCTTATATTCTTGGCGGCATGCCATGCCCCACTTAGGGTGCTGCAATCACAGTTCTGCAGCCCACAATATTTTAATTTTCTTGCTGTGCACCGTGCCACGGAGGTCGCTGCATTTACCACCGTCGACGTGACAGGACTCACTCATCTACACAATGGCTTTGTACATGGTGCTCTCATCGCCGCCGCCCCCCTGGTGCCTATCTTCCAGTTCAGGGAGTGGAGTCCACTCCATTGTTTTCCGCCCCAGTCTTTTTGGTTCTCCGGCACTGATGGCAGAGGCACTGGAGCTCTTTACCTAAATGGCAGTATCCTTGCGACACAGGTCTTCGCTGCTTGTCAAGCCTGCTCCTGGCAACAGGCCCTGGATCTTAACCTGCACTGCAGCGAGGACATGGCTCCGGACTTCATCTGCATGTGGCCTGGCCGCCTTGTGAACGTGGGCTGGTTCCACGCCGCTTATCTGGGCTTGCCCCTGGTTCTGGACCACCCACACACAGAGCCCGGGGCTTGGGCCACTGATATTGACCTTGGACACACTGCTCACGTGGCTCAGGTTTTTTCCTCTGTTGAGCCCACCTGGCTTGTCCCAAGGCAGGCCCACTTGGTTGCAGGCCCCGTGGGGGCCCTAGCTGCACAGGCATGCATCCCAGGGCTTACGGTAGTTCCCGGGTTGCTCCACTCACTGGACCCTGCTTGCAAAGTTCTTCTAGCGGGGGGGGGGGGGGGGGGGCGCACATAGCCACGGCCTCGCAGGGTGAACCTCCTTCAGCCTCCTGCTTTATCTCCTCTCATAAATTACAGTTATTTTGTAATAGTCTATTTTCCCTTTATCTTTCAGTTCTCTCACCTGCCCAATCCATTCCTCAGGGCACGGGGGATGTGTTCATTGTTCCTCCCCGAGATTCCATTCATCCCTAGATCATATATTATCTCATAAGGTAACTAACAGCTCCAAAAGAACATGTTTCCCTAAGAAAGATTTCAGCGCTTGAATACTCAAACTGCATTTTTAACCGTAGGATTGACACTTTCTTTAAAAAAAAGGAGGACAGAAGGAGCGGAATGGAGGGAAAACTAAAGTCTTAGATAGGAACCAGTGTGCGACTTGAAGCAACAAAAAGAATGCATACGAATGAAAGGAGAAAATAAATAAAGAACGAGCAGAGCCATACAAGAGTCAGGGATGTGTTAACAATCAAAAGTACTGTCGTTATAATTAACTCTTTCTTTCAGTTTTTAAAAGTATGGAATTGTATAGACTTGCTGAAAGCAGTTTTATTTGTATTCCCATGTTCTTTTTTTAGGCCCTGTCTCTTCTCCACTCAGAGCAATAAATAGTGGTGCTTCAATTTATTTATTTATTTCATTTGTAAAGCGCACATGCCCGGATGCATTGAGGCGCCGAGTCATAGTTAGGACACATGCATTATCTAAAGTAAAGTCTAGTAATAATATAAACTCACCTTTCATAAAGCTCCTCAAGGATGTGACCATTACTGCGATGGGAAGGTTTGTCAATCTTCAAATGTTCTAAAATATCATCTGGTAGAGAATAGCCCTCTTCAAGAAGCTGGGCCAAGTTGAAAAACCCCTAGAAATCCAATGTACAGTACACTGTGAGGGGGAGACCTATTCAGCATATTGTGTGCACAGTATTAACATAATGTTCTTTATCCATTAGACAGCACATATTTGAGGGAGACACGCGCATTCAACATATGCAAAATATTAATTCATCATATTGTTTGCTGAGGGAAGTGATACTTTTTCAATTAACACTTCATATGGCGCAGGTGTCAGGTTCAATGTTTGCAATATCTTAGTGTTACTGAAACAGTGAATGGTCTGTAGGTGACCATCTATTGAGTTATATTAGATATTATAGGAAAAAGAACTCAGGATTTTCACACCACATACATTGCCAGTGGAAGAGTTATTATGCAACTGTTCCACCACACGTCTTTCTTCAGACATACCTCAGCAAAGTCCAATAAAGGTGTCATAAATTACTTACAAAATAAAATAGGCTTCAGTTTGGCGATATCGCCGTTAGTGGTGGGCCGTACCACCAGGTGGTAATGGCCATTAGGGTTTGATCAGTAGATAGAGGCTACCCTCAGCGCTCCCCGATTTACTTAGGCACCGTAGGTGATAATTAATATTTAAATTGAATGCATCGGGGTGGGGCTCTACCAAAACAGCTGATAAATAAGCTCCTTAAATTGTTACGTGCTGAAGTTCAATTATCCATGGGACAATACAGAGGAAGCTGCCCCCTTTAGGTTATCACGGTTCCCAATAGAGGAAGGAATCCTGTTTAAAGGCTTGAATCTGAAATCAAGGTGCCCCGTAATCAACAAGAGTGCACACCTCAAACAAGTTTGCAAAATATTCATGCCAAGTAACAAACTTTGATGAAATTCGGGCAATACGCTCAGAGTATTTTGAGGGGTCAGAAATGTGAGGCGAACAACTCGTTGAAGGGTTTTCACAAGATGCCATTTTATTAACTTCAAAAAGGTTTCATAAATGCCTCACAGTCCCTAACCTAACAAGGATTTCCGTGCCTATCAAAATAAACTAAAGGAAACACTCCAACAAAAGGAATCTGCCCCTCACACTTATACATACATCAAAGTCATAAAGGGAATATATGGCAATTCAAATGTAACAGAAATAACAGTTACATTAAAAACAGATCCAATAACGGTATATCCTTATAATTTGGGTTGGTTCCCCTTCACCAGGTTCAAAGCAGGATATTCACTACAACGTTCAAATAAACAAGTTCCTTTTTGTAAGCAATTTTGAATCATCAGAGTTCCTCTTCCTCCAAAAGTCTTCCACTTTAACCAATAGTTCAATTAGACGAGACGTCTTCGTCTTTCAAAAGTACAAAACAACTTCTTCTTGAGAAATTAAACAATTCTACAATTCTTCTGTATCAACAACAACGCTTGTACGGATGATTCCAGAATAGTTCATGAAATACTTCTTCTTGACAAAAACCTTCTACCACAATATAGTATTTCAATGACTTCTTCCTGGTCCACTAACCTGCCAGGAATGTCAATAAAAAGGTCCCTATACTGGTATACTCGCCTGCCAGGACAAAAAGTTCCTAATACTACGACAAATACTCTGTGGTGAGGTCATCTTCAAATCTTTAAGAAAGTCTAACTTTCAACCACATTGATAATCTAAACTTCTTTTAGGAAAACATGTTACACATTGGTCCCGTTTGCTCCACTCTTGGTTTTGCCCCATGCAATGCAGGTTTGGCACCGCTCCTCTTGAACACTCTATATCAGGAGGGCCCTTCACCCGCCACTTCTGTTTTCCTACTTTCACATCAACAAGCTGCTGATAAGATTTTGTTCCCACACTTTTACCGCTCTTGTTTGGCTTAGGCAATGCTTGTTAACTTGCTTAACTGTTGTCTTTTTCTTACCATGGCAACAACAGTTACAAACCTTCTGATATAAGGTTCTCTTGTCATTCAGCCAACATACTTTATACGTTCTGTAAGGTATTGTCCACTCTTTTCTTTGGCAATGATGGTTTTGGTCAACTTTATTCAGTATTACCCTTTCTTTCTTTTGGTGCTGTTGTTGGTGTTTATAATAATGCTGGTAATGTTTTGCTCCTGTGCCACAAGCCGAACAGCAAAAGAGCTTTCCTTGCTCCAAGTGTCAACTGGTGCTCGTCTGCCACTGTGAAACAGCACAACCACAGGAGAGCCTCCCTCTCCAGGTGGAAAGAAGGAGCTTTCCTTGTTCCAAGTGTCAACCAGTGCTCGCCTGCCACTGTGACACAGCACACCCACAGGAGAGCCTATCTCTCCAAGGGGAAGGACGGTCGCAATGCCACTTGCCGCTGTGCGAACTCTGCAAGTCAGGTTTTCCACCTTGTAGACTCTCTCAGGACTGACACCCGTTTTCCAATAAGGACTGGTCACTCCCTTCTGCTTCAATTGCAACTGAATCTGGTGGGGTCTGCAACTCCACCCTGCTGTTCTAATGGCCTGCACCTGAGGGGGCCTTCTGCTCAGGTGTGGGTCATTATATCCACTAGACTGCCTCTTGCAGTTTAGTGCCCCCGAGGCCCTCTTCCTCATCCCAGTACTTAGGGCATTGCGGGACTTGAAGTCCCCATTGTTTCTATTGCCACTCGTTTTACGATTATAAACTTCAGATTTGTTGGATTTATATTGCTTGGTGGCTAAAGTCCTAGATAAGAGTTTTAGATGATTTTAATGGTTGATTCGGATTCAAGGAAGAATTATATTCACCAGAAGTCAAAGTGTTAGTGTTTGATTCCCAATTATATCCGTTCTCTGGTTATCACAAGAGTTTTCCATACCCTCAATGTGGGTATCTATGGGAAAGGAAGTTTGACAAGCTATTAAATATTCTGGTATCATAGACATCTTCCTTTCTGAAGAGGACAAATACTGTGTCTCTCCTAAAGGAATCCTCTTGTTCCCTCGGGGGCTTTTTCCTCCCAGGTGATCCAACTAGCTAATACTACCCCTAGGGTTAGGATCAGGAAGTGTCTACCTTCCCCTGCCCATGTGGGAGGAGACTTTAGGTAGGGATTTTGTTAGAATTCTGTATGATTCATTACAGGATCCTAGACCCAATTTTCTAGCAAAAGGGATAAAATAACTTCTATGTGTCATTTTGGCAATCAGGATGAACAGTGGAATAGGGAGGCAAAGCATTGGTGTAATAGTTGAGTCGATTTATAGAGCAATGTCATTATGGCCCGCACCACCAAGGGCAATCTCTTAGATGTTAGGGTTTCTTCTCTCTCTGGTAGAAAAACCCAGTCAGGATTGACTCCTTTGTTCCTTTCCATCAGGGCTAAACCACACAGAGATCTACTGGTTTCTAGTTTCCCAAGGGAGCCTTCAGGACAGCTGCCACTTGCTCCCGACTGATGGGCATGTGTTCATTAGGGTGGAGCTGGACTTCCCAATTCCACTAGATTCAGTCTCTGGCTACTGGCTAGCCTGTTGTCATCTTGTGGGTTCAATCTTTAGTGTCGGTTGTGGACTGCTAGTTAGCCTCACTTTTGCTCATCCAGGTGCTTTTAGGTCTGGGTCACACCAGCTCTCAAAACCAATCTCAATCAGACTTTCAGCGGGCAAAGCTCAAGTATCTTAGCCCTTCCACGCTGTAGTCCAAACTGGCTCCACCTTCCGACTCTCCTTTTGATGATTCACAGGATCTTGTTACTTCTCCCAAGGGGGTAGCATATCCCTGTGAGGCAAGGGAGGTGAGGCCGCTACCTAACATTCCCCTTAGGGGTGGTGTAAAGTGAGACGTCACAGAGAGAGACACCCCTTATGGGGATAAGGACTCCGTAACCCTCTTGCCCTGGCACCTGTAAAACCCCTAAAGTCTGCAGAGAGTGTAACTAAAAGTACTACTGTGTTTTACTGTAACATTTCCTCCCTCCTTCCTTGAGACTGGACACTACTGAGACGAGGAAGAACAAGAGTGATGGCACACCTTTTTCTAAGAGTACTGGGAACAGGTAGCCACAAGAAGGCATGAAGAGTACATCATGGAAACAGCCAAAAGACTATGATGCTGCGCTGGGGTGGGAACAGTTAGGAGAGATAAAAACTGAGAAAGGACTGAAGGAAGAGGAGATTAGCAAGCAAGGAACCAGCAAATACTGGGAATTTCAATCCCAGGAAACTGTCAGCTGTGCAGAGAAGCTGGTCTTCGGAAGAGAGGACACAGAAGATTGGAAGCAGCAGAAGAATCCCGTGAGCTGGCAGTGTCGGGGAGGTCGAGGTGGTGGCGTGATCTCTGGGAGGTGGACAGCTCGCTCCAACAATGATGCCGAGACCGCAAACCCTAGGGCTTCACAGAGCTATGTAGGCAAACCAGAAGGAAACAATTAGCGAATAGCAACCCGCCCGCGAATCCGGGAAGAACCAGACATGCGTTCCCAACACAAACACGTTTTTGGGAACTGCAGGAAACCCAGGTGGGGTACAGGCAGAACAGAGACTGGAAGTTGCATCAGGAGTAGTTTCCTTTGGCACAGTAATTATCAAAGAGACACTGAGTCAAGAAAGCTTTGGGGGTAATCTCCCTCATCACTGTAGTGATACCCAAAGAACCAAGAGTCAAGAGAATCTCGGGAGTGATCTCACTCATCACTGCAGTGATATACAAAGGTTTGAAAAACAAGAGTGCATAGGGAGGAATCTCCCTCGTCACAGTGATAATCCAACTAGGATTAAAGAGGATCCTAGAGAACAAGAGCCATCTAGAAATAATCTTCATAATGTTTAAAACAGGGTGGAATTGCTGGATATATAAAGCAAGTTTTAAAAAATATCCCAAGGCAAGTGCAAGGCGGGTCAGTAGAAGGGAGTCATTCTCCTGACCATACTCTCCCTGTTGAATCAGAATCAGAAAAAGAGAAAGATTGAGCCAGTTCGCCAGGAGAAGAGTGGCATTTGCCTAGTAGTATTTTCATTTGGATGCTGAACCCTTTTGTAGGCTAGTGGTAGGATTAGAGTAGGATTTTGGACAGAGGACTGACACTTTCATTTGGATACACATCCTGACAATGAGCACCCGAGTTATATTTGTTTAGGTAGAGATCACCCTTTTAGAGATGGGTAGAGGTAGGACCTTGTTGTTGAAACATGCCACCCCTTTGCCCTACTCTTTAATTCCACCAGGCCACATATGGTGTTGGAAGTGGGATCCTGCCCCACTGATAAAAATTGGGGTTCACTTAAGTTCAGCAAGCTTACTCCTAAAGCCTCCAATCCAACTACTGCTGCTGCCGAATCTATTCCTTTTCATCGTCACAGTAGCACTGACGTTACCATTGCTGTAGGTGAACGTCAATTATTTCCCACTGGCATAATTCTATCACCGCCAAAAGGCAAGTATATAAGATTAGTCTCATGTCTCTCACCTGATGACTCAGTTGAAACTTCACATTCTGCAGCAGTTGCGGTCTTGTCTTTTTGTTTGTCCCGAAGTTTCTGAGAGTGGAGAAAAGGACGACCCTCCTCCATCACCACAGGGTATCCTGAAACTCAGGCAGGAAGTACAAAGTGGAAGGACAGCGCCCGCCAAGACAGGGAAAAAGCTAATCTGGCGTAAAGAAAACCTGTTCTAAATCCATGGAGTTTGTTGTAAGCAAGTCCAGTTGAGAAGGCAGCAAGCATACAAGTAATGAATAACCAGCAGAAGGTAAGTAGGAAGCAGCAGAAAGAGGGAGCAGGAGAATCAGTACTAAGCAGGGAGGAGGCAGAGTACAGGCTTCAATAACAATGGAAAGCAAAGGAAAGCACTAGCGTCTCACCCGAGAGGAGAACTCCGGAGGGTTGAAATGCGGCAAGGGAGTCCCGTTCCAGGAAGAAAAGCCAGCGTGCGGGCGCTATTTTGGAAACAACTAGACCAGCACCCCTAACTGCGCAAGAAACGTCACAGCAAACGAGACGTCCTTCATCTGAGCCACAGCGACCATTGTGTCACTGTGACAATTAATTTGTAAATCCGGATTGGCCTGCAAGCGTGGCCTGGATGATAAATCCGGACTACCCAGGTTACATCAAAATACTAATCCACAATAATGGAACAGGCCTATCATATAAAAGTTGGTGAGAAAATTGTGCAAGGAATCTTGGAAAATGTGGTGTTTACCATACACGTTGAAGTCCAGAAGAAAGATATTACTGAGAGAGATACAAAGAGTTTTGGGGAAGCGGACATAGATCCACCAGAGACAGTAAGACCCTTAGCTGAAGAGGCAGAGGTTATTCCTGATTTAGCCTTTGCACAACACAATGATCCAATTTTAGCAGAAGCCTTTTGAAGGTTATTGGAGAGGCTGTTGTATCGCAGAGATATGACATCCGAGGGTATATCTAGAACACAAATTGTAATACCCCACAGCCATAGACAAGTGTTCTTCGAAAGAACAAGTTACTTTCTTACCTGGTAACGTTCTTTCGATGGGATGGTCCGACGACGTATTCCATATCTATGACATGTAATCACCACAGCTGTGCTGCTTCGGAAACTTTTTTCGGCGTCTTTGTCCTGCGTCGATGACGTTGATGCGCCGTCGTCGAAGACCTCCTCCGACATCCGACGTCATCTGATGTGATAAGTAGGACGCACGACGCCCGTAGCCTCAGTTGTCGTTTTTTCCCCAAGAACGTGTGACATTAGTCAACTGCCAGTCAGACACAAAGCCTTGCGGAACGTAAGCTGCAATCGCAAAAGAAATTCTGCAGCGGGGAAGGCAGGGCGGGAGCGATATGGAATACGTTGACGGACCATCCCATCGAAAGAACATTTCCAGGTAAGAAAGTAACTTGTTCTTCGAGGGGATTGGGTCCTCCGACATATTCCATATCTGTGACAGACTCCCAAAGCAGTACCAGAGCAAGGAGGAGGGAAAGAATTTAGAATCAAAATTTAGAATAGCCAATCAAATAGCAGAGCAAAGGACCGCCTTGCCAAAGGCCAGATCCTATCCTCGGATGGAATCGAGGGAATAGTGACGTACAAATGTATGTACTGAAGCCCAGGTGGCTGCATCACAGATGTTGCGAATAGGAACACCCCTCTGCATGGCAGTAGATGCAGCCATACCCCTGGTAGAATGGGCCCGCAAGCCAGCCGGTGGGTCCTTACCCGCCAAGCGGTAACACTCCGAGATGGCCAAAATAATCCAGCGAGCAAAGTCTGTTTCGTCACAGCTTGCCCCAAACGCTTTCCAGCGTAACCAATAAAGAGTTGATCGTCCATTCTGACCCATGCGTGAAACATAAAAGCTTAAAGCTCTCCTAGGATTAAGCCTATGGAGCCTCTCCTCTTCCTTACCAGGATGCGGAGGAGGATAGAATGCCGGAAGAACAACCTTCTGGGCCAAATGAAATTCCGTCACTACCTTCGGAAGAAAAGAAGGACGAACTCGAAGGACAACCCTGTCCTTGTAAAATACAGTGAAGGGTGGCTTAACTGAAAGTGCCTGTAACTCACTCACTCTGCGAGCGGAAGTAACCGCAACTAAAAACACAGTTTTCAGAGTTAACAGCCTCAAAGGGCAAGAATGTAAAGGCTCAAACGGAGCACCCATAAGAAACTTAAGAACAAGGTTTAAATCCCAACCGGGCACCAGGACAGGTGACGGAGGGAACACATTAGTGAGCCCTTTCAGAAACTGTGAAATTAAAGGGATTTTAAAGTAAGAACACTCTTCAGACGAGCGCTTAAAGATGGACAGCGCCGCCAGGTAACCTTTAATGGTACCCACTTGCAAGCCCCTGTGGGCCAAAGAAAGTAAAAAGGACAGAACCATGGGGATGTCACATGCAAAAGGATCCACATTCTGAACTCTGCACCAGTCGCAGAACTTATGCCAACGGCAACGGTACAGAGACTTTGTTGCTGGCCTTCGGGCCGAAAGCAACACCTCCATCACGTCTTCAGGGAGGTCCCAATCCTCATACCTCAACCTTTCAGAAGCCAAGCATGAAGGTTGAGGGATCTGACCTCTGGATGGAGAACCTGACCCCCCCTCCCATGAGAGCAGATCGTCTCGGTAGGGAAGACGACGTGGAGGGCAGATGGACAAGTCGAGAAGGTCCGGGTACCACGTCCTCCGAGCCCACGCTGGAGCAATGAGGATCATCCGGGAACCGAACTTCCGTAACCTCCGCAGCACTTGCGGGATGACGGGGACTGGAGGAAACGCGTACAGCAGCGGGAATGACCACTCCACCACGAACGCGTCTCCTAAGGCTCCTTTTGGAGGAAATTCCCGCGAGCAAAACCTTTCGCACTTCCGGTTGACACTGGAGGCGAAGAGATCCACTTGGGGGGTCCCCCAAAGGGCAAAGATCTCCAGGAGAATCTCCTGAGCCAACTCCCACTCGTGAGAGATCGCGCTCTGCCTGCTCAGAGCGTCCGCCGTCACGTTTTCGTCTCCGGCCAGATGAACTGCCGAGATCGAAACTTCCTGCTGGATGGCCCAGAACTCGAGCTGCATCGCCTCCCTGCACAGAGGAAGTGAACCTGCCTCCCCCTTTTTGTTGAGGTTGTGCATGGCCACTGTGTTGTCCGTCAGGATCAGGACACTCTTTCCACGCACAGTCGGCAGAAAAGCCTTCAGGGCTAGCCTGACGGCCCTCAGCTCCAACAGATTGATATGGAGTCTGGACTCCGACGGAGACCAACGACCGCTGACTGTCAGCCCGTTGGCATGAGCGCCCCATCCCGTGAGGGATGCATCCGTCACGATCATCACCTCCGGCCAGGGAAGCCAAAATGGAGCCCCCTTCATCAAGTTGCCTTCGACGGCCCACCACAGAAGGTCCCGGGCGACCAAGGGCGGCACCTGAACCGGGTCCGACATCCTGCCGGAGGACTGCAACCATTGCGTCTTGAGTGCCCACTGCAAAGATCTCATCCGCAGGCGAGCCTCTGGCACCAGAAGAATGCAGGATGCCATGAGGCCGAGCAACCTCAAGAACTCGAACGCTGGGAGCGTCTGGGCATGCTGAAAGTTGTGCACCATCTGCTGAATGTGAAGAGCCCTCACCTGGGGAGGAAAACACTGCCCCATGGAAGTGTCGAGCACTGCTCCGATGTACTGGAGCCGCTGTGTTGGCGTCAAATGGCACTTCTTTAAATTGAGGGAGAAGCCCAGCCTGTGAAGGGAGTGGCAGGTGACGGACAGATGATCCAGGACTTGCTCGGGAGAGCTCCCCCTGATCAACCAATCGTCCAGGTAGGGGTAGACGTGAATCCCCCCTTGCCTGAGATGCGCTGCCACCAGCACCATGAGCTTAGTGAAAACCCTCGGGGCGGAGGTCAATCCGAACGGCAGGACCCGAAACTGAAAGTGCGAGTCGCCAACCGCAAACCTCAGGTACTTCTTGTGCTTGGGATGGATCGGCACATGGAAGTAAGCATCCTTGAGGTCGAGTGACACCAACTAGTCCTGAAGCTGAAGGGCCTGGAGGACTTGAGAGAGAGTAACCATCTTGAACTTGTCCTTCCTGAGGAGTTTGTTCAAACCGCGCAAGTCCATGATGGGTCTCAATCCCCCGTCTTTCTTCGAAATCAAAAAATAAGGGGAATACCATCCCTTGTTCCTCTCCGCTACAGGCACCAGTTCTATGGCGCCTTTCTCCAGCAGGGCTTGAATTTCCTGCGCAAGGAGCGGATCCGGACTCTGCAAAGAGAGGTTCCCTGGTGGATTGTCGCGAGGCCTGTGCCAAAAGGGAAGACAGTAGCCGTGGGTTATGATCTCCAGAACCCATACATCTGAAGTAATGGCTTGCCACTCTACAAGATGCTGTGCCAGCCTTCCCCCAACCGGCGAACCATGGGACATGGCCTCATGACTGAGTGGGAGTGGCTTCAGCGTTACCTGAGGGCAAAGAGGCAACTGCCCGAGCGGCCTTTGCACCACGGGTACCCTGTCGTCCACCTCTGGTACCCCTGCGCTGGCCTCTTTGACTGCCAGCTCCTCTCGCTTTACTGAAGGACGAGTAATAGCGAAAGGAACCACCCCTCCACTGCTGTCCCCTAAGACGAAAAGGCAGAGGTTGTCGAACTGCAGCGCCCAACAACTTCGCTGCAGCTTTTGAGGTCTGCAACCTCTCAAGGCTCTCGTCAGCCTTGCTGCCAAAAAGGTTTTCACCGTCAAAGGGCATGTTGAGGAGCCGGGACTGCACATCAGCAGCAAACCCACGCAAACCTGCGTATCACGGTGCTCGCCGCCATGGACCTACTGACGCATTCAGCTAAGTCCAAACCCGACTGAACGGACTCACACATGGCATCCTTACCATCCTGGACCATAGCAAGGAAACCATCCCATTCGTCCCCTTCGGGAATATGCTCAGCCGCTAACGCAACACAGTTCCACAGAGTGTGTGTGAAACGAGACAAGGCACAAATGGAGTTGGCCGCCTGAAGCGCCATAGCACCAGAAGAAAACACTTTCTTCGCCCAGCCATCAAAACGTTTGTCGTCCCTATCAGGAAGGATGGTAGGGTACGACGCCTGCTTTGCCGGGGCCGTGGCCGCCTGCACCACCAAACTCTCAGGAGTGGGGTGCCTGGTCAAGTAGCAGGGGTCGCTACTGGCTGGATGGTATTTTCGCGACAAGGATCTGCCCACCGCCGGGAGACTCTCCGGAGCAGTCCAAGCCGCCGCCACCCTTCTCTGTAAAGCAATATGGAACGGCAGTACCGGGTCAGTTGGGGGACCAACATCAAGGATGTCCGTTAGATCATCCTGCACAAACTCCCCTGGGGGAGCAGACCATCCCAAGTACTCAGAAACCCTAGCCGGTATGAGGAATCGGCATGAGAGCCAGGCTCAGGCCTACAAAACTCCACCTCCGGAGAGGTGTCCAGTCCACTGGCATCATGCAGTGACTGCCTCAAATTGTCAAACTGACTATGGCCCGAGACAATTTCATCTGGAACCTGACTAGGAACCAGGCCATCAGAATCCTCATCCGCCTCTGAAATATATTCCAGGTGGCGAAAAGAAGGCACCCGAGAGTGCTTGCTCTTAACCAGAGCCTTCCTAGGGGGTTCCCCCGTGCCACGGGATACCTCCGACACGAAAGGCGTCGATGGCGTAGAGCGAATCGGCGCCGGCGTCGAGAAAACAGGCATCGGTGCCGAGAGGATCGGCGTCGACGTCAGATGCAGCGCCGCCAGCATCGGCGGCGTCGACACAGCCCTCGAAGCCGGAGCCCTGAGCGTGTCCTTCGACGACCTAAGCGTCGACGACTTCCTCGGAGCCGGAGCCTCGAGAAAGCCTGTCGACGCCCTCGACGCCTCAGACGTCGATGTCTTCCTCGAAAACCTCACAGGTGCACACGGTCTCGAACGTGTCGAGGACCGGGGCCTGGAACGGGTACGTCGAGAACGAGTCTCCTTGTCCGAACGGGACCTCTCCAGTGACTCGTGCCGACCACTCATGCAAGCGGTGTCTCTCGACCTCTCACGACCGACCCCACTCGGGGGCGCGGACGGCTTAGTACCCTGCGACTCGAGAATCGCCAGCATTTTCTTCCCAAAGGAAGCCCATTCCTCCGGCGTTGCACGGCTGGTGGGGTAAGCGACGTGCCGGGCAGAGTCCTCCGAAGAGGACCTCGAAGACGACCGGTGTCAGCGCTTCCGAGAATGCCTCGAAGAGACTGAGGAGTGGCGAGACCGACTCCTAGAAGGAGACCCTCGAGACTTCTGATGATGACGCAGAGAGTCACCCCTCGAATCATCCGTCGAAAGCCCCGCAGACTTCGACTTCCGGGGCTTGGACACCCGACCTACCGACAACTTCTTCTTACGTTCGCGTAAGGCTTTGGACGTGAGCAACTGCCAGTCGATACAGTCATCCGTGTCGTGGGCCTCACCGAGGCACCAGAAGAAGGCGTTGTGCGCGTCCGTCACCGACATCTTGGACCCACACTTCCCGCACTTCTTGAAGCCCGGACACGGAGTTGAAGACGAAGTAGAAGACATCTTCACACAAAGGATTTTCACAAAAACGAACAGGTTCGAAGAACCGAGAAGAACAGAACTCCAAAGAGTCGAGGCGTTAACCAAGATTCACGAAGCAACACGTTCGCGGAAAAAACAGAACTGAGGCTACGGGCGTCGTGCGTCCTACTTATCACATCGGATGACGTCGGACGTCGGAGGAGGTCCTCGACGACGGCGCATCGACGTCATCGACGCAGACGCCGAAAAAAGTTTCCGAAGCAGCACAGCTGTGGTGATTACATGTCATAGATATGGAATACGTCGGAGGACCCAATCCCCTCGAATGGCTCATTCTCGTCTGACATGTGAGCATTTGGGAATTGCGAAAACCCAAGAACAGGTAATTCCTCAATTTTATTGGATAGGAGTCCATGCGGACGTGAAAAACGTTGCTACATGTGCCTTATGTCAGAAGACAGCTGCCGAACAGGGCCACCAGCTCCATTGCAACTGCTCCCTATAATTGAGGTACTCTTCTCTATGCGTAATGTATGTAGTAGGAACTTAAAGTTGGGAAATAAATACAACTTAGTTATATGAGACTATGCTACCCGTTACATGGAAACGTATCCCCTTAAGAACACCTCTCAACAGATTCTAAAGCATTTGATTCCCTTTCTATCTAGGGTGGGTTTCTCTCATGAGATTCTAACAGACCAGGGCAGCACGTTCATGTCAAAATTGATTACAGAAGTTAAGGAGATACTCCAGATAAAAACATTGCATACCTCTGTTTATCATCCACAAATGGATGGACCAGTTGAGCGCTTTAAGCAGACTTTGAAAAACATTCTCAAGAAGCTGGTGGAAGTTGATGGGTGCAAGTAGGATACCAAAGTCCCCACAAGCTTTCTTGGGGTTTTCTCCTTTTGAACTTCTTTATGGGTGTGACCCAAGTGATGTATTAGATATTCTCAGAGAAACTGGGGAGGAGAGAGAGGAAGCAGCCCTTGCTTTTTCCCAAACTGCCCAGCATTTAAAAGAACATTTGACTATTGTAAGGGAGATAGTCAATAAACATCTAGAAAAAGCCCAGGAAACTCAGAAGGATCAATATAATCAAAAGGCTGTCCACCGCACCCTTCCTATAGGCCAAAAGGAACTTGTTCTTTTGCCTGCTTCAGACCAAAAAATGCTTTAAAAATGGTATGGGCCTTATGAGAATGTGGAGACAAAAAGGGCTGTATAACTATCTTGTAGCCCAACCTGATCAAAGAACCCAGAATCAGGTGGAGCATATAAATCTACTGAAAGAATGGAAAGTGGATCTTGTGGAAACCACATCAGTAACCATGGCTATTGTATTAACTGAAGGAGTACCAAAAAATAACTTGATCTCCCCTGACTCAACACCTCAACAACAATCTTTAATGCACCACATTCCCCCCCCCTCTGGAAAGGAGGTGAATCTGAAGCCATATCGTATTCGAGAAGCCTGGAAGAATGCGATCCTTCAGGAAGTGGAGAATACTTTGGAGGCGGACATTATAGAACCGTCGGAAAGTCCTTGGTCCTCGCCAAAGTCCTCGCCAACAGTCCTAGTCACAAAACTAGATCAGTCGTGGAGATTCTGTATCGACTTCAGAAGGCTTAACTCCATCTCCCAGTTTGACAATTATCCTATGCCTAGGATTGATGATTTAATTGACAAACTAGGACCAGCAGCTTATATCCCCACGATTGATTTGATAAAGGGTTATTGGTAGGTCCAATTAAATCTCTCACAGAAGGAAAAGGTGACATTCTCGACTCCTCAGGGTTTGTTTCAGTTCAAGGTTCTTCCGTTTGGACTGCATGGGACCGCAGCAACATTTGATAGCTTCATGGATAAGGTATTGCAATCCTTTTCCCTTTTTTGTGGCGCATACCTAGATGACAATTTAATGAACAGCCAAACTTGGGAAGAATACCTTTCGGTTTATATTAATCTTTGTTGGGAATAGTTTGGTGCAGCCACAGATAGAAAGAGTAAGTACTGTTCAAGACACGCCTGCCCCTAAGTTCAAGAAAGATCTTTGCACATTTCTGGGTCTCACTGGGTATTATCGTAGATGTATGCCTCAATATTCCATGATAACATCATGTCTAATTAATAAATTGAAGAATGCAGAACTGCAAAATTTACAGTGGGAAAAACAAGATCAGGTCAGCTTTGACAGACTGAAGCACATACTCTGCAGTGAGCCAGTATTAAAGGTTCCTAATTTCAAAAATGAATTCATACTATACACAGTTGCGTCTAAGGTGGGTGTTGGAGTGGTCTTTTCCCAAGAATATGATGGGGTGGAACACCCTATTCTATATATTAGCAGAAAGCTCTTTCCTCTCAAAAAAAACTATGCCACTATTGAGTTAGAGGCACTTGCCATCAAGTGGGCTGTATTATATTTAAAACACTATTTGACTTGCCATAAGTTTGGACGAGTTACTGACCATTCTCCTGTAACCTGGCTATGCTTGAGGAAAGATACTAATCCCTGCACAATGTGTTGGTTTTTAGATGTCCAAACCTTTTGCTTTTCCGTTGAACATAGGAAGGTAAAGGAACAGGGTAATGCAGATTTTCTTTCCAGATTTCCTCTGGATGAGTATGGGGGAGCCAACTCCATTCGGGGAAGGGTATGTGAGGATTCACAGGATCTCATCACTTCTTCCCAGGGGAGAGCCCCTGTGAGGCAAGGGAGGTGGGGCTGCTACCCAATAGTCCCCCTAGGGGTGGTGGAAAGTGGGACTACAGGGAGAGACTCCCCTCAGGGGAATAAGGACCCCTGTTCTGTGAACTAACTCCCTAACCCTCTTGCCCTTGCACCTGTAAAAACCCTAACGTCTGCAGAGGGTGCAACCGAAAGCACTACTCTGTGTTACTGCAACATTACCCCCCCCCTCCAACTCCCTGCTTCTTTGAGACTTGACACCACTGAGATGAGGAAGAACAAGAATGATGGCACACCTTTTTCTAAGAGTACTGGGAAGAGGTGACCATGATGAGGAATGAAGAGTACATCATGGAAATAACCAAAAGAGTATGACGCCGAGCTGGGGTGGACCGAACTAGGAGAGAGAAAAACTGAGAATGGACTGAAGGAAGAGGAGAGAAGCCGAAAAGGAACTGCCAAATCCTGGGAAGCTCGAACCCGGGAACCTGTCAGCTGTACAGAGAAGCTGGTCCTCGGAAGAGAGGATGTGAAAGAGTGGAAGCAGCAGAAGAATCCCATGAGCCAGCAGGGTGCCGACTCACTCAAGTGTCAGTTAAGTGGAGGTGGTGGTGTGGCCACTGGGAGGTGGAGCACTCAGTCCAACACCGAGATCACCTCTCCCAGGCCTTCGTAGAGCCGTGTGGGTGAACAAGAAGGAAACGACGAGCAAACAGCAAACCGTCCGAAACCCCGGGAAGTACCAGACACACATTCCCAACCCAAACAAGGTAACAGGAACTGCAGGAAATCCGGGTGGGGTCTGGGGAGAACAGAGACTGAAGTTGCACCAGGTGTAATCTCACCTGGCTAAAGAGACAAAACGAGTCAAGAAAGTCGAGAGAAATCACCCTCATCACAGTAGTGACACCCAGAGAACCAAGAGTCAAGAAAGCCTTGGGAGTAATATCCCTCATCACAGTAGTGATACCCCAAGAACCAAGAGTCAAGAAAGCCTCAGGAGTAATCTCCGTCATCACAGTAGAGATATCCAAAGAACCAAGGGTCAAGAGAATCTTGGGAGTGATCTCCCTCATGACAATAGTGATACCCAAAGGTTTGAAAAACAATTGTGCATCAGGAGGAATCTCCCTCATCTCAGTGATAATCCAACTAGGATTAAAGAGGATCCTAGAAAACAAGAGCTATCTGACGATAATCTTCATAAAGTTGTAAGAAAAGGAAGTATTGCTGGAACTGTAAAGCAAGCTTTCAGAAGCCCTTAAAAAGAAGTGATGAGACTTTTGAGGACTATTGCTTAAGAATATCCAAGGCAGTCCGCAAGGCGGTGCGAGGTGGGTCAGTAGAAGGGACTCATTCTCCTGACCGTACTCTCCCTGTTGAATCAGAAACTAGAGCAAAAGATTGATGGGAAAAAGATGACTGAGCCAGTTCACCAGGAGGAAGAAGCCATTATCCTGGTACTATTTTCATTTGGATGCTGAACCCTTTTGTAGACTAGTGGTAGGCTTAGAGTAGGTTTTTGGACATAGGACGGAGAGTTTCATTTGCAAACACATCCTGACGACGAACACCTGAGGTATATTTGTTTAGGCAGGGATAACCCTTTTAGAGACGGGAGGAGGTAGGACCTTTCCTTTATTTTTAAAATAAAATATGTTGAAACATGCCACCCCTTTGTTCGACTCCTTACTCCACCATGCCACACCCTCTAGATCTTGACACTTTTGGCATGGCCAAACTGGAGGCCCCTCGGCCTCATTATTCCCCAGTGCTTTCCTTCCACATCCTCTTAATTATAGTTAATGTTCTCCAGCACTCCATCTATTCTCTTCTCTCCAGATGTTCTCATTCCTGCCTCCTTCGAATATCTCTCTTCCCCAATGATTCACTTACCCTGCTCATGCACTCTTTCTCCCTATACATTTATTGCCTTCTTCCTCTTCTCCTTTCTCTTGATGTGATCTCCCCTTTCTCATACTGGTCTTTCACTTCTCCAGCTCTCCCCTTTTCCTTTTTGTGTTTTCCTCCTTCCTTCCAGTTCTTGCTCTCCTCCTTCCTCCTGCTCTTTCCCTTCTTGTGCTTGTTACTCTACCTGCTCCTCACTCTGCTCTGCCTCTCTCACTGCAACAGACTCTAAATACCCCTCACTAGCATTGGACCTCTTTTTATAACCCAAGCTTGTGGCTCCAAGATTGGCCATTCTCAGTCGACCATCCACCTAACCCTGCTGTGATTTCATAGTTGTTAATGGGCAGATCTGCAGGGCGAGCACATAAAAATCTGGACCACCACCTTGACATTAGGCAGCCCTGTCACAGCAGTCGCCTAATTCTGAATGCATTCCCCCAATGACCCCTGTGTCTCCATGATACCTGGAATACTGGTTGTTTGCAGCAGTAGCCACATCTGTGTTTTTTTGGTTTTGGGGTGAGCGGTAGAACTTGATCTGCACCTATTGGGTCTTTGGTATAGAGATTTGCAGACCGCCATCTCTGTTTGGAAGCACGAGTGTCTATGAATCTGTAAAAGAAGGAGGAGCATTTCTTTCTAGGTGCCATTTTGCTCATCTGTTCAGAGGCCAGGAAGAGGGATGAGACCCTGGGTTATCCTCCATATTCCATCACTGGGGACTATTCAAGACCACTATTATACTCCACAAAGCCAGTGGCTTCTCCAAGCCTCTAAGGTCTCATTCCGACCTGGCCTGAGAAATGTGGCTTCATGACAGTCAGCAGCCAATGCATAGAATATGTTACCCCTGACATTATGAGACGATAACCTCCTCTCCATTTTTCAAAAAGGTCTGAAAGAACAGATAGATGTTGATATCCTCCAAGAGTTATGCCCCTGTGCCTAAATAAGGAGCAAGTTACTTACCTTTAACTGTTGTTCTCCAGCATGGGTCTGGCATGGATTCACATGCTCATGAATATTCCCCGTTGTCAGGCTGGGAATCCTCGGTAAAGAAAAATCAGTATCAGTTTCGTTTCTGATCTGTCTTTCGTAGTAGTAACCAATCACTGATCTCTGCGTCATACTGACCACAGCCAATGACTGCCATCTCCCTAAGCCCCGCCTCTGGCAGCCATCTTCAGATTTGGTAGCACGTGAAGTGGCAATATGACCAAGTGAAGAGCCGCAGAGGGGTAGGCGGGAGGGTTCGCATGTGAATCCATGCCAGACCCATGCTGGAGAACAACAGTTACAGGTAAGTAACTTGTTCCTTCTCCAGCATGGGGTCTGGCATGGATTCACATGCTCATGAATAAAAGAATACATAGCAGTACACACATGCACAACCACGGGAGGTGGCAACAGGCTCAACATTAAGCAATACAACAACTCAACATTAATCATCTCTTACCTTCTCACCAGGTTCACCTTAGGCGAACAGGTTGCGCAGCACTGCTTGGCCGACCCTGGACTCCTCCCTGGAATCCTGGTCGACGCAGTAGAATTTCGTGAAGGTGTGCGTCGACCTCCACGTAGCAGCCCTGCAGATGTCCAGCAGGGGCACACCAGATAGGAACGCCGTGGTAGCTGCGATCGCTCTGGTGGAATGGGCTCTCGGACGGCCGGGCAGCGGTCGGTTTGCCAACCGATGACAGTACATGATACAGCCGGAGAGCCATCTGGAAATGGAAGCCTTTGAGAGAGCCTTCCCCTGATTGACAGGTCCAAAGTTCACAAAAAGTTGTGACGTCTTCCGAAAACTCTTCGTGCGGTCCACATAGAACTTCAGCGCTCTAGCCACATCCAGCGAGTGTAAAGTCCTTTCAGCCGGCGACGAAGGCGACGGGAAGAAAACAGGCAACACCAAGGGTTTGTTGAGGTGGAAGTCCGACGGCCCCTTGGGCATGAAGGAGGGGTGCGTCCTGAGCACTACCCTCATGTCGTGAAAAGTCAAGTACGGGGGCTTGCAGGAAAGGGCCTGGATCTCTCCCACCCGTCGTGCGGAGGAGATGTCCACAAGAACGCTGTTTTCCACGACAAGAACTTCAACGGAGCTGAGTGCAGAGGCTCGAACGGAGGTCCCATGAGATTGGTCAGCACCACATTGAGCTCCCATGCCGGGGCCGGAGCCTTCACCGGCGGGAACGATCAGAACAGTCCCTTCATGAATTCTTTCACCAGACGATGAGACCACAAAGACGTCTGTCCCGTGGTTCTGGTGTATCGGGAGATCGCAGCAAGATGAATCTTGATGGAAGCGTGCGCCAGTCCAGCCTTGGCCAGCGTCAGTAGGTACGGCAGTACTTGAGGAGCCGTAATCCGTAGAGGGTTAATCTTCTGTGCGTGGCACCAGACAGAGAACCTCTTCCATTTGTGTCCGTAGCATTTAAGAGTTGAGGACGCCCTGGCCTTTGCAAGAACCTCTCTGCAGTCGGCCGGTATGTCGTAACCTCCAAACTCTAACGCTGCAGGAGCCAGGCCTGCAAGTTCAGCGACTTCGGGTCGTGATGGAGGATGGCGTCTCCTTCCCTGGAGAGAAGATCCGCGTCCACTGGCAGCTTGATTGACAGGGACGCTGACACGTCCAGAAGGTCCAGGAACCATATCTGCCTCTGCCACGCAGGTGCGACGAGGATCATTCTGCACCGTGACCTCTTGAGCTGGTTGATGAGCCGGATCAGCAACGGCAATGGAGGGAACGCGTATAGAAACAGGCCCTCCCAGGGGAACGAGGAAGCATCGCCCATGCTCCTCGGCTGGGGAAACCTGCTGGCGAACCTCCGGCACTTGGAGTTCGTCGCCGTGGCGAACAGATCGATCTGGGGTGTGCCCCACCGTCCGAAGAGGTGGTCCACTAGATCCTGTCGTAGTTCCCACTCGTGGAACAAGCGCAGCTCTCTGCTGAGCGAGTCGGCGATGGTGTTTTTTATTCCTGCCAGATGAAACGGCACCAGAAACATCCCTTGGGCGACGGCCCAATGCCACAGATCCTGCGCCTCCTTGGACAGGGCTGGGGATCTGGTACCGCCCTGCTTCCTGATGTAGAACATGAATGGTGTTGTCGGTGAAGATCCTCACCACCTTGCCCTTGAGGGACGGAAGAAAGGACCTGAGGGCCCAAAACACTGCACAGAGCTCCAGGACGTTGATATGGAGGGACTTCTCAGTCGGAAGCCAAAGGCCTCTCGCGTGAAGATTTTCGGTATGCGCTCCCCACCCTTCCAGGGAGGCATCTGTGATCACTGTCTTCTGGTGGCCCGGGGTCTGGAAGTCCATGCCCGCCGTCAGATGCGCGCGGGTGCCCCACCACCGGATCGCTCGTCGGAAGCTCTCGTCGAGTGTGATCCTGTCCTCGAAGCTACCCGTCGTCTGGATCCAGCGAGCGTCCAGGAACTCCTGTAACGGGCGCATCCGAAGCCTGCAAAGGCGGATGAGATAAATGCAAGAAGACATTCCGAGGAGGGATTTGATGGACCTCATCCTGGCCGCGTCCGCAACCAGCATCCGCTGCACCTTGCCCGAGATGGCCCTCGTCCTTTCCTCCGACGGAGAGGCCAGAAGCGCCACTGTGTCGAGTTTCGCTCCCAGAAACAGTGCGTCTTGCGCGGGCACCAGGTGGGACTTGGCGTAGTTTATGGAGAATCCTAGGTCCGTGAGTAGTTGGACGGTCCTCGCCGTGTGCTCCGCGGCGAGCTCCCTTGTCTTTGCTCGGATGAGCCAGTCGTCCAGGTAGGGGTAGACGTGGATCCCCTCCAGGCGCAGCCGCGCCGCCACCGGTGCGAGGCACTTGGTGAACACCCTGGGTGCTGACCTCAATCCGAAGGGAAGGGCTCTGAACTGGTAGTGACGCCCTTGGACCACGAATCTGAGAAACCTTCGGTGTCCCTTTAGGATGGGGATATGGAAGTAAGTATCCTCCAAATTCAACGACGACAGAAAATCGCCCTCCTCCAGCTGACCCAGGACGTGCTGGACAGTGACCATCCGGAACTTCTGTGCCTTGATGAATTTGTTCAGTCGTCGTAGGTCCAGGATGGGACGCCATCCTCCTGTCTTCTTCTTCAGGAGGAAGTATCTGGAGTAAACTCCGGAGCCCCGAAGCCTCTTTGGGAAGAGCTCGATGGCGCCTTTCTTGAGCATCGCCTTTACCTCCAACAGAAGTTGAGGGACGTGATGTTCCTTCCTGGCCACGGGGGGGACACGCGGGCACTTCTTTAGAAACTCGAGCGCGTGACCCTGGGCCAGGGCGTCCAGCACCCAACCGTCGGTGGAGATGGACTCCCACACGCTGACGAAGTTCGCCAGCCGGCCTCCCACCGGGATGCTTCGGTGGGGGCCCGACCCCATGGCCGGTTCAGTCCTGCTTCGACGAGGCTTTGCCGCCTTGTCCTCCCTGGCGACGACGGCGGGGTCCGCCCGACTTGCCTGGTCCCCTGTAGGCTTCCTGTGACGACGAACGGGCCGCTTGACGGTAGGTGGAATATCTGCCGCCGGAACCTTTGGTGGCACCCTGCTTGCCTCCGGTGCTCCGAAAGGGCAGCCGTCATTGCTGGAGAACACCAAGAGCCCGGGCCGTCTCCGTGTCCGTCTTGATGGCTTGTAGGGAATCGTCCACTGTTTGCTCCCGTCGAACGGCATGTCCAAAACTCTGGTCTGCACGTCCTGCCGGAGGTCCGTTGCCTTGAGCCATCCACGCCATCTAAGGCACACGCCGTTGCCCAACTGGCGAAACCCAGTGTCGGCGATGTCCGTCGCTATCGTAATGGCGTGGTCCGACGCCACTTCTCCTTCCTGCAAGATCTCTAGGGCCTCCGCCCTCTTGTCGTCCGGTAGGAAGTCCAGCAGGGGGGCGATCTTGTACCACAACTCCCTGTCATACCGGGCTACGATAGCCAAGGCGTTGGCAGCCTTAATCGTCATTGCTAGCGATGAGATGACTCTGCGTCCCATCGTGTCCAATTTCTTTCCCTCGCCGTCCAGGGGGGAGGTTGACGTAGAGGTCGAAGCTCCCCCCGCTTTCTTCCTGGCCGCCGCAGAGACGACCGAGTCTGGTGTCAGCTGTGCCCGAAGGCACAAGGGGGCCGCGTCCAGGACCCGGTACTTCTTCTTGTACCGATCCCTTCTCGCAGGCGTTGTGGAGGGGTTCTTGAGGAGGGCGAGACCCTCATCCCAGATATCGTCCAGTAGAGGTACAGCGAGGAATGTCTTCCTCTTGGTCTCGCGCCGTTGATAAAGGAAACCTTCCTTCTTCTTCTCTTCCAGGCAGAGCTGGAAAAGCTCGGATGCCCTGGCGATCATGGCATGAAACGATCCAATCTCGTCGGGTGGGGAAGCCCGGGGAGGAGGTGACGACGGAAGATCCTCATCGTAAACTTCGTTGTCTGTACCCGTCGCGGCCGTGTCCGTCCCCGTATCATCCCCACGGTTCGTGGACGGGGAGGAGGGCTGAGCAGGGCGCGATGGTTGAAAAGGAGGTGGAGGCTGAATCCTTCTTCTCTTAGGAGGAGGGCTCCCAGAAGGGCCTGGTTCCGGGTCCCCCGTCGGGAGCAGTTCCTTCGTTGGTGGTAACGGCAATCTCGTCCTCATCTCCGAGCATAAGGACTGTATAGCCAACAAAATGGCCGCCGAGTTGTCTTGCGGAACTGGTTGAGGGGATTCCGACGGGCGGTCAGGAACCTCGTCGGTACCCTCGACGTTCTCGTCGTCTCCTTCGTCGGGGTCCCTCCCGACAGGCTGGTCTTCTTCCACGCCAATGCCGTGGCTTAAGACTTCGATCAGCTCCTCCTCAGAGGTTGAAGCCGAATCCACAATGGCCTCCTGCCCCCCCTTTTTCTTCTCCGTCGGAGGTTTCACGGGGGTCCTGTCGATGGGCTTGAAAGAGGACTCCCTCCGTGGTGGCAGGGAGACTCTGGGCCCCGAAGTCGCCTCCAATGGTGTAGCCTCCACAGGCTGAGCCAGGGCCGCCGCGACTGTCTCGATAGAGGCCTGGCAGGGTGGATTAAGGCTTTCACCACCTTAGGTGCGCTCACCGCCTTCTCCTTGGGGGGAGGGTCACCGCCTCGCTCCCCCTCCGATGGGGCCTTCAAGCTCGACCGGGGCCTCTCCAGAAGCTTCGCCGGGTGCTCGGACTTTCTCTTACCCGAGCCAGAGCGTTGGCTCGTGGTTGATGGTGCCGGGGAGGTTGCGCCCTGCCTGGCAACCGAAGAGCCCGACCGTTCGGCACTTCCGGTGCCAGCGGACTCGCGGTGCTTGGCCTTCTGTTGGGCCCCCGTCACCGGGGCGCCCTCAAAGGTCTTAGAAGACCGCTCGGACTTCTTCTTCTTTTTCTCGCCTGACGGGCTCTTCCCTTCCAGCAGTAGAGGCAAAGGGAGTGTTCGTCCTCCTTGAAGACATTCTGAAGCTGGCATCCAGGGCAGACCCTGAACAGCTTTCCGGGCGTCGAGCTTCCCTTCTCCTGGGCCATGTCCGAGATGGGCCTGTGAAACTTCTGGACTCCTCCAAAAGCGTGGCTCGACGAAATCTTCACCCTTGAGGGGCGTAGAAGAATCCAACACGGGTCCCTGTTGATCGGATAAAGAAACGGTGGAGCTTGAGGCTCTTTTGACCGAAAAAAGAGAATTTTCCTATGAAAAAGCGCAAAAACGCACTAAAGCTCGAGAGCAATAGCACGAGGATCCCAACACTTGAACGTGCGGTAAAAATCTGAAGATGGCTGCCAGAGGCGGGGCTTAGGGAGATGGCAGTCATTGGCTGTGGTCAGTATGACGCAGAGATCAGTGATTGGTTACTACTACGAAAGACAGATCAGAAACGAAACTGATACTGATTTTTCTTTACCGAGGATTCCCAGCCTGACGACGGGGAATATTCATGAGCATGTGAATCCATGCCAGACCCCATGCTGGAGAATAAATCATCTACAATTTATAAGACTAGCACAGCCCTCTGAGCGAGTTTATCTTGCAAAGGTGCCTAATAAATGAACCCACTCACTCACTCGTTTGAGAAAAAAAAAAGAATGTGCATAAATTAACAATGAACTAAAATTTAAACAGAAATGAAGGTTCTTATATAATAGGGAAACATGTTGGAACATTAACTTGGAGACAGTCACTCTGATTGTAAATGTGTCAGTCAGCTTCCAGTACCTGTGAATCGTCCAGTAGAGCAGCTTGTGTATACATCCATATGGCCATCCCTAGGTCTTTGGATTGATTATGGTGTCCATAATAATACAAATCACCCATCTTTAAGAATGCTGCAACAAAAAAACAAAACAAGTAAAATATGTTTTTATTTTTTTCTTAGTGATACATAACAGGTTACACATTTCAAATGACACGAACAAGAGATTTTGGGACCAATATTAAACAGACAAAATATGGTAAAAATACTTCAGAGGGTCCTAACATATAATCTAAGTAGTATGGTGTATGGATAGGTAGGCATCCTGTTGATCTCTAATAAGCAATGTTTCCATCATTATTGATGACTTGCAGACAGTGTGGCACACCAATATCGGGAAATATACAAAAAAAGAACAGGTCAGCTGGTAAATGGGGCAGCGATACCGATTGACGGAAATGCTACTACCCCCACCAGCAATGCTCTTTCAGCTAAGGATACTAAACTGGAGCAGAAGGAACAATGTCAAAGGGGATAATTTTTAGTGGTGATGAAGGCGGCGGGGAGGACTACTAACTTTCAATTGTAAGGCTCAAACAAGCAGGTGGGCAAAAAAAGAAAATTTGTCAGAGGACTAGCTGTTCAATGCCAGATAGCAATGTAAAAGCTGGGTAGGAAAAGGTGATAACATTTTTCGCCACCAATCTCAAATTTGAAATCTAATAAAGCAAGTTAAATACCCTAGAAAGGTAATCCAGATCAATATCAAGTCACAAATTCTATTTCATGTTTTCCTTCACCCTTTGCATTGTTCCCATGTGCTATTTTAAATGTTCTTTTAAAAATTCTGTTGTATTTGTAATGTACTGCATAGTTACGATGTGAATTTGGTCAATGCTTATAAATGTTGCAGCAATAAAAAAGTAAGAACAGTCCATTTATTCCTTTATGAAATGAAGTACTTGATAAACAATTTGCACCGGATTGTGTGTGTAATTTAAATAGGCCTTGTATACCACAACTCTACTATTTTGTTGGCTTTGTTGCACATGATCCTGTTAGAAACGAGGTGGGCATGGTTGTTACTGGGATAGAAAGGGAAGCAGGTACGAAATTGATGGTTGATGAGTGCTGAATTGTACTACTCGTGACCCGAGGTTCTGGTTGTAGGAGTTTAGTGACACTATGGCTATGTGCATAAGTGGGGGTGGGGGGCACTATGGCTATGTGCAGTAGTAGGGGGGCACGCAACCTGACATATCGCAGCACTGTGAGGCCAGGTTTTCCACTCGTTTGTGTGTGTGTTTTTGTGTGTGTGTGTGTGTGTGTGTGGGGGGGGTGATAGGAGTTTTGGATTTGAGGTTTGACTCCATTATGGTTAATATGATAATTCTAGGCATAAAGTATGTGTGTCATGTATAAAGCCTAAGGTAGTAGATTTAGAGGTAAGTTGGTTGGCTGCGCAGAAGAGGGGAGTGCAGAACATTTAGTATGGAAATTTGATGCACAGCATATGGGCAAAATTGTAGTGAAGGCATACAGAAAGGGAAAACCCTGCAGTATCCAAGTTACAATGGGGCACCTGGGAGCAGTACACATTTGGTGAACAAACCCAAGTGCAAGTACAGCATTCAAAATAAAGTGGGAAAACACTTAGGCGCAGAATGATTTAGCAGTAGTAGTACACCTGCATAAAAAATGGCATTAGCTAACATATGACTAAAGGGGTCAGGAGTCAAATTTAGGGCGACGACTGAAATCTGCATGTAGGCCTACCTGTGGCCAGACCTAGGGGAATATCAGGCTAGGGCCTGGGTGGCATAGCAAACCGAGATCACCCTTTGCTCTTCACTGCAATGGGGGTCTGAATTTCAGCAGAAAGGTCTGTGCATGGGCCCAGTAGTTTTAACAAAACATCCACGATGATATGATTTACCAGTCCAAAAAGTGCAGATGCAGCCTGAGAGCGAATCCCAAGGGCCTGAATGATGATAAGAAAGGTCTCCTTCCGCGGAACAGATATTGTTTAGAGGTGTGTAGGAGATATCAGGTAGACATCCGGGACTGCAAAGGAGCTCATTTATTGACATGGGTAAAACATGGTAGAAATGACCTAAATTGAAATGGGGTAAATGCCTTTGGGCTGGCAATCATACGAGTCCATTACCGCTGAATGTATCAAGCAGGTTTTGAGGGAACTGGCTTTTAGTGATGTTTGAGATTAAACGGTCTAAATAATTTATTGTTTTGCTTTTGATTAGATCACATCCGAAATCAAGCTTTTGAGTTTCATTCATAGCACAGGAGTGATGCGAACCGTTCTGGTACCATTTGCATTTCCATCGTCCAAACAGGGATAGCAATGTGTTTTTTAAATAAAATAACCATAACCTGCTGAATTTCACAAAAATCACATACAGTATTTCTAAAATTCCAAATGTTCACTGAGTTCATCACCCTAACCGTTGTAAATGTATAATCCCGACAGAACCCTCAGATTTCTAAAAGTGAGAACATTACAGTAAAAAGAAATCTGCAAGAAACAGGCATATAAAAGCTGCACAGAGAAATTAAGTGTTACTCACCGGAGTGACTAACCTACTCCTAGTCCATAGTGCCCTTTCCTCCATCTTCAACTCGGATATTTCCAATCATTCTACATCACATCCCTCTGATAATTAATTTCCAAACACCCAATCTGCCTTGACAAAACATTATTTTTCTCACAATCCCCTCGGTTCAGTCCACGATTCCGACTATCCGCGTTTGCTTCATAATCCCTACCAATCCCGTCCCTCTGATTATCACTTTCGGAACTCCCAGTCAAATATGAACAAATATAGTTCCCACAAACCCTCTTGTTTATTTTATGATGTCATTCCCGTTTGTCTCACAAACCCCCTGATATAAAGGTTGTAATTCCCTACAAAACCTTTCCCTTTTCCGACATGAACACTTTCTTACAATATGATAGTAAACTGACTAATGTGGAAACTGTTCACCTGACATGTCCCAACCCAAGGGTCAGGCAATTAACCCAAATAACACACACCTGACAGACCTTTACTTTCCCCACAGGGATAAAAGGTGGAGCAGGAGAGCACACTACGAGCAAGGCAGATTGCACGACTTGAGAGCTAACTCATTCCGGCACTTCAAAAGGAAGCGAAAGACGGCACGAGTCCAGAGGATACCAAGGGGAGAAGTGACCTTGCCCTTATCGACAGAGATCCGCAAAAGCCTCAAGAGAAGGAATAGTAAGGACAGGAACAATAACCTGCATGTGTTGCACCAGATGGTACCCAGGCGCCTCCTCCGCTGATAGCCAAGCCAGGGAGAGACGCATGGCCCAATGGTACTGGCCTTGACTCTACAGACAAGAAGGCAAAGCAGTTCATCACAATCGGTGAGTCGAGGGGAGAGCCGATAAGGAAACCAAACTGTGTTGAAGGAAAGTAGCAAGAAGTTAATTGAACTTTGATAACAAAGAACTGTTGATACAAAAAAAGGGGAAAATCAGCTGAGCAGAGTCAAGCACCACACGGGTGCGTGCTCAAGGCCATTTCTATGTTGTTGAACTACAGGTACCAGAAGGCCATGGGAGAAATGGCGAGAAGGGAGGGTCAAAGTGGTCATACAGGAGTTGTGCAAAATCCTCTGTACCATGAAAACCTTTGACCAACAGATGATTGTAAAGCGAAAGGGAAGTGAATCCCGCTTGGTGAAGTGAACGCATGGACAGGAGTGAACCTGATCGAGGGATGTCCACAGTGAATTCTGTTATAAAGGTTGGCAGGAGTGAACCAGGCAGAGGGATGCCAACAAGAAGGGACGAGGCCTGAGGTCCTTGAGAACGGTGTGCTGACAGGAGTGAACCTACCGAGGGACACATACAGTGAACCGTTGTGCAAAAGGTGGCCAGAGTGAATACGGTAGAGGGAGGCCGACAGGCAGGGGTGAACCCCGAAGAATTGTTCAAAAAGACATTAAGATTCATGAGACCAAGAGTATTGCAAGACAAGGGGAGATGAAGTGTTCCCTTTGTCATTTGGGGTCTGATCTCGAGAGAGATCCAGGGGTGAAAAGTCATCACCTGAAGTTCATTGAGAAAGGAAATGTATAATTAATTTGTTGGATACAATTTGTGAGGGGTCTGCCCCCAGAAGAGGGGGACACAGGGGTGAACCCATCACCCAAAAGTATTTGTGAAACCAAACTTTGCGTTTGTTGAGAAAATCAGGCCCTCGAAGGCAAGAGACTTTTGGTTAAAAGACACTTAACTATCGAAGAACCTGAAAGCTGATGCAGAACTGTCGACTCGTGCTGGGAAAGCTCGATTGTGTGCTGTGCTCAGGAGATCCACTTTGTCCCGTGCTCAAAACGTGGGGAAGGGAGAACCTTGGCAATAACATCCTGACTTATTATTTGTGAACACTTCTTTCTTTATTTGAAATCCTATTCCACACTTCTTTGTATTTAGCGTAAGGATTGGCAATAGGATTTTCTTAGTATAGGCCCTTTTATTTTGGCACAACACCATTGAGACTGCCATATTTTCATTTGATGGTCGACACTTGCTCCCATCTTAGATTTAGGTTTAGTTTGAGTGTTTTTCCAGTCTACATTTACAGTTTAATAAACACCCTTGAACTGTAATCACTTGTGTCTGTCTTTACTGTTGCAACCACAAGTTCCTTACAATGCACAGTAGACAGATAGGGACCTATGGAATTCAAAATGTACTGCAAAATACACAAAATCACCAGCAGCCCGCAAAACAACCACACACACCCCTTTTAGTCATATGTACTGATATTGGTGGGACAAAAGGAACAAAATAAAGTAAAATCAATTTTTTCCACAAAATGCACAAAGCAATTTGCCACACCCAACACCCATTAGGCTCACCATACACGCATAGAATGGTTGACGGGACAAAATGAAATGAAAGATGTAACAGAGAATGAAGAATATTCTTCAGAATACACTAAAGCATCTGCAGCCTCAGATAAACACCCCGACTCAGTCATTAACACTACCGTCAGAGAGGAACAATGAAAGGAGGAATATACTGCTATAATACAAATGTAGCCAAAAAAAATACACCATCACAAAACATGTAACTGTCGGCAACACAACCACACGGTTGCAGACCACAAAAGAATCCAAAGAAACACCATGCGGCACACACTAAAATGAGAACCATATTGTGAAAAGAAATATGGAAAAATAATGCTGATAAAATGTGGCACGGGGGTGTGGCTAGGCGCGCTGCGAGATGGCAGCATAATCCGGAGCTCCCGCTCGACTATCAATATTTAACACCGGGGGGGGCATCAAAATACATGTTTCCTTTAAGTCGACCCTCACTTACCTGACACCTTTGCCTACGGGGAATGCCACAACCTTCTTTCACGTTCCAGCCCTCAGCAAACGACCAGGAGGCCCTGAGGCAGCAGCATAGAGTTTGAAGTGTGCCACGCTTCCCATTAGCGACATCGGGTCACGTCGGAAGCTCGACCCGGCCCATTCCTTCATCGAGGTACAGCGTTTCTTTACAACACAGGCAACCTATACAAAGCCTATTTCTACAAGTGAGGCGGACTCTGTGAAACATTGTTTTAAGTCCTCATTCGACAATTTACATATACTAAAAGGATGTGGTGCTTTTCTTCTGAGGGGAAGCATACATCTTACTTGCTGTTACATTAACAACAACTTTCCTGCTACAATTCCAGCATTTAGGAATTTGACCAGCATGCTCACATAAAAGAGGCGGATAACTTATCCTGGATGAATGGTGCACATGTTGACTCTTTCCACCATCTATTCTCATTATTGAAGCTGAATTAATGGAGATCTCCTATGAATTCTGTCTCTCAGTAGGCGGCATGAATAATAAGTAGTCATTTTTAAAACTGTGATATAATTGGAGGCAAAGTTACTTAGACGCTCCTTGTGCAGTATAAAGACCCTTTTGTGGCCCTAATCGACCTCTCAAGATACCCTCACAAAAAAGCCAAACAAAAGGTGTGGCTAATATCAGCGGCCACCTAAAAAAGGCCCCTAAACAAACCCATTTTGGAATCAAATATGGAGACTATGCTAATGGAAATAAGAGCACTCAAGCCCTTTATGGAGACCACTAACACCAAGCTCCAACAATTAGACGAAAGATGGATAAGCTTTGAGAACAGAATTGAAGAAGTTGAACGAAGGGTTAGTGTGGCTTAAGACGTTGCCACAAGAGTTTCTCACATGGAACAATCCATACTTACCCTTCAAAAACAAAATGAAGACTTGCAAAATAGAAATCACAGAAATAATCTGCGCGTCTTTGGCTTTACAGAGTGGAAGGGGGTGATGTGACTCTTTTTCTTAAGAAAACCCTTCCAAACATTTTGAATCTACAGCCGCCCATTGTTCTTAATATTCAAAGGGCACATAGGATTGGACCTAAAAGGGCAGAGTCATATAAGAAAACTGCGCCAAGAACAATAGTTTTGCTAGCACGAGCAGGTACGTGTATTCCGAGGGGTGCGCAGGGAGTTTTACATGCATTTTCATGGTTGGGGGCTGTATGCTGGTCCACTGGTCTTTGCACCATGTAGGGGATTTGTGCAATGTTTTTGGCGCACGGGGCGGGGTTGGGGGCGTAACTGGCGCTGCTGCAGGGTCGCTGCACCACTCTGCGCCACGGCTGGTTATGGATGTTAGTATCCATGAATACGTTGTGCGCTAAAATGGGTTTTGGTGCACGCGGCTGGCGCAGACTGTCGCACGCGCACTCTGTGTGCCAGCCGAGTGCGCCACTTGTGCGTTGAATTCTATGAATTACCCCCCATGTGTCAACAACACCAATTTCCGCTAAACATTTTGTAAATTCAGTATGAGATTTACTGCGTTTCAATTGACATGGGGATTTTGTATCTAGAAAGGGGTCAAAAATATTATTAAAGTCTCCACAAATTATGAAATTTCAGAAGATCTGCTTGCAGAATCATCTGCTTCATTTCGCTCTAAAACTTAGGGTCAAGGTTAGTGGGCCAATATATATTTAGAATTCAAAAGACTTGAGAGATAATTGATAATTTAGCTTAAACCTTTCTACCACTATTATATGTGTCTTTATGTAGGATCTGATATTTAGTGCCCTTCTTGATTAGCATAGCCACTCCATTATGTTTACCATCTGTCTGACTAGCCAATACCTCGCCTACCCAAAATCTCTTCAATTTCATGGATTCCTGTAATGATGGATGAGTCACCTGCAAGCAAGCAATAGTTGGTTTGAATATATTGATGTGAGCAAGTACCCTTTGCCTCTTAATTGGGCTATTAAGACCTTTAACATTTCATGTCATACATCTCAAGGCCATAGTCTAGAAAAGAGTAATAATAGTAATATTAATAAAAGGTAAATATTTAAAACCTGTCCCTAGTCCAAGTGCTTTCTGCTTATCCAGAGATTTACCAATTCCAGAGCAAAGGCAGGGATCCAAAAGTTGTTAAAAAATTATAAAAATGGGTATAAAAAATAAAAAGAACAACATTGCAACATCTGACAATAGGGTGTTGTCGAGTAGGAACTCATAGCTTGATGATGTTTGAGACATTTCCACCCAATAAATATGAGAACATGAAATAGAGCAACAATAAAAGGCTCAAAGGTCAGAGTTGCAATGTCAAGTGCCATAAGGGGGTGTAAGCGCATCCCACAAAGGGCGAAACAGTGAGCAAAAACCTGAGCAAAGGTCTGCTCCTTAGGTTGATAGTTCCAGTGATTATTCCAAGGAAATTCCTTTTGAAGTGAATCATGAGGCAGAAACCGGTGACAATCAAGTGTGACTGGGGTTGCCTGTATCCATTGCTTCCATCTTTTGTAGTCTTATGTAGTTCTTTAAATCGGCTTGGTCCTCGAATGAAGATGTCTGACCATTAATGGTGACCTTTTAAAGTCCAAGAGTGGATCAAACCGTATCTAGCATTTCATTGCTTGAGCGCAGGACAGTATGAGAGTAGGTCTTTGCTCCATTGAGCTGTGATTTTGGACACATCTTGTGAGATAAAGATCATGTGGCCATTCCATATTGGATGCTCCATCCCTTTAGCTTTCTTCAAAATCAATTGGAGTTGAGTGTATTCAAGAAGAAAGAAAATTATACATTTACCCCGCTCGCGCTAGCGAAAATGCATGTAAAAGTCCACGTGCACCCCCGGAATACAGGTACCCCGCTCGCGCTAGGGAAAACGTGTGCAAAAGTCCACGCGCACCCCTCGGAACACGCGTACCCGCTGCGTCAGGTAAAATGTGTGGAAAAAGTCCAACTTGTGGAGTGGCCTGCCTGCGGGCCATGGACTGGGGTGATGGGCTGCCTGTGGGCCATGGGGAGGGCGGATGGGCTGCCTGCGTGTATTCCGGGGGTGCGCGGGGAGTTTTACATGTGTTTTCGCTAGCGCGAGCGGTGTACGTGTATTCCGGGGGTGCGCGGGGAGTTTTACACACGTTTTCGCTAGCGCGAGCAGGGTACGTGTATTCCGGGGTGCGTGGGGAGTTTTACATGCGATTTGGCAGTGTGTGCCCACCCGGGTGTACCCCCCTCCCCATGCCCCGCAGGCAGTCCATCACCCCATACCATGCCCCACAGGCAGCCCATCACCCCATACCATGCCCCACAGGTAGGCCACATGTCACCATGCACTCGGGAGCACCGACTCATGCCCCCCCCACTCCCTATTGACTGGCACCTGCCAGCAGGCCCTGACTCATGCCCCTCCCCGCCCCCCATTGACAGGCACCTGCCATATTGGATGCTCCATCCCTTTAGCTTTCTTCAAAATCAATTGGAGTTGAGTGTATTCAAGAAGAAAGAAAATTATAAATTTACCCCGCTCGCGCTAGCGAAAATGCATGTAAAAGTCCACGTGCACCCCCGGAATACAGGTACCCCGCTCGCGCTAGTGAAAACGTGTGCAAAAGTCCACACGCACCCCTCGGAACACGCGTACCCGCTGCGTCAGGTAAAATGTGTGGAAAAAGTCCAACTTGTGGAGAGGCCTGCCTGCGGGCCATGGACTGGGGTGATGGGCTGCCTGTGGGCCATGGGGAGGGCGGATGGGCTGCCTGCGTGTATTCCGGGGGTGCGCGGGGAGTTTTACATGCGTTTTCGCTAGCGCGAGCGGTGTACGTGTATTCCGGGGGGTGCGCGGGGAGTTTTACACACGTTTTCGCTAGCGCGAGCAGGGTACGTGTATTCCGGGGTGCGTGGGGAGTTTTACATGCGATGTCAACATGATTTAAATAACCAGAAAAAAAAGAAAACCATTCATCCTTGGGAAATGTTAAAAAGAAAGTATGGGTCCATGATCCCAAAACAAAAAGGAAACCTACAAAAAAGTCCTATGAATAAAAAAACTATATACATAAGGTGGAGCAAAGTCCATTAACTCCAAATAAAAAGAAAAAAAGGAAACCTAACCCTAAAGAACTATGTACAAACGCGGCGGGCAAGTCCAACAGCTCACTTGTTGATGTTCCGGGCGAGGGCATCATCGAACTCCACGTCGATGTTCCGGAGGCGGGCCTGTTCCCTGGCCTCGAGGTCTCACAGGGATGCATCCATGGCCTCCTCCAACTCCCTGTGAGTTGCCTCGAGGCACTCAGCCCGCCTCAATGCCCTGCGCATCGAGTTCTCCGCCCTGACCATAGTGAGCCGTGCCCTCTCTGCCCGCCGCCTCTCCGTATCTATTTGCCGGCCCAACCGCTGCCACACGGAGGACACTCCCAGTCCGGGGTCCTCCTGCCCCTCGGCCGATGCCTGCCCCGGGTTGTTGATTGCCCTGAGCCATGATGCCTCCCACGCTGAGCCTGCTGCTGCCTCTGACACAACTGCCTCTGCCACCACGAAGGCCTCCGGGCTGATGGAATCCACTGGTGCTGTCGTGCACGAGCCCTGCCCGATGATGCTGGCACATCCTCCATCTGTTGGGGTCCAGTTGGTGGGTTGGCCACCTCTGCTGGACCTCCGACTCCCGACTGTGGAAGGGATGGGATCTCCATCAGGCTGGCTGTGTTGGTTGGGGTAGATCCACAGGGGGCCCTGGTGGCATCTGGGCCGGAAGACGGCACGGAGAACGACTGGCGTAAAGTGTGCACAGAGGAGGAGAGGGCCGCAAGACTGGCTGACACATGGAGGAAACCACCGACCATGGTCCCTCCCAACTGGGCCACGTTGGCACACAGCTCTTCGTGATGACGTGCGTGGTCCCCCCCAGGAAGCACGCACATCACGAATGTCATGTGTGCGCAACGCGACACCAATCTGGACGGACTCAATCCGGTCACTGAGGTGTGCCAGATGATGTGGACCTCCTCCCTACCTGCGGACGGGCCTGGGACAGGGCATCCGTGCTGGTGCATGGTGATGCAGTCACAGTGTCAGGGACAGGGACATGCTCAGGCACCTCTGTGGCGACCTGTGCTGCCTCCTGCCCCTGGACTGCACCAGTGGTACCACCCCCACCAGACCCCATGTGCTGCTCTGTAGAGGCCTCCTCCTCCTCTTCTATACACACCATCAACCTAGATGGCTCTGCACCGTCTTCCGCCATTGCAAGCCCCTGTGGGGGCTCATCCACCCCTTCCGCTGCAGCCGTACTGGCAGACGCGGCACCAGTCCCCTCGCTCCCGGATGATGGACTGTCCTGGGAGCGTGACTGGGCCTTGCGTCGCCGGCCGGTGGAGGCATCCCTGCCGCTTTCCTCCACAGTGCCGGCTCCGCCCTCTTCTTCACTCGCCGCCGTGTAAAGGGAGACATTGAACACAAGCATCAGGGTACTGAACAATAGTCCCCTGGACACAAAGCAATAGCACATGAGTACATGAGTGGCACTGTCAAACGTCACTTGCATCATGTCTCTCCATAACACATGGGTCAGTGCAGGTAACACGCATGCAGGAACAGGCATGGCACATGCAACAAACATTGGCATCCATGTCCAAGGCACCTTAGATTCATCCAATGGTGGGATGATACTCACATGCATCATGGGACATGCTGGTCACACGCACACACATCACCCAAGGATCATGCATATGGCCCCGTATACCCCCAGACACAGTGGATACAAGGAGGACTAGGCTGCATCAGTGAATCAACACATCATCACGGACATGTGTCATGCATCCATGACGCACACACTACTCAGACACACGGACATGTACATCATGCATGTCCATGACAGCAGCACACATCTCTCACACCCCAAACATGTCAAAGTACAGACACAGGCATGCATACATGTGTGCATTCTACATGCTGCTCCGCATGATGCATTGTAACACATACACCATCCATGTAGGTCACGCCTGACTGGACTCACATGCAGCACCATCATGTCCCTGCACACACACATCCAAACATGACCCATGTCACACATGCAGCCAAGTAGCTAACTACCAGCACACTGCAACATGCACTTTTTCAAACGTGAATGCATGGCCACTTACCGCTCGACTCCAGATGGGCCTGCATCCTGAGGATCTGGTGGTGAAGCACTGGCCGAATGCGTTCCAGGACCCTCATCTGCTGGGTGGTAAACTGGACCCGGCACCTCTTGGAAGCAGCGGATGGTCTTCTTGAGGGTCCTGGACTTGTAGTCCTCCCAGCGCTTCTGGACGTGTTTGATGTCACGGGTTGCCACCCCCTCCACGTTGATGGCACCCACTATGTCCTTTCAGATCCTCTTCCGTCCTTCCTTGTCGGCGCGCAATGGTGTGAAGAGGGCATCATCATGCCCCAGAACTTGCTCCACCAGGATACCAACTTCCTTTTCACTGAAGCTGGTAGCCCTCTGCCTCTCTGCTGGGGGGGGTTGTCAATGGTGCTGGAAGGTGTTGTGTCGGACATGGCAACCCCCGAGGGAGGTGTGGGTGGGCAACTGGGTCCTGGGGCTGGGCTGTGGAGTGATGGAACACCAGTCGGGAGTCTTCTGTTCCAGCAGGGGTGGTCACAGCAACTGGACCCCTGCAGATGGCAGATACCAAATGGCAGGGCACGGTGGCAACGGCAGGCAGGCAGCAGCAGATGGCTCGTGGGAGGGTACTCTGGGCTCTGGGGGGCAGTAATTCGGCCTTCTGGGCAGGAGCATGGTCTTCTGTGTGTTGTCGCGTGGCCAGCTTGCTACGGAGTGATTTGGTACGTGAAAGAAAGCACGTTTGCGTGAATTCCGAGGAAAGGCCCTTAGCGCGTAAGTAACGTGCGAATGGGCGTTTCCCTCGGCATGGGTTGAAGGTCCCACATGGGTTTCCATCTCTCTGTACGTGCTTTTCGTGGAAAGCGGTGTGTGTGTTTTCCAGACATTGGGGTTCACACGCAATTAGTTCACAGCGGCTACAGTGCGCACTTCTTTTGTCGTGGGTGTTGGCTATGCATTCTTCTTCGACACGCAAGGCAGACAGTGAGTCGCACATGCTATTGTTCCTACTGCGGGTGTCCCTGTTAGTCGCGTACCCCTTTTTTTCAGGCATACACGCACGTGGGCTACAGAGGTCGTGTATCTCTTTTTCTTGCTTTTTTGGGATGCCTGAGCGTTGCGTGGCACGTCATTTCTCCTAAGGGGCCACAGAATCGGACATTCATCGTAGCTGTTTATACGTGTTTGTTGTTTGTGTGCCCTTTTGTACTGTGCGTGGACACTTCCGCCTACCTTCGTGTGGCGTACGTGTTTAGGCCTGTGCGTGTATTTTAGCGTGCGCGTGTTTCCCCTATTCCATTCCATGAATACGTGTACTTCGCGTGCGTGTGGGCATTCCGTGTATTTCCCAACAGTACTTCCCCAGTTACGCCCTTATTTTCATGCGTTGTTCCCCATTCCATGTGTTACGCCCTGTGTTCCTCCCCCCCTTTTTGGTGTGTGCGCTAATGTTGTGCGCTTTCACTGTGCGTGTCGCGCACGGCGTTTGGGATGTTGCAGTGACTTGTGCGCCACGTGCGGATTTGGCGCACATCCTGAGAAAAACATGTGCGGGGCCTTCCATGAATTGCACGCGTGCGATTTGCATGTGTGCGCCGGCTTTTTCATGCTTGCGCCACTAATTTCAGCGCACAGTTATTCCATGAATTACCCCCATGGAGGTTTGTTCCTCCAACTGATCTAGGCTACACCCTTCACTCCTTCCCACAGAACACGCTATCACGTATTAATTATATTTTTGTCACCAAATCCTTACTATATGCAATAATTGACTCCTTTATTGAATGCTCACTAATATCAGATCACTCTCCTGTAATCACTAATATAGAATTGGGATGTGTTAACAATCACAAGCAGATGGAGATTCAACAACTCACTTCTTCAGGATGGCATCTTCAATAAATCATCTCTCGAATTTCACCACTTCTTTCATATTAATAAAGATGAGGACACCTCTACTGCCAACAATTGGGATGCCTATAAAGCAGCCCTAAGGGGACATATCATTTCATAGCTAGCCAAAAGAAAGAAAGAGGCCTTGAAAGACCTAGACACCTTAAATAACAAATTACGAGTGCTAGAGAGAAGGTACAAAGCTGCAGCGAATGATGCCTTGCTTAAACAAATTCTAACTCTCTGTATCTCTATTAACAAAAAATACACCGAACAGGCATGTGGTGTGTTTCTGAATTTCAAATCCAAAATATACCGGTCATCCAACAAAGCAGGCAAAGCTCTGGCCTTGTATCTTAAAATTAAGAAGGAAAGATGCAGGATATCTGCTATCCGAAATGACTCTGGCAAAATAGTAACCTCTGATGCGGATATCCTGTGTGTTTTTGCTAAATTCTATGAAAATCTATACCCTTCCAATCATACTGACCCTATTCTTAACTTCAATTTTTTGATCGCTTGAAACACAACCATCCCATTAATGTTGATTTAAGTAGCCTTGACGGTCCTATTCATGTTAATTAAAATCAACAGGGCTATTAAAGACCTTAAAAAAAGGTAAAGCCCAGCCAGGATTTCTAGGGATTTTTTGCACATTTCTCTTCTACCCTCTCGCCTAAGCTTAAATCACTCTACAATTTCTTCTCCAACGTTGATAAATCACTAGGTTCCTTTGCATAAACCATTCTGATCCTATTTGCAAAAACAAAATAAAGACAATGAACAACCAAAGAATTATAGGCCAATCTTGTTAATTAATTCAGATTGTAAGATCTTTGCAAACATTTTAGCCAATAAAATAGAATCCTTTATGTATAAATTAATCCCGAACAAGTTGGTTTTGTAAAAGGCAGAATTATATCAGCAAATTCTAGACTATTCCTGAACCTCTTGCACTATACTATATACATAGGAAAAATCATCCCAAAAACCTTATATGGCAATTGCACTAAATACGTAAAAAGCCTTTGATCACGTTGAATGGGATTTTTTATTTCAAACCTTTAAATGGCATGGCATATGGGATGGCTATATTAAATTAGTTAAGCAGTTATACTTGGAGCCAAAAACTTCAATTTGTATTAATAATCAATTTTCTCGTAGATTTCCCCTCCATAAGGCTATCAGACAAAGATGCCCCCACCACCCTTTACTTGCCCTTGAACCACTATTAGAATTAATATGTACGAATGTAGATATTTTTAGGATTAGATGTGGAAGATCTGAATTTAAAATTAGCTGCTTATGTGGATGACATATTGATCTTCCTTGACAACCCAACCACAACACTTACTACACATGACTGATCTATTCTCTCAGTTTTCAGGGTATAGGTTGAACAAGGACAAATCAGAAATGCTTCCCATCAACGCCCACTGTATTAAAGAAGATCTGGCCCCTTTTGGTCTTAGTTGGAATCCTGTCTCTATTGAGAACCTAGGTATTGCAATTGCCTCCTCTCTTCCTCAAATGACTAAAACTAACCTACAAAAATTTCAATCAAAGCTAACTGAATTTGTAACTACATGGTCCCCTCTATACCTGTCCTGGTATGGAAGACTAGAGGCCATCAAAATGATGGTCACACCTGTGCTTTTGTATTATTTACAAATGCTTCACATTCCTTTGCCATGCTCTTTTTTTAAGTCTATCAACAAGATACTTCTAGACTTAGATTTCCTATGGGGTTCTAAGAAAAAGAAAAGATTTGCGGCTTGCAAACTAAGATATCCATACGTGAATGGTGGTGTCAATTTCTCTAATTTTTAAAATTATAATAGATCCTTTCTTCTGAAACATGCCAAAAACAGGTTCTCCATTAATAATGACATAAATCCACCTACTTCGTTAACTATTGAAAGATTTCTTGTTTCACCATTTGATATTAAAGATACAATATATCTTTTCAGTGGATCCAACTTGGGCTTTTCCAAAACAATCTGTCTTACTAGTTCTTATTGGAAGGATTTTCTATTTCATCAGATTAATAAACCAGCTAGTGCTCTCTCACCCTTTGTTTGGTGCAATAATGTCATGATGCCTACCTCCAAGGAGCCAGGTCCGACCCAGCAACCCCAGAGGCAGGCATCATTCCCCCCAGGGAAGTGCCAGCGAGCCCAAGCTGGGGCCCTTTGGACACAGTCCTGGCGCCTTAGGCGCCAGGCTCATGTTGGACCCCTGTCCTGGCGCCTTAGGCGCCAGGCTCATAAAGCTAGACATGTGTTCAAGTGTTTTAATGTGCACTTACCTGATGCAGACCATGCTGCTACATCCAGGCCCTCTTGAGGCCTGAATGGAACTACTTTACCTGTGGGACTACTTTCCACCTGGGTGTGGTCGGGGAAGGATACATACCTGATCGGTGGAAGGATACATACCTGGAACTTCTTACAAAGCTATTTAAACCACGCCCGATCAGCAACTCACGCTTCGCGTTGTTCTGCTCCTCGCAGCTGGACGCTCACCGTGTCAGCTCTTGCATCCGGACTTCAGCCACGCCTGTCAGCATCCTGGGTCACCTGCAAAGGGAGATAAGAGAGAATTGGGGAGAAAGAAGACCTTACCTGCTAAAGCTGCATCACGGAGACATCACACCGACGATCCTGAAAGGGAAGACATCATTTTTAAAAGCATTTCGCTTCGATCGCTGCAGCGCTGCATTTCACTCACCTTTCCTGGGCACCTCCATCTTCAGCAGCGATCATCCGGATCCGCAGCCACTTCCCAGAGCCTAGAGAGAAAAAGACAAGAACACAAGGTGAGAGAAGGAAGGGAATAGGAAAAGCTCAGTTTCCTTCTAAGACTTACCTGTTGGGTCATTCCCATTTCATTTCGGGTCCTGCCGCTTCCTGGCATTCCGGACCCCGGCCCCTATGGGGAAAAAAGACAAAGACATTGAATGAGCGAATGCGAAGACATTACCCGAACGCTCATCCAGAACTTACCTGTCATTTACTGGAACTGCACGTTTCACTTCGGGTCGGCGCCATATCTCCGGCATTCCGAACCCCGGCCCCTAATGGGAAAAAGACATAAGCGTTAGCGCTTGCTGCAATAAGACAATGAACATTATTATTAAGCTTGAACTTTTGAACTTGCACCAGAACTCTTACAGCGCCTCACCTGAATAGTCAAGCTTATTTTGAACTCCCATCAAACCTCAATCCAGTGAAGTAACTGGGTTTCAACGCGCCCCTGCATCAGAAGCAGGATGGAGAACTCATCCTTCCAGACCCTAAGGTGAGACTTCACGGGGAATCTTGGAAGGGTATCGTGGAGGGTTGGAAGGGAGTGGGAGGCTTGAGCATTATTCCGTCAGTAGGTAATACTCCCTTTTCACGCACAGGGGAATATTCCTGCGAGCCAGAAAAGGCAGAGTAGATGGGCCCTTCCTGTCCATCTTCAGAGTCCTGCGCTTCACCATTGAAGAAGCATCAGCACTCGAAGCCAGACCTGCGCCTCCGTGGGAATCAGGTGAGCGTGACAAATAAGCATAGAACCATAAATGATAGGCCTATTTTCTGAAAAGTATGGATTAGCAAATGAATTAAATTAATTGATCAAATAATTGCAGAAGGCGATATTCTTTCTGCAGAAGAATTTTAAAAAAAATTCTCAATGCCAACATTTCCTCTTAGTCAATATCTTAATTTAACTAATGTGTGTCTAGATGTCAGCAGTAGAAGCGACTTCCATTAATTACTTGTAGACACTCCCAGAATGCGTATCATAGAATCCCCAGATGCAATTAAAGCATCCGCTCTCTACAAAGTCATAAGAGCAGAAAAAATCTCCCAATAATGTATGGTAATCTGAATTGCAATGGGAAGAAGATTGTGGAATGCATTTTGGGGATGAAATGTGGTCGAAGATTTGGTACAGGACTAAAATGATATCTACATCGGCAAGCCCTTTACTATTTTATGCATAGAGCATGTATCACCCCCTATATCCTACTTGGGAGTCTAGCCCACGATAGTTCTAGCTCTACATAAAATATAGTAATATGCATAAGTGCAACTTGCAAAGCACATGGGGGAGATTCGTAAAACGTTTTAGTGCAAGTGACGAGATGTGTTAATGAATCTCATCACTTGCACCTAAGAAATGAGCAGCCCAATCCACAAAGGGCATGTGAATGTGCACATTTTAGATGTGCACATCCACATACCCTTTTTCACACCTTTGCACATTAAAAATATGGGGGTGTTTCTGCACATTTAAAAGCACATCCCAAATTTACAAATGGGATGCACTTTCAAATGTGCAGATACTTCGACATTGACCTGCATCTGTTTGGAACAGACACACAGGGATGCACATTGCTTGACAGGACCTTTCCTGACCTGGTCACGCCATTTTTTTAAAAAGTGTAAGAGCAGAGGTATGAACAAGTGCACAAATGCTTTTTCTTGTGTTTCACAGTGAAATGCTCTCCCATCCACCACATGGTGGCTGGAAGTCAGTTATGCATTAGTGTTGGGGTCATGTATGTAAAGGACAGACCAGCACATCTTTGCCCTACTATCGAGCCCCCTTTAAACACGCAAGTCACCTTTAACTATAACGTGACCTGTACATTTCTGCAATGAGAGTAAGTGACACGTGCATCCTCCACACTTTTTTCACTGTATTAATTAATTTAACATTTTTTATAATGCACTTAATACCAGAGACCAATCTCTAAACACAATACCGTGATTCTAACCTGTCTGCAGTGTCTTGCTTTCAAGGCAAAAGCGTTTCCCCTGAGCTATCCTCCAAGGCCATTTGTGGCTGCAACATCCTTCCCTGCTCCAGCCTCACCACCTGGCTGGAGCAGTATTCGCCGTGCCTGTGGGCCCTACAGCATGGCCGTTGGCTTAGCAAGCCAAATCAGCTGACCAGAGGCGGCTACAACATCGGAAAGCACCTGGATTGGGTGCCGTCCCGTTTTCATCAACACTTAGCCACTGGTTCCATTTGACAGTGATGCTTGTTTGATTCCTCAGTGTCCCCTGCTTCAGACACTGTCCTGTGGCTACTTTAAATGTTAAAAGGTATTTATATAGCGCACCGTCACCAACAGAGTTGGTCACCAGACGCTCAAGTGGATCTGTAAACAAAAGGTGGGGGGGTTAGTGGGTGAAGAGGGCATGGGAAAGTAAGAGGTGGTGTGCTGTTGGCAGCTTCAGTTCGGTTTTCACTGTGCGCTGAGCTTGGGTGCATATAGGATTGACGCGATTCCTCGCTTGTGTTTGCGATCTATGTGTTGATTGTTTGTAGCTGCGGTGTGATGAAGTCTGTGCGGTTAGCTGTGAAAGAGGTGGTTGTGTGGGTTTTTGTGTGAATTAAGTATGCAGAAATTTGAAGTTTTGGTTAGTGGGTTGTATGTCTCATAATCCTTGTAGTTTAGTTTGATGTATCAGGTTGTCATACTGGGTAGGTATATTCTTTCTATTGGTTTACGGATTGTCTAGTTTCTGGGTGATACTGTGGCTGGTTTCCAGCACATTAATTGGGCTTAGTATCCCAGGTTCGGTGAGCATTATCCCCTAGTTTGATGGTGTTATATTATCATTCATCAGCTCCTTTCTATTTACTCTCGGTAGTCAATTGGTGGGATATTCTTCTCTTCCCTTTCCTGACTGTCTAGTTTAGGGCAGTGGTGACGCTGGCCTCTAGCTAAGTTATTAAGCTTAGTATAACCAGGGGGCAAGCGTAATCCCTACTTAGATAGTGGTGTTATATTATCATTCCCTGCTCCTTCCTATCCATTTACAGTCAGTGGTCCATTGCTCCCACCATGCCCTTTCTTATTCTTATTTGTATTTCTCTGGTGCTTGCCAACACAAGTCTCTGTTTGCCATGCTTGGGCCCCTCTGGACTTTGGGCGACTTTCAAGGTTTCATTTTCGTACCTCCTTAGTACTCTCTTTACTTTGCCTTTACTTGTTTCACACACTGTATTCCCTGACTCGTGTTTCATACATTACTTTGCTTTTGCTCCATTCACGAGCATTCAATTGGCTTTGTGCAGCATTCACAAGTGTTTTCCATGCAAACGTAGCAGTCCAGGAGAGCACCAACCTGGACCATCTCTCCAAGTCGGCTTTAATGGTGTTCCAGCAGGGTATATAGTTTACATCAAAAACATTTGAGGTATTCATAGATGCTTTCCATTACTCTTTCTCTGTTCGGCATTCATACGTGTCTTCAATTGGCTGCACTTCATTTGCTATTTCAATGATATTTGTTCCAGCATTCAATAGTACTTTTAATCACATTGCCTTTCACTAGGCAGCAGCAAAGGACTTTGTTAAGCGTAACTGGAGCACCCTGGTCAGAGTGTATATTGTCTCTACACTCACCGGTCGTGTGCGGCAGCATTCTTCCATCTGGCGTCCTTCGCAACATGCTTCTCCAAGCTTTTGCTGCTTCCCGGCTTATCCAGGCTTTGCCCTCCTCTCCCGCTCTGTACCGCATGTACCACCCGCTTTCCTGACTTCTCTCAGCAGTGGCTGCGGTCACTGGGCGCTCCACTGCTTCTCTCCTCCAAACCCGCTTCGGCGGCAGCTGACCATGGCTAAGGCATCCTTTTATCCTGCGCATCACTGCTCCAGCCTCCTGGGTCACCAGCTTCCTTTCCTCCAGCCCGTTCCTCTTCCTTTTGAATGGAGGGCATTTTTATATCGTTCAGGTGTGTTAAGTGACCCCAGGTGTGGGTCATTTAGTTCTCGTGCCTAACTCCGGAGGACTCCATTAGGCAGAAATGTCTGGTTGGTCCTCTGGTATGCCCCATAGTCCTCTTCCTAGTCTCAGTACCAGAAGGGTGTTTGAAGTTCTTTGATTTAATAAAGGTAGCCTTGTCACCTCTGTTTGGATGCTGTGTTTGTCCATGGAAAGAGGATGTATCCTTCTAGTTGGCCTCTTCTTCGTCCCAGTAGTACAATATTGTTTCTGGAGAACGGATTGAAAGGTGGAGAAGGGAAGGGGATGACAATATCCCACAAAGGCTTTAGAGATAAAGGGCTCATTATGAAAGGGAAAGAGGGGATACTGCATCTCACCTAAGTGGGACCTCTTCTAATTCCCCAAATTTCCTCTACCCATGTGATCCTCCCTCGTATATCCACCCCCAGGGTTGGGATCCAAAAGCGTTTACCTTTCCCTGGCCACCTGAGAGGAGGATTCTGGGGAAAAAGAAGTGAAGATACCCTCATGATCCTCACAGTTTCCTATTCAGCCTCAGAGAGTAAGAAGAGACAACAAAACAGCACCACTGCACCCTTTGCTAAGTCAATGGCGCAATCATATTTGAATTGTGCTGCTTCAAAAATATGTTCTTGTACATGTGGAAATTAGTAGGCACCAAGTGAAGAGAAGTAAAGCAAAACTGCTCAGGTTATGGCTTCCTTTTGTTGCAATATCCGGGGTTCCGACTAGTATACGACTGCAGACAAGTCTAATGGCAAATTTCGAAGGATATTATAACTGTTGAAGTCACCCAAAAACATTATTGGGTGTCATTGAAGTCTATGAACTTTCACATCGAGTGTGCCAACACAGAACAGTGTGCACAGTACTCTTGACACAAAGGCAGTTTTTCACCACTTCTTTCGCACAAGTAACGTGATGCGTCACTTGTGCCAAAAGAAGAGCCACATTCTCACAGTGAGTCTAAATTTGTGCATCATTTGGAGGTCCTTTCTCGCACAAGTATGTATTTAAGCAAGTCTGGGGCATTTCTACATATTGCAAAGCGCAGCCCGAATTCAGAAGCAAAAACATTCCTAGCACCAAACAACAACAGACTCATGGGCCCGGCAATGCAGGAGAGGGGCACATCTGACCCTCTCAGGCATTTTTATTAAGTGTGATTACAGCAGTCTCAATAGCTACAGTCACACTTGCATTCGTATCCCCCATACAGGGAAATTAAGGTTTGTTTCTTTTTTTTATATACTTCAAGATGACAGGTCCTACAAGGGCCCATCACTCTAATACACTCCATTTTCAAAACGAATGTATACAATCGGGTTGGCCAGCACATTATTTGCACTGACGCACAGCCCCTGGAAATGTGCAGATCAACTTTCAGAATAAAGTGACCGGATAATTTCAGGAAAAGCTCATCTAAAAACAGTGCATCCTCCACTTTTGTCAGATGCTTGCATTTTTTCAGATATGTGCCCCATGTCTAAAGTCTGCACACTATGGCAACTTCATGGACATAAGACACAGCCCAGAAATCTGCAAAAGCATTACATCTGAAACATATCACATGTTAGGGCGTGCAGTGATGGTAAGGAATGTGAAATTTGGGTCCTAAGTAAAGTAGTCGTTTTAATGAAAACAACTACCAAAAAGGTCAATTTAGAAAGGCTGCTTCGTCACCAAGTGGTCTTTCTAAAACAAACTACTGTCATTCTCCTGCCGCACACGAGTGGGCGCAGGGGCTGACAGGCACTCCAGGACCCGAAAGCAGCATCGAGGGAGAGGAGCTAAGTTTCTGTGTGTGTGTGTGTGTGTGTGTGTGTGTGTTAGGTGTTTGTGTTGGAATGGGGATAGGGGGAGTCTTGGGAGGGGAGGTGGGTGGCAGCGGCTGAGGGAGGAGGGTCCCGGGGCGAAATCCCCCTATTTTGAGTTAACCTCGCCAGAGGGGGACGGGGATGTTGAGATTGATGGGGCATGGACATGTGGTTTTTCACTTTTGTATAGGTCGCCTAAAATCAGCTGAAAAAAACTGTCTTTTAGTTAGGCGATCTATAAAAAAGAAAATCGAAAATATCACATAGAACCAAAATTTGGACCAGCATAATGAACAAAAGTCCTTTTTGATATACAATTTCCAGAATTTTCAAAATGAGGAAAATATGGTTTCTAAAAAATGGCCGTCAAAGATGACTCTGAAGTGTGAATGTGCCAGATGATATTGCATGTCTCGGGATCCTCACCCTCTGTAGGAGACCACCAGGCCAGTGTGAGAGTGTGCCAGAAGCCCCCCTTTCGCCCTTCTCACTTTGGCAAGCCCTCACGTATTGGCCAGCATGCACAGCCCTATGGTGACATTGCCTAAGGGTAACCAGGGAAAAACATGGCATTAGTTGTAGGAGGAGATATTTCCTCCATACAGCATGGGCGATTACAACTGAAAGTAGCCCCAGGGTGGAGAGGAGACCCTCCTTAAGCAAATAGGTTCCTGAGAACCGCCTGTCCGAAAGCTGCATCAGATCTAGAGCCGGCATCCAAACAGTAATGCTTGCAGAAAGCCGAGGGAGTGGCCCAAGTGGCCGCCCTGCTTATGACCTGCCAAGGGACATGGCGCTGGAATGCGATGGTCGTTGCCTTGGCCCTGACTACGTGGGCGTGCATGTTGGCCAGAAGCGGCTTGTGCTGGCCCTCGTACGCTTCCCTGATGGCTGAGACTAACCAGCGGGATATGGAGGCCTGGGAGGCCTGATAGCCTGGTCTTGAGCCTCTGAAAGTGACAAACAGGGAGTCCGATTTGCGGAAGCCCTTGGTCCTGTCGAAGTAAAATTTCAGGGCACGCCTAGCATCCAGGCAGTGCAGTATCCTCTGTGCTTCTTCCTTGGGATCAGCAAAGAACATAGGAAGGACTATTTCCTCATTCAAGTGGAAAGCAGACGGCACCTTGGGCAAAAATGGCAGGTGTGTCAGCAGGACTACTTTGTCCCTGTGAAAGGTAGTATATGGTTCCGAGGCGACCAGTGCCTGCATGTCACCGACTCTACGACTATGTTGAGGTCCCACACTGGGTGCGGCCTCTAGACGGGCGGGTAGAGCCTTGCAAGCCCCGTCAAATGTTTTTTGACGATAGGATGGGAGGAGGAGACAATCCCTTCCTCCGAGTTCCTGTCAGCCCCTATGGCTGCGAGGTATGCATGGCAGGTGTCCACCTGCATGCCAGAGTGGGCGAGGTGCGCAGAGAAGGAGAACATGTCATCCAAAGAACTGCCACGGGTCGATTTCCTTGGAGTCTACCCAGTGGCAGAATCTGGTCCATTTACTTTTATACTGGGCCCTGGTAGCCTCGCTCCTTGCGCCCTGTATGATTTCCAGATTAGCCTGTGAGAAGCTGAGGTTCCTCAGTGTTATCTGCTCAGGTACCAAGCTGTGAGGGCTAGTTTCTGTGGCGTGGGGTGGGGTGGATGACCCTGCCCCCCTGTTGCTGGGCCCGTCGGGAGGTGAATTGGAGGCACCTCTGAGAGGCTGAGCATCTCCAAAAACCATGGCCTGGCCGGCCACCATGGAGCTATAAGAATAATATTTAGTTGGCCAGATTCCTTGATCTTGAAAATCACTCTGTGAATCAGCAGAGTGGGCGGGAAGGCATAAGCCTTCATGCCGTTCCCCTGAAGCCGAAATGCGTCGCCCAGGGAGCTGGGGCTCTGTCCCTGTCAGGAGGCGAACCAAGGGCACTTCTTGTTGTGCCAGGTGGCAAAGAGATCCACCTGGGGATGACCCCACCTGTTGAAGATCTCCTGAATGACAAGGTTGTTTAGCTGCCACTCGTAATTGTCCGCTCCAAACCTGCTGAACCTGTCCGGCCTCCAGGTTGGATTCCTCTAGGAGGTGGACTGCCGTGAGGTAGATGTTTTCCAGGGCCCACTCCCACATGCTGATTGCCAGTCTGCACAGAGGAGGGGATCTGGTGCCTCCCTGCTTGTTGACGTAGTACATGCTGGTTGAGTTGTCTGTCTGAATGAGGACAACCTTGCCCTTGAGAAGTGGTAGGAATTCTCTGAGCACTAGGCAGATGGCGTTCAGCTCTAACCAATTGATGTGGTATTCCTGCTCCTGTCGAGTGCAGGTGCGTTGACTGACAGATCATCCAGGGTGACTCCCAAGCCCTTGAGCTAGGAGTCTGTGGTGATGGTGGCCTGCGGGGTGGGCAGCCGAAAGGGCTTGCCCGTCCGTAGGATGCAGTCCCTGGACCACCATGTTAGGTCCGGGTGGAGAGATGGAGGAACGTTGATCCTCTCGGATTGAGATCCTGCTCCTGGTTCCATGAGGCCGCGAAGTGCAGCTGAATCCTCCTCATTCTCAGTCTCGTGTGTGGGACGGCTAATAGGACCGCCGCCAAGAGACCCAGGAGATGCTGGTACCACCAAGCCGAGGTCACCGCTCTGCTGAGGAAGTGGGCGGCGGCCCTCTCGATGGCCAAGATCTTGTCCTCCGACGGAAATACCTTCTCAGAGCACGTGTCCCAGATGAGGCCCAAGAATGTCAGAGTCTGCGTGGGCTGCAGCTGCGACTTCTTGAGATCGAACAAGAAGCCCAGATCATGCAGTGTGTTCATAAGGGCATGGGAAGAGTGGTGAACCACTTCCAGAGATGTAGACCTGACGAGCCGGTCGTCGAGGTATGGGTAGATGTGGAAGCCCTGCGCTCTGAGGAGGGCAGCCACTGTATTCATGAGCCTAGTAAAGACTGTGGGGGCCCAGTTGAGGCCAAAAGGAAGGACCTTGTATTGAAAATGGTAGCCCATGATCCTGAACCGAAGGAAAGAACGATCAGGCTGCCAAATCGGGATGTGTGGGTACGTCCTTCAGATCCAGGGAGCACATCCAGTCTCCCTTGCACAAAGTCTCCGCTATAAAAGCTGGCATAAACATTTTAAATGTATGCAAGGGTAAGGAGAGGTTGAGGGTGGAAAGGTCCAGCACAACTCTCAGGCCTGCCTGGTTCTTCTGAATGGCAGAAATACTGAAGTAAAAGCCCAAGCCTCGCTGGGAGGCTGGGACTTCCTCCACTGCCTGGCTCTCTACGAGCAACCGGATCACCGCCAGAAGAGTTGCTGTCCCAACTTGAAGGAGGGAGGAGAGGCTGGGATGGGTAGGCGGTACCCTGTGGATTCTACGGAGAGGATCCAGGGGTCCGCGAAATCCTGGTGCCAGAAATGTGCATGGAGAGCAAGCCTGCCCCCCACTGGGGACACATGGACCCAGAGGGACGTGTCATGCCTTCTTTCCCTTTGTGGCTGAGCAAAGAGGAGAAGAAGTGTGCCCTCCAGAAGTTCCACCTCGCCTCAGTGAGGTCGAGCAGAGCGGCGCCAGGCCAGCGCGGAGTCCACACCCTTGGGGAGGCGGGGCCTCCTCCGGCAGTGCAGCGATCCAGCGCATGAGTGTCGGCCTCTTGACCCCCTCCCTCGCAGGGGCGGGGCCCGTCTCTGCCAGACAGCGCGAGAGAGCCCGACAGCAGGACATAGGAGGCCTAGAGGAGCAAGCCCCCACTCTTGGGTAGGCAGGGCTCCTCCTCCTTTCCAGTGTCACACAAGCGACCAGATATTGCTTCGGGCATTGCAGACATGAGCACTATCCGAGATCCCCAAGGGATAGAAGCTATTTGAATTCAAAAGTATGCAACAGTTCCTCATAAAGCTAGCTCTCAGAAGCTGGGAGCATTAAGCAGACACACAAGGTGCCAGCACATCACATCAGGCATTCTAAGGTACAGTGGACGTGTACATAAGCCTGCAAGCCAAGCACTTGGCACATTAGTCTACACCTCATCATGTCTGGACCTGGCATTAAGTTTTAAGGAGGTGTGGGGGGGGCGCTCGTGAGCCCAGCCAAAATGGCTGCGAGCCTGTGAGCTCCCAGCCACCCTGTGAAATCCGGACAATATCCGGAGCTTTCCCGACAGAGTTCTGCCTCCACGTTCGGGGTAGAGCTTTGGGATGGCCCTGTCCTCGAGCTGGCGGCACTCGGTGTGAAGCGGAGGACTGGTGGAGTTGCCCCCGGGGCTTGGCGCTCCAATGAGATCTCCGGCCGCGTGCCGTGGTCGGACGCTCTGGCGCCTGGTGGACGGCCGATCGGAGGTCCTGTAACGGCGGAAAGAGGAGGGCGGTGTCGGCAGCTGGAGAGTCCTTGAGCACACGCTGCTTGACGTAGGGCGTGCGGCTTGCCTGCGGGCTGCCGGGCAGCGATGCGGAGGAGCTCCGAATCTGTGGCGGGGGAGCCAGGAACCTTGGATTGACCCTCTGGTGGACTGCTTGTGGACTTCTTCACCGGGGCATGCCAGCGGGGGCTGAGGCTTAGAGCCGCGGCAGAGGCTCGCCTGGCCTGGGCTGGTCACGGTGCTGGCTCCCGCCCAGCCCCTCCGCTCAGATTTGAAGATACATCGGGCTCTGCGAGAGGACTGGTCCTAGGAGCGGCAGTGGAGGAGCTGCGAGCGCTGAGCGGGAGGCGGCTGGTGTGCTGGACCCCGCCGGGGGCGGTCCCGCTGCATCTGAGGAGCGGCACCCTTTACCTGGTGCCGAGACGTGAGGGGAGGGAGCTGCACGAGTCCTGGAGCGGGGTGTCTGCGTCCTGGGAGGTCCTGGGAGGGGACTCTCGGCATTGGAGGGGAGCTGCCCGGAGGCACGAGAGACTCGGTGTGCTGTAGCTTGGACCACCTGTAAATTCCATTAGGCATTCATTAGTGTAGAAGCCCGTGGGGTGCAGTAAAGGGAGCTCTCTATGCCTGTTCGCCTGTGACTATTTGAACCACCTGTGGCGGGCTCGGTGCGGCTGCTGTTTCTATCTGGAGCCCTGGGGGAGCGGATTTGTAGGGGGCCACTCTGGGTCTCTTCCCCCTCCTGGGTGGAGGGGGATGTCCAAGCCTGGTAAAAAGAGCAGACAGCGGCAATCCAAGCTGCGGTTTGGCATCTCGGCACTCCAAGTCGACGCTTTGGGGGCCCTCCAGGATATCAAAATTATGTTCAATCAACTACAGTCCAGTATCCAAACCCTGGATGGAAAAATGGCCACACTTACCTGTAAGGTCGACCATATGCAGGTAAGGCTGGACAAACATGGCGAGAGGCTGGATGAGGTGGAAGGTAGAGTGTCAACGGTGGAGGATGAGTCTAGCTCCCTAGCTAGGGATATGACATCGGTGCAGAGGGCTTTGAAAGAATTGATGGCCAAACAGGATTATTTGGAATCGCGTAGTCGGAGGAACAACCTGCGGATTGTGGGCGTGTCGGAATCGTCTGACCAGAAGAACATGGAGCAACAGGTGGAGGTTATGCTCAAGGAGGCCTTGGGCCCAGATGGTTTCTCCGACATGTTCGTAGTGGAAAGAGCGCACCGGATACCCTCGGGAAAGAGGCCGGTCCCTGGGGCGCCTCCACGCCCGATAATAGCAAGGCTGTTAAACTACCGGGACCGGGACACCGCTCTCCGCAAGGCGCGGGAGAAGGGGTTGGTGTCATACAAGGGGGACAACATTAGACTATTCCCTGACTTCTCGGATAAGGTCCAAGCATCCAGGAAATCATTTTTGGAAGTGAAGAAGCAGTTGAGGGACCGCGGAATCCGGTATGCAATGCTGTTCCCAGCAAAACTCTGCGTTGAGCACGAGGGCAAGGCGCAGTTCTTTAACACACCGGAAGAAGCCTCGGGCTTCCTGGAGCAGCTGCCGCGACGGCCCCGGCAAGGGATGAATGGTGGACAATAGGGTCTTCAAGACATTATATCCTTTTGAGTAGCCGCTAAATAGTGTAGGCTTGGCTTACGGGGTGCACTGCTCTTCGGAGGCGAACAGGGTTGGCTGGGCCCAGAGTGCCACCTCAAGTGGAAGCGATTAGGGACCTGATGCTCAGGTCTCAGTTTTGTTATTGGGGGTGTTTTGGAGGGATGAGGGAGGGGTGTGGTTTCACTGACAAGTTGGGGTTGTTGGTGGGGGTTGACACACTTGTTCGTGGGAACTCTAAATCTGTCCTGCTGCAGTGCCCACGGGGGCTGGTCAATCTGTGGGTTATATAGTTATTTGCTGGGGGTATGGCGTCAATTAAATTCTGCACATGGAACGTCAGAGGTTTGAAGTGCCCCATAAAACGTCGAAAGGTACTGTTGTACATGCAAAGGCACAAGGTGGAAGTAGCATTTCTTCAGGAGACTCATTTAACGAAGGATAATGAATCCACCTTTGGGAAATCGTGGGGCTGTCATAGATACTTCTCGTCGTATTCTACATATGCTAGGGGGGTCTGTATACTAATTCATCGCAGAGTTGGGTTCAACTTGGTTTCTGTAGTGAAGGATGAGGGGGGTAGAGGCCTTATAGTACAGGGCACTATGCAGGGGAGGCAGTATACCTTTGTAAACCACTATGGGCCTTACAATGACACGGTAGACACCCTCGATTGGATCGATAAGCAGCTTGGAGCTTCAGTGGCTGGGGAGGTAATTTGGGCTGGAGATTTCAACACTGTACTGCAACCTGAATGGGACAGGTCCAAGGGGACGCAGGGCGGGGGGAATAAAGGGATGCATCGACTGCGGGAACTGTTGCTTCTTTGGGAGGTCGCGGATGTGTGGAGGGTGCGGCACCCGGGGTCACGGCAATACACATGTCATTCCGATACTCATGGGCTTCACGACTCGACCTTTTTCTTGTCTCGCATTCATTGCTGGGTAAGGTCAAGGAGGTTGCACCCGTGCTTCTGGTCCTGGGTGACGAGGGGCGGGCTCGGGGAGCGTACGCATGGCGCTTCAAGAATGAGGGTCTGACCGATGCAGTATTCAGGGATGGCTTGCAGATGGCGATTGACACCTTTTTAGAACTAAATATAGGATCGGTGCAATCCCCGGGTGTACTTTGGGAGAGCCTGAAATGTGTGATACGCAGGGAGTGTATATCTAGAGAGGCAGGCACTCTCAAATTAATTAGGAGGGAATTAGCGACCAATGAAGAGACCCTGCAAGGACTGCAGGCGGCTAACACAGCTCCTTCCGATCATGTTCGGGCAGAGATTCTTAAACACCGGCAGGAGTTCCAAGCGTTAGCGCTGAGGGAAGTCAAATTTCTGAGAAATGCATCTAACATTCGGCAATATGGTGAAGGTAACAGACCTGGTCGCACCCTTGCAGGGATGACCAAAATGGACTGTTATGCGGGCAGAGTGCAGGTGATCACGGATGAGCGGGGGGATAATATGTTTGAGGACACTGAAATTGTTCATCAGTTCTTTCGGTTTTACAGTCATCTGTACTCTTCGAGCTCACAGGCCTCGTTGAGGGACACTGAGAAATATTTAGACAAAGTTGCGCTGCATTGGTGCACGGAAGCCCAGAGGGATCACCTGAATCATCCGCTGACGCTGGAGGAGGTTGTAGAGGCAATTAAGGCTTTGCCGAATGGGAAATCGCCGGGTTTATGGCAGAGTTTTATAAATGCTACACCGACACTCTGGCACCTCAGTTGCTGGATATGTACCGGCACAGCTTAGAATCGGGGATTCTACCGGATTCACTACGAGAGGCGATAGTGGTAGTCCTGTTGAAACCTGGCAAACCTGGGAGCGACTTCTCCTCGTACCGCCCAATCTCCTTAGTTAACAAAGACAATAAAATCCTGGCGAAAATTCTGGCCGCGAGACTGGCGCCCTACATGGCGGAAATGGTGTCGGCAGACCAAGCTGGTTTTATCCCAGGCGTTCCACCTCGTATGGTCTCAGAAGAATGTTCGGGTTAGTGTCGGCAGTAGCCACATGGGAATCAGTGGTGGCCGCCCTCTTGGATGCCACCAAAGCATTTGATTCGATAGAATGGCTGTTTCTGCTCTCAGTTCTTCAGCGTATGGGTTTAGGCGCCTATTACGTGAGTTTGGTGAAGCTACTGTACACGCGTCCGACATCGAGGGTGAGGGTGAACGGCCAATTAACACCAGCCATCTCTCGAACGCGGGACCAGACAGGGATGTCCCTTGTCACCCCTAATTTTTGCCTTGGTGATCGAAGTATTAGCGGAAAGGATCAGGGATGGGCATATACACCGGGGGATCCAATTGTACAATCACAAACTAATAATCTCATTGTATGCTGATGATGTGGTGCTGTTTATTAAAGATCCTGAGGTAAACTTAGACCCGGTGATGGAGGAAGTTCAGGGATTCGGGGTAGTGTCAGGTCTACAGGTGAACACATCCAAATCAGTGTTATTTCCCCTGTCGGAGGCAACGTCCCAGTTCCATGATATATGGGGGTTTCTGTGGCATTTGGTCAGTACAACTTACCTGGGTATTTCCATTGCGAGGGACCCGCAGGTGGTGTATCACACTAACTATCTTAGCACTCTGCATAACGCCAAGTTGGCCCTGAGTAGGTGGAGGAAGCTCCCACTGAACCTGTATGGGCGGATATCCGTTGTTAAAATGACACTGCTCCCAAGACTTCTTTATATTTTCGTGAATGCCCCAGTTAGAGTCCCCGGGGAATTTTTTCGTAGTTTGAAAGCCGAGATAACGCGATTTATATGGGCAGATAAACCAGCAAGGGTCTTGTGGGATAAGTTAATAGTCCCGGTGTCGGAGGGGGGCTTGGCGTTGCCGGACTTTGAAACTTATTACGAGGTGGCGCAAGCTGGGTTTCTGATTTATTGGCACAGATTTCAACATGATAGAAGTCATATAGAGGTGGAGAGAGCAGTGGTTGCGCCCAACCTGCTTCGGTCAGTTATCCTGTTAGCCCCGAATCGGGTGCGTTGCCCAAAAAACTTGGTAGAGGTAACGTGTAGAGCATGGACTAAGCTAGAACAGAAGCAGGGGGTGGGGTTCTCTATTCACCCCGGCTCCCAGTAATACATACACCGGGGATACCTATTACTGGAGAAAGATGCTTTGTGGATATGGTTAAGAGACTTGGTATTACATTCTTTGGTGATGTGTTCCCTGGGGGCAGATTTGTATCTTTGGGGGAATTGAGGGAGAAGGGGTCTCTATCTGCCCTAGATGTGTTTTTATACTTTAGATTCAAGGTGGGCCTTCGAGCGGTATTTGATACTTTCCCTGACCAGCCGCCGGTGTCCCCTATGTTAGATAAGGCACTGCAGGGCCTACTGGACAGGCGTACTTTCCCTGACCAGCCGCCGGTGTCCCCTATGTTAGATAAGGCACTGCAGGGCCTACTGGACAGGCGTATGACCACGGGACTATACTCAATGGCTATCCGCTCTAGGAGCATGGGAACATCTGGCTTGCGGGAGAAATGGGAGAAATCATTGGGTAGGGAGATCTCAGAGGATACAAGGAAATACTGCTGCGAGGGTATTCGAAAAGGCGCAATCAACGCGGGGTATAAGCTAATTCACTTTAAGTATATTCACCAATTCTATTACACTCCTGTTAAGCTCAGAGAGCTCTTTCCGGAGGTCACCGGAAGATGTAATAGATGCCGGTCGGAAATGGCTGACTTCCTCCATGTTGCTTGGAGCTGCCCAAACATACAATCATTTTGGAAAAGGGTGTTTGAGGTAATTGGGGGGATCGTAGGCCAAGTAATGGATCCTGATCCTGGGATGGGCTTGTTAGGTTACACTAAAGAGATCCCGGCAGTCAGGTATATCAACCACCTGGGAGGCATGAGGTCGAGTCTCCTGGTGGAGTTAGCAAAGGATTTCTGGTATTACTGCCTAGAGTCATGGATCTCTGTCACAGCAGAATTTCTCCTGGGTGGGCTCAATGTAGTAATAGACTGGAACTCCTGGTATCTAACGGACTCCAGCGACTGGAGGCTAGACCCAAACATATTTCAGCGAGTGGAGCAGCTGTGGGGTCCTTTCCACACAGATGATCAGCCGAGTACTAGCGAAAGTGCACAGAGGGGGGCGCGAATAGTCATAACACCACATCTGGAAATCACAAGTATGGTTTCCAGCTCGGATGGAGCTCGCTTCGGACTTCCCGAGGGTACTTCAGTCAGGGCATCGACTTCTCACTGACCCAGCTGGGTCGTCTCACCCTGAGAGTGACGGTGACTCTTCCCCTTATGCAATGCACAGTATGGGGCACAAGTGGTCCTTACTAGGCATTTCAAAACAAGCTGAACAACTCATTGCAGAATCCTGGGCCCCTTCCACCTGACAGAGCTACAGCGCGGCTTGGGGCTAATGGGCAGCCTGGTGCAGGAACAGAGGTTTTTCTCACGTTTCGGTCCCTATAGTGGAGGTCCTAAACTTTCTGGTGGAACTGCTCAAAGATGGCAGAGCCTATAGGACAATGGGTGTATAATGGTCCGCCATCACCGTGGGGCAAAAGCAGGTAGACGGGATGGCAGCAGGTGAACACCCCGTGGTCGTTACTCTTATGAGAGGGGCCCGGTTGAGGATTCCCCCGGAACCCAAATGCTCATCCTTGTGGGACGTGAACATAGTGCTGAGATTTCTGGTAAGCTGGCCAGCAAATTAATTCCTGTTGCTAGCCCAGATCTCGGGCAAGTTAGCGATGCTATTATGTCTGGTCTCTTGCAAGAGGGTGTCGGATGTGAAGGCGCTAGACGTAGATAGGAAATGTTACAGACCTGAAGCCGTTACATTCACCCTGACAAGGAGAACAAAAACAAATTCAGTATCCGTACTTCCCGGGGCATCCCTGCTTGTGTGTGGAAAAATGTGTCCACGAATACGAGCTAAAGACGGCTGAGATCCGACCTGCGGGGTGGCGCAGTTGTTAATAGCACGCAGGAAACCGCATAAAGTAGTAGCCACAGCTACTATAGCTAGATGGGTTGGAGAGATTATGCAGCTAGTGGGGATCAACCTGGAGTGTTTGGGGGCTGATTTAGTGAAAGGAGCTATGGCGTCTAGGGCATATGCATCAGGCGTAGTACTGAGAGACATACTTAAAGCGGCAGACTGGGCTAGCGATAGCGCATTTAAGGCCTTTTATTTCAAGCCAGTGCCTTCAGGGACGCAAGCAGTAGTGGAGATCTTTGAAAAAGCATAATGCTTGCCTCCTGTCTTGGCATAGATGAAGACTACCCCTGCATACTGCACAGGGAGTCTTGATTCTATTAAAGACAAGGAGGCGAGCATTACTCTCCAACCCATGCCGTACACTGGACATTTACATGTATAACTTACTTGATTTGTTGCATAGGGCAGTGTACTCACCTCCCCAACGAAGCTCTTCTATCTCAACAGGGGAAAACCAGAAGAGCAGTTGAAAGTTGATCGAGGGAAAGATCTAAGTGCCTCCTAAGAAGAGGGACGATGACCAGCAGGACTCGACAGGAGTCAAAGGTCAAGAGTAGAAGAGTACGATGGCCCGGTTGGACAGTTATCAGATAGATGTTTGGTCACTTTATCAAGTTCGAGGTGCAGTTCAGGGCATCCAAAGAAGAGGAGGAGTTGAGAGAAGGAAGTGACTCATACAGGGTCAGGAAGGACAGTGAACTACAGAAGAGATAGTGTCTAGAGGGACTTATAGTTTTGAAAAAAAAAAAGAAAATGAGGTTTTTGAAGCTCATTTACAGTTATTTGTTGAAACTGCTGAAGAGTAAGATTAAATAAATTGAAGCATAATGCTCACCTCCTTGGCTTTAATAGAATCAAGACTCCCTGCACAGTTTGCAGGGGTATCATCCAAAAACAAATATCACAGTTATTTTTGGTTTCAATACGTACCAAAAGAAGGAGCATCACGTTGGAAGACAGAAAGATTATAGTATCTGGAAACACAGTTAAAAGATAAATATCTGGCTGCCAGCTCCTGCGGAAAGAACACATTTCACAATTTAATGTATTTACAAATAGCCTTGTGAGCGAATACCTAATTAAGTGACATTCTGCAATTTTATGTACAAGCACATCTGCACAAATAATGTTTGTTTGTTCATTGAATGTCTAATGCGCACCAGACCCGTAGGTAACAGGGCGCAGCAAAGGAGATGCAAGGCTTACAAGGTTACATATTGAATAACAGTATAAATTGACAAGTGAGATACAAGACAGGTAGGGCTCAGAATATACAGGTAGTAGATTTCAATAAAGTTATTTACATCATAATGTACAGTAGTTTACAGTAATTTACAATATTGGGTGGCAAGATGTGCTAATGTGCAAAGGTTTCAGTTTAGACTAGTCTTCAGTCAGGTTAAGGTGGGTGATAAGATTCTTTCTAAAATGTGGGTAGGGTTGATCAGCTCTCAGATCGTGTGGCAAGGAGTTCCATAGTTTGGCGGCCTTCACAGGGAAGCTGTTGTCGCCAATCTTGGAAGATTTAAATCTTGGTACCACCAGGCAGTTAGTATTGACGACTCTGGTAGGCCTGCTGGAAGTTCTTCTGGTCAATTTATCAATTAGGTAGCTAGGGGCAACATTGTGTAATGCTTTGTGTGTCAGGGAGGCAATTTTAGTTGTATCTTGTTGTTGGTGGGTAGCCATTTGTATTGGTGTCTGATTGCGGTGATGTGCACTCTTTTGTTGATGCCTAGTGCGGCTCTGAGAGCGTTATTCTGTAATATTTGTAATTTTTGGATACTGTCTTTGTTAGCGCTACTGTAGAGAGCATTGCAATAACCTAATCTGGAGAGAATTAATGCTCTGGCCAGTCTAATATAACTGTGGTTGGAGAGGAAGGGCTTACCGGCTCTGATAAGCTTGCACGTGTAGGCTGTAGTAGAGACCAGGGATTTCAGTCGTTTATTGAAAGACAGTGGCGTCCAGGTAGAAACCCAGGGTTTTTACCTCCTTCAAGACTATGGTATTATTGCCATCAATGATGAAAGAAGCATATTCATGACCTAATTTGGTGATGTTGGAGGGGGTGCCAAGAATGATCAGCTCTGTCTTGTCATCATTCAGGCATGGGCCATGTGTGGCCATCCATGCCCGAATGATGAGGTAGATCCTATTCACCGACGCCAAATCCTTACCATGATCCCCGGAAAGTGGGAGGAGAATCTGTGTATCATCTGCGTAATTGGTGGAGGCGATACCAAGAAGGTCCAAATCATCAAACAAAGGTTTGGTGAAAATGTTGTACAGAGTTGGAGACACGCATGAGCCCTGAGGGACCCTGCACACGATTGGGGTAGGGTCAGCCGCTGCCGATAGGAAGAACACTGATAGTTCTGTCACTCAGGAATGATTCTATCCACTTGACAGCATCTTTGGAGAAGTGGGCCGCTGAATCAATAGAAGTAGTGCTGTCTTCCCTTTATCTCTCAGCTCATCGATTTGTGTTTTCAGATCTATCAATGCAGTTACCGTCCCATGCAACGGTCGGAATCCTGACTGTCTGACCCCTAGGAGTTTATGTAGCTCAAGGTATTTTTGGATCTGTGAGTAAGCAACTTTGTCCAAAATATTAAGTAAAAATAGAACCGTCGTGATGGGGCGGTAGTTTGTGGCAATGAGTGGGTCTAAAGTTTGCTTCTTCAGAAGTGGGAGAACCCATAATTGTTTAAGGTTGGCTGGGACAGTGCCAGTGGCGAATGAGGCGTTGATCAGCTTAGAGATGAAGGGAGAGAGGTCTCTAGGGGCATCTTTTATGATGTGAGCTGGGCAGACATCTTCTTTACAGTTAGAAGGTTTGAGTGATAAGATAGTTTTTTCAACTTCTAGGATGGAAGTTTTGGTGAAACGGAATCTATTATTCTGATCAATGGTTTCTTCACTAGGTGGGAGAGAGTTAGTTGGCTGTGGTAGGATTAGAGCGTCTTTCTTAGTTTTTATTTTAATTTGTAGGGTGTGTATTTTATTAGTTAGGGCTTGTTGGATCTCTGAGCACCAAGTCTTGTTTTTGATACATATATCGGGTGTGGAGATAGGGGACTCTAATTCTCTTAGTATAGTAAATAGTTCTTTCATATTAGAGTTGGAGTTGGCAATGCGTTCATTATATGAGTTTCGTTTTGCCAGATAGATTTCGTTTTTGTAGTGTAATGCCGTGGAAGTTAGCTTCTTTTTATTCTCACTGGAATGGCAAACCCGCCAGGTGGTTTCGCATTTTCTTTTCAGTAGGCGCAAGTCCATTAGTTGTGGAGTGAACCACTTGTTAAGGTTTGCTTTGGCTCTGCTTGGTCTCAGATTGGTCTCAGATTGAGAGGGGCAACTTTGTCCAATGTGGAGAGCATAATCTTGTTATATTCCTGCACCAAGGTACTTGGGTCAAGATTACCCGGCAGAGAATTTAGGGTAGGTAGAGAATATTAGGAATCACATTGTCCACTGTGATATTCTTTTTCATTCTGGTTAGACAAGGTGGCGCTTCTTGAGAAGCTGTGAGTAGTGGTCTGGTGGTTGATAGAGTCATGGACATGAGGGAGTGGTCAGTCCATGATAGAGGGGAAATGGAGGAAATGGTAGCTGTACAATTGTAGACGGCTACCCAGTCCAGGGTTCTGCCCTTGATATGGGTAGGTTTGTTTACTTTTTGCGATAGTCCTAGTGCATCAAGGGCGTTGGCGATTTGTAAGGCATATTTATCCACTTCGTTAATCGTTAAAACCTAAATTAAAGTCACCTAGCAACAGTACTTGGGAGGTAGGTTTGAGATTATTGGCAAGTATATTATGCAGGTCCTCCTCAAATGTCCCGAGGGTACCAGGAGGTCTGTATATTATGAGCATGGTAAGTGATTGGGAGTTATTTAGTGGTAGTTTGATAGAGAGGATTTCACATGATTGCAGTGTTTGGGGAGAGACTATTCTTATTGATAGGCTCTCTCTGGATATGATAGCTATTCCGCCGCCTCGAGTTCCATCTCTGTCTTGTCTGGAAATGGTGTAGCCTTCAGGGATGGCTAGCATAAGTGCAGGTCCTGCAACATCTTGTAGCCAGGACTACTTTAATTGTGGGTTGGATCCTGTGGTGGACAGGTCAGATGACAGGGTGGGTAAGCCTAGCCCAGCGGCGAGAGCGTTGCGGATGCTGCTAACTGATTTTGGCCTTGCAGATGCGTGGAGGATGAAACATCCCACTGAGAGGCAATACTCGCACTACTCAGCCCCGCACCAACTGCACACTAGGCTCGATTACGTCTTTTCCACAGCTGATGTGATGTCTGAGATTACTCAAATCGAATACAAGGCCAGGGTCCTCTCGGATCATTCGCCCCTGATCCTCGGATGGCAATATTTCCCCCTGAGGGCGAAGATCCCTACATGGCGCCTCCGAGCGGAGGCGCTCAAAGATCCAATCTTTAGAGAAGATATAAGAAGAGATTACTAATTTCTTTGAGGAAAATACTGAAAGTGTTGACTCTGCGGGCACATTATGGGAAGCTTTTAAGGTGGTGATGCGGGGGGCGGCCATTGCTAAGTCAAGAGGGTTACAGGGTGGGGTCTTTGCTGACCTACAGAGGGCGGAAACTGAGCTAGAAATAACGATGAAGAGCGATGACATAGACACGAGCTGGTGCTCCAACTACAGCAACAATGTGCATGGCATTGGGAAAGACTCTGCAATCTCAATTATAAGAAATATGTTGAGAGGCAGCACGCGGGGGGAGACAAGACAGGCCGCCTTTTGGCCTGGCTATACAAAAGTGAGACCCCCTAAGCCTCCGATTAGGAGTATTATTAGGGAGGACGGAGATGAGGTGTCCACGCAAGAGGGGGTTAACAAAGAATTTGTGGAATATTACAGAGTGCTGTATGGAGATGATGAGATAGGCGATCAGCGCAAGATATCCAAAACGTTAGAAGACATAGGGCTGCCCAAGATAAGCGACGAAGAGAGGGGGGAGTTAGATGAGCCAATCACGTTGGAGGAATTAGAAGAGGTAGTGAAGCAGTTGCCTACCTGTAAGGCCCCAGGGGCAGATGGGTTCCCCAGCGAATTTTATAAAGTATACAGAGAGGAAATCCTCCCCCCAATGCTGGACCTGCTGAATGAAGCGTTTGAGATAGGACGGTTGCCTGCGTCACTCAGAGAGGCGATCATAATACCGCTGCCCAAGCCCAATAAACCGGAGCATAGATGTGGTTCCTACAGGCCTCTGTCGATGCTAAATCAAGACAGCAAGATTCTCACGGCTGTCCTAGCAAATCGATTGCGGAAAGTGATTGGTAGACTCATACATCCTGATCAAACGGGTTATGTCCCGAGCAGGAACATAACACAACCATAGGCGACTTCATCGGGTGATCGAATGGGGTGGTAAGAACAAGGGTGAGATGGCGATAGTGTCTCTAGATGCAGTCAAGGCTTTTGATTCGGTCAAGTGGTCATGGCTATTGGCTGCTTTGGAAGGGTATGGAATGGGGCCGTGCTATATCAGGTGGGCCAAGATGTTGTATAGTGAGCCGCTTGCCAGGGTCCGAACTGGAGCGGTGATATCCGAAAGATGGCAACTTGGCAGAGGCACCAGACAAGGGTGCCCCTGGTCCCCGATGCTTTACATTTTGGCCCTGGAGCCTCTGGCAATATGCCTGAGGGCACAGTATGAGGCGATAGGCATTGAGGTGGGAGGGGAACGACACTTGATATCCTTGTACGCGGACAATTTGTTGCTGTACTTGCAATACCCAGAAGAAAATCTCTTATACATACTAGAAGTGATGGAAAGGTATGCAGAGTTGTCGGGCATCTCGGTGAACCCCCAAAAGTCTGTCATATTCCCATTAGGTAGCTATATGGGGATCCCTGTAGAAGTACTACCGGTGCTACAGGTACCATGGGCAACAAGCTCTTTTCGCTATTTGGGCGTAGATATATATCACACGGCGCAAGATGAACACAGACACAATACGGAAGTAGCCGTCGAGAAAATTAGAAACAGTATGCAGTTCTGGGCAAGACTGCCCTTGGCGATGATGGGGCGGGGGGCCATGCTCAAGATGGTAGTTCTGCCCAGGCTCCTGCATTACTTTAGTAACATCCCATATATAATACCCAAGAAGTTTTTCAGTAAATTGGTCAGCATGTGTAGGGATTTCTTGTGGCACGGTACCCGAAATAGAGTGGCGTTCTGGAAACTGCAGAACTTTTATGAAAAAGGAGGTATCAGACTGCCCCATTTTGAGGTTTACTATTTGGCGGGACAGCTACAGTATGTGGCTAAGTGGCTCTCTGATGAAGTGACCCCTGAGCACAGGGTGCTTGGACAGGACTGCGCCCCGTTTTATTTGAAGGAAATGATCTGGCTGTCTGAAACTGAAATGAGGGGGCGTCCTGCGATGTTGAGGCTTGGATGGAAAATTTGGCGTAGGGCTTGTCGCCTAATGTAAGTCCCATACCCGTGCCTCCCGCAGATACCGCTGGTTGCTTTGACAGGAGAGGATGATCAGCTGAGGGCGATTGTTAGGACCTACTGGGAATCGGTGGGGCTGGCAACGCTAGGCGATGTTTGGCAAGAGGGATCCATCAAGGAGTTTACAGAACTCAACGAAGAGGCGGGGCTACACACGGGTCAATATGTCACATACATTAGATTGGTGCGGATGATTAAGAACACCTGGCCAGAAACAGTTTTGATAGAAGAACCAGATGCAGTTTTGGAAGCAATGTATGATATGTCTGAAGGGGGTCATGAGATCTCGAGACTGTATGAGATGGTGATGGCTAAGGTGGGGAAAGATTTGACGCATCTGAGACTGGACTGGGAGATGGAAGTGGGGGCCCCGATGGAGGACGGGATGTGGGAGCGTGTCCTGGGTTACCACAAAAAAGTGTCTAGAAATGCTAGATTAAAACAAATTCAGCTGTATGTGACACACAGGGCATACATGACCCCCTTGAGGATATCTAAGTTCCGAAACTCTGGAGTACAAGTGTGTCCTAAATGTAAGCTGGAAAACGCTGACATGACACATATGTTCTGGTCGTGCCCGGTTATTAGGTGCTACTGGGGTGAAGTGGCGCAAAAACTGGCTGATAAAGGGGTTACTCTTGTCACAAACACGGCTTGGGCCTGCTTACTGGGCGGGTTCCCCAGGCCACGGAAACTCAAACATATTGAGAAACTGAGAAATCTGGCGTATGTGCTTGCGAAACGTAGGATCGCCATGGGGTGGAAGAAATGCCACAAACCTAAGGTGGATGTATGGTGGAAGGACTTACAGAAATGGGCGGAAGCTGAAACGGTGGCATGGCAAGATGCGAGTAGCCGGGCTGATGGGGAGGTGGGCACCCGATTGGCCTGGAAAACGCTAATAACAGAATTGTTTGGAGTAATATTAAATCCAACGGACTCCGAAGAGAACGAAACCCGGCCGCATGTGCCAAACATTGAAAGAGATTGACAAATAGGCTCACGGGGGGAGGGAGGGATAATGGGAGCAGTGACTACGATAACTTGATGTGTAATTGAACTATTATGATTATGCTGCTTGTTTGGTTTTCGTTGTTTTGTTTGCATAAAATCAATAAAAGAAATTTAAAAAAAAAATCTTGTAGCCAGGACTCTGTGCTAGGAAGTCCAGGCTGTCTTCTGTGATTACGTCGGCTATGTCAATGGCATGAGCCACAAGGGATCTCGCATTGAGGATAGCTCCTTTAAGGGGCTGATTGTCCATTTTAACTGGGGTCGAGCATAGTGTAAGGCTAGTATGAGCCATGGGCTTGGAGAGGGGTGTAGTCGTCTGATTTGCAGTAGCACACAGGACGGATGAGGAGGTAGGCCATTTGGAAGTATTAGAGGTCATAGTGCAGTCACAGATGGTTTTGTTATTAGTAGGAGGTAAGGATCTGGTCAGAGGCTCGTATAGTTTAGGTCTGGCACGCAATTTGAGATTTCTGTTGATCGTAGTACATGGGGCCGTGGTATAGTCTCCTGAAGACATGCAAGGGAGGTGACTAGAAAGGGCAAGGCTGCAAGTGTTGGGAACCATGTTTAGCAAGTTCTGCGGGTGTAGTCTATTCTCCTCTAGTGTGGTTCCGTTAAGATGGACTGCGATGCTGGTGACAAGGAGTTGTAGGGCAACTAGTACCAGGATGGGGTAAGAAATACTTTGGCCTGGCATGTTTATCAATAAGTCAGAATGTGATGTAATTTGCTTGGCGGGCTTGAACCCAGTATGCAGAGTAAGCAATATGTCATAAAACAACAAATCAGAGTGGGCAGATTCGATTTTTGCTAGTGGTCAGATCACATATCACCTAGCCGTGGGCAGTTGTGTCAATATGGAGTTATGGCAGGCAGCTGTGAAAAACATACGGCTGGTGCATACGAGCTTTACATCTGAATGTTTCTGGAGTGAATATAAAAGGATGCTATTCCACTTTTACTTGCATGCAGATCAGCAGGCAGCAAGCACCTGCTGTGGGATTGCCTGAGGAAGGTATCTTTGGGGTCTCTATCACTGGCTGTCTCAAAGGTATCATCTCTGCTAGAGATTTTTGAGGTTATTTTTCTCAAAAAAAACAAGCCGCATATTTTAGTTGTATGGCGATGTCTCCAAATAAACACTATGTACTATGTATAAACACTGGAAGTTACACTTGTGTTATTTTAATAATTATTATTTATAATTGTGATTGTATTACAATTTAACATACAAATTTGGTTACGATTAATTACAGAACCCATTTATTGAGAAAAAGGGTGACGTGCTGTGCCAATAGAATTCGCACGTGCACAGAAATAACGGTACGAAAAAAATAATTAACCGAACACACATAAAACAGCACCATAGATGGTTACTTTATCAAGAACATAAGGCTACTCACTACACCTGCCTGCATCAAAATGCACGTTTCAACGCCTTCATCCGGACGCTAGTTCCCTTGTGAATGTTTTATTATAAAATGTAAAACACAGTTATGTTTTTGCTCACAATTATACATAATTATTATTAAAATAACACAAGAATGTAACTTCCCTGTCCACGCAGTGTGCATTTGTTTCGTTTTTATCTCATTAAGTGTAGACATTAAGAGCATTTCCTGATGTACATTAGTATGGCCCTGGCTGTCGCCTTAGCCATGCCAGCCTTCCTAACAGGAGGGGGTGAGGCTGGTCGTTGCAAGATACATCCCTTCTGGAGAGCTCTTACCACAGCAAGGTATGCATGCAAGGCAGGGGTGTGGCTGGCCTGGGAATCCAGGATAACAGGCTAAGGCCTGAGGAGCTTAGCGGAAGGAGGGAGAAGCTATGTTCTGCTATTCTCTAAAACGGGCCATGGCCTGTTGGTACCAAGCATTTCGAAAGGTTTTTGCAGATGGTGTACCTACCGGTCTCTCTTCACAGAGGTATGCCAAGTTTGTCTGTGACATTTCAACCCCAGCCTCTGCCGTCAGAAGGTAATGTAGAAATGCGTCATGCCTAAAACAGATCAAAAAGACAAACTGTGAAAAAGAATGCATAGCGTTCCAGTGAAAATCTAAAGACATGATTTCTATGAAAACAGCATGATGGCTTTTCCTAGGGATGAGCATCCTCTACTGGCAAAGTAGTGTATTACATACTGATCTCTATATATAAAGTGGAATGTATGTATACATGTGTATGTTTGTCCGGTTATGCAAATTCACACAGTTGAACCCACGTCTACCAAATTTTGTAGGATTCCCTTTTGTCTGGGGTAAGATCGTAGTCTATGTTCGGATGCAAAATATTCACTCCGTAGATACCCTCATTTACTGATGCTCACCCTAATTCACTACAGTAGGTACTAGAAGGAGGCAACATTTGGAAAAGTGAAGAAAAATGTTCGATGTGTTGGTTATTCCTCAGAAATTTATTTATACTGTATACAGTTCAAAAGTGTTCATTAAAGTATTTTTAAAGGGAATTAAAAAAATGTAAACTTTTTTATCACACCACTCCAAATATGGGAAATGGCAAGGTTACAGTTTACTTAAGTTCATTCACAAGAAGAGAGCACAATCAATCAATCTTTCTTGGACACTTTCTCAAATGTGCTCAAGCCATTGAGTGACTGAAACATGCCACTCAGAAAAGCTCCATCTGATGCAAAGCGAAAATCAATATCAAATGCTTCTGAAACACAAAAACAAACAGCAGCATGACTTGCCGATCAGAGGATAAGAGCAACTTTCTCCAGGGTAAATGAGATGGCAGAGCAAACTGAAGCAAGACTTGCCGACAAGAGGACAAGAGCAACATCCTCCAGGGCACATGAGACACCAGAGCGAACTGAAGCAAGACTTGCCGACAAGAGGACAAGATCAACATCTTCCAGGGCACATGAGACAACACTCGATCAGGACACGGGCAATGCCGGGCACCCCAGCTAGTTCTACAGAATACTGAATTGCTCACCATGAGTCGATACATAAATAGGTCGAGGACATAAATATTGTATTTCGAAACCCTTCTGTCATGTATATATTATTTCTAACCTGGACATCCGCTAAATATTCTTACCTCATGTTATCTTTTTTGAGAGTTATATCCCTGTAAAAAAATATTTCCATTCTACTGTAAGAATACCCTTTAGGTATTTTCATACTTCCATCAATTCGCCCTTTGCCCTCCTCCAATGACCCAAGATAATGTTTCGAAGTTTGGATTTGCTACCAGAGGTTTGCCCTTCTCCAGAAAAAGAATGATGTGCCATCGGCACACAGTAAAACAAAATGAAAAAAACGACTTTGAACTGTAAAAAAAAAGGTACGAGGCCAATTCATTTTTGCCCCGCAGCAGTATCGTTTACAGCATGTACGGACAGTGGACGCGTGTTCAGAAGGTGCTTGGGGCTACGGGGCCTGGTGGGAGGAGGAAAGGGGATGGAAAGCCCCTGTTTTGGGACTATAGCTTTGTGGCATAAAATAGGTAAAATGTGGAAGAATTACCATTTTCATCCACAATACTAAATCAACAACAAAAACAAAAATATATGCTTAAAACAAATACATATATTTGAATAGAAATTCCAAAGATTTCACTGAAAAACTAATTTAAAACTTCTTCATTTTTACTTTATGTTACTTTCAACTGAAAATGAAACATTTACAGGTTCTTCTTTTGTATCGCTTCATTTTGAGACAGGGTTATTATTACTGGGATATCACATAACTGTGCCATCTTGAAAGATCACCTTTGCACTGACCCTTTCATAACGAATTTCAGATGGGTAACTATGAACACCCACGATACATTCCACTGAAAGGTTCCGAGTTAAATCATCATAGTAAATAAATCTGGAGCACAAACATAGTCTCGGACCCTGACAGGGAATAGAAAGTACTTTTGATAGCTTCTAATCCATAATTATAAGTTGTGTTTGCCCCCTGCATCAATTTCCTACACCTTTTGTGTGAAAAACAAAAACAAACAACATTGGCCAAAAAAAAGAAAACCGCCATCAACCTTCAACCTGCTTTTCACTGCATAGGTCTTTCCCCAGACACTAAAATAAACTTGCCCTTCTGCCACCCTCCTTAATTTACCCCATGTCACTGTGCCCTCCCACCACCCCTACAAAAAAACAATACCTGCCATCCCGCCTTCCTCTCCCCACCAAGTTCAGCTTGCACGCTGCTTCCCCTCCATCCCCAGGGGCAGCCTCACTCCCTGACACAGCTGGAGCCGCAGGTCTGCCATAGTGCAGGTCCACAGATCCTGCTCTGTGAGGGAGCGGCGCCATGCTCGTCAGATGGTCATTTTGCCAGACATACTGCCCAGAGGGGTGCAGGCCATAGGTCAGGGCACACAGTCTCCTTGGCCACCCTTTGGTCAGAAGAGACCCGGATGACCCTGTGGAAGTGCTGTACTGTGTTCCCTTTTCGTGACATGAACCAGTGGAGTAGGAGTTGTGTTCAATGGGCTTGCTGTTACATCAGGGGAATCCTATCATAAATTACATTATATACCTATAATATGACCATCTCAACTTCAAGCCAGGCAACATCAGCCTGTAGCCACATAGAAGATACATTTAATACATTTGCATTTGAACTATTGATTTTGCCTGCGTTCTCTTCTTAAGCACAATTGGAAATATAAAATGTTTCACTAATGTTCTGTATAATGCATAATGGGGTTAATTTACTCAGTGAAAACCAAAAAGCTTGGTGCATTTAGAAAAGAGAATGGGGGTCATTACGAGTATGGAGGTAGCCATGGTGCTATTAGCGCCATGGCTACCCCCATACCACATACCGGGTCCAGGTTCCCTGAATGGGGAAATACCGGACCATTCCAACCTTGGAGGACCCGGTATTTCCCCATTCAGGGAACCCATGCACATTCCCATTTGAGCCCCAATAGGGCTCAATGGGAATGGGGAGGGAGCCAACAACGGGCCCGTTAATAACGGGCCCCTTGTTAGCTCCCTGGTCCTTTAGCGGCTCCCACTAAGGGCGCCTGGTAAACCAGCCGCCCTTAGCGGGACCCGCTAAAGGACCTCGTAATGCGGCGGTAAGGGGTGAACGGCACTGGCACCCTTACCGGCGCCGTTAACCCCTTACCGCCAGCCTCGGAATGAGGCACAATGTCTTTCTTCTAAGCAATACATCTATATGCTAGCCTTGACAACTTTTCTACATTGTTTTTCAAAACAAACCTTGTTTTGCTTTTAACGGCCCGCGTTCATTATCTGTTATTGAACTGTGCGTAGTAACTTGCAAGCACTATTATTAAAACAGTAGCAAAGGAGCAGAAGAATTCAGAAACATATGGAATATTTTGTATAAAAAGATAAAGCACTGATGTATCATTTTGTCAAGGTCCTCTTGTTCACATGCACCAGTTCTTACATAAGTGAAAGATAACACTAAGATTGGCTTCAGTTCAAATATAAACAAACATGACATTCTGTTCCTACTGGTTAAATGAATGCAATCATTATCTGTTAGAATGTCATTGGCTAACACGGAAACAGGGGTCTGACTTAGCCTTTAAAAAGCATCTGTTTCAGCAGCCTGGGAGGAGTTCCTGAGATTTCACTGAAGGTGACGCCATTGTAAAAAACAAAGGAGAAGAGCCTAGAGGGCCGCTGACCCACAAGATCTTGACCTGCCTAGGTAAGAAAAGCACACAGATTTAATTAGTAGCCCAATGCTGTAATTGTAGTCTTTGGCCCTAAAATTGTCACTTTACCAATTTCCCCAAATTTTGATTTGTAATGGTTGCTTCAATAATTTGGATCAAAAAAATAATGTGCAAAGATAATCTGCCTTGGAAACAAGCAGCAAACAGATTTCAGATGCTTCACCCTGAGACACTAAACGGCCCATGGGGTTATAATTGGTGCTTTTCCTCTTTTTCCAAATTCAAATTCAATGCTTTTTACTGTTTCAGTATTGTGGGGGCTGGAGTAAGATGGTTTCAACATACATTTTTCTTTAATATGGGAGGGCTATTAAGACACCAGGATGTACTTTTGTTAGGTTAGCCTTTTAATCTTCCAAGAGGAATCCTTTGGACCGACGTTTGAAATGTTTTACCTTTAAGCATATTTGATTCATGGCTCTAGATCACTTTTAGACTCGTCTTGGTTACCCATAGAAGCCATGGACATTTTGACAGAGTTTTGAACCCTTTCCACCTAATGGGATATCCAGAGATTGGTCCATATAACCTCACCTGTGCTCTTGCTAATCGACAGCATCACAATTGTCAGTATGATTTTAAGTTTTACTATGCCACGGTGGATACACACTTGTGACTGATAGTAGGGAGTTTTAACATTTTATAAGAGTGGGATGCTGAATATACTTCACTACTTTATTGGTAATATTAGGAGCTGTATATTGCTTGACTATTCTATTTGGAATGTTCATGTATTATTACTACAAGAGAATAAATATATATAAATGCTAAACAAAGCAGTCACAGCGAGTGTGAAAGACACTATGTTGCACATACAAACACTCGGTGTGGGATGTTTTAACCCACTAGTCCATGCCCTGCAACATTACTGCGCACTGCTTGCATCAGAAACATCAGAATGGCCGCTGGAAAGCATTATGCGCGCTAAAAATCACCCAGAGGTACGCAGAAAACCTGAAAAATAGGCCGCCAATCCACTTTTGCCTATGTCAGTGGTAACACAGGAGACCGCTGCCAAAACCCATCATTTAGCTGCTCACAGAGGAAAATGAAACTATTTGAAAAAGCAGCCCTGCATTGCAAGAGAAACACAGAGCCGTTTTTCCTTGACACTGGAAAGTGCAAAAATCATGGTTCCCAAACATCACAAGAGATCCAACCTCCTTGTTGGGTGTGAAACGTCACTGTATATAAAGAATTCACCTAATCACAATGTCAGCAGAAACATATTTGCTCAGAAGAAAATCCACATTTAAAGATGCTTGCTTGGAAGAATATGTCAAAAATGGGTGCAGTACCGCTACTCGGCTGTGTCAGAAGCTGGCGATTACTTAACCTGTCATTTTAAACTTCTACATTAAGATCTAAGTATGGAAAATAACTCCTATCAAAAGCAATAGAGGTGGATACAGTTCAAAACTATATTTTAAAAAGGCTGGAAATAAGAGATTTGTGGATGTATTTGTAAAAATGTAATTTGTATTTTAGGACAAGACTATTTAAACACTGTTTTAAAAGTGAGTAAAGTTAGCCACACTGAGCTTCAAAGACATTCCACACCTTCTATCCAACAAAGGAATCTTCCCCCCTGCTCTGCTGAGAAACTGGCAGGGGTGTGTGAAAGGGACTGGGAGGGGGACTTTGGCCTGTTGCTCTGCTAGGAAACAAAGGACTCCCTTGACTGAAAAGAAAATGTTAATTCGGGTGTCAATAGAAACCAGCTGCTGGCAGGAAAATGCTCAGGTTGCATCTCTGGCTCAGCCAAGCCTTGGAGGCGGGGCTACACTGAAAATGTGGATTGGGAACTGAAGGAAATATATGTTTGAGAAAAAGACTTATAGAAAATTGTGCCGAACTGGTAAAAATATGGAATTTAGAGGTTATTAAAATGAAAATGTCGCTCACAGTTTAAAACTACTCTCAAAATTGTGCGATGTTCAGAGACTGAACCACGAAAATGTTAAGATTGTAGCTATTAGCCTTATGCTAGGAATATGAAACTTTACAGGAATATTCCCAGATGGTATGTGCATGTATGTGAGTACAGAACTGACGCTGAGTAACCGACCAAAAGCGCGAAAAACTGTCATTTGTGAACCGAAGCTGTAATGTAAATATGTAATATTAGCAAGTTTGGGATATTGTGAATGTTTATGAAAAATAGATTTTCTGGTCAGAAACAAAGGGGAGGGTTTATCCCTGGACCATAAACATGACACATCATGACACACTGTTTCCTTCTCGAATCAGGAGAGAGGGAATACTTAGACCAATCAGTTTCCTAGAGGGTGGGTTTAGTATAATCAGCCTTCCCACCCCCTTGGGAAATACATAAATACGGACTGTTGAGGGCAAAGGGACACACACACACATTCACCCATCAACTGATCGACTGGCGTAGCGCTCTGCAGGGAGAACCCATATCCAGACTCCAGAACCCATATCCAGACTCCAGAATCCTGAAGTAAAAGGCCCAATCCAAACAGCTGAACCCTTCTCAGCTGGCCTTTAAAATCTTGCAACCTGATTTAATCCCTAACTTCCAAGGGGCACAACCAATCCAACAGCCTGGCCGTGCTGTTTTGCTGCTTCTGGAAGAACCCTTGCTAGAACCCAGAGATCCAAACCAGTAGAGCAGAGCTGTATCCAGAACCAACCCGTCAGATCCAGTCCAGGAGGCCGTGCAGACCAGAGTGCCTTGCTGAGAGCAGAACCAAGCGCCTGAGACCTGTCCGGTGGCGAGCGAATTCCAGTCCAAACCTCTGACCAGATCTTGACAGCCCATTCCAAACCCATAGTTGTGAGTATTTAGCATAGAACTGTCCATAGCCATCTCTTAACCTTAAGTAATCCTATCCAACCCCTTCCAACATATCCAGATTGTATTGTAGAATCTCTTTTGTCTATTCTGAATCCTTCTCTAATCCATATAATCCTGTGATAATTGTAGTGATAATCATCTTTGCACTACTATATATTTGCTGGAGAAAGGCAAGCGTCTCAGGCAGATAGAAACAATCCGGGGGCGCCTCTGGATCAGTGGCTGTGCCGTCGTGTAGTTTGCGGCTCCATAGACTACCTAGTATTAAGAAATCTTTGTTCCTAATCTTCAACGTGCATCTTTCATTTTGAAATCTTGACTCTTGAGAAAAATCGACCTTTACTAAACCCTCTGTAACCTTTGAACCATACATGCTAGGAACGAAATTTAAGTGTTAAATTGAAGCTAACATCCTCAGCTTTAGTAAGAACCGCACTCCTTATAGTTGTTCTGTAATCGCATTTCTCGCGCGCTGTAAAGTTTGCAGCGATTCTGCATTTGGCTCAATTTCATTCCATATAAAATTGCTATTTCTTGCATCCAATCTCTGAATTCAATTTCCTATCTATTAGTCATTCAACAATCATTGCTAGTGTCTACCTGAACCTATCCAAAGCAACTCTCACTAATTCTGAATCCCATTTAGCGAATTAAAATAAATCCATTTTTAGCATTTTTTCCATTCATTTCAAATCACATTCAAAGGCATTTGACCTGTGTAAAATCATTCCTGTTCTCTAAGCTTGCTGGGGGAATCGGGATTGAACTGCATTGTTGATGGTATATTCCTGAAACCTGTGTGTCCTCATTTCACCTCTTCATACTACATATTAGGGGGGATTGAGTAATAACAGGGGGAAAGAGTGATTACATTGTCTTTGATTGAATTCATATCAAGTTTTATTTCTGTGCTGCATTAATTTCATATCATTGCATTTCATTGAGTCCACACAAAGTTATTCTCTGCTACATTATTCTTCTCGCCCATACTCCTATTGATTAAAGAGATAGTTGATTGTTGTGATATCACCCATTGCTGATCAGTGTATAAATATTAATAAGTGTGATATTTAGATATTGTTCATATTCATAAAAGTGTGATATGTATATTGTTTAATTCATCAAATAAACCTTTTAACTTTGCAAAACAAACCTACTTCTTGGTTCAGTGAGACCGGGGGCAAATGGGGGGGGTTCAAAGAGAGGGGCGTTATATAAGGGTACATCATCCAGAAATAAAATAACTTTTGACATAAAAATATATAAATAAAGGTTCCAGCTGGGCATAGGCATTGACTTAGGTGGAGTGCTGGGTTGAAACCACTTACATTGGTTTAGTGATAAAACTGTGTAGGGAAGATATTAATAAGATCGAAGGTTTATCATACACACATGGATAATAAACATTGATACATAAATTCACCTAGAACGTGGACACACAATAAATTTGCTGTCCAATAGTAAGCATGTCAGGTATTCAGGGGTGGTAGTTTCTCTGCACTAAAATGCAGAGACACAACTTTCTCCAGAGCCTTGCTTCGGGTACAGCACTATTCTCTGGTGCAAAACCTGCCACAGCCCCAGTTGGGCATTTACACCACCTTTGGAGTGGAGATTGGGCTCTGGCATGGGGGTGGTTGTAAATCATGACAAAACTGTATTTATAAATAGGTAAAATTGACAATGGCTGCCAATAGAAGCCACACACAAGTAAAGACAACGATGGTACACACTCAGTGTAAACCGGGAATCATTCAGGAGTTTAGTGAAAGCTGTGATGACTGAATCAAACAATACTGTTTGAGAAACAAATGTTAGCAGTAATAACCTCATTGCATTTGAAAAACTATGTGTACCTTTTGATAAAATAATTTAGTTGAATGTGAGCTGGCCTCCCACTTGACAGAAGAGGTGGAGGGACTGGCTTTTAAGTAAATGTTTTGCCTACATTAAGTGCTCAGAAGCAGTGTCCAAGAGTCCTGACTTGGAGCGACATACAAGTAAACAAGTGCGCACAGCATTAAATAAATGGTTAACTTACCAAGACATCTCCAAGTATGCATCTAGAGCCTTCCTCAGATCATAACCCAAGTAGCCATTCTGTTCCGCTACATATTTTGCCCACCTGTAAGGTAAGAAATCAAGATATTTTAACACAATATTTATACTATGCATTAGAAGCCTTTTCGCTGTCACAGCAATAACAGAATGAAAGTTAATTTCTTTTTTGAAAGACTAGCAAATGGAACTTCCTACATAGGTGAAACATAGCATATTGTATTTCTGCAAATCATGCTTACATTACACTTTGAGGATTTTGAAAGATAGAATGGTGTACTACAAATGCCCAGTGATTTGTCGTGGGGTACATAGTATGCCAAACCTATCCAGAGCTGAAAATGAAGGACTGCAACATGACTAGGAGAAGTCACCTATACAAGGTGAGGGGGTTGGAGGAAAGGCAAATAACCGGGCAGAGTACATTACAGGATTTAGGGCTAAATACTGAAAGGTCTACCTCCATATCTAGAAATCTTGACAGGCAAGAGACAACCAAAAAATGTAAACAGGGATATACTCTGAGGCGTCAGCTGTAAAACAGGCTGGTTCTCTGTTATGAATTACACTACTGTCAGGAAGCAGATGTATAATCTATTCAGTATTTAACCGGGAGCCAATGTAGGACCCTCTGCAGACCTAGGATATGGTATTTTTTTCTGAACCCTGGCGATCAACCTTACAGCAGCATTGTGGGCTAGTCAGACAAGCGGGTAGTTTAGTTGTGTCTCCAACCTAGTGGCTGATGCAGTAATCCAGTCTGGAACTATCATCCCTACCACCATGGCATGGTCATTGAGATGTATAAATGGTAGAAGTGGATTCAGACAAAGTTCAAAGAAAGCCACTTTTACCACTTGAATTACTGTGTTTTGAGAGAAGGATCAGTGTCCAACCAGATCCTAGGCTTTTTATTTCAGATTTAGCCTCAATAAATGGAGGGAAGAAAGTGAGCAGATCTACTCTCAGGGGAAGATGGTGTAGTGTGGGGAACTGGAGTCTGAAAAAGCGACATCTCATTGTGCCCACTCGAGCTGAAGCTGAAAACAAGGGTCAGAGGTGTGGATTTGAGTGGTTGAGGGTCACACAATCCTACCAAGAGAGCACAAGGTGGCATCACATCGAGCAGTGATTGCAAAATGGCAGCTGTGGAAGTCAAGGATGTTCATAGCAGAAGCCTGAGAAAGAGAGCGACTGGCATGCTCAGGGGGGGGGGGGGGAGAGTGGAAATGTAGAAAATGTATCCTTGCGGCTTCTATGGCCCTCGTGGGCACATTCATATGCTGCCGCATGGTGGCTGGTGAACTAAGGTTTGGAAATCTACGGTCACAACTGAAGACAAATGCAGTGACTAGAGAGGCAGAAAAAGGTTCAAGTTACTTACCTGTAATTATTGTTCCCCAGCATGGGTCTATCATGGATTCACATGCTCATGAATATTCCCCGTTTTCAGGATGGGAATACTCAGTAATAGAAAAAACAGTTTCACTTTCACTTTAAAACAAACTCCCCTAAACCAGTCACTGTCCTCTGGGTCATAATGCCCCATCCAATGACAGTCTTCTTACTAAGCCCCGCCTCTGGCAACCATCTTCAGATATAGTAAGCACGTAAAGTGGCAGTATGACCAAGAAGAGCCGAAGAGGGACCAGAGGGAGGGTTCGCATGTGAATCCATGCCAGACTCATGCTGGAGAAGAATAGTTACAGGTAAGTAACATAAATCTTCTCCAGCATGGGATCTGGCATGAATTCACATGCTCATGAATAATGAATACACAGCAATTCACAAGCCTCACAGGTGGCAAGGCTCAACAGAAGAAATTAACACCCCTGTAACAGACTCACCTCAAGCAAACAGGTTGTGTAGCACTGCCTGGCCAACTCTGGACTCCTCCCTAGAATTCCTGCTGACGCAGTAGAACTTCGTGAAGGTATGCATGGACCTCTACATTGCAGCCCTGCAGATGTCGAGCAGAGGCACACCAGAAAGGAACGCCATTGTCGCAGCGATCGCTCTGGTGGAGTGGGCTCTCGGACGGCCCGACAGAAGCCGATTAGCCAGCCAATGACAATGCATGATGCAGCCAGAGAGCCACCTTGAGATGGAAGCCTTGGACTTCCCATGATTCACAAGTTCAAAGTTCGCACACAATTGAGAAGTCTTCCGAAAACTCAACTTGCATGCCACATAGAACTGCAAGGCACAAGAAAAATCCAGCGATAGAGGGCGCTAGAGGGCAGACCAAGATGGCCGCTCCCTGTGAGCTCCCGGCTACCTCCCGCATGAATCCTGATTAATCGTGGCAATCCTGGGGCGAAACCACTAAATCCGCAAGAAATACTCTATCCCAGCGCAGCACCTCATCCCTGTCGAATATTCGGAGTGAATCGGACTCGCCTTCCGTGAGAAATCCGCTGCGTAATGCGTCCGGCACAACCACGAACTGCGTGGGGCCTGGAAAACCCGACCCGCCTGTCCAAAATCCTTCGTAGATGGACAAGAGCCACCCGCTGGACCTGCCGCAGCCACCTCCAGTAGAAGGCGGCACGGTGGGAATCGCTCGGAACCGGGGCACCGCCCCGCCGGCCCTGAGGAACGGCCCCACGACTCTCAGCCAGCAGTAGGACAGTGAGCGAACCACCCGCAGGTGAGGGTGGGAGGCGCGTGGAGACCCACAGAAGCACGCAAAACAGGCTAGACTACGCTTCGCCAACAGATCGGGGTCGCTCTGCGGCACCCCCGCCATTTTGGCCCATAGCGACTCCCTGCACGGCTGGGCCTCGGCCCATCGCACGGCACAAAGTGGCCAAATCCGATCGCCTCGACCGCGCCTTTGCTACACCCGAAAATCAGACGCTCCGACACCGTAGCCAAGTTCAAGATGGGGAAGCCTGACAAGTCCCAGAAAAGACTAAATTTTGATGCAGGCCCAGCGCCTAAAACACCCAGACCAGAACACCGGCCAGAATCTCCGAACAATCAGTCGGAGGCAGAGCTGCAGCAACAAACGGACATTAGGGAAATCCTGATGGAACTAAAAGCTGGTATAGGCGGCCTGGACAGCAAGATCGACTCGCTCTCATCCAAGGTGGACCTGTTACGGCACCGGCTCGACAAACACAGCGACAGGCACGACTCAGTCGAACAGAGTGTCAGATCTGGACGACGGCACATCAGCACTCACTTCCCGTGTCTCCACACTTGAGGGCCAAATGAAACCTGTACACGCCAAAAACTAGGACTTGGAAGGCCGCTCCAAATGAAATAACATCAGGTTAGTCGGAGTCAGAGAAAGACAAATACCAGTCAGAATGGAAGAACACATCGGAAAACTATGCACGGAGCTATTTGGTCCCGCAGTCCTGTCGCAAATGTTCATAGTGGAAAGAGCCCACAGAATCCCTGCAACAAGACCTGCTCCGGGAGCCCCTGCCTGCCCGATCATTGCCAAGCTCCTAAGCTACAAGGACAGGGACTCCATCCTCAGAATGGCAAGGGAAAAGGGCAAACTACACTTCAACGGGGACGACATCCAGTTTTACACGGACTTTTCGCCGTCAGTCCAAGCCCAAAGGAGATCGTTCACCCATGTGAAACACAGACTACGCGTCAACCAGATTACGTACTCGATGCTCTTCCCGGCGAGGCTTCGCATTCAACTGGAGGGAAATACCCATTTCTTCAACTCCCCAGAAGAAGCCACACTATACCTCGACCGGCGGGGATGTAAATCCGTAAACCAAATGCCCGGAGCCTCAAACAGAGAAAGAGCTGAGAAAGTCCTGCTGTGATAAACACCTGCGACACTGATCCAAAGCAAGCAGGAATTAAGCCATCAGGACAATCTTCGCAAACGGGAGGTTGGGGACTAAGCCTCAGAAGGCCACCCGTGCACCGCACGCCTTATGTCCCAGTTGGGGGGTCCCAAACGGACGAGTTGGGGGTTGTCCGTGTAAGGAAAATTGTTTTATTGTTGTTGTTGTTCGAAATGCGCACAATGCACCACCGCCTAACCGTGGGTCTCATCCAGAGCCCCGCCGCCGCCCCTTACAAGCCCTCCCGCCTGACGCTGCTCCCATGCAATTCAGCCGTCCCATGTATCGGGACTCCGACTCCGGTCTTGCTGCAATCGGTTGTCATATAAATCATCACCGGTACATTCAAAGTAGCAACCTGGAACATTAGAGGGGGCAACATCCCGGCCAAGACACGCAAGATTCTGCAATTACTCAGACGCCACAAGGTCGAGGTGGCAATGATTCAGGAAACCCACCTTTTACCGCAAAACAAGCACCTGTGGGCCCGCGGCTGGGGATGCCATCGCTACTTCTCTTCATATTCATCCTATGCCAGGGGAGTCGCAATTCTTCTTCACTCTTCACTGGGGTTTCGCCTGATCCAAACAGAAAGAGATAACGAGGGAAGGGCTCTTCTAGTTCGGGGCATAGTGGAGGGAGAGGAGGTGGTTTTCGTCAACTCCTACGCCCCCAACACAGACGGTACAAACAACTTTGACTGGGTGCTGTCCTGCCTCTCGCAAGTGCAAAACGCTACCATAATCTGGGGAGGTGACCTGAATACTCATCTTGACCCACAGAAAGATAAATCAAAGTTAACAACTGCACATCCGTCCAAAGCTAGCCTACAAGTGCAGGAGATCTGCAAAGCGTTTGACCTATAGGACATATGGAGGATCCAGAATTGGGAAGCCAGAGACTACACATACCGCTCAAGTGTTCATAATACGAACAAACTCCCGCATCGATTATCTGCTAGTCTCCGCTCACAGCAACTGGGAATGGGGCACATGTCAAATACTTGCCACGGTAATACTCGGATGCCACTTGCCGACCACGACCTCCCCAATGGCGTTTCAAATCCAGATCTCTCGCTGATCCGATATTCGCCACCGAGCTAAGCGAGGAAATCAACACCTTTCTTGACATTAACCAAGGCACCGTCAACTCCGCCGGAGTGCTATGGGAATCTCTCAAATGCTATGTAAAAGGCGTCTGCCTAGCCAAAGAAAACGGAATCCTGAAACTTATCAGACGCGAACTAGGGACCAGCGAAACACACCTGAAGGAATTAGAAAAGCAGCAAGCCGCTCACAACTCGGACCACATCCGGGCGAGGTTGAAAGAAGAACTTCTGAACTTTAGAAACCTGGCTGAACGGGAGATTACATTTTTGGGTCACAATCACAGAATTAGACAATATGGCGAAGGCCAGAAGCCTGGAGCCCTTCTTGCTCGTTTTATAGCAGCAGACAGGAGGCCAACAAGGGTGGACAGCATCTGGATGCCGCAGGGAAATATGCTGCACAAAGAAGAAGATATAGTCAAAGTATTCAGGGCATTCTACCAAGATCTATACAGCGCCGGGGGCGCAGCAGATTCCGATGCGATCCGGAACTACCTCAACGACACAGAACTGTACTGGGTGGAAGGGGAACTCTGAGCCACTGAATGCGCCCATAACGCTGGAAGAGATCCAAGACGCCATCAAAAGTCTGCCGCCATTCAAAGCCCCGGGACCCGACGGGCTAACTGGTGAGTTTTATAAACACTTCGCCTCTCTCATTGCCCCTCTCCTGCTAAATGTCTTTGAAGAAGCGATCGAATCCGGCATTCTCCCACAGACATTAAGAGAAGCCAACGTAATACTACTACACAAAAAAGACAAGCCTCCTGAAGATTGTAAGTCCTACCGTCCCATATCACTAATTAATCTGGACAACAAAATCCTGGCCACGATCCTCGCTAATAGGCTTCTCCCACTAATGCCTGCACTGGTACTCGCTGACCAAGCGGGTTTCGTACATGTCCAAAACACCACATTCGGGATACGCAGAATGTTCGGTGTTCTGGCAGCACTCGACCCCGAACAGCAGGCAGTGGCGGTGCTGCTAGATGCCGAAAAGGTGTTCGACTCTGTTGAGTGGCCCTTTATGTTCGCCGTACTACAGCAGCTCGGACATGGGGAAACAGTTTATTAAGCTGGTCTCACTCCTCTATAATCAGCCCCTATTAGCAATCACGCTCGGGTCGACTCGCTCGGCACATATCAACCTCCAGCGTGGCACTAGGCAGGGATGCCCACTATCCGCCATGATATTCGCCCTTGTGATGGAACCCTTAGCAGCGGGCCCAAGGGAACGCCAAATCCAGAGAGGGCTTAATATAGGACCTCACCGTCTAATAATATCCCTCTATGCCGACGACATAGTCCTGTTCATGAAAAACCCCAGTGAAAACCTTAACCCGATCATGCAAGAAATAATTACGTTTGGGCTGTTATCAGGGTTGAAAATTAAATCAATCGTCTTTCCCTTAAACACAAAGACCAAAATAGTTCAAGACGATTTTAACTTCCATTGGGAGACAGCCCACGTCCGATACCTAGGAATTAGAGTGTCCCTGAACCACCAAGACATATTCAAAGACAATTATGAAAGCACACTGAAATCATTAAGAGACAAGGTGAACAGGTGGAAATCGCTACCGCTCACCCTCTGGGGAAGAGCCTCATTGGTAAAAATGGTAATCTTACCCAAACTCCTGTACCTTTTCGCCAACAGCCCCATCCTGCTGTCCCGGCGCTTCCTGGGTAATCCGAGAAGCCTGGTTCTCGACCGCATATGGTCGGGCAAACCCGCAAGGGTGGCATACTCATCCCTCGTGCTTCCTGTCACTAAGGGTGGCCTAGCTCTACCCGATTTGGAACGGTACTACTGGGCAGCACAAGCCCAATTTCTCAGTCACTGGTACGAGCCCCAATTCGTAAGACCGCATGTACAGGTCGAACGGGCTCTAGCCTCACCCAACTTACTAAGGGCCGTGATTATCAGCAATCAGGCTGTGCCACACACAACGCTGAACATAGTGCAATCCACTTACACAATATGGTGGAAAATGGCCCAAAAGTACAAGATTCAGCTTAGATACTCTCCTCTTCTACCCGCGAAATTCATTTCCGGGATCCCACTCACCGCTGAGAAAGTGTATCTGATCTGGGTGGACAAGTGCAAAATAAAAACACTTGGTGACCTCTTCACACAAGACACCTTCATAACACCCCAGCAGGCGAAGGAGAAGGGTGGTACGTCCTCCCTTGACATCTTTTTGTACTTCAGAGTGCGGTACACCTTGCAGGCCCTCATCCCATCATTCCCACAACAACCTCCCACCTGGCAACTGCTGCATGGAACCATTCAGGCACAAGGGGAGGGCAAACTGGGCTCATCTATCTACAAAGCCCTGCTCACGGACACTCTTGCCTCGAACCCCAAAACAAAGGTAAGATGGGAAACCACGCTTCAAACCCCCATTCTAGATGAAGACTGGAGCTATATCTTACAACAGACTCAAAAAGTGGCACTCAACTCCCGCTTCAAACAAATCCACTTTAACTTTCTGCACCAAACCTATTATACCCCTAAAAAGAGAAACAGACATCACCCCGGGTCTAATGCATCTTGCGACCGATGCGGGTCCCCGGATGCTGACTTCCTGCACCTAGCGTGGAGCTGCCCACTAGTGTCTAAATTCTGGTCAGATGTGCTCGACGAAACTGACGGAATAATCGCGAGAGAGTGGGGCACTCACCACTGGTGACACTCCTCGGCCTAACGAGACCCCTGTCCTCACACGTTAGGAAACTGGCAAGCATGCTATTGGTTCTGGCACGTAGAAGAGTAGCCATGGCGTGGGGACGAGGCACACCCCCCACTCTTGCGAACTGGAGGAGAGACATTACATACTGCCAAGAAACGGAAGCAGAATTTATAAAGACACTTCCTCACCACGCAAGACCCCCAGATATTTGGGGCCCGTACATCCCGCACCTCCTCTCCAGCGCAGCACCAACCGAGACAACTGATCAGTCACCACAGACTTCACCTGTGTAAATGCAAATGCGTTAACTGCTTGTTGTGTGATGGGACTGTCAGAGGGTGGGGGGGTACGCGTGAGGGGGGCAACGGCGGCATGTTAGTAGCCCACTGTTTGGGCTTGTTGGTACATATGTTTACTAAAATGCAAAAATCAAGTTTTAAAAAAAATCATCCAGCAAATGCAAGGACCTCTCAGCCGGCGATGAAGGGTTCAGGAAGAAAACAGGCTACACCAAAGACTCGTTGAGGTGGAATTTTGACAGAACCTTCAGCATGAAAGTGGGGTGTGCACGCAGTACCACCCTTTATTCGTGGAAAGTCAGATACGGCTGCTTGCAGGATAGGGCCTGGATCTCACTCACTCGTCTGGCGGTGGGGCTTGATGCATAGTTTCGAAAGGTGCCCCCATGAGTCTTGTCAGGACCACGTTCAGTTCCCATGCCGGGGCAGGCGTCTTTACCAGAAGAAAAGATTGTAAAAGCCCCTTGAAAAACTCCTTGACAAGTCTGTGGGGACACAGCGAGGATCTTCCCAGGGATCTGGTGTAGCGTGAGATGGCCGGCAGGTGTATCTTGAAGGATGCTTGAGCCAGTCGTGACCCTCAGAGGGGTAATCTTCTGCGACCGTCACCATGTAGCAAAAAGATTGTACTTATGGCTGTAGCACTTTAGAGTCGATGATGCCCTGGCTTTGGCGGCAATCTCCCTGCAGTCTGCTGGCAGCTCATAACCTCCAAACTCTAAGGATGCAGGAGCCATGCTTTCAGGTTCAGAGATTCTGGGTCGTGATGAAGGATTGCACCACTCTCTGTGATGAGCAGATCCGAAAGTACCAGCAACTTGACTGGAGGAGACACTGACAGGCTGAGTAGGTCCGGACACCAAATTTGCCTCAGCCACGCTGGGGCGATTAGTATCATCTTGCACCAACACTGTCTGTGTGTGTTGATCACACGTAGCAGGAGAGGAAACAGGGGAAATGGCGTACAGAAACAGGCCTTCCCAAGGAAAGAAGAATGCGCCCCCATGCTACTCGTTTGGTGGAATCTGCTGAAAAACTACTGCAATTTTGAGTTCACCGCCATGGCAAAAAGATTGATGAGAGGTCTGCCCCATTTGACGAACAGATGGTCCTCCTGATCCTGATGAAGTTCCCACTCATGGCAGGAGTGCAGCTCCCTGCTGAGGGAGTCGGCGATGGTGTTCTTAATGCCTGCCAGATGGAACGGGACGAGGAACACAAGTCCTGAGCTTCCTTGGAAAGCGCTGGGGATCGAGTGCCCCCTTGCTTCCTAATGTAGAAAATGGTGGTGGTGTTGTCCGTGAAGATCCTCACCACCTTGCCTCTCAGAGACAGAAGGAAGGAAAGACTTGAGGGTCCAGATCACTGCTCGTAACTCCAGGATGTTGATGTGCAGATCCTTCTCTTCCTGAAGCCACAGACATCTGGCGTGTAGACGTCCGGTGTGGGCTTCCCAACCTTCCAGAGAGGCATCCGTGGTGACCGTCTCCTGGTATGGCGAGGTTTGAAATCTCATCACCTGGGTGATGTGGGAGCGTAACCCCACCACTTTATCACCTGCCAAAATTCCCTGACACTTGTATCCAACGTGCATCCAATAATTCCTGTAGGGGTCGCATCTGCAACCTGCAGAGATGAATGAGGTAGATGCAGGACGACAGTTCACGGAGAACCCCAACTCCTGAAGTAGCCTGACTTCATTTGCTCATTGGCCAGTTTCCGGGAGCGGGCTCATATCATCCAATCGTCCAGGTATACGTACACACCCTGCAGATGCATGTGGACCGCCACCGGGGCCAGGCATTTTGTGGACACCCTTGGGGCTGACTAAGCCGAAAGGTAGGGCCTTGAACTGGTAGCACTGGCCTTGTACCACGAACCGTTGGAAATTCTGATGTTTCCTGTGGATGGAGACATGGAAGTATGCATTCTCTAGATCCAAAAGTGTCAAAATATCCCCTTCCTCCAGTTGGCCGAGCATGTGTTGCAACAAGACAATCCTGAATTTTTGGTATTTCTTACATGTTTAGACGGCACAGTGTTATGCTTGAACTAAAATGGCGCTCGTGCGCAGTGTATTCTGGGAGCGCTCAGAGCCATGATGGATATTTACTTCATGCCGCAGTGAAAGCTGCACACATTTTGCTGAGTGTTAGATTCACGCTGCTGAGGAAAACATGCTTTCCAGGCCTGGTATGCGGTCAAGCACATTTCTGCTGGGAAAGCTAACTTTGTTATGGTTTGTTACTGTTCTCCGCGGAGCGTGTTTTTAGCGGAGGGAGGCACTCTGCTCCTTGAGGGTAGCTCTCGATTGACCCAGATGGCAACCGACGGCTGCTCATCAACTGCACAAGTGCCATTTCCAGAAGGTTCGAGAACTGCCACCCCTTTGCGGAGTGTGTATATATGCGGAAACCCGGAGGTGGTCAGGTGAGACTTCAGCTGGAGGAGGACGCTTACGTCCGGCACTCCTGTGAGCTGTGGTGCTCTCGGCCTGGCGGTTCCCGGGGTCTTCCAGCCGCTTCTGGGCGAGATGAGGAATCCAGTTACGCTCATGGTGATGTATTTCCTTTTGAATTCTTTGCTTCTTCTGTGATATATGTCTATGTTACTTCTGTGAGTTATTTCTATGTTACCACTGGTTGCTTCTAAGCTTTGAATAAATAGCCGTATAAGTGCTGATTATCTTCTAAGAGTGTGTGGTTGCGAGTTATTGAGTCTTTCTGCGTTCAAAGTATTTGCTCTATAATTGCATTGGCGATTTATGTTTGTCCTTGCACTCTTGGGAGAGCAATACACGCAGGTCCAGGATAGGTCCCCAAACCCCCGTCTTGTTTCTGACCAGAAGGTATCTGGAATAGATTCGAGCCACAGAGCCATTGGGGAACGAGCTCTATCGCCCTTCCAGTAAAATAGCTTGCACTTCTTCCAGGAGCGGAGGGATGTGCTGCTCCTGATGGGGACCCGGTGGAATACGAGGGTACCTGGGTTTGAACTCCAAGGTGTGTCCCTGGGCGAGAGCATCTAGCACCCATCTGTTGGTGGTGATCTGCTTCCACTTGCTGTCACCCACCGGGGTGCACGAGTGGGGGCCCGACATCTTGGCTGGTTCAGGCTTGCGCCCTTCCCTTTGCGCGACAGTGATGCGGACCTCCACCACCATAGTCCTGGGAATGACCCCTGTAGGTTTCCTGCATGGGGGATCAGGGAGGTTGCCTGTATGACGTAAAGTATCCCTTGGATGATCCGCTCGACTTTCCACTGGAGGAGTGAAAAGACGGCGAACGATGCTGCTGCAGAGTGCCAAGGTAACGTGCTGTCTCCGTATCCATCTTAATGGCTTGAAGGGATTCGTCGACTGCCTTACCAAACAGATTTTAGCCATCGAAAGGCATGTCCAGCACCTTCACATGAACGTCGTGGCAAATGTTAGTGGCATTCAACCATCCCTGCCGATGAAGGCAAACTCAATTTCCCATCTGTCGGAAGCCTGTGTCAGCGATGTCCACTGCCACCGTAATGGCATGGTCCGACCCCACCTGCCCTTCCTGAAAGAGGGGGAGAGCCTCCATTTTCTTGTTTTCTTGGTGTCGGGGATGAATTCCAGGATAGGGCCCAGCTTGTACCAAAGCTCCCGGTCATATCGGGACAAGATAGCCAGATCATTAGCCGCCTTGATCGTGGATGCCACCATGTAGATGACTCTCTTCCCCATCCATCTTCTTCCCCTCATTGTCTGGGGGGACTGATGATGCGGAGGCCGGGTTGGCTTAACGGTTTCTTGTGGTGGCTGACACTACCGAGTCTGGCGATGGTTGTGACCTCAAGCACTTGGGTGCTGAGTCTGGCACCCTGTATTTCTTCTCCAGCCTGTTTCGTTTAGTTGGAGCCGTGCATGGGTTTTTCATGAGGGCCAGGCCTTCCTCCCAAATGTTGTCCAAAAAGGGTACAGCCATGATCGTCTTCCTCTTGTACTCCTGTCGCTGATATAGGACGCCCTCCTCCCTGGTTATTTCGGACACCATCTGAAACAGCTTGAAGGCCCTGGAGATCATTGAGTGGAATAATCCCACTTCGTCTGGTGGAGAGCCTCTATGAGGGGTGTCCAGGTGTAACGATTCATCATCTGCCGGGACGAAGTCCTCATCTTCGTCGGTTTCCGTGGCTATTTCTGTACTAGTGTCTGTGTGTGTATCCGGGACCGCTGGTGGAGTCGGGTCGCGACATGGTGGAGGAGGCTGATGTGGCGGCGTCGGATGACGCTTCCTCTTCTTTTGTGGAGGCTGGTCAAGGGCCTGCGGTACAACAGGTGCTTGTGCTGGAGGCAACCTTTGCTGGATCTCCGTCACAGGGGTGTGGAGAGTTGACAGGATGTCCATGGATATGTCACTCAGCTGTGGAGGGAATGGAGTACTAGGCCATGCAGCACCGTCCTCCTCGTGGCCTGCCCTCGTGGAGGAGATGTCGAATTGGCTGAACGTAAACCTTGGCTGAATGATATTGCTTTGGGGTCTCTTTGCCCCACCCTGTCCTTTTCCCTCCTGGGGGCCGTGTACCGGGACCTGAACCCATGTCCCCCCCAGTGGTGCCTGAAGCCTTCGCTGCTGTTTCGGCAGCCGTCTCACATCTGGAAGGCAGGGATGCTATTTGCACTGTAGGGACATGCCTCACCGGAAAGGTACCACCTGCCGTAGCGGTCGCCCCAGAGGATGTCAACTAAGTGGTCAACAGCATCTTCGGCTCTGCCTGATGAGCCTGCTGTGAGACCTCCTTCTCTTCCTCCAGCCTTTGTTTTTTCAATTTGTTCCATAACTTGGCCGGGGTGGAGGACTTCATCTTTGAGGAGGAACCTGATGGAAGGCTGGCTAATGAGGCGGACGGCGATGGTGATCGCCATCTATCCAACATGGGACCTACATTAGCACCAAATCCAGCAGAATCGGCCTTACAGCTTGTGGCCTTCTCTTGGCTGCCATGGATGGGGGGTCCTCAAAGGGGGTATCCTCAAAGGACTTCGACCTCCTCACAGAGGGAGATGCCTCCTCAGACCGACCGGTACTGGGTAAGGCATGACACTGCACGGAGCAATTCAGGGGCCTTACCGCCAGCCTGCTATACCTATCGTTTTCTTCGAGAAGCCCAGCCATATCTCATAGCCATCCTCGTTGTGGTCTGTGTGCAGGCAGTACATACACCTCTGATGTTTGTCCTCCACGAAGACGTTCCTTAGCCCGCATTGGGTGCAGGGTCTGAAAAATGTCCTTCACCATGTCTTCTCCTCCGCCATGGTCGGAGGGCACAAAGTAGGCCCAAGACAGCTTTCCAGAGACTTTGACAAACAATCACCCTTGAGGTGCGTGCAACTTCACCGACAACGGATCCCAGATGCCGGCTGATGAACATAGGTGCACAAGGGCTCTGATGGAACAAAAATAGAACTTTTCTGTGAAAAACTTCGAATAAAATACAAAATAGCTCAGAGACCAACTCAAGGACTCCCACCACTGAAGCGTGCAGTACAAATCTGAAGATGGCAGCCAGCGGCAGGGCTTAGGGAGAGGACTGTCATTGGATGGGGCAGTATGACTCAGAGGACAGTGATTGGCTTAGAGGAGAAATACAGTCTTAAAGTGAAACTGTTTTCTTTTACAGAGAATTCCCAGCCTGAAGACAAGGAATATTCATGAGCATGCGAATCCATGCCAGACCCCAAGCTGGAGAATATCACTGTTCCTGGGACCCTCTGCGGCACCGCTATATGCTGCTGTGCTGTGGGTGGTGAATTTCTTACTGTAAGGAGATCTGACAAGCTCTGACTACTGCTGAAAAGGGGTGCAGTCACAGTCGTGGAGCCCTTCTGTAGCTGCGGTGGTGGGTGCCTCAGAAGCCACTAGAAATCAACACAACACAATTAATTTGTAAAAGAGTATATGAGGCTCTAAACTATCGCACATACTGTGTAACCCTGATATAAAACCATGACCCTTGAAAGACGGCTTATTATTGAAGCATAGAGATCTGCTGGAATAAGCACAAGGGTGTCTCAGATTCTGGGGCTTAAGGCCAAGACAATCCGATTTGTTCCGTCTATATCTTTCTAGTTATGTTTTGAAAGAAAGAAAGTATCACAAATATTCTTTTTAGAATGATACAAAGTGGTTTATGAAAAAATCATGAATGAATCAAAAGAAACAACAATTCAATGAAGGTAAAATCACATTAATTAAAATACATAAAGAGTGACGTAAAATTTAATTCATATCCAGCAATCGGAAAAGATCTAAAATTCTAACCTAATTCATTCATCCAAAAACAACTTACCAATCATATTTATACAAAATGTCATCTCATTACATGTCAACACCAATACAATAATCAACATCATATGTGTATTTCTTTTTTCAAACTTGGATGGATCTTAATGGTTATCAGAATAGGACCCAAGCATATTTCCAAGACTGTAACAAGACCGACTAGTTTTAACGTGTAGGTGTTGTTTCACCACGTCTTCATCAGTGGACCAAAGACATTTCTAAGATAACAAATATATTTACATGTAAATTATATGTGATACAATATTAGCCAAGCCTGCATATGCCATAAAACAATGCTGTCTACTACATAATTATCTGGTAATTCCCTGTTCCAGTAAGTGGGGACTTCCTGCTCTTCAGAATAACGTATAGAAAAATCTCCCATCATAGTGAAAAAAATAATACCAGTAAAAAAACAATGTTGGAGACTGTAGACCTGAATAGCATGGTGTTGTTGCTTCATTGGTGACCTTATCCGGTGTACAGAACTGGCGGTTTTCGGTAGCTAAATATAAAGCGGTGTGCGAAGCAGTGTGTCCGGTGTGCGTCGTGAGGAAGGATCACTACTGCTCTTCACGCTTCACTTCAGCTAAGTGGACAGTGGATGGTGTTTTTCTGCAGTCCTCTTTTCATTTCTACTGAAATTGCAAGGACTTCCTACTTAAACACCGCGCAGGCGTGGAGCGCGGCGCAGTGTGCGAAGCAGTGTGTCCGGTGTCAGGTGCCAGGAGACGGGTGACGGTAAGAGGTTCTTCGCCTGAAGTGAGTGTCTCCCTACTTGTACACACTTGAACTCAGTTTGAACACACCTAATTAAACTCAAGCTTTGAATTTTCATGGGGCCTCTTTCCCCAATAGAAGACGACATAAGCCGTCGCCTCTTCAGGAGCAAACTCCCTCCAGAACAACTGGAAGACCAACAGAATGGTAGGGAGGGGAAGAATTGCAAAACAGGGAAAGGCGTCACCACAGTACCTGTGCAGCTAATCACGGAAAACACCATCATATCCTCCGCTCGCCCACCCACTTTGACTCCCCCGCTTTTGGGGAAATCGCTTGTGGGCTCGAACCCACGCATCTCGGTGGGCAAAGATGACGTGGTCCCCCGCACAAACGATCTTTCATCTTCAAGTTTGGCAGTGGGCCGGGACGGCAATGAGAAGGCAGAAGCGCCTCCCCCAAAGAAGCGCTTCTCTCCTACAAGACCAGTGGGTCCACCGAAACTTGCAACGAGCATAGCCCCCGGCCGTTCTACCGTCTCGATGTCTCTACGAGTGACTCCTTGCCGGAGACTGTCGGAGGACAGTCGCAACAGGAGTCCAAACGGCCGGGAGCAAAGCTCTCGTTGCGATCTACTGAGGATGCAACGCCGAATCGGATATTTGAAACAGGAGTGCGCTTCCATGCCGTAATTCGGAAGTCCGGTATGGGCGACTCCAACATACAGCTGACGTCACCGTCTATGCAAGGGAAAGTTATCACAGCCCAAGTCCATCAAAGCACAACTCTACAAACAGATCTTCTAAAGCAGCAAAAGCAGCAGAAGTAAAAAATCACACCTATCAGAAATAGTTCCGACGACTATTGGGTCACGGACATCGAGGACCAGCCGTCCTCTCCAACTGGGCGATCAGATGCAGATTCGGTGTTTGAAGTATCGCACGGGGAGATCTCCCCTCTTGAAGTATCGGCAACAGAACAGACTGAATCAAACCTCATCCAATGACAAGATTATGACAGGCACAGACCCAACGTAGGGCGTTTCAACTCAAAGGCCGTACACAAATCCGGCGGATGCCTTTGCCTTAGGCGAGGCCCTGCCGAGACCCATGGGATCACAGACCCCAGCCCCAGCAAATTCTAACTGCGCCCCAAAGATTCTGCTTACAAAAGGGAACATCAAACTGAAATCCAGGTCGGAAAAAACACTGTCAAGGAAAACGCGAAAAGTACCTGGTAAAACACATGGGGGTGCCAAATGTTTGGCTAACGCATTGATCTCTACATATTTGAAAGAATATTTCACAAAACACAAGAAAATTAGACCAGGATTGTGACCCTTCGGATGCGGAAATATTGGAGGCCATTAAAGATCCTTCCCCAAGGTCAAAAGCTCAAAATATCGATGCAAACACTCATGGATCACTTCCAACTCAAAAACCCTATGGGCCCCCGGCTAAAAGTACAGATCAAAGTCTAGAGATAGAGAGCATTGTACCCCCGCATAGCAGCAAGAATACGGAAATAGAGAGCTGCCAGATCGAAAAGAGCAATGACCATGAATCCAGCAAACCATTAATAGAGATCGTAGACACCGAACTTACGCCCGAAGGAGTGATCGCCCAAATCCCAGGGGTCCCAATAAAAGACAGATTAAGACGGGACTCTAAGACAACTCAATCTGCAGACCACCACGCATGGACACGTCCACATATCCAAGGAAATTTCTGCAGACTGTCGGGGGAAACCTCGTCAGCCACCCAAGAAAAACTGATGTCTTCAGAGAGAAGGTCCCTGGAAAGATCAATACAGTCACAAAACGAAAGAGGCCTCAACACCCCGCCTAAAACTAGGCGGTTGAGTGAAATTTTAAGTTGGCAGAAAAAGAAACTCCATAAAAAAAAAAAGCAGAATTGATGTCAATCATGTCGGCCCTCACAATAGCCTTAAATCCATTTGGCAAGCTCTATGAGTCAATCCATGAGGCCTTCAAAGACAATACCTCAATGATAAGCTCCATGAGTGAAAAACTGACTTTCCTTGAAGGGTATCTAACTGCCGTCGAACGCAACTCAAACAGGATTGAAATTAACTTAGAAGAAAAAATAGACAAAACAGGAGCTGTTTTGCTGAAAAATAGAGCCAATATGGACCAAGCCTCTAATTCATCTCTATCAAAATCTACTCAGACCTCAGAAATTGAGAAGCTCAAAAACTTGGCCCCAATCTTTGCAAAAGCACCCCCAAAAAATTCCTTGCCAACGTCAACCCAGGACACTGTAGTCTGGTCCTCTGGAAACGCAAAGGGGATAAAGGAAAAAAATCCGGCCAATACCCGCATGCAAGAAACGTTGAGTGAAGCCAACTCCCTAGCAGGCCCTAGCCCTACAGGCTATTCAGCACCTAAGCAAGGGATGAATAGTAGTCTAGAAATTACAAAAATCCAAGAAAAAAAGGGGCCAGTCTTGGTACTGAAACCGAGTGGCGATTTAGATCCCTCTAAGGTGCTGCTGAACATCTCACAACATCTTGACGTCGAAGCAGTGACTCCTTCATCAGCGGGCCACTTAAGGGCCTCTTCCGAGTCTTCCCAAACAACTTCCAACTCACAAATGACAGGTGTCGCTCATGATGGGAGGAATTGTATGGAGGAAGACCCCCCAGCCCGCACCCATAGACGACGATCAAATTCTCCAAGTGCCGGTCTAGAAGCACTTAAAGAACTAAAGAAAAGGGGAAGGTCACCCATACAGAGTTCTGACAGGGAAACCAATCGAAGATCCGAACAAACATATCAACATGGCAGGCATAGAGTCTCACCCCCTAAGGTAGCCTCGAGAACATATGAGGCAGTACCCGAGAAGATTCATAAACTGGACAAATCGTCACTCTTCAAAGTGGAGCAGATTTCAGCAAAAGACAGTTATCTAGTACTTAATCGTAGGACAGTGCTAAAACTACTGGGGAAAGTCGAAAAACTCTGACATTTAACATCCGACGACTTTAGACTTGTCGAGCCCTACCACCGAGAGCAAAGAGCCAAAGCATACCTCCACATAAGAAATACGGCGATGAGGGAAATTTCCGCTGAAGTAACTAAAGACCTCCAACACCTAGGTCTAAAGATTCAACAGTTACAGAAACCCAAGGCAGCACAGGTGCCTGATGGAAGGGAAAAAAGGGGCACCTCGAGGCATCGCCGTCCAAAATCCTTTGCGATGGATCAATTTTATGAACCAAGATGGTTAGTTCTTAGGAAAAGACGGGAAGAGGAACGGTCAATACTGTATGGTGACCACCCAAAAACTCGGACCAGTGAAAACCACGTATCATTGGACTCAGTACAAAGAAACGTGGAGAGCATTCAAGAAAGACAGCGCATGGAAACAAAATTATCGCCAGTAATGAGGGGCCAGAAAGAAACACCTGCATCCAAACCATGGAAGTGGATTTCGGATACCTTTTCACTTACTCAAAAGAAATAGCAACGACCCCCGTGTTCGCCTGCCACTAGGAGACAGACTGAGAATCCATCGAATCAACCCAAAGAAAGCCCTCTCCAAATGGCATCATGGAACACTAGAGGCTATCGCCACCTAACGAGACCCAGTGAGGTAAATTTGGGCTCTTTTGACCTCATTTGTCTACAAGATACTTGGCTTCTGGATAAGCCGTCGTTAGACGGTTTCGCAATCAAAGTCTCTCCGGCAACAAGGTCCAGCTTGGGACGACCCTCTGCGGGTCTGCTGACTGCCGTTCGCCTGGGATCTGGAATTACCCCAAAGGGAAAAATCACAGAGGGATACAGCATGCTTGCTACACAAACCACATGGTGTCACCATGACCATTACCTAGACTGTTGGGCGCAGACAGAATTGGCGATAATCAACTTGTACTGGAACCCTGAGAGAACAACAATCAAAGACTTCTGCAACTCCATAGCCAATACTATTGATGAAATCACAGTTGACCGGAAGTTCCCAAACATGATAATATGTGGAGATCTGAACGCTAAATGTGGAGTTGCAACATCAAGTGGACGAGACCAGATGTTAGGACCGCAGATGGACGAAAGAGGTAAAGCATGGTCGGAGTTAATGAAGTCTAGAAAGCTCTTTAACGTAGCGTCACTCCAAGATCACAGAAGCCAAATTCCAACTTGGGAAAGGTCGGGTGCCTCAGCCACCTTGGACTACATCTACATCACGGAAGGTCTGATCCACCATTTTGTAGAATTCACAGTGCAGAAAACTATTGAAAGTGGCCATAACCTCCTTCAGCTGTCATGGGGTGGAGGGAAACAGAAAAGACACTACTATCTTTCCAATGTGGAGTCTAATAAACAACAAAACCTACTCCGACTAACATCTGAAAATGTAAAATCATTCAAGGACAACCTAATGAATAAACATGTCTGTACAAGTAGTGGCTCAGCAGAAGCAAGTCCCGAGTACACGTCCCTATTAGTCGCTTACAAAGTGAGTTTCACCGGCAAGACACAAAATCAGTCAAACCACACCCACATGTTCAATCATGAAGTGGTTGCCAAGCGACAAGAGGTGAGAAAGTTAACAAAACTAGCAGCAAAGACAGGATCCACCGAATCGTGGATTGCATACCATACAGGCGAGAGGCTCTACAAAACATGGCTCAAGCATCAGCGACAAATTCTATACCAGAACGACGCTGAAGCTATGCTAAACACCTGGGCATCAAGGAACACTAAAGATTTTTGGACGCTTTTCAAGAGCATAAACGGCCAAAGCACACCTATGCTTGCGAATTCCGTATCAGAACAAAATTGGATCTCATACTTTACGGACCTTTATCGGCCACCTCCAACTTTAGTCTCGCAGATGCAATGTGCGTCTGTTGAACTGTGGATAAACCTGGAAAACGTAGAATACATCTCTAGAGTAATTGGCAATTTAAAATCTTTGAGGGCCCCGGGATCTGATGGGATGAGTAATCTGGATCTTAAGAAGCACCCGATCGCCTGGGCACACGCAATTTGTGGGCTCTTCAGATACTGCCACAAGCAGAGGCAAGTTCCGAAAACTTGGACAGAAGCAGTCCTGGTCCCGATTTTCAAAAAAGGGGACAAAAGTTGCCCAGCAAACTACAGGCCTATAGCGCTACTAGATATTATTGGCAAAATCTTCGCATCCGTCTTGCTACGTAACTTCAAAGAGTGGGCCACTAATTCGCCAGCAGCAGACATCTTTCAAACTGGCTTTCTAAAAAGTGCAGGTACAACGATAAACCTAATTCTCAACGTCATTAAAGCAAAAGTGAAAAGAGGCTCTCTGAAGGTCTACATGGCGATGGTAGACCTGTCACAAGCATTTGATTCGGTGGACCGATCCAAACTATAGTCAAAACTTCCATCTTGGAACTGTCCGGGCCCTCTACTTGTCCCAATTATGGCGCTCCACACATCAACATCTTTACGGGTGCGCCTAAGTCGGCAAGGGATCCTCTCAGAACAGATTTATACAGAACGAGGAGTAAAACAGGGCTGTCCTTTGGCCCCTGCCCTGTTCATAGCCTTTATCGGCGACTTTCAGGAATCCAAAAAAACAGTGAGAGCATTTCCGCCGAAATTGGGAACAAGTAAAGTGTCAAGACTATGGTACGCCGATGACCTGATTTTGATGGACCAGTCGGCAAAAGGTCTACAACGGCAACTAACCAACCTATCCGTATACATGAGAGACAATAACCTACAAAATAACAAAACAAAAACCAAAATTCTGGTCCTATCCGAAACAACAAACAAACACCAGCCAAACATCTCCTGGTTTCTTGAAAAAATGAAAATTGAAGTGGTCAATGAATATAAATACCTGGGAGTGATGTTAGACAACACATTGAAAGAAAATTCTCTCCAAAATTCTCTTTGGACAAAAATGAGAAATCTGACAGCACAAACACGAGCAGTCGACAAAAGGTTTGGGAAATTTTCATGGAGCCCAGCTCTGCAGTTCTATAAATCAAAAGTAGTTCCAGCGATTACTTATGGGATGGCGGCAAACTTAACTCTGCCAGCTGAGTTCTGGACCCAGGTGGAAGGATTTCTATGGAAATCGGTGCTGGGCTTGCCTAAATCAGCTCCAATTCCAGCGATCAGGCATGACCTGGGCTTAGCATCCCTAGCCTCTGTGGTGATGCAAAGTGCCTCCCAACTTTACAGAAAAATACTGATGCCAAATTCAATCCCTATTTTCCAGATCGTAGCCTAGAAATCAACAAAGGGTCCTGCAAACCTCTAACTGACTGGGTCAAGAAAATCCAAGCCAAATTAGAAGAAGTAGCTTGCAACGAAGAAACCCTCATTTCAAATTCAAGCCGAGTACAAACTAAACTAGAACAACAAGACTGGATCAACACAAACGCTAAAATCGAACTGTACAAATCCTTAAAGCACTTCCTGCTTCTCACAACCAGTTAAAGGAGCCCCTAAAGTGCGCTTCCCACTGCCCTCTTGTCTGGGTCCTTAGAAAACCAGGGAATTTCGTAAACCCAACGAAGCAACTCAACTAGAAGTGGTGTCGCTAATGTAGCTTATAAACAGTAAAAAAGAAATACTTGAATTAATGCAGGAACTTGATTTTTGTAAAAACCATACAGGTTAAAACAATAAAATAAAAAATAAAAAAAAACAATGTTGTTGCCAAACTGCTTCAAGGGCTTGATAAACCAAAGAAATCAAAGATAACAAGAGTAATGGTCCATAAGGAGGACTGCCCAAATGAGGGATCCAATTTACCCACCAAGAAACTGGATTAGCAGAATTTACTTGGATAGATCAAAATTTAAATGCACAGGATCATGGCTGAATTATCCAAAAAATCTCAGTGTTCGACAAGCGTATGGATGAAGCTGGGAACCACATCGAAGAGGTGGAAACTGCGACCTGTGAGAAAGCATATAACATGGCAGCATGGGATCACTGCATCAAGGTCCTGGAATCACAATGTGGCGTGTGCAGTAGAAAATAGGAAGACATTGAAAATCAATCTCAATAAAACAAGAAGCTGATGCCTGATAAAGATGTGCAAGATTTTGTGGTGGACTTGTAATAACAATTTCTACTTAAACACCTAGACCATGTGACAATTGAGTTAGACAGGATGCATGTAGTTCGTACTACAAGATAAGTAAACCAGGATTATGTGCCTGCTGTATTCACTCTAGTGCACATCTTTGCAGTAAGGTCAGCATAATGGATGCAAAAAGGCATTTAGCCAAAATCCTATTTAGAGATGAAAAACCTTTGTTATTCCAGGATCTCGCCCAAGCTAGACTGACAAAGTGAAAAACCAATGACTGAATGGCTAAGAGAAAGAAAGGTGCTATATAAATTGGGCTTCCCGACCGTACTTTTACACTAGAGTCGAACTAGGGCCTAGGCTAAAAGGTTTATGAAAGATCTGTAACAACTCTTGACCCCAGGCAAATCGAATATCTCCACAGTACCAACATCAGAGCTCAAAGAGGATAACCGTCTAAAGCGTGAATGGGTTCTTGGACAAGGATTCGAAGAGCCAGCAAAAATAAGTCTCATGGGACTTAAGGAGAATCCCAAGAACAACCCATGCCGAAGTAACAAGCCACTATCTGTGCTTCTAGAAATCAACTGCCACGCCGTATTCTGGATGTGACCTTTCAAAGAGGAGTCTTTAACCACATGCTAATGACTGACGAGTCTCAATCCTTGCCAATATAGATCCGGGCTGAAAGATGAGACCATCCCTAACTGCAAGTGAGCGCTTGAATCTGAGACCCAAGTACAAACTACATCGGAAGAGCGGGTTAATATTTGTACCATTGTCTGTCAGTCCTGGGTCTATGATTTATGGAAGAAGGACATAGCACTTGAACCTTGGATTAATTACTAAGAATGATTGATATGTGGAAGTATATTCCATAGCTTCTGTCCATAGAAGCTACTGCTTGTTTGAGGAGGGATTGTTAATTGAAGGGAGGTCTTGGATACTTATATTCCCTGATTTAGTTCCCGTACTGTAGGTTTTGGTAGCTCATGGTTCACAGTTTTTGAATTTGGATGTTGGGTTGTGTGGAAGGAATATGATATAGGGAGGACGTTGGTTTTAAATATGGTTGTAGTGCAGGGTTGTCTTGGATGTCAAAGCGACTGCCCTAAGGGGCATGTGAGCAGCAGATAGATTTACCATGCTCAACTACCCTAGAAAAGATTTTGCTGAAAATCTCTATCAAAGCTTTGAATGGGAATGGTTTTCATTTTCCTGATTAAAAGGAAATCTGTTATTAGTAGACTATCAGATATGAATGTGTCCCTAGCCCTGTTGCAAGAAACACATATTTGCCCTAAGATAAAAAATGTAAAGCAAAGTAAAACATTTCCTAGGGAAAGGGTACAGCAATCACAGTCGGTAGAGACGCTCAGTTTGAGGTGTTGCATTGTATTTGTTTTATTTATGAACTGTTTTTATAAACATGTAATGGCTCTGAAGCGAATAAATGTGACTGAGTTTGTGAAGGTATCATGAAGCAAGACTTAGACAACAGATTCAAAATTCAAAATGAAATAGTTTATTAACTTAAATGTCAGAATGTCAGAATGGTAGAAGGCCTAACTTGCCCTATGCTTAGGTGGGATGTCCATACCTGAACGAAACTAAGGAAAGTCTGAGTCAAAGTATTCAACTTGAAGGTCTGTCTGTGTCCAAAACCTATCCTTGCCCTCACAGCTAAAGCTATACAATGTGTAGGAATGTCAATAATGAAAGAAATGGTGATCAACACAACGTTCTGAGCTTCTTCCAGCTCTTAGCTTCCTTTTCAGCTCCCCTTACCCAAGTTCAAGAAAGTTCCACAAAAGTCTTGAGATGACCTTGCTCAAGTTCAAGCAGATACACAAATCCTTGAGGTTCCCTTCCCCAAGTTCAAGGCAATACAGTTCCACACAATCCGTAGTTCCCTTCCCTAAATTAAAGGCAAAATAGTTCAAAAGAAAAGCAGTCTTGAGGTTCCTGCCTCAAAACAACATTTGCAGTTCATCAAGTCTCAGGGCTCCCTTCCCCAAGACCTCAACGTAGCAATTTGTAGTTGTTTCTGTCTTTCAGTGTTCAACACAACTCTAGGTCATCTTACCCTCCTTCTGAATTGTATTTACTGTTCACTTATTTTGCTCCTTCTTGATTTGTTTCACAATGTCTTTGGCTTTCACAATTTAGGGTTCCCTGGTCTTGGGGCAGTTTTCAGACCACACGGTCCACCCATCGCAGGTCGCGCAACCAGGCACCCACACAGGTTCTTCTGCATTTGCCCCTGTTAACAGTTTCACATTCACTTATCTTCTCCTTGTCGGCCTCTTGGTGTTATGTGCAGATTCACACTCTCCTGGCTTCTCCTGGTTAGCCTCTTGGCTTTGCCATCATGTATCACACATCTTATACCAGTCTTTGGCCTTGCCGCATTGTATCCATTCATAAGGTTTACTCTGTGTTGGTCTTATTTATTCCCCACCTTTCTGTCATGTTCTTGCATACATGCATTTTTATTTTGTAGGTTGCTTTCAAATGGGCTTTCTCCCTTTTAACTTTCATCAGCTAATAGCTTTGCCCACCAAGGTTTCATTCAGTTCGGTATTCAATATGCGCAATGCGCAATTTAACTTTGCTTCAAATTTTCATTCAGTTTGGTATCAATTTGATTAATTCAGCACTTTGTTACTTAGGCGTAGTCCCTACGAGCGCCCCAGCCAAGTGTCATTTCCGTGCACTCGCCGGTCTTCGGCGTTCCTCTCCAGTGGCTCAGCGGCTTCCCTTCTGCTTCGCTGGCTGGCGGCTGGTCACTGCTTTCGCTGCTCGCACCCCAGGTGCTTCCCTCCACATGCTGGCAGCTCAGCTTCTCTACTACAGACGCGGACGGTGTCCTCTTCTTTCTTCCTAGTCTGCAGCTCCAGCTACTCTCTCTCTACACCACAGAGGCTGCCACACATGTGAAAGTCAAACGGCCCAACTCGCCCTGGGTTCCACAGGTCTTCTCGGACTCCTGCCGGCTGCCTGGCTTCCTCTCCGGATCCACCATGGCTGCATCCTCACGAGAAGTGTCCCCTACTGGCCTCTCCCACACATGCCACCCTGTTGCTCTCAGTGTTGCTCCTGTGGTCTCCTCCTATACAGCTGCAACCACTTAACGAGTTGCAGGTGTGAGCTCCCAATTGGACTTGCCTGACTATAGTTAGTGGGACATGCCTGACCTTTATAGTAATCTGCAGGCATCATCCTCGTCGGAGTACCAGAGTGGTGAAATTAGTTTCTAGTGTTTATTACTCTCAGTCACCTCTGCCTCGTCCCAGTACTGTCATAGGGGACTTGTGGGAAATTGAGGGGAGATGTTTGACAATAGCCCACAAAGGCCGGGGGAGGATTAGGTTGGTCATCAATAGGGGAAGGGGAATAACATGTCTCGTCTGTGGGCACCCCACTCCCAATTCCCAAGGACACTCCACCCAGGTGATCCTCCCTTCTCCACCTCCAGGGTCAGGATCCAAAAGCAATGGCCTTTCACTGGCCACCTGAGAGGAGGATCCAGGGGGAGTCTCACACTGACTGAAGAAGTGTTCTTATCATTGAAATTAGCAGGCATAAAGGAACTGAGATTGGAGTGACTAACCTGCAGGCTAACAAGTCCATTGAGACTTTATGTGCTTAGTCCTTGAAGGTTTTAATTTTTAACCTTCTTTGTCAACCCTAGTTCTGCCAAATGTATAAACCCCTTATACCAAAATGAAAATCAAATTAAAGCCATATAGCTCAGATGGAGAATTTGTCATGCCTGCACCCTATCTTCCTTAATATTTGCCATGGCAATAGAGCCATTAGTTAAGAGTCTTAGGGAAAATACAGAATCAGCGGTATTACAGAAGGCGAGAGATAATTTAAGGCCTTGTACGCATATGATCGGGCCTCATCACAAGTTGGGCGGAGGTAAAAATGCGGTGGTGGAAAAACGATCCAACAGACGCCAACAAAGCCCACTACACCAACGTAGCTACAACTCACAAACAAGCCATTCTTCTTGCAAAAAAGGCCACTTATAACGAGAGGATCTCAAAAGCCCAATCCGGAACTAGAGAGCTATTTGCCATACTGCAAGAACTTGGGTCACCAGTATCCCCGCCTGACACTTGCAATAAAGACGTAGACTGGTGTATTAATATCCAAAACGCACTGTTAGACAAAATCACACTACTCCATAGTAAAAATCCTAGCACAGAAAACTCCAGAACTAACCCCAGTACCCATGGTCCATTCCACCCCTCCATTCGAATTTGCCAAAGTCTCCAATGCAGAAATAATCAAAATCATCCAAGGCCTAAAAAGCTTCAGGTGCCAAGGCAACATCTGTCCAGCCACTGTCATCAAAGAATGTGCGAATGAACTAGCCCTTTTCATTGCATCCTTGATCAACACTTAATTTGCCATAAGCATGGTACCCTCCAACCTCAAGGATGCCTGGGTCCTCCCGCTCCTTAAGAAACCAACTCTCAACCCATGCATACCAACCAACTATCGTCCCATAACTACCGTCCCTTTTCCCTTTAAAATCCTAGATAGGGCAGCATACATACAAATACAAAACTATCTAGAAACTCACAATCTCCTAGGACTGCACTAATCTGGTTGCCGCCTAGATCACGAAAGGGAATCGGCTCTCCACAACCTTAAAATACAGATGGATGAAATCAAAGACTGAGGAAAACTAACCCTCCTCTTGCTGCTTGATCTCTCAGCGGTTTTCGACCTGGTAGGTCACAAAATCCTTTGTCAACACATACCTTTGGCTGACCATATCTTGGGTTGAATCCTTCCTTGCTAACACAACCATGAGAGTCTTCTCATCCATGACATCAGCCTCACCTGCCCCAGTCACATGCGGGGGCCCCCAAGGCTCTTGTGTCTCACCCACGCTCTACAATATCTTCACAAAGCCACTTTTCGACCTACTAGACTCAAAGGGTATTTAATATATTAACTACGCTGTTGATACCCACATCCTCTTGCCCCTATCAGGGAATTACGACACACACTAATTTACTGAACACTGTCTATCAGAGTATCCAAACATGGATGGCCATGCATTCCGTATGCCTGAATGACGAAAAGACTGAATTGCAGCTTATTGGTTCACAAAAGCTTCGAAACAAACTTGACAGTGCCTACTCATCCTTCTCTATCGATAGCAACTCCACCAGAGTCTCAAAAGAATTAAAAACACAGTATTTCTGGACTCTACCCTTACGCTGACTAGGCAGGTCAATTCCATAGCTTCAGTAGCAGCCTACACAACCAAGCTGATCAATGCAGGCACACCCTTCTTATCCACTAACAGTTGCCTCACGCTAGCCAGAGCCCTCATTGTCTCCAGACTAGACTATTGGAACTCACTCTTTGCTGTAACTACTTCAAGTAACTTATGGCCCAAATATTGGAACGCCCTTCCACCTCACCTAAAAGCCGAATCATCCCTCTGGTCTTTCTGCAAAGGCCGAAAAACCTGGCTCTTTTCCCTAGATGCATAATCCCCCTCCAGCTTCCCCCCTGCACCACCAATGTTATGAACCCAGGCAAAGAGTCATCTCTCCCCAGTTATGAATATGTGCCTGCACCTACAATTTATCTACGCCTCCTAGCAATGATTATGAATGTATTGTCAGCACCTACAATGCTCAAAGGCGACTTGTAACCAACGCCTTGTTGCTTTCACCCATGAACATGTTACTTTAACTGCAACAAGATCAACTGTGCACATGTATTTCTCTGCAACCAGCGCCTAGTTGCCCCAAGCTTTGTGCGCTTTACAAATGACAAAATAAATAAATAAACGCTATTACTGCTGCATTACCACTGGGATACCACTCACTAGTGATGAGGCCCATAGCTTGTTCACTTTAACAGACATTCAGTTATCCCTCCAGGCATTAAGGATTGAATTGAAGGATTATAAGCTGGCTTTGGAGTTCTCCGTTAATTTTACTAAATCAATAAGTTTAAACATTACCGTTTCACAAGAGCTAATAACCAGAATGTATCTAAATAACTGGGATATTATATTATGAACTGCGCATATCAAACGATATCTTGAATGGGGCGGGCTACTGCAATTAAAATGAACCTGATCCCCAGATTTTAATATTATTGCTTGGCACTCCCTACTAAAATTCCTGAATCCCTTGCACGCCTCGCAGAAAAAGATGATCACCTTCATATGGGGACAGGAGTTGGGGGAGGTGAAGACAACCAACAAGAATTCCCAAAAGGATACAACTGAGAGATGTACGAAGAGGAGGTTAAGAGTCCCTGATCTCTATATATATACATCCTGGGAGAACAGACTTCCTATAAGCTATGCTGAGGTCAGGGAAAGCTCTCTGATCCTTCATCGACCTCACATGACTGAGTAGGCTAATATTTACTGCCCCTGAGCCTTCTATATATTATTGGAGCAGAGCTCTGAGGCGATGGGGGACCCGCCCATGGATGGTCTCCTTATCGCCTGTCTTTAGGAAACCTCAATTCACACCAGCATGTTAAAATGTATGTTTCGTTGCTGGGTGCACAGCTGCATGATGGCGGTACCAAGATGACATGTGAACATTGTAAAGTTACATTCTAACTAGATGAGAGTGAGAGGTTTCACTATATACGGCTGCATCATTGGATATCTTATTCTCAGATCAAGGACAGGGGCACCAGAACTATCAGCTTAAGAGCTTACTTATTCCTCAAACCTGTACAAAGCGAAGGTATCAACTCTCTATCAACCAACAGAATGATGTAATACTGATGCAAAATATAAACATATGGATAATTGTGAAAGAGATCTAGGGGTGACTATGAAAGATGAGAAGTGGAGGCGCATATGGGAGAAAAATCATGCATCATCGAAATGCACATAAAAAAGAAATCTATTTTTGAACCTTGCTATAGATAGCATTTGACCTCTGCTAGACATTGTCAAATAAACCCAGCTTATTCACCAAATTGGTGGAGGGAAAGCAGAGAAACAGGTCATTTATTTAATAAGTGTTGGATGTGTCCCAAAGTTCAGTGTTTCTGGCAGGAGATTCAAGCTAGAATCAAATCCATAGAGGGTATATATCCACTGACTGAAAATACAGTGCTCCTTGTTACACATCTCCTGGTAGCTGCTAAAATAATGATTGCACACGAATGGAAGAACCCAGAGGGAGCACCGATAAATAAGTGTTGGGGGAACATTTGGGATAGTATTGCTGCGGAAAAGATTATCACTCTCTTATCCGTTTTTTAAAATATCTTAATGCATGGTCATCTTTTAAGAATATTAATCCCCTAACCCATAAGGGGATAAGCCATCATAAATGCATATTTTGTCAAAAGTGTAACCAGTTAATTGGGGCAATACTTTGATCTGATTGGATCTAAATGGGGCAAGTTTGTGACACGATTAACTATCTGTACAGCTATCGAGATGGATTATTGGTTGAGTTGTGGGCAGAGGTCTGTATACACTAAGGATGTGATTCGCTGCATTGCTTGACCTGTACTGCAACCATAAAAACATTGTTACATTAAAACATACAAAACACTGCTAACAAAACATATGGAAGACAACATGGGTGAGGAAGAGAAAAAGGTGTCTACAGAGTAGAAGGAAACCATGATCAAGAAAGAAAGAGAAGGTATAATGTACAATCAATCTGAAAGCTATGTTTAGACCATACGGGTTATAATGTGGCGAGATTAGCATTCCGCGATCGAAATTAGATATATAGAGAAATATTTGACTATACAATAATTATGAACATCAGCGAAAAAGCCTATGGGAATCTTGCACTCCTACAACATTGGATGTGACAGAGTTCACCAGGGTCGTTGAGCAATAAATGTCACAAGGCATGCCTCAGAGGGAATGCTGATACAATGGGCGATTAATGTGTTATCAGCTCACTATTGAAGTTTACAATCTAAGCCAATTAAAAGTTGTAAACAGTTTTTATAACATCCTGCCGCAATGCAAGCACCACAAGACGTTACCTCGAGAGCACTGTAAGCACCCGATGCAACCAGCCATGAATATCAGAAGAGATTATGAGCACGAATTTCACGTGCGTGAACTTTTGAAAGGAAATTGGAGCCACACATACCTTTTCTTTTTTTAATATATCATTAACATCTTGTTGGTCTTGTAGTTGGTGGCTTCTGCTCTTGCTTATTGTATTATGAACGTCATTGAGCACAGCAGTGGTAAGAAAAAACTCTGGCTACCAATGGGCATTCAGTTCATTCTTTGTCAACACAAGCTATTAATCCATCTGTCAACCGTGCAGCTGGGTTAGTGATCCTGTTCAATGGTGAGATAGGCTAAGGAAAAGATGTAGATCGGCTTGTCTATTTAATAAGTGTACATTTGCAATCTGTATTTGCCCTATAAGGAAGACAAGTCTTGAACACCTGTGGGTAGATTCACAAACATTTTACTAGGAGTAACTGAGTTACTCATGGCCGAGACTAGTCGATTCACAAAGAAGTTATCAGTAGTAACTGAGACTTACTCTTGACTTGCTCTTCTCTTTCTGGGAGTAAGTCAGACTTTGCCTGGAAAATCAAGAGCAAGTCAATGTTGGGGGCGTGGCCGGCTGCAAAGCGATGAGGATGTGAGTCCCTGCGAGCTCCCGCTAGCGCAACACTGCAGTGAATGGAACCGCTGACGGATATAACCCCTGGGCTCCCTGGGTGTCCCGGACCAAGGCTGGGACGAGTGAGTTCAGTCCGACCTAGACATTGAGGTGGGGGGATAGGAGCGGGGTCAAGCGCGCTCCGGCGCTGGATAATAGCGTACTCTTAAACGCGGGCCCTCCTGTTCGGGACATGAAGAAGACATCAGCTGAAGCACCAGAGACCGGGCTGAGTACACACAGTGCTCTCCCTTATCTTCCAGCTCCTTCACCTTGCGGATCGTGCGTTGGTCGTGCGCGCGCTCCTCCTGGATCTGCGCTTTCTCAACCCTCTTATCCTGCCTTGCAGTGTTGCGGGCACTCGAAACTCTAACCAGCGGTTTGCCTGCTAGCACGGTGGCACATGCACAAACAGCATGCATTTACTTAATCCCTGCTCAGCTGCCTTTGGGTAGCCTCTCCGGGCCACGTGCTTACAGAGTGCACTTCTATAATTACTGATCAGCTGCTCCTGGAAAGCCTTCCAGGTCCGCACTCTCACAGCCTGTTCTATCTTCAATTTCTAATCAGCTGCTCCTCTGGAAAGCTCTGTGGACCTCGCGCCCATAGCACTGACACACTCTGAAGACTGGATGAGTTTATCCTGAAAATCCTTTTGTTTTTTCTGCATTATCTTGTAGCCACTGTCTGTGAAGAACGGAGGCTCCCCGCCAAGGTGAACTAGATTACCTCCTACCCACTTCCTCCCTGCCGGTAGCCTCACCATCCTGTCCTGCACAACCATGGTCCGCCCTGGACAGTATACTGCAGCAGCTCCGTGCTCGTTGTGACACCGTAGATCAGGGAGGGATTATAACGCGGGACGTGCCCAAACACTGATGCTGCCACGGCCTGTACGCAGGGGCCACTGGACCCAACGCCAAAAGGAAAGCGCAAACTCCCAACCAGTCTCTACTCGCCGAAATAAGTGCAACCTGACCAACGTAAGTTGCACCTTACAGCACTACAGTCACACCGAACAGAGACTCTTCTCCGCAGGGATCACGACTGCCCTCTCCTCTGTCAATCATAACAGTGGGCTGACCACTCAACTAGTGCAAACAGGGACCGGGTACTAGTACCAGGCCTTGTGTGGGACACAACATACTCCACAGGTACAATCTCGCCGGCGGCTCCCACACAGCACAACACTCTCCTGCTGGAACAGGGAGGGTATTGAAAAGGAGCGCTCCCCCCGGCTAGACTGATACCAAACGCTGGAAGCAGGGGGATGTTACCATTAGACACCCGCGAATACAGGTGACAGGGGGATTGACCAATACCCACAGCTCTCCTGGGACCATCGGCGGAACTCTTCCACCCTGGCTGGGACCGATGTGGAGGGACGCACACACCTGCACCACCTGCCACCGGGAGGCATGGGTGACAGTGACAATATCAGCACGCCTGCTTCCCATGGACAAGACAAAGTCTGGACCCCAGATCAGCGGAGTGGAATAGTCCAGGCCATCTCTCACGACCTCCTGTTTCTTCCGGATCCAACACGCTTAGACTGCAACTGACCCCACTGCTCTGTGGATCACTCTTGGCCCCATACCAAGGTCTGCAGTCACATAATTGTGTGCCGGCACGGTTGGGACACTAAGTCTGCATTGACGAACAGTAGCAAAACCATCCCAACACTCAAGACACACAACAGCGCTGGGCTCTGTCGCTATTTGGGGCGCAACTCCACAGACTATGTACCCTTAGTTGCCCGTCTACTAACAACCAGGAGACCTCGCAAGAGACTACATATGGGAGGAGAGGGAGCCCTATGCGCCTCAGACCACTGTCGACACTCCAATCTGTCACTTGATCATACTATCTATACTATGCACAGTAATAACAGTATCTAATTGGCTCTGCCACACAACATTGGCAAGGATAAACCTAAGACGACATCTATGCAGAGCAAAATGGACCAATATGTGACTAATACCACGACCGTGCCTACAGACCATGCACTGCAGCCAGTAGCCTAAGTCACGGAAGACACTCTCTCCCTCAGGGACGTGATGGCAGCTATAGCTAGTTCCCGCTCTTCAATGGAGCAAAAAATGGACGGTGTTACAGCGGAGGGCTCCTTCCTCCGCCATGACCTACAAAAGCTATCATCTTGCACAGGGGAGGCAGAGCAACGTATCACCATAGTAGAAGATGGACTCAGGAAAACCAATCAACAGCTCTCGCAGGTGATGACTCGCCTAAAGGCCATGGAAGCCCGGGTTGACGACGGGGAAGGAAGATGTCGTTTCAATAGTATATGCATTCTGAAGTATGGATCTCTTCCTGGAACATTGGCTAACTGAGATCTTTGCCCGAGAATATTCTCCAAGTTCTTCTCCGTGGAGAGGGCCCATCGTATACCAACAGGGAGACCTACCCCAGGCGCTGCACCCAGGGCAGTAATAGCCAACCTCCTAAACTATAGGGATAGGGATCCAGTGCTACAGATGGCCTGCAGAATTGGAGACATTTCGTACAGTGGCTCCTTGATCTCCTTTTCCCTGACTACACCCGCAAGCTACAACACGCCAGACAGTCATTTGAGCGGTTGAAGATACGTTTGTACGCTGTGAACGTGAAGTTTGGGCTATTGTGTCTGACACAACTGAAGATTATCCAAACTTCACTGACCGACGTGAGGCCTGGAACTGGGCTGAGAGGCACTTGGATGGTGACTGGGGACCAGAAGCAAAACGGATGAATGGGAGACCCAGCCACAGACCCGACAGGACCCCTCCTGAGAGACGTCCACCACCGGAACGGAATGATCCTGATCAAGAGGAAGGTGCCGGATAACATGACTCTAGAACTAGTGGATGCTCACAAACTAAGGAAGACTGATGTCTTACAGCTGCAGGATGAGGGTCACACCTTCCTAGCTTATCGATGGAATAGCCACAAATCCGCTATGGCGCTAGCTCGTAGCTCGACACCAGCCAAACCCCTTGTTCCTCCTTTTTCCCTTTCCTCCTCCGTATTTCTCCCTTCCTACTCTGTGAATGTTGGTTTTGGGCTGCTTCTTGTATCAGACCCAATGGATGCTTTTTACCCACAATCGTTTAATGGGCTCTTTTTTGGGTAACCTATGTTTTTCAGTTGTGCTGAGAGGATAGTTTTGTAGCTGCCAGCGACAGTTCGGGCAACAGATGCTTCGGGTTGGGGTGGAGTATGGGGTGGTGGGAGGGGGATGGTCAGGTTTTGTTCGAAGTGTCCATTTGTTGTTAGTTTGTTGGGGATACCCAAGATATGCACTCACCCTATTGATGTCAAACAGAGCCTTAACCCTGCACACATAATCCTGAGGATCCCTGAGCGCTCATGACATCCCTTCAACTCCCGATGGGGACCAACATCGCATGTAAAGCCCTTAAACTCATCACTTGGAACATCAACGGCATGGGAGCCAGAATAAAATGACATCTCATTACCTAATTCCTCAACAGACACTCCACCGATATTGTCCTCTTTACAGAGATACACTTAGCTGGTTCGACCTGCACCCTTTTCCACAGGACAAACTACTGCACAGCTATACATGTAGGCTACACAATGGGTTCCCGCGGGGTAATGATCCTACTGCATAAATGTCTCCCATTCACGCCAGTCTTAGTAGAAAATTACCCTAGGGGCAGATTCATGGTGGTGCGGGCGCACTGTGGGGAGAATCCATCGCGATCATGGCCATATATACCCCGCCTGCACTGTGGGAAGAACTTATGGCAGAAATTGTAGCTGTAATTGTCAAGCACCAATCTGACATTTGGATTCTAGGGGGTGACTTTAATGATGTGATGAACAACCTTGTGATCGCACACAGATCCGTGGCCATAATCCCTACATCCCAACCAAACTGGCGAACTTTGCATTAGCCCTTGGCTTTCGCGATATGTGGAGGGACCTTCATCCCCTGGACCGTGGTAATTCATTCCACTCGGTGCCCATGCCTCTCTATCCAGGTTGGACTATTTTTTCCTCCCAAGTCTAGAGGCACACAGAGTGACCAGTGTGACATTACTTCCCGGGGAATCTCTGACCACTCGCCCTTGGTGATTGAGTTACACATTAAAAGTGGAGGCTTAATAGCTACTATTTGGGATTCCCTGAATTTGATGATCACATCACTGAGAAAACAACAGAATACTTTGAGATTAACTCACGGTTAACTGGAACACTGTGGGAGGCCTATAAGGCGGTACTTAGAGGAGAAACGATCTCCTGGACGTCCAATTAAAAAAAGAAAAAGAGCACCTACAGAGGTTGGTGGACGCAGGGGACAGCTGAGGAATGGGAGGCTAAATATATACTACACCATCCCAGACACGCACAGCTCCCTCCTCAAGGCTAGAGAAAACCTCTGAAACGTTGCACACCCATCGGGTGGCGAGAACTCGCATCTACGAACAGGGTGACAAGGCTGGCAAGATCAAGATGCTAGCCTGGTTGGAGAAGAGGGATGAGGGGAACCGCCACATAAGGGAAATTATGAACCGAGCGGGTTCAGGAGGGCCCCGACATAGCGGAGGCGTTTGCAAAATTCTACGTCACGCTTTATAAGGGCCCATCTACCCCAGTGGACCTTTCCATATTGGATGAGGTTGTCCTCCCTGGTTGTCTGAACTGCAGCGTGCGCAACTAGACAAAGATCTTACTGAAACAGAGACTGCTGATGCCATCCCAGCTGCACTCAGGGAAGAAGAAGAAGCCAGGCCCTAATGGCCTGACGATGGAGACCTGGAAGAGGCAGGGTGGGGTGAAGATGGCCACTCCCCTTTACAAACTGTTCCTACACTCCAGAGAACTGGGTGTCCGCCCCGAGACTTGCGAAAAGCCAGCATAGTGGTCATTCCTAAACCGGAGAAACCTCCAGAACAATGTAGTTCTTATAGGCCTACCTCGTTGATCAGCGGGGAGGCCAAAATGATTGCTAAACTGCTGGCCACCAGACTGCAGCCAGCCATTTCCTCTTTGGTCCATCCCGACCAATGTGGCTTCACGCCACAGAAATCGATAGGCATGCACCTACGCTGTCTCCACCTGCTCATGGAGTCATTCTCACTGCACCCCTCACTTCGTTAGCTATTGATTTTGAAAAGGCATGTGATACGGGAAAGCCTATGGGAAACAATGCACTGAATGGGGTTCGGCAAGACCTTTCTGGGGTGGGTGAGATTGCTATATGAAGCCCTGCATGCGGAAGTCAGGGTCAACGGATGGTCCCCAGATCCTTTCCACTGGGCAGGGGGACATGACAGGGGTTCCCCTATCTACTTTTTGCACTAGCCATCGAACCGTTGGCCCAATGGCTTCGCCAGGTGAATACGTGGATGGTTTTCCGCTGGCTGGAAGGGGGGGGGGACCGGCTCTCCCTCTACAGCGACGATCCTCTGATATACCAGAGTGACCCGACCCGATCTTGTCCGGTAGTCACACAAATGCTGATACACTTCAGTGAATTTAGCGAGCTACGTGTCAATTGGGGAAAATCTCTTTCCGGTGCAGGGTGGGGAGCAGGCGATTCCGCCAAACTGCCCGCATTGGGTGGAGTGGGAGGGTTTTCGCTATCTGGGGATCCAGATCTCCAGGGACCTCCTGGAATACAGACCCAACAATTTACATACGATTACTGACCGCTTCTCCAACAATGTTCGACACTGGATGCAACTCCCCCTGATGCTGTTGGGCAGAGGCGCACTCTTCAAGATGTTGGCACAGCCACGTTTCCTCTATGCTCTGCAAAACACCCCACTTTGGATCCCTGATTCTGAGTTTCAACTGATAGAGGCCCTCCTTAGGAAACTCTTATGGGGAGGTGGACAACCTCGAGTGGCTCTTGCAACACTACAACGATCTGTATGGGAAGGGGGAATAGGGGTGCCACACCTTCAAACATATTACTGGGCGAGCCAAATGGCTGTAATCAACGACCGTCTCCATGGTAATCAAGAATTACCACACATCAAGGCTGAGAGGATGGGAGGCCAGGTGTGTTGCTGCTTGCAGCGCTTCACCACACGCTCGATAAACCTCCTCCGCAGATGATGGCAGCGCACACGGCCATAATCTGGGACAAAGCACCCAAAACATTGGGTGGGGAAATAGGGTGATTCAGATGCAACCTCTCTGGGATAACAGCAATCTCACGGAAATGAGGAAACTTATAGCATGGCCAAGGTGGGAGGAGGCCCAAATTTGAGATGTGGAGATGTAGATGTGTGATGTGTTGTGACGTAACCTACCTTGCTCACAATAATGATCTATGGCTTAAAAGTGTTCAGACATTTAACTGAAGGGAAGTGGAGGTGTGTACGGTCACGTGTGTACAAAACAATAAAAAATATTTTATTTAAAAAAAGAGCAAGTAAAAGTTACTATTAGTAACGTGCTTGTGAATAAGTATCTTGCTCTATGCAGAATGAAAAAGGTAGGTAGGTAGGGAGGAAGGCATTAACATCACTTCAAGCAAAATCATAATTAAAATGGCATGCTTCATAAGGATTCCTTTAGTGCTTCAAAAAACCCACACCCTCAACATTAAATGTGAAATGGACAGATAATTACTATACACTCTAGTCTAGATCATTTTAATTATGATTCCGTCAAACATTTGTTGTGGTTGCTAGAGATGTTTAATTGACAGGAAATCTATATTAGCACTTCTATGGCATGTTTTATTCAAAATAATGAATGCAAAGTAGAAAAACGAAACTGAAGCCGGGAATGGGAACCTGCGGTGTAGTTAGTGACGGGGTGATGGGAGAGCTGGTTTAGAAGGAAAAAGCAAATGGACAGCAGAATTAAAATTAGACTGGAGAGGCGCAATAACATAGGGAGCCCAACAAGAAGAGAAGTACAGTAACAAGACATGATAATACCATAGTACTAATAGGTATTTTAGTGGCTGCGAAGGTAAGGTTTAATTCTGCAAACATTATAGACAGAGGGGTAGTAGTTGTAGTTGTTGGGGGTTGGGACGTAGGTACTCTTTGGGGCATGGGTGCGTGGGTTACGTTGTCAATGAGGTGTGGGAAAAGTAGGTGAGCGGTGTAGGTATGTTAGAGGGGTGGGGAAGCATTAGTGGAGGGGGTGGCGAGTGGTGCATGTTAGGTGTGTGGGGTCGTGCAAGTTGTTTGGGGTTTGAGTCTGGTGGGCGCTAGACGTTTAGGAGTATTGGGCGAGAGGTTGAGTTCAAAGGGGTAAAGACAGGGAGAGGGGGGGCCTGATGGCAGGGGGGGAGGGATAGGAGGTTGGACCGATGAAGTGGTGAGGTATGGAGAGTAGAGGGAGATGGTCGGTCACCTTTTCTGTGTCTGACTGCCGGGGGGGGGGATGAGTGGGTAGAGGGGTCAGAGGGGTCATATGATGAGGTGACGGTTATGGAAAGGGCAAGACATGCTACTTTCAGAGACAGGAAAGGGTTTGGAAGCGGAGGTCAGCGAGTGGGGGTCAAGAGGGAGTTGAGGGTGGGGGAGAGGGTGGTGTGGGAGGTAGGGCGAGAGGGTTTTGCGCAGGTGAAGAGGTTGGGTTTCTGAATTGTGTGGCATTTGTGGGGTGCGGCAGTCTTCGTGAGACCTCTATGTTAAGGGGACGCTGGATTTTCGAGGAAGAGGAGTAGGTGGTGAGAAGGAGTAAGGCTGGTGTGGGGGCGTGGATGGAGTGCATGTTGGTGGAGAGTTGACGCTGAAGGTCTGACGTGGGGCACTAGAGTGGGAGGGTGCTAGTGCAGGTGTCAAAAGGGCTTTTGGCAGTGCCTGGGAGTACTTGGGTGAGGGGGTGTTGTGGGGGGAGTTGCTAGGTGAGCATACAGACGGAATGTTATTTGTGTGGGACAGGTGCTGTTTGGAGCACCAGAGAGCTCCTCTCGCTTGTGAGTTGGAGATTGTGCGGGTGTAATGTTATGTTATGTTATTAAATTTGTAAAGCGCAACAGGTACCCTAGGGCTTAAGGGCGCTGAAACAAAAAGACAGACAATATTCCAACCACACAGCAGAGAGGAAGTGGTACAGAACAGGAGGTATCGGAGGCGACCAGATAGGAGGAAACATAGCAGTGTTTAGGAAAACAGGGCCGTTTTTAGTCCTTTCTTGAAAACTTCCGTTGATGTTGTGGCTCTTAGCAGGGGAGTAAGAGTTCCAGGACTGAGGTGCTGCAGATACAAATGCAGCATCTCTTAATTTCTTAGGGCCTCATTACACGGATGGCGGTAAGGGTTTACCGGTACTGGTAAATCCTTACCGCCTTACTACGAGGTCCCTTTACGGGTTTGGGAATTTAACGCCTGCTTTTTGCAGGTGTTAAAATTCCAACCCGCAAAGGGACCAGGGAGCTAATTAGCGCCTTCCCCATTCCCATAGGGCCCTATGGGGCAAAAATGGGAATGGGGAAGGGCAATGGTGGAAGGGGGAATTACCGCCCGCCAACCTTGGAATAAAGCGGTAATTCCCCTTTCCACCAAGGCGGTGCCGGTATTTTACCTAATAGCGCCATAGTCCACCGCCATCCGTGTAATGAGGCCCTTAGTCTTAAGGCTTGGAACCAAAAGAGTGTATGACTCATCGGATCTGAGATTTCTGATGTTTTTCTTGGGGATAATGAGTTCTTTCAAGTAGGCCGGCATAGAGCACATTTATGTGTGATGAGAAGCAGTCTGAATGATACCCTGGCTTGAACAGGGAGCCAATGCAGGCTTCGACACGCTTCTGATACGTGGTCTCTTTTTGCAAGGCGTTTAACAACTCGAACAGCACCATTTCGTATAACCTGGAGTCGATGAAAATCTGATGGGGGTAAACCAACCAGGAGACTACAACAATAATCGATCTGAACACCTATGATAGCCCTTGCCAGGGTTTCGGAATTCTTTTCTGACACAAATGGTCTAAGCCAACAAAAGAGTTTAATGTAATAGGAAGCCGAGGAGACTAGGCTACTAACCGGAGCCTTCATATTAAGATTTTTATCCAGATAGATCCCCAAAGTTTTTACTTTGCTCATGACATCTACTGTACAATTGTCGATAATGAAGTTCTTATAGCAGGGGCCCAACTTCGTGAGTTTGGTTTCTGATCCCACTAGAAGAAGCTCGGTTTTAGTACTATTAATGGCTAGGCCATTCGTCACCATCCAATCCTGGATCTTTTGATATATGGAGTTAATCAGCATCTCATCCTCCACATGGGCGCCTGTTATCGGGATGACACACTGTGTGTCATCTGCATAGTTTGCAAAAATGATCCCTTCCTCTTCTAGCATCTGGAAGAAGGGGATCGTGAAGATGTTATAGAAACAGGGAGACACACAGGCCCCCTCTGGGACACCGTACGTGAGGGGAAAAGGTTTTGCTTCTGCTATATCGCTGGCCACTCTGACTTGACTACCCTTCAAAAAGGAGGTAGTCCAATCCAAAGCTGCTTGAACGAATTTAGCATTATTTTTTAACCTGGTGGATAAGATGGAATGATCCACTAGGTCAAAAGCTGCTGATAAATCGAGGATCATAAGAAGCAAAATATGACCACTATCCATCCTGTGATGAAGATGGGATTTAAGAGCCACTAGAGCAGTCTCAGTTCCGTGATTCGTATGGAAGCCTGACTGATAATCATGGTAGATATGATTTTGCTCCACAAAGGAAGAGATCTGATTATATGCCACTCTATCCAAGATCTTTAACAAGAAGGTGGTATTAGTGATAGGTCGATCATTCGAGGCAGTCAGGGGGCAAAGATGGGGTTTCTTCAGTAAAGGGGTGATCCAGGCATTCTTGATGTTATCTGGCACCTTATTCATGGCAAAGGAGGAATTGACAAATTTCGTCAAAGCCGGGATTAGAGTAGGAGAGCATTCCTTAATTATGACTGAGGAGCAGGGATCTCCTTTACAACTAGTGCTTTTTAATTGCGAAATTACCTTGGACAGTTCTTGTTCCGATATAGGCTGGAAACTAAAAATAAATTGGTCATCAGCTTTGTTATTAACGGTAAGTAGATTGGCTGATGAAACTTGTTCTGTGATAGCAAGCTTTTTTTCCTCAATTCCTTCTCTGATTTTGGTAAGCTTGTTGGACATGGCATATTGGATTTCTGTGCACCATGATTCATCTTTAGGAATGGTGTCTTGTGTAGGACTCGGAGACTAAGATTGCTCCTTCAGAATTTTAAAAAGTTTTTTTACTATTCGACTGTGCATTCAATATTCTCATATTAAAGGATTCTTTTTTATCGGAATATATGGCAGATTTATATCCAGATAAGACTTTCTTATAGCTAGAAAGGGTAAGCGGGTCTTTGGAATGACTCCATGCATAGAATTTTTTTTTTCAGTTTTAAGAGCTTTCAGGTCATCATTAAACTAGGGATTACATATAGCTGGAGGTAGAGTTTTGTTTTTTTAAAAAGGAGCAGGTTTCTCTGTGACTGAATCCAGAGAATTCATAAGCACATTAGAGATTTCTTCCAAATTGTCAATATTGCATATCTTACTGTTAAGAGAGGAAGCCCACTCAGCAAGGTCTGTGGAGGTTAGTTTTTTGCGGTTTCTCACTTTTATTGTGAGCCTAGACGATGCTACTATTTAAAAAAAAACATCAGACTGTATTAGGAAGTTTATAAAAAAGTGGTCAGACCAAGGACAAGCATTAACCTCTAAATTTGAGAGAGTCATATTCAGAGAGGAAACCCAATCCAAGGTATGTCCCTTGATGTGAGTTGGGACTCTAATGTGGTACGAAAAGCCTAAAGACTAATGTGTTCTCCAGTACTTTACCTGAGACATCCGTGGCGCATCCCAGTCACAGATTAAGATCGCCCAAAATAATCATTTTGGTATTGGGTTTTAGAATGGAAAGAAGAAGGCTGTTCAGTGTAGCTGGGAAAGTACTATCCGCTGTAGGGGCTCTATGTAATAAAAGAAAATTTAAAGTGGTTTCTGCACCAACCGCTAATTTAATGAAAAGTAGTTGAGTACCTTGAATGGTATCGATCTTGCAATCCCAAGTTTTAAAATGAGATGTAATAGCCCTCTCGCATGGCTAGCTCCAACACTGATCTGCTGCCTAATGGGCCCAGTTCTCACTGATGACACATAAATCCAGGTCTTGCTCCTGAATAATGGATGCGACCATGGTTGCATGTTTAAGCAGCGATATGGTATTCAACAACATACATTTCAATGTGCACACCGACTGTGTAGTTGTGGCAATAATTGGCGTAGCATGAGGAGAGGGTACAGGAGTGCGTAATGTGGACTTCTCCAACGAGTTAGATAATGTAGCTTTGCTGACCCAGATTCCTTTGAATCTTCCACATTTGTAACCAAGGGTACCTCAGGGGCACTTGTCCCTGAATCAATTATGCCATCCAACACAAATGTCCTGCTATTAGGTGATAAGTGACTGTGTGATATAGGAGGGGATTCCCTTATGGAAACGGGGTCTGTAACCAAATTTAGATCAGATACGGTATCGGATGGAACAGGAACGTGATCCCTCAATTCCATATGTGCGGGTTGCTGAGTTAAGGCATCAAGTGTTTCTCTGGCCATTTGAATGGCCTGCATGATCTCCAATATGCCCAAATTTCTTGCTTACCCGTGGATGTAAATAACTTGGGCTGCCTGCTGCCTTCTGGAACAAACCAGCTCCTACGCGCTGGCGCTTACACGCCTGACGTGATGTTAAATAGAGCCTGGTGCTACAAATCCAGTGGGTTAAGGGGGGAGAAGGGGAATGTTCTCAGTAAATGTCTGGGGGCGGAAGGGGGTGAAAGAGGGCAGGTTGGGCTGAAATGTGTGGGATGAGGATAGGAGGTGTGTGTTGTTTGGCGCGCCAGAGTGCTCCTCTGATCGCAGAGTTAGTTGCGGGACGGTAATTAGAACAAGGGGGGACAGAGAGTATCGGTGATTGAGTACATAAATCGGAGGTGGGACTCGATGTGGGATGTAGGGGGAGTTCCTGAAAGAGTGCTAGTATGGGGTGCATGCGAGGGGGCGGTGAATTATGGCAGGTGGGCGTGGTGCAAAAGGGGAGACTTGATGGTGCGCCGCTGCGATCTTTGTTGTCTTCGTATCTCCATTGGGGAGGGGAGGTCAGTAGATGTCAGAGGGTAGAAGGGGTGAGATGGCCTGTTGGGCTGAAATGTGTGGGATGAGGGTATGAGGTGTGCAGGGTTTGACGGTCCAGAGTGCAGGACGGTGATTAGGGCAAGAGGGAACAGAGTATCGGCGATTGAGTACAGAGGTCGGGGGTGGCGAGTCGATGTGGGTTGTAGGGGGGGTTCCTGAAAGCGTGTGCTAGTATGGGGAACATGTGCTGGGGGAAGTACATTATGGCAGATGGGTGTGGTGCAGAAAGGGTAGGGTTTAGGGGGTGCAGTGGCGGTCTATGTTGTCTAGGTATCTCTATCAAGGAGAGGCGGTCAGTCATGATTGTGGAGTGGAGAAGACCAGCAGCTGAGTGATGTGGGGGTCAGGGAGTGGCTGCGCATCCACAGGGCTAGGACCGAAGGATTAGAGTCTGGGTTGAAGCACCTATGAATAAGATGGGAGGGAATCTACTGAGCTATAGTGCAGTAGCAGCACTTAGGTTTTGTCATGATTCCTGCCCCTTTTGTCCCCAGCCCTCCAAGATGTCAGGCTGGAGCCAGGCCACGATCACCTACATGGCCCTCAAGGGCCTCCCCATCCCTCCAAAGACACACTTGGAGTCAGACTTGGCACTTGTGGCACCAGACTCACTCACTCCCATAGGATAACATTGGGGATTGGACTTGTAATGCATTGATGGGGACAAGATGGATGCCCCCACATATTTCGGTTCCCAGAACTGCATTTGCAGTCTAGTCTTTTGGGTGTGGTTCAGCCCAGCGGCACCTGGGATACCCAGAGACTATTTAAGCCACACTCAGACTGAGAAGCATGCTTTGTGTTTTCTACAGTGGGCCTGCATCTTTCTTCTGCACTCAGCTCCTACAAGAACACCGTTAGGAACAGCCTTACCTTGCAGCCCTTCTGCCCATCATTCAACGCTCCTTCTGTTCTGCGGGCATCTTCGGCGGTGTCATTCCCATCCCGACACGCCGCTTCCTAATGAAGAGGAAAAGAACAGAGAAAAAGGCATTAGTAAGCATTTTACAGCTCTTTGCTTATTTTTCTTTCAAATACAGTGCGAGCTTCAAACGCTTACCTGAATCCCAGCCGCTCTGGGGGAACTGTGTCTCCGGAACTTCTCATCCATCTGCAAGGGGGAAAAGACACTCCAGGTTAGCATGGAAACATCTAGAGGCGCCGCATAGCGCGCTTACTCACCGCATTTGTTCTTCATAACCGGCATCTCCACGCTGACAACGTCGCGGCACCTAAAAGACACAAAGAACTCAGTTCAATACAAATACGAAAAGGGTGCATCGCGCTCTCAATCACCTTCAGCGCCACTCATCTCAGCAGCACGCCGCCATCCCCAGACGCCGGCCATCATCTAAGAAGGAAAGGAAGGAAGTTAGAGAACTGTTCAAAGACTCATTATACTTACCAGTCGGACTCTCGCCAGTGAAGTAACTAGGCACCAACGAGCCTGCATCAATCAACGCGCCCCTGCGCTGAAAGCAGGACGGAGAGCACACCATCCAAGAAAACAAGGTGAGCTGTGGATCAAAGGGAAGGGTTGGACCCCGGGGAGGAAGGGGTTCAAGCACATAGAGACAAAAGGGAGTTAAACTCTACCAATCCTGTGTTTCAGGCCCAGTCGCCAGTCGAATAGCCTCCAGGGAAGGGTTTGAGGTCGTAAGAGGCCAGGACTGGCTGAGTGATGTCCCTGTGGATACCAGGTGAGCGTTACAGGTTTGGGACATCTAATCCTGGATAGAGGGTGAAGGGCCTAACATGGTGGAACAACAGTAGATGCAAAAATAGTGAATGTAATAGCAGTACCTAGGATTAGGACACCTGGACAGAGGGAGAAGGTCCTAACACGATGGGGCAAGAGTTGATGCAATGACAGTGAATGCAATAGTAGTACCTAGGGTTGGGACACCTAGATAGAGGCAGAAAGGGCCTAACACGGGGGACCAACAGTAGATGCAATAACAGTGAGTGCAATAGCAGCACCTAGGTTTGAGATACCTGGATAGAAGGAGAAGGGCCTAACATGGTAGGGCAACAGTAGATGCAATAACAGTGAATGCAATAGTAGTACCTAGAATTAGGACACCAGGATAGAGGGAGAAGGGCCTAACACGGTGGGGCAACAGTGCAATACCAGTGAATGCAATAGTAGTACCTAGGATTGGGATACCTGGATAGAGGGAGAAATGGCCTAACTCGGGGGACCAACAGTAGATGCAATAACAGTGAATGCAATAGAAGTACCTAGGATTGGGACACCAGGATAGAGGGAGAAAGGGCCTAACACAGGGGAACAACAGTAGATACAATAGTGGTGGTAACAGTAACTGAAGAGGTGGGCAGTAATCAGAAAGGCTATTGGTTGTTTGGCTATGGGCTGAATCTAAGTGTGATAGGACACAGCAGGTGGGGTTAAATTAAATTTCGATGGGTTTGGGCAATTTACCGGGGAGCAGCAGGTGTTGGTCTCCTACCTTTTTGGTCGCTGCTGGTGGATGGTGCAGGCACCACAGGCTAACACGGGTCAGCACGGTAAGGAGCTGCTTCTTCGGGAGCTGCTGTCTTTAGCCTGCGGGTCCTTCACTGCAGGAGCTGCACGGGCAATGGCTGACCTGGGTGGTTGTCTTATGTGGGATGTCTTCACTAATCACTGTGGCCTAGGAGTTGCTGCAGTAGCAGCCAATCAGGGGAGGTGGGGGGGGGTGGAGGCTGGAGTGAAGGAGCAGCAACACAGAAGTTGCAGGAGGGACGGGCAGGAACACAGAGCGCGGACGGCGTTTGGATTCAAAATTGAGGGTGCAGCCAAGGGAAGGCCTCACAGAGGTCTGCAAAGCCCAGAGCCTGAGGTCTGTCACCTGAGTTCACTGAATGAAAGTCAATGCATGGAAAACAACTATATGGCATCACAATTAAGTGTGGTGGCACACTTGGAGAATGAGAACAATGGGAATACCTAGAGAACTAAGTGATGACCCCAGTCACAGTAGGGAAGGACTGTGGGACACTGTGGAGAAACTCCCTCAGACTCAAAAAACAAAGCATACTTGAGGAGTCTTTAGGAATTCTGGAAGAAGGGGATGAAACCAAAACCTCTAACCACACGTGATGAGGAAGTAAACACGAAGCCACGAGCACACAGCTCGAAACCCGCTTTCTCCCCTCAAGCCTGAGATAGCAGGTACAGCACCATCCCAAGTGTGTGCTGCACTGGCCTTTGGTAAGGAACCGCCACACACGTTCTATATTTTTTTTGCTCCCTTCCCTCTTTATATAAATATTTAAGTTGCTCTGTGTTCCCGTTTTTATTTTGCTCTGGTGTTCCTGCTTTTATTACATTATTTCCCCTGTGCCACAGTCTTTTTTCCATCTCTCCATTCTTCCCTCCCTCACTCACTCCCCTGTCCTCCTCCCGGCCCGTGATTGGCTGCCACCAATGAGGAAGTAAACTCCAAGCCACGAGCGCAGAGCTTGAAACCCTCTTTCTTCCTGCAGGCCCATAGGAGCGGGTTCAGCACCGTTCTGAATGTGGGAAAGTAATCCCTGCACCCCATCAGCTCTCACTTTATTTATTTTGCTCCCTTCCCTCTTTATGTAAATATTTAGTTGCTTTGTTTTCCCGTTTTTGCTTGTTTTTATTTTGCTATGGGTTTATTTAATCATTTCCCTGTGCCACATTCTTTTTCCATCTCCCCATGCCTCCCTACCCCACTCCCCTGTTCTCTTCCTGGTTCCTAATTGTCTGCCTCCACTGAGAACTAGCCCTCTTTACGGAGGCCCCAGGGCAGGCTTACCCAGGCAGCCGGCCAAGGGCCACGGCAAAGAGCAGCTCCCTTCCTGGGCAGCCCCCATTCCGGTTTGCCCCTGTTCACCTATGGACACCGGACATAGCACCCTACAGCAACAACTAAGGTAAGGTTGTACGGCCAGTGAGCACATCCATTACTGTGCTCAATTAAAACCTTGCCACTTCTTCATTAATTCAAATCAGAATGTTGTGTAATTTACCTGCTGCACTCCTTACATAGCCGGATTATGTATTTTGGAGGGCAGACTTTGTGTTGCACTTGAGGCATTTTGGAGGCAGACAGTGGGTCGCACTTACTTTTATTTGGGAGGCAGGAAATGTGTTGCACTTGGATGCATTTTGGGGGCAGGAAATGTGTTGTACAGAGGTATTTTGGGCCAGGAAATGTCTTGCACTTAGATGTAATGAGGGCAACTGGTCTATCACGATTGGAAGATGCATTATTATAGCTTGTTCATGATGCTCGGAAGACCTATTATGTAAACCCGACTAGTGTGCCTAGAAAACTCTCACATGGACAACCTGACCAAACAGTGGCGTAAATAACAAAACTCCATCCGAGCCTCAAGGTACGTATAAACGCACCACTTCAATGGGCATGTGCTGCAGGCATGGCTACCCACATGCACGCATCAGAATGCAGCAACGACCTACAACAAATTTGGTCAGGTTGGGCACAACGCTTTTACTTCATTACAACAAATTAAGCCTCAACACCTCTGCCATCAGAATACAGCGACGACCTACGACAAATATTCGGTCCAGCTGGACACAAAGAGTCTCTTGCACTCGCACAATCTCTTGACCTCCCTCAGCTCTAGTCAACATGCCTGATTTCTTGGGTTACTTGCTGGAGCCCAGGCAGCCCACCTAATTCCCTATCTTGGTCAAATGTGCACATGCATTATAAGCCTTTACTGAGAATGTTCTCATACTCTAGTCTGTGGTCCCTGAGGGCGTTCCCAGCAGAAGCGCGTTAAGACCATGTTAATGCAAAAAGGCTCTATATAAATGACGACTACTTCTACTTGCATGAAGTTTCATGCAGTTGAGTGCCGGAGCCATGTCTTCTGCATGAACAGCGAATGAGGTGCAGGCTGCAAGCTGCAAGCGCCATGGTCACCTTTAAAACTGTTTGCAAGCCAGGTTATTGCTATGTTGTAAACATCAAGCGCAATAGAAAATGTGGTGTTGGGTTAGGGGTAAGATTCTTTCCAATACTTTAGTGGCTAACCAATAAGTAGAGGTTGTCACGCTCGTTTTGCAGACTGCTTTCCAGACAAACTTCTGGGATACGACTTCAACCTTGAATCCAGACAACCATTGGGAATGATCTTTCCTAATTGCATGGGTGTGTGCATTCCGTGTTCTGTACAGGTGTTGTTAATGTCATGTTGAGTGATTTCGCTTGATCTTTACATTTTAGTGTAAACAAGGATACTGTCTGCAGCCTGGCCCTGTAAGATTAGTGAAACCCAAGGAATATGCCTGAACCTGTAAGATCTGTCTACCATGAGGGATGGATCCATCTGCTGTGTAGGGTCTGGGATAGCAATGTCTATATGGCTTGTAATGTTACTGTCCTATCCAGGTACTGAGTCATATTTTAGGAGCAATTATGTAGCTGAAAGCGGTTGAGTGAGAAATGAAAGAATGCATTGAGGTAGATACTATCCACTCTGCTATTCAAAAATGTAGACATCACCAAAAGGCATGTGAAGGTTACATGTCCTACCTACAAAACATAGTGGACAGCTTCTTTGAAAATTTCTTGGAGCTTTATGAGGGGGTGAAAGACCCCGAAACTGCACCTGACGCGGGTCAGGCTATCTCATGAAACCCTAACATATTAGAAAATGTAATGTGTGTCCCTTCAAAAGTGCAGAGAAAACCTAAGGTTTTTTTTGCCAATTGATGCTAGCAAATGTACCATTAGTTCTATTAACATTTCTTTTCGGGCGACCAACACAACTCCCCTCAGTCCCCAACAAAAGACGTTTCTCGAAGGTAGAACTTGATTGATTCGCCCATACAATGACATTTCCAACCATGTATCTATGCCCCACTACTTGGAAAGGTGACTGAGGGCCCGTGAAATCCAGTACTCCTTTATGGTCTCCATTATAATTGCTCTATTGCGTGTGATATAAATAAACCTTTAGAGTAATGTGGTTTAATTATATCATGCCCTGCTTGCATTTACACTAATGATGGTAATTAGCAAGTGTACGTTTTCAATCGGCCACGTGCATGGATGTTATTCTCACTGGCATGCATAATCAAGCAGTGATATGTTTTTGGGGTCACTGTTTTATTTGCCTGTTTTTTCAACAACAGGCAACTTATCTTGTGCCTTCTTTTATGGCAATGTACTTTGGACGTATATTGTTGGTGATGTTAATTTGCTATACCTTAATGCAATAAACGATGTGTACATTGGAATACGACATGGCTGTTGCTAGTCAGAAAGTGCAAGCTAATCAAATTTCAGGGAAACATTTTGAGCTTTACAGACCAATAAAACTGCAGCATTCTTTCTCAGGCTTTCCCATCTAGCTACTATTATTCCATGAGCTCCTGGTCCGCTTCAAAAATCTCTACCACTTTTTTTTGTTGTCTTTTTCTTCATGCAGAAGAGCCCTGTGTACCAACTCTTAATGTTAACAAATGGCTGTGCTCCGGTTTTCTTTTTCGTCTTTCACTTGATACACTTCATTTTATTAAAAAGGTGTACTTGCTCTAGGGAACATATGCCAGCTCATCCTGAGGCTCACTGCATGTGTTCCTGGCATACTTGCTCTAGGGAACATATGCCAGCTCATCCTGAGGCTCACTGCATGTGTTCCTGGCATACTTGCTCTAGGGAACATATGCCAGCTCATCCTGAGGCTCACTGCATGTGTTCCTGGCATACTTGCTCTAGGGAACATATGCCAGCTCATCCTGAGGCTCACTGCATGTGTTCCTGGCATACTTGCTCTAGGGAACATATGCCAGCTCATCCTGAGGCTCACTGCATGTGTTCCTGGCATACTTGCTCTAGGGAACATATGCCAGCTCATCCTGAGGCTCACTGCATGTGTTCCTGGCATACTTGCTCTAGGGAACATATGCCAGCTCATCCTGAGGCTCACTGCATGTGTTCCTGGCATACTTGCTCTAGGGAACATATGCCAGCTCATCCTGAGGCTCACTGCATGTGTTCCTGGCATACTTGCTCTAGGGAACATATGCCAGCTCATCCTGAGGCTCACTGCATGTGTTCCTGGCATACTTGCTCTAGGGAACATATGCCAGCTCATCCTGAGGCTCACTGCATGTGTTCCTGGCATACTTGCTCTAGGGAACATATGCCAGCTCATCCTAAGGCTCACTGCATGTGTTCCTGGCATACTTGCTCTAGGGAACATATGCCAGCTCATCCTAAGGCTCACTGCATGTGTTCCTGGCATACTTGCTCTAGGGAACATATGCCAGCTCATCCTAAGGCTCACTGCATGTGTTCCTGGCATACTTGCTCTAGGGAACATATTAGCAATACGCTATAACCCCACATTAAACAAGCCCAAAAGCCCCCCCCAGTTCGTTTAGTTGAATAGCCACTACTGAATTTAAGTATTTAACACAGGTGTCTTTCAGCTGAGTTAAATCTAGAACAAGGTGCTTCAAGGTTTCACAAACTGACATAGAATCGCACAATCTGCAACGGGTCCTGGTTCCTACCTCTGCTTTCCAAGAGCCTACTCACTCTAATGTGGGGAGCTGGTTGAGATGAAAGCATATGTACATTGTTCGTATTTCATGGCTAGGATACGATTACATGAATTTGGGAAGGTCCTCCCTTTTTCTAGGGAACCTCGTGTATTCGCTGTAAGACTTTTGACGAGATAAGCCATCAACCGTCCTACACTAGTCCATTACGAGTAGGTTTTTTTTGTAGTGGACGGCCTGGAGGGCATTTCCTCTTCCAAGAAATTAATAGCCTCCAGAACGTCCCTACAGTTTGCTTTAAACACGTTTAGTGATGGTACGGACTGGTTAGTAATTAGAAGGCATCCTTTCCTAGTAGTTTGACAGTTGCTTCCATTGGGTCCTCGCCTGAAAACAAATCAAACCCAACTTGTGACAAATGATTCCATTAGGAATGGATTTGGTGAGGCCCAAGGTCTCTTTCCATATCAATCCCTGAATGTTATTTAGGTATGGGCCCAGGTCAAAGGTTGTCAGATCTATCCAGTACAAGATGGCTGGCTCCACTTTTGCAAAGTAGTACTTAATGGTCGGTGTGAGAAACCTGAGGACGTCCTCAATTCCTTCTCCCCGATATCCTCTGCTCAGGTGGCCAGGGGAAAGGCTATTGCTTTTGGATCCCGACCCTTGCAGTGGATATGCGAGGAACGATCACCTGGGTGACGATTTTTGGGGAATAGATGGAGGATGCCCTTAGATGAAACAGGGTATCCCCGTTTCAATTTCCCAATGGATCTTCAGTCCCTGAAGCCTTTATGGGGTACTGTCAAATCCCCTCCCTATCTTCCTTTCAAAATAACCATAAGGAAAATATCGGAATAGAGGGACAGGGAGGAGAACAACAATGAGAACACCTTATTTTATTGGCAGGCTAGACACACATTCACCTCTTCTGGTTAAACCAAAAAATTGTCAAAATACATCCTACCCTCTCCCTACCAATGTAGCTTATTACCAGTCTTCCCCACTGCCACATATACCAACTGTTCCACATTCATATCCCTTTAAGCGGGGACGAGGAAGAGGCAACTAGGAGTAACGCGCACTTCCATCTGTGCAAACCACTTTGGTACTAGGACGAGGAAGAGGACTTTGGAACACCACTATAATTGTTAGGCATGTCCCATTGACAGAAGTAATTATGGTCAGGAAAAGGACTTGCACCAGCAGCCCATTGAGGGACTACAGGTGCATATAAGGCAGAACCAGCAACTGGGGAAGGGGAAGAGAGACCTGCCTGGGCAGAAGTACAAGGAAATCCGACAGCGAGAAGGCTGGAGGAGAGAGGCCAGTGAAAAGGACGCCGAGAGCTGCAGGAAAGCAAGAAAGATGCAGAGGCCAGAACGGACCAGTGTAGAGAGCACTGCAGATCCTTGAGCCGCATGTCTCAAGCTGGAGCTGGGGGACACAGAAGTCTCCAACACACAGCAGACAGCAGCAAGAAGGTTCATAAGAGGCAAGCGCTGCTCACTGGAGTGAGTGAGAGATGGATAGGAAAGCAAAAGCACCCAGAGGAGCGGCCATATACCAGTGAGTGAGGGAGAGGGAACACTCATGCTGGGGCGCTCCAGGGGCTTGGCGTGGGCAGAGGAAGATGCTGATAGAGTGATAACTTGCCAGAAATGTGTCTGGAGACTGAGTGGAAAATATTGAATACCGCACAAGCTGTACAGTACTTAATGAGTTATTGAATACTGACAAGATTTGCAAAATATGTGAAAATACTGCACTAGTGAAAAGTAATGTGCATTTGTGAACGAAGTAAAAACCATTTATGGACATTGTGAAAGTACAAACCTAATGAAAGCCAGTAATGATAGCTTGTGAAGCAAGTGGAAAGCAAATGATGAGCACTATTGGAGAGTGTGAAAGCAAGGTGGTGACAAGGAACCAACACCGCAAAATAGGTTGTGTGAAGGTCACGTGTTGGCAGAGTCAAGAGACTGGCAAAGTGAAACAGCAGTACATATCAACTAATGACACAAAGGCAGATAGGAAGCCTATGTTGGCAAGGAAGTCCAATGATAATCAATGAACATTGCAAAGTGCCATGGGTTATTGGTTGCATGACCTGTGATGGGTGGACTGTGTGGTCCAACAACTGCGCCTAGCCTGAGTGACCCCTACATGGAGTGGACCAAGAAAGGTCAAGAGACTGAAGCAGTTTTGCCTAACAAGTGTTAAAGTGACTAAAGCGAAAAAAAAAGCAAGCTAAGTGAATTGTTGCAATGCCTGAAAGGTTACAAGGTGAAGATGGAATCCATATTGAAAGCTGGTAGATGAATTGACTGCATTGGAAACGAGGAAAGCTGCCTTCTTGGGGAAGGGAACACCAAGATTTTGAAACTGTGTTAAACTTGGGGAATGCAACCCAGAGGCCTTTTGGAACTGAGTTGAACTTGGTCTTTTTGTGGATCTGTTTTGAACTTGGGGAAAGGGAGCTGAAAAGCAAGCTAGGAGCTGGAAGAAGCTGAGAACGTTATTTTGAACACTGTTTCTTTGGGTTGCTGACATCCCTACACATTGTATATCTTTAGTTGTGAGGGCAAGTATACATTTTGGACAGACAGACTTTTGAGTTGAACTTTATGACCCAGACTATCCTTAGTTTCCTTAGGTAGGGAAATCCCACCCTAGCATAGGGCAAGTCAGGCCTTACTCCATCCTGACATTTGAGCTTGAGAAATAAACCATTTATTTTAGAAACGTGAATCTTTGTGTTTTACTTCATGATGCCTTCACACCAGAAGGAGGGAGGAATTTGCACAGGCTAGACATCCATTTTTTCATTTGGCAGATTAAAGGCCTGGATTTGTCTCTAAGGCAGGTCTTACTGCCAGTGAACAAGTGTTTGCAAGATCATAACCTAAGTATTGTATCGAAGCTAACCTGTGTTCCTGGCATTTGTAAACGGTGCTCGAGAATGAAGCTAACCTGTGTTCCTGGCATTTGTAAACGGTGCTCGAGAATGCAAGGCTTTACCGGGGCATATGAAGGTTGTTCTCCCGCTTGCTCACTGCACATGGATAAATGACAAACTGGTGTTTAGCGACACCAAGGGGCCAATCCGCAAAGAGGGTTAACAGGCATAACTCTTAGGTGTTCCTGGAGAGAGACTATTCAATTCACAAAGAAGCCACTGATGGTGACTCTGACTTACTTTTGGTAAGAGGAGAGTAAGCCAGGAGTAAGTCATAGTTATTACCTTTACGATTAACATTTTGTAAAACAGGAGTACATTTTTTGCATTTATTTCTGCAGGACTTGTATCTCGAACAGAGACACAGAGTATCAAACAGTACATTGGGCAGCCCTGCAGTCATATGCCTTAGAAATAGTTCTGAAGCCTTGTATAGTTGTTGCATGGCCTCGAGGTTATGGGGCTAGAATAGTATCAAGATCAGGTAGTGATAAAGAGCGGGGCATCTGCTCAGATGTAAGAGGATGGGTGATCGGATAGGTAACAGTAAGTGTAATAGTGGCAGGTAGGTAGGAATCGGGAGGTATGTTGTGAACAGGTTTGGGTGGTCCCTTAAGGTGCATGACGCAGAGCTTGAGTGCTCAATTGAATGATGGAATGTTGGCCATACTTTTAATGTCTTCCCAGTAACTTTGATAGGTCATTAGGTTCATAACTTGCTATGCCTGTTTTTCAATAACAAGCCCTTTCCTGGTATGCGCATGCAATTATCCAGAATCACTGCTAGACATCTCTTGCAATATTAATTTGTAATTCAGAAAGGCAGTAAAATGTGTGAACTGTGGAATCTGACTTGGGTATTGCTGACAGGAAATTCTCAGCTCTGATAATTGTCGAGAAGAATGGCCCTTTGTCAATGTCTTTAAAATGCAAGCATTAAAATCAATTTTTGGTAGACTGGGTAATTGGTCAGGGCTTCCAACAGTGGGTCAAGACTAGGTGAGCTATAACAGCGCCAGGAATTCTTGCGTGCCTACCTTGTGGCTCATGGGGAGCAGAGCGGCCCCTCCAACCCACAGGGTCATCTGCAATGAGGCAGAGATCTTCAACTTCAGCTCCGAATATGTGCTCCGTATGTCACAGTTCAAAAGCCACACTGTTGCATCCCCAGAATAATGTTCCCTCCTATCAGTGCATCCAACGCCCGATCCGGGGACACCCATGCTTGTCTCCGGATCAGTTGTGACGGGCCGCAGGGGTGCAGTCGTGATGTTCAGACACGGAGCATCTGTGCCATAGCCACCGATCCGGGACTCTCCACAAGTTGCAGGTCTTCATGTGCGGCCCGTCGCCTCCCAGACTACGGCAGCCCCTTTTCAGGATGTGTCGAGCAGATTTGGTACCTATCTCAAGCTTGCACTAGGCAGCGGAGCTCTGTTGGCGGACCGCCCGTCCCTCTCGTCGTGCCCACAGCCGCACAGTGAGCGCTATTGGCACTAAGCAACCACACCTCGCAGCGGAGCCAGGTGCTCTGTAGATTGCCACCACTCTTCTGAGGTCGAGCGCAGACACTGCGTTGTCCGTCCAGAGGCGTGCAAACCCCGATGTCCGATGGCGGTCATGGGCAATGCATTGTGCGGGTCTGTGGACGAGGCAAGGCCACCTGGGATGGTTGTACAGAATTTTAGCTGCGGAATGGCCACCACGGGTCTCGCCACTTCTCTGGCTCCAACAAGCTCGGACGAGCTGACCCCACCTCCAGGATATATGGTTTGCGAATTGGCCAAGTTGGCTCTGCCGCCTTCTCGGACCACAAAGTTCTCTCAAGCAGGTGAATCAGCAGCACCCGAATAGTGTGCAGCGCTGCCTTTCCGTACCAGGCAAGGCCACCTGGGATGGTTGTACAGAATTTTAGCCGCGGAATGGCCACCACGGGTCTCGCCACTTCTCCGGCTCCAACAAGCTTGGCCGGGCCCGCCGGCGAGCGGACCCCTCCTCCAGGATATATGGTTTGCGAATTGGCCAAGTTGGCTCTGCCGCCGTCTTGGACCACAAAGTTCTCTCAAGCAGGTGAATCAGCAGCACCAGAATAGTGTGCAGCGCTGCCTTTCCGTACCCCTCGTCGCAGACTTGTCATGGGCTCCAACGGATTTTCGGAGGCACGCCACTCAGCACCAGTGGTCCAGTTTTGAATAGAATTTGGTCCGTATGTACCCTAGCTCCTCCCAAGCACTCTGATATAGGCAGTTTGCAATATAAACGGGCGTAACGGATTTATATTACTTTCAGATTCTTCGAGGCTGGAGCTCCTCGTTCAAGCGCCCATCTTGTTTGGCTGCACAACAGCGCCCCCCAGGGACTCTGTTTTAATGTCCACGGTGGCCACTTTTGTAGGTATTTTAAGGGTGTTTAGCATCTGTGATTCACGCATCTGAAATCCCTTAAAAAAGTCACTTGCATCTCGTTTCTCTTGGGGAAGCTACATAACCATATGCACCTCAGAGGGGGATTTGCTGCTTGTAAAAGTCCAGGGTGCACATTCATGCTTTTGCTTTGCTCATGTCTCTAACTTAATTTCAGGGGCTGTTGCCAGCCTGTGTAGCCACCCTCCTGCATAGTTAAATATTGCATTGCTTAATACAAAACGTAAAGTTTTCCGAATTAAATGATAAAAACACTAAAAAGGAATAGACTGAACACAATTTTGTATAGTGGCCCTGCTTTTTAGGCTTGCGATCGCCTTAGAAAACAGAGTAATCACTCAAAAAGGAAAGACCCCGTATAAATCCCATATAAACAGCCTGAGGCGGCTGGAAGTTTAGTAAACGACTTGACATAGATGTCGACTTCTGTGTGTGATCACATCCAGTACACAAAACGGCTGCAACATCCGCGGCTCGACTGCGGGCCTGATTAACAAAAGTGGTTTCTAATGGTGCAATCCCATTGAAAAAGCAGTCTCTGTGCCTCAGGCCCTCTGAGTGGCAGGGTAGGGGTTTGAAAAGCAATCGCAAACCAGTCGACTGTGTACGTGCGAGAACCCCCAACTTCCGGAAACAAAGCATCTGCGCTTTTGAAAGAAAGGTGTACATCGATGATTTGACAAGCCCTTTGCAAATTGCACCTTTAAGGCAAGCACATGCAATCCTTCATTGAAACATGCACCATAACATGCAGGAGCGAGCATGCATGCTCTTGGTAATGTGTAGTGACTGCAGCTTCTTACAGTACGGCTGTATCAGCGTCCCTGGGGATTCCATCCACACTGCCCGTCATGAAATAGTGTGAAGCGAGGACGGCGCCTTCAATGTGGCCTCCTTTGGCAGCTCGGTGGATATAATCAAAGGCAAGTGTCTGTAGGAAAAAAGACACAGAGTCATGGTCAGTTTCACCTCTACCTCTCCATATTGATATATTGGCAGTAACTGTCACATTAGGTTTGCAGCTCGTCATTGGATTTAATTCATTAAAGGTTAAAACCAGGGATTTAATTGCAAAACACATTGTGGGGTGAACATGCCGAAAAGAGCAGTCATGTGATCTAATATTAAAATCTGCTTCACCAAGTATATACAAATGTCATCGTTTCTCCAAATGTCTCATTAACAACTATATCAATCCCCCAGCATCACCAGGTGTCCCCCTCTCTCACCCTCTCTCACCCTCTCTCTCGCACACAATACAATAATAAACAGACACACCCACACACTCGATTTAGTTCTAATAAGGGTCTATAATAATCGCAGTGCGTCAGGGTATTTATGAACACATGCCCGTCTTCCAACCTAGGTTTGCTGATCTAATGTTAATGTGAAGGTCTAGGAATGGTGCTGAACGAGACAATTGCAAATGGGTGCAGAAGAGCACTCATCCTGTATCATGCAGTAAAATAAACTTTGGGCTAGTGGCGACAATGCCTCCCTGCTCCATCAGATGGTGACCAATAATTGCAAACTCTTCAAAGGACATTCGGGTATATTGTGGGAAAGTGGTATGTACAGACACCCGGGCATCACAGCCTTCAACAATGCACTGCTCACACCAGCAGAGTGTAAGAGGGGCAAACACAGCACGAGACCTGACAAGGCACTGCTGCACTGATCCAGCTAGGAGCAGGCATGGTGGTAGATGAGCGTGAGCGGCACAAACACAGGCGGCAGCCTTCCCCGACTGAGCTTGCTCTTATTAGCGCCAGTTTCCAGTTTCTCTGTCCGTGGAGGGTCACACCAGGATCGTCTCACTGGCGTCATAAAGAGGAAGCCCGTCGATTGGCTACATCCCTCTGCTCGTTACAAGGGAGGCAGGCAACACAAGGCAGAAAGCTAGAGTTCCAATCCCACGATCAAAGCTGGTTTAGCAAGATGCAGTAATGGAAGAACAGGCTAGAACAAGCAACAGCGACAACTCTCTCACCTCATTCGCTTCATTTAATGTCCCTTTATAGTAGTCTTCTGGCTTCTCAGCATCCGTATCCATCTCTTTATTCGCCTCTTCCTGCAGCAGATTTTGCTTCTTCATTTACTTCTAAAATTGATCTGCATCTTTCTTTGTCCTCTGTGTACGCTCATCTGATCCATATCACTCCCTAATAATGTGTTTCCTGTCGTTTGTTTCACTCTTCTCTCCAAAACCTGGTTCTTTCTCGGCTTCAATAGGCTTGTCCACTGCTACTCCATAAGATTCTCTTCCATCCAATCTAATTCCTATTGGTTATCCGCTCTTCCCTCTATCACGCCACTTCTCTTCCTTTTCTTTGGAAAATCATGGTTTGTGCCGTCTGTTCTTATCTACATCCTTATTTAGACTAACCCTCCTTTTACCCCCTAAATAATCAGGGTATTTTCCTTCTCATTCTGCACAACCTGCTCTCTTGTATGTCACAAATGCCCTCATTTCTTTGCGACACTTGAAATATTCTTCCCTTCTCATTCTTGATTTATCTGCTGCTCTTTGAATGCTGCATCATCATTTTCTCAGCTCTTTTCTTCTTGGTATATCTGGATCGTTCTGCTCTGGTTTTCTTCCTGTGTGTCTAACTACCCTTATTCTATTTCATGGTGTGACAAATTGGATTCTGCACTGCAGGAGCAAAAAGGGCGAGTAAGGGAAAGCATTTCCTACTCAGCCCTCACACTTCTACAAACCAAAACCCAATGCAATCATAAAACGGGGCCAGTTGAGAGATATACCTCCTTCGCCTTTTGTGGTAATGTGGGCCGAGGTCAGGCTATGCTCTTTCGAGGGGTGTGAAGGTGAACCAGTAGTGATCCAAACAACACATTATCGTAGTTCAAAATAAAGGATATGTCCATGAAGGTTATATAAAAATATATATATACTTTAATCAAACTCACTTGTCTGCAATGGAGAAAATAGAAAACACTGTACAAAAACCCACCACCAAAGGAAGAACAGCGAAGATGCAACAAACCCTTGGGAAAGTAACACTCTGAGCGTGGCCCCTTTTACTAATTTGGTGCACCTTTACTGCGGGCTGTGATCACAGCTGCTGTAAAGGTACCCACAGGTGCTCATTTTACCAAAATGGCCTCGTCTTCTTTTTCTGCCATTTTAGTATTTCTTGTCATTTCTTGTTCCTTCCCCTGACATCCAGGGCGGGAAATTCTTTTGTGTGATTTTTGTATTCGGCGGGAGTCCCCTGGACACCCCACCCAGGCTCCAGTCAGTCTGTAAGCACAGGAAGTGGAGGAGGAGTCCAAAACTCCCCCATCCTTTGTCTTATGCCTTGCTTCAACTGGGACAAATCCCACTGCGGGCTGGCTGTCCTGATTGGACAACCAGACGCCCCTTTCTTGTAAAATGCAGGGAGAGAATGCAGAGGTTGTGCTGTAGTTCCTGATAAATATTAGAAACCTGGAAGCTGAAGTCATTTCGACCACTGGAACAGAAAACCGAAGAGGATAACGAAGGAAAAGCGGCAGAGATGATTTGCAGCAACCGGAGAGCCTGCTGTGTAACCGGAGCCTACTGCAGCCCTTCCTTCCAATAGACCTGGGGACTCTGAAAACAACAACCCGAACACAGAGTCTGGTGAGACCCACGAGACTCACGAAGACCTGCATTTTGAGCCCACAGGTTGCTGTGACCATGCGTTCTTCAAATATCCCAATACCCTGGGACCTCCAGGCACTGTGCGGTGCACGGTCTTCTGAATTCCGAATCTCGCTGAAACTTCGTGGGCATCTTGGTGTATCTCCAGAGACACGAATCGAGTCTGCAAAGTCCCCTCACAAGAGTGCTGGACCTTTGTAACGACGAGAATTCAATTGCGGTATTCTGTCTTCTTCTTTGTTCCTTGAAAAGGCGCCAAATCCGCAAAACCGCATTCAGCCACGAGGAAAATCTTGCCTATAGCCTTCTTCATTGATCCCTGCTGCAAAGTCCCTTCTGAGGTCTTGTGTTTAGTCTCCAGGACAAGGAATCCACTGACCGGGTATTTGGCTGCAGGCTCTGCTGCAATCTCTTCTTCATTGCTGAGGTACTGTGTTGGCTTGGGTATATACTTACCTTAAGCCTTTTGGGATTTCTGTGTAGTCCTGGGGTGTTTTCTGTGATTGGGAGGTCCCTCGTCCAGTGCAGCCAGTTCGACTGCTAGAATCCTGCTGGGGTGTCTTCAGTGAAGCCCCTGGACCCTCTTCTAACTCTAAAAGTAAAGTACTCACCTGTTTGCCCAGTTTTCCAAAGGAACTCTGACTTTTGCTACTAAAGTACTTATTCTAGCACTGCCTGTATGTCACTAGTCCTAGTGACCCTCCCTTCTGCCACTGAGAACACTCATGCTCCAAGAATAAGGGAAAGGCTTTGAAGTGATTGGGACTTCTGCCTCGAAAAGAAATCAACTGTTTTACTTACTTGTAAAGAGTTGGTTGGTAACTGTAATTCGAAGAGTGAACAGTTACAAAAAATCTTAATGAACTTGAATGTGTGATGCACTATTCTCAAAAGGTATGGTTAAAACCTTTTCTTCCTTAGCCACTGTTTTGCCAGTCTAATAGAAAGTAGATGTGAAGGTATTTTACTCTCCTGTGATTAGGTTGTGCCTCTTTACAAAAGTTATGTGTTAGTTTCACCAAATTATTCCTGTAGGGTAATTGTAGGAGTGCCCTCCAACTGTTGGTATCACCAGGTTAGTCCTGTTAGGATAACTGTATGAGTGTCCCCCAACTGGGTCTTGCTTCCCCTGACTTGCTGCTAGCCTGTCCTTAATAAGTCTACATTAGGTTGTTGCCTACCGAGAATAACTATTCAGTAAAGTGCAACATTGGGTTTTACTTTCCCCTTCTTTGTGAAGTTAAAGTATGTGGGTTTTACTTACCTTGTGTTAGCTGTGTGCCATCCAAAATAAGTTACCAGAGTTATTGCTTACCTCAACCTGGGGTTCCCTGATTTCAAAAGCATCTTTAATGATATATTACATCCATAGGTTTTACTCACCTGGTATAACTTAGACAAAAGTAGTTATAGGTTTTTACTGTATCTAGGATAAGTGTTTCACTATTCACCAAAAGGATATTGTCCAGTTGCCTGTTTATGTGATTTGTTCAACTGGAAGGGCCTACTGCCATTGTATTACTGAATGTAATCTGAAAGTAACCATTGGTATTTTACTCCCAAAGAATAGGCTTGACCTATACTAAATGTGTATAACAAGGTTTTGACTTCCCTAGAACTACTGCTAGGTGTTCCAAATAAGGTTTATACTTGGGTCTGTGTGCTTTCAAGTATAGTGTTGTGTTTTCATACTGTGATTTCTTATAATGTTTTAGTACTTACTTACCCCTAGATTTATCTGGGCCTACCTGTATTTAAATAAATCCTTTATATTTACAATACATAGTGTTTCAGTGTTTCTTTGGATCATTTGTATTACAATTTCACTTGTACTGTGTCTACTGCCCTCTCTTCCCTCCCTAGATAAGCTTGGCTGCTCTGTCTACGCTACCCTGAACTCAGGTAGTACAGCCTTATACTAAGAGTGGAGTCTTGTACTGCCTCAGTTCAATGTTTTTTCTAAGCCCTTAGTTGGACTTCAGAAAAACTGTCCTAACAGTGACCTAAGGCCCAAGTGGACCGAGCGAGCAGTTCAGAGTCAGCCATACCTGAATTCAATTATTGGTGGGTTGAGGGGGTCTGACCCGGGGGTCCAATATTGATGCGAGCAGATCAGACTCCGTTTGGGCATGTCGGATTGTGTGAGCGCAAGCAGCATGGGGGCTTTGAGTAGGGGTGAATGCGGTCTCTCAGTGCGGAAGAAGGGCAGTGTCGATGACTGATATTCCAACAGTTCGAGTCAGCGGCGACAGTTGAAGTGGTGAGCTAGGATGCGTCCATGTGCAGGCTGATGAGGCAGCTGTTCAAGGAATAGCTGGGTCAAGCTGTGGTTGTAACCTCTGCCAGAGTCAGAATGTGACTCACCAGTTATTCGGATCGGGTCACGGCGTTCAGCAGTCGATTAGGGTCTGGCAGGTGAGGGGCTTAGCTAGGGCACAATGCAGTGGCGGGCTGGTTCGAAGTGCAAGCAATAGTTCGAATTGGCGGAGGAGCACAAAGGACAGCTCTGGCTAGATCCCTTGGGTTTTTAGTGCGGCAAACACAGTGCACCCAGTTTGATGGAGCAGAACGGTGAGCATCAGCTGCTTTGGTCCTCCAAACGTTGTGAAGTCCATTCACTGCGACTAGAGGACAGGATGGCTCTGCTGGATTTGGGAGGTCTGGTGCAGAGTCGCTGGTCCTGGTCCACAGTAAGGTCCACCCAATGTGCCATGGGGGTAGGTAGGAGACATCTCTCTTCTGCCTTGGGCAGTTCCTTCTTCACCTCAGGCTGAGGGCTTTGGAAAGTGCAACCCTCCCAAAGGAAGTCCAGTAAATCTTTCTAGTGTCTTGAACATCCAAATAAGATTCTGAGATGGAATGGAATACCCCTTCTTTTAATTGAAAATGTTACCAGGCGATTGGACTACAACTAGCCTGCCTTAGTGGTCCAATCCCTGGTGCTCCCAGGAGTGGACTGTACCCCTCTGATGTCACACTCAGGGTGCTTTGTCCAGAGGAAGTGAGGGGAGTAGCGGACAGGAATGAGAAAGTGAGGCAATGAGAAAAAAGATGGTGGTCGTTTTCATCAAGCAACTAGAGTATTCCTGACTACTCTACTCTAATCCTGCCCCTTCTCTTCCCTCTAAGAACAAAGGCCCTTAGATATGCAACACCCTGGTGTGAGGCTACACCTTTTGAATAGGTGTGCTTCCCTGATGCGTGGGCCAGGGACAGCTGCCAGCTGTGTGGCTGTCTCTGGGAGAGGGTGTCCTTAGAGAGGCATCAAAGAGGAGGCTTGGTCCTCTAGTTTTTTGGGTCTGCCATTTGGCAGTGTCACCCGTCCCACTAGAATACACATCACCTTCCACAGCATAGCTGACTAACAGGGGCTGAAACATGGGCGATACCAATTGCGATATGGCAGGCATAATCGTAAGTAGTGCCATGCACTATGGCTAAACTCAGACATGGCTATATTTATCCTGCCACCATCAGGGGCTATTTATGATCATCGTAGTTTTCGGTATGGGGGTATATCTTAATTGCCACCCTTGCTCTGCAGAGACTTAGCTGTCCCTGCAGGTGTCAAGTGGGCGTCTCGTGAACGTTGAACGTGTTCTCTGCCATGAGTTGGGCAGGCGCTGCGGTCAAGCTACTGACACAGCAGGTCAGAAGTACACTATGCTTTTGGCATAGAGTGGATGGAAAGGGGAATCTAGTTAGCAGATTTCCCTTTTGGAGATGGATTTACCGCATCATTTTATGTACTAATAAAAATGTTAAAAAACATGGCTTTCCATCCTTGCCAGATGGCCATTCCTCACACATGGTCCATTGATTCTTCCTGTTTGCTCCCTCTGTGTTTTGGGGGTCCCACAAAGATGTTCCTTGGCCACTTACCTTTCTCTTAATGCACTACTCCTCTCTCTGCTCATATCCTCAATTTTAGTTTTAAATGCTACTTTTAGAACAATGAATCTCGGATATCTTTTTGTCCTATTCTTTCTTTGATCAACTTTCATTGTTCTCTTAGTGAATCTCTCTAAGCTATTAAGCTCTGGATGCTTGCCCATTCCCTTAGTCTTAAACCTACTAGAACCAAGAGTCTCTTTTTCCCTGCTTTTTTCCCCTTATTGCTTCACACCATCTTTTATCTCCCTTTACCCTGATTTTCTTTTCCATCATCTGCTTATTATCTTGGTGCCATCTTTGACTCCTCAATTTATCTCTTTGAAATCGCATTTCTTCCATTGCTCATTCCTGCCGCTTCCATTCATAAAATCCACCCAGTACCCTATTTTTCAGCTACTAAAAATGCTCATCCTTACTTTGTTTTTTTTCACACCTTGATTATTTTTCTTCTCTTCTTGTAGTCCTCTCCACCCACACTCTCACCTTCTCTAGCCCATCAGTTGCCAAGAACAGGAGTGCATTATACCATTACCGGTGGGCACATCACAGCAACAAAACACTTGGACCCACCACCCGAATTCTTCCCAAAACCTGCAGTACCAGTCATTCTATTAAAATGGAAAGAACACTCACCAAAGAAAAGGGCATTTTTTATAGATGGCTTTAGGTTGGATGCACAAAATGTATGCAGGCGCCTTTGCCTCAGAATAATGCGATATGTTAGAGAACCAGCAAAACCATTCAATAAATCAGTGGCCACAATAGGCAAGGACTACTTACCAAAAGTGAATGTGCAAAGGAGAGACATTGCTTGGCAACCTTACCAACAAAAGCTACAACATGCCCCTTCGACATGTTCCTGAAGGTAGAATCGCAGAATCACCTCATGCTCAATGCCAACAAAAAGCAGATCAGAGAGAGACTTTGAATGGTGGTGGATCTGACATTGGATCAGGTCATAACCGTTGCGCACGTATCTAACTATAGCTTGGATTTGACCATCACGAAGGAGAAAAAAGGCACTCAGGAAACACACAGATCCATATGCAATCTTTAGAAGGCAAACAATGCCACAAAATGGGAAATCCCAAACCGTGTTACCATGGTAACCGGCATAACATTAAGATGTACAATTTGTGAACAAAAAACCGGCTGGCATGCAGTGTTCTCTTCTTACAGATCCAACCATTTATGCCCAAGTTTGTGAACAAGGATGAAGAAAAATGTTATACTCTATAAGTTTAGCTGTGTTAGAAGACCCCAGAGAAATTGGAGGAAGTAAACTGTGTGAAATCTGGTGGGATTTGTTGAAATCGCGAGAAGAAACAAACCAACCCGGTAAATAGCGGAAGGGAAAATTCCTGGTTTTAATGTATCCTAATTCTTAATGGCCGACTCAGGCCACCCGCACATTCGAATAGTGAAACAATCATTTGAACAGACGTTTGAGAATGTATTGCATATTCAAGCACTGCCCAAGTTCCTACCTAAAATGTATTCAGGACCAGAGATTGACATCTTAGAGTGGTTTGAAGTAGTGATGGATTACAAAAACACAGCCACTGTTGGCTTAGTCTACGTGGCCTCCAGCAGGTTGCCAATTCTGATTTGAAAACACCTGGGAGCCAATACAATGACGTTGCAACCCGGGCGAACAATTAAACAATTTGGTACTTCGAAGCTACACCAAAATGCTCTCAAAAGAACTGGAGAGTTTGCAGGGTTTCAAGGACCACATAGTATTGAAAACAATGCATCACCTGCGAAATACGCAGTTCGAAACGATTCAATCAGGTTCCAAGGGAAACTAGAGCAACCTCTGAACAAGATGCGAGGAATCCGCATAGTGGAGGGATCCCCATTGTGTTGGCATGTAAAGCGTACAGTGCAAACGTTAGTCTTGGAGTTAATCTGCAGTGTCAACAGCAGTAATCTAGTTGACTCCCACCCTCAGTCCAACATAAATCAGAGGGTCAGCATGATGGGTATTCTCAACTCTAGACCCAAAGTCAGCGTCCATCAGAGTTAAAGTCAGACTCGGAAGTTACAACAGCCGGCATAACACCAGATTTAATGCATGCCTCTTGGATTTTTTACGAGGCAGCCAAACCAGCAATTACACTGGTAACCACACTGAAACCGAAACTGAGAGAAGCATTATAATCACAGCAGATGACAGCAACAAGGGCTGTCATCTCAGGAGCTCAAGGGACAGTGGAAGTGAAAATGACTTTCACTTCTCTAGATTATTCAGTAACAGAAAGGGGAGCTCGGACTTGTACTTGGGCACTTTAACATTTGCTCTACTTTGTGTGGGGTAACCCCCGCTGTTTTGTGCACAGAACAGAAACCATTGGTACAAGTACTGGGAGCAGGCAGTGAAAACCGAGACTCTGCAAGTTGCGCCAGGTTGTAGGCCCACCTGCACAGGTATACATATAATGTACAATGCAAACTGGAGAAATGTAACATAGCTGCAGATTGTTCAGCTCGTCTTCTCGTGCCTATACCGGGGGATAATGGCACTGAAGTGCAAGAGGATGCGATTGTAGAGTTGAACAATGTATGTTTTAGTATAGTCAAAGTAGGGCAGAGTTGAACAATGTATGTTTTAGTATAGTCAAAGTAGGGCGCAAGGAAGAATGAAGAAAAGTCGGTAAAGAAGACCTGATTCACAAGAATATGAACTTGAGCAAATCCGGAGATGCCCTGAGCAGCTCAGAATTGCACCTGCTACCTGCCACCTGAGTCACAAAGACCGAAACTAGAGCAGAGCCAGAGCTGCCCAGAGCATAGCTGAGATGCCTTTGAGCAAATAATTCTGAAATGCATTTGCACAAGAGCATAAAAAAGAAGTTGCAGGCAACTCCAGATGTACTTGTTCTTGGTTTTGGAATTAGGGTACAGGGAATCAGGGGCACATCTCAGATGCTCAGGGAAATTTGCGATGTGCTGAAGTGTAAATCTGTGTGTATCTGACCCAAGGAGTTCACGCAAGTTAAGATATGGGATACATTACTCACCGTAATCGTATTTCTGATGCTTGTATCTGCTTAGATTCACATGCTGTGCATAGGCCGACATCTAGTGGAAGCTGCGGAGTATTACAGTTTGTTTTTCGAAAATCGAAAAAGGGCGTCGACACAGGGCGTGCCAGTAATACTATCCCTAGTGTGACGTCCACTGTACCCATGATCCCTCACGCGTCTAGGATCCCCAGATTGTGTTTTTCCTGACATGAGGTAGCATGAGGAGTAGCGTGAGTACAGATAGTCCAAGCAGATAGACAGAAAGGTAAGACTACAAGCAACCATGCGCCTTCTCTCGGAGGGGAGGAAGGGTGGGTCGCATGTGAATCTAAGCAGATACAAGCATCAGAAATACGATTACGGTGAGTAATGTATCCCTTCTGAGGCTTGTGGAATCTGCTTAGATCACATGCTGTGCATAGATTAGCGAGCAGTACCAGAAGAAGGAGGTGGGATGTGAGAAGGGTCATGAGCAAACAGGTGTCTTAGAACCGCTTGTCCCACTTGTGTATCTGTCTTGGAATGAGTGTCAATGCAGTAATGCTGAGTAAAAGTGTGAATAGAGCTCCAAGTAGCTGCTTTGCAAATGGTGTCGAGGGGAACATTTGCAATGAAAGCCAGAGTGGCCCCAATGCCTCTAGTAGAGTGGGCCCTTGGTGTAAACGGCAGAGTCTTTTTAGAAAGAGAGTAACACAGCTGTATACAGTTGATAATCCACTTAGAGATAGCGCCCTTAGAGACGCGATCCCCCTCTCTGCCTGTAGCTACGGAGACAAACAGTTGATCTGTTTTCCTTAGCGGTCTGGTTTTATTTACATAGTATAAGACCGCCCTACGCACATCTAGGGTGTGTAGTTTCACCTCAGCCGAGCTTTGTGGGTTTTGGAAGAAAGCCGGAAGCTCGATGGACTGGTTTACATGGAACTTGGATATGAATTTTGGTGAGAACCTAGGGTGTGTGCGTAAAACCAGTTTGTCCTTGTGGATAGTAAAGAAAGGATCTTGCACTGACAGAGCCTGAATTTCACTGACCCTTCTTATGGAGGTAATGGCTACTAAGAAGGCCGTTTTATAAGTCAGGTGTTTGAGACTACTTTTATGCATGGGTTCGAAGGGGGGCCCCATGAGCTTAGCTAGCACCACGTTGAGGTCCCATCCTGGCGGTGGGTTCGAAATAGGAGGGTGAAGTCTCTTTACTCCTTCCATGAAGGCTTTAACCACTGGTACTTTCCACCACGAGACCCTGTTATGGGATGTGGTGTAAGCCGAGAGGGCTGCCAGGTGTACTTTCAGAGAGTTAAAAACCAACCCTGCATCCAGCAGGTGGAGCATGTATGTTACAACGTTGGAAGGAGTGCAATCAACCGGGTTGATTTGTTTATTCTGGCACCAGATAACGAATCTTTTCCACTTGTCAAAGTAACAGTGTCTTGTATTTGGTTTCCTGGACTCTTTTAGAATGTCCATACACCTCTGTGGTAATTTGAGATGTCCAAACTCTATGACTTCAGGAGCCATGCTGCTAGGTTCATAGAGTTGGGTTCCTGATGCAGTGTTTGACCTTGTTGCTGGGACAGAAGGTTGTACCAGGCTGGGAGTATGATGGGCTCGCACACCGCCATCCTGCGTAGGTGTGGAAACCATGGTTGTCTCGCCCACATGGGAGCAACTAGGATGAGCGTCATTGATTCCTTGTTCATCTTGTACACCACCTTCCTGATGAGAGGAGTTGGTGGAAAAGCGTACGCAAACATCCCTGACCAGTTCATCCACAGGGCATTCCCCTGGGAGTCCGTTTGGGGGAACCTGGATGCAAATCCTGGGCATTGTTTGTTTTCGCTTGTGGCGAATAGGTCTATAGTGGGGAAACCCCACTGAGAGAAGAGATCTTCTACTACGTCTCTGTGAAGGACCCATTCGTGTTCTTCTGGGAGGGGGTCTCTGCTTAGAGCATCCGCTAGGGAATTGAGCTCCCCTGGAACATGTTGCGATGACAGGAAGATGTTCCGTCTGAGTGCCCATATCCATATTTTCTGGGCAAGCTTGGACAGATTTGGCGAACGAGTCCCTCCTTGCTTGTTCAGATAGAACATGGCTGTCGTGCTGTCCGTCCTGATCTGCACCGACAAGTTCAGTAGATGGGGCTCGAACGCCCCCAGCGCTCGGAATACTGCCAGAAGCTCTAGCAGATTGATGTGGTTCTTGGCTACTGAGTGAGACCAGAGACCCTGAGCTGTGTGGTGGAGATGGTGAGCTCCCCACCCAGTCAGGCATGCATCTGTAGTAACCACTGCCTGTACTTCGGGATCGTAAAAGGGTTTCCCCTTTGCGAGATTCTCTCTTGTCCACCAGTGTAGGCTCTGTACGAGTGTTGGCGAAACGACCACTAGATCGTCCCACTGACCACTTGCCTGAGACCACTGTTTCGCCAACCATTCCTGCATGGGACGCATGAGCAGACGCGCGTGGGGGACCAGGTAAATGCATGACGCCATCATGCCCAGTAACCGCATAGCTTTGCGTACTGTTATCTGTTGACCTGACTGATAATGCGGAATTTAAAGAAGTATATTCCGAATTCTTTCTTCCGAAGGGAAGGTGAATTCTCTCTGAGTATCTAGGATAGCTCCTAGAAACTGTTTTGAGGTGCTTGGCACCAGACTTGACTTCTTCTCGTTGATAGAGAAGCCTAATTCGTGGAGGAGGTCGATAGTCCTCTGAATGTTTGATCTGCAGATTCCTGGGGTTTCCCCCGTTATGAGCCAGTCGTCTAGATAAGGGTACACTGGGATTGCCTCCCTGCGTAGGTGTGCAGCTGCCACCGCCAGTACCTTGGTGAATACCCTTGGTGCTGAAGCTATCCCGAAGGGCAGTACCTTGAATTGGTAGTGGCGACTGTCCACCTTGAAGCGCAAGTATTTTCTGTGCGCCGGGAGCATGGAAATATGAAAATAGGCATCTTTCATATCCAAGGTTGCCATGTAATCCCCCTTTTTTAGGAGTGGGATTACCTCTTGTAGCGTGGTCATACGGAATTTTTGGGGCTTGACATACTTGTTGGCAGGCCGTAAGTCCAATACTGGGCGCATTGTTAAATCTTTCTTTGGCACAAGGAAGTAAGTTGAATAGATACCCTTGTTTACCTGGTGTCCTGGGACGAGTTCTATCGCGTCCTTTAGGAGCAGATTGTAGATTTTCTCGAGGAGGATCTTTTGATGTTCTAAAGAGTGGACTTTTTGTCTTGGAGGGTGGTTTCGGGGACGTTGCAGTAGTTCTATACAGTACCCCTTGGATACCGTCGACAGCACCCATCTGTCTGATGTTATCCCTTCCCATGCCTGGGTGAAGCTGGATATTCGTCCCCATACTGGGGTTGCATGGGAAGGGACCCTGAAATGAGCGTCACTGCTTTGGTGGAGGCGTGCCGCCTCCTTTACTGGGGCTGCCTCTGCCTCTACCACGTCCTCTTCTACTAGCCCTACCATACCCCTGGGTAGACTGTTGTGAGTTGGTGTTCCACTGTGTACCCTGGGTGTGGGAATAGCTATTTCCTCTATTGGAATTTTGGCCGCGGGGGCGACGAAAATTGCCGTTCCCTCTTTGGTTAGGTGGTTTTGTAGTTAACTGGCCAAGGGATTTGAGGGTGTCGAATTCCTCCTTAGCGTTTTTTAGTGCGTCCTCGACTGCCTTTCCAAACAGGAGATCACTTTCCACTGGTTTGTCTAAGAGTGCAGCTTGTGTTTCTGCTCTGAATCCCGACTGCCTCAACCAAGCATGTCTTTTGATGACAGTCCCCTCTGCTATAATTCTACCCGCATTGTCTGCGGCGTCTAAAGTTGCTTTTAAAATGCAGCCTGAGACGTTTCTTCCCTCTGCACAAATGCGAGATAGCTGGCTCTTAAGGGGTTCGGGAGCGGAATCTATTAGTGCTGCCACTTCTTCCCACTGATGGCAGTTGTAGCTGGCCAACAGTGTGGTGGAATTCGCGATTCTGGTTTGGTAGGCTGCCGTGGAAGCTACTTTTCTACCAAAACCATAGAGTTTCTTACTTTCCTTGTCGGGGGGAGCCTCCGAGGAAGATAATGGGGTTCCAGCTCTCTTGCGGGTGTTAGTTACGACTAGAGAGTCTGGCTTAAGTTGGCCTCTAATATATAGAGGGTCCGACTGGGCTGCTTTAAACAGCTTCTCTACTCTCAGGTTTACAGGTCTTGTCAGGTTTGGGTTGACAAGGGATGGTGCTATTCTGTGTTGAATAGATTTCAGGATGGGAATGGTCTGGGCTACTGTCTTCCTTTCCCCTATTAGTTCCTCCGCGAACTCCCTCTCTTCTTGGACACCTTGTGTGTCTATGTGGAAGTGGTTAGCTGCCCGAGAGAGCAGTTCATTCAGGAGGGGCTGATTATCTATTGGGGAATCAGACACTGGGGCTTCCCTTTCGACTGGTGAGTCCATTCTGAAAATATCTGGGCTATTTTCTGGCTCATCCTCGTCTTCGTCCTCCCCGTAATAATCTGACACTGCAAGATCTTCTGGTGTCTCAAAATCCTGGCCCTCTATAAGGGAAGAGTCTCCTTGGCCTGTAGGGAAAAGGCAAGAATAGGGTTGGACCTCGAAGGGGTCTGAAGCCTTTAATGGTGTCTCGACCCGGGGCCTTTTATTTGAAGGGATAGGGTCCCTTGAACCTGAGGGGGAAGATTCCTGAGGGTTTAAAGCTAGTAGTTGGTCAGGGTGTCTTTCGAAGAAATTTGCTAAGGAGGACATCCTTGACATTACTCTGTCAATGTCCTCGCATGACCAGAGTTTTGAGCTTGGGGTGACCTTGCTGGAACTCTCTATGGACTGTCCCTGAGAAGACTTGGACGGGGAAGTCAGTTCTATTGTTGTGGGGGATTGCAAGGGTTGTTTCCTTTGTTGCTTACCCCCTTCCCCGTGGGTGGAAGTGTGTTTACCCCTTCCCTTATCTTTCGACGCCTGGCGTCGAGGATAGGAGGTGGAATCCCTGTGTTTCGAACTAGGCTTCGAAACTGGGCCCTCCTCACTCCCAAGTGATGTACCCTTTCCCTGGGGTGCAGGCTGGGGATGGAAGCCGTGTTCGTCTCCGGACGAGCGATCTTCCGTGATGTTAATGGGCGAGGCACTATGTGCAAGTGTGGAGGCTTGCCTGACGTCGTGCGGCGACCTCGACCGGGACCGCCCAGAGGACGTCCTTTCGGACCGCTCCTTCTGTGCCTCTTTCCGAGGTTTCAACGACGTCGAATCTCGGGTGGCTTTTTTGTGTTTAGCGTGTGTATGTGTAACGCTCTTGTCGCCGGGGGACTTCCCCATAGTCGCCGGGACGGACGACCTTCCGAGGCCGGGGACGTGCGTTAGGCTGTCTTTCGACGCCTTGGTGCCCTCGCCGTCTGAAAGTCCGGCGTCGCTGCCGTCGCTGAAGGTACCCTCCGCCTCCATAGCTGCTAGCTTGGCGTGGTGGGCCCAACGCTTGGTGGAGCGGTCCTTAAGAGTTTTGGTCTTAAACCTGCTACAGGCCCTGCAACCCGCCTCGGGGTGGTCTCTGGGCAGGCAAAGGTTGCACGTAGCGTGCTTATCTACCCAAGGGTATTTCTTGTTACACTTGGGGCAAAACTGAAAGGGCGTACCCTCCATACGCGCCTGTGGGCAGCGGGCAAGTGTGTGTAGGTAAGAAGGTGTCTATAACCGAGTGTGGAAGTGTACCACCCCCCACTCTCCCTACTTGTAGGGCCGAGGCCAGCGGCCCAGGCCCGAGCCGAGGCGGAAGCCTCAAGGCCCAATCCGTCGGGTTTCGACGTTGATCTCCTCCCCGGTTCGGCGTCGAGATGCTGATCGACGTAAGGGTGACAAAACGGGGCAAATTAGAATTAGTTTTAGGTGTAAATATGGCAAAGCCAGGGAACTCCGATGAAGTGCTTCCGACCAGAATGGCGGAAAAAAACAATCTGGGGATCCTAGACGCGTGAGGGATCATGGGTACAGTGGACGTCACACTAGGGATAGTATTACTGGCACGCCCTGTGTCGACGCCCTTTTCGATTTTCGAAAAACAAACTGTAATACTCCGCAGCTTCCACTAGATGTCGGCCTATGCACAGCATGTGATCTAAGCAGATTCCACAAGCCTCAGAAATATATATATATATAATACATTACTCACTGTAATCGTATTTCTGATGCTTGTATCTGCTTAGATTCACATGCTGTGCATAGGCCGACATCTAGTGGAAGCTGCGGAGTATTACAGTTTGTTTTTCGAAACTCGAAAATGTGCGTCGACACAGGGCGTGCCAGTAATACTATCCCTAGTGTGACGTCCACTGTACCCAAGATCCCTCACGCGTCTAGGATCCTCAGATTGTATTTTGTCTGACATGAGGTAGCATGAGGAGTAGCGTGAGTACAGATAATCCAAGCAGATAGACAGAAAGGTAAGACTACAAGCAAACATGCGCCTTCTCTCGGAGGGGAGGAAGGGTGGGTCGCATGTGAATCTAAGCAGATACAAGCATCAGAAATACGATTACGGTGAGTAATGTATCCCTTCTGAGGCTTGTGGAATCTGCTTAGATCACATGCTGTGCATAGATTAGCGAGCAGTACCAGAAGAAGGAGGTGGGATGTGAGAAGGGTCATGAGCAAATAAGTGTCTTAGAACCGCTTGTCCCACTTGTGTATCTGCCTTGGAATGGGTGTCAATGCAGTAATGCTGAGTAAAAGTGTGAATAGAGCTCCAAGTAGCTGCTTTGCAAATGGTGTCAAGGGGTACATTTGCAATGAAAGCCAGAGTGGCCCCAATGCCTCTAGTAGAGTGGGCCCTTGGCGTAAAAGGCAGAGTCTTTTCAGAGAGTGAGTAACACAGCTGGATACAGTTAATAATCCACTTCGAGATGGCACCTTTAGAGACGCGATCCCCCTCTCTGCCTGTAGCTACGGAGACAAACAGTTGATCTGTTTTCCTTAGCGGTCTTGTTTTATTTACATAGTAGAGGACCGCCCTACGCACATCTAGGGTGTGTAGTTTCACCTCAGCCGAGCTTTGCGGGTTCTGGAAGAAAGCCGGAAGCTCGATGGACTGGTTTACATGGAATTTGGATATAAATTTAGGTGAGAACCTCGGGTGTGTGCGTAAAACCAGTTTGTCTTTATGGACAGAAAAGAAGGGATCCTGCACTGACAGAGCCTGAATTTCGCTGACCCTTCTTATAGAAGTAATAGCTACTAAGAAGGCCGTTTTATAAGTCAGGTGTTTGAGACTGCTTTTATGCATGGGTTCGAAAGGGGGGCCCATGAGCTTGGCTAGCACCACATTAAGGTCCCATCCTGGTGGTGGGTTTGAAATAGGAGGGTGAAGTCTCTTTACTCCTTCCATGAAGGCTTTAACTACTGGTACTTTCCACCACGAAACCTTGCTATGGGAACTGGTGTAAGCCGAGAGGGCTGCCAGGTGTACTTTCAGTGAGTTAAAAACCAATCCTGCATCTAGCAGGTGGAGCATGTATGTATCAATAGTGGAAGGAGTGCAATAAACCGGGTTGATTTGTCTACTCTGGCACCAGATAACGAACCTCTTCCACTTGTCAAAGTAACAGTGCCTTGTGTTTGGTTTCCCAGATTCCTTTAGGATGTCCATACACCTCTGTGGCAAATTGAGGTGTCCAAACTCTATGACCTCAGGAGCCATGCTGCCAGGTTCATTGAGTTGGGTTGCTGGTGCACTGTTTGACCTTGGTGCTGGGACAGTAGGTTGTACCAGGCTGGAAGTTTGATGGGCTCGCACACCGCCATCCTCCGTAGGTGTGGGAACCACGGTTGTCTTGCCCACATGGGAGCAACTAGGACGAGCATCATCGATTCCCTGTTCATCTTGTTCACCACTTTCCTGATGAGGAGTTGGTGGAAAAGCGTACGCAAACATCCCTGACCAGTTCATCCACAGGGCGTTCCCCTGGGAGTCTGGTTGGGGGAACCTGGATGCAAATCCTGGGCATTGTCTGTTTTCGCTTGTGGCGAATAAGTCTATAGTGGGGAAACCCCACTGAGAGAAGAGATCTTCTACGACCTCTCTGTGAAGAACCCATTCGTGTTCCTCTGGGAGGGAGTCTCTGCTCAGAGCATCCGCTAGGGAATTGAGCTCCCCTGGAACATGTTGTGATGACAGGAAGATGTTCCGTCGGAGTGCCCGTATCCAGATTTTCTGGGCAAGCTTGGACAGATTTGGCGAGCGAGTCCCTCCTTGCTTGTTCAGGTAGAACATGGCTGTAGTGCTGTCCGTCCGGATTTGCACTGACAGGTTTAGTAGATGGGGCTCGAACACCTGAATCGCTCTGAATACTGCCAGAAGCTCTAGCAGGTTGATGTGGTTCTTGGCCACTGAGTGAGACCAGAGACCCTGAGCTGTGTGATGGAGATGGTGAGCTCCCCACCCCGTCAGACATGCATCTGTAGTGACTACTGCCTGTACTTCGGGATCGTAGAAGGGTTTCCCCTTTGCGAGATTCTCTCTTGTCCACCAGTGAAGGCTTTGTACCAGTGTTGGCGAAACGACCACTAGATCGTCCCACTGACCACTTGCCTGAGACCACTGTTTCGCCAACCATTCCTGCATGGGACGCATGCGCAGGCGAGCGTGGGGGACCAGGTAAATGCATGACGCCATCATGCCCAGTAAACGCATTGCTTTGCGTACCGTTATTTGTTGACCAGACTGATAATGCGGAATTTGCAGTAGTATATTCCGAATTCTTTCTTCTGAAGGAAAGGTCAACCCCTCCTGGGTATCCAGGATTGCTCCTAGGAATTGTTTTGAGGTGCTTGGCACCAGGCTTGACTTCTTCTCGTTGATTGAGAAGCCTAACTCGTGTAGGAGGTCGATAGTCCTTTGAATGTTTGTCCTGCAAATTCCTGGGGTTTCCCCCATTATGAGCCAGTCGTCCAGATAAGGGTACACTGGGATTGCCTCCCTGCGTAGGTGTGCAGCCGCCACCGCCAGTACCTTGGTGAATACCCTTGGTGCAGAAGCTATCCCAAAGGGCAGTACCTTGAATTGGTAGTGGCAACTGTCCACCTTGAAGCGCAAGTACTTTCTGTGCGCTGGGAACATGGAAATATGAAAATAAGCATCTTTCATATCCAAGGTTGCCATGTAATCCCCCTTTTTTAGGAGGGGGATTACCTCTTGTAGCGTGGTCATACGAAATTTTTGGGGCTTGACATACCTGTTGGCAGGCCGTAAGTCCAATACTGGGCGCATTGTCAAGTCTTTCTTGGGCACAAGGAAGTAAGTTGAATAAATACCCTTGTTTACCTGGTGTCCCGGGACGAGTTCTATCGCGTCCTTTTGTAGATGAATGGCGATCTCCTCGAGGAGAATCTTCTGATGTTCTAAGGAGTGTACTCTTTGTCGTGGAGGATGGTTCCGGGGACGCTGCAGTAGCTCTATACAGTATCCTGTGGATACTGTTGACAGCACCCATCTGTCTGATGTGATCCCTTCCCAAGCCTGGGTGAAGTTTGAAATGCGTCCCCCTACTGGGGTTGCGTGAGAAGGGACCCTGAACTGAGCGTCACTGCTTTGGTGGAGGCGTGCCGCCTCCCTTGCTGGGGCTGCCTCTGCCTTTACCACGACCTCTCCTATTACCTCTGCCGTAACCCTGGGTAGACTGTTGGTTGTTGTTCCACTGTGTACCCTGCCCCTGGGAATAGTTAGATCCTCTCTGGGAATTTTGGCCATGTGGGCGACGAAAATTACTATTCCCTCTCTGGTTAGGGGGTTTATTGGTTAACTGGCCAAGGGATTTGAGTGTCTCGTATTCGTCCTTGGCATTTTTCAGTGCGTCCTCGACCGCCTTACCAAACAACAGATCGGTTTTCACCGGTTTGTCCAACAATGATGCCTGGGTTTCTGCTTTAAAACCAGACTGCCGTAACCACGCATGTCTCTTGATAAGAGTGCCCTCCGCTATCAATCTGCCTGCGTTGTCCGCGGCGTCGAAGGTTGCTTTCAAAATGCAACCAGACACGGCTCTACCCTCTGCGGAAATCTGAGCTAATTGGCCCTTTAACGGTTCAGGAGCAGAGGCTATGAGTGCCGCGACTTCTTCCCACTGATGGCAGTTGTAGCTGACCAACAGGGTGGTGGAGTTAGCAATCCTTGCTTGACAGGCGGACGTTGAGGCTACCTTCCTGCCGAAACCGTACAGTTTTTTGCTCTCCTTGTCAGGAGGAGCTTCTGACGAAGACAAGGGTGTCCCAGCCCTCTTACGAGTCTTGGTGACAACTAGGGAGTCTGGCTTCAGATGTCCTCTTATATAGATAGGGTCAGACTGTGCCGCCCTGAAAAGTTTTTCAACCCTGGGATTGACTGCTCTGGTGAGGTTTGGGTTCACCAGGGACAGATCTATACTCCGCTGAATGGATTTAAGGATAGGGATGGTCTGGGCAACAGGCCTCCTTTCTCCCTCTAACTCTTCTGCGAAGTCCCTTTCCTCCTGTACACCGTGGGTGTCAATGTGGAAATGTTCTGCTGCGTGAGCGAGAACCTCATTTAGGAGGGGTTGGTTATCGACCGGGGAGTCGGTAACCGGGGCTTCGTTCTCTACAGGGGAATCTACTCTGTATGTTTCCGGGTCATCCTCTTCTTCTTCCTGGTCCTCATCATCCCCATAGTAGCCCATCCCGGTTTGTTCTTCTATCATACCAAATTCTTGGTCTTCACAAAGGGAAGCCTCCCCTTGATACCGCGAGTATGGTGTTGCGTAAGGTTGTACCTCGAAGGGTTCAGACCTCATCGGGGTTTCAAACCGGGTCTTCTTACTCGGGGGCTAGGATCAGTAGAGCCTGAGGGTGTTGCCCCTTGTGGATCATACGAGAGGAAATGTTCTGGATTTTTATCATAAAAATCAGCCAAAGAAGACATTCTTGACCCTATCTATGTCTTCACTGGACCATTTTTTGGAACTGGGAATGACTCTCTCAGCAAGTCTATGGGATTTATCTTGAGTAGCTTTGCTGGTTGTGGACCTATCAGCAGACCTGGGCTTGTCTGTCTGTTTAGGGGGGGTAGAGGGTTTCACAGGTGTGGAAGAATGTACAGGTAGTTTCTTCTGCTGTTTTGCCCCCTCCCCGTGCGTAGAAAAATGTTTTCCCTGTCCCTTAGTGGCTCCGGAGTTTTTCGACGCCTGGCGTCGAGGATCGGGAGAGGTGTCCCTGTCCTTCGAGCGTGGAGCCTCGCTGGCTTTAATTGTGGGCTCCGACTCCTGGAGCGCGGCCTGGGGGTGGAAGTCGTCTTCGTCTTCCGATGATCGAACTTCTGTTAGCCTAGGGAGCGAGGCACTCTTGGCAAGAGTGGATGATTGCCTGGAGTCATGCGGCGATCTTGATCGAGAGCGCCCAGAGGACACCGAATCGGACCGTTCTGTCTGTGCCTCTTTCCGAGAACTCGACGTCGTCGAGTCTCGGTTGGACTTAGTGTGTTTAGTGTGTGTAGTATGTGAAGTGCTTGTGTCGCCGGGGGTCTTCCCCATAGCCACCCTGCCGGACGACCTTCCGAGGTCGGGGACCTGCGCTCGGCTGTCTTTCGACGCCGTAATGCCCTCGCCGTCCGAAAGTCCGGCGTCGCTGCCATCGCTGAAGGCGCCCTCCGCTGCCATGGCCGCCTGCCTGGCGTGGTGGGCCCAACGCTTCGTCGAACGGTCCTTAAGTGTCTTAGGTTTAAACCTACTACACGCTCTGCAGTTCGCTTCGGGGTGGTCCCTCGGCAAGCAGAGATTGCACGTGGCGTGCCTGTCGTCCCAAGGGTATTTGCGATTGCACTTGGGGCAGAATTGAAAAGGGGTACCCTCCATACGCACCTTGAGGCAGCGGGCAGGTAAGTGTAGGAAATGTATAAGGTGGACCTATATACCAAGAGTGTAGAGTATGTACCACCCCCCACTCTCCCTACTTGCAGGGCCGAGGCCAGCGGCCTACAAGGCCCGGGCCGAGGCCAGCGGCCTTCCGAGGCCCAAATCCGTCGTGCAGCAGCCGACGGTCAATTTCTTCTCCAGCCGTCGTCGAGTGTCGAAGTTCGACGTTGGGGTGGGGAAGGATGTCAATAGATTATTATTTTAAATTTTAGCAAAAGTATGGCTAAGGCCAGGGGACTCCGCAAAATGCTTCCGACCAGTATGGCGGAAAAAAACAATCTGAGGATCCTAGACGCGTGAGGGATCTTGGGTACAGTGGACGTCACACTAGGGATAGTATTACTGGCACGCCCTGTGTCGATGCCCATTTTCGAGTTTAGAAAAACAAACTGTAATACTCCGCAGCTTCCACTAGATGTCGGCCTATGCACAGCATGTGATCTAAGCAGATTCCACAAGCCTCAGAAATATATATATATATATATATATATATATATATATATATATATATATATATATATATATATATATATATATATATATATATATACATGTGTGTGTGGTATACAGGATTTATTCAAAACTTTTAATTCATTCCACATTTTGCAGATATCATTCCAAAACCCAAATTAAAAGAAAGACTTGTGGATAATGCGCATTTCAAACATTTAGGAGTTGCCACCACTCGGGGAAATGTTCTGCCTGCCACAAGTGTCCAAGAGGGAGAAGAATTGTAACAGGCACTGTGGGGTTTGCATGAAGAGTCATAATAGCCTTCAGGCGCATGTGCCGTGGTGATTCCTATGAAGGTTCCAGAAGGAGCATGGCAGAACTTTGCATTAGCCTGGTAAGGGCATATCTCTGGACACCACCGAATAAGACATATGAAATAGTTCTAACAAGATTCTTTTTCAAAATGCCCAGACGTTAGCTTAGCTTAGTAGACCATGTGACATCCTGTGCCATTGCTTTTCTAAAGGATGTTTCTAGGGAGTGCGGAGGGAAGACTGAAATAGATTATAACTATAATGGGGTTCAGTTCGTTTTGCATGAAATGAGTTTCCTGACGATTTTGATAAAGGAACGCCAGGGTTCGTTGCACCCAGGAGGCACAGAGAGACCAAGACCTGGTAGAACTCATCCTGCTGGTGGACCAATGCATCATGATCCCTTGAGAAAGGCGGGTGGCCTTGATTACACAGCAGTGGTGTGTAGGAATAGGAAAAGAAAGCTGCAGCACGAGCACTGAATGCTAATGTGGATAAAAGCATGAGCCAGAAAGCAATCTCCCAGTGCAGGAAGTAGACAGCCATCTGTTGCCAGCAGAGTGAAAGCAGGTGTCCACCCACCAAAGATACAGGCGAGATGAATACCTTTAGCTTTTCCTAACAATTGTAAAGCGCAGGATATGTTTCCTCCTAGCTCTGTTTCATGTGCAGGTATAGTGTATGCTACTTAACTAAGTATGTTCCTAGTATTCCAATTCTAGTTCCACAATGTTATGTGCTGAGGGTTCTAGAGATGCCCTGGTGTAAAGCCAATCAGTCCTGAAATCGGTACCACACTTGAAAACGTACTCCATACTGGCAGCATTGTCAAAATGGAGCTCCAAATTAGCCAATTAAGGAACGCTAGTCTGATGAACTGGAAAGCAGTGAATGTGTGCCAGTGCGCCACTGTAATTCTGGAAGACATTGAAGGCACATTATCCTCATAACAGGATAAATTCACACTGCAAAACTGATGATGTTGCAGTGTACGTTCCTCTAATATGTGTCAGGTTGGAGTGACATATTCTTTACATACAGTATCATATACCCACTTACATTGGGTCAAGGGAGACACATATTTAGTATAGAAAGGTTTTAGGAAGTTATTATGGGTTATATTTTTTATACAGCCAATTTTGCCCTTAACCTTCATTGCAGTCTATGGAGATTGCCCCAAGCCAAGATGGAGGTTCTCAGTCTAAATTCTGATTGGCTGGAGATTGTTTATAGGGAGGACAATGAACATTCTAAACTGCCTTTCATCGTCCTTGCCCAGCTGAGAGGTCGTGTGCCTTGTTGCTCCTGCTTAACTTTGTCAAAGGTGACAAGTTTCTAGCGGTTGAGCGGAAGATCTGAAAGTATAACAGGAGTCATGTTTGGAGTTTGGTGGAGACACAGGACAGGAGTCAGAAACTTCCATTTATTCTGAGAAAAGAAGTTTTCAAGTCTCATTCAAGATAAGTGACTTTCCTGATTTGTTGAACTTGTAAAAAGGTTATATTCATCTAAGGGATTGAAATCAAATCTGTATCTAAAAAGATTAAAGCGCGTACGTTTGTTTTTATCGCTACATGTCATATCAAACTAGCGCGAGAGTTTTTTTTCCGTTACTTTTCGCCCGCGCGTGTGTCTCAGCGCATGAGAGTGAAGCGCAAGCGCGTACTTTGGACTCACGTTTACTGTTCGTTTACGCAAGGGTTTTTTCTGCGTGATAATATAACCGCGTGTGTATGTTGCGCGTGTATGTATTTATTCGTGAGTTGGACATTAACGCGAGTGCTTTTTACCTGCGAATTGAGTCGTCAGCGCGTGTACGTGTTTCCCGTGACTTGGAGGAAAGCGCGTGTAATTTTTATTGCGTCTTGGATTTCAGCGCGAGTGCGTTTTACCCGCGAATTGAATCGTCTGCGCGTGTGCGTGTTTCCCGCGACTTGGAGGAAAGCGCGTGTAATTTTTATTGCGTCTTGGATTTCAGCGCGTGTGCGTTTTAACCGCGAATTGAATTGTCAGCGCGTGTGCGTGTTTCCCGCGACTTGGAGGAAAGCGTGTGAAATTTATATTGCGTCTTGGACTTTAGCGCGAGTGTGTTTTTACGCGTGTGCGTATTTCCCGCGATTTGGAGAAAAGGCGCGTGATTTTTTTTCTTCCCGCGGTTTCTGGCTTTCCACGTGAAGATTCCAGCGCAAGTTAAATTCGTTCCTGAGAAAAAGACTCTCTACAAAGAAAATATTAAAAAAACAAATACAAGAACTTAAAAGAACTTCATAAATCTTACTTGAAGACCTTGTTCAAGAATCTTTGATTTGAGCAGACTAACTACAAAGTTAATTTACATTCATGGACCTACTGAGAAGGCTGAATTATCTATAAGATTCTGGTCCACAAGTAAGGAAGTCTTGTCTGCTTTTCACTTCTCTGGGCATTCTGAAGAGAAGAACCAGGTATGGTTTTTAAACTATTTTGATTAAGGATTTAGAGTTTAAGGTTAGTATAGTAACCCATGAGTAATGAGGAATATTGCATGTTTATGTTTTAACTACAGGTGAAGAACCAGCGAGTTGATAGCTTCCAGCCTGGTGTTTGTTTCTTTGTCCCTTCCCCCTTTCCCCTGAAAGTGAGGTAAACTGAGTAGTTATTTACGTCAACTCAGAGTGCCACATTTTGGGTGGATTGTCGGGGGTTCAGCAGCTTCTGCAGACACCAGGTTCTCAGCATGACAGTATGAAAGGCCAATTATAAAAAAAAAGTGTCTGCCCGAGCTGTTATGAACCCCGACGAGACAACCATGGAGGCATTGGGAGTAATGGTTAGGGAAATGAGAGAAGAGTTACGGGTGGCATCAAGAGTATTCAAGTCTTTGTCAAAGAATGGATGAGTTAAATTTAAAGGTAACACAAATACAAGAAAAAGAAGGTGAAGTTTCGGAAGGTGCAGGAAACCCACCTGAATTGGTAAGAGTAGGAGAAGAACAAGAACCTAGGCTTCCCAGGGGGGCAGAGAGAGGTTTAGGAACTTTAGTTATGCCTGTTCCTTTGGCAGCCCCAGAACGTTTCTTAGGAGATTCTAGAAATTTTCAAATCTTTCAGACTCAGTGTGAATTGCATTTTCTAAGTCGTCCAGAGTTGTTTTCCACAGATGCTTCAAAGGTAACATTCATCTTATCATATTTATCTGGAGAAGCTTCTGCGTGGGGAAGTCTTTTGGTTAGTCAAAAGAATCTGGCTTTGAATAATTATTCCCTTTTCCAAACAGAATTTAAGAAAATGTTTGATAAGAGACAGTTATCTTTAGAGGTTGATGGAGAATTACTGGAACTGCGCCAGGGAGGAAAGGAGTTGATTTCTTATATCACTCAATTTAGAACTTTAATTTTAGAAAGTAAATGGCCAGATGAGAAGAGGGCTTCCTTATTTTATAGGGGCTTAAAGGATGAGTTAAAAGATGCTCTGGCTGGAGTTTTGGAGCGACCAAATACTTTGGATGCCTTAATTGATTTGGTGGTACAGTTGGATTTTCGTTTAACAGAAAGACGTTCTGAGCGTAGACGTACTCAGGGAGAGGTTAGGTTTCCGGGAAGAATGGAGAGGCCTAAAGTTGAGGTGGTGAACAGAGAAGTGAAGTCAAAGATAATTGACCAGCAGAGCCGGGTGAGAGGTCCATTGTCCAAGGAAGAGAAGGCAAGAAGAAGAGAGAATAATTTGTGCTTATACTGTGGTAGGAGTGGTCATTTTCTTGAAACCTGTCCTTTTACCCCAAAGAAGATCTCCAAATCTTCAGGCAGTGTACAACAAGTGGCAAACACAATACAGACAGCGGTTCCTCACATAACGGTGAACGTATCCTTGATGTTTGAAAAGGTATTTTTAGGTTCTGGGCCAATTATTATTGATTCAGGAGCTACGGGTAATTTTATGGATAGAGGATTGGCTAAAACTCTAGGTGTTCCTATTGTTGCTAAGAAAGAAATGGAGCAGGTCAGAGCAGTTGATGGGACATCTCTTTCTTCAGGTCCAATCACTCGTAATACAGAGTTACTTGAGATGGAGATGACTGGAGGTCATAAAGAAAATATCTCTTTTGAGTTAATTGACGCTCCAATCTTGAAAATTAATTTGGGTATGCCCTGGCTTACACTTCATAATCCCAGAATTGATTGGAGTGCAAAAATTGTATCCTTAGAATCAACCTTTTGTCAGGAACATTGTCTTTCAGGAAAAACTTTTGAAGAGAAAGGAAAAGTTGTGAATTCCGTTTCATTCTCGCTTGCAGAAAGAGGGGCAATAGGTTTTGACATTGGAGCGGTTGTGGGTGAACTTCCAACTTGTTATCAGGATTTTTGGGATGTTTTTGATGAAAAGGAAGCTGGTGAGTTGCCTCCTCATAGGCCTTTTGACTGCAAGATAGAGTTGGAGCCTGGAGCTCTTTTACCAAGCAGTAGGGTTTATGCCTTAACTGAAAAAGAGAATGATTATTTGAAAGAATATTTAAAGGAAAATTTGGCTAAGGGATTTATTCGACACTCTCAATCGCCGGCAGCCTCGCCATTGTTCTTTGTGCCTAAAGCTGATGGTTCTCTCAGAACTTGTATAGATTACAGGGCAGTAAATAGAATGACAGTGAAAAATCGGTATCCTCGCCCTCTCATTTCAGAAATGTTAAATCAAATCCAAGGTGCAACCATATTTTCTAAGTTGGATTTACGTGGAGCTTATCATCTTGTAAGGGTCCAAGAGGGGGATGAGTGGAAGACGGCATTTAAGACCAGATTTGGCCTGTACGAGTACCAAGTGATGCCTTTTGGTCTTTGCAATGCCCCAGCGGCTTTTCAATTTTTTATCGATGAGGTTCTTCGGGAATTTCTTGATGTTTTTGTTATCGTCTATATTGACGACATTTTGATTTTTTCACAGAATTTGGAGAAACACAAAATTCACGTTCGACAGGTCTTGAGGAAATTGAGAGAGAATAATCTTTTCGCTAAATTGGAGAAGAGTCAGTTCCATACGGATTCGGTAGAATTTTTAGGATTTGTGATTACTCCTTGTGGTCTGGAAATGAATCCAAAAAAGGTGGAAGCCGTTCGTGATTGGCCTACTCCAACTAAGGTGAAGGAGATCCAGAGCTTTTTGGGATTTGCCAATTTTTACCGAAGATTCATTGAAGGCTTTTCCAGTTTAGTAGCTCCAATTACTCGACTTTTAAGAAAAGGAGTTCCATTTGTTTGGGAAGCTAAGGCTGATGAGGCTTTTCATATTTTGAAGGAGAAATTCATTACCTCTCCTATTTTGATTCATCCTGATACTTCCAAACCATTTTTTGTAGAGGCTGATGCTTCCAATGTGGCAATGGGAGCAGTGTTGTCTCAGAGGCATAATGTTACAGGACAATTGCATCCAGTGGCTTACTTTTCTAAGAGATTTTCACCTGCAGAGGAAAATTACACCATTTCAGACCGAGAGCTTCTAGCTATTAAAGCAGCATTTGAAGAATGGCGACATTTTTTAAAAGGAGCACATCACACAGTGACTGTATTAACTGACCACCGAAATTTACTCTTTTTGAAGACAGCAAAAACTCTGACACCTCGACAACTTAGGTGGTCATTATTTTTTGCGGATTATGACTTTATAGTTACTTTTAAGCCAGGTAATCAAAATAAAAAGGCAGATGCTCTGTCACGGCAGTTTCCAGAAAGTGAGGTTAAGTCGGTTTGTGAGTCTCTTCCATTGATCGCTCCAGAACGTTTTGTTCGTGCTGGGGTTGAAAAGGAGAACGAAATCTTCAAGAAAGTAAGGGAATCCATTTCTGAGACGCAACTTGAAGATTGGGTTCGTTTGGATCCAGCTCACAAAATTAAAGATGGTTTACCTTATTTAGATGACAGACTCTACTTACCATCAATTGAACTTAGAGAAAAAATGTTGAAGGAGTGTCACAAATCAGTCTTGGCAGGACATCCAGGGTATCGGAAGACTCTTGAGTTGATCAGAAGACATTTTTGGTGGGAACGAATTCGACAAGATACCCTCAATTTTGTTAAGACCTGTGAAATTTGTGCTAGATCTAAGAATCTCATCAGAAAGCCTTCTGGGTTATTGGAGCCGTTACCAGTTCTACCGCGGCCTTGGTACTCAGTGTCTTTAGATTTCATCACGGATCTTCCACAAGATAAAGGTTGTACTTCGGTATTGGTTGTAGTTGATTTACTCACCAAAGAAGCACATTTCACTCCAATGAAGGGAGAGGTTACCGCTGATAGTTTAGCTCATAGTTTCTTGCAAGAAGTGGTAAGATTACATGGAATTCCCAGTCAGGTTATCTCAGACAGAGGTTCTCAATTTATTTCTAAGTTTTGGAGAGCTTTTTGTGAGAGATTGGGAGTGGAGGTATGTTTATCATCAGGTTACCATCCAGAAACCAATGGGCAGATAGAAAGGATAAATCAGGAGTTGGAAAAATATTTGAGGTGTTATCTGCAGACAGGTGAAGAGTGGGTAGATTTGTTGTGGGTTGCAGAATTCGCATATAATAACTGTAGTAAGGATGCCACCTCTATGTCTCCGTTTTATTTGGGACGAGGTTTTCATCCTCGTTTTCTTAGTATTGAGATTAATAATGTTTCTAGAAACCCAGAAGTCGAAAGGAGACTAGAAGTTATGAAAAGAAATTTGGAAAAGGCAAAAGGGGTGTTGGTGGAGAGTAAACAAAAATACAAAGAGTTTGCTGACCGTAAAAGGAAGATTAGTCCTCAATATAGCGAGGGAGATTTGGTGTGGTTATCAACCAAGTTTTTGAGAATTAAAGGAAGAAATACGTTTTGTCCTCGTTTTGTAGGACCGTTTGTTGTTGAAAAGGTGATTAATCCAGTGGCTATTCGTCTTAAATTACCCAGTCATATGAAAACTCATCCAACTTTCCATGTTAGTTTATTAAAACCTGTGGTTAGGAACTAGATTAACACCTACTCCTTCGGCAGTGGTGATTGAGGAAGATGCTTCCGAAGAATTTCTGGTTAAAAGAATTCTGGACTCTAGAAGAGTAAGAGGAAAGCTACAGTATCTCATTGATTGGGAGGGCTTTGGTCCTGAAGAGCGCACTTGGGAGAAAGCTAGTGATGTACATGCTCCTCGTTTGGTAGAAAGATTCCATTAAAAAATTTCCATTGAAGAGTGGCCCAGGGACTGGGCGTTAGGAGGGGGGGTACTGTCAGGTTGGAGTGACATATTCTTTACATACAGTATCATATACCCACTTACATTGGGTCAAGGGAGACACATATTTAGTATAGAAAGGTTTTAGGAAGTTATTATGGGTTATATTTTTTATACAGCCAATTTTGCCCTTAACCTTCATTGCAGTCTATGGAGATTGCCCCAAGCCAAGATGGAGGTTCCCAGTCTAAATTCTGATTGGCTTGAGATTGTTTATAGGGAGGACAATGAACATTCTAAACTGCCTTTCATCGTCCTTGCCCAGCTGAGAGGTCGTGTGCCTTGTTGCTCCTGCTTAACTTTGTCAAAGGTGACAAGTTTCTAGCGGTTGAGCGGAAGATCTGAAAGTATAACAGGAGTCATGTTTGGAGTTTGGTGGAGACACAGGACAGGAGTCAGAAACTTCCATTTATTCTGAGAAAAGAAGTTTTCAAGTCTCATTCAAGATAAGTGACTTTCCTGATTTGTTGAACTTGTAAAAAGGTTATATTTATCTAAGGGATTGAAATCAAATCTGTATCTAAAAAGATTAAAGCGCGTACGTTTGTTTTTATCGCTGCATGTCAAATCAAACTAGCGCGAGAGTTTATTGTCCGTTACTTTTCGCCCGCGCGTGTGTCTCAGCGCGTGAGAGTGAAGCGCGAGCGCGTACTTTGGACTCACGTTTACTGTTCGTTTACGCAAGGGTTTTTTCTGCGTGATAATATAAGCGCGTGTGTATGTTGCGCGTGTACGTATTTATTCGTGAGTTGGACATTAGCGCGAGTGCTTTTTACCCGCGAATTGAGTCGTCAGCGCGTGTACGTGTTTCCTGCGACTTGGAGGAAAGCGCGTGTAATTTTTATCGCGTCTTGGATTTCAGCGCAAGTGCGTTTTACCCGCGAATTGAATCGTCTGCGCGTGTGCGTGTTTCCCGCGACTTGGAGGAAAGCGCGTGTAATTTTTATTGCGTCTTGGATTTCAGCGCAGTGCGTTTTAACCGCGAATTGAATTGTCAGCGCGTGTGCGTGTTTCCCGCGACTTGGAGGAAAGCATGTGAAATTTATATTGCGTCTTGGACTTTAGCGCAAGTGTGTTTTTACGCGTGTGCGTATTTCCCGCGATTTGGAGAAAAGGCGCATGATTTTTTTTCTTCCCGCGGTTTCTGGCTTTCCACGTGAAGATTCCAGCGCAAGTTAAATTCGTTCCTGAGAAAAAGACTCTCTACAAAGAAAATATTAAAAAACAAATACAAGAACTTAAAAGAACTTCATAAATCTTACTTGAAGACCTTGTTCAAGAATCTTTGATTTGAGCAGACTAACTACAAAGTTAATTTACATTCATGGACCTACTGAGAAGGCTGAATTATCTATAAGATTCTGGTACACAAGTAAGGAAGTCTTGTCTGCTTTTCACTTCTCTGGGCATTCTGAAGAGAAGAACCAGGTATGGTTTTTAAACTATTTTGATTAAGGATTTAGAGTTTAAGGTTAGTATAGTAACCCATGAGTAATGAGGAATATTGCATGTTTATGTTTTAACTACAGGTGAAGAACCAGCGAGTTGATAGCTTCCAGCCTGGTGTTTGTTTCTTTGTCCCTTCCCCCTTTCCCCTGAAAGTGAGGTAAACTGAGTAGTTATTTACGTCAACTCAGAGTGCCACATTTTGGGTGGATTGTCGGGGGTTCAGCAGCTTCTGCAGACACCAGGTTCTCAGCATGACAATATGTACGTGGCCGTACTGATTGCACACATTCTTATCACTACATCACCAGCCCTGTATCGTTGTACTGTATGTGTTACTGTGTGCATTAACTGTCCCTCTGTATTGCACTAGAATAATGACAAAGATTTTCATTTCTCGTTCTGTCTTGTTAACTATGCATTTAACTACACCATAAATAACCAACTACTTACCTCTTGGTAATGTTCTTTCTGATGTATTAGTCCGCCCACAGAGTCCCTATCTTAGATATATCTTCACCAGCATCGGCTGCCATCTGAAACATTTCCAGCCCCCAGGTGCACACCCTGATGCCAGAAGTAATGTCAGGGTCATCATGTATAATGCCAACCACACCCACGTTCTCAGTTTCACCCTTTTCCCTAGCATGCAGCAGCAGGGAAAAGTCGAACCAGTTATTCAGATGGGGCATGCCACACGGCCTACTCAAAATAAGCATACTGCTTCAGACAAACATCAAGGTCAAAGTCAGGGTTACTATGAACGGTGTGGTCACAAAATCAAGGTCCACCTATGTTGGTCTCCAGCGGGGGTGCATTCGTGCACCTACCCTGTTTAATGTATACCTTGCGGACCGCAACGATAATATAACCACACCTGCCGCTTGTCTGCCTAGATTGGGATTTTCTCACCTGCATTGGCTAGGCTATGCAGACGACGTGGTGTGGCTTGATTGCACACCACGAGGCTTGCAACATCAGCTCAACTGTTTAGAACACTATTGAAGGAAGAACGGCTTGACCATAAATGTGGCTAAGATCAAGGTTATGGTCTTTAATCCTCACCCCCGCTCTAACAAATGCGAAAATGCATGGTTGCTTGGGACGGGCAGAATTGAAGATTTCAGCACCTACGATTACCTTGGGGTGACTATTGACAACAAATTGTCCTGGTAACCACAGGCAATATGTATGTTTGAGAAAAAACACTGAGGTTATACCTTGGGCACAGTCTATCAGGCATACAAAGCTAAAATCCCTTTGGTACTTATGTACAGCGCTGAGGTTTGGGGGTGGCAGAACTGCCCCTACAGGGCGTGATTTTCTGCCCCCCTCCCTTCACCCCAAAAACGGGCTGTGTGAAGTGGGCTGGGAATCAAACGTCGTATTCTATGGCATGGGATGTTCCATGGAATATAGTCTAGAGCTAGGACTGTTTCCTTGAGTGTTTGCACCCTTTGACATACTTGACATAATACAGCTAGGAAAAATGTTTGTGTAGTTCGTTTGGACCTCACTATGAAGCATTATTCAGAAATATGAAGCTGACACTTGAAGGTAGCAAGTCAATATATTTAATATTACTTCTGTTCTCTACCAGCTCTAATTCTCATTACACCTGCTATGGAAGCAGCAATTATAACGTAACATAATACCAAACATGTGAAGAGCTTTATTGTATAAGCTAAAAGCATGATTCACATTTAATACAGAATAAGTACAATAATTTTAAGATACCAGCTTGAGCAACATGGAGTTTATGTTATGTTGGTCTACAATAAGCTATGGTATGATTGAGAGTGGTGTAACATAATAAAATACGCCTTCAGTCTCAGAATGTGCATACAGTTCGACTTCCACATTCAAACTTATGCTTTCAGGCCTCGCTGGGCTGCATGCAAATTGACCACGACTTCCTATCGATCGGGACTGCTCATGCCTTCATTCGTGCCTTCTGCTCGGGGACCTGCAATGGATGTCATTTCCCAACCCCCCACGGTTTCTTCAGCAGCGCTGTGTGGTGTGTTCTCCGTCTGCCTGTTGTCCTCTTTATATTAAAGCGGGCTTAAAATGTGTGCAGCATTTCCTCTGCTTGGAAAGTTAGTCTAGAGCGTGAACCTGCTCCTCTGCTTTGCGTTGCACACATGATGTACCTATGCTTATCATCGAGAGACAGGCGCTGTCTTTGGCTTTTGCCTATTTGCCTTGGAGTGAATGTGCTTCTGCCAGGGACAGGTGCAAAGCATGTCATCTGTTCCTAGACACTTTAAACCCCATTACATTAAAAGTGTTTCTGAAGAGATGAAGAGGGACACTTGTCTGTGCACATTCAACCGTCCGTGTGTATTTTGGTATTGTGCTTCCTGTCCTTTGCTTCTTATCTGGTCTGAATATTAGCCGTCTAAGACAGGGAGCTGCTATTCTGTGGTTAGAAAGAGGAAGTTTAGGTGATCAAGAGTGGGCACCGCTTGGTTGTATCTGGTTTGTTGATTGTAGAATTGTGAGTATCAGAACAAACCTTGAGGCCAAGACACAAGGTTACAGTAACTGTCACAAAACGGCGTCACATAGCCATTCAGGATTCTGACACAAGATATACTAATGGCACGCTCAATAGGAGCCACACGTTAAGATTACGGTTGACATCGTTCTGTGAATAAAGTCACTTCCACTACATATGGCCAAACAATCAGTGCCTTTTAGCCCTGATGACAGACACAATCCGAAATGCATTGGCATACAATCATTACGGCACTGAACAGTTGGGCGACTTCAAGCCTCTTAATTAAAATTTGAAAAGATAGCTACACAAATTGATACTCTGTCAATGATTTCAACTAATCATTTGATCAAGGCATTTGGTATAACAGTTTCAATGGCAACTGCATAGGAGAGCTGAACGAGAGCACACCTAGAATCAGATTAATTTCCGATTCTTTCTTTTCATAGAAAGAGGAAGTTACCATGTCCTGTGCTTTGCCTCTCAATTACAACTGTTAGGTGTCTTGACCCACGTTTGAACTATTATGCTACAACATTTGGTGCTGTGGGCTTAGAAAATCCAAGATGGCCGAAAAAGCCCACATTTGCGCCAGAATCCAGGAAAACCGTGCAGTTTTGCGCACACCAAAATGGTCGCCTGACCTGCCACCCACCAGTGCGAGCATGATGGGCCAGAAGTGCCATGAGTGAAACGTGGTGCCAAAGGAAAAACAGCAGTGCCGGTTAGCTCAAAAAGCGCTTTAAAATCACATTTGTTTCTCTGAAATGCAAGCTAAAAAGGCCTATTTTAAACATTGCAAGATGTTCAAAAATCTCACTGAACACCAGCAGAAATTTGGCAGAATGTAGTCTTGTGTGCATACAAAATCTAGAAAGATGAAGATCCTAAAACAATGTTTATAACAAGATATTTAAAATAAATGAGTGACCTACTTTTGAGTGTCACATAGGTTGCAACTGTTTAAATGTCATAGTTTTGAACTTAGAATCAGCGTTCTAGCTGCATGTGTAAAAATTGTAAGTTTGATTTGCATGAAAAAAAAACTGGAACAAAAGTGACATTGGGCTGAAGCCTGGCTTGAAGAGATTGAATTCTGCCCGGCAACTACCCCCGACAGGAGTTGAAACTTGCCCAGCAACTGCATTCACAGGCCTGGCTGCCTTCTGCTGTTCCCACCAAAAGGAGATTACACCTCGCTGATTGAATTAGGGGTGGGGGACCTGGGGATGCAGGAAACAGAACAATGAGCTTTCCTTGGCTCAGGCAAATGTTAAATTAGGGGGGGTCGTAAATGGCTTCCTTTTGGAAGAAACTGGGAGGAGCAGTGCCTCTGTGAGCAACCTGAGTTGGAGGAAGTGGACAAACCAGAAATTCCACCATGTGCTTTAGGAAACCACACCCCTCTGGGCCAGAGCATAATTTTAAAAAGATGGATAATTCATAGTACGGACATGTCAAAATTATATAATTAATATAATTATTCTTGTGATTTTTCTGTGCACATTTTAAGAGGTGTTAGGGCTCTGTGGTATGTTCTGGAGGTCGTAGGGGAAAATAAGGTATTACTCTGAATGTCTGTATGTTAAAAATCTGACACTATCATCTGATGCCCATATTCCTTGTGAATGTTTGTGTAAATTCTGGAAAAGTTTAGAGGTTGTGTTCTTGATGAAAAGGGCAGAATTCTGTCATAAGTGGACACAACATCTTATAAAGACAGGGATCGGATGGTTTGGTACTAAAGAAAATATGTTAACTGGACATATAATATTAGAAAAATGGTACATAGATAAATATGTATTTGGATCAAAATAGATTTGTGTGCAAAGTGACAAGGGGAGTGTTCTTTCTGTATGCCATCAAATTGATGCCTGATGACACTCCATTCCTTCCCCCAATCAAGGGAGAGAGGAGAGCTTGGCCAATGATAAGTTGTGAGGGGCAGGCTTAGTTATGGCCACGCACACACCCATTTTCAAAAGACATAAAAGGAACACTAAGACCCAGGAAGGGACACTCATTTTCCCACTTCACCTGAATTCTTGCGAAGCACTCTGCCGGACCAGACAATATCTAGAAGGACCATCTCCAGAACTTAGAATCCAGACTTCAGAACTTGTAGCAGAGAGGCCTGAACCACCAGTTGAATCCTTTTTCAGCAGGCCTCAAAATCCTTTTCAAATTATTCAAACAGCCGGGCTGAGCTGCTTGATTCTGGCTAGAACCCTGTGCCAGTATCCAGAAAGCAGAGCTGTATCCAGAGCCATATCCAGACCCAGTAAGCAGCGCTGTATTTGGAACCCGAGAGAGACCCAGACCCGAGGCCAGGCTGTGAACGGAACCGGTGCCAGAGACTGTCCGGAGAGAGAACCGCAGCCCAATCCTGACCCGTTCTGTGACGAAATCGCATTCCTGTCCAAAATTAGGAGTGAGTATCCAGCCAGAACTGTGCATAGTCATCTCTTAGTTTAAAGTAATCTCATCCCATCCATTCAACTTGTCTAGAACTGCATTTAGAATTTTGTGTCCATCCTGTGACTTCAAATCTGTAAAAACGCCACATGTCATTCTGAAAACTTAACTTATTTCTGAATAAAAATCGTCCGCATATTTTGAACCGTACGTGCTAGGAAGGAGAATCTGAGCTTTCCAAAAAGCCTAAAACTTTCTACTCCTTATAGTTTTTCCGTAATCGCGCTCGACGCACACGGAAAAAGTGCCGCGAATTGCAACTAGCTCATTTCACCACTTATAAAATAAAACGCTGTCTTTTGCATTGCATTGCTGAAATCAGTTTTCAACTTGATAATCCCTCATGAATCACTGATAGGGTTGACCTGAACCAATCTTAAGTAGCTGTCACCTACCCTGAATCTCCCATCAGGAATTAAAAACATTTTTGCATATTTTTCCATTCTTTGCAAATCACTTTTAAAGTATTTTGCCTCTGTTTTAAAATCATCCCTGTGATCTAAGCTTACTGCTGGGAACTGAACATTGAATTGCATTTTGATTGTATTCCTGAAAACTGTGTGCTCTCCTTCCATCTCTTTGCATTGCATAGGGGGGGAGTGAATTGCCACAAGGGGAAAAGTGATTATATTATCTCTTGTTGAAACCATATCAGTTTATTTCTGGACTGCATTATTTTCCATCATTGAATTTCCTTGAAACCATAAAGCATCCTCAGCTATCTTATCCTTTTTATACCAACTCCTAAGTGATAAGAAAAGTGCGCTAGTGCAATATTATCCATTGTTGATCAACATTATACTCATAAGAGGGCTATCAAATATTAATTTATTATAAAAGTGTTATATATATTGTGATATATATCTTGTTTAATTTTTCAATAAATCTTACTTTGCAAAACAAACCTACTTCTTGGCTCAGTGAGGTCAGTGGGGTTCAAAGAGAGGGGCGTCATACAAGGGTGTATCATCCAGAGTCTAACTTGTCATAAAAATATATAAATAAGGGCTTCCCTTGGGCGTCCCAGACTAGGCACTGACTTAGTGGGAGTGCTGAATTGAGGTCCCTTAACACAACCAAGCGGCAGATTATTATGCGATTGTTCTTCATTGACTACACATTTGTTTGCATTCAATGGAGCCTATATCATCAGTAGCATGTGTCTACGCTTGTCCTTTCAGAGCAGCTCATGTATTCTGTGTAAGCCTGCGCTTTCTTCTCAACAAACATTTGTAGCATCATACTGTGGAGTAGCTAACCCAAGTGCGTTATTCATTCAAGGCCTGATCTATGGCTAACTGTCTTAGCTCGTTCGTAACAGGGGGACAAAACACACTGACCACCTAAGAAAAATTGAGGGGAAATACCTTAAGAACTTAGCATGCTGCCTTAGTAGCCTACTGGTAGAATACCTGCACTGTGAGCTAGAAATACCTAGCCTCTTGGGCAATTACAAATATGCCGCTTATGTTTATACTGGCAGTTGGAAAATAGCCAGGAATCCTCTTTGTTGAAATTAGTTTCTTGTGCAAGCAGCCTTAGTAACAGAGGCTCGAACAGCACTGGATTAAAGACACTCGTAGTAGTCAGAAAACAGGTGCCTTAAACATTGTACTAGTCCTCATAACATTACCCTCAGATTTTACAAGCAGTTACATAAGAGGATGGACCAAGAAAGAGCTTGAGACCGAGTTTGCCAGTAAATCACACAGTGGCGAATTCCTACTACGGAGCTCTAGGCGTTGTACCTTTCTTGCGCATCTGATTGCATACCCAATCAATCGCATAGTGCATCAATATCTCTATTTGAAGTTCAATCGTGTTAATACCTTGCAAATATTGGGCTCCACAATGGGTGTCGCCTATGTGGGGAAGGGGACCTGGAAACCTGGAAACACTTGATGTTGAAATGGTAAAGTATAGATACGATGTGCAGGTGCACGCTGAGTGCCATTGGTAATCCAGCAATTTCCCTTGATCCTGAGCACCCAGCGACCACATTTGTTCAAGGAAATAATATTGTAATAATGTATGATCTGACTAAGATGTGGCTCAGTATTATATGTAGGTTGGATGCGCTGCCTAGTTATTCCATCTGATAATGCAGGGAATGGGTGGCTAGGTTGATAAGTTATTGTTCTAACTGCCATATTAAACCACAGATGGTATTTACACTCTGCTAAGAAATGTTTTACCCTAACATATATGCGTTGGTAAAGGGTTCATTAATATTTGTCAATATTAATCTTTTCTTGAATTTTATAATATACTTATGTGTATTGGTCTATCTATGTATATAAAGCCTTAATTGGCTGGATTATGCATTTAAGAAGAAATATATAGTTTTTCCTTCTCTCCCCAAAAAGAACAAAGCCTGTTCTTTTATTAATGGCAATGTGTCAGAGTGGATTTGGGTTGTTTGACCGAAGTGTAAAGATTTGCTATGGAATTGACCGTAGTCAATTTAGCAGAGAATCAGTTTTCACTTCGGCAAAACAACCCAAATCATGACATACTGTAAACTCCCACCCCCTTCCCCTACTTACCTTTTTTCTCCCTGCTTCCTCCACCGCTCCTGCTGCACCCCTGGGGCGTCGGATCCGTCCATCTAACGCGGGTCGGATCCAATGCTGCAGGATCCCTTTTTCTTTTTTTTATAAATCGCTAAGGGGTCGGGTGCGGGGGACACCCCTGCAACCTTTGTCGACATTATAGTGAACAAGAGTGCAAGCAGCCCCTGCTCCCATTGTTCACTATAATGCCGTTCGAATGGGAGATTTGATCACAATTATCGTATTCAATCAAATCTCCCATTCAAACAGCTTTTTCGGTCATACTGGGCATTACCTTCAGGGTACATGGAAATCAAGGCAAGTGCAAGGGATTTAGGAGGCATTCTTTGGTATATGATTAAGAAAAGGCAGATGAAAGGTTGATCTCGGATGGAAGGAAGTTGTCACTTGAACTGTGAGGATTTGGAACTGGCTTTAAGTAGAGAAATTAAGAGAGAAACTGAAAAAAGAATGAATGCAGGAGAAAAAGGCTTGACTGAGGGCAAGGTCTCTAGGTAGGTTCGGGTGAGCACCTACGATCAAAGCCAAGAAGTCACTCTTAACCGGCAAAAAGCAGAATCACAGCGTGGACACACTAAAGAGACTGATGTACTCTTTGTAAGGCGCGATTGGAGTGACCCATTCTTTCCAGAGTCTGGTGAGACAGGATAGGGGGCTGCAGCAGACATGGTCCCCTCATCCGGTCTGGAGTGGAGACCAACACAGGAGTCGCACTGCCAGGGTGCATGGAGTGGATGCAACAAAAACCGAGTGATTGGGAACAGAGCGGGGAAACCAGAATCAAATTAATAGCTCAATAGGCATGAACAGAGATCAAGAGCTTAAGGGGAGACACTTGACTAGTACTAAACTGTAGTCAGAAAGCAAGAAGTAAAGTGCAGACAATGTGCTTGGTTCAAGAGAGAGAGCAAGGGAACAGGTACACTTCAGAAGTGTAAGCAGGAAACAGTGAGTTCAAGGCTTAGACGAGTCACTTGCCAAAACAGTGAATATGTGGATTAGTCACCGGAGAAAAGAGTGAATTTAAGACAGCTTTACTGGAGCGAATGAAAAAGCATAAAGGTACACATGATTAAAAAGTGACCTCGAGACACAGAGAGTAACTGGAGGAAACAGTGAGTTTAAGATACACAAAGTCACTGAATTGGTGAGTGTAGGAGCCACTGAGGCAAACAATGAGCTCATGACACAGAGTAACAGGGAGCCACAATGCACCCAACATATAGTGAGTCACTAGAGGAAACAGGGAGTTCAAGCCATAGTGAGGCTCTTACCCACACAGCTAATATGTGGAAGCTGCAGGCCAGCAAAGGACCCCAACAAGGGAATTGCAGGTTAAGGAAAAGAGGCAAGAAAGCTGCAGAGGAAGGAATACCAGCAAGGAGCCTGAGAATCAGCACAGGGAACAGAATGATAAAAGATGAGGGAACTAGCAGGGCAACACAAGCTTTCCGGGGTTCAGGAAGCACAGGATCACTGGAGACCGAAGTGCAAAGGACAGACGTGGTAGCAATAGCCAACTGATCGACACCTGCAGCAGGTGGAAGTAGGCTTTTTATAGATTCTTCTTGCTCCAGCCCACATACTGCAAAGATGGCACAATTATAACAGCTGAGAACAGTTAAGATTCCCTTCCAATACTGGACTGCCTACAGCTACAGAACGTAACTGCCACTCGGAACAGAAGCGAAGCCTGGACCATGAAATGCTGGGGTTCTAAGACCTTGCAGGGAAGCGTTCAAATGAACAGAGGCCTGCTGTATTACACTGGTGCTCAAGGTAGAGGCAGTGCCTTGGAAGGTGCGTATGTGGCGCCACCTGGCAGCAGGAAGGAAAAATAACATAAAGCAACGAAGGAGCTCAGCCCACTTTCCTGGTGCTCGTGTGTGAACAACTCCAGCTTTCACAGCCATTGTGTTGTGGACTGCATAACGCACTGACTGAAGAGCCACAATCAACGGATGATGCGAACTTGATGTCAATCAAAATTAACTTGGCTATTTAGAGCCATGAGAAAGAACACAAGGTTTTTTTTTAGAAACACTTATGGGAATTTAAAACTGCTAATACATACCGTCATCCTGATATAGTACTTACATTCATACCAACCAAGCCGTGTGCATACTTTGTGTGCAAGTGAAATCAGTGAGGTGTAATGGCAGTATGTGAAAAGATGACTGTGGAAATATCCCACATGTCACAAGCCATATAAAAGAAAAATAATACTCACTTCATTTTTGCCAGGCGCTGTGGGATGAATTCCATCTAAATACATGACTCCAAGGTTGTACGCAGAATCAACATTGCCCATCTTGTCAGCCTTTGTCCAATATTTCAATGCTTTGGTATAGTTTTTCTTAAGTGAATGATAATACCATCCCAGACCATTTACAGCCTGATGCAATCCCTACAGATAAAAAATACACAATTCATATTTGCATTTTACATGTTGATCACTTAGCTTTACTGAATAAAGTGTCACACAGGACTATGTTTACTAAAACAATTACACCATAGTATGCACATGTATTTTCATTATGGGACCTTAATATGTCAGCAATATACAGTACAATATGAGCAGTCATGGACATCCCTTCAGCATGTTGAATCAAGTCCTGCAAACTGATAATTATAATTAGTCAGAACCCAGAATATAGCAATTTGTTTCCAACAAGAAAAGCTTTCCTCCCCAAAAAAATAAATCAACGGATACTTTCGGTACTATTTTAGTGTGTTGTGCATACACTTAATAACCCCATTTTAGGTCTGTTAGGCAAGATTGCGTGCAGTACCCTTTGGGAGACTACAGCAACCTTGACCTCCTGGCAATAGGAACCCAACCTTTTGCATAAGTCTATACTACCAGGCTTATCTCAAGAGGGGTCAATGTGAGCTGTAGGGTTTTTACACAGAAATTCACAGTGACAAGTATTCAAATAAACTCCTACACTAAAGTTTCTTGATTAAACAATTACTAATTTATTTAACAGTCAGTTCAATAAGCCTTCTTCAGAAGAGAGCAATACACAAGTAACCCAAAAATACACTTCAAAATACACACCCCTAGTTTCTCTAAATCAGCAAGTACCCATTTGAGATGGCACACAGATGGTTCCTACACTGTGAGGTGACTTAATTAACTAGGACACTGTGGACATTAATAGATGACTGGTACATTTAGAGCAATACTGAGTTGGTGTCAAAGAAAAGAGTTTGAGAATAACACAAAGGTTAAACAAATATTCTGAAGCAGGTAAGTACTTTTTTAACCCCCCAATGCAAAGTAAATTAACCCTTTCCTGGAGGAAAGGTGAAGCACAAAGTCAGTGGTAAGAAGAGTCTTTCAGGGAGCCAGGCCAGCCAATGTTAATTGAGAAAAAGTCTAGGTGAGCTGAAGCACTTCTTGCAGGTAAGTAAAAGTCTTGCACAATGTTTTAGAAGTCTTTATAGAAAAAAATAGAATCACTGTATGGCCACAAGCTGAGAGGCTTGTGAGGGGAAAAGCTGCAAGCAACTCTGCAAAAGCAACCAAGACAAGCCTCAACTGAGAACAAGCAAGGCTACACAAAAAGAGGTAAGTCCCATTAGTTTTACAGTACCTTTGGTTAGAAGAAATTGGTTCCAGCTGGCTTCTGTTCCTTTGTAGGTCTGCAGATCCTGTTGTTCCTGGGCCTCAGTCGTGGGGACAAGAGGAATACGTCTGGGGACTCCTGCACTATAAATTGAAGGCCGGCGGCAGCAATGGGCAAACTTCAAATCAGCTGCACTTCACGGTTTCAGCCCCTCGAGTCTCTAGCAAATAGCAACACTGCGGTTCTCGTATACCACTTTGGACTTTACCCACATCTGGGGTCCAGTACTCTGTTGAGGTGGTTCAGGATTGGTCAGTCCTGCTTCCTGGGAGTCCGCAGGATCTTCCTAGAGCTCGGGTCCGACTTAAAGACACTCACTCGTTTCTGGTGTTCCTCTCCCTGACACTTCGGTTCCTGCAGCAGCAATGGTACAGCCTGCTGCGAGAGGATTTCCAGATGAGCTCATCTTGGGGTCGATTGGTCCCACCAACCCAAGGGGAGAAGTCGTCCTTTGCAAGGGTTTCTCTAGTCGAGGCGAATTCGGATCTTCAGCACTGCAGCAGGGCTCCACCGGGCAAACCAACAGTCCAGGAGTTGCAGCAGGTGTCTCTTCCAGGTTCTTCTGCGGATTCCTTCGCCCAGTGGTCGACTTTGTCTTCCAAGCAAAAAGCCTCAGCATTTAAGCAGGCTTCTTCCCATTCATTCGCAGCCCAGCTGTCACTCATGCAACAGGGTGGCTGTCCTCAGAGGAAAGCCCTCCAGCCAAGCACCCTTGGGTGCATTCCTGTAACCAAGCAGATTAAGCACAGGCATTTTTGGGCACCTCCCTCACTTTCTGCCCTGCTAGAAACACTAGAGCCAGAGGCGGGCTTCACTCGTGAATCCCACCAAAGACAAAATGAACAAAGGGACCAAACCTGGTTTGGCACACAGAGTAAATCTCAAGATGGACATTTCCAACAAGAAATGGCGAAAAAAGAAGACCAGGGTCATTTTGACAAAATGGGCACCCATGGGTGCTTTACTGCAGCTGCGATTGCAGCCTGCAGTAGAAACACACAATGGTAGGAGAAAGTAAACCACTGCCACCAGTCATTAATCGTGGAATGGGTAATATAAAAATGTTACATGAGAAACTAGACAAAGGGGATACTAAGTAACCCCTCCAGCACCCTATGTTAAGAGTGTGTGCTCAGTCTAGAAAGTTACAAAATGTAAGTAAAGTCAATTTCACTTCACTGCTCTTGGAAACAGTAGTTTTACCAAGAGAAGGTATTAAAACCTTTGGGAAATCTAAGAGACTTCCATGTGCCAATGTAAAGAAGATGCCTGTGGAGTTTGCCGGACTCCAAAGCCAAAGGAAACACAGAGTCCAAATCACAGAAAAATACATGAGAGAGTGGGAAAAGGGTCTCACTCTCTCCAGGTTAGAAATTAAAAGTCCTGAAGTCCAGCAAAAAGAGCTTGGGGTATTTTAGGCAGAAGGGAATTAGCACATTTATGAGAATTCTCCCTAACAAGGTCAGAAGGTAAACCACTACGAAAGGACCACATGAATCGGGGCGGCCCCAAGTTCTCACGCCTTTTTTACAACCCTGATCAGTAAAGAAGAACCAGCTGCCATGTACAAGCTTAACGGACGGCCTTGTAATACATCCCCATGAATTCTGCCTGCTTTCTAGAGGTGCAAAAAGGAAGTGGGATCCTTGGGGACATCAAACCTGGCGTGGCGGCCTGTAACAAAGTACGATATGGGGCGTGAGTGCAAGGAGCATTAGCAGCCATCAGAATGCTGTAGCAGGTGTTACTGCAGAAGAGTCAAAGCTTGGAAAGTCTGCCGTAGCTCATGATGTATTATGTTGAAAAGCTGTGCTTGCAGCTTTTGTTCTGGGACTAGTTTGAACCGTCGGGAAGATGATATTTTAGATCTACTAAGGAAAATGGTCAATTTCTGCCATTTTTGCTGCGTGCTATTTGTTTACTGCTTTTTACATCAAAATATGTCCTGAGAAACGCTGAGGCCGTTTTGTGGCATTTTTAGAGAGGTGTGGGATAAGGGTACCCTTTTTTTTATTTTGGGGGGTTGGGTGACAGAGGACGGGTATTGACAGCTAGACCCCTAGAAAAATACAGGGCAATGGACACGTGTTCGCCTCCTGCGAGTTGTACCAGATCCTGTGAATCAGTGCAAGCTGGTGAAACTTAAGTGAGTGGGGTGTAAACAAATGGTCACAAGTCCACAGTGAAAAGTGAGACTATCAGAATTTGGAGCAGTTGTACCTCTAGGAAATGTATACATCTAAACAAAAGTGGATACGACTACAGCGTTTTACAGCACATTTGAGGTTTTACAGGGAGTTGTGGAAGGCCACTAAAGACGTGTTTTGTGCTCCAGGATCTGCACAACAACTTTAAATGGCCCTAAGGAGATGCTGTGGGATTTAACGCACACAAACATTTGGAAAAAAATGGGGCTAACCAGAGCATTTAAGGTTCACATTTTGCAAATAACTAACTTAAAATGTATCTTGAAGGGACACAATTAGAAAATGTAAAGTTGCACAAATCTCACAATTTCGGTCTTCGTTTAGCTACATCTAACAATGTTGAAGATATCACTATGTTTCACTGATCCTAAAAGCCCTGGGCCTCAGAGTTACACACAGCAATTATTGTCTTCATGTGCCATCTGGTGTGACCAACCCAATCGAAGTATAGTGCAAGTATAATAGGACTGCCCGTAGTTAGATTGCTTCTGGTTAGGGGTCTGGTCCAGAATCACAGAAAACACTGCTCGCCTATGAACGACCATCATTTCGCACAATTTGTCGGATAAAGAGCCCCTTCACTGGAATGGAACCCGATGGATAATTGCAGCTTTAATTAATGCAAAAGTGCGTGTTGACCGACTATGAAAGAGGAAAATCCTGCAATCCATAGGCAATTGGTGCTGGGAGTCTGTGGATTCTGCTGGTTTTTCGTCGTTGTTTGCGGTGCCTCACAACAACTGCTCCAGTCCCCACAAAGCAGACCTTATATTTAAACTACTCAGACTTCTCGGGAGCCTTACAAGCTGTGCTCAGGCCATCCACCTCCTGGCTAACAAACTATATCTGTGGTTTACTGCTAATATGAGGTCGGGTTTATAGAGTCAGCCATTACAGGAGGATTCTCAAGAACTTCAATATCCACACTGCATTGCACGCTGCAATAATACGGCGCTTTCTAAGCCTGCTCAGATCAGTAAACCCACCACTCATTCAGCTACTCCCCACAAAGAACGCAAATCTGGTTCATTAGCCCCTGACCAGAGTGACATTCAATGTTCTACAATCCCAAATGTTCCGCAGATTGCGGCTGATGTCAAAGCTGAATCTTCTGTTAACAACAAAAAAAGGGCTAAATGTCCAGGGACCTTGCAAACCGATAAGAAAAAAAGTACTGTTTGCAAAACTCTGCACTCGGCTTTTTCTTTCAATTGCTAGCCAGCGATTCATGGTTCGCTATTGTGTTAAATCTCTGGGTTCCAGCAATGAAGTGAGATCAGTGGTTCCAGTAAAAGGCATTGCTATGCTGGACCATTCAGCCTTGATTGAGCAAAATGCTGCCCCTGGCCCAAAGGATCTCACTGATCTCAGTATCATAGAATTTGCTGATTTAGCCTTGGAAAAACAACAGTTACTCAGAAATTATGCACAATGGATCTATTGGCCCTTTTGGCAGGGTTACCCAACAATCATGTGATGCATCTAACTTGGACTCTCCATCTGATCTAACTAACATCATTAACAAATATTCTATCACCAACGACCCAGACGGTCATGTTCAAGTTAGGTCAAAGTCTCCAGTTGATGCAGCCGACCTTTCTGGAAATGCGGCGATGCTTCATATCCTCTAGGATGTGGATGAAGCATTTTGGCTGACTCACCCGACAGTTTTGGCTCTAAACATGGTCCCGAGTTCCTTTGTTGCCTTGTACGACAACATTTGGAACAAACTAAAGTCCACCTCTTTGGCACTACTTGCAGTGAATGGCAAACTCGACCAGCTAGGCCTTGAGCAGTATTTTGAGCCATGTTTGGCCCCTATCAAAGGCGGGCCTTTTTTTGGTAGCACCTAGGCGTAGATAACGTGCATGCAATGGATGGGGATGCAGAATAACTCTGACACCGAATAATCGAACCAAATCAGGAAGATGGCAAAGGTTGCTGTTTTATTAACAATTATCTAAAATAGGGTGTTACCAATGGACATAAATGGACGTTCGCTCAAGCTCTCGGCACATATCACATAAAAACACATTTATATACAAAAGAATTGTCATATGTGATGTCATACTACGTGGTAAATGAGAAAACCAATGGGGTAAAAAGGGTAAAATCTAAGTATACTTTCCAGAAGGGCTGGGATTGTGAATGGCGGTCTACTGTCAGGTGGACAACTTATGCCTACCTCTAAAACGTGTCATCTTCAACACTATTATGTACACAGTACATCATTGGTCTTCAAACTATAAGGCTGTCAAACATTGGTTGGCACACTTGTGCCATGTCTGGAACATTTGGTACACTTAGCAGCATGCAAGCTCAGACCCAGGTGCCAGGAGGTGGACATGTCTTTACCTCCCCACCCAATTAGCCCAACATCTCTCATCACCCATGCCTTCTGCCATGGAGATTGTCTTTCAACTTGGCCTTGCAGAGTATTCTTGTCTCTGGGAATATATGGTAGTGCAAGCTCGTACTATCATTGTTCTAGAACTCCAAGCTCAACTCTATTTCCATCCTTGGCTCACGTGACAGCAGACCACGATTTGGTCCATTTTACAGCATTTAAATGGCTTAAATTAATAAAACTTGGTACGCTTGGTGTTCTTTCTTTTCACCTTAACAAGGGATGACTCAGCTTCTCACATTCACTACCTTCAAGGATAGATAACCAACCTTGGCTTGATTTATTTAGCTTTGGTACCAGGCCAGACAGCCTCGTCATTTGTATCCACAAGCTCAGCTAATTCTTGCTGCAACACAGTTCTCTGCCTTTCTCTCCTTGGGTCCTGGCTCACTAAAATTCATAACACCGATGTCCAGTTTTTATACAATGGCGGCTTTGCCTGCAATCTATTCACTACAGATAGCTAGCTTCTATGATAACTTAGTCTACTTGCATTACAGCATCTGTACAGTTATTGACGACTTGCATTTTCTTCAGTGCTTCGCACACATGCAATCTTCTCGCATATGAAAGGTTACTCAATTCTTAACTTCATCATCAGTTTCTGTAACATCCATGCATTCTCTTCAGCCACTATTCTCAGTGCGTCATGCTCGTCTCTTGTGACGTCACCAGTTCCTCTTTCGCTCTTTTTCATATTCCTCCCTCGGATTGTCATCTCTTCGGGAATACATTTAATAGGGTTTTCTCAGTGGGTACCTTCTTTCGAATATTCGCAGTGGTATGGTCACAACTGCTGGTGTCAAACATGGCACAATCTCATGTTTCCAACATATAGGAGGTAGGGCGGTGGGATTTCCTGCAGAGGCATGCAGCTGCTCCTCTACACACTGCTCACGCTAGCGATGTTATTGAGATTACAGATGGGTCAATTGAAATTATTGCGGCCTATACTCCAGCAGCCGTCCCCATCCAAAGTAACAATCTGAGGGATGCCGCTGCGTCGGCCTCAACGGTCACTCCTGGACCTATCATCATCGATTTGACTAAGGAAACTATACCTGCTCCAACCTTGCCTAAACCGACTACAGACTCGAGTGGTCTATATATTTGCTGTAATATGCCTGTTTCTAACAGGTTGTCCACAGTAAAAATGGCTACAAATGTGCAGAGAAAAGTTATGCTGGATAAGAAAAATGCATTAAGTACACACTGTTCTAATATCAAACAATTTCTTCCAAGCAGCATGTCTCCATTACTGGAGGTGGGGAGACTGCCTGACCAACTTTCTATGAAAGCAGTAACTGTTGACTCCTCCTTCCAGACTGGTTTAGACATGGGTAACCCAGGGAACACACTTCCACTTCCCCTTCCCCTTGGTCATTCCCCTCTGGCCAACCCGTTGGCAACAGCAAAACTAGCTTCGCCGCCTTAAACAAAGTTGAGTGCAGACCATACGTATTGGAGCAGGCAGGTTTCCTACCTGAAGTGGTGAACCCTGTTCCACCGAGCGGGTTGGCCACTGACTGCCAGAATGTAGATAGACTCATGGTTAATTGTGACAATGGTAAAGTTGGTTCCCTTACTACTCTCCAGGCTTTGGAGGCTAGTATTCCTCCCCCTCTAAAACAAACAAGAACTCTTGCTGTTCACCCTTTAAACTCCATGGCTAATAGTCACTCGACGTTGCAGCATAAACGTAATTTCGCAGACTCCATGGAACCTGGCTTTTTGAAACCTACTGGTTCAGGTATAAGCGTGGGGGAAGTTTGTCTCCCAATATATATCCAACACTAGCCGCAGGGGTGGTGAACCTATTAGGGTGTCTGCAAATGCCCAATTCCTTTCATGGTAACAGGGCTTATCTGCATGGTTCTGAGCCTATTAAACACAAACCTTAAAGCATGCTGCAACAGTCTCGGGGCACTGATAACAAATGGGGTTGGATAGCTATGAATCGGGCAGTTTCACAGGACAAAAATGGGTCCAGGTAAACCAGAGTGCCTATTAAAGTTATCAAGTTTATTGGGCTCTGACATCCCTATTTGCCTAAATAGAATCAATATACTGATGATTTTTGGAAAGATTCCAGCTTTGGCCCTTCTTACCTCTACCAATATTGATTGAGTTGCTTTTCCAGATAGGAATCACCCTGAAACTACCATTATCCATTTTATCTCAAATTTGGTGAAAGAACTAGTGCTCTCCAGAAGGACATGTCTGCAAGCCCTTGGCTTCGACATCTCTGAGTGCATGCCCCAGACGGCGGAGAAGTTGGCCCTGGGGGGGGGGATCTGTTATGGTTCATCCGTCACAGAAGGTGGTGTAGACAGTAGTTAATGATGACATCTTAGCAGATGGTAATAATATTGACTGGCCATTCCTCATGTCAATACACTGGAGAAAAGCGTCCCCATAGCCTCCCTTTGCGTGAACCCCTCTGGTAAAAAAGACATGCATCGCTGCATTAAATCATGGAACACTAGGGGGAGTCATCTATTTACAAACCCTGTAACTGTGGGCAGCTTAAAAGAGAGGCTAGCTGTATCCTCTTATAGAAGACTTGGTTGACCGAGACCCCAGTGTTAGATGGCTTCCAGGTCTTTTCCCAAGCTTTTTCCAAGCAGCCAGTGCAGGTAATAGTGGTCGGGCATCTGGTGGGCTCATCATTGCTGTGGATTCCTCTTTGGGTTTAAATGCTAAAGCCCTGGGTGACTTTCCATTTGGGGAAATGGCGGTGTCGGTTTTCTCCCAATTTTCCTGTTAAGATCATACTGGTTAACATCTACTGGCACAGGGGGATTGCAGACCTTGAGCCCTTTTTACAGAAGGTTTTGGAATGTATCACACTGTGGATAACTGCTTGTTAAAACTGATATAATATTGTTTCGTCTTCATTGTATATGTTGGCCTATGCCCAGTTGCTTTGCGAGGAAATCCGTATTGCAAGGTTGCGACCTTAAGTGAATCAAGCCTCCGTTTTAGGTTGAAGCCGCCATTTTAGTTTATCATGCAAAGTCACCCTGTGGCCTAAAATGGCAGACTTGTGTTCTCTTGTTCTTATTTTAACCTCTTCAACCTCTGTAGGAGAGTTAATGTCTAACCTGCCTGCAGGCTACATGTTAGGGTCATGTAGACCTTGTCCTTTGTTGACCTCGGGATCAGGGGATTACTTGAATCGGCGATGTTAACCTACAAGTATACAAGAACAATAACACTATTTGAATACGACATGCGAAACATCTGTTTGACCTGTATTAAAATAAATGTGTAAAAAGTTTAAAGTTAAACCCAGAGAATAATAGTGTTTGTTAGCAAATGTATTAAAAAGTAAACCGCATGCACGAGATATGTAAATTAGGAATGAACCTGGCGCGACCCTAGCCCAGTACATGATTAACTTGTAGGAGGCTGGACATTGTTATGAAGAAACTGTATAAATACGCTGATGCCCAGCTAGCAATTCCTGTTCACTGCTCACATTGAACCCTGCTGGTGGTCTCTGATGTATTGACGGCCAAATAGCTATTTGTGTACTTTGTTTTGTAAACTGTACAGTATTGCAATAAAGATTCTGGGAATCTTTATAAGCCCGTGTTGGTGTATTTCTCTTTGCATGGTGTAAAAGCCTTACTATTGCATTTTCTGATTCCACAGATGGCGCCCGAATAGGGACCCTCAAGATCGACTTTGTCTCGTTGAAGGTTGGCTCGGCTATCGGACCGGGATCGGACGGTGCCAACAGAAACTGCCCCTCTGGACGAGAAGTGAATTCCTCGACAGAACAGCACGATCCGATCCCTGAATGGTGAGCTGTAGCCCGAGACGACGTCTTGACGAGGGTCCATATATCGAGGTGGGTAAATTTGCCGAAATCACCAGACACGTGGGTCCTTAGAATTGTCCTTAGTAACCCGATCGGGCCTCCCAGTCCTTTGCTCAGGTGAATCGTGACCCGATTCTTAATTTAACCCTGACAATTTGAATTTGGCGCATTGTACTCGCGAGCACAATTATTTGGCCAGGTAACATCAGAACTCTGATATGCCTGGGAAATTGTCTGCCTGCTTCAGGGCATTATTCCGCAGCGACAGACAATCTTTGGAAGATAGCCATCGCGCACCACAGGAGGGGTCGCCGGCATGTACTATGTACTGTAAGAAAGGCTTTGGTAGTATAGCATTTAATGACATTTGGCACAGACAGACCAGACATAACTCTAATCTTCGGTGGCCAACCAATGGTAGCTTTGAAATCCCTCGTATAGAATATCTAGAGTCTGTATTGGTAAAGAAAAAGGCTAGACCTGCAGCATTTGACGCATTGCACAGTTGGAAAACAGAAGCTTTGCAGCAATTAAAGAGTAGAGAGAAACATATGCTTCGACATATGACGAGTGTCGAAAAGACATGGCTATATGATCAAAATAAACAATTGGAGTCAGTTAAGAACACGGACAGAGCGTTTCAATTAGGCATTCAAAAAATGTACCCTTCAAAAGATTTTCATACGTCAGATGAATTGATTAATAAACTTTTGCATGAACGAAGGCCCGATGCCCCTGCGCCACCCCCATGCGTCCCTCCTCCTGGTGCTTTGCCCCTTCCTGTTGTTATTCCTCCTCCTATAGTTCCTCCGGTCCTCCCTGTTCTTCTTCTTGTTCTACCAGCCGTCGCTCCTTTTCCTGCCCCCTCGCCTCCACCTGTTGATATTCAGAATGTGCCTACTCATCCTCGTCCAAGTGATTCCGCATCGCTTGTAGTAGACCAGGGCGCGGGATCAAGGGTTGTGACTCGTAATACTGTGTCCCCGGATAAAAAGAATGAATTGATTACTTGGGCTAAACATTGTATGGAGAAGGGTGAACAAGCTTATGTTTTTTCCACACTTGAAAATTTAAAAAGTATTCCTGAGACAAATGTTTTTATTGAAGGATTAGGGATTCATTTGAGTATAATGTGGAATAGATTAAATGATGTAGATCTCCCACAAGGGTTTACGGGATTTGAACGCCTTAGCGTTGTCCAGAGACACTGCAGAGAAAGTATATGAGCATGTCAAGAGGATTTTTGTGTATAGGAAGGTGTTGGATGAGTTACAGAATGAAGAAGCAGATGGTGATAGTTTAGGTATTATGTTCTTACAGAAACAGTTTTCTCCTCGCCGTGAATTGAAAGGTGAGGAAGCGCGAATTTGTACAAAGGATGCAATAAGATGGATTTTGGATATGTCGATAACTCCAGATGAAGTATATGACACATATGGTCAGTATACGTTAGAAATGCAAAAGAAAGTGATACAGGTTATGGTGGAATACCTGCAGAATGAGTGTGTAAAAAGAAAGATTTGTTGTCCCGCAGAATTGTTGAGTGTTTGTAAGAGAGCCTTTTCAATGGATACTTCGACTGCCTTAGCGCTTGATTTGGCTCTGTTGCTTAGTAAGCGTTCGGAGCTACCTACTTCTCAGTTGCCTATGAGAGAGGTCCCTCCGACATTTGTCCCAAAAGTTGAGATTGCGGCCGATGCTGCACGAGGAATAGTCGTGGGGGACATTCCTGCACATTACGTATCGCAGTTTATTCACGTCCCATTCTCAAGACAGGAAGTGAACACCATAAAGCAATCTATTCCTGATATAAGAAAGAATCCGGCGGGGTTCTATAAAGAAATAGAGTCGGTCTTACAATCATCAGAATTCACCGTAAGTGATATTGATTTATTATTTCCCCTGCTCCTGCCAGTTGATTTGTCGAAACAGATTAGGACAGTAGATGATGTACCTGGGTTAGGAGATACATGGGATAACATGGTTAGGCTCGACAGAGAAAGACCAGCTGGCGAGCGACCGCCTCAAGTGATATTAACTTTGCCTAATAGGATTATTGTAAAATTAAAAACTATAGTTCCTGAAAAAAGAATCATTTGGGACAAGCTTACGCCCTGTGTCCAAGGAAAGTCTGAGGGTGCTACCGAGTTCTTCAATCGGTTTGAACAGGTATTTTCAGATTTCAGTGGACAAGACTTAGGCACAGAGTCAGGCAAAAGGCTGTTTGTCTACAAATTTGTACGTGGATTGCTGCCTGACATCCAGTTACAGATTATGTCTTCCGAAAGCGCTTGGCAGGCGAAGTATCAATCAGAAGTACTGCACATGGCTCAGTACTATGAAAATTGTCTGAATAATGAAAAGGAAAAACTTGAGAAAAAAAGGGTGACCTGAAAACAAAAGTCCTCTTACAACAGATTGTTAGAAACCCTAGAGGGGGCCCTGGCAGAGGTCAGTTTGCGCCAGAATCACAGCAACCTTCTTCACAGGATAAACAAACTTCAAATGTGGATAATAGAAACATTTTTGATCACCCTTCTGCCGCGTACCTCTCTGAAGAGCTTCCTTTTGACGACATTCTGTTTCGTTAGGATTGCCCGAAACAGGATTTAGAACCAACGCCTATTCCCGTTCATCAGAAAGATCCCTACGTTGAGATGGCGGTGGGAAATAGGAAGCATCTATTTTTAGTAGATACGGGAGCACAGAAATGTTCCATTGACCATTCATGGGTTCCAAATATTCCCCTGTCAGGGCAGTCTAACGTTACGTAGGGTTTTCAGGCACACCTGTAGTTTGTCCGGACTCTTTGACGGTACCGATAACAATGGGTCCCTTTACGGAGCAGTGTCCATTTCTACTTACCACAAACTGTGGGGAGAATTTGCTGGGGTTAAATTTGTTGAAGGAATTGCATGCAGTAATACATTGTTCCCCGGACGGAGTTCGGTTAACAATTTCACCTCAGCAATCGCTCGCCTCTCAGTTTTTGACTCGACCTTTACGGCCAGAATTCAGTAACATTCTGGAATGCTTATGGGCAATTGATGATAATGATGTGGGCATTCTTCAAATTGAACCTGTTAAAATTATTCTGAAACATGGAGTAAAATTGCCTCGCATCCCACAATATAAGATCTCAGTTGAAGGCGAACAGGCTTTGAAATGTATAGTTTCTGATTTTGTACATCGTGAAGTAATTGAGGAAATTACTGGTAGTTTGTGTAACAGCCCGATTTTGCCAGTATACAAAAAAGGTGATAATGCGATTCCTTTTCGGTTTATAATTGATTTGCGTGCTATTAACAAAATTTTGGCTCCTCAATTTCCCATTGTACCTGATGTTACAACGATACTAAATACGATTCCGGCTTCTGCCACTCACTTTAGTGTTGTTGACCTCAAAAACGCGTTTTTCAGTATTCCCATACACAAGGATAGTAGGTATTTGTTCGCGTTTACCCTAGGTGGACGCTCGTTCACATTCACTCGTGCACCACAAGGGTACAATGAGAGCCCAAGTATTTATAGTAGGGCATTAAAAGAGCAGCTCGATACTCTCGAGTTGCCTACAACTTGCACGTTACTACAGTATGTAGATGATCTCCTCTTGGCTGCTGATTCTGAGAGTGCCTGTAAAGAAGGCACAATGTTGTTGCTTTGTCATCTAGCAAAACATGGCCACAAAGCTTCACTCAAAAAATTCCAATATTGTTGTCAGGAGGTTGCCTATTTAGGCTATCTCCTGTGAAAAGAGGGAAGACGGTTGACACCTGAACGAATAAAAACTATTTCTGGCATGTCTGTCCCAAATACACAGAAGGAAGTTAGAGCCTTGATAGGTATGGCTTCTTACTGTAGATTGTGGATGCCTAACTTTTCGTTAACGATTAAACCAATGCTGGCTTTGACAAAAAAGGGCATTTCTTTGCCATTGCCATGGACTTAGGGACACCAGACAGCATTTGACTTGCTGAAAACCGCGCTGTGTTTGGCGCCGGTTTTAGGCACTCCAAATTATGAAAAGGCCTTCCTGTTGTATGTGCATGAACGTGATGGATGTGCTTTGGCTGTGTTAAAGCAGGAACATGGAGGGAAGAATAGGCCGTGCGACTATTTCTCATCCACCCTTGATCCTGTTGCATGCGCTTTGCCGAGATGTTTGAGAGCTGTCGCTGCTGCGTCTGTAAAACAGAGAGAGGGAATGGTCCTGGGTCATGCGTTAACCCTAATGGTACCTCACTCTGTAGATATTTTATTGAATAGAACTCAAACGCAACACCTCACTTCTGCATGATTGACAAGATACAAATTGATCTTGTTTGCTCCCCACATTCAAATTCAGAGGTGTTGTGTATTAAATCCGGCTGAACCTTTACCTGTCCCGCAAGATACTGTTGATGGTGACGAAACGTCACACGATTGCCTTTACTCTACAGAACAAGAGACTAAAGGTAGAATTGATTTGAAAGACACGCCTTTGAATAGCCCACAAGGAGAGCTATTTTGTGATGGCTCTTGTTTTAAACTTCCAAATGGTACATCCACGGCTGCTTATGCCGTCACTACTTTAAGCACGATTGTGGAAACCAAAAGAATTATGCATAATTCCGCGCAGGCCGCAGAAATTATAGCATTAACTCGGGCTTGTGAACTTTCTGAAGGGCTTACAGTAAATATATATACCGACAGTCAGTATGCCCTTGGGGTAGTTCACAACTTCGGTAGACTTTGGAAAGAACGAGGTTTCTTGACCTCACATGGCACAAAAATACAGCATGGCACTTTAATAGTGCAATTACTTTCAGCGCTCGCACTCCCTGTTCAGTTAGCTATTTGTCAGTGTATGCGGAAGTTCCTTCCCCCTGAGACTCCTCACCTGGATCTTCAGTGGGGTTTGATGTCCTCTGTCTCCTTCTTCTTTCCTTCGTGGGATTCTCTCCTTCGTCACTCGATTTGACAGTCGTCCTTCCCTTCTTGCGTTCGACGAGGTAGTGACGGTCTCCCCCCGAGGCCACCTTGCCCGCCTATGGATCTGGCAGTCAGGTGAACCCAAGGGAGTCCGTCCCTTCAAACAGGGAAAAAGCCAGATATGGCAGAAAAAACCCTGTGTAATAGCAGATGGTATTGGCCGATCCGATGTGAAGATTGGAGAGGCTGGTATAGTCGTGTATCAAAAGAGAAATTGAAAATTCGAATGAAAACTGATAGAAGTCTCTGATCTTCCTGGATAAGGGTTAGCTCCAAGCTTATGCTCTGTATGGGAATGGGGATCGGCTGCACCCTTGGTACAAAGGAACAACCCCAAACAGAGGGCAAACAGGTAAGATGACAGGAGGCTGAAAGAAATAGGGAAAGCCACCAAGAGAAATCCGGAGGAATTAATAAGATGAAGATAACAAGCACGAGAGAGAACCAGAGAGAGCCAGAGAGACAGAGAGAGAGCGAGAGAGAGAGAGAGAGAGAGAGAGAGAGCGAGAGAGAGAGAGCGAGAGAGAGCGAGAGAGAGAGAGAGCGAGGGAGAGAGCGAGAGGGAATGGAAAGTGGGTGAAACTCGGAATAGAATGTGACCGCTCCGAAAACACAGCGGACAGATATTTGAGAGCCCACTAGACCCCAAGGTAGAATATAAAGAAACAGAAACCAGAAAGCACAATCAGAACTGCAGTTTAGTCGGGAAAAGCGGCAGCGGAGAGGCTGACCGACATCTGAGAGAAGCGAAGGAAAGAAAGACCGGAAAAGAGGCAGGGCAGGCAAAAAAAGGGATATGCACGAGAGGGGAAGACCAGGGAAGAAACAAGGCTCCGGGAAGAATAGTAACGAGGGAATTCTCGTAAGTGGGGCACTGCAGCACAGGCGAAAGTCCAAAGACCGACGAATGCGAGTTGCAACGCGACTCGCAGGGGGCGTGGCCTCCTTATATACCTGCCGGTCCAAAAACGACTAGAGCGTCAAGCAGACCTGTAGAGGGGTTTAATACCGCCTCCATCTTGCCCAGAGTTTCCACGGCCGCGGTGTGACACTATTATAAAATGTACAGCACATCAAAAGGTTACAGATGATATAGGAAAAGTGAATGCTTTCTCTGATCAGATAGCTAAGCAAACTGCCACTGATTGTAGTTCAGAAATGTATGCTGTAAGAGAAACTGTAAATGTTTGCACCTTTGGTGAAAGTATCGATTCTGTAAAAGACATTCAAGCAGATGCTACTATAGAGGAGACCAAGAAATGGGTCGAGGGTGCAGGAAGATTGGATGATGATGGGTGTTGGGTGGACAATGTTGAAGGAAAATGGTTACTCCCCGACGCCTGTACTACAATGATGGTCATTATGGCTCATGGTCCGACCCATGTCTGCACGCGTACATTGACTAAGATGTTACACAGTGTATGGGCCAATGATAACATTTTCAAAATTGCTGAGCGCTTTGTCCAAGGGTGCATGGTCTGCTTGCAGCACAATGTAGGAAAAGGTACCTCGACTACTAGAGGAAGTTTCGCTCCACCTTCCGTTCCGTTTGAGGTTATCCACTTTGATTTTATTGAAATGGAACGTTGCAACAATCTTAAATGTGTGTTGGTTGTCATTTGTGCATTTAGTAAGTGGGTTGAGGCCTTCCCTGTTAGAGATGCAACGGCCATAACCACGGCAAAAACTCTGTTGAGAGTTTTTTCCTAGGTTCGGGCTGCCGAGTCATCTGGTCGGATAATGGGCCACACTTTATCGCTGCTGTTATCCTACAAATATGTGAAGGATTACAGATTGATAAACGGTTCCATTCGGCCAGACATGCCCAAAGTGCCGGATTAGTGAAAAGGCATACCGGCATTATAAAGAACAAGCTGGCTAAGACGTGTGCTGGCACCAAGTTAAAATGGCCGGACCCCTTACTGATCGTGTTGCTGTCGATGAGAACAACCCCTCAAACTAAGACTGGGCTCTCTCCCTTTGAAGTGGTAATGGGGAGGCCTGCTAATATTTGGGGTATGCCAAAAAGTCGCTCGTTGCGGGATATAGAGAATGTGCTTCTTTCAGATTACTGTAACCAGTTGACTAAAAATCTATTTTCAATTTATCACCAGGTGCGAGAGGCATTACCTGTACGGTACAAGGGTCTTGGTCACAGTCTATGACCGGGGGACTGGATCCTCACAAAAGTTTTCGGTGGAGGGGTCCCTACCAGGTCCTGCTAGTCACCCAGACTGCTGTGCGGCTAGCAGGGTGAAAGAACTGGATCCATGCGACACACACCAAACGGATCCCGCAGCCCGTGCCATACGATACAGAAGACACAGAATCCCTTTCCACTGCTGTAACCAACGTGCCTGAAACAGCAACAACTGACAAGAGAGTATCGGAGACCGTTCCAGAATTCATAAGGCCAGACAAAACGGCCATTTTGTCTCTGCACTCTCCAACAGTGATATTTCCGGATCAATCATTTTCTGATCCCATTTCCGTTCACTCGCCACCTCTAGTGGGAAGTGACGACATACTGTTATCCGATCCTTCGGCACCGGAAATTGTGAAATATAATTTACGCCCAAGAAAATAGACATACGGCACGGTTTGAATGTGCAAATATGGAAATCATTTGAGGGCCTGCCTTTTGGCCCGACTGTACGAAAGGATTCTGTTGGCTAAGGGTTGTGGGAAAGACATTAAGAAGACACGCAACTGGAGTCGCCACCAAACGAACAATTGGTGTTTTTTCGATTGAAGACTACAATGCCTGCACCCGCTACCGCTCGTACCAAACTTTTAGATAAATATGTGACTAGCAGAGACAATGATCAAGCATGTAATGGGACCACGAAAATGTATTGTTGCCTTTTTGTAATAATAACTGGGTTTTTAGTAACTATTGGTTTTGGGTTATGGTATCTGGAGGAAGCATATCCGCTAGAGGACTTTTTACATGTTGAAAATGTATCCGTTTTCCCCACTCCTTCCGTGCAATTGCACACCTTGTCGCCTAGAGATTCTTCACATAGACAGAACTATCAGAATAATACTCTTTTGTTAATAATGAATGCCACTCATGCAATTTTGAATAGGACCAACTGCTGGATCTGCTCACATCTACCGCAACATGGGGATAAGGGGCTAGGTTGGTACATTCATCCATTACCTTTGACAACTGCTTGTTACGCTTCTCTTAGAGCACTATTCTTTGGCCGATGGAATGACAGAATCACAGGGAACTTTGATGGTACAAATTTGAATACTTTCGAAAAACGTGTTTTGATTCCCCTGGGATGCTTGCTTTTTGCAAATAGGAGTAAGCCAAACGTTGCTTCTGTTAGGCCCTCTGATAGATTGTCTCATTCTTTTCAGTCTTTGATCTCTTTCAAAATGGCTCCTATAGGCAATAAGGATGCCACACATCCATCTTATTCTGTTAACCGTAGCCCCGATTCAGTATCCTTCTGCATACAGCGGAATGGAACACGGTCAATGGGTAATTTTAGAAAATGCGCCAACGTTGCGAATTTGACTAGTGAGAACAGACCTCTGTACGTAGGTGAACCTGTCTATTTCGTTTGCGGTAATGTGGCATTTCCATGGTTGCCCAGGGATTGGCAAGGAACCTGCTATTTAGGGATTCTATTACCTGGGGTATTTATTGCCAGTACTGCAGAAATTTCGAAGACTCGTCCACAACGAGGTGTGAAGAGGGATACTCCAGCGCAAACTCTAGGAGACATCATGAAATCCTTTGTGCCATTTTTTGGGCAAATTACGAATTCAGAAGATATCAGGGGACTAGCGAGAGTATTGGAGAGAACCATCAACCGGACCACTGACATACTCTATAATATGACGTTAGAACAGAAAGTGATAAGATTAGTGGCTCTTCAGAACCGGATGGCATTAGATGTCATTCTGGCAGAGCGTCAAGGAGTATGTAAATTAGTGGGGTCCGCTTGCTGCGTTTATGTACTAGACTCCTCTCCAACGATCTTTAGGGCTATCCAAAATCTACATGTTCTTAGTCCGGAAGTACATGTTCCTGAGGGAAATTGGGAACTTAGTGCATGGTTTTGGGACCTCCTACGGTCGTGTGGATGGAAGTTGTTTTCGGCCCTGCTGATTATCTTGGGTAGTTTTCTGTTCCTTTGTTGTTGTATACAGGGTCTCCCTGGTATATGCTCAGTATTAGGGGGGTGTTGCGCGCAAGCAACAAGTGTATTAGGGCATAAAATATACGCCCCAGATAAGGTTTCCAAGGAGTATGTGTTGAAAGAAACTCTAGTGTCTGATCTAATGGCAATGGATATGTCTGACAATGATTCGGGGTGTATAGACGTTGAAATGTGGAGTTAGTCGCAAAGTGATCAAAGGTAATTTAGCGCTTGGCATAGGCCAAAAGGAGGGTTTGTTAAAACTGATATAATATTGTTTCGTCTTCATTGTATATGTTGGTCTATGCCCAGTCACTTTGTGAGGAAATCCGTATTGCAAGGTCGCAACCTTAAGTGAATCAAGCCTCCATTTTAGGTTAAAGCCGCCATTTTAGTTTATCGTGCAAAGTCACCCTGTGGCCTAAAATGGCCGACCTGTGTTCTCTTGTTCTTACTTTAACCTCTTCAACCTCTGTAGGAGAGTTAATGTCCAACCTGCCTGCAGGCTACATGTTAGGGTGATGTAGACCTTGTCCTTTGTTGACCTCGGGATCAGGGGATTACTTGAATCAGCGATGTTAACCTACAAGTATACAAGAACAATAACGCTATTTGAACACGACATGCGAAACATCTGTTTGACCTGTATTAAAACAAATGTGTAAAGAGTGTAAAGTTAAACCCAGAGAATAATAGTGTTTGTTAGCAAATGTATTAAAAAGTAAACCGCATGCACGAGATATGTAAATTAGCAATGAACCTGGCGCGACCCTAGCCCAGTACATGATTAACTTGTAGGAGGCTGGACATCGTTATGAAGAAACTGTATAAATACGCTGATGTCCAGCTAGCAATTCCTGTTCACTGCTCACATTGAACCCTGCTGGTGGTCTCTGATGTATTGACGGCCAAATAGCTATTTGTGTACTTTGTTTTGTAAACTGTACAGTATTGCAATAAAGATTCTGGGAATCTTTATAAGCCCGTGTTGGTGTATTTCTCTTTGCATGTTGTAAAAGCCTTAATATTGTATTTTCTGATTCCACAATATAACCCTGATAGGAGGGTAATTCCTGCGGGGGATCTAAATGCAAACTGTGCCCTTCAGGATTTGGACAATGTGCTGACTGAAATGTCCTCTGATATGTTCCCCATGAACCAAAAATCACAAATGGGTAGATGTTGGTGCATGGCCTTGGAGGCTCTGGGGTTTTCTCCTCTGCATGGGACTGATAATGGAAAGAACTGTAATATGCAAACATGGTGTAGAGGAGATAGCGCATCCATTCTGGATTCTTCGTGGATGATTTCTTTGTACCTCCTTTTCTGTCTTCCGAAATGATTGGAGTGGCCATGGTATTTTAAAAGCGGAGTTCAATATGTTGCTAAGTACCAGGAACGCTCCTGGTTGATAAATCTTAAAACAAATGCTTCAGGCTCTGCGATTCGATGGTCCGATCTGAACATTGTGACCTTGAATCGGGAAGTGCAATGTACGATGTTAGCGACCACACTAGAGTGGAAAATGGAGGTGTTGAAGTGCATAACTTTGATGGCTTTTTGTGCGAAATGGTGAATCGTGTGAAAACTAATATTGGAAACAGACCAGTGAAGCCAAATAGGAATCCTCATCACTTTTATTGAGGATTTAGCCAAAGCAGAGGCTACTATGAGGAAAGAGGTTAGGCGGTTAAAGGCATCATCCCTGGACTCAGATATAAAACTGAAGGCCATTAAAAAAACAAGAACACATTTTTAAAAATCGTTAAATCAAAGCAAACTTCCATGATGCAATGTGATGCTGAACTCCTGCTCCAGATTTTGATTTCTTCCAATGCAAGGTCCTTCTGGTCTTTGATTAATAACTTGTACCCTCTTATCAACATTGCCCAGGTTAATGCAGTCATGGAAGAGCAGTGGATTACATTTTTTAACGATATGTACGATATCCCTATTGGTAAGAGCGATAGCGAAATGACACTGTTCCGACATATGATTGCACTTGGCCAGTGGATTTGGATATAGAGGGCATCCATGGCTTACTGACCAGGTGTAAGACGTCCAGAGCCCCTTGGCCGAATGGCCTTACTAATAACACCTTTGAGGATGATCCTCAATATAGTGCAAACATTTGGTTTCTGCTGTTCGGGAGTATCCTTAATACTGGACTGTTGCCACGCTACTTGAGCACGGCTCACGTTATCCCTATTTTTAAAAGGGTGTGTAGGTCTGAAGCCAAAAATGACCGGCCTATTTCGCTAATTGGTGCCGACTGGAAGATCTTCTGTTCTCTCATTTTGTCCCATCTGGAGACACAGGCTTCAAGTATGCAGGGCCTGAAGAAATTCCAGACCAGTTTCCGTAAAGGTCATTCAACAAATATGAATGGCCTTATACTGAAAACGCTTCAAGAATCAGCATGGTCAGAGCCTGGTGGTTGTACCGTCGTGGCTTCAATTGATTTGTCCACAGCCTTTCACTGGGTGGACCGGAATAGACTTTGGTCTAACTAGCTAAATGGGGGCTGCCTAATGGTCTTCTCCGACTACTCATGGGCATGTATGAGAACTCTGGGGTCCAGATCCAATTGAACAGGGAGGGAAACCTATCTGAGATAATTAGCTCCTATGTTGGGCTGAGGTAGGGCTGTTCAATCATTACATGTCAGATGTGCATGAGTGGCTTACGACAGCTGGTCTAATTACTCCTAAAGTAGGCCCATGTAAAATATCCTGGATGGCCTACGCTGATAATTTTATACTTTTTGATAAATCTAAGGTGGGCCTCAGAGATTATTGATCACTTTCTCAAATTATGTTAAAGAGAATGGGCTATTAATAAATCCCAGTAAATAAAAGATCTTGGCCTTCACTAAAGGAAGGGAACAAAAATGCTGACCTGACATGCACTACCCTCACATATCTCGATTTCCATTTCAGCGCCCAAATGGGTAAAAAACATCCACAAGATATTATCTCAAAAAGCCAACTTGTTGCAGACCCAAGCCATCAAGCTTGATCGTAAATACAGAGGATTCTCCCTAAAACCTGTACTTGCATATTATGAGGGTAAAATTGTCCCCAAGCTTACATATGGTCTAGATCTTTATGGGAATTTCATCTTTAAAGTGCTGGATCTTATTGAGGCCAGATTCTGGCGTAAACTACTGAAGGGCCCCAATGTGATACCCATGGCAGCCATCAGATTCGATCTGGGTTTAATCTCCTTAAGAGCCTGAGTTAAAATGCATATGCTTGCTTTATTTGCTAAATTGAGCTCTCCGACCACAGTGACTGCTTATGAAGCAATGGGCCAGGCACTTTGGACTCTAACTAATACTCCTTTTCATTCCCACTTCCTGGCTGATTTCGGCAGAAATGTGAAACACTTATCTGAATTATCCCTGAATGCTGATATACTTATGACAAAGCCAACGAAAGTTAAGAGAACTCTGATGGATCATGATTGGATTACTATGACTTAAAAGTTCCATTTATATCCATCAATGACTTACTTAGCCCACAAGCACAAAAAGGGGGGCTGCTTTCTAATATGTTCGCTTTCTTTCCGTTTCTAGTCTATAGAACTATACTGATGAGATTTCACTGGAATATGCTCCCTAAGTGGGAAATTCAACTTCGAAGAATGCTTATTTCAGCTAGTAACAGAGTAACAGTGGGTGTAGATTCTGTAATGTACTGGGTGAAACAATTAATCAGTTGCTTGTATATTGTAATGGCCTAACTGATTGTAGGTGAAATACATGGGAAGATTCCAGGTTATTAATTCTATGTTGAATAATGAAACCCTATGGTGGAGATGTCTAAACTCTCAGAATACTTGGGAAGGCCTTGAGATATCGGCATTCATTAAGAGCATGGATTTGAATTAGCTTATGTGTCTGAGAGATTGCTTTGTAATTACTTTGTTTCATGTCATATTTATATTGTTGGATGAAACTTTTTACATTCTTCTTTATCAGTATTATGTATTATGTAATGTTTTATCTCTTATTGTCTAATGAAATTTCTTTTATTTGATCTATTTGTAACGTTTTTTTTTAAACCGTATACGAAAACAATGTGGAGTGCATGACCAAGAACATTTATTGAGGAACGTAGGGCACCTTCATTTCCATGTATAAAAACTAAAGGTCACCTGAAATTGGAATGGATTCCACTCGTCCAGTAAGGGACCCCATCTGAATGTCTGGGTATGCCCTTAGTATTTCCGTGGGGGCTTCAGCGTCCAAGAAGATACCCTTTATTACTTGGCGTAAGTCTTGATCTTGTGGGTCCTCCGGCAGGCCTTTAATTAGTATGTTCGAGTGCCTGGACCTATTCTCCAAGTCCTCCGCTTGCAGCTCCAGGTTATATGTGGCCGCCGCCAGCATTTCTAGCAGGGAGTCCGCTTTCCTTGCATCTTCAGCCAGGTCCTGGATTGCCATTTTTTTGTGTCTACCCTCTCCTCCACTTTATTAATGTCTCTCTTGATTTCCTGAAGTCCTACTGCTAGATCCTCTCTTACTGCGTCCATCTTCTTCTGACCTGCTGTTGTGATCTTGTCCACTATCTCGGCAAGGAAATGTTTCAATGAGGATTGAGTTACTGGTTGGCCCTGTTCCTCCCGAGCTTCTGGTTCTCAGTCCGTAAGCCAGTCCGTGGGGCGGAGCTCCGTTGCCCCGTCTGGCTCCTTGGCCCATATTTTTGCCAACAGGCCCTCTCGGTTTTTCCTGGCGTTCCTATGGGCTGGTAGAGAGTCCTTGCTCTTATTCTTAGACATTGCTTCATTGTTGAGTGCCCCTATGGGCTGCGGTCCACCAGGTAGCTCTCCCTTGGTCGGGGCTCTTCGCTTGTTTGTAGGAACTAGCTTCGCCCAGGAGAAGGGTCACGATTTGTACTTCGTGTTGTTGGTGCTTCTTGTGGGAGTGGGCACCTTGCAGATAAACTGATGGGTTGTAGGCCGGATGGTTTGCATGAGAGTGGGCCCTCTCCTCGCCGGTGCTCAGGGTATTAGGACCACCTCCAGTTGTTTTCCCTTCCCCCGTGGGTGATGACCTGAGCGTTAGACTGGACTGCTGCCCTCCGGAGGGCGCACGGGCCCGGGCCAGGCCCCAGCAACCAGCAGCACACGGGTAGTCGCCTATGTCGTAGGGTACCTGGGACCGGCGTCCCTCCTCCCTGGACTTGAGTCTGGTTGCCTGAGGGTGCGTGCCGCCGGTATCCGGTTGTCTTAGTGGTGCTAGTTGCCCAGCTGCTACCCTCTGGGCTTGTCAGCCCGTATTGTCCCGTTACGTTCTTGTTTTTGTGTGGGAGCCCACCTGGGCCCCTGTGGGGCTGTTGCCTCCATTCACTGGTTCCTCGGGGGGCTGGGGGAGAGGACCGATGGCAGGGAACGGGTGGCCTTGAATGGGAGGGTCCAGCGCTGGGTACCTGTATGTGCTGCTGTTCCCGCTTTCATACTCTCATCGAGCGGTTGACAGGGAGCGTAGGGGATCCCTGCCCCCGGCGCCGGAGGCCCACTCCTGAGGCACTGCACCATCCCAGCTGTGAGGCACCAGGGTCGCCTCCGATCCTGGTCTGCTGTTGGCCCGGGGGGTCAGGGGCGGAGCGGGTCAAGGGTCCACCCGTCCCCGACTCCGCAGCCCCTCTTCCCTGCTCCTTCATCCAAATTCTTAGTAGGACTGACGCTCTTGCCTCCCGGCGGAGACTGGGTCCTCGTTCGGTGCTGCGCCTTCTGGATGGCGGGCCCCTCCTCCGCAGGCACCCGCACGGCTCACCAGAGTCTGGCGCTGCTGCCGCCTATGGCTATCCGCTTCTTCAGCTGGTGTCAGCCGTCTTGGTGAGCTCTAGACCCTCGGAGGCTGTTGTCAGCAGCGGGCCAAAGTGCCTCCCGCTCCCGATCCCCTTGCAGCGATCCGATTTCAGCTGCTCGTCCGCCCAGGGGCCCTACCCGGCCTATGAGAGTGCCTTGGGTGTCTGCGATGGCCGGAGTCACCCTCTCGGAGTCCGGGATAGACTCTCCAGTTCCCGCCCGGTCTCCGTGCGCTCTGGCGTATCTCTCCCATGTGGTAAGGGAGTTATGCTGCTGAGCTCAGTGAGCTCCTCCTTGCCCCCGATATGATCCAGAGGGTATTGCCATATATTCCGCTGCCTGGGGAGGGCTTCTGGATCAAAAAATGTGGGCTGCAGGGCCTCGTGGATCGGGAGCTCGGTGGCCACAGTGTTCACTGCATCGCAGCCATCTTGGTAAAGTCTGGGTATGCCCTTAAACGGCCCTTTGCACACTACGCTATTGTGGTTTAGTGTGTCTCTTAATGTTGAGAGAGTAAATACGTTAAGCTAGCATGTAGGTTTCTTTCAGTTGGTGCATGAACTGTAAATTCATAAATCGGAGGCTAAATCTTTGTGACCTATGCAGGCATGGTACCATATTACATGATGTGTGACGTGTATAAGCATCCTAGCGAGTCATTCATCTTTTTGTATATCTTTACAATGTCAATATGAAGGAAAGACATAATCATAACATTGTCGATTGCTTTATTACGCTCCACTAAGAAATTATTTCTGTCAACTAGGAAACCTCTGTAATATCCATTGATATGCAGAATTGTATCTTTCAAAAACCTTCGACTCGAGAATGCATTTGCCTGTTAATGGCACTTATATATTACTTTTGCACCGACATTGAGCTCTTTCTTTGTATGCACTTTGTTTCAATAAAAATGTATTGGGAAAAAAAAGTTACATTGCTCCATCTACCATAGCAACAGCAACACGTTCCCAAATTAGCACGAATTCTGACTCAAATACTAGTAGGACTCATTTCTGAAATATACTCCTTTTTGCCAACAAAGGGCGTGCAATCCCCTCAAAATACACAATTTTCCCAAAAATGAAAGCTTTAATTTACAGAAAACACCATATTTTCTGGCCAAACACAAGCTTATTTTTAAAAATATAAATTGTTTTGCCCGCAAATGCCAGATGTCCCTTTTAAGCAAATAATAACTTGCCGTTAAAAAAAACCACTGTTCTTGGTTCCCAAACATTATCGTGTTTTTTTTTGAAAATGCACTTTTTTTTATCACCAAATACAAAATGTTCATTTTTAGTAACTAGACTGGTTTTGTCCAGAAATACCACTATATTTCTCTAAAATAAATGTCTGTTGTGCCCAAATACCAGATTTCCATTAAAACAAATACATAAATATACTTTTCCCTCAAACATCAGCTACACATAGGTTTAAATTCTGCAGCCTTGTGCGTTCACACCCTCCCAGAAACGGAACTCTTCCCTGTGAGGCTAGGGAGGTGAGGCTGCTACTCAAAAGTCGCCCTAGGGGTTGTGGAAAGCAGGACCTCACAAGGGGAGACTCCAATCTTGGGGATAAGGACCCCTGTTCTGTGAAGGAACTCCCTAACCCCCTTTCCCTCGGGACCACATCCTTATCAGAAATCTATAATAACACTACTGTCTGTTATGTTAATGTGTCTTCCGCCTTTGATTCATGAATGAATATGACCAAATGAAGAAGAGCCAAAGAAACCTGGAGAGCAATAACAGATTGCCATACCATAGTACTGGCAACAGTTGGCCCAAATGAGGCATACAGATTATCTGAACAACAGTAAAGAAGGACATGGATTGTACGCTGGGGAAAACTATGATCCCCAGTGGAGGGGATATCCAAGAATGGTTGGCAGAGCTCTGCGGAGAAAGACAAGCTCCTGACCAGTGGAAGAGTTGGAAAGAGGCTAGCAGTGGCGTGACTCCGGGTAGGTGGACCATATGGTCTTGTAACTGCACTTGAGCAGTGTGGGCCAAGTCTCAGCGCAGCCGCAAGGACAAAGCATGGAGCCGAATGAAGGAAGCTGGAAGCTCTTCAGCAATGCTAGTCAGCCCATCATCCCAGGAAGAACCGGAGACGCAGTCCCGACACGTAACAGGTAACGGAACTACCGGGAGAAGCCGTAGGGGATTGGGGCAGCTCAAGAGTCATAAGAGCCTCAGGAGTGACCTCCCTCATCACAGCAGTGACACCCAAAGAGTCAATCGTCAAGAAAACCTCAGGAGTAATCTCCCTCGTGACACTAGTGACACCCAGGGAATCGCGAGTCAAGCGAGCCTCGTGAGTAATCTCCCTCATCACAGTAGTGATACCCAGAGAACCAACCATCAAGAGAGCCTTGGGAGTACTGAGAGAGCCGGTAGGGGTTTGGGGCAGCTCAAGAGAGCCTCATGAGTCATCTCCGTATCACAGCAGCTTCACCCAGAGAATCACAAGTCAAGCGAACCTCTGGAATAATCTCCCTCATCACAGTAGTGATACCCAGAGAACCGGGAAGCAAGAGAGCCTTGGGAGTACTGGGAGAACAGGTAGGGGTTTGGGGCAGCTCAAGAGAACCTCAGGAGCAATCTCCATCATCACAGTAGTGTTAGGTAAAATGTCACTTACTGCTATTTTACCTTTATATTTATGGAACCCCTAATAAATTACTTTGGTTTCAGACTCCTGTCCTGGCCATCTGCCAGTGGAGCACAGCCTCCAGCTGGACTACACCAGGCTTTTGCTCATCATTATGGGGAAACTGACTTGACCTTCTGGCAGTCAGTACTGAGCAATTTTGTTTCTCTTAGTCTTATGACTTTGTTGCCACTTTTGGCAACTGTATTTCAGTGTGCAGTACATGACTGTACCGCACACTGAGGGCCTTGCGTTTTCGGGCCCTAGACAGCCCTCAAGGATTTTTTGGTAACTGGACAACGTGCCTAGAAGTAGACTGGTCCCAACAGAAGCTTTTTCATGTGTTTTTACATGCATTTACCGACCCATACCATGCTTACCGCGTTTGGCTCAAGACTGACTATTGTCCATCATGGCCATGCCACAAGGTCTTTTTTCTTCACCTTCGACCATTTTGTCCGTTGACCTTTCTCCTGGTCTTTGTGACCCAGGGAGTACTTATATGGGCATGCATTCACCAGCAAAAGCTTTTCACACACTAATGCATGTGACATGCGTAGGTACCCAGGATGTGGGCTGGGACTGTCTGGTCCCAATCCATACTACTGGTGCCAGGAGGTCTGGTGCGCACGAGGGCATGAGAGCCGCAGTGGTCCCTGATTGGGCCACTGCTGACGTGCATGAGTGGGGCAGATCTCATTGGCCAGATGAGTGCAAGCACTCACTGGACTTTGGGATATGAGATGGGGGCCTTAGTGGAGACCTGCAGATCACCCAAAGGTCCGAATAGACCTATACAAAGAGCCAAGTATCCAGAGCACTAAAGCAAATCCATGGCAGTGAACTTCTCCCCTGAGCCCACTACCTGGATTAAATCCTTCCTCAACAACAGAATGATGAGAGTATTCTCCCCTTAAACTTCAAGAAACAAGCCAACGCCACTGCAACAGCGACGGCTTACACCTGCAAATTGATCCATGCTTGCAAAAATTATCTCTCTACCAACAGTCGCATGATCCTGGCACGAGCACTAATCCTATCTAAACTTGATTATTGCAATGCTCTGTATGCAGGTTCAAATAAAAAAGGACTAAACAAACTCCAAACCTTGCAAAACAACGCACTAAGAAATGCATTGGGCAGCCCAAGAAAGGACCACATCTTTGAAATAAGAAGAAATCATAAATGGCTTTCTATCCAGGATAGAATATACTTTAAAGTTGTCTCCATTTCCCATAAATGTCTCCATAAGGCTGCCCCCAAATACCTTAGACAAAATTACTCTAAAAACATATTCTAGACCCACGAGATCAGCTAACTCTTGCTGCATTATTTCACCACGCTTCAACCTCAAAAAGAGCCAGAGGTACCAGTTTCCCGGTACAAGCAGCCCAGGCATGGAATGCCCTCCCACTCAACCTGCGCACTGACTTTAACCTACAGAGCTTTATGTTTAACACCAAAGAATGGCTCTTCACTAAGGACATTGCATACTAAAATGCACCAACCTGTTGCCTATAAAATGTACTAGGCTTCCCCGTTCCACGTACATGTATAACTTCCCCTACGGACATTTGGACCGACGCATGCCTAGCGCTTTGTGCTTCTACAGACATTGTATTGTATCGTTATGCTGTTTACTCCAACTGTATTACCTGTAAATATTCTACTCTATAATAATTGCTGTCTTAACTGTACTACTGTATGTATATTCTTTAAGTTGTCTTGGATAGCGCCCGGATACCCCAGGGTGTGGTGCACTCTAGAAAAACAAACAAACAGACAAGGACTGTCCGCAACCGCGCAGAGAAAGTTTGGCACCCTGAGCCCACTGTTGTCCCTTAGAGCCCTGGTTTGCACTCAATCTCCAAAGACCTGTAAAGGTGCTTCAACCCCTTGGAGAACCAAGGAGGGGATTTTGTACTCCAGGCGACCATGTCCAAGTCTGCCAAGTTTGGACCTGGAGAGACCTAAGAGCAGTGAGTAATCATAACACTTACCGGTGGCCCCTAGTACATCCAACCCGTTTTTACACACAAAGGATCTCTTGTGGTCCTTGCCCTGACTTGGGTGGCTCTTGCTTCTCCTCAGCAGAACCTCCTCCGACTCTCGGAACCGAATTTCCACACTCCAGAATCTCTTGCTAACTGTTCCTTCCTATTGTCCTTTGTCATCTTTACGCATCACTGAGAGCTTTTAATCACAAACTTGACATTGAGTTCAAGGCTTCAATCTTCGTAGGGTTGGACTTTTTCAGTTAGGGATATTCATCACTGGAGTTGGCCACTGTATTAAAGTTTGTCTGCTTTCCCTGCCAACAGGTTTTGGTGGGAAACCGCACTTTACCGCATTGGACCGAAAAGTGATTGTACATATATTTTACATAGTGTGCGCTTAAGTAATATTACTGCATTTGACATTATTCACTTGTGTTTGTTCTGGCCCGAATAAATTGTATATTTTTGATATACAACTGTGTAAGGGTCATCCTACTTTGTGTGCTCATCCAAGACCTCAGATCACCCCTACTACTCCTTAAACTTAGCTGCTCTCCAAACTACCTTGAATTGTTATGCATAATTTCGCAGAAGTGTTCCCCATTTCACTAACAAGGGTGGCCTCCTAAACATCTGTTCACCAGAGCAGAGTTTAGAAATCCATCTAACAAGTAGTGATACCCAGAGAACCGAGAATCAAGAGAGCCTCGGGAGTACTCTCCCTCATCTCAGTAGTGAGATCCAAAGATCTAAAGCCCAGGAGTGCATCAGGAGGAATCCCCCTTCGTCACAGTGGTGGAGGATACTAGACAAGAAGAGCAGTGTGGAATCAATTTTCATAGTTCATAAGATTTCTTTTTTTTAAAAAACATTTTTGGATTTTCAACAGGTAACAACATTTCAACATCGAAGTGGATGTAACAACATCTGCTGGAACTGTAAAGCAAGCTTTCAGGAGCCCTTGAGAAGAAGTGAAGAGACCTTTGAGGATTATTGCAAAAGACCATCCTAAAACAGCCCTCAAGGCTGTGCAAGGTGGGTCAGGAGAAGGAAGTCATACTCCTGACCATACTCTCTTTTGTGACTCAGAAACGAAAACAAAGCATTCTTGGAAAAGAGATGATGACTGAGCCCGTTCACCAGGAGAAGGGAGTCATTCTCCTGGTACTATTTTCATTTGGGTGTTGAACCCTTTTGTAGGTTAGTGGTAGAGTTAGAGTAGGTTTTTGGACATAGGATGGACACTTTACTTGGACAAACATCATAAAGACGAGCCCCCAAGTTGATATTTGTTTAGGTAGGGCTAACCCTTTAGCGATAGGGAGAGGTAGGTTATTTTCTTTATTTCTTAAATAAAACATTGTTGAAATAGGACACCCCTTTGTCCAACTTCTTACTCCACCACACCACACCGTCCTGTGCTTGCCTGAAGCACAACTTGCTCGTCATTAGGCCTGGATGATAGCTTGGGAGCAATGCCCTCACATTGGGAACAAGATGATGCCCTGCAACATGGGATCAATCCACAGTCCAGTGATTAGAAGCCAAACAAACCTGCAATTAAGAGTGACATAAATCCCTAATATGACTGAAAAATAATAACATGAGTGGAAAAGTGGCCTCACTAGTTGGGATCTGCCCAACGTGTTATGAAAACCTATTCTTCGATGAAAAAGGGTTAAACTACACAGGGATGTCCTACCAGATTCTTTCGAATTTTACACAGCTATCTTCATTCTGAATGTTCGACCATGACAGAAACCCCAAATAAAGAGTTCTGTAGTGGCTATCATGGAGTCTTTTAGATAGGATTGAGCATTGTTGCTTGTGTTTAATCTCAAATGTCAACCTTGAACCCAGCCCTGTCCCCACAACTGAACGCCATATATTGTGCGCTAATATGAATTGGACTCCCTGGTATTTGGACTCCAATCTCCTTAGGAAAACCTTTGGAATCAAGAGGTCTTTTTTAAGAAAGTGTTCCTATCACTTACAAAAAAATCCCTGGTTTGTCCCGTTATGACAACAACAGACCTCAGTGTTGCTATTTATGTCAACCGTCTCCAATCTTTCACTTTTCATAAACGTTTTGGAAACAGTTAATCCTTCATTTGGAAAATGCCTCACAATTGGTTATGTATAGAATGAGGTTCCTCAGGGATTAGGGACCTCCCCTGAAGTGTCATCAATAAACTGGTAATACACAGATTATGGCCTTATTCCAAGGCAGTCCACAAGTGGCCCTAGAGACCATGACAGGTCTCTTCACTAAAGTCACAGTTTAGATGATGACATTGTCTGAAAATGAAACCAGATCCTGCACCCTTCTTCAGTGGGTTAACTAGTTGTGGGCTTTCTGGGGTCCCATACCCCAAGACTCTATGCTGTAACCGCAAGTCCAAAGGCAAAGCGTATTAGGTTCTTCACCAGTCTGTCCACTGTATACCAGTAATACCTGCATAGGGGTCTGCTGGAACCACAAATTGCCTCAGCATATCTCCATACCTCCCTTCAGAGACGTCTTTATGGGAGGGCAAAAGGGGCACTTGCCCTGGGCCCCCACCGTGGAGGGGCCCCCTTCGAAGGAGCCTTCTTAAAAAAAAAATCAGTTGCCCTAAGTCAACAAAATGAAGTGTCACACATCAGGATTTTCTATGGTGTGCTGCTGAGGCTAAACCTATTTTCTGTCTGTTGTTGATAAGTACATGCTGTTCTGATCTTTTCATCCTGTAATTCTATGTGGTATACATAGTTTGCGTGGCACAACACCTGTAGCATTCTCACATTTCTGTGGGGATTATATTGATGTGCTATAGCCAAAGTTGAAATACATTTTGATAAATTTGAGTGCCCCTATAGTTCAGAGGATAGCTCAGTGTGTTAAGCACTCGTTGCTGAGATATGCGTTCTTATGCAATTACCAAATTGCAGCAAGTCCGACTCAGCGTTTCGAATGTATGAAGTTGTTAAGCCTACATGTATATGTACTTTGTTTTATAGCACTCAAGGTGTTATCATCACCGATGTACCTGCACCAGATAGTGTTTGCTATAGAAACTAACATAGCCTCAGTATGGTGAAGGTCTTGCAATTGGTTTGTTTAGATGGGGAGTTCTAAAACCTAGGCAGGCACCTCTAATGATGACAATAAAGTGTAAGAGGTGTTTATGTATCCAAATTCCAGCCTGTAGAACCAAAGCGTTCATTCTTGCAACCTGGCTTTGCCAACAGATGATACAGTGATCCTGGACAAATCTTATATTACTGACAGTACTGCACTGCCTTCTATGAAAAGGTTTACTTCTCACATCCTGGTGGCATTGTTTGGCCAATTACCTGACCTCTCCTAACATCTAGGTCATTTGAGTGGAAGGAGTTCTAGTCTAGACAGAAGAGAGCAGACAAGATATTGCAGGTTTCTTACAAGCATATTTTAAGGTCTACTTATGTGACAACAAAACGGTTTGCTTTTTTGTACAATTCAAAGGTTTTTCTGCACCTATTTATACCATCGCCCAAGCCTGTGTTTGGGGTGTATTTAAAGCTTTAAAATACAAAAGAGAAACCTATCTGAAATCTTTTAAGATCACACGCGTAGTCTCGGGAGGATAGCTCAGGGGCAACGCGCTTGCCTTGGAAGCAAGACAACACTGAGCAACAAAGGTTCGATCCCCGGGTCCTCACTTAGAAACATCTGGGTATTAAGCTTGTTATAAATAACCTATCATGTCACACCCATCAGTATGCTGGTATTTATATACTTTCCTTGATGATGGAGACAATGAAGCTAGAATCATTCCCATTTTGCAAATGTTTCTATAACGTTTTGTTTTTTAAAATGTTTATATTGGGTTATGTGATTTTAATATTTTCCAAGTCAGTTCTGTAAAATGAGATTATTTTAGTTCAGGGTAAAACTAGAAAAGAAATTGGTAAAGAGCACACATTGAAGAGTGGGCACGAATTCCATCTTCAACTCTTAAACAATGTGTGATCCTGGGTGCCTCATTTAATCTTATATTTCCTCACCTGTCAAAATTTCAAGACCCTAAACCTTTCAAAATTGTCAGCTCTTAAGAGCGATTTTGTTCTCAGGGTATGATCTTTAAAAAAGACTCACTCATGGTTTCACTGGCTACATATAGTGTTGCTTCCTCTATAATGATAGTGAGCATTGATATATTAGACACCACAGCCACCTGTTTCTTTGCTTTCAAATGGCAACACTGTTGAAAACTATGTCCCACTTCTAACCTCAGTCTGTCTGGATACGGACACCTTCCTGGACTCTTCAAATCGTCATCCACTCTCTATGCTATGGTATGTGTAGTTTTATCATTGCTTCCCGTTGCTCGCCTGCTTGAGCACTTTTGCTGTCTCTGAGGCAGCTAATCTGAGTCATTTGACTATTCTGGATTATGTGTACCTTTGTCATAAAATCTGTGTCCTGCAGTGATACTATGTCCGGTATACCTTCCACGTGGCTGCTATTGATGAAATGTTTGCTGTACCTATGCTTGACAACAAGTACCCTCGATGTAGAATGCTAATGTTGCCCTTGAAATGCTACTTGTTTATCACTCTGATTACAACATGAATGAAGAGGGTAAGGTGCTATCTCAATGGGAGTTTACCATGCTTATATTAATCTCTGCGAGGCAGAGTATCAAGCTATGGGTTGTTATCGTGAGACGGGGTGGGGTGCACTAGACATTCTATAGCCCTTAATTCCTTTGGTCTGTTGGAGGTCGGTCCCAGAGGTGACCGTGTCCCGGACCCCCAAATTGCTTAAGATGGCCCTGCCTCCTTTTCCACTTCCTTTGCACTTTGTCTCCCTACCTCCAGAAGACCTACCTGAACGGCCTCTAATCTCCCAGTCTCAAACCTCCATCTGCCCTTTGCCACAAACCAAGTCTCATCAATATGTAAAGATCTTAAATAGTCCTGCATTGTTTAGATGTTTGATGAACTCCAAAAGTCCCAGGACGACCTTGTACAATTGGTAGTGTCCTCCGATCTGGCTTATTGTTAATTTACAATCAAAGATCAGCTTGGCGATGTTCTCCAAACTACCAGTATGACTTAAATTAAGAAACTAAAAATGAGGACCAACTGGGCAGACAAAACAAACCTCATTCACCATGAATACTAACAAATACAAAAAAACAACACCTCATGTAAGGTGCTTTACAAAACAAGTCAAGGATGATGATAAAAAATATTTAGTTAGCATAAATGTTTTTCAGGTTTAGTAAATGTACGCCCTCCTACTTTGCTTGGTGCGCCTACGACATTCTACTGCCCGTTACATTGTGGCTTAAGTCCTGTCATAAAAGAAAAACAGTGACCCACTGATTTTTGATGTTTCATGTTTCCACTTAAAGCAAAAGGGGAAAGGTGTTTGCAGGGGACTTTTGTTGTTCACCTTCACCCTCATCCATCATGTCAGTCAGATGCCTCTGCCAGGGACTTGCCATAAGCCTTTTTCCACTTCCATTTTGCTTTCATGAACTCCATCATCTCCTCAACCGTCCCTCTGCCAGTTTGTGTCCCTAAGAGTTCCCTCCTGGAATGCCACTATGGCTAAACTAAGTATCAATTGCTTTCACTACCACCACTTTGCAAATGATCTCAATCGAGTTGTTATTTATTTCTTTGTTGTATCACTGTGTTGAATTGTTGTATATAATGTAACTATGTGTGATGTGCTAATACATATTTTTGTACTACACAAACGCATGTTGATGTTATTGGGATTGTGATGCCTTATGTCCACTCGATTGTGACCCAGTGGTCATGTTTTAGGAATCGAGCCTCCCAGGTAATAAAATGATTTACTTGCTTAGAGCACTAGTGAATGGGCCTTTTTGTGTATATTAATTGTTAAGTCTTGGGGTGGTCCGTCCTTATACAACCCCTAGAGTCTCCATGATATCATGATATTATGTATTATGTACACACACACACACACACACACACACACACACACACCCCCCCCCCCCCCCCCATCTAGAAGTAGATCAAATGAACATATGCAGATTACACGCCTTGGAAAACGGACTCAGGCCCGAAAAGTATGCCCTATTTATGTACGTTTCATTGCCACTAAATATGACTCTCTTTGAGCAAACCCATGCCCCCCACCACCCAGCTCGCTTTCACCCCTAAAGTCAATGTAAAATTATAACGGCACCTGGCACAGGGAATGCCTGTGCTATCTGTACTATTGTCCTCTGTACAGCGATTCGGGGAGAAGTGTCGGCCTTCTTTTCAAATACAGATTGTGGCACGTGCAAGAGAAACGGGCTAAACAAAATGAAAAGGCCCCTCTTATGAACAGACAAGGCTCGTGCGCTTGCTGCCGTTCAACTCAAGCTGCGTGCATTAGAAACTTTTCTTACAAAGCTTCTCCTTGCCTTTAGGAAATCAACATTTTTGTAGAAAATATTCACTCCCTTAAAAGCATTTTGATTTTTGCCCAAATTACTGGCCTTAGTATTCTTTTGATGACAAATTCTGGGATTCTTTAGACCACAAGTGGCTTGTGTGAATGCTGTACAGATTTAAGCAATGCAGCATAAACATGTTAAGACAATGGGCCTCATCACGAGTTTGGCAGTAACCCTTAAATGTGGCGGTAGCGCTATTACCGCCGCATTTAAGGGTCCACCAAATCATGACCTTGGCTGATTTCCCCCCAGCTATGAGCTGGGGGGAAATCCACAGCAAATTTGACGATTTTCAGCGCGTTTACCGCCGGCGGGAAATCCACCGGCGATAATAGCGCGATTTTTCCCCATTGGGCCCAATGGGGAATGAGGAATTCCCGAATGGGCCCAATGGGGAATGGGCAATAACCGTTCTGCCAAACCTGTGATCCGGCGCTAAAAGCGCCGGGTGGTTTGGCGGTAGGGCTATTAGCACCGGCGCTAATAGCGCCGGCGTTACCGCCCAACTCGTGATGAGGCCCAATGACTGCAAGCCACAACCAAGAACAAACCACACAATTCCTCCCTAAATACAGTCCATACAAAAAGAAAAAAATACATACATTATTGACGAAACACACACAATCTCTATCCCCCAATTCCATGTTTCGAACAAACAAAAAAGGTAATAAAACAGATTCTACTTTCAACATACATTGAAACCCCCGTGAAAACACAAGCCATGATTCCTATGATCTGCCAGCCATTTGGGCTGCTTTCCAACATAAGGTTACTATGAAAAACTTCAATCTGCCTCAATTACTGTGACGTGGTGTGAGCAATGAAACCGGATGGGAAAAGGACCACATGGATAGCCAATACAAATGCACAACACCTCCTAAAATGAAAGCCAGTCATCTTTAATAAATCACTAGCCCAGACGAGAAGGAACAAGAGAGAAGCAATCATGTGGATATGAATTCATAGCCCAATGCCACAATGCGAGAATTCAAATTTCCTCATCTCTGGCACACTATAGATGCACGCTATTCCAGTACGTTTGGCCCATACTTAGTGGTGCTGAAGCACTACCGATGAGTCAAAACTGAAAATGCAATGACAGCCTATTTAAGAAAAATGCTTTACAAAAATGTCAAGGTATACAGAGAGAACAGATGTTTGGAAATTGGCAGGATTAAAAAAGGGATCATGGCATATTGTATGTTTGAAAACATTCCTTTTGTTACCTAGAAAACAGCCTGTTGGTCGGTTCTATGTTGTTTTATTGAAGAGAATTACTTTGCGGTATTTCACTTCCACCAAATAACTGATTTTTTCCCCAGGGTTTTTAAAAAAAATGGAGAGGATCATCCCATATCCACTTTCACACTCCCACCCCTGACCCGGCCGTTCCCACCCCCATTACCCCTCAAATATATAGATTTCTACGTCCCTACTAAGTTATTTTGTCAAAGTGAATTACCCTGAAGTAATTCACTTCCATAAAACAACGGTCTAGGTTTTGGTCCTGCATAATAAATCAAGCAGTGATGATATTATACTAGAAGCTGCAAAAATCAAAAGCCAAAAGCCCTCCTGCTGGAAAGGCCACACATGTCCCGCTCCACTCATCAAGGACTGTGCTGAAGTGCTCATCCCCATCATGACCACCATCATCATCATCATCACCTCCTCCTCCTCCTCCTCCTCCTCCACAAGCTCAGTCCCCACCTGCCTCAAAGAAGCATGGATTGTTCCGCTTCTTAAAAAACCCACACTTGACCCCAGTATCCCAACTAAATTATGCTCCATCACCACTGTTCCTTTCATCCTAAAAATCATAGACCCAGCTGCCTACCCACAAATCCAAGACTACCTGGAACAAAAGGGTATCCTTGATCTTTGCAAATTGGGCTTGTTCTTGATCTCAAAAAAACAACTTGACGGCATTAGGGACTCGGGCAACCTCACCCTTCTCTTGTTTCTGGACCTCTTCGCTGCGTTCGACTTCGGTGACCATCAAACCCTCTGCCACCATCTATCTACTGCAGCCAACTTCTCCTCTGAAACAATCAAGTGGATTACCTCCTTCATTGCAGACACGTCAACTCATGTATTTGCTGACAAATACACAGTTCAGCCTAGCCCAGCTGCTTGCGGTGTCCCGCAAGGCACTTGCACATCCCCTACGCTGTATAACATTTCACCAAACCGCTCTTTGACCACCTAGACAAACTCGGCCTCTCCTACACAAACATTGCCGACGACACACACACACACTGTCCTGCCACTCTCAGGGGATTAGACACAGGTCTCCTCAACACCATCTACGAGATAATCCAAGAATGGATGGCTTCCCACCTTCTATGCCTGAACGATGAAAAGACGGACATCCTTCTGGTAGACGCCCAAACCCGACTCAACTTAACCCAGCATAACGCTCCTTCCAGATAGACGTAATCACAATCCCTATCTCGCCCACTGTATTAACCCTAGGCATCTACCTAGAGGCAACCCTAAACATGTCCCGGAAAGTTAATCCACCGCCTACACCACAAAACTCCTGAACGCCAGCATACCATTCCTCTCTACCAACAACCACCTCACCCTCACCTGTGCAGTCATCAGATCCAGACTTGGCTACTACAATGCACTCCTGGCCTGTACTTCTGAGCAAAACATTGTCATCCAGAACAACGCCCCCCAAACCTCCCTTGACCTGCCGAAACACAGCCACATCTCAGAGACCAGAAGAAAAGTACACTGGCTACCGATCCATGAGCACATCAAGTTCAAACCCTTGTTCGTCGTTCACCGTTATGTCACTAATACGGCCCCTAGCTACATCTCCCAAAGACTAGAGAAAACCAACCCAGCAAAATGCACACGCTCAGCCAACTCCCCTTGCCTGAGGGTCCCCAAGTTCAAACGCATAAGAGTCAGAGGCTACAGTTTCCACGTCATTGCAGCCAAACTCTGGAACTCCCTGCCGCTTACCATTCATGGTGAACTGGCCTTTCAGAAAAAAACTTAAAAACCTGGTTATTTACCTAATGCTGCCCACATCACGTGATTGCCTGGCACCAGGCACATTTTGACCGGCCTACTACTTATGACTTTACTGTCACCATTCAGGAATGTTGCTCTAACGCATGATTTTACTATGACCTTTCATGTATATTTCTCCAATGTACTAGCGCCTAGATGCCTCAGGGTTAAGTGCGCTCCATACAAATGCAAAATAAATAAAATGAAGACTCTAGCAAGCCATAATGCTTGTTACTACCCTGAAAGTAAATAATAATAACATTACATGTTATCCTAGATTTTCTCTGATAACAAACAAGTAGGATAACAATCCTTATTGAGGCTATTACAATTAAAACGACCAATTCAGAAATATTAATTTATTCATGTTAAAGCTATTTGGTAAACCGGTGGTACGTGGCACCAAGATCAAGACTAAGGACATTTCTCACTTGAAATGTGTGGATTTCTCGCAATAGTTGTGTGCACCGTACCTGAGCAGCTGCTTTCTGCATGAGTCTCAGAGCCAGTCTCCTGTTTCTGGGAACACCCTGACCCTAAACAACACAAAATCAAAGTTGATGCAAAATGGAGAACCAATTCAAACGTCACGCTACTTTAACATATACGGAGAAAATTAAGTAAGATCTGTAAACAAAGACAGTGAGCGTGATTTACAAAAAGCTTTCCAATGGGACTGCGCCATTGCAAAACATTTGTGTAAATCTGGCCCATTAAGTACATGCACTTACTGATAGCTACTAAACGTTATGGGTTTGAAAGTTAGAAACAAGTTTAGTGATAAAATCAAAGTGTATGGACCACATAACATGGAACATAGCAAGAGCTAACTTTTTCGGGACTTGCATCTTCAGGCGGGCAACACATCATTTTGTGCTATATGCAGCATGGACCGTAACCGGAAGGTTGATTGCAAGGGTAAGGTAAGTAATGCCGGTAAGTAGCAGCCTGCAAGAGAGCTCGTGGAGTAAACTGCTCGCTGCTGACATCGGTATGCAGTGGATGGTTAATGGTTTGCACGAGTGCAACGAAGTAGGGTCGTATTAACACTGAACCTATAGTGCTTAAAAGTGGAAGAAATCCTGCATGAAACGCTATATAAGCGCGCAATATGATCCTTATTAGTTTGCAAACTACAGGCATGCTTATTTCTAAACTTTATTACCTATAGTTATCAATCAAATTTGTCTAGAACGTTTGGTGAGATTGCAATTCGTATCAAATTATGATTTTAAGCCGTGAACGTCCGTCCAGCGAGGATAGGAGATTCCAGATCAGTTTTTAAAAAAGATGTGTTTTTAATGATTGGCAGGTTAAAGCCGGCGACAAGCATGTGCATATGGCTTACCCTAAATAAAATGATGGCGTAGTCATACATTGTGATCGGATCTTCATTTTCCAAGGCTCCTTTTTCGTACCACGCTATTGCTGCTTCAATATTTTTGGCGATGCCTTGCTGTCCCCAAAAGAACATCTGAGCCAGTCGATGCTGCATAAAAAAAAGTACAAAAAACACAGCACACAATCAATACGGAAAAAATAATACTGTATATAATGTTTGGATGAGGAGAGAGAAGGAAGCGGCGCTCGGGTAAATGGTAACAGACTCCACTGCTTCTCAACAACTCAAATGTGAGTTTGCGATGAGTGGTGGCTGGCGCACTAGTCATACGAATTATCATGTGAAAGACATTATTCGACAGAAATACAAGTAAAACATAACATCACTACTTTCCAATCTTCTATCGAGTTAGGAAACAATATTAGATGGAGGGGCCTAAAAAGTATCGGGCATGGCACAAGACTGGCAAGTAACTAAGACGCCTCTACTAACGTGCGACCTTTGTAATTAAAGCAGTGGGATAACATGTGGTCAAGTTCACACATCTGGCATGAATGGGAGCCAAATCATTGACTTTTAGTGTAGGACACTCAGATTGGGAAGTCGCCAGCAGAGCAGCGGCTCAAGGGCCATTTTCGGACCGAGACAACAATGTGCACAAGAAAGCAGGCATCTCTTTGTGGTCTTCTTCACATGACAATGTATGAACTTCAATGGTCCTTCAGCCGTTGGAGTAGAAGCCAAAATGTATGCAAGCCGTTTAAAAAAACGGTATCAATTTGCGCGGCTTCTTCTTTCTTTTAGGTGCTCATTGCGTATTTTTGATTCTCCACAGGTTTAGGGACCGTCAGGCAACAGATATTCAAGGACATGCCCAATTCCTCATAGGTGTGTCGCAGTTTTCTGCAGGGTTTCAGTCCAGAGGCCAGTTCCAGATTCTATAATCAGCCGACGACCACCTCTCCGGTCAGGTACTTGTTCCTGTATTGGTATCACGCATGCAGAGAATTGGATGATAGCACAGAGATGGTATGGTATCACACATGCAGAGAATTGGATGATAGCACAGAGATGGCATGGTGTGCATACACCCTTTTAGTATCACACATGCAGAGAATTGGATGATAGCACAGAGATGGCATGGTGTGCATACACCCTTTTAGTATCACACATGCAGAGAATTGGATGATAGCACAGAGATGGTATGGTGTGCATACACCCTTTTAGTATCACACATGCAGAGAATTGGATGATAGCACAGAGATGGTATGGTGTGCATACACCCTTTTAGTATCACACATGCAGAGAATTGGATGATAGCACAGAGATGTATCGTATTATCAGTCAGACTGACCCCGTGCTCACTGTCATTTCTTTGTATGTCTCCAGCATGGTGACACTCATCCTGTCACCATGCACATTACGCCCCCCATTTAAGCATAACACTAACACCAAAATAACTATCACAACATCGCAGCTAATCATCAGGCAGAACATCTTTGAACTCAGCTGCAAGAATTCGGTTAGTTCTGTCCAGATATCTTGGTCTTGGTGGAACATTGTCCTCCACTTCTGGTATGTTTCCCATCGCCCAGGCTTCACCGTTTGGAGGTGTATGGACTGCCTCTGCATGGGGCTAGCTGCTGTCATCGGAGTCTTCTGCCATTTCCTGACTGTTCCTAGCAGCTGTTGACTTAGATTCAGAATCATAGCCAGTCTCCACAGCACTGTCATTGTCAAACACCCTTGCAGAGCTTGAATTGAGAGACATTGTGATTTACTACAGAGGGGCCATCGCTGACCCCGATCATCGACACCACCACCCATGGCATTATTCTGAACAGATGCTCAGTCTGTGTGTGGGACTTCTGTTTCCTAACAGTGCTTCATCGCCCCTGTGCAATGTCATGGTTCTTGCGCTTCTTCTCACAGTTTTTCTGGCATTTCCTGTACCAGCACTGGGCACATTAATGGTATAGTAGCGCGGGGGAAATGGGATGGAATGAAATCTCTCACTTTTAGTCACATCAGCACCTCTGTGGAGGCTACAGACGTCATGCAGTGAGGTGTTTGAAGATATTCCCTTAAGAACATAGTAAGTCCTGGCTGTAGATCTTCACATCCGGACAACGATATGCCAAAGGCCTTGTTGAGCGTGAGCTAGAACCGCTCGGTTCCTCCATTTAATTGAGGTCATACAAGAATAATTCTGCCATTATTCTATGTGAAGGCACGAAAGTCGGCAAGAGAATGGTGCGTCATTGTCTAAACAGAGTACCCATGGAATATCATGACATGCAACATTTTTACGAAATGCAGGTATCACAACATGTGAGGCTGTTGACTACACAAATTTCACCTGGGGGAAGTGGGAGAATGTATCCATAATTATGCGAAAGTGTTGGTCTGTTAGGATAGTTTCAAAGTCCTAACTCACCACCTGCCAAGGTCAGGGCTGTGTATTGGGGCTTCCACATCAATGGGCTGTCTGGCTTTCCAGTTGCTTGACACCATATATATTGTTTCACCATGCTATCGACTGTATGCTCCAGTCCTAGAAACAGGGCATTTTCTTTTAATCTGGCCTTCATTTTGGTTGTGCCTTGATGGCTTGCCTCTGCCAGTTCGAGTACTTTGACCACTAGCTCAGTGGGAAGCACTATCCTACAATGGAAGACCTTTAGGGCACATGTTGGATTCTTCCTAAACCTCCACAGGTTCGTCAGGGCTGCAGTGCACATTATTTTCTTGACAGGCATTCCATTGTCCTATTTTCACTGCTTGGTTTGCTAGTTTTAGGCAACTATTTTTTGTGGCAGCCACTATTTCGCCCAAAGACCTAGATATGCGCAGTGCTGCAGACGGGATAACAAGGACCTGGACCTCTGCCATATCTTCCACTGACTCACTGTGGCAGACCATCTGGAGAGGATGGCAAGATAGGAAGTCTGCCAGGTTGTCATCTCCTGGCTGATAGGGTAGTGTTACATTGTAGTTTGTAAGTTTAGGAGCAGAGCGCTCAATCCTGACTGGTGGACGCTGAGGTGATCCTTGCTTGACCGGTAGTAAGGGCTAATCGTCTTCTGCCGCTATTACAGGGCTACCGGAGATGAATAAATGGAAGGAACAAGTTACTTACCTGTAACTGTTGTTCTCCAGCATGGGTCTGACATGGATTCACATGCTCATGAATATTCCCCGTCGTCAGGCTGGGAATCCTCGGTAAAGAAAAAACCAGTATCAGTTTCGTTTCTGATCTGTCTTTCGTAGTAATAACCAATCACTGGTCTCTGCGTCATACTGACCACAGCCAATGACTGCCCTCTACCTAAGCACCGCCTCTGGCAGCCATCTTCAGATTTGGAAGCACGTGAAGTGGCAGTATGACCAAGTGAAGAGCCGCAGAGGGGTAGGCGGGAGGGTTCGCATGTGAATCCATGCCAGACCCATGCTGGAGAACAACAGTTACAGGTAAGTAACTTGTTCCTTCTCCAGCATGGGGTCTGGCATGGATTCACATGCTCATGAATAAAGAATACATAGCAGTACACACATGCACAACCACGGGAGGTGGCAAAGGCTCAACATTAAGCATTACATCAAACTCAACATTAAGCATCTTACCTCCTCACCAGGCTCACCTCAGGCGAACAGGTTGCGCAGCACTGCTTGGCCGACCCTGGACTCCTCCCTGGAATCCCGATCGACGCAGTAGAACTTTGTGAAGGTGTGCGTCGACCTCCACGTAGCAGCCCTGCATATGTCCAGCAGGGGCACACCAGAAAGGAACGCTGTGGTAGCTGCGATCGCTCTGGTGGAATGGGCTCTCGGACGGCCAGGCAGCGGTCGGTTTGCCAAACGATGACAGTACATGATACAGCCGGAGAGCCATCTGGAAATGGAAGCCTTCGAGAGAGCCTTCCCCTGATTGACAGGTCCAAAGTTCACAAAGAGTTGTGACGTCTTCCGAAAACCCTTCGTGCAGTCCACGTAGAACTTCAGCGCTCTAGCTACATCCAGCGAGTGCAAAGTCCTCTCAGCCGGCGACGAAGGCGATGGGAAGAACACAGGTAACACCAAGGGTTCGTTGAGATGGAAGTCCGACGGTACCTTGGGCATGAAGGAGGGGTGCGTCCTGAGCACTACCCTCGTGTCGTGGAAAGTCAAGTACGGGGCCTTGCAGGAAAGGGCCTGGATCTCTCCCACTCGTCGTGCGGAGGTGATGGCCACAAGAAAAGCTGTTTTCCACGATAGAAACTTCAACGGGGCCGAGTGCAGAGGCTCGAACGGAGGTCCCATGAGCTTGGTCAGCACCACGTTGAGCTCCCACGCCGGGGCCGGAGCCTTCACCGGCGGGAACGATCTGAACAGTCCCTTCATGAACTCTTTCACCAGACGATGAGACCACAAGGACGTCCGCCCCGTGGTTCTGGTGTATCGGGAGATCGCAGCAAGATGAATCTTGATGGACGCGTGTGCCAGACCAGCTTTGGCCAGCGTCAGCAGGTACGGCAGTACTTGGGGGGCCGTAATCCGTAGAGGGTTAATCTTCTGTGCGTGGCACCAGACAGAGAACCTCTTCCATTTGTGTCCGTAGCTTTTAAGAGTCGAGGACGCCCTGGCCTTTGCAAGAACCTCTCTGCAATCGGCCGGTATGTCGTATCCTCCAAACTCTAGCGCTGCAGGAGCCAGGCCTGCAAGTTCAGCGACTTCGGGTCGTGGTGGAGGATGGCGCCTCCTTCCCTGGAGAGTAGATCCGCGTCCGCCGGCAGCTTGATCGGCGGGGACGCTGACAAGTCCAGAAGGTCCGGGAACCATATCTGCCTCGGCCACGCAGGTGCGACGAGGATCATCCTGCACCGTGACCTCTTGAGCTGGTTGACGAGCCGGATTAGCAGAGGCAAGGGAGGGAACGCGTAGAGGAACAGGCCCTCCCAGGGGAACGAGAAAGCATCGCCCATGCTCCTCGTCTGGGGAAACCTGCTGGCGAACCTCCGGCACTTGGTGTTCGTCGCCGTCGCGAACAGGTCGATCTGGGGTGTGCCCCACCGTCGGAAGAGGCGATCCACCAGATCCTGCCGTAGTTCCCACTCGTGGCACGAGCGCAGCTCCCTGCTGAGTGAGTCGGCGATGGTGTTTTTTATCCCTGCCAGATGAAACGGCACCAGAAAAATCCCTTGGGCAACGGCCCAATGCCACAGGTCCTGCGCCTCCTTGGACAGCGCTGGGGACCTGGTTCCGCCCTGTTTCCTGATGTAAAACATGGTGGTGGTGTTGTCGGTGAAGATCCTCACCACCTTGCCCTTGAGGGACGGAAGGAAGGACCTGAGGGCCCAAAACACTGCACGGAGCTCCAGGACGTTGATATGCAGGGACTTCTCCGTCGGGAGCCAGAGTCCCCTTGCGTGCAGATTTTCGGTGTGCGCTCCCCACCCTTCCAGGGAGGCATCCGTGGTCACGGTCTCCTGGTGGGCTGGGGTCTGGAAGTCCATGCCCGCCGTCAAATGCGCGCGGGTGCCCCACCACCGTATCGCTCGTCGGAAACTCTCGTCGAGCTTGATCCTTTCCTCGAAGCTGCCCGTCGTCTGGATCCAGCGCGCATCCAGGAATTCTTGCAACGGGCGCATCCGGAGCCTGCACATGGGAATGAGGTAGATGCAGGAAGACATCATCCCGAGGAGGGACTTGATGGACCTCACTTTGGCCGCGTCGGCCACCAACATCCGTTGCACCTTGCCCAAGATGGTCCTGGTCCTCTCCTCCGACGGGGAGGCCAGAAGGGACACTGTGTCGAGCCTGGCTCCCAGAAACAGTGCGACTTGCGCGGGCACCAGGTGGGATTTGGCGTAGTTCACGGAGAATCCCAGGTCCGTGAGGAGTTGGACGGTCCTTGCCGTGTGGACCACGGCGAGCTCCCTCGTCTTGGCGCGGATGAGCCAGTCGTCCAGGTAGGGGTAGACGTGAATCCCCTCGCGGCGCAGCTGCGCCGCCACCGGTGCGAGGCACTTGGTGAATACCCTGGGTGCCGACCGTAGTCCGAAGGGAAGGGCTTTGAACTGGTAATGACGCCCTTGGACCACGAATCTGAGGAATTTGCGGTGCCCCTTTAGGATGGGAATGTGGAAGTAGGCATCCTCCAAATCCAACGACGATAGGAAGTCTCCTTCCTCCAGCTGACCCAGGACGTGCTGGAGGGTGACCATCCGGAACTTCTGCGCCTTGATGAACTTGTTCAGACGTCGCAGGTCCAGGATGGGGCGCCATCCTCCCGTCTTCTTCTTCACGAGGAAGTATCTCGAGTAGACTCCGGAGCCCCGAAGCCTCTTTGGGACGAGTTCGATGGCGCCCTTTCTGAGCATCGCCTTTACCTCCAGGAGAAGTTGAGGGACGTGAAGTTCTTTCCTGGCCACGGGGGGGACGCGCGGGCACCTTCTTTGAAACTCGAGCGCGTGACCCCGGGCCAGGGCGTCCAGCACCCAACGGTCGGTGGAGATGGACTCCCACACGCTGACGAAGCCCGCCAGCCGGCCTCCCACCGGGGTGCTTCGGTGGGGGCCCGACCCCACGGCCGGTTCAATCCTGCTTGGGCGCGGCCTTGCCGCCTTGACCTCCTTGGCGACGACGGCGGGGTCCGCTAGACTTGCCTCGTCCTCTGTAGGCCTCTTGCGACGACGAGCGGGCCGCTTGACGGTAGGAAGCGAAACCGCCGCCGGAACCTTTGGAGGCGCCCTTGCCTCCGCCGCTCCGAAAGGGCGTCCGTCGTTGCAGGACTCCAAGGGCCCGGGCCGTCTCAGTATCCGCCTTGATGGCCTGAAGGGAATCGTCCACTGTCTTCCCAAACAGGTTGTTCCCGTCGAAGGGCATGTCCAGGACTCTGGTCTGGACGTCCTGCCGGAAATCCGTAGCTTTGAGCCATCCACGACGTCGAAGGCAAACGCCGTTGCCCAGCTGGCGGAACCCGGTGTCGGCGATGTCCGTCGCCACGGTGATGGCGTGGTCCGAGGCCACCTCACCTTCCTGCAGGATCTCAAGGGCCTCCGCCCTCTTGTCGTCCGGCAGAAAATCCAGCAGGGGAGCTATCTTGTACCAGAGCTCCCTGTCATAGCGGGCCACGATAGCCAAGGCGTTGGCCGCTTTAATCGTCGTCGCTGCCGACGAGATGACTCTACGTCCCATAGCATCCAATTTCTTTCCCTCGCCGTCCGGCGGGGAAGTCGATGTGGAGGCCGCACCCCCCCCGCTTTCTTCCTGGCTGCCGCGGAGACGACGGAGTCCGGGGTAGGCTGCGCCCGGAGGCACAGGGGGGCCGTGTCCGGGACCCGGTACTTTTTCTCGTACCGGTCTCTTCTAGCTGGCGTCGTGGAAGGGTTCTTGAGGAGGGAAAGGCCCTCATCCCAAATGTCGTCCAACAGAGGCACTGAGAGGACCGTCTTCCTCTTGGCCTCGCGCCGCTGATAAAGGAAGCCTTCCTTTTTCTTCTCCTCAGGGCAGAGTTGGAAAAGCTCGGAAGCCCTGGAGATCATGGAGTGGAAAGATCCGATCTCGTCGGGCGGAGAAGCCCTGGTGGGAGGCGACGACGGAAAATCCTCGTCGTATGCCTCGTCGTCCGTACCCGTCGCTGCCGTGTCAGTCCCCGTATCATCCCCTTGGGTGGACGGGGAGGAGGGCTGGAAGGGGCGCGACGGTTGAAAAGGAGGTGGTGGATGGATCCTTCTTTTCTTGGTAGGGGGAACACCAGAAGGTCCCGGTTCTGGATCCCCCGACGGGAGAGGTTCCTCCGTCGGTAACGGTAGCCTCGTCCTTATCTCGGAGCATAAGGACTGTATGGCCAACAAAATGGCCGCCGAGTTGTCTTGCGGCGCTGGCAGAGGGGAATCCGACGGGCGAGCAGGGGCCCCGTCGGTATCCTCGACGATGTCGTCGTCGTCACCTGCGTCGGGGTCCATTCCGACGGGCTGGCCTTCTTCCACGCCTAGGCCGTGGCTTAAGACCTCGATCAGCTCCTCTTCTGAGGTTGAGGCCGAATCTCCGACGACGCCCTGCCCCCCCTTCTTCTTCCCCACGGAGGGTTTCACGGGGGTCCTATCGATGGGCACAAAGGAAGACTCCCTCCGAGGAGGCAGGGAGATTCTGGGCCCTGAGGTCGCCACCACTGGTGCAGCCACCACAGGCTGAGCCAGGGCCGCCGCGACCGTTTCGATAGAGGGCTTGGTCGGATGGATCAAGGCCTTCACCACCTTAGGTGCGCTCACCGCCTTATCCTTGAGGGAGGGGGCACTGCCACGCTCCTCCTCTGCCTTAGAGCTCGACCGGGGCCTCTCCAGGAGCTTCGCCGGGTGCTCGGCCTTCCTCTTACCCGACCCAGAGCGTTGGCTCGTGGTTGATGGTGCCGGGGAGGGTGCGCCCTGCCTGGCGCCCGTAGAGCCCGACCGTTCGGCGCTCCCGGTGCCAGCGGACTCGCGGTGCTTGGCCTTATGTTGGGCCCCCGTCGCCGGGGCGCCCTCAAAGGTCTTAGAAGACCGCTCGGATTTCTTCTTCTTCTCGCCAGACGGGCTCTTACCCTCCAGCCAGTTGGCGAGACGTTGATGGCGGTCCTTCATGGTCCGTTCCGACATGTTGCCGCAAAACGCACAGTCCTTCTCCACGTGCGTCTTGTCCTCATGAAGGCAGTAAAGGCAGAAAGAGTGTTCGTCCTCCTTGAAGACGTTCTGCAGCTGGCATCCAGGGCAGACCCTGAACAGCTTTCCGGGCGTCGAGCTTCCCTTCTCCTGGGCCATCTCCGAGACCGGGCCTGAGAAGCTTCTGGATTCCTCCGAAGTGTAGCTCGACGAAATCTTCACCCTTGAGGGGCACAGATGAATCCGACACGGGTCCCCGTTGATCGGATGTAGGATCGGTGGAGCTTGAGGCTCTTTGACCGAAAGAATCGAAGTTTTTTGTGAAAAAAGCGCAAAAAATAGCACTAACGCTCGAGAGCAATAGCACGAGGATCCCAACACATGAACGTGCGGTAAAAATCTGAAGATGGCTGCCAGAGGCGGTGCTTAGGTAGAGGGCAGTCATTGGCTGTGGTCAGTATGACGCAGAGACCAGTGATTGGTTATTACTACGAAAGACAGATCAGAAACGAAACTGATACTGGTTTTTTCTTTACCGAGGATTCCCAGCCTGACGACGGGGAATATTCATGAGCATGTGAATCCATGCCAGACCCCATGCTGGAGAAATACCAGAACCCCAATGCTGCTGCCAATGTTTCCCTCTCAATTCACAAATATCTTTCTTCCATTTTGGTTAGAGGAATGCTTGCACAAGCAATAGGCCACTGGTGTCTCTTGTTGTCATTTTGCCTTAGAATTGCTCCTAATCCAACTGGACTGGCATACGTGACTATCATGGAGGATCGATCAAGATTGAAGGATGCCATTATGGGATCCGTGCTTAGTGCTTGTTTGACGGTGCAAAATGCACTGTCCTGAGTGGGACCCCATTGCGACAAGCTGTTCTACTTGGTCACCTCCTGAACCGATGCCGTCAATGTAGCCAATATGGGATGAGCTTCCCACAAAGGTTCATCAACCATAAGATGCTTCGCACATCAAATTGTGAGGATGCTGGGGGAGCTTATTCGATGCCTTTCCCTTTCAGTGGGTCAGTAGAGAGAGAACCCGCCTGGAAAACGATACCAAAGGATTGAATATTTGCATGACGAAATTCACACTTTTGTTCTTGAAGTGTGAGGCCCTGTTCTGAGTTTCTCTGTAGCACTTTTGCCAATTTTGTCAAGTGTTCTGGGATTGTCGATAAGTACACAAGAATATCACTCACATTGATGACACAACCCAGGTCTGCTATGACCTCTCTTACCATATGATTAAACAACTCAGTAGCTGATGGCACACCGAAGCTGAAGCCTTTGTATCTGAAAAGCCCAATGCGTGATGAAAATATTGTGATGTAGCATGATTTGATGATATCCCACATTAAGATCTATTTTTGAGAAGAAGCATGCACCTTGCAGTTCCGTCAGCATGTCGTCTACGGTTGACGGTTGACGTAGGATGATGTTCTCTGTGAATTGCATTGTTTGGGATTCTAATATGGTGTTGAGTCAGACACCTTCTCAATGGTATCATATTTTTCGAGTTTCAGCAGTTTGCTTTCCACTTGTGGCCTCAGGTGGAATGGTGCATGCTAGTTTCGGAGAGTCACATGTTGGATGCTTTGATCAATGCGGAGTCAGACTGGATGAGACTTTCAGCAGCCCATTTACTCGAACAGACCACAGAAGTTGTTTAGGAGAGATGCTACATCTTCCCTGTAAGCAAACTAGACAAGGCTCAGGGCTTGAGCCGTATCACAACTCAGTAAGGTGTCCTTACCAAATGGTGTAACGTAGAATGTTGCTTTGATGGAGGTTGAAATATAAGATATGATGGAAATAAATACTCTTTATGGGCAAAGGAGTGGTTCTGCCATAATTGTAGATCTGGATGGATGAAGACTGTAACACAGGCCTTGGTCATAGCTTAGTTAGATTCTGCCATCACGTTGACCACTGCCCATGTGGCCACTATGAGTGGGAGAGAGGTCTGTCCTACTTGTACTTGTCAACAGCACAGGTGTCCCAAACACCACCGATATGAAGAACACTTCTTCCTCTTCATTGTCTGCGATCTCACCATGCATGTTCGCTTCGCGAGGGCAGATGCCCATATAGCACTGCTGGTACTGTGGCTGTTTTCGGGGATGCTGGAGTTTACACCTCCTTTTTACTGCACTAGTGGAGATGATTTACACACATTAATGAAATTATTAAGTTTCTGAGAGGATTGGTATTCCTCTCGGAGGGCAGGTTCCTTGGTGAGGCCAATCGCCCACATGTGAGAAACATGTTTTGGAGGACGCTTAATTGCCTTGCATCCTACCTCCTGTTCATGTTGTGTGAACTAGCAACTTCTAGAAAGAATGTGAGGGAGATGACAGGCTGTCTCAAGATTAGTTTGTAAAACTTGTCAGATTGGCAATCATGGAAGATCTGAGCTCTTATGACATCTTTTTCGCCTCTTAATGTGCAAGCATGGGCTAAATTGTGGAGGCTCGCATGGTATGCATAGACAGTGTCTTTTAGATTTTGCACAGCTTAGTGAAGTTTGAACCTCTCATAATCAGCGTTAACGAAAGTGCTGAGGTATAGTCTAAGTGTGGTGCGTGCAGCGAAAGTGTGGTGCGTGCAGCGAAAAATGCTTCATGAAGCACATGCAAAGTTTGTACAGGCGATGTGTGGCATCCCCAGCAAACTATCAATATATATATTTTTTTTTTGCATCATTGTCACCTTCTTCCTGAGTAGCCACGAAATATAGCTGTAGTTTCTCAAAACACAATGCCCACCGTAGGCCGAAGATGACAGGTGCTCCAAGGATGTCCAATTCTCCAGGTGAGTATGATCCGAGGTACTGGATATCCGATTCTGGAGAATGTGGTGGTTATGCAGTGTATGAGGCAGGACGGGCGTGAATATTGATAGGCTGTCAGGATCTTCATGTTGCTTGGTTTGATTCATGGGGGGTATTTATTGGAGAGTTTATTATAGAGCTGTGGCGGGGCTGTTAGTTGTTTTCAGTCCACATCGACTATTAAAGTACCTGCAGCAAAATGGGTCTTTAAAGTGCAGCCTCAGTCCTGTGCATTACGGCATCCGGACCACTGATAGATGAGTGAACTGTCAGCACTAGGGGCAAGTCAGTGTAAAAGGGACACCATTCGTGTAGCAAGTACGGAGAGCAGTTGTTCATTGAGTGTGTGCATGGCGGCCTGCTGGCTTGGCAGAGCTCATCACGCTGTGGCATGAAACAATAGGAGTGAGCAGCAGGCAAGCGCTCGGCCTCCTTGCCAGTTGTTACGGCATGCATTCATCTCAGAAATATCGCACATGCAGTGAGAGATGTAGTGATGTGAATGATAGCACAGTGACAGATATATAGGAGAATTGACCTCATGCCCCGGTGTCATTTCCTTTCTTCAGCTTGGTGACGCAAATCCTATGACCATGCCCAGTTTCAGGGCATTGCTTCATACCATGACCTACTAATAGTGCCCAGACTAAGCAGCACCTCATTTCATCAGGCTATGCCCACCTTCCCATCCCAGCGGTATCATTGCATAGAGATGTGCCCTCTCAGCAGACAGTGTCCCCCCCCCCCCGAGTTTCGGGAATCTCAGAGACCCATGCTGATGCCTTGCTCCCTCATCCAATCCTGCTCCCTCTCTGTCCCTCTCCAGGTTTTATTATAGGGGATTCAGAAGAAACAGTGACTGCCCTGTATTGAGAAGGACACTTCATACACAGAGAGAGTAACAGTGTCTTATGTATTAATCTTAGTAGTTACAGGTCAAATTACGGAGTAAGCAGCGCAGCCCCAACCCGCCTTTTCTCCAGAGCCTGCTTCTTCCTTTTTAAATCAACTTCTCTCAACAACATTGCCATGTTCCATTCCAGAGTGTAATGTATTGTAGGGTTCCAATCAGGGGCTTCCTTCGAAAGCACTCCTTTCGCGCACTTATGTCCTTTACCACACACACACATCTGTCCACTTGACCAACAGGTCCACAACTACAATTACATTAGCGCGGGGCGCTTTTGCACGGCAGTAAGATGCCATCGCATGAAAGAGCTTGCAATCGGCGGCACCATAAATCCTACAATTTCCTGCCTCACTTACCTGTAAACTCTTGTAACTTTCCACAACATTGCTACGCCTAAATGTAATCTGTAAGCAATGATTTGTCCAGGTACTAAGTTTTTCCCTTATATAACAGCGTCTCGATGCCTATGGGATGCAAGTGCGCTATATGAATTCAAATATAAATTCAAATAAATAAATCCTGCTCCAACCACTCGGATGGGAGCTGAGAATAACTGCTTCGTGCCCACATCATCACAGGGCACCACCTGATCTCTTTTGTGCCCTGTCTCCATGCTGCTGAACACTGTCGGGCCCCAGCGGCTGAGACCAAGGCCAGGTGCCGCGGCATGAGGAGACCTGAGAGAGGGGTGGACTTGGCCGCGCCTCCAGCTCCTCGGCTGCCTTTGAAGATCAGAGCGCAGGGGCTGCCCTGGAAGATCAGAGCAGGGGCTGCCGAGCAGCGGGGGACTCGAGGACCAGCCTCCCGAGATGCAGATTTGCGTGGCCCTCTCACTCCGGTGAGTTTGGCGCCGTAGGGGTTCCCCTGCTCCTGGAGCAGCCAGCTTGTGCCCTGCTGGGAGCCCGTCCTGAAGTTATCTAGGGTGGGCGCAGTCGTCCTGTTCAGTCTCGTTCCCCATGTTAGCTGCTCCTCTGTGACCCTCATTTCGAGCTGAGCCACGCCGGTCAACCCCGCCTCCGACTTAGGGTGCGGGGGAGATGGCTGGGCCACCTTGTAGGCGCAACGTTACATTCTGCATTCTGTGCCTACTATCCCGGGCATGTTGACCTCCTGCTGGCTTGAGTGTGCCGACTGGCACCCGCTCCAGAATCCACCTCATTAAGGCACACAGGGGCAAGTCTGGCCCCAACACTGCTCTCCTGTTGGGAGACCCCCACATAGGGAGACACAACATATCTGCTACTCCTGTGTTTTATGATCTCCTTGCTATTACTGGCCTGGGGCAGCCATGTGTTCGGAGTGAGATTATTCTGCGCACCCGCTGTAATAGCCTACCCTGCTGGGATCCCTGTGGTTGTGTTCTCAAGAGGAGTGTCATCCCTTGTCGCTAACAAACTTTGGGAAAGATGGGGACCAACAGGAGGCAGGCGGAAATTGGTCTGTTCGCTCGTCAGGACCACCCCCCACTCCACCAGTGGCAGCCTCGGCCCCCACTGCTATTGATGTGTCCACCTTAAATCAAACTCTGCTCACCTTAAAAAACAATACCCACACCATTGGCTCTAAGATAGACACACTGACCTGCAGGGTTGAGACCTCCGCCATTCAAATTGACAAATTGTGCGGCCAGATGACAGAGGTGGAGCAGCGAATAGGGGAAAACAAGGATAGATTGTTAACCTTACAGAGAGGTGGTGTCCCTGCAAAAATCTGTGAAACGTGTGGAAGCCAAGAATGATGATCTTGAGGGGAGATCTTGCAGAAACAAAATCTGTATAGTGGGGGGTCCCAGAATCCCAGAATCTACGCAAATTGACAATATTTGTGGAAAAACTCCTATTGGATATACTAGATGCCCATCGATATCCTCCATGTTCCTTGTTGAGAGGGCACATGGCGCTCTCGCCCCAATTTCCCACAGGGCACCGGATAGAACCATTATTGCCAGGATACTCAATTGCCGAGACAGAGACATCCTTCTCAGAGCCACTAGGGACAAGGGCAAACTCAGTTTGGGCTCCTCCATCATCTGGCTATTCCAGGACTTCAGCCCACAGGTCCAGGAGCAAAGGAAGATGTATCACGCAGTTAAAAGCAAGCTCAGAAATAAGAACATCCGGTATGCTATGCTATTTCCTGCTAAAATGTGCATCGTCCACAATGGAAAAACCTGGTTCTTCACCACCCTTACATCGGCAGGCCGCTTTGTGTCAGAGCTACCTGACTCTCCTGAGGCCCAAGGGGACCCAACAGTTGATATACGCCATACCTATCCTCTAGTTATGTGACTGAGCAGCCATATCCCTGAAACTGGGAAGAGCTGAGCTGACGCCACATTAGTGTCAAACTTGAGTTGTCGCTGTTTAAAGCGAGCGTTACTGCCGCATGCAGTACCCTGTTGGCGCAGCCACTGTCCCTTGCACTTCTGTGAATAGAGCACATTCTTTCACCCGCAGCAGATGCTGGATTTGTTGACCATTTAAATGCTGTGCACAGCGCAACAAACTATTTTTTGCAGTTCAACTAAAATCCGACACGTTCTGGGAATTACCTTCTGCCGTTATATATTGATTGTGCTTGAGCTTTCTGATAAGGTCCTGTACTAGTGGGATAAAGTGCCTACCCCTTCTTCAATAGTGTAAGCAGGACCCAGAATCCCTTTAGTGATGCAGAAAGACTCGAGAACTAATCGCCAAGCACATAAAACACCAGGCTGCTGTATGTAAAGTCCCTTCACACGACGGTTTGGCATAGGCATATGGGCATAGGGCACACGGCATAATTTTAAGACACCAAGCAGTAATTGATGGATGCAAGGGAAGGCTTGCCCATGTATAATAAGCTGACTGCTGTAAGAAAACTCTGACACTATATCTGTATTTTTGCACTCATTCTCAATACAGTAGTGAGATATAGGATTTAAACCATAATGGTTGTTGCTTTCTGTTCTACTTATATACTGTATTCCGACCTGGAATAAAACGTGATCTGAACACGGTTTCTCAGTAACACTAGATACTAATTTCACCAAGTTTTTCATTTAGTCTAATGTAGTTTTATATTAAAGACCTGGTCGAACGTCCCTTCCAAAACCAATTATTGCTTCCAGGCAGTCGACCAAGCACTATGCTTTTTGGGCTGGCAGATAGACAATGAATTATTCCACAGTTAATAGGTGGATAAGTCCTTGTTTCAGAATAGTCTTAATTACAGATATTTGTTATTGATATTTACATTGTGGACTGCGTGGTTGCCCATTGTATACGCGCACAGATGTGCAGTGTACGGACCATAGCATCTCTTGTATATTTCACCTTATTGTACTCCAAGTTTTATTCACACTTGTCTGGCCGATCTTCTAGCCCTCCCAAAATCAACTCCCTGACTCCTACTGTCCACTTGCTGAACTATGGTGCCTTTTGTGGCATGAAGCTTGTGCAAGTTGTTTGGTTGTTTACCTACCCATTGACTGCCCATGGGCATGCTAATCCCTATGGCCATTTCCACCCTCTTTCTGCCCCTCGCCACCCAAAACACACTCTCCTGGGATGTTTTTGAGCTAGCTTTAGCTAGTCTTACCATAACTGTGCTTAAAGTGCCTGCCAGTGTTTTCTCAAAGCAGTCTTCTTAGAGTTAATTACTTAATTGGACCTGTAAAAGCCCTACTGGTGAATTCAAAATGTCAACCAGGTCTGCCTTCAGCCACTCTAGTTATAAGCACCATGCCTGCCCTTCACAGAAGTCCTGTTAAAAGCAAGCATTGGCAAAGCCAACAGTTTAAGCTTGTGTATTAATATTAGGCATTCACCAGGTGCCAATATATGCACAAATACTTTAACCATGTTGCAGCTGCTACGATCCTGTGTCCACCACTGAAAATGTGCTCCCCAGTGCAAAATGTGTGATAGGCAATTACTCTACCGCCCCCCACCACAACACCACCCAAGCCCCCTGCTCAACGCCCCCCTTGCCCACCACCTCACCCACCCCTCCAACGGACCCCACCCTATCCGCCACAGAACCTCACCTTAAATGCGCCATGATCAACGCTAGATCCATCAATGCCCACGCTCTGGACATCCATGACCTCATAACCACCCATGACCTAGACCTGCTCATGATATCAGAAACCTGGCTACATGAGGCCTCCGGCCCTGCACTCTCCCTTGCACTGCCCCCTGGCTATTCCATCACCAGACAAGATCGCCCCTCTAAAGGTGGAGGTGTAGCAATCATCGCCAAAGATTGCCTCACCATTCGAAAGTTAGAAAAATCCTTACACAACAACAACGACTACCTCCAAGTCAAAATCAACCTCTCCCCCCACTGTACCATTGCTGTTCATATTGTCTATCGCCCTCCAGGCCCAACAGGAGACTTCCAAGCCTCCCTCATCCACTTCCTATCTGACAACCTCAAAAAACAATCGAAAGCCATTCTCCTTGGGGATGTCAACCTAGGCCTCCTGGACAGGAAAGACACAGCAGCCAAATCCCTTGACTCAGCCCTCAAAACACTAGGCTACAAGAACACCATCTTTAGCCCAACTCACACCCAGGGCAGAACACTTGACTGGATCGCTCAGCACAACTACCCACTCATCATCACTGGAAACACTCCCACCCCATGGTCTGACCACCATATCACCTTTAGCATCCTCACCACCAGCTCCTCAACTCCGCCACCCCAACCCCTACCACCCTGCTTCGCAAGAAGCTCCCGTCAGCTCACTAAGGAAAGGCTACTGCCCTTCCTCCAAGGCCCAACCTTCAGACTGCCTTTCTCCTCTGACCCAGAAACTCTCGCATCAACCTATGATGTTGCCATCAAAGCAGCTATCAATTCCATTGCCCCACTTAAACCTCGTAAATCCAAAACCACAACCCACTCTAACTCCTGGTTCACCCCAGACTTGCTCACACTCCGGAATGAAAAAAGGCAGCTCTTACACAGTGGCAAACATCCCACACTGACAAAGACAAGTTGATCTTTAAAGCCCGCTCTACGGTTTATAAAAAAGCTATCACCCAAGCAAAAGCCAAATCTTTTGAATCCAGAATCTCGGAAGCTCAATCTAGCACAAAAGAAATCTTCGCCATTTTCAGGGAGCTAGAGACTCCCATGCCCACCCCCCAGAACTTCACCAAAGACAAAGCCTGGTGTGACGAAATTCAAACAGCCATGCAAACCAAACTGAGCCGCCTCCAAAGCAAAATACTAGCTACTAAACAAGCCCTGCCTAATACGCATATCCCTGCCTCACCACCTACCTCGGACCCCCCTCAACCCTTCTCCTTCAAACCCATACAGGAAAAAGACATCATTAATATAATGAGGAATATCAAACCCTCTAACTTTAAAGGTGATGCTTGCCCAGCCATCTCATCAAGGACTGCACAGAAGCGCTTGCCCCCTTCCTGACAGCCTTTGTCAATGCCTGCTTTGCAACAGGGAAAGTCCCCGCCTCCCTTAAGGAAGCATGGGTCCGCCCTCTCTTAAAAAAAACAACTCTCGATCCCACCTCCCCCAACAACTATAGACCCATCACCACTGTCCCTTTCCTCCTCAAAATACTGGACAAAGCAGCCTACCTGCAGGTTCAGCACTTCATCGAAGAGAACAAACTCCTGGGACTCCGCCAATCTGGCTTCCGCCCCAGACATGGGACGGAAACCGCCCTACTTGATCTGAAAAACCAGATGGACGATGCTAGGGACATGGGCAAACCAGCACTTCTCCTACTTCTTGACTTATCTGCGGCGTTCGATCTCGTTGATCATGACGTCCTACGCCATCACCTCTCCTCCACTGCCAAGTTCTCCCCTGACGCCACAGCATGGATCACCTCCTTCCTACAAGAAAGAACCATGCAAGTATTCTCTGACTTAGCTTCTGCCTCACCCACCATCATACTATGTGGTGTGCCCCAAGGCTCATGCCTCTCCCCCACCCTCTACAACATCTTCACACGACCCCTCTTCCTCATCCTCGACGCTATGGGTATCTCTTACACTAACTACGCGGACGATACCCAGATCCTCCTCACCCTCACCGGCAACTATGACACTGACTCTTTGACCCTTAACAATCTCTACAACAACATCCAAGCCTGGATGGCAGACAATGGACTATGCCTCAACTCTGACAAGACTGAACTCCTACTGGTAGGTTCCCCCGACACGCTAAAAAATCTTGACTCCCAATTCAGTCACTTCACCATCGACACCATCAAAATACCTGTCTCAGACTCAGTCAAAACTCTTGGAGTTTATTTGGACTCCAACCTATCCATGGACAGACAAGTCAACGCAATTGCCTCCTCAGCTGCATATCACGCTAAACTTATCAACGCAGTCAGGCCTTTCTCTCCAGAGAGAACTGCACAAACATAGCCAGAGCCATCACCGGCTCCAGGCTAGACTATTGCAATGTACTATTTCTAGGAACATCAAAAAAAAACCTTGAGAGGCTACAAGTCATCCAGAATAGTGCTCTCCGTGCCGCCCAAGGCATTGCTAAAAGAGACCACATCTCGGAGGCCAGAAAACTGGCCCACTGGCTCCCAATAAAAGAGAGAATCGTGTTCAAAGCGCTGACATTGACACACAAGTGCATCCATCTCACTGCTCCCGACTACCTCTCACAAAGAATCCACCCCGTCGCCTCTACAAGACCAACCAGATCACCCTATACCAACATGCTCTGTGTGCCACGAGTAAAAAGAGCTAGAGCGGGTGGATCCAGCTTCCCATATCTCGCACCTACTCACTGGAATGCCTTACCTCCCACCATCCGAAGTGAGGCCTCCCTCCTCGCTTTCCGCAAAGCAATGAAAACCATCCTCTTCTCATAAGGTCCTTCGTAGTGGCATGAATACCAACCATAGGACCCACTGCTTAATCTGTATTGACCAATCAACTAAGCTGTAATGATACCTATATCTGTGTTTGTATGCAATGTGCCATTTACTGCTACCACGTCTGTACCCCTGTAACTAAGCTCATGCAAGTAACAGCGCCTCAATGCCCTTGGGCTGCTTGCGCGCTATATAAATATAAATAAATAAATAAATCAATGGACAGTTAATTCCACTACGGCAGTGCCTGTCAAATGACTTTTGCATGCCGACACAAAAACCACAATGTTTAGCATTGACAATTCTCATTTAAGAATTCATTTCATCTGTGTGCCCTTACCAGAATGGCAATAGGATGATATGGATTAGGGAATGGTTTAGGGATGCATGTTGTCTGGGCACCTTTAATACCGGATGAATCAGTTTTTCTCATCTGCAAAATGTGTAACGTTTCTGTACAGCCCCACTTTCTATTTGAGATGACCCTGTCGCCGTCTATGTGAGAGTAGGATATAAGATCAAACCTTTCTGCGAGGGCGGATTGGTATCGGCAAGGCCATGGAAGGTCTGTCCTACTGGTTAATATATTTTGCTTCCTGAAATAACGCAGGCTTTGTGTTTTTTACTGTGTGCAGATGAGGTGAGCCATTTTCCTGCCATTCTGATTTTGTCCATTTATTTAATAGAGTAACCGATTTTGCTGCACCCTCTAAAGCTTTAAAAGAGTATGTGGAAGGCCACCAGGGGGCGCAGAGACAAACATGGTCCCTGCGTGAGCTCCACCGCCACGGCCCAGTTAAGTGGATTGAGCCCCCATATGAAGCCGCCCCTCACGGAAGGCAATCGAGTGGCTGATGTGGGAAGGTCCCCCCACTCCATGAGCGAAACACTGGGGTAAATCAGACCAGAACTCGATCCGAAAACACTGTTGGAAAGTACGGGCCCCCCAGACCTGGAAAGCAAAACCAAATCAAGCAGCCACACGTGACGGGATAGAGAACGGATGCCGATCAAGATTGAAGGTCCCAAAGTGATCCTCAAGGCACAGCAACCAGAGTAACTCCTGACGTTTCAGCGGATGGAGGAGGAAGGCACTTCTTGATGTGAGGTACCTGATCCTTGAAAACCGCGATCCGCACTGAACGCAGTGAGAGGTCAATGTGAGCCCGACTTCAGCCGAGTGCTGCCCTGCTGTGGTAGTGGCCCGTTGCACTCCCCATCAGGCAACACAGTGAGTCAGAAGCCCCTGCAGGCCCCCCCCTCACCCGAAGCAGATTAAGAGTGACACTGGACACCCCCATCTGTTCCCACGGTAGTCCGTCGCCCACACAGCGTATCAGCGTAAGACATGCGGCCTCTCCAACAGACAAAGGACACAAGGCAGCAACATATGGCGAACTAAATAAATAGACCCCCCCCGCCACTGCGAAACTACAGTGACCGCCAGAACTTGGTTCAACACTGCCCCATATGCGTCCCTGCCAACGCTGACGCGCAGCATAAAGGGGGTGAGATTTGAGGCCACAACTGCAGCGCTCTCACAACGCTCTAGCATAACACCCCACAATCGAGCTAAGGGACAGTGGCCATCTCGAACCTAACCTACCCGCATGAACCAGGGTGCTTAAGCAGTCCTAGGCGAAGCCTGAAATAGCGCTCTCACTATGCTGCAAGCCCCCTCACCATTATGCACGCGCAGAGATGGCACAGCGACTTTCTACTAGTGTGACCTACCGGACAGGATCAAAAGAGGGTCCACCTAGAGTAAAATCCCTCTCGGATTTCCCCAGAAGGCATAACAAACCAAGAGCACTCAGTGCTGGCTAAGAATACGCCTGGAGCGAACCCAACAGAGCCTCATTGCAGCACCCGGGTCCTGGAATCACTCTGAAGACATCCCCTAACAATCTTACACTTTGTGGCAACACGTTTTGTCGCCAAATGCACTAGGAGGCAAGAGGGGAGATCCAACCCACAATACAGTAGGTTAAATTGTAAAACCACTGAAATCAGGCAGAACTTTAGAGCATCGCTCCAGAGAGAGACCTTAATAAATCAACTAAAACAAAAGACAGTGAAAGAATGGTGACATATCCGACAAGAAGAGCATTGTAGTGCCCTACAAGGGGACCGTACGAAGGGCCTACCCCTCCAAAACTCAAGGAAGCAAAGTACCACTCTATCCAAACCTCCAGCCTACATACAATCCCGCCTGCCAGCACAAGGCCCATATTGCACAACCAAGGCTACCCCCCAAAAGGCTATATGAGCGTGAAACACAAATTGGCCCCGTTTGCTTGCACACCCATTCCCATCGCACCATACGATCCCAACATGGCGGCCAGTGACACCACAGGACACGAACTCGCAGCTACAAAAGCTATAGGGGCTAACATAGGAGGCAAGATAGACAAAATCATGCAAAGGCTGGACAACATGGAAGAAAGACTTAAAGGAGTGGAGAACGACCAGGCATCAATAGAAACTCTAGAAGCGCAACTCGACCAGAGGATGACAGAATTAGAACAACGAGAAGGAGACTTCAAGCTCAAGCTGGATGACTTGGAAAATAGAGAAAGAGGGAACAATATATGCATTTTCGGGATCCCGGAAAGAGAAGGAGAAACCAAAACCGATCTGAAGAAAATACTCCATGACATTATCAAGCTCCTGGTCGCGGACGATGCTAATGACGAGCCCATAACAGAATTAATCCACAGAGCTGGCGGTCCCCCAGGTGGACCAAGATCAGTTCTTGCCCAATTCCATCGCTTCCAAGATAAGGCCAGGGTACTTGAGAAGACCAGAAAGAGCGAGACTATCACTTTAGGAGGTGCTCTAATCTCAATATACCAATATCTGTCCTCTCTGACACTAGCCCTCAGGCGGATGTGCGGACCCCTCATGAAACGACTGAAAGAAAAGAACATTCAATACAGGTGGGGCTACCCCTTTTAACTCTCATTTGAATACGAGGGAACCAAGTTTACACTGAGATCCAAGAAAGATATCAAGGCATGCATTTCTGATCTACTCGGCCCCCGGGAAGAAGAAGGCAATCAAGAGGAACCAAGAAGAAGATCCAGAATGGGGTGTTCAAGGCCCCAGGAGAAATCGGGTGAAAGGATCAAGAAAGTACCGGAAAGGCAACCTCTCCCCGGAACAGGACCACTGAATACTCACGAACTTGGTAATACAGAACTTAACTCATTGTTGAGGATGTGACTGGGGAAAGGTGTCAATTTGCGGATATCTCTAAGGTCACGACATGGATATCAGGGGGGGGACACTAGAAGGGCTCTATTGAAACTGAGATACCACATTTGGTCAAGGGACGTGAAGTAACAGCCCCCACAGGTGGTTCAATGCAGGTCTGGTGCAACCAACCAGGCTCAATCGAACGCCATCAACGGGGAATGGTGGGGGGAAGGGAGAGAGGGAGGGGGTAACAAGGGCAGGGTGTCAAAAAAAGACTTACAGTAATTCAAAGCAGTCGATGCAGTGTGAAATCCAAAGCGGAAATACAACATTGGTCATGTAATAAGAGCCATCTCCTCATAAAAATGCTTAATGGCGCCGGACACTGATTAGAGGGAGGGATTCCCTGAGGGTAGGGAAACTCAATGTAAAAGGACTCAACTCACCAACTTAAAGGTCACTCGTGGCGAGAGAATTCCAGAGAGCTGACATTGATATCCTCCTACTACAAGAGACAAAATACGTAAAGGGGGAGGAGCGGCAAATCATTGGGAAACATGTCGGGATGGAGTTCTGGGGATCTGGCCCAATCAGAAAGGGAGGTGTGGGAATTCTCGTCAGAAAAAGGTATAGATTTTGTTGAGATCAAGACATGGTCTGATCTAGAAGGTCGAGCACTATTAGTAATGGGAAACATAGGCAAAGTGAATGTGACGACTGCAACACTTTACTCCCCAAACACAGGACAAATTAGATTCCTTCCCAAAGTAATTCCCAAAATACTATTAGAAGCCTCAGGCCACATCATTCTAGGTGGCGACTTCAATCAGTGGGTAGACCCAGTCAAAGATAGAAAACCGGGCAACCCCGACACAAGACACCAGAACAGGGGCGACCAAACCGAACTGGTGAAAATGATGGAAATGTATGACATGAGAGATGTATGGAGGGACACGCTCCCCAACGAGCAAGGTTACACTTTCTTTTCCGCCCCTCACAACACATACACTCGAATCGATTACATATACCTATCCAAAGAAGTTACCGATACCACAACACACTCGGAGATAGCCCCGATCACGTGGTCAGACCATGATATGGTGTTGGCTGAAATTCAGTGGGTGAATTACTGACCAGGGGAGGAAAATGGCGCTGTAACGAGTCTCTCTGGAAAGATGCAGTCTTCAAGACAGAAACGGAGACCGAAATTAATGAATTCCTCAAAATAAACAATGCTGGTGAAGTGCCCAAACAGATAGTATGGGAAGCAGGGAAAGCCACTTGGAGAGGGATTCTAATAAGATATGGGTAGTCTAAGAAAAGGGAGCAAAACATTATCGAGCACAGACTGAGAACCGAAATACATCAACTAGAGGAGGATATTAAGAGGGACACAGGCAAAAGGGAGGAATTGAAACTATTGGAACATGAGCAGATAGTGCGCAAATTCAGATTTTTGAAACAAAGAGTTAATGAAAAAGGAGACAAGGCGGACGCCCCACTGGCCGCCAGGCTCTGAGAACAAAGAGCCGAGCTAAAAGTATTAGAAATTATTGAGCATAACCCTGCCATGACACACACTCCCCCCACCATCCCAAAATGCTTTGCTAACTTCTATGAGAATCTATACTCCCCAGAAACAAACCCTGACAAATCAGAAACAGAGACCTATTTGTCCTTGATCAATATGCCCAAGATACCAAGCTTAGACTCAGAGCTGCTAGAATCCCCTATAGCCGAACAAGAAGTCCAAGATGCAATAAAGAGGTTAGCTATAGGCAAATCCCCAGGTGAAGACGGCTACACAGCCGGATTATACAAAACCTTTAGTACACAATTAACACCATTCATAGCAGAACTCTTTAATGAAATAATAGAGACTGGGAAAGCCCCAATTCCTTTACTTGCGCACTGATTACAGTGATTCCCAAGGATTTGAGAGACCCCAAAAAGATCAGATCATATCGCCCTATCTCTCTGCTCAACCTGGATGCAAAAATCTACACGAGAGTCTTGGCTGCAAGGTTAGAGACATTAATGCCACAACTCATACACCCCTATCAGGTCGGGTTCATACTGGGGAGACATGGAGCAGACACAATGCACAAGACACTCCACCTTATTCATACATCCCAGACCATGCTTAATGACCCAGCCCTCCTTTCAATCCATGCAGAGAAAGCTTTTAACAGGGTAGAGTGGGGATTCCTGAAGGCAGTTCTACGCAAGGTAGTAATAGGCCCAAGATTTAGAAGGGTGGTACACGCGGTATATACGGCCCCAAGGCATCTATATTTGTGAACGGAGAATACTCTAGATGGTTCAAACTAGAATACGGAACGCACCACGGAGGGCCCCTCTCTGCAATCCTTTTTGCACTCTCTTTAGAACCCCTAGCACAGGCAATGAGGGCGGACTCTATAGTAGAAGGCATCCACTTAGGAATGACGGAGTACAAGGTAGCTCTCTATGCTGATGACATACTCTTGCACATCACCAACCCCATATATCCATTTCCCAAGCTCTCCTCATGTTAGAGGAATACGGTCAGCTCTCAGTGTTTAAAGTAAACAAAAGAAAATCCACACTCTTCCCCTTACAGGAACAGAAAGTACAGAATGAAACCAAGTTCTCCACATTAGGCCTTAAGATTGAACACTCTAAATTAAAATACTTGGATATACAGATCACTAGAAATTTGGATGATCTGTAAGAAGCCAACCCCCTCCTCCAACGGTTTTGTACCGACTTAGCAAGATGGAACAAGCCGACGATATCTTGACTGGGGCGACTTAATGCTGTCAAAATGGTATGCCTCCCCCGGTTTTTATATCCTTTCCAAATGCTACCCATCAAGATGCCAAAAAGTTTATTTTCCGAGGCCAAGAAAACCATTCTAAAATTCAACTGGCAAGGGAAGAAAGCAAGCATTCCATATGACACTCTGACACTCCCCAAAGACAAGGGTGGAGTAGGGCTTGCTGACCTAAAAAAATACTATGAAGCGTCCCAGCTTCGCGTTCTAATCCCTCGCCTGCGCAATCACAAGGACACTCCATGGGTCCACATGGATAATCACTATCTATCGCCAGCTACAATATCCAAATGGCTCTGGTCCACCAAGAAAAGGCTTCAGAATAGACTCCAGGGCCACCCAATATTGAGCACCATATGGGACATCTGAAAACAGGGTAAAGACATGCATAAAATCACCACATGCCCATCCCCTTTAAGCCACCTATGATCCCCCGGAATCAACAAACAAATTCCAAAAGTAGAACGGTTCCATACATGGTATGAGGCCGGTTTAGAGAGGGTAGGGCACCTACAAAAAAAGGACTTCTTTGTCTCCCTTCCAGAATTTACAGAGGCCTTGGGAATAGGCCCGCTGTCTACCTTCCAATATATACAGATAAAAGGCATTTTAACAAAACCAGTGTGGAAGACCAAACTGATGAGACCTTACCCCCTTTGAGAAGATATTAGACTCGAGGATGGAAATAAAGGTCCTGATATTGGCAATGTATAAAGAACTGATAGAAGTGGGAGGAGGGACTACAGAGCCGCTGAGAGGCAGATGGGAAAGAGATCTAGGCAAACAGATTAGTCCAGATTTGTGGAGAACAATATGTGAAGCTGCCACACAAACATCCATCTCAAATCAATACAAGTTACACGCTATCAAACTGTTACATAGGTGGCAGTATGATCCCCTTAAGGCTCTCTAAAATGTTTCCAACAGCTAACCCGAAATGCTAGCGGGATGCAGTGAAAACGCTGATTACTGGCATATATGGTGGGGGTGTGCCCAAATAAAGTTTTTTTGGTTTTTGGGACGAGGTCCTGGGCTGGATCAAAGACATAGATGGCATTTCCAGAGTGGCAGATCCTCACCTTATACGGTTTGGTCTTGAGAAGGAAGAGGATGACTGGAACAGGATTAGAGGCCTAGCCCCTCAGTTAATATCAGCCGCTCGAGCGATACAACAAAATAGAAATCCATGTCAGCCCCCACTAAAAATGATTGGATCAATGTTGCCACCAACATATGAATAATGGAACTGATAACTGCATCGCTACATGGAAAATCATCACAATGCGAAGCCTTATGGATAGGCTTCACGAATGAACACCCTTCCAGCGGGCTATTTCGTAGACTAACACCCAAGAATGCAATGTAAACGAAGTGACCTGATGAAGTATGTACTAACTTTACGAATACTTGTCCTAAGGGAAATCCCTACAGACTAAAAAGATTGTAACCTCCTAACGATACACACCGCAATGACTCTGAATGATTGCTTGACCTATAGGGGGAGGAGGAAGGGGAAAAGGAGAGGGGAAAGTCATGTAGGATTACAGTAGCTAGACGGAAGAAACATGTTTGAAACCTATGCGTATAATAGTATTGAAACCTCTGACCTCGCTCTGTAACCCTGAGTTTGTAAATGTTTATGTAATGTGACTTACAACAGAAATTCTAACTAAATGTAGTGTCTTTCTCATTATTGCTGACAAAGAAAGCTTTTGCTAAAAAAAAGATATACTGCAATAATGGGCTACACCCGGCTTTTCATTTGAAGGGCATTTCTGAATGCGATATGTATTCTCTTACTATCATTTCAGATTCAATTATTTGGTTTCACACATAGTGAAATAGAAACCTATCGGGATGAACAGCATCTATAATTTGTGGAACTGATTGCACAAATGAATTTCGGGAGCCTATTGTTTGTAGAATTCTTTCCATAAAGTAAAATGAGACTATGCCAATGAAGGCTTTGCAATAGAATCTCTCCAGTCTCACACTGTTTTGTTTTTTGCATCTGCAATTATGGCACAGTTGCGGCAAGAAGCAGTGCGGCTGATGTAAACTCTAAAATAATGTGTAACATGCACGTGGTTAATATAATGCCAGTATCATGAACATCTGTGTACAGGGAATTGTCATGTTGGATTAATACCAAATGTATTGGTGCCTGCATGTGGTAAAAATGGTGCTTTCGCAGTAAGGTAGGCTTTGCACTTATAAGACTTAACGGATAATGGATTTCAGCAGTTATCTATAACGTGCAAGGGTAATATTTTTATAAATGGCTTCCTCATTTATGGTGTAACAGCCTTCTCAGCAGCCAGCAATTGAACTTAGCGACCTGCTACTGGCTGCTGCGACCTGTTGGGCTGTGGGGCTGAGGGCAGCAGCTGGCCTGGAAAGGTAAAGATTGCAGTTTGGCATGCTTTTTTTTCATTTTGTTTCTTTTGTTGCTTTGGGAGCAAGTCGCTCAGCGACACTTTTAGTGTGGCGTTGGCTGTGACCTTCTTAGGCTTGGACGCAATGATTGAAACGCTGATAGTGTGCTAGGAAGCTCAAGATGGTCTGCATTCAGTGAGGTGTCATGTGCACTGTCAACCGCATGTGTTCGCTCAGCCTATGGCTTGTCGATTGCTTTGTGCATTGCTGCGACACATGCGTAAACTAGGTCATGATTTCTGGCCATTTTTACTATTTTCTGCATAAAAATGCAACTTGGTTAGTGTGGAATGTTCTTTGTCAGATTCGCTGAAGGAGCACAGCTCTAGATTAGCTGTGCATGAATGGTGTAGTTACTTAAGAGTCGACCAATTAATGTAATTGTGCAGCATGTACATTTCGCAAATTGCCAGCATGTGCGTTTGTGTCAATGGTGTGTCGAGGATCACTTGTTGCACGTTTTTCTAACCTCTTATTCGCACAGTGCAGCATGCATGTCCCTAAATGAGGTGAAACAAATTTGATTATAATACTTATTTTGTTTTAAGTAACCAAAAGATGGAAGCTTTTTGATCCCACAAATGTTCTTTTACATTTGTAGATTTCATCATGGATAAAAAAAAAGTGATGATAATGGGAAAAGAAAACAATTTAAAATAGGAGCTAAGAAAAAACATAAGAAGAAAAAATTAGAAAAATAGGCAAGCCAATAACAAAAAGTAAGTGACATGTCATACCTTAGAAGATGGAGGTTTGCATCATGGCAATTATCTGGAAATACGTCTTCTTCGCACCAAATATGAACCTTTACTAAAAAGTCACCTTGAAGGAGGTCGGGAATCTTAGTAAAATACGACATGAACGTTTAAAGGGTAGTACATGGCGTGGTAGCCCGGTTACACTGATTTAAAAGAATACTGTTAACAACATCATTGATATTATTTAATCCTTATTGAAAAAAGGCATTTCTGAAGAAATCAGAGAAGTTATTAATGTTCTCTAATACAGCTAGATAGAACAGAGGACATAAATGCCTTGGATCAGTGCTCTATTGTAATTAGATACTTTACAGATGTTGCTCACAAGCGTCTTATATCTGTAGTAAACTGTGCATCAACCACTGGAAAAGCAATGTGTGATCTGGTCTGTGATGTACTGCAATCCATGGATATTGATGTATCAAACTGTGTTGCTAATTCTACAGACGGAGCCTTCAACATCCAAGGTCAGTACAATGGCTTTAAAAAATGACTAAGCAGCGAAGCGCCAGGCCAAATTCATGTGCGGTGCTATGCACATGGACTTAATCTAGTAATGTTGGATGTCACAAACGTGGTTGTAGCTGCAATTTCTCTGTTTGGCCTGTTGAATTCATGTGGTCTATTTATTAGTGAATCATACCATTGCATGAAAATGTGGCGTGACAACTTTGAATTTTGAATTAGAATTTTGAAACATTACGTGCACACAACGAACTTGTGAAAGTCGTGTCCTGGCGCAGATGGTACCAGATAATGCGAAAATAGAACAACAGCCCAAAAGAATAACGTCAGAGCAAGCAAACTGGACAAAAGCCACAATCACCCACTTTACTGAAAAATATATGTTTTGAAACCTGCTCTGAAGCTCAACAAGGAATTGGCCTGTGTAAACTCAACGGAAGACTATTCCATAGTCTGGGTCCAACTACTGAAAAACACTGGTCTCCTCTTGATCTACAGTTTGTTCTAGGGATGACCAGAAGGAATTAGTTGTCAGACGTAAGGGCCTGAGTAGGTCAATACTATTTGAGTTTGTTTATCGGGTAGACTGGTGCCAACCCAGCCAAACATTTGTAGACCAGACAGCCGATATTAAATTTAATCCGGTCTTCCACCGCCAACCAGTGTAGCGATCGGCAGGAGACCAGAAATGTGAGTGTTCTTGGTGTTCTTGGCTAAATCGAAAACCAACCTACTCCCGCGTTTTGAGCTTTCTGGAGGCGATACATCTGTTTGCTCAGTGCTTCAGCCAAAAGTCAATTGCAACAATCAAAGTTGGAATTGACTTGCGACCAACCACAACAGCACGATCAGTAGAAGGAACATAAGGTAGTGCTTGGCGCAAAAAGCAGATGTTGTAGAAAACAGACTGGACTTTAGCTGAGACCTGGGCATTACATCCCAGGTCACTCTGCCAGATACAGCCTAAATTCTTTACTTTGGTGGAATACTTGAGGCTAGCTCCCAGAAACTGGGGTGAAGGGGGGCATTTATCTCCATCAAGGAGGTGCTTCTGACCAAACAGGAACCCCTCTGTTTTTGTTTTTTTGAGGTTTAGTAGTAGCCAATTTTCTTCCATCCATGTTCCTATTTCTTCTAGGCACCTATTGACCAGGGTAAGAGCTTCCTCCATGTCATCGAGCCTAATGTATAGCTGGGTACCGTCAGCATAAGAATGTAATCTGAGATGGTATTTCTCCAAGATATTCATTAAAGCACGAAGATCGATGTTAAAAAGAAGTGAGGAAAGAGACTATCCCTGTGGCACACCACAGCACTGGAGGAGGATCTCTGAAAGAAAACCTCCAATCTGGACACGCTGTTGACAACCAGTGAGAAATGATGTGAACCACTGTAATACACAAGGGTCCACATTTAAAAGATCCTTCAGACGGTCCAACAGAATGCCATGGTCTACCGTGTCAAGCCCGGCGGAAACGTCAAGCATTACAAGCAGGGAGAGTTTGCCTGCATCCCCCGCCTGCAACATCTCGTCCCAAACCACCATCAGTGCGGTCTCCATCCCATGCAGGGGACGAAAGCCAGATTGCAAGGGATGGAGCAAACAATGATCTTCGAGATAATCCTGCAATTATTTTGAGATTAGCTTTTCCAGGACTTTACCTGGCCAGGGAAGACCAGCAATGGGACTGTGGTTGTTGTAATCCTCTGGGTCTAAACCAACCTATTTCAGCAACGGGGAGACAACCGATAGTTTCAGGGCATCATGAACTAATCCCTGGGTAAGTGAAAAATTAACAAACTTGGTCACGAAGGGGGTGAGTTCCAAAGAAAGTGACTAAAGCGGGAATTGGAAAAAAGGAATCATTTGTGGGTTTCAGTTCTGACAGAAGGGCTGTGATATAATCAGCTGAAAATTGCTTAAAACTAAACTGGGTTGGCACACCAAGATTTTCTCTAGATTGACTAGCCGCCTCACATTGGGGGGATTGATCTAGTTTTCTGTGAAGCCTAATATTGTTTTGAATATTTCAAATTTTATCTTTGAAGAAATTATTTTGGCCATTAGCATGAGTTACAGAAAAAGCTTTCACTGGTGCATATATATTAGGGTTAACAAACTTAGCAATTGTTTTAAATAATTTTTGGGGATGGTTTTTTGCTGTTGTGATTTTAGTTGACAGAAAATGTGATTTAGCTGTAAACAAGTGTTTTTTTTTTATAGTTGGTTAGTGCTTTACTCGAAACATAGAGTTTTCAATTAACTTTGAGCGACCAAATGCCAACAAAATCGATTTCGCTCAATATCTGTAATTGGGAAAACAAGATGGTGTGCAAAAGATGCAGCACTTACCAACGCTTGTTGATGTTGTGGAAAAGATGCTGGAGTAAGCCACATCTGATCGCTTCAATGACAATACTAGGTGCAAGGCTGAAGCATAAGCAAAGTCACTAATTTCATTCCTTACTGTTTTGACTGCTCAGATGTACCTATTTATTTCATGAAATACCACTCATTTATCTCTGTACTTACAAACACAAAGTTTGGATGTGATACAGGCATATTGAATGGTTAAGGAAACCATAGAAAGACTACAAAGGGTTGCAATTTTAGTGATATAATGCATGCAACAAGGAAGTTCATATTTTGGACAAGTGACAAGCTGGAGGAAAACCAGAAGGTGATGCATGGTGAAACTGCAGCTGATGGACCTATCGAGTTACCCAGTGATAAATTCAGGGTGAAGTGTACAAGATTGCAATGGACAAGATCATTACAAGCCTGCAGAGTCGATTCACCATCCATGGTCAGCTCTTTGCAGATTTGGCATGTTTGTATCCCAGAAACTCAGGAGATTCTGCAGAACCTTCCAAGTAATGTCCTGGCTCGACTAATCAGCTTGCTGACTCGATTTGATTCAGAAGCATCCACTGAAACATTACAGCGTTAACTGCTTGATATTGCATCAAAGTCGAACAGACACAAAATGTGTCTTGATAAAGAATATTTAACATATGCATTGTATCTCATCTTTAAAACTGAAGGTAAGCATTCTGAGTACAGGGACAAAAGTACAACATGCAAGATGTACAAGGATTGTATAGCATGCTGCTATAATGTGCTACAGAGATTCAAAATGTACAGCGAAGCCTATAGATCCCTTTCTAATGCCTAAAAGCTTGCACTGACATTACCCTGCTCTCAGGTGGCATGTGAAAGGTCATTATAAAAGCTCATGTGCAACTTGAGACTTCAGAGTTCCCTTACTGTGCCTCATTTGGAAGACTTTATGGTTATGTCAGTTGAAAAAAATGCTTCGATGACACTAAACAATGATGACATCATTGAACATCTGGCCTCCAAAAGTAGCTTGTTACAAAGATTAATTATTTAATATAGGCTTCTATATAGTTCTACACTTTTCCAGGGTTTACATTATTTAATACTTTATGCATAACATGGTAAATGTAATTTTCTTCTATACCTCAGTTGGAAGCCTTCATGCACATTGCTTAAGCAAAATGATGCTTGAAGTTTTACACTACAAAAGGCAGCTTGGTACATGGGATATTACAGTTGTCATGGATGTATGGTATTTAAAAATAAAATGTATTATATGTTAAATTGAATTCCCTTTCAATACCTCAGCCTTTATTCTCATGGCAAGGGTGAATCGATGCTTTTCGTCACTACGCAGTGATGTCACCATTGATCTGTTTGATTTGAAGGTAGAATGTTACAAGAGATATTGAATATGTATTATTTGCTGTTTTACAGTTCTAGAGTTTTCACAGATTTGTGTTACTTAATAAAAACATGTGTTGCCATCAGGCTTTGTTATTTGATATGTTTCTTACTTTTATTGAGGCTGACCTACTTTGCAAGATCATGAACTTACTTAAAACATGACATTTTAAATGCACTCATTTGGACAAATTGGAAACATTTTCTTGGGGGATACTCCCAATCCCCTCATAGAAGGGTTGGGCTTTCGCACTGTGCTCAATCCTTCGGCGAAATATGGGGCCAATTTGAAAAAAATGTGAAGGGCCACTTTTGGTTCCCAGTCCAGCCCTGTCACCATATACACAGTCCCTTTGACGGGAAACCGCCTCACCCCCTCAGTTCCATCAACTGAAGGTCAAAACTCAATCCCAAGTTTGGGGCACCAGAGTAAATGCCTCACAATGCACGGGAGTACTGATTAAAAAGGGAAACAAAGTGATCTAGAGAAGGCATGTAAAGCAAGGGCAAGTTCAATGTTGCACCGCGAGAGAAGAGCAAAAGGAGGAAACAAGTGCTGACACCAGCAGACTCGGGTATGTAAATGGCAGAAACAAATGCTCGAATAAAGGAATGAACCAACAAACTGTCAGGCCCCCTCTATAAGTTGGGTGGGTTTAGACCTGCCATTACCACATGTGGTAATAGCTGGTCTCTTACTGCCATTCTGGCAGCAAAGGAGTTTCTATTTAAAAAGATGTTGCATCTATTTCCAACCTCGTTTTTAGAATCTAAATAATTTCTGTACACTAGCAGACCGTACCACCAGTGTACCATTTTTAATAATGCATAGAAGGGTCCCTGATGCCCTTCTATGCATTACTTTGTAGAGGGAGTGAGAAGTGGGTATCTGAGATGGCCACCTTTTGACTGCCTTTTGGGTCCCCATAAAGATATTTCACATGATGAAAAAACTTGAAAACTTCAGGGAGGGCTTTTACAATGTTTAGCTCCACAGCTTGGGTGGCGGTAAAAATAGGAGTTAGTTCTATTTTGTTTTTCACCTCATAATTAGGTGGTATTTTTACCCCCGGTGGTAGTCATAGCAGTAAATACCCGATAAGTTATTTGCCAGGCCATAATAATGGGCGGTATTTGAAATACTGTCTGTTTTGCTGCTACGGACAAGCTAATAATTAGTGCCCGTTTCCAACGATCACCAGACCCCTACGCTTGGCCACTCTGTGGGCCCTCATCGAGGAAAAAGCTTTGCAGAGGAAACCCATGTAAATGCACAGCCCAGCACCTGGGAGTCAGCACTTCCTGCAGGGGAACCTTCTGAGACATTCTGAGGCAGTCTCTGTCCTCAGCAGGCAGCAGATGAGGGTGCTAGGAGATGTACAGGCACGCAGAAGGTGACATGCAGTGGATCTCCTCCCTACTAACCCAACTTCTGACCCCTTAGCCCGACCATTGTGCACTGTCTGCAGGCACTCAACGAGGCAAAAGCTTTGCAAAGGAAAACCAGGTAAATGCACAGCCCAGCACCTGGGAGTCAGGACAGCGACTCTGAAGCAGTCTCTGTCCTCAGTACTCACTAGATAAGGATGGCAAGATCTACAGGCAGGCAAAAGGCGACCTGCATTAGATCTCCCCACTACTAGACCACCTTGAGGGGGCCTCTAAGTTCAGCAGGCAGTACCCGGGCTGGTAGAAGCAGGTGGCTTATCTTGCGCATCATGGCTGAGGAACATTCCAATGTCTAACACTTTGCTGGTGAACTCCTGTTTTTAAAACTCCCACCCCCTCCAGGAAATGCCCAAGTCCCAAGCGGCTGGTAGTTGCATCATTCACCCGGGCAGGTCAGTGAGGGATGGCTCCATGTCCAATCCTGATCGGATCCCCAGCATGGATTAAGGAAAAAGAATTAATACAATCCTTTAAATTGCATAAATGAATGCTTTTGAATTCTTCAAGAAGTAAAGGAACTCAACGCGCCTGTATATTCCTGGTGTTTCACAAAACACTGGTAACCATGGATCCAGGGTGCACTAGAATACTTTTTCGTTTATATTTCATGCCACTTATCTATGTTTCAAGTAGGTGGCTGTGAAGACATTTTATTCCAGTATTTCTTAAAAACACAGCTTGGTAGACCCATGAGACATCAAGTGGGTTACATATTGCCTGTTCATTTCCCCTCAGGTCTAGGCTAGGGGTCACGCATCTTCCCTCTGACCTTTATTCATATCTTTGAGCGTTCACAGAAATCCTGAAGCCAGTAGTGGACTGAACAAGGACAAGGAGGTTACCCAGATCATCCGCTTACATGACATTCTCATAAAGACACAGGACAAGGGCCATCTGCTAACAGGCATTTCTGCTCTTATTCAGGCTCAATTAAGAGAAGTCACCAATTTTATCTCCTCTCGTTTCAGGCAAGGCCTTGTCATTCAGAACGATTATTGTTTGGTCATCTCGAGGGCCGTGGAAGGTTAGGGGCATATTCACATTGGACGTTTTTCACTTTTCAGCACATTTCCAAAAAAGAGGAACTAGTACATTTTCAGATTTTTAAAAACACAAAAGTGGTAGGAATTCAATACTGAAGGGGTTCAGCTTTAGGAAAACACTGGACTTCCGTGACTGGATAACTAAGAGGTAGGCGCTGAGCCTGTCGATGTCTTTGATGGAGGATATCTTGATGTAGAGCTGCATGGCATCTGCATATTGGTGGGTGTGGATGTTGTGTGGAGCAAGGAGGGTTCTGAGTGGTTCCATGTAAGGACTGAAGATCATTTGGGAGAAGACAGATCCATGCAGGACTGCACAGGTTATTGGTAGAGTGGGTTATCTGGAAGAATCCATTTGTACAAATTGGCGGCGATTAGCAAGGACAATATGAACCAGCTGAGGACAATCTTGCTGATCCCAATGCAGTGATGTAGATTGTCAGTGAGTGTCTGGTGGTCTACTGTGTCGAATGCCACTGAGAGGCCAAGGAGCCAGGCCAGGAGGATAGCTCAGGGCCATCATGTTTGTCTTGGAAGCAAGACAACACAAAGCCTTATAGGCTTGAATCCCGGTCCCACGGTTAGAGGCTCATTTCTGGTTTGAAGCGCAATATAAAAAAAAGAGAAAGAAAAAGGAGAATCAGGAGGCAAGGATGGCAATCAAAGATTTTAGGAGCATTGTCGACCACCTTGATGGTAGCCATTTAGTGCTGCCTCTAGGTCTGAAGCCAGATTAATAGGACTGACGGAGGTTGGTGGCATCGATGTGTTGGAGGAGTTGCATTGATACTGTATTTGTAGGGATCTCACCTAGGAAGGGAAGATGTGTGATGGGGCGGTAGCTGTGGAGGTCATCAGGGTCCAGTGTTGTTTGCGGGACCAGTTAGAAGGCCATGCCCAGGCGTTGGTTTCTTTTCCAGTTGACTTTTAATAACATATCTCTAGTTGGCAGGTAGCAGGAAAGATTGCACTCTTGGTGAGCCAGCGTATCCCCTATCTGTCCAAGATGGAGAGGTCTTGTGGAAGTGTTGGCAGAGGAGGGATGGCCCTGCGCTTCTGGGGCCACCATCAAAGTACTGTTTCCCTCTTTATTGTTTTTAATAAAACAAATACTGCAGTACTTAATGTGTTTCAGATCAGGGCGAGGAGGAAAATCACCATGTCCACAATTTCTCCAAAAGGCCTGGTGGGCACCAGGACGGGGCAAAAGCCCCTCCAACCCCCACCACACAAGTTCCAGCAGGAGCACATGGCATTGCTACTCTGACCTCTAACCCGGAATCCTGGTAGAAGTACTGATTTGAGTGATATCAGGGGTTAATGAAGGAAGAACGTAACTTTTCTTCAATGCATTTCCTACACCAAGGCATTAAAACATAAGTGTATGCCGGCAGCATGTATGGCCAAAAGTTAATCACTAATCAAAGACCTATACTAAGGCACAAATGTTTGTTTAGAGACCCTGCAGACACCATATGAAGCAAACCGTCCACCGAGACTGCCTTAATGCATGTCCCCAACTTTCTCTCTAATGCGCACCATTACAAACTCTCCTCATTGTTTTGGACCTTTCTGCTGCATTCAATACCGTCAAACACTCCTCTCTCCTCACTCTCTAAGAACTTAAGTTGCAAAAATCTGCTCTTGCCTGGATCATGTCCTACCTGGAAGGTTGATCCTTTAAAATCTTGTTGAACTCGTAAACCTCTGACACCACCCACTCTCACTGTCTGTGTCCGCTAAGAGTCAGTCCATGACCCTCTGCTATTTACCCTCTGTCTGCCATAGGAAGAGCCTTCTTATCCTGTGGTTTTCACTATCACCTGTTTACTGATGACACAAATATTTTTTGCATTTTCCTCTTTCACCCCAGCCATCTAGGAACAGATTACGAACTGTCTCATGTCTCACTGTAAATGATCACTGGATGGATCTCAGCTGCCACATGCTGAACTCCCAAAAAACGGTAGTCTTTCTCCCAGCTTTATACAATCCCTACGGTATTAGGTGAAATTCACTCATATTTTTTATTCCAAAAAGAGTTGACTTAGAAAGATTGCTCTGAGACCGCTCAGAGCAGTCTTTTTAAATCCAACTGTCACGCCCCCTGCCACAGACAAGTGCGCAGAGGGGCTGACAGGCACAGCCAGGCTGGAGGATGAGGAACATGGCCGAATCGGGTAAGTGTGTGTCTGTGTGTATCCCGAGGGAGAATGTTTGTAGCATGGTGGGGGTAAGTTGTGTAAGGGTGTTCTGGTAGGAGATGAGGAGTGTTTATGTCATGGATGAGTCGGGCTGGTAATTGAGTATGTGTGTGTGTCTGATGGGAGTGGGGTTTAGGGTAATGTATTTGGTGAGAAGAAAAAGGAGTTTCAGGGTTGAAACCCCTTGTTTTAAGGTGAGAGGGCAGGGATTAGGTGAAAGGAAGGCCTGGCGGGGGGTTGAAACCCCCAAAATAGTGATATATTAGAATATTGAAGGCTGCATCAAAAGGGGTGAAAAACATCTGCCTTTTTGACAATATCACATACAACCATCCCTCCCCTCCACTCTCCTATAGCTGTCCTACTTGAACTCCCTCGCGGTCTTGGAGTCCTCTTTGATAGCGACCTACGACTAACAATTCATCACTACCACTGCCTCTGCTGCTCGTATTAACCTCCTCAACCATCTGAAAATTATTCCTTTTCTTACTCACCACCTTACAAAACTGTAATCTCCACTCTCATGCCTAGCAAACATGACTACTGCTCAAGCCTACTCCTTGGCCTTCCTATCTACTCTTTCCTCCCTCTAGAAAACTTTGCTACCTCCACTCTCTACAACCTACCCAGATTCTCCCCCACTTCTACCTACCGACAACCTGCTTGATGTCTCTCATGTTATGTTATGTTAAAGGTTCTTATACTGACGCCACCTGCCTGGTTTCTTGGCACTCTGGTGGCTCTGTAAAATAGGGGGTGGGGAGGTTAGTTAGCAGGACTGAGCGGGAGAAAAGTGCAAGAGAGCTGTTATGCTATCAGTTCAGTTGACACTGTGCGCTGAGAGTAGGTGTGTTTTTCGGTTGGTAGCCACCATGTGTTGGGCGAAGTTGTGTGTGGTTTGTTTCGTCGTTGTGGTGTAGTTAAGCGTGTGCAGTATTTTGTGCTGCAGAGGTCTGGTTGTGTTTAGTTCAGGATTTGAAAGGTGTATGCAAAATGAATCGTTTTTAAGTAGGGTTGGTTAGTGGCAGTACCCTATCCTACCCCCTCTTTTTCATTGACTGTGGCTCATATCCCTCCCCATCGCACATTCAGGTGTGTTACAATTACCACTCCTATGTTTTGTGCAGAAGTGTGGGTCCTCTATAGGGCTTTTCAGTAGTAGTACTTTTTTTCTACCCACAATATTAAGACAAAGTGCTGCCCATAACCCTTGCCCCATAGTATATTTTGGAGTGCAGCAATTACCATCTGCACGGGTTCCTCCAGGGGGGTGTGTTGCACGTGCCCTGTGATCCACCATATCCGAGATCGGGACATCTCTCTCTCCCCTTTTTCCTCCAATACCATGTATCAGAGGTCCAATTATGTCAGACCCATCTCCCTCCCTTTTCCCATTTGACCTTCAATAGGGAAGAGTACATCCAGGTCTTGCTCCCATTGAGACATCTATCTTTTTCCCTGCACTCCACTCCGGTCAGGCCTACTCCCCAGTCCTCCTCAGTTTGTGTTCCTTTTCATGGTGCATGTGTGTTGTTCGTTGGTTTTTGTCCCATTCGGCGTTGAAGAGCCAGGTTTTTAGAAGTCCGTGAACAACCAGTCTCTTTTTTAAATTCCTTCTCCTAGTCGACAAAGCCATCAATGGTCTTGCTCCTCTGTACCGGGCTGATTGTACCTCAGTTTACTCACCATCTCATTCACGCCGATCATCCTCTGCACCCAACCTCATTGTAACAAACAACCCTACTTGCGCCTCTTCTCATTTGCGTTCTTTCTCTCTACTCACCACGCTCCACTGAAACCCACTGACAATAACAATTAAAGCCAGCCCAGCTGTGGATCTCTTCAAAGCGTGGCTGAAACTTCACTTACTTGCTAAAAAGGGAGCTAGGCCTGCCCTCTCCCCCATCCTACCTGATCTCACCAGTGCCTCCAGTGACACTTAAAAATGGAACGTTGTACATTTTAAATAGTGCTCTTCTTAAGTTTGAAGCACTTGCCCCCTAGGTTAATGTTACCTTTTAATTTTGCACTCTCATAAACTAGCTCATCATGTGTTCTCATCTTTATGCTATTGTACAGGCACCCTGCGTGGGAATGTAGGTGATTTGTTCAAAATGGACATGCTTGTTCTCCAAATAAATACAAATATGAACTGATATATATTTTTCAGTGTAACCCCCCAGGCGACAATTTCAATCTACAGTTTTTAATATGCCACATTTTCTATACTAATGCGAAGGTAAGGTTTACAAAACATGTATTTGTGTGCATTCTGTTCTTTTGCAAATGAGTGTATTAATAGTCATGCACTGAGGAATTCACATGTCGGTTTTACCTGGGCAGCCACATCGCCTCTTTCTGCTTCATGCTTGAGCCACAAGAACACATCGCCATTTTCTTTTGTTTGCGCTTTTACATTTTCATCTTCCATTAGCCTTACAGTTTCCACATATGCCTACAGAGAGGACACAAAGAGAACGGATTACAAATGATTCAAATAGGAGACGGAGGCCCTCTTTCAGTGGGGACTGATTATTGGGCAAATCAAGGACAGAAGAAATGCACAGCATTAACACGCATCTGCATCTCTTTGCTGGCGAAAGTCTCCAATAATGGCACAATCCATGAGTGGAATTTCATATGTTTTCTGTAAACATACGGAGAATCCTCTGCATCGCCAGACAGTTGCAGGGGCTGAAAGTGACACTAGTGCTGAAGGCGCCTGGAATGACACTGCATCAGTGAGTGAGAAATGGTAGAATGAGCGGCATGGCATGGTCTCAGCCCGAAAGCGGTGCACATTGCACTGCGAGTGCTATTTGCACATTTCTACATTTTTTTCAAAAAGTTGCTCTGCACTGGTGTAAAACACTATGCACGTTAATGTATGCCGAAACATAGTGGAAACTGCAAAAGGTGTCTCGCTGACTAGCCTGGTAGATGCAAAAGCAGTGTTGTCAATGGGCAAGTAAATATTCCCTCATGTCTTTTCTACCTCGCGGATATTGAGGTAGTGATAGTGCATACAGTAGTTATTAATAACTCCTAATGTAAGTTTATGAATATCTTACATTTTTGCAGGACCCGGCGGGTTTCCTGAAGAAGTGAACCCTGCCATTATCCCAAAGGGAGGGTCCAGTAGCCTGCCAAAGGAGTGGACTGACTGGGGCCCCTGATCATACAAAACTAAACATATCATACAGCGGCTTTGCAAGCTGTGAGTGGAGCCATGGGGCGGTCAACTGGGGAAATGGTAGTTACACGGCAGTTACCCATTCCTTCAAAGCACTCACACAGCTGAATCAAGCACCCAGTTACACGGCCAAGCCCCATTCTTGCTGACCAATAAAAGCAGACCACAGCAGAGGAGAGATGCGTGTGTCAGATTCAATTAGACCAGTTAACATAGTGAGGTCCGATTCATATTTGCCCATTAACGAACATAAGGGCAGATTTCAGTATGCCTAATATACAACAAGACGAGATTCTAGGAGACCCAGTTAGTATAGTGAGGTCCGATGTGCCAGGGAATACTCCAATATGCAGAGCTAGTACAGAAAGGCACGATTCCACCGAGCGCTGTTAGCACAGTGAGGCCAGATTCCAATGTGCCCTGTTAGCAGTGTCGGTGTGCGCAACGAATCCATGTGTATGGCAGCATGGGGCTTCACCATGGAAGATATTGATAGTGACAATACTGGTTTATAGTGTTTGTGCAACATCATCCAATCTGCTATATTGCGAATATTAGAATAGATTGTGGCTGCAGCTATAGCAACTTGATTTTCAGGGACCATACAACCCTAGATTGTGTTCGCATCCTCATAAACGTTGTTTACAGTAGGCATAAGGGCATAAACTAAGACATCTTCCTGCAACAGCTCCTTGTTGCCCATGGGCTGTGTGAGTGCGTTATGAATGCAAATAAATAAATAAAATAAAGTGGACACAAAATCAAAGTGATTTACACCAGGAATGCTGTCATTTACTATAGACTCATTTTCATAAGATGATGTAAACTGGCAATGCTGGAATATATGATATGATATGATATGATAAGGTATTTGTAACGCGCCTATACACAAGTGTTTCAAGGCGCGACGAGGCAGGGAGGGAGGGAAACAAGGGGAAGACGGACAAGCGATCCTACTAGGCCAGGTGTCATTCAGATCGCGCAAGTGCAGAGGTAAGGGGAAAAAGGAGAAAGTGCAGGGGGAGGAGGTGGGGGGAAAAGTGCAGTACAAGGTAAGTGGCGTAATGAAATAATAATGATAAATAATAAATAAAAAGGGCCAGCTGGTGGCAAGTGCGAGGTAAGTGCAGAGCAAGTGCTGGGCAGGGGGCTGTAGGGATACAGTGACAGTCCCACAGTGCAGGGGGAGCCAGGGGGCAGTGCAAGTGGAGAGTGGCTGGGCCCTGGACCGAGGTCGCTGAGAGTGGCCCAGATGCAGGTTAAGTGCAGAATTCAGTGGGGAGTTAAGCAGGTTTAGCAGGGGAGAGGGAGAGAGAAGGCAGAAGCGAAGAGGAAGGTTTTGAGGTGCTTCCGGAACCGGAGATGGTTCTCCTCAAGTTTCAGGGAGGCAGGCAGGCTGTTCCAGAGGGAGGCCCCTGCTGCGGAGAGAGATCTACCCCCAGCGCGTTGCTTCGAGAAGCGGCTGACCATGAGGGAGTTAGAGATGGATGAGCGAAGGGCTCGTGAAGGAAGATATTTAGGAAGAGAGAGTTGAAGGTATTTAGGCCCCAAGCCCCAGAAGGCCTTGTGGACAATGCAGAGGGTTTTGAACTTAATCCTCGCAGCCACTGGGAGCCAGTGAAGAGATTTCAGTCCTGGAGAGATACGGACCCTGGGCTTGAGGCCAAGGACAAGTCTCGCAGTTCTGTTCTGGATAAGTTGCAGAGGGCGGAGAGTGGAGGCAGGGAGATTAAGATAGAGGCTGTTACAGTAGTCCAGCCTTGAGAGAACCAGGGCTCGGGAGACAGTGAGCTTCTGGGGGAAGGAGAGGAAGGGAAGAATACCTCTGAGGAGGTGCAGCTGGTAGTGTGATTTCTTAGAGACATCAGATATATGAGGAGAGAAGGAGAGTGTGGAGTCGAAGATGACCCCGAGGTTTTTAGCCTTGCATGTAGGGGCAGGAAGGGGGCCAAGGGAGGCCGGCCAGAGAGCTGCAGGGAAGGAGGGAGTGGGTGCGCCGATGAGTAGAATCTCAGTCTTACTGGCGTTAAGGCAGAGGTCATTGGCGGCACACCATTCCTGGATAGCAGACAGACAGTCGGAGATGAGGGAAGGAGAGGAGGAGGCCGAGGGTAGCCTGAAAATGAGCTGGGTATCGTCCGCATAGCACTGGAAGTGGGGGCAGAGGGCGGCGATGCGGTGGGCAAGGAGTGCCAGATACTGGTTGAAAAGCCAGGGAGAGAGGTTGGATCCCTGGGGGACACCACAGGTGGAGAAAAAGATGTCAGAGAGGAAGGAGCCCATTTGGACCTGGGAGGGTCGACCAGAGAGGAAAGAGGTCAGCCATGCCAGAGCCTGACCAGTGATACCCAGGTTATCACGGAGACGGTTGAGCAGGATGGCATGGTTGACAGTGTCAAAGGCAGAGGAGAGATCGAGCAGAATGAGAACACAGGGAGTGTTGGAATCGAGGTTCAGGAGCAGGTCCTCACGGATGTTCAGGAGAGCAGTTTCCGTGCTTCTGGCCGCTCTGAAGCCGGATTGATGGTCATGAAGATTACCCACAGATTCAGCATGGAGGTTAAGCTGGGAGATGGCCAGTTTCTCCAGGAGCTTGCCCAGGAAGGGAGTAATGGAGATTGGGCGATAGTTGGCCGGGCAGGAGGGGTCGGAAGAGGGTTTCTTGAGGAGGGGGTGCACAAGGGAGTGCTTGAGGGGGGATGGGAAGACTCCAGAGGCGAATGAGTGGTTGCAAAAGTCAGCCAGGGCAGGAGCCAGGGAGACGATGTGGTCCTTGATGGTTTTGGAGGAACAGGGGTGAACCTGTTTAGACGAGGCTTTCATAGATCGGACTTGTCTGGAAACCTCGTCAGCAGAAAAAGGTGGAAATGAAGAGAAGGAGGGCGGAGGGGCGGCTGCAAGAGAGCAAGAGGAAGAGCCAGGAAGAGAGGGAGGGAGGAGAGGGGAGGAGAGTGAGGACAGGATGTCCTGAGTTTTTGAGATGAAGTGCGAGGCCAGTGCAGTGCAGAGGGCCTGTGCAAAAGTCAGCCAGGGCAGGAGCCAGGGAGACGATGTGGTGAATATATATTGTGGGCACAGCTGCATTATAGTGGCTTACAATAGCAATGCTGGCATATGCTGTGAACTCTGACATCATCAAAATGTGGTTGAATGCTCCTGTGTACTGTTGGTGGTATGGCATCTACTAGAGTTTTTCATGCATTACCACAGAGAACCAATTGTAAACTGCATGACCTTTTAACCCATTTTTCTCAAAACATAGGTTTTAAAATGCACCATTTCAACAGAATATTTTAAAAATATAATCGCCTGCCACCACTGGCTTTTAATCGTTTACAATGTCAGTGTCCCCTCAGGAGACCCCCCGGCACCAAAGGTTGCCTCAGTTCTGTGACTGGCCTCACACAATGGTGGATTGAACATTTGGGGAACCAGGCGCCGCCACCCCCTTGTTTCTCTGTTAAGTGTAGGATGTACAAATTGATTCAAAACCTTACATCTTTAACCTGGTGCAGTTTGCACTCAACAACAAGGTATGAGTGGTGGCCGAGGCAGGCTTGAAGGTCTGTGGAGAAGAATAAGCTTCTTCGAGATCCTTGGGGTTTCCTCTCACACTTTCGCTTTGTGTTAGGCCGCTGAGCAGGGCAGTGGGGGAACTCCAGACTGAGAGGGGCGAAAAGGGATGGAAGGAGCGATCAGCAAAATTAGCAAGATGTTCTTTGACGTGCAGGGGGTTCAGGTCTTTCCTGAGGTCAAGGGTGAAAGGGGCTTTTTATTTGTGGGCTTGTTATTTGTGTTGACAACTTGTTTTGCAGACAGGATGCATAGCAAGAAAAGGGTTGTTTCCTAGTGCTCTGTCTCTTGCACTCTGTTTTTGACCAGGCATAAGGGTATTTCGGTGTTGACGCTTTGCAGGCGATGCAGGATGTCTTGAACATGATAAGTGCCTAAAGGAGGAGAAGACAGTGCCACTTCTGGTGGTGCAGCAGTAGTACAACTAGCGTTACTACTTCTGCTCTTGGTAGTAGTGCTGCTAGTACTGCTGGTAATAAAGGAACTAAAACAACCATTGGTAAGAGTAGTGGTTCTACTACTGGTGGTAGAAGTAGTGCTACTGTTGGTAGTAGTACTATTACTACTATTAATAGTACCATCACCACCTCTGATACTACTGCTATTGGTGGGTGATGCAGGATTAGTAGGTAAATTAACTGGTTGCAAAGTAAAAGAAATTGCAATCTTGCATTTTTCTTCTTTGCTTCTATAATAGATAGAACTTCACTCTCCTTCACTGATGTTACTTTCGCTTGAAATGCTTGAAAGCAACTAAAAAATAGATGACCTCTTTAGCAAGAAATATGCATACAAAAATATTGAAAATAAGACAGATTGTAATATTTCTTTGCTGGAAAATAGTCCAGTGATAAAGCATTAACAGTTATGAACAGCACTTTTTATTTTCGAAAACCTGCATGTCCCCTTATAGTCTAATGCTCACTAATCTGCTCCAATGTCAAATATTAATATGCCAGGTTTACAGTAGCGTAAACCATGGATACATTGACTTGGGAGGATAGCTCAGGGGCAACGGGTGCGCCTTGGAAGCAAGACAAAGTGAAACAACCCAGGTTCGATCCTCGTCCACGCTTAGAATCCTCTGGGTATTTAGCGCATTATAAATAACCAATTACAATTTTAAAAAAGCCCAAGTACAGTCACCAAACGTGCCCACTGTTTGCTATAAGCAACTCCTGGACCTTTAATATGGCCTTACATCTGTTTAAATGTGGATTGCCGTTAACTATTTTTCCTAGTGGTGTCACAAATCAAATCAATAATGAAGAGAGGCAACAGTGGAATCAGATGGTTCGTAGACACTTTATTGACTTTGTGAACCAAGCATCTCTAATTTGCATCTACTGTGTTTTACCAATTCACAGAATACTACTCCTGAAGCAAACCTGGACATGCCAGGAGCATACGTGAGATGGTCACGTGCAAATGTGATTCACAAAGATATGCTGAAGGGTATCCACAGATTTGCAAATTAGCAGGTCCAAATCAAAAATGCTCAAGGGTATCCCCTGGTTTAAACCAACACACATCTTTGATCATCTTTGACCACATTGACACCCTGGCTCCTGCTCTGGCTGACTTCTGCAACCACTCCTTCGCCACTGAAGTCTTCCCATCCCCCCTGAAGCACTCACTTGTGCACCCTATTCTTAAGAAACCCTCTGCCGATCCCTTCTGCCCGGCCAACTATCGCCCAATATCCATCACTCCCTTCCTGGGCAAGCTCCTGGAGAAACTGGCCATCTCCCACCTAAATCTCCATGCGGAGTCTGTTGGTTGTCTTCACGACTATCAGTCTGGCTTCAGAGAAGCACGGAAACTGCTCTCCTGAACATCCGTGAAGACCTGCTCTCAAACCTCGACTCTAACACCCCCTGTGTCCTCCTCCTGCTTGATCTCTCTTCTGCCTTTGACACCATCAACCATGCCATCCTGCTAAAGTGCCTCCGTGATAACCTAGGTCACCGGTCAGGCCCTGGCTTAACTGACTCCCTTCATCCCTGACGACCCTACCGGGTCCAACTTGGTTTCTTCCTCTCTGCTATCTTTTCCTCTACCTGTGGTGTCCCCCAGGGGTCTAACCTCTCTCCCTGGCTGTTCAACCAATACCTGGCACTCCTTGCCCATCGCATTGCCGCTCTCTGCCCCAACTCTCAGTGCTATGCGGATGACACAGCTCATTTTCAGGCTCCCTTCGGCCACCTCTTCCCCGTCCCTCATCTTCGACTGCCTGCTATCCAGGAGTGGTGTGCCGCCAATGACCTCTGCCTCAATGCCATTAAAACTAAGATTCTCCTCATCGGCACACCCACTCCCTCCTTTCCTGTAGCTCTCTGGCCAGCCTCTCTTTGCCCTCTTCCAGCTCCCACCTGCAAGGCTGAAAACCTTAGGGTCATCTTCGACTCCACACTCTCTTTCTCCCCTCACATCTCTGGAATCTCTAAGAAGTCACACTACCAGTTGCATATCCTCAGAGGTATTCTTCCATTCCTCTCCTTCCCCCAGAAGCTCATTGTCTCCACAGCTCTGGTTCTCTCCAGGCTGGACTACTGCAAGAACCACTTTCTAAATCTGCCTGCTTCTACTCTATGCCCTCTGCAACTCATCCAGAACATGACTGCGAGACTTGTCCTTGGCCTCAAGCCCAGAGATTGTATCTCTCCAGGACTGAAATCTCTGCACTGGCTCCCAGTCGCTGCGAGGTTTAAGTTCAAAACCCTCTGCATCGTCCACAAGGCCTTCTGGGGCCTCAATACATTCAACTCGGTTCCTAAATACCTTCCCTCTCGAGCTCTTCGCTCATCCGCCTCCAACTCCCTCAGGGTCAGTCGCTTCTCCAAGCAACAAGTTGGTGGCAGATCTCTCTCCTCGGCTGGGGCCTCCCTCTGGAACAGCCTTACTGCCTCCCTGAAACTTGAGGAGAACCATCTTCGGTTACGGAAGCACCTCAAAACCTTCCTCTTTGCTTCCGCTTTCTCTCCCCCTTTCCCCTGCTGAAGTCCTGGCTGATAATGAGACTAAACGGGTTACCTAGCCACCCATCTGATCTCGGGCCTATTCCTGCCAGTTGCACGCTTGCACTGCCTCCCTGGCAACCCCTGCATCTGGGGACTGTTTTCTGTATCCCTACAGTCCCCTAACCAGCACTTATGTCTGCACTCATCCTGCAATTGCCACCAGCTGGCCGTTCTTTATTTCATGTTATTTATAATCCCATGTACTGCACTTTTCCCCTCCCCCCGCACTTTTCTTTTCCCCCTTCCTTTGCACTTGCGTGATCTGAATGATACCTGACCTAGTAAGATCGCTGTCTGTCTTCCCTCTGTTCCCCCTCCCTTGCTTCGTTGCGCCTTTAAACACTTGTGTATAGGCGCGTTATAAATGTCATATCAGATCAGTGCCTTAATGTATATTCCGTCTTGACTGTTCTGTACTGAATACAGGGAAAAGGGTCATTTCTCAAAATGTAATTGGTGAGAATTCAACCAGCAAATGGAAGATGTATTCCATGAATATAAAAAGGGAGAACAACTTGCGAGTGATCAAAAAAGCAGTAAGAAAATTAGATACTTAACTGCGATCCCTCTTCCCCTTAGAATACGCCTCAACTCTGTGTGAATCTGCCAGTCCTGATTCATCATTACCTGTGTCATATTTGTTTGGCAGAAACAGCGACTGATTTAAAGACTGACCTTTAGGGATTGATTTCATGCAGAAGATGTAAAGAGGATGCCAATAGTACCGGATTTTACCTGCTCTCCTTGCAAAGTCTGATGATCCTGCGGCGTCTTTTTGGCGATATTATTGTAGTAAGCATATGCAAGGTCCAAATCTAGTGTGTAATTGTCGATGCCTTGGTAGTGTTTGTACCCAAGTTTCATCACAGCCAGCCTTTCGTCTCCTTGAGCTCCAACCAAACTGTACAGCAATCCCTGTGGTACACATAAAACACAAATTAAGAAATGGAAAATAACGGTTTATGTGATCATTTTGGTTTTTGTGGGTCGCCCAACAAAAATACCGATTTTTTTTGGCCGATTTTGGGAGGCCTACAAAAAGCGAAAACTTACATTGCCAACCCCCTCCCCTCACCCCTCCCCTCCATCACACTGCACAACGCCACCCCCTACTACCGACGAGCCAGCGGTAAAGGTTTCAGACAGGCAATGTCTTACCAGACCAATACAAATAAGCACCAAACCCCCATCAGAAGAGTCGCCCACCCCCTGAGAGGGTTTCACTCATTGGGATGCCATCATCCCATTACTATCAATCCCATGGCTTCATAGCAACTTATAGAACACGTGTGCCATTGGTTCCACATGCAGAACACAGATGCATGCAATGACTACAATGAACCAGCATACCACCAACTAAACATCGACTAAGAGCATATAGGTGTCCAGTCACCCAGAAAACTATCCATTTGTCTTTCTTGAAACTTGAACACTACACTGAATTCCTTCATATGGCCCTTTCAGTATCACCAGAGACCATTGTACATTGACTGATTGACTGCGAGACTGTGGAGCCCAATCAAGAGCCAATAGCACCATGGCATTACCACACAAACCCACAAGCTGTTAGGATTTCAGGAACAAAACAATGACGTGGAAGCGGAGGGGCGCAAAGTGCAACAAGCACTTTGCCATCAGAGATGTGGCTGAAGAAAAGAGGGTGAAGGGAGGAACGTCTGCCAACACCTCCCTCTCCCTGGGTTCAAATATTAGACAGTTATGATGCAAGCAATGTGCCATTAATCCAATAGTCACAAGGAGGACTCCTTGTGTGGTGTACTTTCAAAGTTACCAACTTCTGGGGACCACTACTCAGCCAGACGGATGCCCTTTCAGACTTCGTCCCCAAAATATTCTACTGGGGTTTGGGATGAGGGATTATTTATTCATGTGTTGAATGAACTGAGTGACCCTGTTGCGCATCAAACTCAATGTGGTGGACAAAGTGTGTAACCCAATGGATTTGTCAGCTTTGCAGCTCTGCACCCTTAACTCAACTAAAATAGAATCTACATGTGCTGATGGGGTGGATTCCCTTCATAGCGTTGACTCTGTGCCCTGTGTCGCTTGTTCCCCATGATGTCGCTTTGTATCCCTCTTGCCCACTATTCTGTCGCTATAAACCCAGCTCCCCTAGTTCCTGTGATGCCCCGTATGTCGTGTACCCCTTCCCCGTTTCCCGTGATGTCGCTATGTATCCCTCTGTATGCCCACCCCGCCAGTCCCCGTGATGTCGATATGTGCCCCTCAGTGCCTGTGTGTCGCTGTGTGCTTGTTCCCTGTGATGTCGCTGTGTATCCCTCTGGCCCCCCCCTTTCTGTCGCTCAACCCCAGCCTCCTAGTCCCTGCGATGTCCCTGTATACCCCTACCCCTTCCAGCTCCTGTGTTGTCGCTGTGTACGCCTGCCCCCATCTAGTCCCCCTTGATGTCACTGTATACCCCCAGCACCTCTGTCCTGTGATATGTCTCTGTGGCCCCTGCATGCTTGCTGTTTGCCCCTACCCCGGTCCTCCATGATGTTGCTGTGTACCCAACCCCTACGGTCCCCATGTACCGTTCCCAAGCATGCCCTCCGGTCCGTGCATTAGCACTTACACAGTCTGGATGTCTCTACAGCTAGTCATCACATTCACGCTGCCCACGGCCTGTAGGAGTGTCTGTGTTCTCCCTCATTCCCTCCCTTGTCATCGAGTCCCTCAATGATGTCTCTCTGTATCTCTTCCCCTTCTTGCTTGCCGTCGGTCCCAGCCCCGGGCCCCCGCGATGTCACTGTGTACCCAGCCCCTCCAGTCCCCATGTATCATTGCGAGGCATGCACTCCTGTCTGCCTCAACACGTGCACGGTCTGGGTTCTCCAGACCGCGTACAGAAGCTAGTCTTCACATTCGTGCTGCTCATTGCCTGTGGGAGTGTCTTTGCGTTCTCCCTCGTTCCCTCCCTTATTGTCTAGCACCTGCGAAGCGCACTGTGCCTAGGCACTTTGTGGATGAACCCTCATATCATATCACTACGCTTACTTTCTACCCTACACCATCACATAATTAGAATACAGATAAACCCCTCGATAAATTCGGCCTAGCTGCTCACTTACGAACACTACCCCATAATCACCCATCACTGTAATAAAACGCAGCTATAGCCCATGACAAACCGGCCTAGCTGCACACGTAAGCGTCCTACAGGCCTAATGCAGCCAGAACCTAGTCTGGCTGTCCACCCTCCAGACAGCACACTTTCAACTGATATGATCACCATCACACCTAACACTAGGATGCAGTCACCATCAGCTGCACACATAACTGGTGCACCCACGCACCCTACAACACTTACTCTCTCTACTGACCTGGACTGTGGTCCCCGAGTTCGTTCAACCTAGCAGCGCTTTTGGGTCATACCAATGATATATAAAGCGCTATATAAATTCCAAATAACATAACATATATAATATATCTCTGTTTGATGGGTTTGTTTGAAGACAGTTGTAATAATCTCAGGCAGCTTTCTGCGCTATTTGAAGAGTTGTGCTTTGTCAAGTGTTGGGTGAAACGGGTAGCTAGATCAGAGGACATTATAAATGCATTCAAAAGCTATTAAATGTTTCATATAGCATGTGCAATTTAGTATAGGACATATACAAAGTGTAATGTAACAAAGAGTCCAGTATGCATTCTGATCATCTTTTAATTGGTGAGCATACGCATCATATCAGATAAAAATATTGTTTTATTTTTAAAGTATATTTCTGTTGTTGTTTCAGCATGTAATGTCAGAATTCCCCCATATGATATTGAGATGTTAGTCCATGTTATACATGTGCTTCATGTTTGGTGTATGCTTTGCAGTACATGATAAACCGAGCTCTGTTCTGAGACAATGCTGAATTATGTCTCTAATGCACTCTCACAATCTCCCATAATGTGCCGTGGCCCCAATATATGTAAATGAATGATTATGTTTGCACATGACAATGCAGAGTTATCAACGAACCAGCCCGCACCGTGCTAGATGCAGCCATAGAAACAGTCACTCCTGTAGGAAAAACACCTATTGATGTTAAAATAAGCATGACTGTTCTCACTGCAGGCAGGGCCTGGGCAACAAGTGTGTGAATAGTTTACCCAGCAGGCATCTGTGCATTAACCATAAGTTCACATCAGTGAAGTCAGCAGGGGCACCGAATGTACCAAAATAAGAGAGGCCTGCGAGGTGGATCCATCCTGTGACGTTAGGTTTAACCTCACCTGTGCCGGATTTGCAAAAATACAGTGAAATGCTCAACTTGCTAGTTATAAATGAGCTATTACCCTAGAATGTGTTTTGCCAAAGTGAATGGCAAGGTGCTTAGAGGTTAGCAGGAAGTCTCACTTTTTTATGTTGAGAGATGACATGATGTGACTCCCTCCCAACGATTAGAATGATGACATGTAGCATTGAGATGGCATAATGTACCAAATATGGAGTGAAGATGCTCAATGAAAGGTGTGCACATTGATTTGCTTTTCTTGTATAGTGGTTAAAGCCACCCATGGTTTCCTATTGCTGAATGAAATGAAAGAAGTACGAATAATAATACCGGACCAACTTCTTTCATGTCAGCCGAGAGCTGACAGTGGCCGAGTGCTCATACCAATCCTTAAATTTATCTAGTGCCAGGGGTGTGGGGGGAAGGGGTACTTGAGATATATTGGTGAAGATAAAACTGGGATGAGTGATGGGCAGTCCAAAGAGCACCCCCGACGACTGTGATATCAGAATTCATAGGAGAGGATAGCTTGCCTTTGAACCAGACAGTGTGGGACCAGTGGATGACCCCCCGGAAAGCACTGGTGGGGACCTGGACAACCACCATGGGTGGAGGAAAGCAGTCCTGAGGGCTACCAATAACCAAAACCTAAATGCTGGTTGGTCCATGATGAAATGCAATAAGCAGATGGGGAACCATGGAGGGCAACTAACTGTGGACCTCCCAAAGTTTGGGTTTGCTCTGAGAGTAGGGTATGATTAATGTGGAACCAGTGGTTGTGTTATGTTAGGTTGTTTTGTTTATAAAGCGCCAAAGCCCTCAAGCACTGAACAAAGGGACAGAGCTACAGAACAGGAATACCAGGATTCTCAGGTTTCTTTGCATAAACATCCTGGTCTTCAGCAACTTTCTAAAGCAAGATGATTTTCTTCCTTCCGGAGTGATTCTGGTAGCTCATTCCAGGACCGTGCCACCCGAACGGGGAAAGAGCGGGCATAGCCCCAGGCTCTTTTGTATCGATTTACTCTAAGGAGGCATGCCTCAGCTGAAAGAAGGTTCCTAGTGGGTTGATAGATTCCCACCTTCTCTAAGATATTGAGGGGCAGTCCCAAAAATACACTTATGTCCTGAGGTTAGCAACTTAAAAAGGACCATAGCTGTCAACGGGAGCCAATGCAGCTCTCTCTCCGAACTGCTGTCACTAGTTCTCTCCATGCCATGTGGTGAACCATAGGCATTGCTTCGTTTTGTATTTTCTGCCATTTCTGTATTGCATCCTTACTGGCACCCCCCAGCAGAAAGTTACAATAGTCCAAACGCGGTAATATAATAGCCCGTGCCAATTTCGCACGGTTATCCTTTGTGACCATAGGACAAACCAATCTCAGTGTATTCCTCCCAATATAGTCCACATGGGCATCCACATTAAGATTAGCCTCCATGTAAGTACCAAGAGCCTTCACCTTGGTAGCCACTGGAATCAAGCTGCCCTCGGTCAGGAAGCTGGAAAAATCCTGACCTAAACACTCCCTAGTGTGCTTGGACCCATAAATCATCAGCTCGATTTTCCTGGCATTTAAGCACAGCCAATTAAAGGACATCCATTTTTTTATAAACAGGTAGATATTATTTAACCTCTCCTAGTCCTCTGCATAATTTCTGCTAAATTCCACTGACAGCTGAAAATCATCAGCATAATTTGTGAAGAAAACCCCCAATCTCTCCAATTCCAAGCACAGGTGCTGGATACATATGTTAAAAAGTGAGGGAGACAGGCATGCCCCCTGCGGGACCCCACAGACAATGGGATACGAATCAGACGAGACATCTTCCCAATGAACCCTGGATCTACGTGCCTCCTGAAACAACCTCATCCACCTGACCGCCTCCCCTGAGAATCCCCCTGTGACAGCCAATCTCTCCAACAGTATTGTATGGTCCAGTAGATCAAAAAATGTTGATAGATCAAGCAAGATCAGCAGCCCTGATCCACTCCTCTCCAACACTGTCAAACATCTGTGTTTGGAGGTCGACCAAGGCACTCTCTGTGCCATAGGTGCATCGAAAACCTGATTGTTCCAGATGTAACATGCCTACAGCCACCATATGTCGTTGGAGCTGCATGATGGCCAGCTTGTCGATCAATTTAAGAAAGAAAAAAGGTATTGGATATGGGCCGCAAGTTTGCTGCATGATTAGGATCCAAACACTGTTCTTTCAAAAGGGGCGTCACTGCATCATCCTTGATGATTTGCGATATGACGCAGTGATTAAAGGAGGCATTAGCAAATCTGCACAAGAATGGTGCAAAAACACCATGATGTTCCAAGATGACCTTATATGGCAATAGCTTCCCCTGGACAACTTGTGGGATGCATAGCCTTTAGAATTTCTTCAATTTCTGAGATCGTTACAGTTGAAAAACTAAAGTGCGGAGAAGGCGCCACCAGATTTTGCTCTCTAGGATCAGAGGGCATTTGGTCAGCCACCATTTCTTGTTGCCAAGTCCTTGTAATATCACCTACTGTTACAATCTTCAACCTGTCCAGCTCTTTACAAATCTTGGCCTGAGCAAGCACAAGCTTGTCTGCAAATGCCTTTTGAACTTGTGTGCAATCTTCTTTTTTGGGGTTTATATTTTGGTTTAGTACTTTAGGCTTTTCCCATGTTATAAACAATTTAAAGAGTTCCTTCGTTTCATTTCCTGCCCTGCTTATTTGTTCATTATAATGGTTACGTTTGGCTTCTATGATCTTGCCTTTATACTCACCAGTGTCGATGTCCTACCTTAGCAAGGTTGAGGCCTGGGGGTGCTGCTTCTCCGGTGAGAAAGGGGAAAGGGAACAGAGAAACAGTCGTGGAGGTGAATGCGGTACAAAGAAAGGGACAAAAATGGACAAAAACTTGCCGAATTGATTGTAGTGATATGGACACAGATTGTCTCCGATTATTTTCCAGGAAAAAATGAAAAAGTACCAATTCTGGAAAGCTCCAGCCTCCCTTGCAAGGTAGTACTTTGCATGTGTGAGAAGTGGTAGCAGTACGATACAGGCACATGTTTGGTAGGGCGCTCCTTGTCACCTCTAAGGTGTGGACAGTTCGCCCATGACAGAAGATGAAGACAAGCAGAGGGTATCACAAGAAATGGGTTCCACATTCTAGAGAAAAAGAATCTTCAAAAATGGCGGCCTAATGAACATTTTCACAGGATACCCCAATACACATGCTGGTCAAAAAAAGTGACTACTTGCTACTCACCAGAGAACTCCCACCATACAAAATGTAGCCGTTAAGACACGCAATAAGAATGTGTTGTTCGTGACAAATCTTCTACCCATTACTTGCTCATGATTTAACAATATGTAAATCCACAAAAATCCTGGGGTCACAGTATAAGCAATACATGCACACTTGGGAAAAGAAAGTATTCATTAAAGCACATGTGAAAATGTAATATTTTATGCAAAATAAATAGATTTATAGTCAGTGTGCGTACTGCCATTAAAAGGGGAAAGCCAGGATGAAGTCCATGTGCTTAGCTGATTTTCTGAATTGAAATCTGTGGGAAAAATGACAGGGTTCCATTTTGGAAGAAACTACTCTTTCCTGGATGATTATCTGATTCAAAATGGCCACCCTTAGACATGACCCTAGGCAGCGGGAGAAGTGCACACTTGGGGTGAAGGAGACAATGTGCAGGCCTGTGGTCTGAATAAAAGGACTTTGGCACCAGTTTTAAAGGGGTGCACCTGAGATGACGGGAAGGGAGAAGACCTCCACTCTGACAGTCCTGTCATGGTTTAGTCTGAGCCTGCCCTAGGTATTAACACTCCTCACTTTGTGAGCCCATAGCATTATTTTGTTTACCCGCCTGCAGTAGATCACAGGAAAGTGACTCCTCCATGGCATCAAAACAAGAGAAAGCTAGAAGCTCAACTGTTTCCGGGAGTAGCGCTCCTAAGTCAGAGGCGCACAATGCTTGTACCTGCGCTGTGGGAATCTATGTGACCACTGCACCTCCTGTAATTCCGCCAACAAAAATGTCAACGACCATTACGGTGCGGCGCAGTGATCATATAGTTCACTGTGGCCCGCATCCCTTTACCCCGCTGCCCCCTGGCCACTTACCTTAACGGCGGCACACTTCTGAACACTTCCCTCGATCCCTGCGAAGCATGGTCCCTTTTTTCTTTCTTTTTTTCTTCTTAAACTATCTTGTCCCCCGCTCTCCTTTTAATGGATGCGGGAGACAGCCTGCAACCCCGACCACCATTACCACGACTAAGAAGAGCGAGGACAACCCTGCAACCAATGCTCCAGATAAGATTTTGGAGGTGGGAGTATTTTACTCTGTATTTTTAAACTTTGAGAGTAAATGTGATTTTAAGAGAGTAAAAATGACTTTTCTCCTTGGCAAGAGAGTAAAATGTATGCGGCATCCAGCCGACGTGTGCAAAAACTGTATTGAAATCATTACTATGCAGCAGCTTTCTGCATTGTGACAGAATACGCCTTTCATTATTTCTGACCATTTGATCTCTCCTGTATATATTTAAATGTTTAAATCACAAAAACCTAGCCAATTATATAGCAAACATGAATTTGATTGTGTGTTTTGAGATTCGATAGCAGAATTGTCTTTTGATGTTTAATGAAAGTCCTAATTTCCTGGAGCTATTACTACCTAATGGTATGCCAGTGTTATGATACAACAGTGCAGAGAGACATGGACTCCATGCTAAATTCTATATCTAATCTAGTGTTCAAATGGTTATTTATATAGCTCTTTTGGCAAAGCGCTGTGCATAGAACATATTTATCACAATTACCACCAAACCAAAGTCGGTACTCCTTTATCGACCTCGAAAGGATGAAAGGCTGAGTTGGACTTGCCGGGATTCGAACCCGCAACCTACAGATCACGCACAGATTGCAGCAACGAGTGCTCAACCGGCTGAGCTATCTTATTGGCTAACATCCTTCAGAGGTTGGTTAAGTGAATATCGACTGAGGTATAATAATCACAGTACCTAGATGTATGACGAGCCATTCATGAAGCGCTACATCAAGTTAAATACCTATCTGGATTATCACAGGGACAGGTTTTGCTGAGTTTCTATTTCAATTATCAATGTAACTTTCATTTGTTTGCTTTTGAACAGCACTTGCACTTCCTTGAAAGTCAGGTTTTGGATGTTTTAATTGTAGTCCTGAAGATTTGAGAGGCTAGAACACCTGTGATCAGTGTAATGACAATCACTCATCTTTGAGCAAAGACTCTGCTGCCACTGACCATTTATAGTAATGTACCCCATTGACTGTAAGGTCGAATGGATGTAAACTAAACTAGACTGTGCATAGTCATCATTTTACACACTGTTTTTATAATTAGAGTGTAAATTAAATTATAACTGTAAACATTATCTGCCTCTGCATGATTATGCACACAGCACCGGAACTTTGAAAAATACAATTGTGCAATGCTGGTTTGCTTTCACTGGGGAAAAAAAAAAAAAGCATAACTTGTTAATAAATATGAATTATCAATTGCAACTTTGTTTTATATCTTATTAGTTATACAATCCTTAAATTCAAAGAAAACGTGCACAATGCTTCTGAAGCTGAATGGAAAGAAACCATTCCTTTTATCACAGTGTGCAGTTTATTTTTTTGAAAGGCTTCATAGAAATTCTGTTTCAGAGGTGGCTCGCAATTACATCCATGTAGATAAACCTCAAAAGAAGCCTTCTGGTTTTTTTCAAGTAACCTGACCTTTGCACTGCCCTCTGCTCTAAACCTGTGTGTAAATGTACCCATGAAAATAATAAAGCTGTCATATTTACAAGATTTTCATGCGTAAAAAGGCCTCGTACCCACCTTATCTGGAGGCCTGCTGCAACCCCTGCTTCCCCTTAGTCGCAGTACTGGGGACAGCATTTTTTTACCGTGCAAAGGCGCAGGAATCGTATCAGGTGACATAGTGTAGTCGCAGAAATGGTACAATTTCTGCTGTGGCGCTTCAGCAAACAACTGCTGCCTGCTTCTGCCCCTGTGCTCCATTGAGAGGCAGGATGCACTACACCTTCAGCACTTGATGAAAAGAAACCATCTTCCTGACCCCCTCCTACTGCCACAGTCACGGGAGTAAAGCAGTGTTGCTGTGTTTCAAGAGAATGAGTAGACCATCTATGTTCCAGGCAAAGAGAAAGGAAAGGCTCCCCACACTTTTACCCACACTTGTTCATGGTGTGGGGAGGAGAAAAGAAATCAGCTCCTGAGGATCATTCAAAGGAAGAAAGAGATTAGTGTGTCCCATAGATTTGCTGCATCAAAACACTCTGTTGTGTATTGATAAAAAAGGATTGCCTGCTCTCTTTCCCATCCCGTGCGGAGTGGGACAGTTCTTCAATGCAGAGCCCGAGCAGCAGCACACATTGTACTTTGGGGCGGCCTGTATCAGCCAGTTAACACCAGCTCCCTGCAGGTGCCTCACAGCAGGATTTCCAATCACTGTGAATGAGAGAGAATGATGAGGGAATGTGGAGATGCTAGCTTCCACTAGCAAGTAAGCTGCCAATTGTATTTCAATTTGGGGCCCTATTCCTTTATTTTTGTCGGACTGCATATGCCAGGGATTTGCTAATGGAACCATTTACGGTTAAGGACAGTACGTAATGACACCGTTACTTCTGTAATCCAAATGGCCTGTTCTCTGGAACAGTATAGTTTCAAACAGACTGCCCTCCAGGGCTTTAACAGAAGAACAGGATCTTATGTACTGGAGATCTCTGAGGCAGACTCAGAGGGAAGAGCAGACCGTTATGGTAATACTTGACAGTGATTAGCATAGTACTTACCTTAGTGTATATTGCTCTTTTTAATGCCATTTCTATCACATCGTTGACATATTTATTGATTTGTATAATATATATCAATTTAAGTATGCATTAACCATCGGCAGTTCCTATGTAAGTAATTATTTTACTTATTAAATGCAAAGTAATATTAATTTTTGTTACACATTACTTTTTCTTTGGCTTCCTTTTAATTCACAGAATTTTCCTGGGGTTCGCTACACTCCTTACTACCGGTGGAGACACGTTTCCTTTTTATGCCATTCAAATCCAGGTACTGCACCAGCGCAACAGCCATGAGGTCCCCAAAAGAGCTCACAGCACCCTCTTTATGAGCTTGGCGTAGCCTGCCTTTTGGCACTTTTCTTCAGGTAACAAACTGTTCCCCTTGAAGTTGGAATCTGGCTTTAGACTATTTGTATTCATAGGATCCCCCGAGTATTGTACACCCCTAAACACAGGAGTTACTCTTGATAAATAACAAAGTGTGCAGATATCATGAGAAAGTGTCTGCGAGTATGAAACATGCGTTGGCTTGACTCGTACCCATCCTTATGCACAAATAAAACCAATCAAGAAACAGCAGTCATAAAGCTGTTCGCAAATTCTTATTTTTGGAGATATTGTTTGAATGTCAAAGTTAAATTTTTAATGCGCAGCTTTACAAATTATGTACTTGGTGTCTATGTATACTGCTTGAGAGGTTTTTCAATGAAATACACATCATAAAAATGTGTTCTCATTAACAGGGCAATTGGCCTTTAAAGTGACCACAAAATAAACTCAAATAGATAAACAGCGCATAGTACACCTCACTTTCTTATCCCATTTGGCAACCACTATGTGGCTGTCTAATAGTTAAGCAACTAATACCTGCATAGCATCCCTAGGTGCAGAGAGTCCAGTCTCATGAATGACTGCAAGCACATGTGAGGCTTTATGGTAGCCGCAGCAGCTGGAATCCATCAGAGCAGGAATGGAGGAGCTCAGATGCTCGAGACCGTCCCGGCCAGACAACCTCTTCATGATGTCCTTAAAAATGATTTTGCCAATTTCTCTTGCCAGCTCGTGGGGTTTATCTAACACTAAAACAAACAAAGTTAAAGTTAAAGTAAGTGCATTGGTATTAATTAAACACAAATTATCTATTTTTAGATCAGGTTTTAAATACAAATGAAAAATTACTTAACTGTAACAATAGTTCTTTGGCTATTATTTTAATGTGTGAATATATGGACAGCATCTGACTGGCCCTCACTCTCCCGCCAATGCCCCTACCCCCACGCATAGGGTGTGTAATCCTACAAATGATACCATTAGTTCAGGGCATCCTCCCAGATGTATATGAGCTTGATTCATTTTCAGACTACATGTCCAGAACAGTGGCATACATTTTACAAATGCTTTTCTGTCTTGCAAAAGAAAAAAATCCAACAAAGAAAACACTCTCGTAATACTGCTGTGTTCAAAGACTTTCTGCAGCCAGCGGGCTCGAAGAAATACATTACATACAAGTCACTGCTATGCAGACACCGTATGTGCGCTTTCCCTATGGAATTTACAAGTACAATTTAGTGAGAGACCCTGTGAAAAGCCACTGATGCCACCCGATTAGAGCAGGTTGAGACATACATGTGATTGAAGCAGTCGATTTTTGACTATCCAACCTTTGAGTCTCATCTGGTAACATCATTGGCTTAACACAGAAACCTCTTCCTGTGACTATGACTGCAAGGCTGACGAGGAGAAACACCGAAATGACCATCGACAGAAGTATTCACAGTTCAACTAACAAAGCCAAAACAATAACTGCACAGCCCGTAGTAGTTAATAATAATAATTTAGCATTTATACAGCGCTACAAACCATCAGGCATCTGAGCGCTGCTTATTATTACCCACAGTGTGTGGTGCTCATTTATCAACCTCGGAAGGATGAAAGGCTGAGTTTGGCCCTGCTGGGATTCGAACCTGTGTCAGCAGGCTGTGCACTGATGTCAAAGCGAGCGCACAACTCGCTTTACGATTTACTGCTTCATTTGGCTCCATGTCCTCATCAGTTCGGAATACATGAACCCAGCCAACATGCGTGTGCCAGAGCTGGCATGCTTCTTTCTCACGCCATCCTGGGTAAAGTTATCCTCTTTTTCCATAGTTCCACATTTATTTATATTAACTTATCCTAAAAATTCAAAGGATTCGGTTTGCGAACATTAAGAATTTTACAAACAGAACATGGCATCAATCGGATTGAAAAAGACAAATAATATGGAGTACATACAATGGGTGGTTTTCTAGTTACTTTGCAGGAGTGAAATACCAAAATAACTATAAGTGGTTGTCTTATAAAGCAGCCATTTTACACATTTTCCAACGCATAGAAACCCACAAGTAGCCTGCACAGAAGCTTAGAATGTAATGTGTGCAGAGGATCAATCTGCTAGGGAGTTTGCTCAAGAACTCAAGCATTCATTTGCCCAAACCACTTGTGTAAAGACTGGAGGGGGATCACTGTTGTACTGCCCACTATATGGTTGGGTTAGAGACACAGAGGCACCCGGCAAGGCTCTCAAAGGGTAGCAATGGATGAGCAACCAAGGCTCAGACTCAAGGGAAGCGATGCAAGCTGGTTCTTAGGAACAGTGAATCACCAAAGCACCCCACAAAGAAATGTCCACAAACTATGTTATGTGCTAACACAGTTATTTTATTAACTTGCTTAGGTTTAGGTGAATATATACAAATAAACAACACTCACTTTGTACTATGACATTCTACTCAAATAGTTAACACAATATATACACTACTATGTGGTATTAAAGTTACCCTTAGTTCAGTAATAACACACCAATTGTTAACAGTTATTAAAAAGCATTACAATTACTAAACATTGTTTAACCCCACTGTCATAAATGTAGAAATGCATAGAACACTGGCAGAATACTTTTCAGGGTAAAAATGCAATTCTGTGTGACGATCCCCCCACCTGGGCAACCTCCAAGAAAAGGTAAGTTACACTTTGCCTTTATGTCAATGCCCAGTCCTTATGTGTTCATTGATTGTCTGCTTTTGTTTCTACAGATCCCATCACCCCCAAAGTACCTGGGAATCAACAGGGGAGCCGGGCCCACGATTAATATAGGGCCCTTGGATGAACCCTGGCGATTGAAGTCCCTCTTCCTCATCACAGTACCTTAGGTGCCTTGGAAGGTGAACTGGTGGATTATCTCAGCTTTACTTAAAGGTTGTTGCTGTCGAGCAGGAAAGGGAACCAAGCAGTGTCCGAAAGGAAGCACTGGAGGTCTGTCGCAGTGGTCTTGTTGGTGGGCTGGTGTGTCGGCTGTGGATGTCCCATAAAGCTGAAACTCACTGTGTTCCTCAAAAAGGCTTGGGATGTGAGAATGAGTCCTTTGGTTTCCATCAATGACCTTTGATGGCGACAGGTTCAGTGACAGAAGTAGGTGTCAGGTTTTGGTATTTCACGGTTGGCCGCTGTTCGGTTCTTTGGTTCTACAGCCACAGCACAGATGTCAGGATGGCTTCTGGCGACTTGGACTCTAGCACTAGACTTCTCTGCAGGTCACCACCAAGTCTGGACCCTCTGGACTCTTTCTTTGGTTAGGAATGACGGAAAATCCACCGGCGGGCACTTCACTGCAGGTGGCGACACTGGACTTCCTGAGCCATGGAAAAGTGGACAGATGTCGTGACCGCAGTGCTACTTACAGATTTTTTCAGTCGGTTGGAACTTAGCACACTCCGGGCATTGAGCAGAACTATGCCAGTGTACATCCTTTTCTGAGTGTTCCACATACATCTGGATTTCTTCTGGTCATGGACAGCCTCCAGACACAGGACAATGTTGGTGGAAATCCTGAGTTCAAGATGTCCAGACACTATTCTTCTGGAGCCAGGAAGATACCTCTGCAGGACTACAGGTACTCACAACTGGCTTTCAGGACAATTCGGGTGAAGAACAGCAGTTTCCCCTCGTAGTTACAGGAAGAGGTTGCCTGTCCAAGTTCTCTCTTGAGAAGTCCTTGAATCAGTACAGCAGCCATTGGATCTTGTGAAGAGTTTCAGCTGGTTTCAGAATATGCCTCCAGGAAACTCCAGGCTTCTGACACAGGAGGATTCTGAGCTTCTGACACAGAGGTAAGTGAGGGGTCTTCTGATATATACAACCCCCCCCCCCATTCACTCAGGCGCAGCTAGGCTCAGTCAGCCAATCAAACACTAGGGCATTCATCAGGCAGCACCCAATCAGGCTCACCGGCATTCAAGTCATTCACCCAGAAACCAGATGCTGAAAACAGTGCATTTGTACTGAGGGCTACTCACAGGCTTTCAGAGAACACACTACATCAAATCCAGTTTCAGACAGAGCTAGACCAGAGGCATTTTGAGACACAACCAAAACCAGAGACCCACAACACAGAATGTGAATTGACCCCCCCCCCATGCATTTATGCAGGCCCCAACCCTAGGCTGTACCCAACAAAAACTACCAATCAAGGGAAGTGAGACAGAGCCAGGGCTTTTCAGGACTTTGAGAAACAGACAGGAAAAGGCAGGAAGCCAGGAGGCTTCCAGTGGTCATTTGCATTTGTTCAGGAATCGAAGGACTCCTATGGCAGGGACTAGGTGTCCCAAAATGGGGGAGGCCCAGAGCCACAGCAAAGTCAGTGTGTAGCTGCCACCAGCCCATACCCTGTTATGTGGGGAAACACACAGGTGCCCAAAAACACACACCACGGGTACCAAGGTCTACTCCTACCCATGGGTGCCATTGGAGTAGCCCATAGGTATTTTTCACCAAATAATAAAGATAACAAGCTGCACTGCCAGAGGAAGATACTGGACTCCTGTGGCAGAAAATATACCAGAAATGCATACAGGGAAGTTGTGGGACAAAGACGAGAAGGCCTCCAAAGCTATTCCAACATCACAGCTTGGCATTTTATCAGCAAAAGTCAGACTTTAAAATTACTTTCTGCCAAATAAGTAATGTCTCAATCATCAATGTTAATGCCTCAAGATTGTTGTAGTTGATAATCAGTCAGGCTACGAAATACAGACCCAACAGCTCACAAAAACAAAGAAAATAACCAAAACAGATGCCAGAGCCAGCTACCACTAAGGGAACTGAGGTGAAGAGTATTCCTTTGTTGGACATAGCGATGGGGGGCCAAAGTCTGAGTCGTCTGCTGTTAAAGATACTAACAAGCAGAGAAGACCCTATGTTTACATCCAACCGAATAGTCCTCCACCTGACCTGGAAAATACTAATCCAACAAAGCCAGAGAATTGCATAAGTCCTTGGTACTTAAGTTCTATACCTATCCTGGGTTACAGATATACACCCTCGCCAGATCTATATAACCAGAACCTAGGATCAAGTTCCTAGGGTAATCTGAAACAAAATTACTCTCAAGAAAGAAAATCAACCACCCCTCTGCCTACCCTAAAACAAACTACTAAGACAACGTTCTGCTTCCTCTTCCTAGTTTCCAGGATAATGGATCCTAGTATAAGAGTGAGTGAAGACTGGTCAATAAATACAACTGTTATCAGAATTAACAGAATTGCTCCACTAAAATAAGCAACTATATTCAGAGAAAAGGGAACAGAGGTCTAAGCAAATACCACTCTGCAGTCAAATGGAAAGAAAACAGATTGGTCAAATATGGCATTGGTCAAATTGTGGGATCCCAACAAAGGAGCCATAGTAGTAATGCTCTTAGAAGCACTGAGTCCTTGTGGACAATGACAGAAGAAATACAATACAGTTAAAACGTCACAAGGAGAAGAGGGGAGGGGGAAAAAAGGATATGCCAAACCATTCATGATGTTGTACACTCTCTGAAACTACCCGGGCACTCACTGAAAAACTGGTAGAGACAATAGTGATAGCGCTTAATTCCTTGGCCCAAAATGAAATGAAAAAAAAAAAAATGAAGTCCAGTGGCGAGAAAGATGTGACAATTTATTTATTTAAATTTGTATAACCCGTCACTCACCCGTAGGTCTCAGCGTGCACATAGAGAAGACAAACAAAAGCTGGAATCAAGAGATCGGTGGAAGAAGTTACATTATGCCATATTAAAAAGGTGTGTCTTGATTTTATTCTTAAAATCTTTCAAGGAAGTTATCTTTCTCAGATCAGGTGGAAGTGCGTTCCATGCCTGGGAGGCCTGAACATCAAAAGAGGTGCCACCAAACCCTTTCAGTTTAAATTTAGATTGCTGAAAGCTGGCCTTGTCAGCAGAACGGAGTGCACAGTCGGATTAGTATATCTTAGTACGTTTACAAAGATATGCCAGGGCTTGAAGATTCAGGCATTTATCGCTGTGTCAGGGCCTTGTGAATGAACCGATGGTTCACGGGGAGCCAATGGAGCTCCTTTGTTACTTGGGTGATATGATCACGTCTGGTTAGATGTTTAATAGCCCGAACTGCCCCATTTTGAATCACCTGGAGTGCTGCTAGGTTTGCCTATAAAGTGCCTAGAAGCAAAATGTTGCAGTAGTCCAGGTGGGAGTTGACAAGTGCTGAGGCAAGGAGGGCCATATTATCAGACAACAGAAAAGGGCAAATGGGACCTGGAGGTTTACTAATGTATCCACAGGATGCTCATAGGCAGGCTACGTGAGGCTTCATGGATAGTTCAGAGTCGTATATGACCCCTAGGTTCTTAACACTATTAGCAACTGGGATGGTGGATCCCGCTATGCTAAAGTTTTTGAAGTCTGCAGGACGTTTTTTTAGCCGATGCCCAGTGGCGATGATCAGGAGCTCTGTTTTTGTCTTTGTTCAGAACAAGAGTGTTGGTTGCCATCCAAGCCTGGATGACACCATAGACCAAATTAATGGCTGCTTTGTCTTGTGTGTAAATACCTGAGAGTTTCAAGACCACCTGGGTGTTGTCAGCAAGTTAGCATACTGCACACCCAGGTTGTCGAGAAGTGTCAGGAAAGGAAGAATGTAAATATTAAAGAGAGTTGGCGAGATTCAAGAACCCTGTGGCACCCCGCAAGTGATGGCCTCTGGAATGGAGGCTGCATTGTCCCCGGTAACTCTAGCATTGCGCGGTCCCAGGAAAGAAGTAGCCCACTGAGACACCACCTCTGAGCAGCCTGATACCTCCCGCAGCCGGTTGATCAAAAGGGAGTGATCCACAAGGTCAAAGGCCACGGAGAGGTCGAGCAACATCAGTAGGGTGGGATGCCCATCGTCCACTATACGAGCGATTTTGGAATTCAGGTCGGAGAGAGCTGTCTCCGTACCATGCCTGGCTTGAAAGCCAGACTGGTGAACACCAAGGATGCTATGTTCTTCGATGTGACTCTGGAATTGTAATGCTGCTGCGCGATCCAGAACAGAAAGGGGACGTTAGTAATGGGTTGATAGTTCCCCACTTTAAAGGGATCAAGGCTGTTTTTTTTTAGTTTTTTTTTTTTTTTTTTTAGGAGAGGCGTAATCCAGGCCTCCTTCAAAAATTGGGGTAGCACGCCTTCAACAAAGCAAAGATTCACAAGCTTGGTAACCCAGGGGACTTAGGATAACCGATCAGTCCTTGAACACCCTTAAGGGACAGAGGTCTCCTTGACAAGTGGTGGGTTAGAGAAACGTATAATTTGTGAGATGTCAACTTCTGAGTAAGGCGAGAAGGTAAACTCGTTCGCTGTGTGGTCTGAGGTGGGCTTGGGGTTAGGCCCGTCGGATATATCAGCCCCAGGAGATGGAAGGGTTTTCCTGTCGGCATTGATGGCATCCTGATGTTTGCATATTTTTTAATTTAAATTCATTATGAATTGCCTGGCACCACTGTGAGCCCTTAGTGGACGTGGGTCCCACCTCTGACTTACCCTCAAACTCCTTCAGTATTGTGAAAAGCTCCTTGGAGCGGGACTTGGGGAGAAATCCTATTATTATAAGTGGCAGTTTCGGCAGCCATAATGCCTAGTTTGAGATTTTGTGCAGCTTGTTTATATTGGGCTAGCATGAGTGTGGCACATTACAGATATAGCAAAGAGTTGTCTTTCAAAGATGGATTGCCACCTCCAAAAGAACAACAAATCAAACTTTTTGACAAATAACTAGTAGTTATTCTAGATAGTTTTTCCTAGAAACAGGATTTTCAACGGCCATTTAATTGCAGTCTTTTAGCAGAAGGCTGGCCAGGTCAACAAGATAATTTAATATTTCTTTTTTTTTTTTAATTGAGCATTTGTTAGACACTCATACAACTGAAAAGTGTTTCAAAGCGCCACAAAGCTAAATGGGAAGGGAACACGGGAAAATAACAATAGCAAAAACAGTAAAATACAGTCATGGTCCTACTAGGTCTTGTGGTATTTGGATGTCCAAGTGCAGTGAGGAGAAGTGCAGGAGATAGGGAGGAAGATTGGGGAGCAGCACGTGCTGGTGGAGGGTCCCGGAGGGAAGTGCAAAGGGGAACCAGGGGGGGGAGAACCTCAGGCTAAGTGCTAGTGGGGGGGAAGTGCTAGTATCGACTGGGAAGATCGGCCTGTAATCCTGTGAGATTCATGAGGATCAGGCCACCAGTCACAGCGGCAGTGGGGCGATGGAAACTGTTCCAAAGGGAGGAACCAGCCGAGGAGAGAGACCCGCCCCCCGCTCTCTGCTTGGAGAAGCGTTAGACAGTAAAAGAGTTGGAATTAGAGGAGCGTAGGGCTCCTGCAGAGGAGTATTTCTCGAGGGAAAGTTGGAGATAGCATGGTCCTAGGCCCCAGAAGGCCTTGTGGATGATGCAGAGGGTCTTGAATTTGATCCTTGCAGCCACCGGTAGCCAGTGGAGAGATTTTAGGGCTGGAGAGCTAGAGTCCCTGGAACTGAGGCAGAGGATAAGTCTTGCAGCCCTATTCTGGGTTAGCTGGAGGGGGGGGGGGGGGTATGGAGGAAAGAGGGATATTGAGAAAGAGGCTGTTGCATTAATCCAACATGGAGAGGACCAGAGTTCTGGAGACATTGAGCTTCTGGTGGAAGGTGAGGAGAGAAAGAATGCCTCAGAGGAGGTGGAGCTCGAAGTTGGACTTCTTAGTAAGATCCATGATGTGACAGATGAAGGAGAGAGTGGAGTTGAAGATGACCCCAAGGTTTTTGGCCTCACAGGATGGTGGGGGTAGAGGGCCCAAAGAGGGGGCCAACGGGTCAGAGGAAAGGAGGGCAAAGGTGTCACAATCAGAAGGATCTCCGTCTTACTGGCATTAAGGCAGAGATCGTTGGCTACACACCACGCGTGAATGGAGGACAGACAGTTAGGGATCAGAGAGGAGGAAGAGGAGATAGTAGACTGGAGGGTAGTTTGAAAGAAAGCTGTGTATCATTGGCATAACACTGGAAATGAGGAAAGAAGGAAGAAATCAGATCAGTGAGGGGCAAGATAGATATTGAAGTGCCATGGCGACAGGATAGAGCTCTGGGGGACACTACAAGTAGAGAGTGAGGTGGAGGAGGAGAAGGGATCCAATTGCAAGTGGGAAGGGCAGTTAATGAGAAAAGAGGTAGCCAATCCAGTGCCCGGTCAGTGATGCCGAGGGTGTCACTGAGTCATTTTAGGAGGATGGAATGGTTGACCGTATCAAGGGTAGAGGAGAGATCAAGAAGAATGAGAACAGCGGGAGAGTTGGAGTCAAGATTTGCAAGCATGGTTTCACAGGTGTTCAGGAGAGCAGTTTCTGTGCTTTGGGTGCCTGGAATCCAGATTGATGGTCATAAAGGCAAGCAACAAGATCAGTGTGGAGGGTCAGTTGGGGAGGACCGACTTCTCCAAGAGTTTACCCAGGAAGGGGGTAGTGGAAATAGGGTGATAGTTAGCCAGGCATGAGGGGTCAACAGGTAGCTTTTTTAAGAGAGGGTGCACAAGAAAGTGAACCAGTGGTGAAGGAGTTGAAACAGAAGTCAGCGGGAGCTGGGACAAGAGAGGAGATACGATATGATATGGCATTTGTAACGCACCTATACACAAGTGTTTCAAGGCGCAACGAGGCAAGGAAGGGGGAAACAGAGAAAGAACAGAGACAACAATCTTACTAGGCCAAGTGACATGAGACTGAGCAAGTGCAGGGGAGGTGGGAGGGGATAAGTGCCGCCAGGGGAAAGGGGAGGGCAGTGCTATACATGGGATAAAAACAATAACAAGAAGTGTGGCCAGCATGTGGCAGGTGCAAGGGTAAGTGCAGACAGCAGGTGTCCCAAAGTGCAGGTAGGGGGACTGTAGGGTTGCAGGTGCAAGGGTTGCCAGGAGGCCGTGCAGGTGTGCAACTGGACAGGTAGGGACCAGGGCCGAAATCACAGGGAAGCCAGGTGGCCAGTGCAGTATCAGACAGGAAATCAGCACGGGAGAGGAAGAGAGAAGTCAGAAGCAAAGAGAAAAGTCTTGAGGTGCTTCCTTGAGTTTCAGAGAGGCAGGGAGGCTGTTCCAGAGGGAGGCCCCAGCCGAAGAAAGATCTAGCACCAACTCGTTGTTTGGAGAAGCGACTGACACTGAGGGAGTTGGAGCTCGAGTAGGAAGGTATTTACGAAGAGAGAGTTGGAGGTATTGAGGACCCGGGCCCCAGAAGGCCTTGTGGACAATGCAGAGGGTCTTGAACTTAATCCGTGCAGCCACTGGGAGCCAATGCAGAGATTGCAGTGCTGGAGAAATACGATCCCTGGGCTTGAGGCCAAGGATAAGTCTAGCAGTCCTGTTCTGGATTAGTTGCATAGGGCAGGGAGTAGAAGCAGGCAGATTTAGAAAGAGGCTGTTGCAGTAGTCCGGCCTAGAGAGAACCAGAGCTCTTGAGACAGTGGGAGATGGTGTCCTTAATGGTTCTGGAGGAGCAGGGGAGCACCTGGTAGGAGGAGACCTTCATAGAGCGGACCACTTTAGAGATCTCATCTGGTGTTATGGGCAGGAAGGAAGAGCGAGGGGGTGGAAAGAGAGGAGCCAAGAGAGGCAGAGGGGCGAGGGCGAGAGTGGAGATGGGAATGGAGGAGAGTGAGGACAAGATGTTCTGGGTTTTTGATGTGAAATGGGAGGCCAAAGCGGTGCAGAGAGCCTGGGAAGAGAGGAGAGAGGTGGAGACTGCAGATGAATTGGCAAATTTGTTGCAGTTTTTGAAACGTTTTGTGGTTAGTGGGTCCAGAGATGCGGGCTTGGATGTGGGCCTGCTTCTTGGAGCAGATAGAGTGATATTGCCTTTTGAGCAGGCAGCAGATCCATTTGTCAGAGGGTAAATCCAAGATCTGCCACTTCCGGTCAGCAATTCTGCACTTGCGTTCCAAAGATGCTAGATCGGAGTCGTACCAGCTGTTGTTCTTGGGAGGCAGGTTTTAGGCCCATCTGACGATGTTTCTAGACAAGTCTGATCTATGAAAGACTAGTCAAAGCAGGTTCTCAACTGCTCATCCATAACCTTCAAAGACTGCATTGACACCCTTGCTCCAGCCTTGGCCCATTTCTACAATCACTTATTTGCCACAGGAACCTTCCCCTCCCCCTTAAGCATTCCCTTGTACACCCCCTTCTTCAGAAGACCTCTGCCGATCCTTCCCCTCTGGCTAACTATCGCCCGATCTCCATCACTCCTTTCCTGGGCACCCTCATGGAAAAGCTGGCCATCTCCCAGGTTAATCTGCATACTGAATCTGTTGGTTGTCTCCACGGCCACCAGTCAGGCATCAGAACTGCCAGAAGCACGGAAACAACTCTCCTGAACTCCCATGAAGACTTGCTGTCAAATCATAACTCTAATCTTCCTTCTGTCCTCATTCTCCACGATCTATCCTCTGCTTTCGACACGGTCAACCATGCCATTCTACTCTGTGACAACCTGGGTATCACTGGTCAGGACCTGTCCTGGTTGACCTTCATTCTCACTGACGGACCGTCCTAGGTCCAACTGCGGTCTTTCCTCTCTTCCATCTCTGTCTCTACTTGTGGTGTTCCCCAGGGGTCTAATCTTTCTCTCTGGCTATTCAACCACTACCTTGCACCTCTGGCTCACCACATCGCTACATTCTGTTCTAACCTTCAGTGTTATATATATGACATCTCTCCCTCAGCCTCCCATCAGCCACCTCTGCTCCTTCTCTCATACCTGACTGTCTGGCCACAATACAGGAATGGTGTGCTGCCAATGATCTCTGCCTTAATGCCAGTAAGACTGAGATCCTCCTAATCAGGACAACTGCTCCCTCCTTTCCCCTCTCTCTCTCTCTCTCTCTCTTTCTCTCTCTCTCTCTCTCTCTCTCTCTCTCTCTCCCTCCCTCTCTCTTTCTCTCTCTCTCTCTCTCTCTGGCTGCTCACCCTGGGCCATCTTCCTGCTCCTTTCTGTGAGGCTAAGAAGCTTGGTATCATCTTCGACTCCACCCTCTCCTTCTCTCTTCACATCTCCGACGTCACTAAAAAGTCATACTCACCACCTCAGAGGTATTCTGCCTTTTTCTCACCTTCCCCCAGAAGCTCACTGTCTCTAGAGCCCTGGTCCTCTCTAGGCTGTACTATTGCAACAGCCTCTTTCTAAATCTGCCTGTTTCTACTCTTTGGCCTTCACAACTCATCCAGAACAGGACTGCGAGATGTGTCCTTGGCCTCAAGCGCAGGGATCATATCTTTCCAGATCTGAAATCTCTGCACTGGCTCCCTGTGGATGCAAGGATCAAAGTCAAGACCCTTTGCATTTTCCACAAGGCTTTCTGGGGCATGATGATATGATGATGATAGGTTATTTATAACGTGCCTAATACCCAGAGGTTTCTAAGCGCGCACCCCTCTTGCCACTTCTCCCCTCTTCCCCGCACGTGTGCGATCTGATTGACACAAGGCCTAGTAAAATCGTTGTTTGTCCTCCTTCTGTTTCCTCCTCCTTGTCTTGTTGCGCCTAGAAACACTTGTGTACATGCGCGTTATAAATTACATATCATCCTCATGACAGGGGCAAGGATGTCAAAGGTATTAGAGATGGAGGCTAGCAAAGACCGAGTCAGAGGAGGGGGCTTGAGGGAGGAGGAAGGTGGAGGTGAAAGCAGCGACTGACGCTCACTTCATAGGTCGATGACTGTGAAGGAGCCTGGCAGTGCTTCAGGTGGCTCGGATAGATGCGTGTAAGACATCATCACTGGTCGAAGTTAAATTTAACAAATGTGAAAACGCACTCCTGGCAATAGTATGGTGTCGAAAAACTGCCATCTGTTGATCAATGGGAAAAATTACAGTGGACACTTGTGTGACAAATCTGGACAAATCATCCCTTCTTCCCGCAGGAGAGCAATCCCATTTGAGGCTGGGGAGGTGAACCTGTTAAGAACGACCCTCCATAGGGGTCTTGGCAAGTGGGACCTCACTGGGAGTGACTTCCCTCTTGGGGACAAGATCTCCCATTCCGCGAAGGAACACCCAGTCCAAAACACATTGGCTGGCTATATGGGTGCTGGAAAGACTTTGGTATCTCCCATTACGACTATAACCAACAAAGACCCTTCTTTCACTATTGACTTCAGGTAGTGCTGAACATCGTCTGGATGCAATAAACCCCAGGATATGAAACTGGAAGGGCAAAACCTCTTGTTTCAACATTACCTACGTGTTACCTGTAAAGTAGAGGGACATTTCGCCCGCCTGTGTCCCAAAAAACGGGCAGAGGAACCTATGGAAATAGGATGGGTATGGGCGGAAGAGTGGCAGGGGGAAGAAGAAGAACAGGACCATTGTCCAGGATTTGTAGACATTTGCTACTGCAACCATCAGCAGTTCGAAAGTCAAGAGAACATCAGGGTTAGCGATATCAAACCCAAAGCCCTAATTGATTCTTGGAGCAAGCAGACTGCTGCCCGCTCCGACTTAATGTACTCAGAAGATCTAAAAGGGGGAGGAGCATTAAAAATCACTGTGACCACAGGGATGTGGAAACCTACTGAGAGGGTTAGGTAATGCGAGGCGGACAACTGTTTCTATTTTTCTCACCATTTGACATTTTATTAATGATAGAAAATGCAAAGAAAACCTAACTAATCCTACAAGTAGTTCCCTACTTTGTCTAGGTTCTAAAGGAAATTCTCCTAGCATATACAAAACTGGCCCTCACACTAAACAGAACATTCAATGTAAATCAGAAACCTAAATTGATTACCAAATAACCAGTGGCTTGGAGAACTACCACTTGTCCTGTGTAGATCCATTTCCCAGGAATGTTCAAAGTCAATCTCTCCAAGTGTTCACAAAGAAAAGTAAAGTCTTGAACCAGTTCTTGAGAGTTTCAAAAGAAACAAAAGTTCACCGGAACAAACAGTTCTTTCTCAGTTTGTTGAAAAGTTCCCTTTCCAATTTCAGCAAAGAAAACAGCGCCAATGGTAATCCTGGATAACCGCCTTAAGATAGACTTAAAGTTCTAAGACAAAGTACTACTTCTGCTTCAACAACTGTCCATATGTTTGTAACCTATGCAGCGTCTTTAGTATAACTTGTCATGATGCTTCTTCTTGGGGGGGTTGCTTTCTTCTTGACAACTCCCTTCTGGCAAGGGCACTGTGGAAGCAGGCTTCTTTTGCTTCACAGTGTACTTAAGCAATAAGCCCCAAGCAGGGGGGCATTTCCACTTCAGGTAATTAACCAGGGCTCACAGTTACAGGCCCGGGCGAAGCCCGGCGTGTCGCAGATCGCAAGCGAATGTGCTGGAGACAGAAGTTTTTTCAGCGCATCCGCTCCATAGAGGAGCAAACAAACAGGTACGTTGAGGGTGGTGAGAGAATGGAAATCTGTGGAGGGATGGGGCAAAGCACTTACCTCATTCCCGGCGGGGGAAGATGGCAGCCTCCAGCCGTGAGGTGGCTCCGAGCGGGGGGAATACAGCGGGTAATTCCTGTTCCGTGCCTCCTGCATGGTTGAGAGGCTGTTACTCACCCCCCCCTCTGTCCGGGGGACAATACTGCTTCATCCACCTTCAATATAATGTTCTCCGACAATTTTATAGACCACCACAGTTCTGTTAGCTCTGCTGTAACTTGGTATTTTTAGGGTTTGTAAGGCAACTTAAAGACAAGACTCTTCAACCTCCACAGGTAGGCAAGGCCGTCCTCGTTCCTATGCCACAAGAAAGGGGCACCCTCTTTGCCTCTTCTGTCTGTCTTACTGCTACCAATATAATCTGCCTTTGCTTCCAGACTGCTTCTCTTTCAATTTCACCAGTCTCAGCATTACAGATTGCAAATCGGATTTTTACAAGCACGCAGCTCCCTTCCCCAGCTTTATGTACATTTTCTTGGTTCCAGCAGCTACCCCAAAGCTGTATTGCCACTCTTACAGCTCTGGATAACCTTGTCACCCTTGCATCATAGGACAATGGACTTGTTCGAACTTTGACAGCTTCAAAATATAGGTGGTTAGATCTTAATAGGGCTGGTTTGCACTTTAGAAAGGATTTGCCCACTCGCTTGGGTAATGCTTGCTCTTCCCTTTACTTCAGGAACTTCTACAATTGCAAAGTACTTGTTTTGGATTTCACACGATACAGGGTTCACGCAGAAAAACAGTGTTAGGTATACACTACCACTCTTTGATGGAGAATGTTAACTTCAAATAACTAAGGGCTAGTGTTCCCCTTCATTCAATAGAGTGATACTTTAACTTGGATCGGGAATCATATACAACCTTTCTTTGATGTAATCGTTCTTGTAACACGTGAAAGTCATCTTCTTCCTTTTGAGTGATTGAAAACAGTGTTCTCCCTCTTAATTGGAGACAGGCAACCACTCCGGTAAAGTTATTTAGTGCAACAATGGAAAATGGAAAGCTTTTCTTATACGCAAGCACTTTGACTTGTATTTAACATGCACATGATACATTTCTCTTTGTTGTCAAGACTTCCCAAGGCAACAAACAACTTTTACTCGCTCCCACTTCTACATAAATTCTAATTGAGGTGGTTACAGTTACCAGCAAGGTGTTTTCAGTGAATTACAGTATGGAGCTTTACTCACCGGCTCCAAAAACAATGCAGTTGCAGACGGCTTCCACTTGCTGACTTTTCTTCCTGCTACTACTACTTCAGGCACTCTTGGGACCCACACCCTTCTGCAGAATGGGTGTCTCCAGTCTGGCCTCGACCACAGGGAGTCTCCTCACCAAGTCAGAGCCTGCAGGTTGAATCTCCTGTCCCGGCGTCCCTTAAGTGATCACACTTCCTCGTGAACTGCAAGCCTTGTGCTCCTCTCCGTTTGCTACTAATGCCAGTCTTCCAGCTCCTTCCTTATGCGCCTTCCTGCTGCAGCCTTTTATGCCTCTCAAGTGGGGCAATTAAGTTTAGGTGCAGTGCGTTAGTGTTAATTGCCTTACCTTGGCAAACCTGCCTGTCCTTTACTTTTAGATGCCTCCTCAGCCATCTACTTCATCGCAGTCCCTGTAGGATTATGGGACAATTTTCAGGAAATTAGGTTTTTCTACTGCTTTTACACTTTTAAGGGTGGTTTTAATTCCTTGATATTTCTAGAAGAGGGATTGTGGGCTTTAATCTTATTAGAGACAGATGGTATTACAACGGCCACATTTCCGTCATTCCTTTGATATGCCTTTGGCATCGAGGAGGATGTTTAATTTTAGGGATACAAAAGACCTGTTCTTTTGATCAAATATGTTGCTGGGTTACAACCTTAGAGTTTACCCTTTCTGTCTTACTAGGAGGTTGAGATATTTTAAAGTGACAATAAGCCAACTCCTCATTTAACCCAGTGGCAAGAGTATCTGTTGTGTCGTGCTTGGTGTGAATGCAGGTGTTTGGGAATGCATGAGAGAATGTTGGTGTGCCTGAGAGAATGTTTGCCTGCGAGTGCCGGAAGGCCTGTCATTGGAGGTTCCAGGAGTGGGCAGTTGGAGAGGCCTAGTCTGGGTGATGGGACCAAGTGATTCATGTTTACCATCTTAGGTGTAACTGGAATAAAGGTTACCTGTGGAATTTGACCGATGTGTCCAAGGAACTTTCTTTTCTAAACTGCGATGAGTTGGTCTTTCTTCAAGGAAAGGAAAAGAACCTACATCGAAAAAGAGAAGCCAAAAGTGACCAGTCTGCTGAGGGGGTGCAGACAAGAAGAATAGGAATCACTGCCCCCCACACAAGTAAGTCCCATCAACCAGGGAAAAGAGAGAATAGAAGAGTAGATTCTCAAGTTACAGAGAGTCACCCAGAGCCAAGAAAAAGGGGAGCTGCTGCCTTATCCCACCCCAGAAAGAAGAAAGAGGGTTAGCTGCAGTACATCCAGGGCAGGAAAAAGGGGAAGCCTGATTACCCAGGGCAAAGAATAGGAAGGCTTCGGAGCTGCGCTGGCCCTCAGCGCTGTGCTGGCCCATCAATTAGAAAGGGACGAGAGAAGGGATCCTCATCCCATATAAGAGCCAATGCCAACAGGAACTTTATAGTGTCGGAAAAACAAAGGGAGCTGTCCCTCTCCCGAGGGCTAAGAAAAATGCAAGCTGTGCCCAGGGGACAATGGATCGAGCACAAGATATCGGATGAGGTACAAGCAAGGAAGGCTGCAGCCATGATGTCCCAATACTAAGGGGATATAAACCGCTTCTCTGTGTTATGATCTGCTGGCTCGTGCTACTGTGACGGACTGCTAGCCTTGCAGAGGGACCGGTGCACAGGCAGGCCAGGCACTTACCTGTATGCAGCAGGAGTCAGGCACAGTTGAAAGAAGGAGCTCCGACGACCCTGGGGGCTGAGGGAGGAATGGTGAGGTCATCTGAGGCAGTGAAGGAGTTGGCGAAGAGTGGAGCGCCATTCCTTTTAGAATCCTGACAGTAGGGACGTGCTGCAAGTTGGTCTCCAGAATGTGCAGCATCAGAGTTCTGTCAAAGGATCCTGTCTGTGACTGTGTCCCATTACATCCTGCCGTCCATGGGGGAGTACGAGTAAAGCACCCAAATTGTGCGCTCTCCGTAATGAGTAGGAGGCTTGGAACATGGAAATGGCCTAATATTGTACTATGTTTGCAAGCTGTTTGTGTTCAAGAGTGCATAGTCTGTTTCCTATGGGACATACATGTGAATGTGAACATTAAGATTGTATAAAGCTTGCTTGTGGTGAACGTTTCGGAAAGTATGGAAGGTTAAGTGTCCGGAATTGAACTGCTGTGGGAGCATGATTACAGAAGTAGGGGAAAGACAGAGAACAGAACCTGCATCGCCGACTGCAATGTGCCACATTGCTACAAACATAGCACACAGGAGAAAATTGGACAAGCTGAGGAGAACAAATGCAATGCGTGACAGGTGCCTGCCAAGAGGTACTTTGCTAACAGGACATGCAGTAGATATATGGAGAAGGTGAGTAGATCTTTTCCTAAATGTTAAAATGTTAAAGTGGCATTGTGCAAACATAGTAGAGTATGGTAAGAGTATTTGAATGAGATATGGTTTGTGGCGACACTGCTTCAACACAATCGTGTGTATAGAGATGGTGTGGGATCTCTCCTCCGGTGTGAGGTTTGGTCGATGGGTATTGCAGTATGCAGCGTTAATGTGTGGTGAGGAATGGGTCAGACATGTGTGTAAATAAAGGGGGACGCATTCCTATTCACGTCAATAGGAGACACGTGAATGAGAGAGATTGAGCATGGATAGATAGGGGGATGTCTTCCGCAAGTAGGAGTGGCTGGTGCTGGAGGCTCAGCCAGCATGTTGGGGGGACGCCATCTGCTTCTGTGTAGGTAAGTAAAGTATGGGTGTAAGGGGGGGGGGTGCCTTCTGCAAGTAGGAGTGACAGGTGTTGGAATCTCAGCCAGGATGTTGGGGGGACGCCCTCTGCTTCTGTGTATGGGTAGAAGAGGGGGTGCCTTCCGTAAGGATGAGTGGCTGTCGTTGGAGGCACAGCCAGCATGTTGGGGGGCCGCCCTCTGCTTTCTTTTCAGAGATGCATCCCTCATAAATAAGATGTCCTGTATGAGTGTTAGCCCTGTAGGTTTCCTTTTGTGGATTTTTAGGTTGTGTGAAGGAGGGAGATGTGTTGTGTCGTGCTTGGTGTGAATGCAGTTGCTTGGAAATGCATGAGAGAATGTTGGTGTGCCTGAGAGAATGTTTGCCTGTGAGTGCAGGAATGTCCGTCATTGGAGGTTCCAGGAGTCGTCAATTGGAGAGCCCTCGGCTGGGTGATGGGACCCAGTGGTTCATGTTTACCATGTTAAGTGTAACTGGAATAAAGCTTACCTGTGGAACCCGACAGATGTGTCCAAGGAACTTGCTTTTCTACAGTATACCTCTCAGAGGAGAAATACTGTGTTTCACTCAACGGAATCTCCCAACTACCCTGGGCCTTGTCTCCACCCAGGTGATCCTCCCGCAGTGCACCATGCCCAGGGTTGGGATCAGGAAGCATCTGCCCTCTCCTGGCCACTTGGGAGGAGACTGTAGGCAAGAATTTGGTACGAGATCTGCAGGATTACCCACAGATTCAGTCTTGGTGTGCTGCCAACGATTTCTGCCCGAATGCCAGTAAGACAGATCATCCTCATTGGGACCTCTGCTCCCGCTTTCCCACTTTCACACTGGCTGGCCTCCCTTGGCCCTGTGCCCTCACCTACCAATGAGGCAAACTATCTAGTGGTCTTCTTCAACTCCACTCTCTCCGTCTCTTCTCACATCTCAGACATCTCCAAAAAGTTCCACTACCAACTGCACCTCCTCAGAGGTATTCTACCTTTTCTCACTTTCCCCAGAGGCTCACCACCAGGAGAGCCCTGGTTGTCTCTAGGATGGACTATTGCAACAGCCTCTGTCTCAATCTTCCAATTTCTACTCACCGTCCTCTACAACTCATCCAGCACAGAACTGCAAGACTTATCCTTGGCCACAAGCCCAGGGACCACATCTCTCCGGTACTGAAATACCTCCACTGGCTACCCGTGGCTGCAAAGTTCAAGAGCCTCTGCATAATCCACAAGGCTTTCTGGGGCCCAAGCCCATACTACCTACAATGCTCTTTTCCTAAATACTCTTCCTCTAGAGTCCTCCGCTCGTCTGCCTCCAACTCTCTGTGGGTGAGCCGCTTTCACAAACAGGTAGATCTTTATCCTCTGCAGGTGCCTCCATCTGGAACAGCCTCCCTGCCTCTCTCTGTCCTAAGCCGGAACACCTTAAGTTCCGGAAACTCCTCAAGACCTTCCTCTTCTCTTCCTCCTTCTCTCCCCTTCTCCCCTGCAAACCTCTTATTTTTTCTCTCCACCCTCTTTCCTCCTTCTCCGTCCTAACTTTGTTCAGTTTTTGCTGACTGGTTGCCTGGTTCACCTCCAGAGCCTTACAGTTCCCAGGCTCCCCCTCCAGTCTTTTGCATGTGCCTCCTTGCCTCTGCACTATGTTCAGCATTACTGCACTTTCAGCTTACGCTCCATGAGCGGGGCAACCTCTCTGCACTTACCCCAGGGCCCTGTTGGACTGGACTTGTTTGTTCCCCTCTAACCCCCTTCCCTTGCACCTCCGTCTGTACACACGCATTACCTAAATGTACTAGGACTGGACTGGTAAATTAGTCTGTCCTGCCCCTACCTGTTTTTATGTCCCCCCTCCCTAGCTTGGTCGCAACTAACACTTCATGCACTTGCACTAGGCACCCTCTCTGCCAGTACATTATTAACCTCAGAACTCTTCTAGAGTGGTGATCGGACCCTAGGCATGGAGAGGGCAGTAAAAAAAACATCATGCCAAAGGAAAAACCCAGAATTACCAGAATGAGAAGAATCCAATCCAAGTGGTTGGTACCACTTAAGTGGACCCTTCTACAGAACCTCCAGACAAGAAAAACAAATTATATATATATATATATATATATATATATATATATATATATATATATATATATATATATATATATATATATATATATATATATCAACTTTATTTCTTGAAGCATGTATTATGGAAAGCTTTCTGTCCACAATTCTTCTAGAGGACAAAAGAACATATGTTCATGTCAAACCATGTGTATATGCATAAACAACCAGTACTAGCTTTCAGGAAAACAAGAATTTCTAGGCCTTTATTAACATACCAGTTACACGAATCAATTGAGGATAAGAATATCAGCTGTGCCTACCTAAGACAATAGGCCCTGGTCTTAAACTTCAAAAACAGCATTACAAAACATTATATAGGAAATCCAGCCCAAAACCATGGTTTTATTTTTTAAAGACAATCTGAAAGACAACCATCCCAGTGATTAATGGGTATCTGATTGTTCATTAAGTGAATCCTATGTATTGAAAAGATCCATGAAGCATGGCCTTCAAATGCATTATGATCCAAAACGAATATGCATCTGTTCCATTAGGCCTCAATCATGAAAAACAGATTACAAATGTGTACTTTTGCCAAGATCATAAGCAACAGATAACTTCTACTTGTAATGATCAAGCCACATGCACATACTTTGCAGTTGTGCAACATGACATATGGAAATTGGAAATACATTTTCAGTTGTAGTTTCTGAAGCACTTGTCTCATTGAAAAAACAAATACGGATCTAGATTCAGCAAAAAAACACAAATAGAATGCTCACCATTACGTCCTTTCCAAATGTACATGTGTGCTTAGCTTGCATATTTTAATAACTCCCTTGTGCATGCAGTGGCAGAAACAACAATGATGTAAAATAGTCTTACAAATCTGAATGTCATTTTCACCAATATTACATTTCCATTTAATTAAGAATTAATTTATCAATTAATTATTCATGTTTAGTCTTATGACACATACAATTCAGTGGGCCAATAGAAGCAAAGAGGGTGGCTTTGGTTGGTTTGAGATAGTGAAAGGAACCTATCACAAGGTCTTCCCAATCCAAAATGATGTGCAAAATGATGTTGCATTTTTGGAGTTTGCTCGATAGGTACACTCATACCTATAGAAAAAAAAAGAAGATTTTTGGGCAAAGTAAAGCAGTAACAGAGGCATGAGAAAAGAAGATTGGATTCCAACTGGATACAGATGATCGGGAAATCTCTTTAGAATAGCATTTGTGCAGATTCGACTGAATACAGAGGCCTTTACCCAAAACAGGACCAAATTACCTTAGAGGGATTTTCGGAGAAGTTGTGCAGATTGAAAGGGCAGCTTCCCTAGTGGTGCGACCTAAGGCCAGTCAGTTTCCCTACCTGTTCTGGACCTAAAGAAAATAAGCAAAAACTGAGTACCTATGACCCCACATTATATATACATGTTTCCAGAGGATTAATTAAATCCCAGATAACATTTAAAAGAATGTTGGGACATGTGTTTAAAAGTTACACAAATGAAAAAGGGAACATAGTGCAAGCTGTATATACTTTGTGAAAATTAAAAGTAAAACCCTAGGCAGCATTATTGCAATAAGCCTAAATCCTGCAATTTGGGATCTCTGGAAATTTTAGACATCCCAAATTTAAATATGGAACAACAAGTCCTGCGATTGGTGTCTGCCATAGTAAATAAAGCAATTGAAAACTACTTTTTTGGGGAAAATATTCAACCCAGGTGTTGTGATGGTGAACAGGTGTCCTTGAAAATAGTGAGTTATGCTCCCCTGTCCCACATTCCAAAATCAACAATAATCCTGAGAAAGCAAAGCCTTTTCAATTATTTGCAACAAATCCAATGTCATACAAGAGGCAGTTTAGTGTTTATGTCCAAGTTAGGAACCAATATTTGGACACAGATAGTGTAATATTTTCTAGATTGAAATCAGCCTACGAATTGGATAACCATATTGTAAAGCAAGCATATTTCCCAAATCCCAATATTTGTTGATGGTTTCAGAAGACACCGAGTACATTGTTTTGTTAACCTTTTACTGAGAACTGCATAACCTTTGCATTTCAGGGGTTTAAGGTGGCTCGAATTACTGTGGATTGTTAGATTTAATTTTTGTGAAACCATCAGTGTCACGTTGGGTGCTTACCTATAGTAAATATTTGAACACATTGTCTAGAATAGTTATTCATATCTGTTTTCTTTGTATGGGTGTGTGTGGGTGAAGATGAAAAATTGTCTGGTTATTTTATTTTAATTGAAAATGTTAGTGAGACAAAAGTAGGCAGGCTGCAATGTATTATTTTTCATTGTAGTCCACATAATTTGCACTGTTTTAAAAATGACTGCCCCAGCATTGGAAGTTTGGAGAATACCTGCATTTTCTTGATTTATTTTAAATGAAACAAATATGATTTAAGCAGCATGTTTCTGGACAGAAATTGTGGGGTGGGATTGTTGCATCTCATAATCAAAGAACCAATTATACATTTAAATATACATTCCTTAGATATATTTAATTACAGTGCAGGGTAAACGTTAACTGCAGAATGATGTGAAATTCATCTATGTAGTATGACATGATATAGTGTTATCATATAGTCCTAGTAGGTTACAGAATGACAGCTATGTCTATGTTCATGTATACTATAGTCATAATCAGATACATATATGTATATGTAAAGTCATAGTATCTGTAATAGAAGGACAGACAGTATAACAAATCTGCAGTATGACATGAAACCCACACCTATCAGATATAATGTATAGCTGAATAAGGAAGAAGGTAAGCAAGCCAGTCATGTTAATTTAGAGACATGTTAACAACAAATAGACACAAGTCATATTCTTCTGGGGATGATAAACTGAGCAGCATTATACTGCGTAATAAAACCTATTATAAGTACAGCTCTCCATTGCACAAGGAATCCTGAGGAAAATGTTCCATGTTGAACCATTAGAGCCCACACAAGTGGGTTCTATTGTGTGCTGGCGAACCATTGCTCAATTAGTGGATCCAAGCCGAAAGTGACAGCCTACATCTAAAAAGGTCAAAAGTCACATAGCACACAATAGAGTCCACTGGCAAGAGATCTAAAACCTGCCAGTGAAAAACCCAGCTATGATGTTGGGTTTTTTAATTTAGACAGGGCGACTACATACTACAGCTGCAGGGGTGTGGGCCTATCAGGATAGTAAAGGAGAACGTGGGCATCCACATGTGCGTGGTGCATCCCGGACACTGACGGGGCAAGCCGACATGCCATTGGCAGGTCAGTCAAAGGATGAATGACCTCTGTGCATTGGACGTGGCTTCATTTCGAGGAGTGTCTGTAATGTTGAAAAATCAGAAGGCAACTCACAGTGGGGATCCAATCTGGGCAGAGGAGAGGCACTGCTGGCATGGCACGAAAAGATGCAAAATCGCATTACAGGTGCCATTAAATGAAAGGAGTTTGAGAAGGCAGAAGCAGCAAATGGAGCACAGGTGAATTCTTGAAATGCAGTTTGTACAGGTGGGTGGAGCATGCATTTCAATCTCCCTCAATGGCTGCTGCAGTGACAACATGCTCTAATGCCGATTAACGCCTTACGCGCTAAGGGTGTGTTATTCATCCTGAATTCCGATAAGAAATCATAGTGGGCTCCACCCACTCCTGCAGTTTTAAAGTAAAATCCAAAACAGATAATAAAAGAAATTGCTTACACAATGAAGCATGGAAAATGATTTAAGAACAGATCCTCCAATGTTTACATAGATCACTAGAAAGATGGCAGGTCAAGTAGAACCAAAGTGATGGCTGGATTTTTCATTTTTCAACAATTGATTCTACTAAGTGCCATTGAAGCTCAAAACTTTGGAAGTCGTCAAGTTCACCAATTTAGTGCAAGATTCATTTTTTCCATTATTATGGTATGTGGGTACTGATTGGAATGCACTATGCTGGCGAAGTTTGATGACATTTCTTGAACCCACAGAGGATGGTGATAGGCATTGTCGCTCATGGAATGGGGCCAACTAAATGTCTGAGCCCCAGTTTGGCCAGTTAGTTGATGGAGAATGAGGAGTATTGCTCTCCAATACTTAAGCATACAATGCTCTTTTATAGCCAGTTTGGATAATGATGAAATGCAGATGTGTTTTTAAAGAAGAGACATACACGTACGCTTTTTTACAATAAGATTATGCAAATAAATATTGTCCACAAGTTATTCTTCCAACCCTCCTGCCAGCCGCTTGATGCAGTGTCCTTCACTGAGCCAAGGCAGCAGTAATTAGCCCAGCACCTCCTCCAGTACTGGAGATATAAGATGGGGGGGTCCAAAGCTCACTACTGTCAACCAGTCTTGTGAGGAAGCTAGAGTACAACTATGGCATCTTCACAATTAGGGAATTGTTTCTAGCATTGTAAGTGGCTGACAATTCAGACTGACATGAACAAAATAGAATATTTACCAACTCTATCCAAATTTGTCTTGCGTAGCAGGTGGAACAAATCACTGTGTTTTTCAGCAATATGCTTCCCCCAAGGGAAGCCCAGGCAGACAGGCCTTTCTCCATATCTGCTTTCCAAGTCTGAATAGTAGTCCAGCGAGCCTGTTGAGAGGAATAAACCCTTGAGTTATCTGTGCTTCACCAACATTTCCTAGTATCTTTTACCTATTTGTATGGGGATGCTGTTTAAGTTGCTGCAGTTGCTAGATGCATTTTTGGCCTTTCTAAACCATTCGTATTCTCCTTCCCAATAGCAAGAGGTAAACAGCCAACAACATCCTCCACACTCTAAAGGACCCAAGACCGAAACCTTACCTATGCTCAGAACACCAGGCTAGATGACATACTGGTGGAGTGAGCACCTCCACAGAAATCAAGCTGGGAAGACAAGAAGACATTGAGGTACAAGACATGCATTACTTACCGTAAAAGTATTTCCGATGATTGTATCTGCTTAGATTCACATGCTGTGCATATGGTCCGACATCCAGTGGTAACCGCGGAGTATTGAATCTTGTCTTTCTGGGACCGAAAGGGGACGTCGGCATAGGCGTGTCTGAAACACTATCCCTATTGTGACGTGTGTAGTACCCAAAATCCCTCACGCGCCGAGGTCCCTCCGATTGTATTTTTTCTGCCATGAGGGAGCCCAAATTACCAATGGGGTTCCTGGGAGTCCCTCTGCCAGACATTAGTCCTGGTTACGAGAGACTTACCCAGAGTCTTTAGCTCATTATCTTTCACAGCAAGAAATATCCCAAACATATCAGTCTTTGTCCTGCCCTGGGGCAGTCCAGCAACGAAATGCTAGGCAATTCTCCTCTGAACAAGAGTACCAACAGCATCCCCAGACACGTGTTTCGGTCTGGTTGGACCTCATCAGTAGGGAAGAGCTGTGCCTCTCTAAGAATAGTGACCAAGCGGTCCACGTCTGGATTCCCCTAGTAACTTAGGGTGAGACCCAAAGTTACTTAAATATGCAAATTACCAATGGGGGTCCTGGGAGTCCCTCTGCCAGACATTAGTCCTGGTTACGAGAGACTTACCCAGAGTCTTTAGCACACTATCTTTCACAGAGAAGAAATATGCCAAACATATCAATCTTTGTCCTGCCCTGGGGCAGTCCAGCACCGAAATGCTAGGCAATTCTCCTCTGAACAAGAGGGAGCCCAAGGCTATAGTGAGTGAGTACATGAAGAGAGAAAGTAAGAAATCTATGTTCCTTCCACCCCGAGCGGGGAGGCAGGGAGGGCGCATGTGAATCTAAGCAGATACAATCATCAGAAATGCTTTTACGGTAAGTAATGCATGTCTTCTGATGCTTGTTAATCTGCTTAGAATCACATGCTGTGCATAGACTAGCGAGCAGTACCCGGAGTTGGAGGTGGGTTGTGAGAAGGAACAGTAGAAAAAAGATGTCTTAGTACTGCTTGTCCCACCTGAGAATCAGACCTAGAATGAGAGTCTAGGCAATAGTGTTTTGTAAAGGTGTGTACAGAACTCCAGGTTGCCGCTTTGCAAAGGACTCTAGGGGAACATTTGCAATGAATGCTATGGATGCCCCAGTGCCTCGAGTAGAATGTGCTCTACGCTTGAAGGGCAGTTCTCTCTTTGCAAGAGTGTAACATAGTGTGATGCATTTGACAATCCACCTTGATATTGCTGATTTAGAGACAGGATCCCCTTCTCTACCAGATGCCACTGAAACAAAGAATTGTTTAGTTTTCCTCAGTGGTTTAGTTCTATCCATGTAGAACATGACTGCCCTGCGCACATCTAGTGTGTGAAGGCTTCTTTCGGCCATGTTAGTAGGTCTCTGGAAGAACGTGGGTAGTTCGATTGACTGGTTCATATGGAACTTCGAAATAAATTTTGGCGCAAATCTGGGATGTGTGCGCAGAACTACCTTATCTTTGTGGACTGTAACAAAGGGGTTCAAAACCGAGAGGGCCTGTAGTTCGCTAACTCTTCTGATAGAAGGGATAGCTACTAGAAAGGCTGTCTTGTAAGTCAGGTCTTTCAGACTAGCTTTATGCATAGGCTCAAAAGGGGGTCCCATGAGCCTAGTTAAAACCACATTTAGATCCCACCCAGGGGCTGGGCGAGTGATGGGGCGATACATTCTTTTAACCCCTTCCATAAAGGCTTTAATCACAGGTATTTTCCACCACGACACCTTCTGCTGTGACGTGGTGTAGGCTGACAACGCCGCTAGGTGAACCTTTAAGGAATTGAAGACTAACCCCGAGTCCAACAGATGGGTTAGATATAACACAATGTGTGAAGGCGAGCAATCGGTGGGATTGACGCCTTTAGAACTGCACCAGATGACAAAACGTTTCCATTTGCTGGCATAGCAATAATGTGTGTTAGGCTTTCTTGCCTCCCTCAGTATGTCCATGCATCTTTCAGGGAGTTGCAGATGTCCAAACTCTATGACCTCAGGAGCCAGGCTGCTAAATTCAGAGTTTGTGGGCATGGGTGCAGAGTCTCCCCCCTGTCCTGAGACAACATGTTGTACGGGCAGGGCAGCTTGACTGGTGGGGAGAGGGACATTTCCATCAGGTGTGCGAACCAGGTTTGGCGGGCCCACATGGGAGCCACCAGAATCATGGTGACTGGTTCCTGGTGCATCTTGTGTAGTATCTTGTTCAGAAGGGGAGTCGGGGGAGGGGGGGAGGAGCGTAGACAAATTTCCCCCACCAAGTTATCCAGAGACCGTTCCCCTTGGATCGGTTCTGGGGGTACCTGGAGGCGTAATCTTGGCATTGGGCGTTCTCCTGAGTAGCGAACAGGTCGATCTCTGTAAACCCCCATTCTGCGAAGACGTTGGATACAATGTCTTCGTGCAGTCGCCATTCATACTCTTCTGGCAGAGGAAAATCTCTGCTGAGTACGGCTGCCAGAAGATTGAGTTCCCCTGGAACATGTTGGGATATCAGGAACATCTTGTGTTTGAGAGCCCATATCCAGGTGTTTTGGGACAGCCTGGATAGCCCTGGAGAGTGAGTGCCCCCCTGTTTGTTCAGGTAATGCATTGCAGTTGTGCTATCGGTTAGAACCGGGAATGTCTTCCCTTGCAGTTGCTCCTGAAAGGCTTTCAATGCTTTGAACACTGCTAGTAGCTCCAGTAGGTTTATATGGTTGGACGCTACCTGAGGGGACCACACTCCGTGCGCTGTCTGTTGAAGCAGGTGAGCCCCCCACCCTGTGAGATATGCGTCTGTCATGAGAGTGGCTTCCACTGCAGGGGTGGTGAAGGTTTTCCCCTTCAAGAGGTTCTCCCTCGACCACCACTGCAGAGAGAGAACGAGGGCTGGCGAGACAACTAACAGATATTCCCACTGTCCGCCGGCCTGACACCACTGGATGTTGAGCCACTCTTGCATGGGACGCATGCGCAGCCGCGCGTGGGGAACCAAGTATATGCATGACGCCATCCTCCCTAGCAAACGCATAGCTTTGCGTACCATCACCTCTCGACTGGCTACATACTGAGGAACCTGAGAGAGCAGGTTCTGAACCCTCTCGCTGGAAGGGAAGACTAGACCGCCTTCCATACGAATTAGAGCCTCCAGGAACTGTCTTACTTGGCTGGGGACTAAGCTGGATTTCTTTTCGTTGATAGAAAATCCCAGGCTGAACAGTAGGTCTACTGTTTTTTGGGTGTTCGAAAAACAAACGTCGAACGAGTCCCCATTGATGAGCCAATCGTCGAGGTAAGGGTAAACTGGAACTGAAAGTCTGCGCAGGTGTGCCTCTGCCACTGCCAGGACCTTGGTAAACACCCCTGGCGCCGAGGCTATGCCGAAGGGGAGTACCTTGAACTGGTAGTGTTTGTCCTGAATCACGAACCTTAGGAATTTTCTGTGCGCTGGCAGCATTGAAATATGAAAGCATGCATTTTTCATATCCAATGTTGTCATGAAGTCCCCCTGTTTTAGCAATGGGATCACCTCTTGCAGTGTTACCATGCGAAACTTCTGGGGCTTTATGAACTTGTTCGCTGGGCGCAGGTCTAGAACAGGACGCATGGTGAGATCCTTTTGGGTACAAGAAAGTACACTGAATAGATACCCTCGTTTACCTGAAGAATCGGGATGGCTTCTATGGCGTCCTTTCCCAGCAGCGCTTCCACCTCTTGGATCAGGACCTGCAGATGTTCCGGTGAAAGGCGTCGATGTTTCGGCGGTCTGAACTGTGGAGGTCGGGCGAATTCCACGCAGTAACCATGGGCGACCGTCTTTAAGACCCACTGGTCTGAAGTTATCCCCTCCCATGCCTTGAGGAAAGATGTTAATCGCCCCCCGACCGGGGAGACATGGGAGGGGACCTGGACTTGGTGGTCATTTCTGACCCGAAGTTGACGCTCCTCTGGAATTGGAGCCTCTGCCTCTATTCTTTCCGCGCTTCTGACCCCTCTGGGGGTAGTAAGTGGGGCTTGCAGCAGGTTGACTTGAGTTGAAGTTGCCCGTGCGGAAATTGTTTTGAGCGGCGCGGGCTTGTCCTCGAAAGGACCGCCGAGAATTACTGCCCCTCTGTGAAGAGGGTTTCTGGGAAATTTGGTGCAGCGACTTAATAGTCTCGTGCTCCTTCTTGGCTGTCTCCAACGCATCGTCTACCGCCTTCCCGAAAAGGTTGGCCTCTTCGATGGGTTTGTTGATAATGGATGCCTGGGTCTCAGGCCTGAAGCCCGACGTGCGCCGCCACGCATGCCTCTTTAGGAGAGTACCCTGTGCGAGAGACCTGCCTGCTGTCTCTGCGGTGTCTAGGGTATTCTTTACAACATTCTGATTGGCAAGTTTGCCCTCCGAGACAATGGTGAGAAGCTTGGCTCTGGTTGGTTCCGGAACCTCTTGAAGGCCTTCCTGGAGTAGGTTCCATTGGGCGTCGACGTAGCTTGCCAGTGACAACATGTTATTGGCAATCCGGACGGTATAGGCCGCCGCCGACGTAACCCGTTTGCCTAAGGCATACAACCTTTTGGACTCCTTGTCCGGGGGTGACTCTCCCACGGCAAGGGGAACCCCTGCTCTCTTGCGAGTGTTGGTCACCACCAGCGAGTCTGGGATTGCGTGTCCGTTGATATAAAGCGGGTCGGTGGGGGAGGGTCGGAAAAGTTTTTCGACCCTTGGGTTCACAGCCCTAGTCTGAGCAGGTGTGAGTAAGGAAGGGGCCAGCCGTCTCTTTACAGAGCTCAAGACTGGCTTGCCGGAGGCTTTTCATTAATAATGTCCTCCGCGAAATCTTGTTCGGGCAAGGCTTCAAGCGTGGCAATTTTAAAGAATTCCGCTGCTTTTTTCAACATGTTGTTGAAAGCCATTTGATCATCCACCGGGGAAGCTTGTCGAATCGGGGTGGATGGGGGAGAGTCGAGGCAAACGATATCAGTGTTGTGATCGTCCTGCTGGGTGTCCTCCCAGTTGTCCGTTGCTCCTTGATCTTCCCCATAGTTGTCCAGAAAAGAAGACTCCTCTTCTGTATATATGTCTCTATACGTGTCCATCTGGACATCTTCTTGATAGTCAACTTGGTGTTGGACATCTAGGTGTTGAAGATCTTGTGTTTGAGGGTTAGGGTCTACCTGAGCTTTTTTCAGCGGAGGTTGATCAGAAGCCCTGAAAAACTGCTGTAGCCGATCCATACACCCCTCGAATTGCTCCGTGGTCCACTTGGATGACCAAAATTGACCTAGCGGAGTAGGAACCGTGTTCTCCGCCCTAAGGCGTTGAGAGGATCTCCTCAGGGTGCTTGAGAGGGGTACCTGGCTTTCTTCATAAGATTCTTCGGGATCGTCTTCCAAATCCGTGGAAAACTTTTCGGTGGATTGGCCCACAACTGTGGGCGGAACCGGTACTATGCCCACCGCCGTAGCAATCCTATTGATGCTCTTACGGATAGTCACCGAATCTTCGGGAGACAACGCCTCCGATGATGTGTCGGCAGTGAAAATGTCTTCCGCGGCTCCAGAAGGGCCAGCGGATGGCTTCTCGGGTAGAGGCCTACTCGTAGTTTTTGGGCCTGTATGGGCTTTGGAAACCTTGGAATCCGTCGAAGCTTCTTGTTCTGAAACTTCGGTGCGTGTAGTTTGGGGAGTAGCGCCCTTGTTATGTTTGTTATGCCCAGTCGTCATGCGCTGCTGCGGATGCGGGGAAGGCTTTGGATCAGACCGAAGTCGTCGAGGAGGGCGCTTGGGTTGTGTGCTTTGTGCGGTGCGATTGTACACCCCTGTCACTGGGTGTGGTCCCTGTAGCAAGACCGGAGTAGAGCCTGGAAGGGTCGGGGACGGGCGTGGCGGCCCTAGAATAGACCGCCTCAAGGTCTATGACGTCCGCGTTGGACGTTTGGTCATCTGATGTACCCCCGTTGGCTGGTGTCGCAGTAGGGGAGGGAGGCTCTATGCGTGACATTCCGTACGCAACCCATCACTTCAACCGGCGCTCCTTAAGGGTTTTAGGTTTAAGGAGTTTACACGCCAAACACCGCTTTTCATTGTGCCCTAGGGAGAGACGAGCGTTACACGACGTGTGCTCGTCTTTCCACGGATATCTGACCCTACATACAGGGCAGAATCTAAATGGGAGTCCTTTCCATAGCAGAAGGCAAGGGTGACTAGAACAAAAAGGAAAGCAGTGGAAAAGAGGAAAGACATAACAGTATGGAAAACCCCGACCCCACTCTCCCTACTGTGTAGGCCGGCCAGAAGGCCCGACCACGTGGAAGTCCAAACGCCGGATCTTAGGCGCTGGAACCCACAGCCGCAGACGATTCCCCCGTAGTCTTCGTCGAAGATGTTCTTGATGGGCGAAGTGACTTAACGGGGATTAAACCGACAATTCGGTAAGATAAACAATGTCTCATGAAGAGCTCCGCTATAGGGCGACCAGCTATCTGGGCGGAAAAAAACAATCTGAGGGACCTCAGCGCGTGAGGGATTTTGGGTACTACACACGTCACGATAGGGATAGTGTTTCAGACACGCCTATGCCGACGTCCCCTTTCGGTCCCCGAAAGACAAGATGCAATACTCCGCGGTTACCACTGGATGTCGGACCATATGCACAGCATGTGATTCTAAGCAGATTAACAAACATCAGAAACATAAGGTCTCATTAGGAGTATAGTGGGCCAGCAAAGGAGTGGCAGTCATGGAATCTCTGCACTTTTATTGCAGCAGCATATCATGAGTTTGGAAGGAAAGAGAAGGAAATACCAAATAGAGGAGATGCGCTTGGCAGGAGGCCTTTCTTTCCTTCACTTTACCTAGAGAAACTGGAGGAACTATCACCAGTGGAATTAACACTGGCAAATTACCACTGGCAGTAATTGCTCCACGCCTCGATAGAGTCTTACGGGACTCCGTGACCCATCATGGAGAATAACACAAGCTCAGAATCTGGGGGACTCACCTCCGGTTCCAAAGTGCAATCCCGGCAAACGGTAAAGGAGTTTGGCAGTATTTCCACTTTAAAAAAAGCACCAAATGTGAAGTGAGGGCCATAGTGTGCACTGGAATATTCCAAGGGTGCCAAAGAGTCATTAACCCCCTCTCAGTGTGCCATGTAGAAAAATGCAGGGCAGCGTTTCCTCCTAAAAAAATACACATGCTGAGAAAGTGGATTTAAATATAATATAGTGAATCCCCATTCTTGATGACAAAAAAACTCTGACGATGTTGCATGCAGTCAGAAATGTTTAGATTATTGGTGCCTATTCAATCAATGTAGCTACACTGCCACCTCCTATCTGGGGACTAACACGCCAGAAAGAAAGCGTCATCACTTTTGGCACACAATTTGCGTGCACAAATTAAAACAAATGATAATGTACATCGGTAGACAATTCTTAGAATCCGTTTTAAATTTACTGAAGTTCAACTCAAAATAAAAAAAACTGCTGAATCCATGGTGTTATAGTGTACAGAGGGTTCCTGTGGCCCTCACTGTGATTTCCTCCAGTGTGGGATTATTCTATGAAGATTTATATTGTTTTATGGTGTTAACAGGGGTTCCCGTGGCCCTCACTGTGATTTCCTCCAGTTTGGGATTATTCTATGCAGACGTTCAATGGTGTTAGTTTTTACAGGGGTTCCCTGACCCTCATTGTGATTTCCTCCAGTGTGGGATTATTCTATGCAGACGTTCAATGGTGTTAGTTTTTACAGGGGTTCCCTGACCCTCATTGTGATTTCCTCCAGTGTGGGATTATTCTATGCAGACGTTGAATGGCGTTCTAGTGCTTACACAGGGTTCCCCTGGCCCTCACTGCGATTTCCTCCAGTGTGGGATTATTCTATGCAGACGTTCAATGGCGTTATAGTGCTTACAGAGGGTTCCCGTGGCCCTCACTGATTTCCTCCAGTGTGGGATTATTCTATGCAGACGTTCCATGGCGTTATAGTGCTTACAGAGGGTTCCCGTGGCCCTCACCGATTTCCTCCAGTGTGGGATTATTCTATGCAGACATTCAATGGCATTATAGTGCTTACAGAGGGTTCCAGTGGCCCTCACTGTGATTTTCCTCCAGTGTGGGATTATTCTATGAAGATTTATAGGGTGTTATAGTAGGGGTTCCCGTGGCCCTCACTGTGATTTCCTCCAGTGTATGATTATTCTATGCAGACGTTCTATGGTGTTCTAGTGCCGACAGAGGGTTCCCGTGGCCCTCACTGTGATTTCCTCCAGTGTGGGATAATTCTATGCAGACGTCATTGTGAGTAAATGAATCCACAGTCTTTCTGTAATGCCTCTCTACCTAAACTGAAGAATTTCTACTTGAAGTGAAATAATCAGTCGTAGCTTGTGTTGTGGTGCAATCTTTATCTATGCTGTCTGCTATTTTCCTAACATCCATCCATCCTTCACTCCCGTTTCATCTGATGGATTAATTGGGAAGTCTGCAGGATGTCTTTTGTGGTACCAGTGGCCATTCTGTAGGACGTAGGTTTAGGCCAGCCAGAAACCCAGTGCTTTTCCCATATTCTGCAGAATTCAAATGCTCTACTTCTCAGTTTCTCCACTGGCTCCATCGCTTTAACCTGGAGAGAGAACAGAGCTCGGCCCCATATGCTCTCCATATGTTTCTACCATTCCCAAACACTACGGTGCTGCCAGTCGAGCAGCTTGATGTAAAGTACCTGAGCTGAACTTAGGCCTGGAGACAGAAGGTTGCCTGATGTGCCCTGGAGAGGGGTTATCGCACCATTACTTCGACTAAAAAGCATCTTCATCACTTATATCTTCTACATTTACTTTGTTAGACATTTACATCTTTATGCATTTACTTCTTCTTACCTCTACTTCGTCTTCATCTTCAAATTGACAGGATATGGTAAGGTTAGCAGTAAGGTTAGGATTTGCGTTAGGGGAAGCATACAGTTTAGAAAAGAAGGGGAATAAAATGGGCACCCATGCAATAACAAAAGTGAATTTTAGAAGTTGTGAAATATAGACCTAGACGTATGAAGAGATAAATGTGGTGACGTGAAAGAAGAAATAAAGACATACATCCAGAGGGTGACCTCCATTCTCCCTTACATTCATATCCAGCCAGAAGCTTCATTTACCAAGGGAGAGAAGGTGTACACACATGGCAATGCTATGTAAGAAGCCTACATAAACACACACATTTACAAAATTGCCAACATGCCAGGCAAAATCATCCCCAAATACTTTGTAGCTGAAGATGTGACCAATTTACTAGCATTCACTAGAGTTGGGAAAGTCAATGAAGGCTCAAGCCCGTCTCAAGCTAAATGTCTGGCGCTGGCTCTGGCTCCAAGTCATTTGTGACGTTAGCCAAACCTATCATTAAGGGTCCTGACCTCTCTCCCATTCCGCCTCCCATTAACTTTTATGGCCGTTGATTTGTCAATAAACAATACAACTATTCTAATCTTTCTCTGCAAGCTAGGCCTGATTTTGTTTCTATTGGAACTTTCCTTTTGAGGGCCCAATTCATTTTCTTTTTAGCTAAAGGTTTAACATTTTCTTTCCCAATGCCTACACATGGAAACATTGGTGTTTGTCTTGTCCAGGGTATTATCAGTAGGGGATTTACTTACAGAAATGGATGGGAGCAATCTGGGCTAAGCAAGTGCAGGATCATCACACCCATAAACCGTTATGTCATGAATTACTTCGTTGTAATATTTTTTTGTGCATGCCCCAATCTCTGGAACCTTCTCGCCATCAATGCCAGACTCACCCGCTCACTTTTACATCTCAGGAAGGGGCTCAGGGCCCTACTCCCCAACACTTAGGTCCACACAACCTCCACTCCTACCCAACACAAGGCTGAGTGTTTTGTAACCCCTATTTTATCCCCTGCTTGCTTGTAGATCGCTTGCTGCCAAATTGCCACCCCTCCACCCACGCTGTTAGCTCCCCGCTCCCTTGTATCTCTGCTTCTATCACCATGTCGTTCCCCTGTGACTTGTAGAGCCCTCCACAACTTAATGAAGCTTGGTCTGCGCTCAATAAATACCCTAATGAAAATAATGTTTAAACATGTGTGGATCTACTGACGGGTTATATGTCTAGGTCATGCCAGCTCTAGCCAACTAATAATCAACAGAATGTTGACTCACCTTTGCCAAACCACACACTATCAATAAATTGGGCCTCCTTACGAGTTTGGGGGTAGCCATGCCCTACCCCCAAACTCTGGTCCGGCACCGGGTCCTGCGAAAGGGGAATTACCAGGCCATTCCGACCTTTGCAGGCCCAGTAATTTCCCTTTCACAGGACCCGGTGCTGGTACGTCCCCATTCCCATTTGAGCCCCCATATGGCTCTATGGGAATGGGGAGGATGGTAGCAGCGGTACCGTTAATAACGGTACCGTTGCTACCATCTTGTTCTGCTCGCGGGAGCCGGGCCGCAGGCATGGTCTGACAAGGCGTGCAGAGCGGCCCCCACAAGCAGAACTCGTAATGTGGCGGCATGGCAACAACGGCGCCGGTAGCACTACCGACACCATTGTTGCCTTACCGCCACTGATGTAATGAGGCCCATTGTACTATCCATGCAAGGGGTTGTAAGGTGGACAGTAACAGCAAGCCAACCCAAAGCGCAGAGGCATTTGTGCCTCTTCAACAATAAAAAAAAGACACGTTTTCAATCCCAAAATATACAAGAGTGCAATATCTAGATGTCCTAAAGTGTACTTAGACTTGACTGGCCTCACAGGGCATCTTTCAGTGAGTATTACTGCTTGAAGCCAAGTTTTTCAAATTGCAGTGTGTTTCGGATGAATGTAGCATGTATAAGCCGGGTTTCAAAATTAAACACAAGATACCTTTTCACAAGAGAGCAGCAGCAGAGGCCGAAACTAAGGGGCTCCTGATACCTTTGAATAAAACCTCTGCAAAAAATGAAATGTCTACTCCGGCAAATTAGCAAGACACATTTTTCTGAAATTACAGACTATGAGAAATAGTGAATGCTGTAGGGGTATTTCTCTGTATTGTATGAGAATCTATTAGGCACATATAAGAGCACTGACAACAAATGATTATCATTACAGAACCTAGTATATTATATTCTGGAAAGTACATATGGTATCCAAAATTATAAGTATATGCATGTAGACACCAAGAAACCAATCACCAAGTAATCTAATAAACAACCCAGGCAGCAAAGCTAGAGGCATCATTTGTTTCCATAGAGCAGTGTATAAATGTGCCGAATACTGGCAAAGTTATGTTGTTTGTTATGCTATGTGGTCTTGTGCCATACACTGTTGCTGCTTGAGTGGTCTCTTGGCACTCTGGTGAATCTGCAATGGAAGGAGGTTTGCAGGGGGTGGCTCGTTAGTGGGTTTGAGAGGGAGGAGATCCAGAGAGCTTTGATGTGCTTTTGGCAGCTTCAGTTCAGAAAAACTGGTCACTGAGCGCTGGTGCATTTCGGTTGGTAGCCGTCGTGTCGTGTTGGGGTATGATTGCGCATGGGTGCTGTGTGTGTGCTTGTGTTTGGTTTCATGTCGGGTGTTTTGAAGTGCGTGCGGTTTTTGATGAGGTAGGGTTATGTTTAGTTTAGAATTTGAGGGAGAGTATGCAGAATATTGAGTTTTTGGTATGGTTAGTTAGGTGCAATATATTTCCTACTCCCCAAAATCCATCTAAGTGCAACACACCTCTCACCCCCAAAATATAGTCAGGTGCAACACATTTCCAACACCCAAATTCATCAAGTGTACCACATTTGCCTACTCCAAAATCCATCTAAGGGCAACACATTTTCCACCCTCAAAATAAAAGCCACGGTTCGCACACAGATCATTCCCAATAATTTTATTGCGCTATCAATGGGGTGAAGCAGGTAGTCTACATAGTTTTATAATGTGATGGTGGTAATGTAGAAGTGGCAGGGTTTTAGTTGAGCACAGACTCATGGTGGCAACAGTAAAGACAGACAAGTGATCACAGTTCAAGGGTGTTTATTAAACTGTATACATGGGTGAGAAAAACACCTAATCTAAAGCTAAATCTAAAATGAGAGCAAGCTATAACCAACAAATAATAAGGCAGTCCTAGTGGCATCTTGTCAAATAAAAGGGCCTGTACTAAAAAGAAACTTATTGCCAATCCTTAACGCTAAGTTACAAAATAGTGTGGGATAATGTTCACAACAAAAGAAAAGAAGTGTTCACAAAATGGTAAGTCAGGATGTTATGAGCAGGGTCTCCCCCTTCCCCACATTTTCTAGGACGGGGCCAGGTGGGACACTCATGGGCTTTTCCAGCACGAGGTTACAGTTCCTTTTCTCAATATCAGGACCTTCTGTGTCCAAGTCTCTTTCATGAAAAGTCTCTTGCTCTGAGGGCCTGAAATACCATTAACAACAAAACAAAAGTCCCCCTCAGCTGGGTTCTGATCCTTCTCTCAACGTTAGCCTCCCTCGGTCAGGTTCAGATCAACCACTCACTGTGGAGATCCCCCAAGTCCGGTTCACGCTTGCCGTCACAATGTTCACGGGTGTATTAATGCTCACCCTAATTTGCAGGCATCCCTCAGTCGGGATCACACTTGCCCCATTTACACAATTCACACTTGTCGTATTCACAAGTCTCAAAGTCCTTTTAAACAACCTCTCACTGTGGACATCCCTCAGCTGGGTTCCCTCTTGTCAACACAATGTTCACATGGATATTGTACTTCGCCCCGCTTTGCAGGCATCCCTCAGCTGTGTTCACATTTGCCAGCCACTACATATCAAAGACTTTCAACTGTACAAGGGGGTTTGGCTTGACCCTCATATGACCACTTTGACATCTCACGCCGGACTCCCCTAAGGCCTCCTGGTATCTGTAGTTTCTACAACAACCGAAGACTTTCGACTATGCACGGGATTCAACGTTACCCGCTGTAGGACCACTTCAATTTCCCTGTTAACCACATTCTTCTTGTTCAGGAGCGGGGTATCGGTTAGAGTACTTCGAATGAGCGCCCGTGTGGCGCCGGACAACTCTTACTCTGATACCAATGTTGGTCACAAAAGACCTTTGTGCTTTAGTCTTCTTTCTTCATACAATGTTGCTCCAGCTGTGATTCCTGGTCTTGCATTTCCCTTCTCGGATGCTCCGCTGGTCTGGGTTGAAAAGGGCAAGGGCAAGTTCCTCTTTGTCGTCCTTTCTCCTTTCAGGTCACACTGCTTTTCTCCTCTGCTTGAATTGCCATTCTGCCTTTTCTCCTGTGTGCTCTCATGATCCACCTTTTATCCCTGTGGGGAAGGGAAAGGGCCGTCGGGTGACGGTATTAATTGTCAATTGCCTGACTCTGCCTGACCCTGAACATGTCAGGTAAACGGCCCTGGATTTACTCAGTTGTCTTTCACTGTGTAAGAAAATGTTTGTGTCAGAAAAGGGAGGGGGTAGAGTTTTTAAACAGTAATGGCTGTTACAAACTGTAACATACTGCTCCACCGACAACCAATCAGGTGAGGTCATAGTAGGTTTTTGACATTTATGTGCTGGTGAGGCAATCAAGAAAATTGAACAGAGCTGTTATGTCGTCTTGTACCGCGTTCTGCTGCTGCTTGCTTGGTTTCTTGGCTACCTGGTGCACCTGAGAAGGGAGGGGACTAGGGATGGGGGGCGGTTATAGTGGGATACTGAGGGAGACGCATAAGAGTTCTGATGTGCGTCTGGTATTTTCCGTTTCGGTTATATCCTTTAACTGTTTTATATCCAAACCCACTGCACAGACCATCCTCCGCCATATCCAAGATCAACCTTGTAAACCCTTTTAATATCCCCGGTTTCAAAACACTGGGCAACCTCAGACAGATCTTGGCGCAGTACCTTGCCCATTCAGTGAGTTTGTCTGAGGCAAGGTATATCTTTATGGCAGTTTTATTCTCGTGGGTTCCTTTTGTATTAGGTGGAGTTTGTCATTCAGGGGGGTTTAGTAAGGATTGTTAAAGAGCCATGTTTTTAACAGCTTCCTGAAGTTAAGGGTGCTCCTCTGGTGTTCGTATTTCATTTGGGAGCTATGCAGCAGAATGCTGATAGGAGACTACTCCTCACCGAAAGCTGGCCGACTCAAAACTACAAGGTTACAGTACACAAGTATCTACAACTTCAAACTCAAACAAGCCAACAGAGAAGGAAAAAGAGAAGGGGGAAACATTATGGCTTACAAGGACCACCCTGGGGAGGATTTGTGGTTATTTAATTTAATTGTGGTTGTTAGGGTTCACAGTTGTGAATGTCTTCCTGTGGTTCCCTGAGTTGGGTCTTCCCTTGTGGAGACCTGCGGTTTTTAAAGTGGTTGTATGTGGTTCGTAGTGGCAAAGTATCCCACTGTGGCGATTAGTGCTCGGAAGATGTCTACTGGAGGATCATATATAGGATTTAGATTTTATTGGCGCATTCTTTGGCCTTCTCTGGTGGTTAGTTTTCCTCCTGTGGAGTCCTGTTCCTTGTGGGGTCTCTTGGTTAGGTCTTGTTGTATCTGGTTCACAGAGGCGTTAGACTTCCTGTGGTGCTGTGTGGATTGGATTCTTGAGTTTTTCTCCAGCTGAGTCATGTATGCTTTTCTTTCCTTGTGGGTTCTCTTGGTTGTTGGTAGTGTTTTAGGCAGTGTGCATTCGATGCGCTGGCCAGCCAGCGATAGTAGTGGAATTAAGTACGATGGGAGACTAAGGGGCATTTGGGCAAGGCAGCCAGATTCAATACGCTCGCTTGTTGGCGTATATCAGGGTCCAGCCGAGAGGCTAATTTGTTTGTGTTTTAATTTTTTTGTAGATTCAACTCTATGGCTATCTGTAATGCAGAGAAAGGTTCAGCACAATGGCTATCGGTAATGGACAGCAAGGTTCAACACAATGCAATGGCTATCTCTAAAGCACAGCAAGGTTCAACACAGACGACAACTGGAGAGCGCAACAAGGTTCAGCACAATGGTTATTTGTAACGCCCAGAAAGGTTCAACACAGTGGGCCTCATCATGAGTTTGCCGGTCCGGTAACAATGGTACCGGTAAGCTTGCTGGTACCATTGTTACCAGACCGACAAACTACGAGTTCAAATCGCGGGTGCCTTCCTGCCCGCCAGGTCTGACCTGGAGGGCGTACCGGCACCCGCGAGCAGAGCATGTTGGATGCACCAGCACCATACTGAATGGTGCTGGTGTATCCGACCTCCCCATTCCCATTGAGCCCTATGGGACTCAATGGGAATGGGGAGCATTTTTTTCCGGCCCCCGGGAAATGTGCAATTACTGGGTCCATCAGGGCCGTAATGCCGTGCCTGTTATACCGGCACGGCTACCGCCGGTATTGTAATGAGCCCCAATGGCTATCTGTACCGCCTATCAAGGTTCAACACAATGGATAACTGGAAAGAACAGCAAGGTACAACACAATGGCAAGTGTTGTGTCATTGTGTTATATATGAAACCTTTTGTCTTCAAAGCTAGTCTAGTGACATGAGTTTCTCCACTTCATCTTGCATTCCATCATCTTCATTGACAACGTACATTGTGGAGATGATAACAAGAGTACTTGACCATTTTTTATGGCACAAGCAACCCTAACAGAGTGTGAAAGTGAAAAAAGTATTTATTTATCTATTTTTGACATTGTTGTAACGCCCAGACCCAAGGGTATAACAGCATTTTGAAGAGAAGCAAGAAGAATACAGTAATTAAGACAGCAAGGGCAGAGAATGAGATCTACTTTTACTCATATTTGTCAAACAGCCAGGTCTTGACAAGTTTCTTGAAAGTGGTGAGCGAATGCTCATTTCTGATGTGCGTGGGTTGAGTGATCCAGAGCATGGGGCTGTTACGCAGAAACTGACACCGCCTGATCTTTTGCTCTTAAAGCGTGGGGTAGTCAGTAGAGTGCTAGCGCTTGAACGGAGCGCTTGCACAGGGACAATTCAGGTGATGCAGCTGTTTAGGTAGGAGGGGGCAACGGTGTGCGATAGCCAGCGTTTTGAAGTCCACACACACTTTGATCAGGAGCCAATGGGATTCACGTCTTATAGCAGTGATGTGGTTTGAGCGTTTAAAGCCAAGGGTGGCACGGAGAGCTTTATTTTGGAGTAGTTGAAGTTTGGACATGTTGGCGTAGGTGGTGCCCATGAGTAGGACATTACAATAACTTCTTTAGAGAGAATCAGAGCACGCACCAATGTGAGGCAATTGTATGGTGAGAGGAACTGCCTGCTTAGCGAGATGAGTCTTGCTGTGTAGGCAGTAGATGAAGCTAGGGCATTAATCGGTACTATGTCATTTTCCTGTTTTCTGAAGGTCGCACATAAAAAAAAGACAGATTTTCTTTCCGTCGATTTTGTGCGCCCTTAAGAAAGCCGGTAAAGGACATGCACATGGTTTTTCCTTTTTTAATTCTGGGGTTTTTGTCCCCCGATCCATCTTTGATCCTTCCTGCTCCCCACCCCACCCTCTCCTGCGGAATTACCTGGAAATCGGGGGGTTTTGTCCCTCAAACACTCCTCTATGAGCCCCCGGGCCCTCCCTCCCCACTTAAGACTCGCCTAAACCAAAACACAAACAGACACACAACACACACCAAGGCACACACACACTTACCCTTTCTCATCCTACTCTGCTTACGGGTCCTGGGGAGCCTGTCAGCCCCTGTGCGCACTCCTGTATGGCAGGGGGATGACCGTTCAATTTCAAAAGACTGCCTTCAAAATCAATTTTGTTTCCAGTTGAAAGAAAAAGGTAATTTGACCTACAACACATTAGTCTGCCTTGTTATGGTTAAGTCGGCTATGAGGTAGACGCGCAGAGTTTTTATTTGTTTGAGGACCGGAATGGTTGAGCCATCAATACAGACGTTTGAGCCTGCGTGGTAAGACAGTGATGAGGAGCTCTGATTTTTCATCAATCAGGCATAAGTTGTGAGTGGCCATCCAGTTTTGGATTGTCCTGTACACTGCATTGATTGTGGCACATGTCACTGGCATGGTCACCTGTGATGGGAATGAGTAGTTGGGTGTCATCCGTGAAGTTAGTTTAAGTGATCTTCCTTGAGTCAAGCAGAATAAAAAGTGGGTTTGTGTATGTTATGCAGTGTCAGAGAGAAGCACAAGCGTTCTGGGATGCCCAGAGGTGCGGGGATGGGGTCGGCTGAACATTCCCAGTTGAACAATTGCGTGGTGCGATCACTCAAAGGATTTGATCCAATCGCAGGCTTCAGGAGGAAGTGGAAGTGCTGACTGTTGTGCTGACATGTCACAGTATGTTGTGATCGACTAGGTTGCATGTGGTAGAGGGGTCTAGCAGGAGGAGAATTGCTAGATTGCCAGAGTCTCGAATGGAACCCATTTGGATTTTTAGGTCCAGCAGGGACATTTCCGTGCTGTGCTTAGGGCGTAAACCAGATTGCCTTTTGCCAAGAAGGTGGTTTTGCTCCAGAAATTGTTGGACTTGGCTATACGCTAGGCGGTCTAGAATTTTAAGAAGGAAGGGGACTGTTGTGATGGGTCGGTAGTTAGTGGGTGTGGCAGGATATAGGGATTTCTTTTTAGCAGAGGTGTGGTCTAGGATGATTTGATGTTAGTGGGCACTGAGCTAGTCATGAAAGATGCATTAGCAAATTCTGTGGTGATAGGGGCTAGCGTGGCGCTGCAGAGTTTTACTAGGTGGGCTGGTAAAGGGTCACCTCTGCAGTTGGGTGGTTTTAGTGTTTTAATGGTGTTGATTACTTGCTATTGTGTGACTTGCGTGAATGCGAATGGGGGTGTATTGGCGGCATGGGTTCTGCTGGAGTTTGGCATTGATCTTGGTAAGAAGTGTCTCAATTCTGCAAGAAAGGGCATCTTGAATCATGGTGCACCAGGCTTTGTCAGTGCGTGTAGCAGTGATGGGGGGGAATTGGAGTCTCAAGCTCTCAGAGGATGGTAAATGGTTCTCTACTGCTAGAGCTAGCATTGGTGATTCTGTCATTGGGGCTGTTAGCTTTGCAGGTGATAACCGCTTTCTTATAGGTGTAGGCTAGTGTGGCGAGTGCCGAGCAATTATCTGGAGAAGAAAGTTTCTTGCATGTGTGTTCTAGAAGTCTCTTCTCCCTGCGAAGGCTGACGGTCGGTGCATGCTGATCAAGGGTCTGGATTAGACATGTGTGATATTGGTTGGCAAGGTCCTGTGCTGTGTAAGTCTGATCACAAGGAGAAGTGCTAAGCAAGGCTAAGAGTGAGGGCATGATGTCCTCATGTTTCAAATTGCAGGTAGTGCAGACTTGTATGGGGCTAAGTGACACAGCTGGGATTTTGCGAGGTTTAGTCAGGGAGAGATTGAAGTGGATACGGAAGTGGTCTGACCAGGGAACTGGGTCGATGTACGGGATGTTAATGGTAACATTGGATCCAGTCAAGGGAATGACCGTCTAAGTGCGTGGGGTTGTTTATTTGTTTATTTTTATTTATTTTATTGACCATTTATAAGGCGCTACTACAACAAGACAGTGTTTCAAAGTGCCACAAGGCAAAAGGGAGGGAGCGAGGGAACAAAATAAGCAATGAAAGCAATGAATAAATCATAAAAACAAACAGCGGTCCTACTAGGCATTGTGCGTTCATAACGTGCAAGTGCAGAGAAAAGAGAAAGGGGGTCGGGGGCAGGGGTAAGTGCTGGAGGGTCCCCCAGGGGGAAGTGCCACAAGTGCTTGTTACAGAGGCAACAGGTAAGTGCAAGGGCTCAGATTTCCCAAGTGAAGGGGAGGTCTACCACCCAACTGGTAAGTGCAGGCCTGTGACAAACCACCCGACAGGCAGGTGTGGGCCCAGAGGCCAGGCAAGGAAGGCAGATGCTGGGGGTGATTGGGCAGATGGCCAGGACCTTAGGGCAGTAGAGAGTGCAGAGGCGTTGCGGTCAGTGGCATCATTGCAACCAAGTTGAGGTCTCCCAGGATGATGCACTTGGTGGAGGGTTTCATGAGGGGAGTGATGAGTAGAGGGATATCAAGGTCAGGACAGCTAGGTCCATTGGGTTGCCTATAAATGAGGAGCAGGCTAAATGTTGTTTGTGGACCAGTGCCCATAAGCCTTTGGGTACCAGGTGCGCTTTAAAAATGCATTAACATAATATAACATAACAGTGGTGAGCTTCAGGAGCAACATTACCTAATCCGGGGTTGTGGGTAAGGGACACAGCCTGATCTGTAGAGAGGAGATTTAGCTATGAGGGATACTCCACGTCCAATTGCATTAAGGCGGTCAGCTCTCAGGATGGTATAATTGGTGAGGATTACCAGGGAGAGTAGAGGGCCGGAAGTGTCACGTAGCCCGATTCTGTGGTGGCTAGGATGTCTAGGTGACGCTCAAGGATGAGATTGCAGATTTCAAGTGTGTGGCCACTGTGGGGATCCGGAAGGTGTCTCACCCACTAGTCCCTGGAGATCTGTCACCCAGGTGGCCAGGACACAGCCTTCGCTTTTGGATACAGTTCCTGGGGGTGCACCAGTGCGGGAGGATCACCTGGGTGAGGGATCTTCGGGGAGTAGAAGTGGGAAGTGAGACGCTGTATTGATATATGATATGGCATTTATAACGTGCCTGTACACAAGTGTTTCTAGGCTCAACAAGGCAACGAGGGGGGAAAAGAGGGAAGACAAAACAATGATCTTACTAGGCCTTGTGTCATTCAGATCGCGCAAGCAAGGGAAGGGGAAAAGTGCAAGGGGAAATCCCTCCCTTACAACACCTTTACCCCATCCTACCCAGTAGGATATTTAGGAACTCTACCCATTTCACCCCACCCCCCTTTTACAACATGAACACTTTCTCACTGACAGCCCGCTCTAAGGGAAAGCAGACTAACACCCGAGCCGTGTACCTGACATGTCCCAATAAAATGGTCAGGTGAGGTCAGGCAATTACTGACCATCACACACACCTGACTTCCACTACACTTCCCCCACATGGATAAAAGGCAGTGCACGAGAGCACACTATAAGCGAGGCAAAGCACATGAGGAAACAGCAGTTCCAAGATGACAGTTTAACGAGAGGAGAAAGACGGGCTTAACAGAAGGGGGTCACAAGCAGGAAAGTTCCTTTGACCTTTTTGACAAGGAACCGTTACTTTCATGAGACCGAGACAAAGTGTAAGACCAGGAAACCAGGCTGAAGAATCCTGCATTGTGTGTCGGAGGTACCTGGGGCCCTCCTGCATCAGTAATCAAGGCGGGGAGAATCTCCAGCCACCGTGGTACTGACCTTGGCTCCAAGAACAAAGCTGCTTCAGTGAAAGCAACACAGCCGGTGAGTTGTGGAGACCGATACAAGACAGGTCTGTGTTGAAGCCAAGGTTGCAAGCAGCACCAGTGTATGGCGAGCACTGGAATGAACATTGCTAAAACGTGTTTGATAAGAGACGCGATTGAAGTTAAACTGCTGATGAGTGATTGAACTTTAAAGTAAACTACAATACCTTTCACAGGGTGGTCCGGCAGCGTGTGGGTGCTCAAACGAAGGTCTCTGTAAGGTAGCCAGCTAAGAAGTGAGAAAAGTAGATAAAGTTGGTCCAAGCCCAGCAGAGGGAGTCAATTGAGAGAGTATGAATAAATGTGAATCGAAGTCGTCCTGCAACGGGTCAAGTCAAATCCTGCGCATAGTCGAAAGTCTAAGATTTTGATGAAGCAGATAAAAGTTTGGAAAAGTACATGGATTTAGTCCGAGCCCGACAGAGGGAGATCAAGTGAAAGCTTTGAGTGAAAGTGGGTCTGAGCCCGGGGGAGGGAGCCCCGGGGTGTGCCTAGAATCACCCAAGAAGTCGTACATGAGAATCCTGACGAGAAATCAACTTTTGAATGCTTGTTTGTTGCATCAGGCCCTCTGAAGTAAGAGACTTTCAATGGCAAAGAGACTTTGACATAGAAGGCCCTGATACAGAGATCTGAACTGCATCCTTGTGCTACAGAACCCAGAGACTGTGCTAAGCTTGAGGGTGCCGCCTTGTACCGTGCTGAAAACATGGGGAAGGGAGGCCAACGGCTTGAATATCCTGACATTTCTTGAACACTTTTCTTTTGCATAACATTATTTCCCACACGATTTTGTATTTAAGGGTAAGGATTGGCAATAGGTTTATTAGTATAGGCCCTTTTATATTGACAAGACAGCACTAGGAATGTGTTATTATTTGAAGGTTGTAGCTTGCGCCCATCTTTAGATTTAGGATTCGAAAGGCGTTTTTCAAACCCTTTTTGAAGTTCAATAAACACCCTTGAACTGTGGTCACGTGTGTTGTCTTACTGTTTGATACCATGCCTTCCTTACAGCACCTAAGGATCTTACATTGATTAGCGCGCATTTTAGGAAGTCTGACTGTTTTGGGGTCGTAGGCTAACTTTCAAATATTAGAGGCATGAAAAGCTATATCTAACGTTGTACAGAGGGAGACAGTAAGATGTGCTAATTTAAAGATGTTCTTTTCACGATCAAAAGTTGCATATATTACGTATATTTCTTTTTTTTATTTTAGACAATAATCTAAAGCATCCTTGAAGAATTAATGCGCCATTACTGGATCTTTTACCTCCTTTAGGCTGCATCAATCATCCATTGAACTGAATGTCAGCCAAAATTACGTTTTAGCAGTAATAGATGAATAGAACAGTAATAGGTCTGATTAGTCCTTTGTGTCCATCTTGGCCACTCATATTGTTTAACCTTTGGGCCAATTTTGGGGTATTCTTTTCAATCTTTTTAACTTTTCTTTTTTGCCCACTCTGAATGAGGTGATGCTTTAGAGAGAACCTCTGTCTAACATTCATCTGGAACCGAATTCGGTAAAGCATTGCACGCAGATGGCACCTCCCCAAACATGCATTCACCCGCCCCAAGAATAAACCAAAAAAATAAGATGCAACAGCACTCCCATGATGCAGTTTCATAGTTCCCTCCCTACCATACTACAATTGATTGGTGTTGCCACAAGGGTCAATATCTAACTTCAGTAGTAACCTTGTTTGTGCTCTATTTTTCCTTAGCTCAAATATCAGAACAAAAATGTCTAGTAAATTGCCTCTCATTCAACAGAAAATCAACTACCCTGCTAAATAGGATTAATACCAGAAATTGCAGTGGCTGCTTTGAATAGTGACGATGCTGGCGGACAAAAGCTGGCGTCGGTCCAGGCTGGTACATCTCGGCAACACACCGCTATATCTGTAACCCAAAGGATCTTGTAGGGTCCACACCACCTTGATGACAGAACTTGTTTCTTATGTGTTTTTTAAATATAAAACCGTACACCTGGTTGGAACAGGTGGCACAGCACTGTGGCTTCCCTTGGTAGTGATTCCTAAACCTGCTGATAAGAGCACGTTACTATTTTGACTAATTCTGGACAGTATTTAAGCATAGATTCATCCAGAAGCTACAAGTCACAATGGCAATGGTGGAACCTTTCATGAAGGCATCGGTTTGCCAGTGAGGATCTTTTACACGTTCCATCCAGTAACCCTATTTTCCGTTCCTTGCATGCTCATCAGAGAAGGTGATAGTGCACCTGGTCCCTTCGAATCAGTTTCTGCAAGTATTTTGTAAAAGAAATTTCAGGATCCCGGATTGCCTTTCCACTGCCCCCGCTGATTGTAGTTGATCGGGACAGTGGAGCTTTTGTAGAACATTAAGTACCTTTCAAATCTTCGGTATCACTTCCCCCTGAAGGCTGTGCCTGGATAACCTTTTACTGGCACTCTGAAGCACAGGATCAAGTCCCGTATCATAGCCTTTGCACTCAGCCTGTGTTTATGCTTTACGGGTCAGATATGGCTCTTTCTATTTTGTACTCCTATCAACTATTAAAATGGCATACTGCATTCCTGCCACTCCTTGCTCAACATATGCACTGTTTCCCACATTCAACTGTTGGCAGACTAAGCACAGGTCGTACCAATGTTAAACCGCTTTAGATAGTCCTGGAACATACAATTATTTTCATCTGAGCAAAAATCTCCCCTTTGGCAATGTGTGCACCCCATTCAGCACACATGCAAAACAATGTGAGAGAGCTTTGAAACCAAGTAAATGTCCCTCACTGAACTGCCATAGCTTATCGCTACGAAGGGTAGATCTTGCTCTGTTCCACACATTATTCCAAGTATCTGAAGCACATTGCTATATTTCTGCAAGTTCATCAAGTGTGGAATAAGTGGACCAATAGATTCACTTATATTTGTGGCATTCATTTCTCTGCCAAGGGAGCAGATAGAAGAGAGCCTCCCTCGCTGCTTGGTCTGTGAGGTACTTTTCTCGACTGAAGTTATGTCACAGAGGTTGGGTTGCTATGCACTTTGCTCTCTCTAATTCTTTTGGTAACATCATTGATTCAAGAATTGTATTTGCATAGTGTTAGATTTTGTTAGGTGTGTCTGTAGCTGTCACAAAACATCTTTCCTTCCACAACATCCCATCGTCAGACAGTATCCCAAACGCATAGTGGGATTCAGGGAAAATGGTAGCCTTCTTAAGCTTTCGGGTATTTGTGATTCTGCGCCGTCACCACCGAGAGATCCCCTAAATGATGTGCAGTTTAATTACTCACTCACCCTCTGTGCAGATTCCAGTGTGCACTATTGAGCATCTCTCCTAAATGCACATGAACACGTTTGTTCAATGTGCAGATTCCAATGTGCAGTACTGACCATCTCTCCTAAATGCACGTGAACACGTTTGTTCAATGTGCAGATTCCAGTGTGCAGTATTGTCCAACCCTCCTAAATGCACATGAACACGTTTGTTCAATGTGCAGATTCCAGTGTGCTGTACTCTCCATCTCTCCTAAATGCATGTGAACACGTTTGTTCAATGCCCTTCAAACAAACTTTAAAAGCAGACAGCCTCCTCTTAAAGGCAGAACCAAAAGATAACACGGACCTTGAAGAGGTGAACTCCACTCATACCACGTTGGAGGCAAGGGCGCAAAATAGGGTGTTCCTAATTTCCTATTGACATCTAATGGAGCAGTGGCATGTTATGGAGGAAGATGTTTTGAACAAAAAATACACACAATTAGGGTGACACGAAGCACAGATTTGTTAGTGTGAAGTCTAAATGTATTGCAAGAAGGATATTTTCATTAATCTGAGACATGTGAAATTGGGGGTGAAGGTCCATAATGTTGGCAAATCGATGATTAATAAAGATAGCTGACAATGATGTAGAGAATAGAAAGATGCTGGTATATGGTAAACCGGCATACAGTGAAGAGATGGGCGGGTGCTACCACAAACCTTAGCAAAGGACGCAAAGACAAAAAAACAAAATGATATGGCTGTCTTAAAGTGCAGTTCATCACCAAAATGCTATTAGTGTGCTGCTGGACTGTGACCTTTAAAGAGTGCCTAATGCCAGCATGAGTATGGGTGCAGTGCTACACTCTACACTGCTCGCCCATCCTTATGGGATGCAGTGATGTGTGCCCATTCACGCCTCCACCTAACTTTGAAAAGGGTTGTTAGAGAGCCCATTGACCCAGTGCCCTTCCTGGGGACCCGTCGGCTCTTGTGCATCCTTCCACAAAGGAAGCATGTACAACCACAACACTGAATCCTTCATTTGCATAATAACCTCTGCATGCAGCCTGCAGTAGTCACTGCAGTAAAGAATCCTACCCCAAAGACTGTGTGCCACCAATTGGCATTCTGGCTGGGGTGGGCAGCTCTGTCAGGCCCAGACTGCCCCTACTAGCCAGCAAGCCAATAACCGGTAGCTCTGAATGGAGAGTCTCACACTAGTTCCACCTCTGAAGAGGAGTGTGGCAGAAATGCATTAGGCAATGACTCAGTGTGCACTAATCTTAGTGCTGGACCGGTGACTGGATTACTCTGGTTACAGTGCCAGTCAAATGAGTTTGTTTGGCTGGATTTCGCATTAGTGCAATGTCAGGATCTGAAAGGGTGGAAGTGCTTGCACAATTATCCTGTCAAGTTTGGTGTTCACGCTCGAGCCACCAGCAGCATAAATCAGTTCCACGTGTTAATATCCCCGCAATAATATCGCCATATTTTTGTGGCGATATCAAGGCTTGGAACCCGTGGGGGACAACCCCTGTATTATTTTAAAAGGAGCGGGGGGCACCCCCGCACGCTCTGCTCCCAATAAAACCTAATATTCCCACAAAAAATATCGCCTATGGCTGATCCCGACGACCATGAATACGGCGATCAAAACCCAAATCCAATCACGGAAAGACAAAAGTAATCTGGCCTGGCTTCTTTTATTAGACTGATCTTCAGCCTTCGATTTGGTGAATCACAAGATTCTATGCAAACACCTCTCCACCGCTGCCCACTTCTCAGACCAAGCTAACGCTTGGATTGAATCATTCCTCAATAATAGATCTATGAGGGTCTTTGCAACTTCTGCCTCCGCCTCACCAACTCCCATCACTTGAGGGGTGCCTCAAGGTTCATGTGTCCTACTCTCTACAATGTATTCACCAAACCACTTTTTGATGAGCTTGACTATCTGGGCGTCACTTACACCAATTACGCTGACGACACCCAGATACTCATTCCCATCACTGGTGACCACGCTGTGGATAACAGGACACTTAACAACATTTACCTCATCATACAAGCCTGGATGGCGAAGCGCAGGCTCGGTCTTAACGATGATAAGACAGAGCTACTCCTCCTAAGCTCCCCTGCTAAACTGAATAATCTGGACACCCTATTCTCCTCATTCAACATTGATGGCAACATTATCAAAGTAGCTGATGTAGTGAAAACTCTTGGAATCTATCTAGATTCAGCTTTAAAACTAACTAGACAAACTAACTCAATAGCCTCCTCATCTGCTTACACATGCAAGCTTATTACAGCTTGCCGCCCGTACCTATCCCCTGCCAATTGCATTAAAATAGCGAGAACCCTAGTCCTCTCCAAGCTGGATTATTGTAATGCACTATATTTGGGTACCTCCAAACAAAACCTCAATAAAATGCAAGTACCGCAAAATAACACCATACGGGCAGCGCTGAACATTCCAAGGCACTCCCACATATCAGATGCAAGACAGTCACTAAATTGGCTTAATATCAACCAAAGAATAACGTACAAAAGACTATCCCTCACTCACAAATGTCTCTCCAATCAAGCCCCTTCTTATCTATCTGACACCATCTCCCGACATATATCTACACGTCCCATTAGATCAGCCAAGTTTCCTCGCTTTGATCTACAACGTGCAGGTGGGGCTAGCTTCCCTGTCCTTGCTGCTAAAACATGGAACGCCCTCCCATTGTCCTTAAGAGATTAACCTTCCTATCACGTATTCCGCAATAAGACGAAAGCTTGCCTACACAGGCAAGATCCTAGACCATCTGCTTAAAGATGTATGAAATTTGCCTCTCTCATTGTATAGCTGCCCAGCTTGCACTATTGCATAGACCCGCACCCTGATCTCCTTAGGCTGGTATTGACCTGTATATATGGAAATTAAGTGAACTTTGGCTTCTTACTGTACTGCTGTAAATATCTGTCGCATTGCTACCTAACTCTAAATTTTGTAAAATTGCTCTATATTGTCTTCTTCACAACTGTCTGTATTTTAGTAATATGCAGGTTTAGCGCCCAGCTGCCCAAGGGCTTGGAGCGCTCTATAAATAAATAAACTAAAATAAACTTGGTGAAATTATGACATTTGCGCTTGTGTTATCACTGAAAATAACAGGAGCAAAAGTCTGGGCATTAGACCAGCCATAACACTCACGCAAATATTTTTACTGCATCAGTTCCAAGACCATAAAAATGCAACTTGAAATACACAAGTGATTAAAGTACTGACAGGTACAAACCGAGACAATCCGAGTACAGTTCCAGTATATCCCACATTGACAGCGTGTTTCCACATTGTTAATTCCAGCATACTCCAGTGTGACAACCCCAGTGTATTCTGTTTTAACAGTCCCATTTTACTACGTGTTTGACAACTACAATATACTGCAAGTTTGTGAAATCCCAGAAGACCCCTAGGTTGGCCATCCTAGGTCGTACAAATTTGACGAACCATAGTTTATTAAGTACAAATTTGACGAACCATAGTTTATTACCAGGTTGCCAGCCAAAACATTCATTGTTGGGCGCTTCCAATATACTTCCAGGTTAGCACATTGTGCAGGCTCATAGATGGACAATGTGCCTACAGTTTGGCAGCCCCATTATGGTCTCTGATGCCAAATTCACAGTATGTTCCAAGATTACCAAATTCAATATAATCTCAGCTTTTAAATCCATAGTGCACTAAAATATGCAATTGCTCCCAGTTTGCCCTATTCGCAATTTTACTGTAAAATATTACAGTGAACCCACATTACTGTTCCAGTATTTTCCCTGTTTGCACAACTCCAATATATGTCCACTGTTCAAAACCACATTATACTCCCAGGTTGTCAATTCTAGGTTCCACGGTGCCAGTAGTTCCCCTCCTCCCCCCATTGTGACTACTACCCCAGTACACTTCAACTCTCAATTTGGCAACTCTAGCATGAGTCAAGTAAGCACAACACCAGTATTTACCGAGTTTGGCAATCTTATTTTAAACCTAGAATGCAAAATGGAAGGCCCGCGGTTTTCAACATGTAAAATGAGCATTATGTTCTGTTCAGGTTGAAACATGGACCCTTCAGAGGCTCGTGTACATCTGTTGCAAGTCAACATGTACCAACTGAAAGCACTCCCTTCAGACATGCATATCTGACTACAACCCGTGATGAGAAGAGTATGCTTTATGCAAAATATTTTGCATAAGGTAAAGTTGCATAGTGGGCCGGATTTTTTGTTCTTTCAAAAATGCATGTCTGGTATATTTCTCTTTGCTGTAGATTGGGAATCACATATGTGTAGCAGGCTAAATATGGGATCTTATAAAATTGCCTGCCGCCTTCAGACCAGTGATCCCTCTATCCTGTTGCACATCACAGCCTCCTTCCCACAATACTTACTCTTTGCTTCCGGTGCTTTGGCTTCCTGTAAAACAGTTATGTAGATGTAGACAATCTCCCGGATACTGGAGCACCTTTTATAGTATTCAGTAATTTTTTCAGCAATTTCTTTTCCAAAAAGTTGGTTTTTAATCTAGGCAAAGAAAAGGAGCACACATGAGAAGTGGTGAACCGGGTCCCAGGGTGGCAATAGTAATAAACATGTTTAATGGCGTGTCGGCAAGCCGGTTATTGTAAATGGGTGCATGTGAAACCAGAGTTTAAGATTTGAAAGGTTCCAGGAAAATCAAGTAATCGCTCTGGGTGTACTCCACCTGGAGGGAACTAGAAAATAAATTAACATACTGCCATGAACATAACGGTCTGTGTGTTTGGGTAGTAATGCATTCCTGTCTAATGGTATTTCTCGTAAATTATTCATACCGATGTACGCCATGAATATTTTTGATACTAAAATGCACAGAGCTTAATGACCATTGTAACTGGAATCAAATGATCATATAGTTTAGACAGACAAAACCATACATTTTGGATTGTCATGAAAAAATAACTTTGCTTTTTACTGAACAAACCATTGTTTTAATGTAAGTGTAATAATTGATCATAAACATACTATGGTACAACACTGTTTAATAATGATAATGATTTTTATTTTTTTTAAAAAACTCGAGCCAATCCAGCTTTCTAAACCCCAAAGCAAAGACCAGTGGTATCTCTGGAAACACCTGAACAGATTGCTTGATACACTTTTCTGGGTTCAGACTGCCGAGGCGTGTCATGGCTCTTACGGTAATTTACTAAGGGCACTATTACAGGTATGGTGGTAATGGAAAACATTTGGTATTTTGAAAACTTTCTATTTTTAAACTACAAGTTTATCAGATGAGATGCATGGATTATCGACGGCATGGTGTACATAGAAATGTGGTCATTCAGCCAATGCCATATCAGTATGACACCACCCCCAACTCATAATCAGGTGCGATTAGGTATTTAAAATCTCACATGTTATTCACTGAAGGCATTGCTAGCTATGTACTCCAGCCCTTAAATAAAACATGCAATCGCAACTCATAAGCATGTGGTCATAGCTGTCAAGTGGCCTCAGGTCATGTGTTACAACTTGAGCTTGTCCGGGTTTTTTACATTACATGCTGGTACTTGTAGTTACATTTTTCCCATTGCAAGTATGGGTGACCAAATCCCAGCATGCCATGGAAAACCAAAGGACTGGACAATGTGTCATCCATGACATGGGGCCACTTGGCATATATCTGTGGGATTTTAAAGATAGGTGGTATTTAAAATATGACATGTTTTTACCATTGTACCAAATGTATGTTGTACCCCTAAGCACATTCGCCAAATCACAGATTCCAGAAACGCGCCCTGCCCTTTTGGCACTAGTATCATTCTCCACACTCCATGCTAAGGACACGGTCCCTCCCATACCAACATCTCAGTCTTCCAATGAGTGGGATAGATCCCCGCAAATCTTCAATCAAATGCCTGCCTGCCTCTCCACTCTCCTGCACCAGTCACTTCACCATGCCAGCAAGGCTCCCCTCCTGTGATTCTGCCGGACATCACACACTGCCTTCTACCACTTACACTGAAACAGGCCATGCCTGGCCCGATTCAGGAAAAGTGGCCATGAGGGAGATGTTTGAGACAATGCAGTTGCATCGACCACACCCATCATGCCGTACAGTGAGTTTCTTTGTTGTGTTATTAAGTTCGATTCTCATCCTTTAAATCGTTGTATTATTGCATACATGAAGACACAGACACACTGATAGAGCAATAGCACATGTTCAATAGAGTTAACACATTCAGTGAAAACAACATAATGTAGTGAGAACGTTTTTGAAAGTCTTGTATTCTTTACGTCAGAAGAGGGCGGGAGTATGGCACGCAAAATAAGTATTTGCAAAAGCAAGAGTTTCTGGCTATTATACAGGTGCAATTGTAAACACCCTAACCAACTCCATGCCATGAAAAAAAGATAGTAAGAAAGTTCACACCATTAGAAGTGATAACACGAATACTATAAAACAATAATTAAAGTACTTCACACCAAACAAGCACACACTTTAAACAAAAAAGTACAGCAAAACAGGCATACGCTTGAAGCCAATAAATTGAGCAAAACAAGCCCTGCTTTGTCAAGCCTTGAACATCTGGGACTCACACAATTAATCTACTAGTAGAGGCAATCAATTGTAACTAAGGCGCCCAAAGAATGTCCACTTAAACATGCCAGAAATACACAAAAGACTAAGGACTCATTACTGAGTCGGATGTATATCTGTATACATTTCCTTTCTACCACAATTCATAGGAGCTGCTCCTCTAGCTTTCTCTAAAATGACACCTATGAGCCAGAGTCTAAACACAACACGAGTTACTAATAAGCTTTTGTTAGTTTATCCTGTTCAGGTACCAGAAAAGCAAAAGGGAAACAGATTGAACAGGATATGTGGGAGGTGATACTGTCACCAATCACAGAGTACAACAAGTCAGACTAGTGCTATGTGGGACCTGAGAGACGTTCAGTTTGGGTAAAGAAATAGTGTACCTTCATGCTAAAATGCAAAACACGAAACACGACCCCTAAGTTCATCAATGCCTTTCTCATACATTGCAGAGCCCTTCCCTGTGAACAGAAAATGCATAAAACCACAATTTTTGTATTTGGCACAGCTCATCTCAGACAAACATACCGCAATTCAATGGGAGCAGATTCCTTCGCCGCTTGAGTCTTTCTTTAACTTCGTGTGTATTCTGTAAGCTCTACGGACTGTAGCTGGACAGTATCTCTGTCTCTGTTTACACTGACATTTCCTGCTAAAACACCTCCTAACACAGCTCTTTAAATTCTCAGTTTCCCCACAAGAAGCAAGTCCAGAGCAGCAGTTTCCATCTGAATTGGTGGAAAATACAAACCTTAAGAAGGGCAAAAGCAAGTGGAGCCGTCTGGCCCTGAAGCAGATCTGCAGAAAGAAACCCACAGCACCAGAGATCAACACCCTCCTGATTAAAGTGGTTTAAGATGTCGGAGGAGATAAAGATTCAATAACTGATCGTAAACTATTCCACATAGAGGGCAGGGTGTCCGATTTGGAAAAAGAAAACGCCTCACAGAAGAAATGGCTGGAAGCTTCAGAGCATATAAGGAGACGAAAGAAGATATGGCTGAACAATGCACCAGAATAGAGATTTAGGCATGCGAGGTAGATCCTTCAATCTTCGCAGTGTGGGAGCAACAAAGACGAGGAAAGTGGAAGGAAATATGTCAGCTTTTGCAACACAGATGTTGTCTGTGGCAGTGGGCTATACCCTAATCAGCCCTTCTAATCCAGAATGCGCCTATTGAGCTGGCAGACCTCGCCAGATAATGGTCAACCTATCAAAGAAAATATCTTGATGGCAGAAGGAAAGAATGAAATGGAGGGGTGCTCCGATGTTGGTTTTTCTAGTCTTTCCTAAGGAGGGGATGGAGAAAAGGAAGGCTTCTGGAGATGCAATGCCACTGGCAAGCGAACTGAACATTAAATCCATGATGACAACAGGCAGACGCTGCGAGGAGCATCGATGATCCCACCTAGGTGATCATTTGGGATTCTTGAGGAGGCCCCAGCCTTGCCCTACAGAAAAGATGTAATAGCCCGATTTGCCAGTAGTCTCATGAGACTTTACCCTGAAGAGACTGGTTGTCCTGCTTGCCCACCATTCCCCCCACAAATCCCCACAATTCGCCCTTTCCTCAGCTAAAATATGATTTACAGCTGTGTATTGGCAAGGCACTCAAACAAATACTTCCGTGAGACTGTGACATAATATCAGCCTGGATGTGAACTATGGCAGTGGTTTGTCTGAAAATTCACATTATGTACACAGGTGTGATAGAACAACTTCCCAAGTGGACAGTCTATACGGTCGCTATTAAGGAAAAATATGGCACCAGGAGATGCCAGAATTGAATGGCTTACTAACACCAAGAGATGCCTGACACATTCCACATGCATAATGGGAAGCTGGCGCGCTGGGGCAAGGGGAAGATGTCAGATGGGTGAAAGACTGGTATATATTGGAGGGCAATTTCCCACAATACACAGGGACACACAATCCGGATCCCAAAAAGGATGAGAGCAGACGGTGGGGGCAGCGGAGGAAGAGCACTAGTGATAGATGGAGGAAAGCAAGCCCGGGCAGGGAGCCCAGGGGTCGGAGGGGATAACAAGAAGGACTATTGATAGTTTTGTAAAAATTGCCGGTGAATGAGGCACTACACTCCTGATTTATATATACCAATCAGAGTCATCATAAAATTGTGTACTCTATCACATCAGATCCAATAAGGCTGTGGGATATGTCATTCCCAGGGATCCTTACATTGATATAGTAGCTGGAAATTCGGTAATACGTGTACTATGGGGTAAGAGAATGGAAATGTCACACTTCACTCCTGGGAATTGCTGGGATACCTGGGATCCCGGCTGAGTCATCATAATAAATGTTTGGCTGAGCCTTGCCCTATCATCCTCTGTACTGGTCTTGTGCCGGGCTGCCTCCCTCTGCATCCTTACTGGGCAGGTCTGCGAGATCTCGAGTGAAGCAATTGCTGAGACTCCTGAGCCTTCCCAATAACTAACAGTGTCTGGAGTGATAAAGCCATTGTGTGGGACCCTTGGAGGATGGAGGTTTGGCTGGATACAACAAGGGGACAAAAAGTCATTGCCTGAGGGAAGGGGTGGGCAAAAGAAGGCAGACAGAAAGAAGAGGTTGCAATAAATGATGGATGAAAAAGAAATGGAGCAGTCAGGTTCTGCAAATTGGAGGAACGTTTTATTGATACTGCGTCATGGTTGCCCTCAGAAATCAAAGGGTCCAAGTATCAGGAACTACAAGCAGTATTCTTGATCCTGTCATTATTAAGGAAGTAGATCCTCCTTAACAAAGACAAACCGGCAACGCTACCACAACGCTATTGATAAATAAGTCTAATTCAAACCGACAGTATGTAAAGGCATTAGCAAGAAAATAAGGGGGAATCAATCCAGGCTTCGTGAAGACACAGTATACAGCAATGAATATGAGGAAGCTGATACTGTCGTTGAAAGAAGGGATGAAGCTGGACAGTCCAGTTAAGCGACCTCACTGGATGCTGAGAAAATCCTCCATAGCATTGATCAGAAATTCCTTTTCAAAGCAATTAAAAAGATACAATTAAGTCCAAACTTCTTGCAATTGGTGTAACAACTATATTGCAATCCACCTGCTTTGGTCATCACCAATAGTCAGTGCTCATAACCCTTTGCCATGAAAGGTGGAACAAGACAAGGCTGTCCTTCTCGCCGATGCCTTGATCTTGAGCCACTTGTGACCTGGATGAGGCAAGATTCTCAACTAAACGGGTAGAGGTCTGGCAGGGCGATGCATACGTTGTGGTTTCATGTGGGTGATTTGTTATTGGTATTAAAATCTCTGTAGAGTTCACTCCCACCAATAATGAGGAAGAATGACCAGTTCGGATGATCAGTGCTGAAAATAAAAGTAAATGGGATGAAATCGGAGCCAATTCCCAAAATGCCCTATACACTAATGATGACAGCCCATTCATTCCAGACTGTCAATGATTTTCTTGTCACCTGGAACCAGCTTTTTCAACATGAATTGCAGGGAAATCCAAACCTTCATTTAGGTCTGGAAACCCCAGAGACTGGTCTTATTGAAACTCAACTACCACAGAGGAAAAGGGGAATTAATGTTCCAAGTATCATTGAACATTTACTGCAAGGCTCTTTTCTGGCCTTTCTGAAAAACTATATGGATGAATGGGAGGATTAAGAAATAGGCAGGACAGGACAGATCGAGCCATCCACAATACTGAACACTGCGACCAGGCCAATGGCGGGACAAACAAGCTGAGGATGTCAATACATGGAACACTATTGGTACCTGTACATTGGTATTAGGATAGTGCGACACTAACACCCTTTTCAACTTCTGTTTCACTTCATAGGTAAAAAATAAAGTGTAATACTCCACACAAACCACTAAATGGGAAGAATATGCAAAGCATGTGGCAGATTCACAAGCCTCAGTAATATAATGGGAGCGGAAGACAAGTGTATCCTGGCCTCCTCTTCTATATTTGAGGGTTGTGGCAAGGGCTTCTGATTAGAGAACTCGCTCAATATAGCAGATATCAGAGTAGTTTCTCAATGTTCCTTCTCATTGCAGCGCCATTAGTTGGTTAATCCTAGAGCGTGGACTGGAAAGGTTTTCCAAAAACATTATGTAATTCAATTTACTGGCAAACAAAAAAATACTGAAACAACAAGGAAATAATGCTAATTTACCTCGCTTGTTTCTAGAAATCGGATGCGATAATACTTGACAGGGCCAAAGAATCCTTCAATACCCGGCACATACTTGCTGCCTCCCAGGATGCAGTATCCAGAAGTGTCATTGTGATATACGTCTTCCTTCAATCTAAAAAATATAGATAATGTATTCTCTAGATAATTTCCATGCATTATTATCAATTTCTAACACAATTAGCTTGCACATTTAAAAAAATATATATCATTTTGCAATTCAAGCAACAGAAGTTGCTCTATGAGTTCTTTTGAGACCATTAAAACATTCCTGAAATATACCTATGCATTACAGGCAAGCACATACATACACCTAACATTAACAGAAGGATAAATTAATGAATACTGTTACGGTCTATTGCATTTAGGTCGCTCTATAGGTCTCAAGACTACACAGACAGGTATTGTGTTAATACAAAGGTAGGAGAAACTTGAAAGAAGTGCTAATGCCAAAAATAGTGAATAGGCTGGAAGAAAGGTTGGCATGTTAGCACGTTAGAGGCCTTCAAAGTTCTTTTGAGGTTATAGTCACGCAGTTCTTGAATTACAAACTTGTTCTCGCTTGACTCAATTATTACTTTCCCTTTGTGTTCCTCTTCCTGGCTAGGATTATCTTCCCTCCCAACCTTTTCTTCCTAAACTATTGTCTTTGCACGTGTTGGTCCTGCATTCTCTCTCTCACTTCCCTGTCTCTCGTCCATAACATCCCTCTACAAATATTGACAGTCTCTAGTCAGCACCTCTGAGGTATGGCTCTTCATTTTGCCTTTTTTCCGTTCTTTACTCTTATTTTAAGTGTCTACATTTCTGACCGCCTCCTTTTAAATTGGATGACACATTAAATGGATGCGTTAAAGTGAGGTATAATGTTATACTTCCATTTAATATCGCACCACATTTTGGAGCAGTGACAGGACAGAGGAGGGGCATGGAGAGGAGATCATATCACTGCTGAACAGTCCTCAGTCTCGTAACTGTGTCTTGTTAGCCTGCATGAGATTTGAATGCAGCTGTACAACAAATGGATTCCTATGGAATCTACCTCATTTTGCATCTGGTCATGACCAGCCGTATTCCATAGAAATTAATTAGCAAATGCTGTCTGCAAACTGTATTTGAAGGCAGCGTTTACTTTTCCATGAGACAGATTGGAGAATAGCAGAGTAAAAGTGATTTAAATGAAATTACTGCTTGCATTATTGACTGGGAATATCTTTTTTTTTTTTTTTAAACTTTGGTTTTATTGGCAGTTTTTAGAAGAAAAATACAGACGGCAACGCTGGGAGCGTTGTAGTTATCACTTTTAACATTGTCATCAAACCCCCAGGTTCCCCCTCCCCCTCACCCCACTCCCCAACTCCACCCCTCCCCCCAGATCAGTGTCCCATCAAAAGTCAAACCGCTGGAGCTGTCGTCGTTGCTCATTGTTCATTGCCACAGAGATATGCTATACTCTCGCGTCCAAATTGACTGGGTCAGATCCGCTGTCTCCCGGGTCCTGGGCTACTCCTTCATCCCTGAGTAGAGATTTCCAGTCCCCCCCCACCATCCTGCCAGAGTGTTCTCATATTGTCAGTGGGGGTCCCATCCCCATGCCCCGTGGACCCCATACCAGTTAGCCTGAAAGGTGCTCAATTCGTTATTTACCATGGCCGTCGGTTTGTCCATTAAGAACATGTTTTTGAGTTTCTTAAGCCAGTCTTCTTTAGATGGGGTCTCTGGGCTCTTCCACCTTTGTGCCAGGGCCACCCTGCCCGCTCGCAACATCGTCTCCCACATTCTTGGGTACCTATACAGTTCGGTGTCCTCCGGGGGGAGGCCCAGCAACATCGTTAGGGGGTTGAGTGGGATTAGTTCCTTGGTGACCACGGCCATCCACCCCCGTACCTTCTCCCAGAACCCCTGAACCTTGGGGCAGAACCACCACATATGACCCCTCGACCCCACTTGGCCACAACCCCTTGGGCATCTGGGGGACACTCCGAAAACATCTTGGACAGTTTCAACGGGTCCCTGTGCCAGCCCTGTAGAATCTTGAAGTTGTGCTCCATGTCCGATGTAAATAGGTTCCCGTGAAATGCTATCTTAAAGACTTTGGACCACGCCTCCTCTGTGGGTGGTTCTCCTGCCAGGTCGTCCCAAAACCCTCGAAACCCTCTTCTCCCCTCCAAGTTAACAGTGTTCAGTATTTGATATATTTTGGAGACCGCCCCCTTCCTTGACGTGGCCGTGTCCAGGAACTTTTCAAAGGGGGTCAGCTGTCTCTGTAGGTTCTGGCCCCATGTTTGGTCACAAAGGATGCCTTTCAGGCGCAGATATTCAAAGATTGAAAGGGACTCCCGCCCAAGTGCATCTCGCAGGGCCTCGTAATCGAGGAACTCGCCCTCTTTGAACAGTTGCCCATTCCAAACCCCCATCCGACCAGGACTGGGCACTCCTGAATCCCCTGCTACCTAGTTTGAGCGGGTGGCCCCAGAGCGAAGACATTGGAGAGGTCCACGTCGTGAGGTATGAGGTTGTGGGTCTCTCCCTCCAGATTGTCCAGAGTATTCCCAGGGTTGGGTGGGCTTTCAGTTTGCTAGGGATGAGTCTACGCGGCAGCCACAGGAGGTCGCGCACTTTCAGAGGGTGGGCGTCCATGTCCTCCAGGTATGACCAGTAGGTGCCCATCCCCTCCTTCATGTGCTCCAGCAAGACCCGCAGCTGGGCGGCCCGGTAGTAAAGGAGAAAGTCCGGAAGTCCGAACCCGCCCTCCTCTCTGGGTAATGTTAGGGTGGCCTTTCCTATCCTCGGGGCCCTCCCTTGCCATACAAACTCGCGGATTGCTTTTTGTAGATCACGAAGCAACTGGGCGGGGACCTCCGTTGGGAGCGCGCTGAACAAATATAGTAATCTCGGCAGTACGTTCATCTTTATCGCTGTCATGCGCCCATACCAGGACAGAATCATACCACCCCATCTCCTCAAGTCAGACGTGACCCCCGCCATGATAGGCCCATAGTTCACCGGGGCCAATCTCGAGAGATCTCTAGTCAGGGTCACCCCCAAGTACCTAATGGAATCCTTCCCCACCGTAATCCCCGCACACCTGTCCCGGGGGTCCAACCACAGGTCCTGGACCCTCATGGGTAGGAGCTTTGACTTTGCTGCATTTATTTTTAGTCCTGAAAACTGCCCGAAGGCTGTCATCAGACGCTGGAGGGGGGGGAGCGAGGAGCTAGGCTCCACCAAGTACACTAGGATATCGTCAGCGAACAGGGAGAGCTTGAACTCTACTTCTCCCCTTTTGATCCCTTTGATGTCGGGGTGGGCCCGGACTGCTATGGCCAGAGGTTCCATCGTCAGGACGTAGATTAACGGAGAGAGTGGGCACCCCTGTCGTGTTCCCCTCGTGAGGGGGAATGAATCGGAAAGCTCCCTGTTCACCTGTACTCTCGCTGTTGGGGCTCCATAGAGGGCGGAGACTCAGGTCCTGACGTGAGGCCCAAAGCCCATTCGACGGAGGAGGAGTTGCATGTACCTCCACTCGACCCTGTCGAATGCCTTCTCGGAGTCCAAGGAAAGCAAACTAGCCTCTAGATCTGATTCCTGGGCATAGTGGATTAGGTCTATAGTCTTCCTGATATTATCCGAGCCCTGCCTGCCCCTCACGAACCCCACTTGATCCCCGTGTACTAGCTTGGGCATTATCCCCTCCAACCGTTTACCCATCACCTTAGCTAGGATCTTAACATCTATATTTAGAAGAGAGATCGGACGGTAGGAGGAGCAGTCAGTGGGGTCTTTTCCTTCCTTGGGCAATACCACTATGATGGCTCTCATCATCGTTTCCGGCAGGGAGCCCCCCTCCAGTACTGCATTGAACACCCTCGCCAGGTGTGTGGCCAAAATGGACCGGAACCTCTTGTAGAAGTATACTGAGAACCCATCTTCCCCCGGGGACGTTCCCGCCTTCATCCCGCTGATTGCATTCTCCACCTCCTCCTCTGTAACCCCGCCCTCTAGACCTTCTGCCATTTCGCCTGTCAGGGACGGGATCTGGATGGAGTCCAGGAACTCCTCAATCTGAGTGTCTTCCCCGGCATATTCTGACGAATATAGTTGTTCATAGTAACGTCGAAAAGCCGCTCCTATGTCTGGAGTGCTATGGTCTAGTGAGCCCCGTTCGTTCCTGATTGCCCTCACCATTCTGCTTCCCTGGATCTCACTAGCTGGAGATTGCGCTCCGTTTTGTGCAACAGGAGATCTTTCAATTGAAGTTTGTAATTTTCTAGGGCAGTGATCTGTTCCATAGCCAAGGGTGCCTCCGGGGGGCCTCCCGGCTGGAGCTGTGCGATCTTTCCCCTAAGGGATTTTTCTTGGGCCTCCCTCTCCCTTTTTTTCTGAGCCCCCATTCTTATGAGAACCCCGCGTAAGGTCGCCTTGAAGGCGTCCCACAACACATGCGCACCTACCTCGCCATTGTCGTTCAGCTCGAAGTATTCCGAAATGGCGTCCTGCATTTCCTGTGCCAGGACTTCGTCCTTCAGCAGGGAGTCGTTGCACTTCCATCGCCCTTTTCTGCCACCTCGCCATTCCCCTATAATGGTGGTACGGACCAGGTCATGGTCGGACCAAGGGACCAGGTCAACCTCATAGCCAGAGACGTATGGGCGCAGGGGCTCGTCTACCAGGATGTAGTCTATTCGGGAGTATGATGTGTGGATTGCAGAATAGTATGTGAAGGAGGGTTGTTCTGCCCTGGGGGTCGGAATGGTGTCCACCAGGCCCAGCTCTGAGTTGACCCTTTGGAAAGAGCGGGCCATAATTTCATCTGCAGCCCTGGTGGGTTGGGATTCCAAGCGTTTCCTATCAACTTTCGGGTCCAGGACCATGTTAAAGTCTCCCCCCACCACCATCATCCCGCGTACGAATAATTTCAATCTGTTCTTCACTCCCTCCCAAAATTGCGCCTGGCCTTCATTGGGGCTGTACACAACTGCAAGTGTTAAGGGGGAGCCCCGCAGGGAGCCCCTCGTCAACAGGTACCGACCCTCTGGGTCTTTCAGTGAGGCTTCTACTTCAAAGCCAATGTCCCTCGCCAGCACTATGGCCACCCCCCTTTTCTTGGTCTTGTGGGAGGCGCTGAGGACTTCCCCAACCCCCCCCGTAGTCTTGGTTCTTTCCCCCTTGCCCAGTGCGTCTCCTGAAGGAAAAGCACATCTAGTTTAGCCCTCCTGAATGCCCTACAGACCAGGGATCTTTTGGTGGGGGTGTTCAGCCCCCTCACGTTTAGGGAGCCCATGCCCAGGGTAGGCAGATCATCACCCATTGTCTAAGATTAACCAGCTACAGGATAGCTGACTCGTGGCACTTTCCTTGTCCAGCTCTTTTCGTGTTATCCTCTGATCCCCTGTTGCCCATCCCCTCCCTCCCCCCCAGGTGGGCCTTAAACCTGTCCCCAACTGCCCCCTGGTCCCCCCTGTGAACGTAACCACATCAACAAACCCCTTAACCCCCTCCCCCCACCCCGGCGTCCAGCCAAACAGTTCTACCATTGTTGGTAACTGGCCGGACCACCAGCCTACCGCCTCCTGCTGGGTGAATGTCCAAATGAAAACCTCCTTGAGCCCCCCTACCCTCCCCTCCTACCCCCCCCCAATGCAACTCTCATACTTGCTGTTCCAGGAGGATCCACATAAGTTCGGACCCCATGGTCCTGGAATTCGGCTCGTCTTCGGGCCGGAACAGATGATGAGTCCCCGTGGTGAAATCTTTACACAGTTCCCCCGAGACTGTTGTCGCCCGCCGTGAGATGCTTCAGCTCCCTCCCTCCCCCGGGCCCGACAGTCCCGCTCCACCCTGGCCGGGTTCCGTGTCATTCCTGTCCGTCGATGGGGACGGTGGGTTCAATTTTTTAAATTTCCGTGGGCCTGTCTTCTTTCTCCTCTCTCCTCGTGACCTGCGCGCACTGGCTTCATCCGCGGCGAACCTGGAGGGTTCCCTCCGCGGGGTCGAGTCTATTGCGTACTCCTGTATGGCTCTCCTTATATCCTCCTCTGTAATCAGGTTCACTCGTTGGCCTTCGTATTCGAACGTGAGGGAAAAGGGGTACCCCCATCTGTAGCGCACCCCCTTTGTTTTCAGCATCTGGGTCAGCGGACGACACATCCTACGTTTGGCCAGCGTGTATGATGAGAGGTCCTGGAAAATGGACACCTGTGCGTTGTTGTAGGATATCTCTCGCGACTTCTTGGCCTCCTCTAGAACCTTCGCTTTCTCAGTGTAATAGTGGAAGCGGACCAGAATTGACCGGGGGCCCCCCGCTCTATGGATCCGATCAAACGTCGGTTCGGTCGTCATCTCATCTGAGAAGAGGAGGGTGATGATGTCCCTCACCACCCGGGTCAGGTCTCTTTCCGTCTCCCCCTCCGACTCCGGCACCCCAAAGATTCTGAGGTTGTTCCTCCGCTCCCTGTTTTCAAAGTCGTCCATTTGTCTTGCCCTCTCCTCGTCTCCCTTTTCCAGGGCCGTTAGTCTCAGGGTCGTGTCCAGCTCCTGGGTCGCTGCTGAGGACTGGTTGGACTAATTGTGACAGTCTATCCTCGACTTTGTCCACTCTGCGGTCCATGTTTTCCATTTTCTGGGCAATGTCTGCCCGCATGTCCCTAATCTCCTGCAGGACCGAGGCAAAGCCCTTTTCCATGGTGAGGGCGGGCGGAGGTGGGGTCTCGGATTGGGACATGCCGGTCCGTCGGTCCGGGTCGCTGTTCTCCCTTCTGGCGTCCTGATAGCGGTACTCCTGGAGGGTATGGCGCCAACTCATTTGGTCCTCCTACTTCTCCCCTCTGCTGGTGCGCCCCAAGGAGCAAGGGACAGAGCCCGATCGGGGAGCGCGCTCTCTCTCCTTCTGGTATGGCCCTCCGTGGGGGGCCACCCGTGGGCGGGCACACGCCCCACCAGACCTCTGGTGGGGGCCTCACACCCCCTCCCCCCCTTGTGTCCTCTGTCTTTGGTCAGCAGTTCTTAGGGTGGGGGGGGAGCGGCTATGGATGTCCGGTAGCGGTCTGATGGAGGGCTCTCAGGCGTGATTCCTCCAGTGAGAGCCCCCAGGCGGGCACTCGCCCTGGGAAAGAACCCAGGGGCCACCACCTGGGGAAGTGATGTGCTCAAGGATACTCTACTCCAAATGTTCTGTTTCAATTTTAGAACTGAAAACTTCTTTCCCCTGTTTTTTTTTTTTTCTTTTTCTTTTGGCTCGGCAGGGGGGGGGCGGGGCCGTCTCGCCCCCCCGTGCCCTCCGATGCACCCTGCGATGGGTCCCCTGGGGTCCTTGAGGGTTGCGTGGGGACTGGGGCGGGCCCCCCCACCTACCTCGGCTCTGAGTTCGGGAGCGCAGGCAGGCCGCCTTTCCTTAAGCGGGTCGCGGCCCGCGTATCATCCGGCTCCTCCACGGGGACTTCCCCTCCGCGCCGGTTCCTTTCTCATGTGCTGCGGGGGTGTCGCCGGCGGGTCCTCTGCCGGGGCACCGGCGCGCTCCGTGATCGGGGTGATGAGGGGGGTCGGGGGCACCAGTGAGTCCGGGCCGCCCGCGCACTCCACCTCCTCCCTCGATGGTCAGGACTCTGCCTGGGGCTCTCCGGGGCTCCTCCCTTCAGGCCGCAGAGCTCACTCTCGGGCACCCGGGGGTCCCCAGATGCCACTCTTTCGCCCCGGGGGGCACCAGAGGTTCACGGGCTCCGCGGACCGCAAATGTCCCGTGGGGGGGTTGCGGGGGGGGCTCAATCCCTCTGCGCAGCCCAGTTACGGCGGGAGCAGCGTATTCAGGCTGCCATTGCCTGTGCGCCCCCTGGTGGCCTCCTCGGGAATATCTTTTTAATAAACTGAAACACAGAATTCTCAGTGGAAGAGCAAGGAAGAAATTATACAATCATGCATGAAATTGCACAGAATCTGTTAAACGATCGTGTCAGTCAATGGCTGACAAACAACATCAAGAGCCACCTTTGACTCTGCAAAAGAGAACAAGTGTAAACATTGTAACAAAGAGGCATATGTGTAATAAAACCGTTATATCAATGGGCATGCCAGATTCTCTTATTGTAGTTATGCCTCAGTAACCCAATAACTTTTTTCAGAGGCCTGATAGTGAAACTTACGAAACACATTGAGAAAGTGGGGGCGTGGCAAGCAGCTGAGGATAATGGCTTCCTGTTTCCAGGGTTCCTCTGTATTTGGGCAAAATGAGCACTCTTCTGTTGTATTTCTGTCATGTTGGCATGTTGATACTTTGGTTCCGGGGCACAAGGGAGGCGAGAGGCAGGGAGGGAACTGACGAGGGAGGGCAGGGTAAGTGCAGTACGCACGAGAAAAGAAATAAAGAAGGACATTATAGAGCAGGCTCCCGGCTCCGTCCATTTATTCCTGCGCAGCGAGCATTACACCGGCGGGCCATCCCTCACCAGGGATCTGCCATAACACTGCTGACGATTTCGCCCTGTCAGCGCGAGAACCCTGGGTGCGGCATGGGAGGTTCTGCGGCAAGGTACCGAAGGCAGAGACCTGCCCAGGTTGCGACGTGACTGCGGTGCCTGGTCCTGCGAGAGAGACCCGCTATGGTGAGGCAAGGACAGCAGAGACCTACCCGGACCGCGGCAGTGAGTGTGGCGCCCCGCCCAAATAAGGAAAACAACATTACAGCAATCGAGGGAGACCGGGCCGTGGCGGTGTATGGGATGTGCACAACGGTGAGTGAGAAGCTCGTGCCTAAAGGCGGTCATCAATCAACACGCTCACTCCCCTGAAACCCTGCACGGTGCCAGGGATCTACCACGGTGCTCATGCCTCATAAGGCGGCCGTGTTGACGGACGGGGGAGGACACATCCCTCAGTGGAAGGCTGCCAGTAGGCAGGGACAATGTCTGACCAGGAGGGACCCCGGATGCGGCCCAGGACATACAGGCACAAGGCCCAAATTTCCCATAAGCTAATGCCCCATATAGACTACCGGACTCGCTGGCAGTACAGATGCCAGGGGCTTTTGAAGTAACATGGGGCCGAGGTGGGCCAGATGGATAAGGGACTTTGAGCTATATATGGGGGACACGGGGGTCCATTGATGAAGAAAGACAAACATGTCTACTTAAACTGGCAGTAGGGCCACCGACACGAGACATCATGGACGAGATGCCCGCCACGTCCATTGACTCCATTCAAGATCTGAAAGGGGCCTGATCAGCATATTTTACCCCACACACAAACGTGGGCTATGAGCGCCACCTATTCCACAGCACGAAACAGGCGAAGGGTGAGACCATAGTCGCCTATGTAATGTGGCCGAGGATTAAAATTAAGCACTGTGACTTTGCGAAGGCCCTGCACTCCCAAATCATTGCAGGGTGTGAGTCCCAGACATGCAGATGGAAACTACTACAAAAAGCCAGCACGTTGGACAAAATACTGACGCAGTGGATGCACAGGTTGAAAGCTTTAACACCACAACAAGCATAGAATCCATAGACCGGCTACAGCAGGAGAGAAGACTGAAGGAACCCTTCTTCTTCAGATGTGGGTATGACTATCCACATGAGGGACCATGCCCCGCGTTTGGGAGGAGATGCTGCACATGTGGTGAGGAAGTACATTTCAAATCAGTGGCAACTGACAAAGGAGAGAGGGCAGGACAGAGGAAGGGAGCTTGCTGCCCGATACAAACCCAGACCCCTTTGCCCAATGCCACATACATCAGGGGCGACACCACATCCCCCGCAAAGACACAAGGACCCTGGGCTGAAGGAGACCGAATCCGGAGAAAACAGGCACAGGAGAGAAGGAAGAAAAAGAAGGAGGTACGTCACCCGCGCAGATCCAAGCGTCACGTGCGCTACCTAGTGGAACATTCCCTGTCGGAATCTGACATCAGCTCCTCAGGGAGCGAACAACAAAAGAAGGGCTATGTTTACACCTTGGGCAACACAGTAGCAACAGAACCCAGCCCAACGTTGATAATGGAACTGAATGAAAGACCCACAGAATTCCTAATAGAAACAGGGGCTACCGTGAACATGATCAGTGAACAGATATACAAGGAACGTCCACGAGTCCAGCAACAGTCAACATATACCCATATGGAGCTACAAATCCTCTCAAATACCTGGGGCAATTCGAGGGAACTTGTCGCTACAAGGGACAAGCACATAAAGTGCTCCTACACGTGCTGGTGACAGAAAGCGGCAGTGGCTGCATGATTAGGTTTAAGACAGCCATTGACATGGGCCTAATACATGTGCTGTATAAGCTCATGGTGCACAAATATGTTGATCCAGTGCACATTATAAAGGAACTGCACCCCAATCTGTTCAAAGGGATAGGGAAACTACGTGACAGGCAAATCAAGTTGCACATTGACAAAGACACTATAGTACACTATAGGGGCATACCGGTGAACATCCAGAGTAAAGTCCAAGATGAGCTGCACAAACTCATAGAACAGGATATCATAGAACCGGCCATGGGTCCCACCACGTGGGTCTCGCCCGTCGTTCCGGTGCCGGGATCCAAAGCCATCAGGCGGTGTGTAGATCTGAGAAGGCCCAACCAAGCCATGCTAAAGGAAAAACACATTGCACCACGTATCACAGATATGATTCACTTGTTAAATGGAGCCAAGGTGCTCTCCAAACAGGACTTGCAAAAGGGTTACCACCAACTGGTACTTAGTCCTGAGAGCCGGAACATCACAACTTGTGTCACACACCTGGGACTGTACAGGCATAAAAGTTTGAGCTTTGGTGTATCCTCCGCGGCAGAGATCTTTCAGGCGAAAATCCATAATGTGATAAAACACATACCACAGTGACGACAAGTGTATGGGACTGATGTGGGAAAGCTTGACGAAACATTGGCCAGGGTGTGCATGGTACTGCAGGCTGCCAACCTTACCCTCAACAGGAAAAATGAGAGATCAGGAAAGGCACATTAAAGTTTCTCGGCCATGCCTTCTCCGAAAACGGTATGACACCTGACCCTGACAAAATCACTGTGCTCAACGAGACCCCAACACCAACCAACGTCTCAGAATTAAGGTCCTTCCTGGGCCTTGCCAGTTACTGAACACGGTACATCAAAGACTTTGCCATGGTCAGCAAGCCTCGCAGGGCACTGAACAAGCAAAACGCGATGCTGACATGTCAGAGGACTGCCAACGGGCCTTCACAACGATTCGAGAATGAGTAGCTCGAGCAGAAAACATGTCATACTATGATCTGACCGCAAAACGGAGCTAACCGTGGACTCAAGCCCGGTGGGGTTGGGCGCTATCCTAGCTGAAATTGACCCAGCTGATCCGACGCAGACCCACATAGTTGCATATACGAGCAGAAGCCTCTCAACTACAGAACAGGCATATTCTCAAGCAAAGAAGGAGAGTCTTGCAGTGGTGTGGGCGTGTGAGCATTTTTACCTCTTTCTTTATGGCAGACCGTTCAAGGCAGTGACTGACCATCAAGCTCTCTTGTTTCTCTATGGCAACACACTGGCCAAAATGCCTCCCCGCATCAGGAGGTGGGCGCTCAGGCTACAGGACTACTACACAGGGCAGGGAAGGAAGAGAATCCGGCTGACTTTCTGTCCCGACATCCAAGAACTGGCAGTGCCCCTGAACCGTCCGTCTGTGGCGGACCGGTACCTCAGTTACCTGATCGAACAGGCAATACCAAAAGGCATTAAACCAGCACACCTAGCCCATGAGATGGAAGCAAACCAGGCATGCCAAATAGTGTGTGAAAGGCTCAGATCAGGCCAATGGAGGAGAGCCAAAGAAAGAGGTTTCCTGGCGTCAGAGGATGTACAGCAGGGGGTAGACAGACGTTTGCAAGTGAAGGAGGAGCTGGCTCTCTCTGAGGATAACATGCTATTGAAGGGTCACAAAATGGTGATCCCGGCATCATTGAAACAGAAGGTGGTAGAGCTAGCTCATTAAGGACACTGAGGCGTGGTCTCCACTAAACACTTGTTGCATCAAAAAGTGTGGTTTCCGCAACTGGACACAATGGTGGAGAAGCTCCTGAAGCAGTGCCCTATGTGTTGCCTCATCACACCCATCCGGCACCCCGAACCGATACGGATGTCAGAATTACCAGATAGTATAGGAGAGGTGGTGGCCGCTGATTTCTTTGGACTAATCGAGGAAGGGAGACATGTGTTCGCCATCATGGATGAATACTCGAGATACACAGAAGCCCAAATCGTGTCCTCAACAGCTGCTCATCACGTCATCCCTGTAATGGACCGCATATTCACGGCATACCCAGGAAAGTGAAAGCAAGTTGCAGGTCACAGTGTCAAGCATGCAAAAGCTGAGGGGGGCATGTGTTAGGTGAGTGCTAAGGGGAGGCCAGGTGGACAAGTGCCAGGGAAATGCGTAGAGTGCAGGGGAAAGAAGCTCCACATGCTAAGTGCGAGGAACGGGGCTGGATGGGCTAACGGGTGCCAGCCCAGCCAGGCTAGTGCCGGGGAGAGAGCCGGGTAGGGAAAGTTCAGGTGGGGGGGTGGTCAGGGGAGACCAGGTCCATGGGTAGACTGGTCGAGGAGGGCAGAGGGGGAAATTAGCAGGGTAGGGGGAAGGAGGATGAGAAAAGGAGGGTCTTGAACTTGATCTTTGCAGCAACCGGGAGCCAGTGGAGAGATTTTATGGCTGCAAAGACACGGTTCCTGGGCTTGCAGCCAAGGATATGTCTCGCAGTCCTAATCTGAATTAGTAGAAAGGGAGGATTTAGGCAGATTAAGGAAGAGGGTGTTGCAGTAGTACAGCATAGAGAGGACCAAAGCTCTGGACACCGTGTTTCTCGGGGAGGTGAAGATGACACTAAGGTTTTTCGCCTCACAAGAGGGTGAGGGGTTTGGCCCATGGAGGGCGGGCAACGTGTAGTAGGGACGGAGGGAGCAGACGTCCCAGTGAGAAGGATCTCAGTCTTACTGGTATTAAGGCCGAGATCATTGGCAGCACACCATGCCTGAACAGCAGTTAGACAGTCAGGAATGAGAGAGGAAAGAGGAGAGAGTGGAGGGAAGCTAGAAGTAGAGCTGTGTGTCGCCTGCATAACATGAGAAGGTGGAGATCAAAGTGCTTATAGATTGGCTATAGGTTTTATTTAAAATGCTTATTTTCTGTCTTTTTTTGCTCTCAGTTAAAATTTAAATAAATATAACATTAGTGAGATCAATCGCCATGTGACTGATGCATATCCCATGATGTTTATTTAGTCACTCTACCTATCCACTCATTCCCATTGTAGAAAAGAGACATAATTAACATAAGGCACTTGTGGCATGGAGGTGAGATACTAGAGGTGCTTATCTAAGCTCTGATCACATGACATTATAAGGAAGAAGTGATAATGGGGATGCCGACAGTGACCTAGTGAAGGTACGAACCATGATGTACGCACCACGGCCAGATACCACGTTATTCAAGCTAAGAGACACTATATTGGCAGAGGGTGTGTTCCGTTTTCTCGCTCACTACAAGCCCTGGGCCCCAGGGCTGCTCCCACCCTCTCCTTCTCTACCACCTCTAGAGAGCATGATACAGCCGACGACTGACCCTGCTGAACAGCCTATGACTAAGAACGAGGGAACGGCTACGACACTGCGACGATCAGCGTGGAAACCACCCACAATAGAGGCACAAATCCAAAATCAGCTCCAGGCGATCCTCCAAGAAATGAAGACCATTGGCCAAATGACGCAGGAGAAAAATAAAAGGGTCAAAGACATCAAACGAGACCTGCAACACTTACACAAAAGACTCAATGAACAAGCAGATCGGACGACTGACAACGAACAGCGAATCAGCTCACTTGAAGACAACAGCAAAACTGTGGCAACGGATGTGGACGGGCTGATCAGACAGGTGCAACACCTTGGGGCAAAGGTTGTGGACCACGAAAATAGGTCCTGACGCAACAATCTGCGCCTGGTGGATATGCCCGAAAACACAGAGGGCACGGACTTGGAATCGTACACATATGACCTGGCCGGTAAGATAGCTCAGCAGATTGAGCGCTCGCTGCTGCGATCTGAGCGTGATCTACAGGTTCGAATCCCGGCAAGGCCAACACAGCCTTTCATCCTTCCGAGTTCAATAAATGAGCACCAATGTATGTAAATATGTGCTCTGTAAAGCGCTTTGGATTAAGGCGCTATATAAATAACACATCATTATCATTACCTCTTCCGGGACAAACTGATGCTGTCAGACCCCAGGAGCATGACAATTGAGTGCGTGCACCAGGCACCTACACCCAAACCAGCTCCAGGTGACCACCCACGGCCCATCACTAAGCGCCTACTGAACTTCCAACATAAACTGTCTATACTGGGGGCGTAACAGGCGGGGGGCACCCTACGAGGCTACAAGGTCCACAGGGCCCACAAGGACGCTGGAAGAGATCGGGCGGCGGCCTGAGGACCAGAAACATGGCACAGGAACACCATGGTGATGGCCTGTTGGCATTGCGCTCCCCGACAACCTCAACTATGAAGCCCTTCAAGAGGGGTCAGTGAGGACAACACGGTAACAAGGAATTACTCCAGCCTTGAGAATCCATGACGATTCTCTTACGGTAACATGGCGGCTTCAGGACACATGCTGATACACTGATACTGATGGCCTCTTCACCCACATACGTGCTACTTGGCTCTACCTAAGTCCCCTATTGAGCGGACCGAACCACAGAACCATGGGCGGGAGAACGCTGAAGGCACCGATGGCCATTTCCACTATGGTTACATTGTAGGTATTAAGTTTTATATATTTGTTTGCTGTTATCTTTGGCCACATACACAGCCCCGTCCCTGGCATCGTTGGTATGCAGGAGGAACAGGGTGGTCCCTCAGACCCACACTGACTTCCCTCAAGCATGGGCTCTATTTACCTGGTACTGGGTCCCACGTACGTGGTCTCAGTGTTACACTGGTATACTGTTATATTCTGGTTCTGGGGTGGGGGGATAATGTTTATCATTTTAAATTGTCCTACACCTAATGCTAAGCTAGTATGTTTGACTTGGACTGAAGGGTCAGATCCTAAGGGCAAGAGTATAAATTATGGGCTCCCCCTCTGAGTCAAAGACGCCCTCTCTCACACTCATATCACTCAACATCTAGTGGTTGAATCACCTGATCAAAAGGAAGAGGATGCTTAATCGTATGCGGGATATGCAGGGCGATGTCATCTTTTAGCAAGAAACTCACATAAACGGTGTAGAATCGGATAAGCTAGGACGGGGTTGGGTGGGGTCGCAGAACACTCCCCATGTCAAGGGAAGAGAGGGGTGTACATCTTAATACACAAGCAAATCCCTTTCCAGGTGGTGCATGTGCTGGTGGATGGAGGGGGCAGGTATGCCTTGGTGCAACGGAGGGTACAGCAGCAGTCTATTTTCCTTATCAATATCTATCCGCCCATGACAGATACACCAGCCTTTTTTACGCATACCTTAGCTAAGTGCTCCCCATACATGGGGGCATTGCTCCTGATCGGGGGGGGGGGTCTTAACGTAGCCTTGGTCCCAACGGAAGATAGGCAACACTCTGCCACCTCATCACAAACAACCCCAGGGAAACTTACCACCCTTGTAACCCTTTTGACTGAGCTTAAAGACTATACCTTCTATTCTAATAGACACAACCGCTACTCGGGGCTTGGCTACTGCTTCCTGCCCTCAAACACACGCCACCTCATGCATTCATGTGACATTATGGCCACCTCCTTTCTGACAGCGCACCAGTTGTGCGTCGCATCAAACTGCCTGCTACCCCCCATAGGAGACCGCACTGGCGCTTAAACCTGCACGCTCTGGGCTATCCAGACTTCCGCAAATGCCTGGATGGGGGCACTGGTATATTCTGGCAAACAAATCTAACAAGTGAGTTCAAAGCAGTGACCTGCTGGGATGCCTATAAAGCATGTATATAGGGGCAATGTATAACTAGGTGGTCCCACAAACTGAAGAGCTGCAGGGCACAGGAGGTACAGCTTAGAACAGACATACTGACCACAGAGAAGCTACACAAATGCATGCACGCACGACCCTCAGACATAAACAAAGCTCAATAAACTTAGATTGGATCCAAAGCGCATGTCCACAACCCGGGCTCAGAAATCCTTTACCAGCTGGTCACAAATGTACTACAGTGATGGAGATAGACCCTTGCATCTAATGGTGCTGGCTCGGCGTAACAGGAAAGTTTGCCAGACGATCAAAGCCATTCGGGACCTGAACGGGGAACTGCTAGAGGATGATGAAGCTATCAATCAAAGGTTTGCACAATTCTACGGTACGCTAAAACAGCCCCACCAGGCTCCCAGCGCATCTCCAATTTTTTAGTATTGGTCGACCTCACAAAGCTGACCCTCCCCCAGGTCAGCCAGCTTGCTGCCCCACTCACAGTAGAAGAAGTGACCCAGGCGATTAGGTCCCCGAAAGACGGTGGGGTCAGACGGTCTCCCCATTGACCTTTACAAGTCTCTGGAGGACAGACTTGCACCTACACTAAAGACAGTGTTTATGGACGGTGCAGCGAGTGGCCATCTACCCAGCTCTATGATCGACGCTAACATTATTGTGTTCCACAAAAAAGGGCACAACCCAAAGAAATGTTGTTCATCCCGTCCCATATCCCTGATTAATGGCGACACTTTTTTGCAAAATATCTGGCTCATCCAATCGAAGCGCTACTGTTTCAAGTGCTAGCCAAATATGAGTTTCATGCTGACTACATCAGTATGGTACGACTCCTATACACAAACCCTACCCCTTCAATGACCACCAATGGCGTCACGTCACCTCAGTTCCCCCTTTATTTGGCTAAATGCCAGGGGTGCCCACTGTCGCCTCTTATATATGCTCTCACAATAGAACCTCTGGCGGTTAAGCTCCAAAGCTCCGAGCAAACTCTGGGTGGTCGGGCGCTAAACGGAACACAGAAGAACATAATCCCTCTATGCAGACGTCATATTGGTTTATATCAGCGACTACAAAAACTGTGCCTAGACTGCGCTTCCTACTCCAAGACCTCGGCCCCATGGCAGGCTATGTTATTAATTGGGCCAAATCAGAATTCCTACCGCTGAGACCAGCCAACCCATGGGACCCTGGCGGGTTGCTCCCTTTAAGCTCCAACTTAAGAGGATCACATATTTGGCCGTACAGATCTGTCCCGACCTACATGGCATAATGGAGCTGAATTACCCCCGATCTTAAATGAGATCCAGCAGGACCTTCTCAGATGAACCACGTTACAGCTATTACTGGCAGAATGAATGCCTTTAATATGAACTCCCTCCCAAAACTGAGATACTTAGCCTTACTGCTGCCATTTGCCCCACAAAACTAATGCGCAAGGACCTTGATTCCCATATACCTAAATTTATTTGGTGGGGCATAAAAGCGTGTATTACACTCGAATTACTGTAAGCCACGAAAAATGACAGCGGGCTGGCACTCCCGGTATGGAAAACGTACTATATGGCGGCGCAAGTGTGCTGGACTAAACACTGGCTCAACATGGAAGATCAATCCAGCTGCAGAAGAGCTGAATTGTCACTTCTGAAACCATTCACACCTCAAGAAATGCTGGCAATACCATGGGCACGACTTTCTAGCGCTATCAAGCAGCACCCGATAATCTGGCCCACTCTCTACCAGTGCCACAAAAGGAGATCCCTAAAGGGGTTGCAAACCCGAGAGGCGCCTGCCTGGATCAGCATAAGGGCTATTCTGTCACACGGAATTAACCAGAAACGTCACCCCCTACAAGACATAATCTGACCACACATCCGAATCATAGACCTCTATGACGAGGGTATACCACTTACCTTCTCTAAGGCAAGACGGGTTCTGGGTCTAGGAGAAGCTCATTGGCTCCAATAGAGAACCATAATGGCGACTATCTGCAAATATACCACAAAGGAAACAAGACAAGCTACCTCAACAGCGGGTGAAATAGAAATGGGTCAGAATCTGAACTTATTCCTAAAACTGCGAGCATTCTACTCCATCTGCACTCCAAATAACATCAGACGCAACCACACTCTTGTGTCCCAATGGTCCGCAGACATAGGTACTGAATTTGACGCAGGGGATATCTATGCGTTCTTGGAGACCATACCCTCAGTCTCGCTATGCAACAAAAATAGGGACATCCAATATAAACTCATGCAGCGGCTATACTACACACTGAGCAAACTTTTCAGAATGGGTCTCATACAATCACCCCACTGCTGGCGTGAATGCGAGGGACTGGGCACCCTAGAGCACATGATCTGGTCCTGTCGTTGAATCCAGGGTTTTTGGCAGAAGATATATGGCCGGATCAGACTTTTTACAGGGACAGACATATCACTGACACCTGGCCAAATGCTATTCGGCGCTCAGCATGAAGACTGGCATGAGGCGCACACAACATGTGTGCTCATACACATTGTACTCTTTGCAGCCCGGAAGCCCCCGGTCCTGGCCTGGAAGAACCTATGCCCACCCTCTCCAGCATCATGGGAAGCACTCCTGACCAAAATGTGCTATATGGAGTACAACGCCCTCAAACGTCACGCTAGACCCACTCAGGCAGCTTGCTTCCTAGAAGCGGCCAAGTCATTTATGTGAAACACACTCCCTGAAAACCTTTAAGTACGCACGACTTGGGACACCCGTCCTGGAAAATTAAGAAAGGGTAATGAGAAGGGAGAGGGACATCCGGCATTGGGGGCCCAGTAAGCAGATGTGTTACTCACTTCGGATCCACTTGCTATCATTTTCAACTGCCTGTATGCGGAGGACAGGGTGGGATTAGGGGAGGTTGGGGGGTGGAGGAAAAGGTTAGGTTTACATGTTTAATCCATCATTCACATTACTGTTCTTTCTGTGGCAACACACCTACTCAGACATACATGCTTACTTACACCATACGTGGTGATGTGCCACAATGCTGGAAATTACGATTGATGTGATTTGATGGTTTAGTTTGTCAAAATCTAATTAAAAAAGAGTTTTTAAAAAAACAGATGGAAGCACTGCACGCCACTGAAGACTCCACTGAGACTCACATGATGGCCACACATGCCAACTTGCAAAGTCTGCAAGAAGATTTTAGGTTTAAATCTTGAAGATTAACAGAGGTGAACAATCAAATCGGAACATTAGATGAGAGGTTTCCACAGTACAAGGGTGAGGCACTCACAGCTGCCATCACAGATCTGGAGAACCACAATAGGTGTGATAAATACCTCCTTTTTGGTGAGCCCGAGAAGTTTGATGGTAAAGATCCAGTTGAGATCATGGATTCCTTGTTCTCTACACTCCATAAGCTGCCATTTATCCACTGCTGGAAATTCAGATGATGCATAGGCTCTAGTTGTGAGAACCATCAAAACCCAAATAAGCTAGACCATTCATTATCTGTATTACAACATGAGCCCCTAAGGCAGCTCTTGCAGCGGTCCAAAAACATAACCCCTTCAATCGTGCAGAGCAGAGCATTTTTCTATCAACAGACATCTCCAAAGTCACTATGATGAAGAGATGACTTTTCTTGGATCTTAGCCCGGACCTATAGAAGTAGGTCTTTGAGTGCAGGTGTTTGGGCCCTGCCCATATGTTATTCACTAAGTATGGCCAGACCAATGATTATCTATAAACCAAATACCAACATGCTTTCTTTATGGAATAGGAGCAAATGGCAATGGATATCAGTACCTCTACACAACCCTTGTTGAAAGACGTAGGAGATGTTGCACAAAGAAAAAGACGATCTCTGGGAACACTTGAGACAAGAAAAAAGACAGACACCCTTCACAGGCACCTCTCTCTTATCCTGCTTTGTCTGTGGAAGAGTGTACTCGAGTTAGAATAAGATCTAAGTTGATATCTGATGAACTCAGAATGTAATCCAGAGACGCAATTTCATAAACACTCATCACCCTTTACAATTTAATGAATGTCTCCTGTTACCATTACTATTATATGTCAGATATCAAGCTATGTTGCTTGGCATCAGCTTATTATATAGTTGACAGAGTCCATAGATCTTTCAGTCAACCATAATGGACAAATTACGTTCACGTGTACTTCCCTTTCATATCCAGGTTATTCCAAGTCTTTCTAAGAACCATAGATTATTGGTGGTATCTAGCAAGGCAATGGTTTGGAGTGGTGGAGTCACCTACCCCAGCTAATGTAGTCAAACAAGTCGTATGTGCTATGATTAATTACCAATTTCTGCACCAATATTGTATGATTTATTCTCACTTATGACTCTGGTCCATTGTCCCACCAACAGGCAGGAAATCTGGATAATGAAACATGTGGCTTCTGCTTATGAACATGTAATTATGCTTGATCCATTACATCACATTGGTCGCACACGTTTTGTGAAACAAAAGAAAACATTGCAATATTTGAAATCTAAAATGGTGGATGTGGCCTTCATTCAAGAGGTGAAGCTCACTAAAGAGGAAGTCCTAGAAATTAAAAAGGCATTGGATTGGCAGAGTGGTTCATATTTGTAGATAAGAGGGAGAGAAGACGAAAAGTGCTGTTGCCATTCTATAAATGTCTACACTGCAAGGTTCTCAAAACATGGCAAAACTGGGAAGGATGGATTATTATTGTGTAAATATGCAGAGGCACAGAGTATATAGTGGTAGGATCATGTTATGCCTCAAATAGCAATAGCCCAGGGTTTATTTTCTATTCAAACAGGCACTTGCTGAAAGAGGAATCACTTAATGCGATACTTTTAGGGAGGAGGACTGGAAGTTCGTGTATGATCCTGTGAATGACTGGACAGAATGGTCTGGCTTAATAGCCCCACTTGACAGAGGAATCTTAAGGGTGTCATGCAGCATCATCTGATACACGCATTGTGAGAAACCTGACAGTTTCTCCGTAGCTAGTCCCCAGGGGGATATGTCATCCAAGTGACCAGGACACAGCCATCACTATTGGATCCAGTTCCTGGGGATGGACCAGTGAGGGAGGATCACCTAGATGGAGGGGGTACTTGGGGAGTGGGAGTGGGACACTGACGGGGGAGACGCAGTATACCCCTTCTTCGCATACCTTTTCTCCATCCTACCACATAGGATATTCCAAAACACACACCCTCCTTTTCCGACACAAACACTTTCACACAACATGAAAGACAATAGACTAACACTAGAGCCGTTTAGATGACATGTCCCAATACAAGGGTCAGTCAAAGTCAGGAAATTGAATCACACACAGCTGACTGGCCTTTCCCTTCCCCACAGGGATAAAGCGTGGAGCACGAGAGCACAGGTTAAGCAAGGCAGACAGCACGACGTGAGAGCTATCTCCGTACGGAAGAGCATGAGAAAGACGGTGCATACCGAGAGGGCGACAAGAGACAAGAGAAGCGACCTTGCCCTTTCCGATCAAAGCCCCAGAAAGAATCATAAGACTGCGAACAATAACCAGCGTGTGTTGCAGCAGATGTCAATGGTACACAAGACCCTCCTCCGCTGATTACCAAGCCGAGGAAAGACGCTTGTCTCTGTGGTACCAACCTTGACTCCAGAGAGAAAGAAAGCCAAGCAGTTCATCACAGCCAGTGAGTCGAGGGGAGAATCGATAAGAAACGGAACTGTGTTGAATGAAAAGTAGCAAACTGCTAATTTGAACTGTGAAATGCTTAAAGAGCTATTAATAGAAAAGGGGGGAACCAGCAACAGAGAAGTCCGGCACCACGTGGGTTCTCGCGCAGGAAACTCTGGGCGATTACCCGATGGTAGAAACTACAGTAACCAGAAGGCCTTCGGAAAAGGCAAAAGGGGGTCAAAGTGGCCATACAGGGGCCTTGTAAAATCCTCTGTACAGTCGAAAGTCTTTGTCCGACAGATTTGTGTGAAGTGAAGGGAAATAAGTCCTGTATGACAAGTTGGCAAGAGTGAACCCACCAGAGGGATGCTAACAAGAAGGACCAAAGCGTGAAGTCCCATGAACAGTGTGTTGACAGGCGTGAACCCGATCGAGGGATGTCCGCAGGGAATTGTTTGAACAGGGGGGACAGCCCCATCAGCTCCAATTTTTGACAGATGGGAATCATGAAGGGAAAAGGAGAATAACACCTTCTTTAGTAGAGGTAATTGATGGGTCTCAAATGTAAGGTAGAATGAGAAAAGTCTATTCAACATTTAGATTCAACATTTAGATCAGCACCATAATTGGAGCTGAAGGAACAAGAGCAGGAGAGCACTGTGAGAGCATAGAGCGATGAAGAGTTTAGAAGTGAGGAGGTGCCCCACGTAACTAGAATAGAAGATAGATTGCGGATGGTGGTAGAGAGGCAGGACCAACGGGAAGAAGCAGTAAGGTTAGCGGAAAATGAAGTAATGCGGTTAAAACAGAGCAGGAGTGAAGAACAGGAAGGAGGTAATAAGCAAGTGAAGGAGGTCAAGGGAGGGGGATAGAGGCATGGTCAGCTCCTCGTTTGGTAAGGTAAATCAGGGGTGTTGCAAGGTCTGGAAAAGATGGGACTATGCGAATGTCAGGACTGTTGGGACTCGGCCTAGCTAACCTTTTCATTGTAGCCCCTGAGCTTCTATCCGGGGCTGCAACAAAATGGACACAAGGCTATAGCCCCCTCAGAAGTCCCCAGCAACGCCTCTGTAAATCGGTTATAAAGGGAGTAAATGTGGATTTGGAGGAAGGACGTGCCGTCAGAGCTACAGAATCAGTGCTGTATGGGTGGAGCAATTGTACTAGTGTCAGCTTATGTCGCAGTGTCTAGATACTGATCACCACTGCAATCAATGAATCACATCAAGAGATGTCTTGCGCATCAGTAATTTGGATTGCAAATGTGTATGACTGTATCCACAAAGAAGCTTTTTCCAAAACGCTACACTAATGCAGTAAGTTATCCCCTGATTTACTATCCCCCATACTCCATGTTCCGACAGGCAGCGTGGTAATCAGGGGATACAGAATAAACAGTAACCAGCGTTCGCACGCGAGGCAGTACCATCACCAAAGCTTCCTAGCAGCACACTGGGGTAAGTTCTTCACCAATGCCTCGCTATATTTAATTCACTGAACACTTACATATGTATTCAATACTGAATACATTATTATTTGTGGATAAGGAACTGTGATGGTACCACATTAAGATTTTGCAACAAATGCCCAGGTAAGGGGCTGCAAGCCACCATGAGCATTTTTAGTCAATCTAAATTACAGGTCAGCACAGTGTAACAGATGAGTGCATAGGCATTGCACAACAGGTGCCCTTCTGACATATCAATTAAGCTATATTGGACTGTTTAAATGATGTGCATAGTTATCATGGGGATAAAGTGTCTTTACCTCTTTATTTATCCTTTTTCCATTTTTCATTATTGATGTATCTGAACCCCCGCCTTGCGGGACATTTATATTATTTTTACCTATTTGTTGTACTTGTACCATGCTGTGATATTAACAGTGTTCCGCCCTGAGGATGGAATGACATTCCGAAATGCATTGGCACACCATTAAACACTGACAAGATTGCCATTGTCTTTCACGAAATGATAATTAAAAAGACATTTTGGCATTTTACAAATAGTCAACTCATGAATTTCTTTATACCTTTATGAATCTACAACATTATGAATGTTGTTCTGAAGCGCACAACAAAAGTTCCAGCTTATATATAGAGCACATCGAGAGCACCCGGCCCACTGAGTGGCAACACCCAGTTTCTTTCTACAAAAGCAGCTTTACACCCTTTTCCAGTCCAGTTCGTGTCTGCTGAGCTGAATTATCTAGCAATATGTTTAAATCTGGCTCTGCAAGACAGACTAACAGTGACTGCGTCCCCTACCTTCTGATATGGAATGTTGGACAGTACTAGATCTGTCACTGTGGGGTGAGATTCAAATAGTCAAAATGTTGACCTGATTATACTAAATATGTTCCCCCGGCAGCCCTATTGATCATGTAAGTTTATAAGATGATCAAGCAATCTGTGAGGGATATCTTTAGATTTAGAGTCAGTAAATTATAACAAGGCTGATTTAACCTCTGGAAGAGTAACCAAACTGAATTCTACAGTTTCGGCTTACACTGTCTCACCCTTAATCTATATAATGCTTCACAGTAGAAAGGAATCAAAGCAGATGGCCATTGAAAAAGAATAGTTGCAAACTAAAATGCATAGATTCCTGCCCTATAACATGAAACCACCCGCAAACAGGTTTCTGAGCATACAACGTAACAAACAAAGCTGGATAAGGATACACACACTTCTTCAGATAGACCCATGCTTGCACCTTAAAGCACCTCTCACAAGTTGAACACTGCAGGGAGCATCTTTTTCTTGCCTGACTGCGATACACTGCAAACATGAATGCAAAGAGTGTGGTTGACAAATAACTGACATTACAAATACATTGTGGACCTGCCACTGTCTAGATCAGCAATGGAATGATTGATAAATAACTAGAGTTTTTTTTTTTTTAAAGAATAGCTATTGAACTACTAATAAAGTTGTCCCAAAAACCCCTATCACGAGGACAGGGAATATTCCTAGCATGTGAATCTATGAACAATGGAATGCTAGGGAATCGTTTTTTTTACAGTCTCTACCTAGCTGGTCCGATAGCACAGAGTAGAGCGCTCACTGACATCTGTGCAGAGCCTGCTAACGAGGGTTCAAATCCAGGCAGGGCCAAACTCAGCCTTTCATCCTTCCGAGGTTGATAAATGAGCACCACACACTGTGGGTAATAATAAGCAGCGCTCAGATACCTGAGGGTTTGTAGTGCTATATAAATGCTAAATTATTATTATTCAGCAGTACGCATACATCCTTCCTCCACACCAGTACGAAAGAGAATAATAAATGTCCTTGCATGCCGGGAATTATGAGGCATTGTACCATTGTTTCCGTAAAGGGGGGTTTCTCTTCTTAAGCTGGAGTGTTGTATCTGGCTAGGTAGCCGGAATGGCTCTCTGAAAATATTAAGTTTATGGGAAGGAGTTTCTCTAAGGGTTACAAACAAACCCCTTACCTGATTCTGGGTAGTGGTAAAGTGGTAAGAGCAGGATGGTGATGTAAGTGTGAGGGTCCCTGTAATTACCCCCTTTGTATTCCTGCCTTTTGTCTACAGGAATGGCTGTATGAATGCCCCAATGGTTATGGCCTTGGAGGTAGTGTCTGTTGCCTTCAGCAACTGGGTATGGTTGTCTCAATGGTTCCTCCTTACAACACCCGAAAGACTAGAGGAAATATTTCTCTAGACCACGTGTGAACAGCCCTCTACAGGTACAATACACTATATTCACAGGATCCCTTGTTTACCCTGTACCAATCGTGTCTCTTCGCTTGTATGTGTTTAGTATACATTAAATCATCACATACTAATTATTATGTATCAAAAATAGATTTTTATTGGTTTTGCTCTAAAAAATCAATTCATAAAACAGTATATACACTCCTATTTCATCTCAAATGTGTATACAAACATCTAAAACAGACATCACCCTTTCTGCATATTAACACTGTATTATAACAATTTTCTGTGGTCTCTTAATTCATCAGTTCTTTGATTCTTTTGTTAAATAAATTCACAACATGGATCATTGATGAAAAAACCTTCTTGAAATGAGACGGCCCACCTTAGTCCATACCACTTAAACTTCTCAGTGCTCACTCCACTCATTCCAATCATTCACACTGCATTCAACCATACTCCCAACATGTTTCTTTCCTTAAACTGTAGTTATTATTTCTCGGAAATTCATCAGGGGTAAAAACCACATTCAATTTTAATATACAATAATCTGTTGTCTTCTTGGAACCTTTGGAGGATCCACACCTGGCCCCTTCCTTTGTTCCTATCTTCAAGCTAAGACACCGAATGGATATCTGTGGGAAACTGTTAGACCACTTACCTGGGGGATGGCGAGACGCTGCCAGTCTTGGCGGGTCTATCCGAGGTTTCGGCTAGTCGGGAGAGGAGGCTCCCGACATCCGAACTCGCCGTATTGTTTTCGGGGGCGCACATGCGCCGCAATACGTGGAGGCCGGCGGCTTGTGTGTCAAGCCTCGTTTTCACTCCCGGCCAGGGTGGCTGCGCTTGCGCGGTCCAGCCTGCGCTTCAGGCCTCAGCTTCATGCCGAGGGCCGTAAATAGCGGTTGAGTCTGAGAACGAATTGCGTCTTCACGCGGTTCGTTCCTGACTCGCCATAGTAGCGCCCGTATCCTGCTCTACCAGCAATCAACTGATTCCAGCCTTCTCTAGCCGGTTTCCCTGGTTCTAGTCTCCCTTGGTTTCCTCTGTGGGTCCCTTGGGGTATTCCGCCTGTGCTGTCTGCCCTGGGGTCCAGCTTGCCTACTAGCCACTTTGGTTGGTTCACGGACTTCCGCCTTGCTTCGCCAATTGGTTCTCCTCTCCTATTCTCCTTGGTATCACAAGTTTGCATGCTACTCCATTTTTCCTGACTCCTGAAGACCACGTTGTTTGTCCTTACTCTGCAAGTGCATCCTCCACACTTTGTCTGTTGCATCTCCATCCCTCCCAGTGCAGCCACTTGTCTACATCAGACCCGCAGGGGAAGTCTTCTGACGTCTGGGGGTGTTCCATGCTCCCCTGTCAAACCGGGCTGACCGGGGTTGGAGTTCCTACTAGCGTAATACTATCAGCTGGTGACACTACACCACCAGCCTGGCCTCTCCAGTTCGGACGCCTTCCAGGAATCCAGTCTCCACAGGTGCAACCCGATCCCGGAAACACACCTTAGCAGATTAAGACGCCTACCTATCTGTACTGATCCAGTGATGGATGACATGGAGGATTTAAGGAGTGAGATCAGAGCCTTACGTGCCGAGATGTCGGCACTTCACCAGGAGAATTTGGCATTAAGACAGATGGTGGCTCAAGGGGCCAGTGCTAATATTCCCCTGAGACTGATGGCACAGACCAGCCCAGTGAAATTTGACGGAGATCCCAGACGAGTGGCTGAATTTTGCAATCATTGTCGAATCCATTTCTTGTGTCGTCCAACCCATTTCAATCAGGATAAGGCCAAGATTGGATATATTTTGGGCAATCTGGTTGGCAATGCATTGGCCTGGGCTACGCCCCTCGTGGTAGCCAAGAGCCCAATATTGGAGGACTTTGTGGCCTTTGAAAAGGCCTTTTTGTAAGTGTTCCAGTCACCAAACCTAGCAGCAACAGCTCAGAACCAATTAATGGACTTAAAGCAAGGGTCCAGTGACATTATTGCTTATATCAGTCGTTTTCGCCAGTTGGCCACGGATGCCCAATGGCCGGAAGTAACTCAGAAAACACTCTTTCATAGAGGACTAAGGGAGGAATACAAGGACGAGTTGTTACATATACCAGAACCAGAGACCTTGCAGGCCCTACAAGAACAAGTCCTACGTATCGACCATAGATTGACTGAGAGACGGAACGAGAGGCGTAGATCTGAAAAGGCGCTTTCGCGAATCCTGCCAGTACCCTCTAAAGCCTCAACCTCTCAAGAACCAACGTCTGAACCCATGCAATTGGGAGCCTTAAGAGGTCCCCTGTCAGATGATGAAAGGAAGAGAAGGAGAGATCACAGGTTGTGCCTGTACTGTGGGGCCTCCGGACATTACCTCTCTACGTGCCCTCAACGACCTCTCCGTAAGTCGGAAAACTAAACGGCCTGTCGTATGTAGGGAAGGCAACGACAGGCCCCTCTTCCTTAATTTCAGTCCTTCCGGATGATCACCGGGAAAAACAACCAATGCAGCCAGTGGTACTCATGGACTTAAGAATCAAGGTTACGTGGGCAAGAAACGAACCTGTAGAGGTCCTTGGCCTGTTGCATTGTGGAGCTTCCGGTAACTATATTAATGCCGACTTCGTAGCCAGAAACGGGATCGCTTTGCTGGAGAAGAGATGTGCTTCTGTGGTGGAAGTTATTGATGGGACTCCTCTGTCTTCTGGACCAGTCATTCAGCATACAGGAACTCTACAACTGCAAATTGAGGAGCATCAGAAACTGATCTCTTTTGATGTCATCAAGACACCTTCGTACCCTATTATCCTGGACTTACCTTGGTTGTTGCATCACAATCCTAACATCAATTGGGAGACAAGGACTCTAGAGTTTTGTTCAGCCCGTTGCACACAAGAATGCTTAGGAAGCTACCACCCGGCAATGAAGACTACGACCTCTACTCAGACCGACGGATGTAGTATAACAAGCCTTTACTTGGTTGCTACAATTCCGTCAGAATATACAGAATTTCAGGAGGTTTTTTCTGAACCAAAGGATATTCCGTTACCTCTGCACAGAATCTTTGATTGCTCCATAGATCTTCTTCCAGACACGACAATACCACATGGCAAGGTGTACTCCCTAACAGCACAAGAAAAGGAGGTACTACGGGAATATCTACAGGACTGCCTGCAAAAGGGATACATCGTACCCTCAACCTCTCCTGCGGGATTTCCCTTATTTTTTGTTAAAAAGAAAGAGGGCACCCTTCGACCATGCATCGATTATCGTCAATTAAATGATATCACAAGGAAAGACCAGTATCCACTCCCCTTGATACGAACCATTATGGAGTTGCTGCATGAAGCCCGGGTGTCCACCAAGCTAGGCCTCCGAGGAGCTTATCACCTAGTGCGCATAAGATCTGGTGATGAGCGGAAGACCGCATTTAAGACTCCGATGGGGCATTACGAGTACCGCGTGATGCCCTTTGGCTTGTGCAATGCTCCCTCAGTTTTCCAACGTCTTATGGATCACGTATTTGCTGATTTAATCTGAGTATCAGTTTGGGTTTACTTGGATGATATCCTTGTATATTCTAAAGGCCACATGGAACACATAGTTCAAGTTAAAGAGGTTCTAAAGAGGTTACAGCAGAATCATCTATACGTCAAGCCAGAAAAATGCCATTTCCATCAAGACCGAGTTGAGTTCCTGGGATACGTCATCAGTTCTACAGGTATACATATGGATCCTGCTAAATTCCGTGCTATTTTGGAGTGGAAGCCTCGCAGGGATCGGCGATCACTTCAACGTTTCCTTGAATTCGTACATTTTTACCGTCGATTCATACCATCATTTTCCAAATGGGCTGCTCCTCTTTCAAATCTGACTAGTGTCAAGAAGACCTTTGAGTGGGGACCGGAGGCCGCTGTTTCCTTTCGGCGATTAAAAGAAGCCTTCAGCACCTCTCCTATCCTTCAACACCCTTGGGAGGACAGACCCTTTATTGTAGAAGCCGATGCTTCAGACTACGCTGTGGGGGCAGTTCTGTTACAACTTGATCCAGATTTGAAGACTGAATTCCCCTTAGCATTTTATTCCCGAAAACGTACTGCCAGTGAACGGAACTATCTAATCATCTAGAAGGAGCTCCTGGCCATAAAAACTGCTTTTGAAGAATGGCGTCACCATCTATTAGGAGGGCGTTTCCCAGTGGAAGTGCGCACGGACCACCAAAACTTACAGTTTCTACGGTCCTTACAATGCAGAACTTCACGTCAGGCTCGGTGGGCCTTCTTTTCACATTTCGATTTCCATATCACCTACATATCTAACAATAAGAATGTCAAAGCCGATGCCTTATCTCGCTCTCTGGAGGACGATATTGTACAGGAAAACAAAGGGGAACCAGTGCTAGCCCCGAAACATTTTCTCCTAGCCTTAGTACCCTATTTACAGAGAGTAGCACAGGAGACGACAGTGGATCCTAAACGTACCACCTTATTAAAAATTCCACAAATAAGCGAAAGAGATGGCCTTCTGCTCTTTCGGAAAAGACTGTACTTACCTACCGAAGATCTCTGTAGAGCTGTATTGCAGGGACTACATGATTCCAAAATAGGATGACATTGTGGGATTCGATCTACACAAGAGGTGATCGCCCGTCAGTTTTGGTGGCCTGGCTGGGCTACCCAAGTCAAGCAATACGTGGAGTCCTGTCCGATTTGTACTCAGGTTAAGACTCTGAGACAGAGACCTGTAGGCCTATTGCATCCTACTGAAATACCACCTTACCCTTGGCACACACTAGCCACTGACTTTATTGTGGATCTCCCATGTTCCGAGGGCCATACCTGCATCATGGTAGTAGTGGATTGCTTTACTAAGAGGGCCCACTTCATTCCTTTCCCGAAGATACCCACAGCTGCCCATATGGCCCAGTCCTTTTTACAGAACATTTACCGTCTACATGGTTTACCAGAGAAGATAATATCGGATAGGGGCTCTCAATTTGTTTCTGCCTTTTGGGGTCAACTCTGCCAACATTTGGGTATACATAGAGCCCTTAGCTCAGGTCATCACCCACAGACTAACGGGCAGACGGAGAGGACCAATCAGACTTTGGAACAGTATCTACGCTGTTTCACCAATGCTTCCCAGTCCAATTGGATGTCTCATTTAGCCCTGGCTGAAGTAGCTTACAACAACTCAGTGCACTCGGCAACCGGGTTTAGTCCTTTCTACTGTTCCTCTGGTCTACAACCCAAGTTACTACCTCTCCCTCCCATACAACCCAGCTCAGTTCCTTCGGCTGATCGGTTGATAGCCAATGTACAAGGTTGTCACCGCCAGGTGACAGGTGCCCTAACTATGGCGCAGGCTAGTATGAAAAAGGCTGCTGACAAGCGTCGGAGCCTTGGTCCAGTGTTTCAAGTGGGAGACCTGGTGTGGTTATCTTCCAGAAATCTTCCAGCCCGAAATCTTCCACTGAAATTGGCCCCTAGATTCCATGGTCCTTTCCGTATAATTAAGCAGGTGTCTCCGGTGGCCTTTAGACTGGCTTTACCTACCTCTTGGCGTGTTCATCCAGTCTTTCATGTTTCCCTGCTGAAATCCTATCGTCCCGACTCCTATGGTCGTTCCCATCCTCGACCTGCTGCCATTGATGTTCAGGGTACGCTGGAATTTGAAGTCCAGGAGATTTGTGATTCCTGTTTTCATGGGGGACAATTGCAATTTTTGGTGGATTGGAAGGGCTACCCCCCCCTGTGATCGCACCTGGGAACCGGTTGCCAATGTCCATGCACCTCGTTTGGTTCGGAAGTTCTATATCGCTCATCCCTGGAAACCTGGTGCTCATGGTCTTTCTGCGGGGGGTCGTGGTGTTAGACCACTTACCTCGGGGACGGCGAGACGCTGCCAGTCTTGGCGGGTCTATCCGAGATTTCGGCTAGTCGAGAGAGGAGGCTCCTGACATCCAAACTCGCCGTATTGTTTTCGGGCGCGCGCATGCGCCGCAATACGCAGAGGCCGGCGGCTAGCATGTCAAGCCTCGTTTTCACTCCTGGCCAGGGCGGCTGCGCATACGCGGTCCAGCCTGCGCTTCAGGCCTCGGCTTCATGCCGAGGGCCGTAAATAGCGGTCGAGTCTGAGAACGAATCGCGTCTTAACGCGGTTCGTTCCTGACTCGCCGTAGTAGCGCCCGTATCCTGCTCTGCCAGCAATCACCTGATTCCAGCCTTCTCCAGCCGGTTTCCCTGGTTCTCCGTATCCTGCTCTGCCTGCAATCACCAGATTCCAGCCTTCTCCAGCCGGTTTCCCTGGTTCTAGTCTCCCTTGGTTTCCTCTGTGGGTCCCTTGGGGTATTCCGCCTGCGCGGTCTGCCCTGGGGTCCAGCTTGCCTACTAGCCACCTTGTTTGGTTCATGGACTTCCGCCTTGCTTCGCCAATTGGTTCTCCTTTCCTATTCTCCTTGGTATCACAAGTTTGCCTGCTACTCCATTTCTCCTGACTCCTGAAGACCACGTTGTTTGTCCTTACTCTGCAAGTGCATCCTCCACACTTTTCGTCTGTTGCATCTCCATCCCTCCCAGTGCAGCCACTTGTCTACATCAGACCCGCAGGGGAAGTCTTGTGACGTCTGGGGGTGTTCCTTGCTCCCCTGTCCAACCGGGTGGGGTTGGAGTTCCTACTAGCGTAATACTATCAGCTGGTGACACTGCACCAACAGCCTGGCCTCTCCAGTTCAGACGCCTTCCAGGAATCCAGTCTCCACAGGTGCAATCCGATCCCGGGAGACACACCTTAGCAGAAACAAGAAAAGGACAATCGAATTTTAATGTTCGATACATCCACGCTGTATTTTTTTTATTACATACAACTCGCTATGTGTAACATCACAGCAGGAGGGAATCATTAACTTTTAAACTCCTCCTATTCATCTATCAATGACGCACCCACCCTTGGTCAAGTAACAGGCTTCACATGATTTAGTCTCATTAGTATTTTTTTATTATTTTTTTCACTCTCTTTTATCACTATTCAGTGTCATCTATTCAGGTCACCTTCAAGTCACTACGAAATGTGCACCGAAAGTTCCACACCAGCACTCAATACGGCATGTTCTCATTATGCCATAGTGACACCATAGAGTCATATGTTTAAGTGGGTCAACTCACTAGAGGGTCATTCTCCCCCATAACCCAACAAATGCTCTTACCCAGATGCCCAAAAATTCAATTTCTTGGTATCGGCTTTGCTACTTTCTCAGAATTCTTAATCCTCGAGAACTCTCCTCTTTTTCGGGTTATTACACTTTTCCCAATCTCCTTAGTACTGCAGAGAACAAATACCGGAATACTCAGGCTCAGCTTCTAAGCATAATTACATTTTTATGTATTCAGTCTAGGCATTAGATATTAATGATCTTCTAATTGAAACAGAGCACCCTAAGGCATATTTACCCTTACCGTCTTTGGACAACTCCAAGACCGGTTGTTGTTCCCTGCATCTCACTGGGCTATGGGCTGTAGTTCCTCCTCTAGGTTAGAGGACGCATGTCTCAAAGTAGTCGCTAACCCCACTACTTTGGCTGATCAACTGGAATACAAGGGAACACAAAGATAGAAATCAGGCGGAACCAAATGTCCTTATGGCTTCTAGGGAATTAGGGGTAATGATAATACAATTTTAAATCCTCCTCAACAGCTGTGCCCTTACCATCTTTGGACAATTTGAAGGCCGGGTATAGTTCCCTGAGTCTAGCTGGGCTGTGGACTGCAGTTCCTCCTCTAAGTCAGGGAGCACAGGTGTCCCGATTATTGCTGTCCCAACTGCAATGGCTAATTAACTGTAATGCAAGGGAACATGGAAACGTCATTAGGTGGAACTCAATGTCCTTTTTAGTTTTAGAGGAATTAAGAGTGGTCATTATTCGATTTCAAAACACTCCTCACCCTCCCACGTTCACGTTCCTTCTATTTCCTGACCGCCTTTCTTCATTGAAATGGCACATCAGTGCATTATCTTACCTGTCTATCCTTACAGCGTCCTTAATATGCCATCCTTCCTTCAGTACGGCGATCGCGTTCTCTTCTGCCGGGCTTCATTTCCTGTTTATAAAGGCACTTCCGGTATCACGTGACCATTATGTCACGTGATTCCTTTGGTTGGAAGAAGGTGCTTTTTTCTATAAACGGAGCACTGGTGCAAGGCTCGCCTTCGGCCCCCCCTTGCTCGACTCCAATTTCCGCGGCATGTTTCACCGCAGTTCCACACTGTCCTACCAGGTACCGCCTAACCTGCGCGACTAAAGATGTTAATCACTTTGCTTCCATGCAAATGTTTGCCAAATCCAATGATATTAGTATCGCCACGGCTCAGTTGATTACGCGAATATGGAAGTGAATACCTTTGCTTCCCTGCAGCGTTTGCCAGATGTAATGATCTTAGTGTCACCACGGCTCTATTGATTGTGGGCATATCACCAGCTCTACCACTAACCGTCCGAATTTGTACCATGTCCAAATATTACTGGGTGCAACTAATTTTCCTCAGTTAGTTGTACAGGGAACCATATGTATTAGTTATGTGTTTAGTTCTCTGTGCAAACACCTTTTATTAAGAATGCGGTTTACACTTCTTGTAAATGTCCATCTTGCCTCAATTATCTTACCGCTCCACACTTTTTTGTTTTGACTCAACAATTGAACGTATGTCGTGCTCCTATACCATCCTCATAAGGTATTATTAGCTCATGGGTTTTATTGTTAGCTGATTATTGCAAGCCATAAAAAATGTTAACAAACTATCACTTGTTTACCAAGCTCTGCAGTTTCAACTAGTTCCTATCTGTCACCCAAGTTCAACAGTCAGAAAACACCCCTGGTAGATCTCCCACTTTCACCAATTGGGTCACAACCAACAATCTGTCTCAGGTGTTCCATGTTGTCCTGTAAGGCCTCTTCTTTTATCAGTGGAATAGGTGTAGTCTGCCCTTAGCTCTGATTTTTTTTTTTTTAATTCTTTTTTTATTAGGCAGCGTGGCAGCAAAACAACAGGCGAACAGCGCCCAGCAGGTACATACTGACAATACAGTTCATGGTACAGTCATACGGAGATTGCACACAAAATGATTCAGAGACAGAATTACAAACGACATGCGAGGAGGGGTGGCTGAGCAAAATAATAAGGAAGGAGCTCTCACACTAGTGAGAAAGAGCAGGTGAAGGGGAAGCAGCCGGAGTCATGTCCAGGTCGGACAAGTAGGAGCGGAACCTAAGCCAGATGTCCCTAGGCCTGGAGTGGGTAGGTTGCATGTGAGACCAAGTTTCCTCGGAGTCAGAGGCCCAAGTAACCGCCTTTAACCATTGGGCATGTGTGGGGGGAAAGGGGCGAAGCCAACAGAGCAGGATGGACCGAACCGCTAAGAGCATGCAGAGGCCAGCCAGTTTTTTGGAGTTTCGAGGGAGGCCAGGGAGGTCGTGGAAGAGACACAATGCTGTGGAAGGATCAATGGGGTGATCAAGCATAGCAGATAGCGTCGAGCAAACCGCTCCCCAGAACAGTGAGAGGCGGGGGCAGGACCAGATCATGTGGATGTAGTCTGCGTCATCATGCCCGCATCGAGGGCAGCTAGACGGATGCTCACTGGACATGCAATGCAATCTGACCGGAGTATAGTGGAACCTATGCAGCACTTTTAACTGAATGAGTTTAAATCGGGAATTGAAGGACACCCGGTGAGTGCGGTCGCATAAATGTGCCCAGCGGTCGTCTGACATTTCCACCCCCAGGTCCCTCTCCCAAGACCCCCTGAGTTTAGAGAATTCTGGGAAGGATCTGGACTGCAGCATGGAGTATAACCTGGAGATTTTACCTTTCATGGGTGAGGGGGAAGTGAGTTCCCCAATGGCCGGGTCGTCTGGTGGTAACGCAGGGAATGTTGGATAATGACGCTTAAGGGTCTTACGGAGAGACGCGTATTGAAGCCAGACACTCCGGTCACTCCTCAAGGGTAGGGGGAGATCAGTCCACTCAATAAATATGCCCTGGTCAAACACGTCCCGCAACAGCTCATAGCCTGCTTCGGCCCAGCGACGAGCAGTAAGTGGTGCGACCTGGGGGACCCCCGGGAGGAAGTTCCAGAGGGGAAGGTTGCCGTGGAAGGCGCGGGCTACTCCAAGCAGCTTCCATGTTTTGGCTAATGCAAGGGATGTGCAGGCGACCGGACTCTGTGAATCCAGTACCAGAGGGGCGGGTTGTATAACCAAAGAGCGGATTTCGCGGTCACAGACCGCAAGTTTCTCGAGCCGGACATGAGGGGGGGGGTCAGTTGTGTTGAACCAATGGGAGATATATTGGATCTGGGATACTAGCCAATATTTAAGAAAATCAGGGGCACCAAAGCCCCCCCTGGCCATGGGGGTGGACAAGGTCTCATACTTAAGCCGGACCGCTCCTGAGTGCCAAAGGAAGGAGTTGATTGTACGAGTCAAGTCGCGAAAAAAGTCCGCGCCTGGCCACAAGGGTACGTTGGCAAACTTGTAAAGCAGCTGAGGTAACACCACCATTTTCAATAGGCCCATTCTGCCCGCGAGAGAAATCGGGAGCTTGTCCCAGGCTAAAACCTTAACGGACAGATGTGTAAGGTACTTCCGAAAGTTCTCTTCGAAGGTTAGTGCCTGTTGGCGCGTTACTGCTATTCCCAGGTAAGTGAATGTGGATTGAGCCCATGTGAATCCCAGAGTGTCGGGGGGGGGGGGGAGAGTGCATTCCATAAGTGGAAAAAGGGTGGATTTCGAGCAATTCACCCTAAGGCCCGAGACCCGGCCAAAATAAATGATATCCTCCAGCACTGGAGGCAAGTTGAAAGATGGAGAGCGAATGAACAACAACGCGTCATCCGCATATAGGGAAACTATGTCCGCCCTCCCGGCAGTACGGAGGCCTCTGTGGGCATGGCGGTGACGAAGCATGTCCGCGAAGGGCTCTATGGCAATTGCAAAAAGCCAAGGGAGAGAATGGGCACCCCTGCCTCGTCCCCCTGGCGATCTCAAAGGAAGGAGAGCAGTGGTCACCTGTACGGACCCTAGCCACGGGGGACGAATAAAGTAGCTTGACCCAAGAGAGAAAGGAGGAACCAAATTTACAGCTCTCGAGAACCCGCCAAAGGAATTGCCATGATACCGAATCAAAGGCCTTTTGCATGTCCAGCGTGGCCGCTACAGCCTGAGTCTCTGGGCTAATCCTGTCAATTATATTAAATATACGCCTTAAGTTCAGGGAGGTGGACCGCCCCGGGCCGAAGCCCGCTTGATCGGAATGAATGATGGATGGTAGGATGGGGGCCAACCTGAGAGCCAGGGCCTTTGCGTATATTTTGGCGTCGCAATTTATAAGGGAGAGCGGACGATACGATCCACAATGCGAGGGGGGTTTGCCAGCCTTTAGCAATACTGTAATCGTGGCCTCACGTAGCGAAGGGGGGAACACACCTGTCTCGACCGACTCCTCCCACACAGCCAACAAGTGGGGAAGGAGAAGTGACTTATAGGACTTGTAAAATTCGACTGGGATACCATCCGAGCCGGGGGCTTTCCCCGAGGATAGGGAATCAACAGCGTCAGAGAGCTCCTCCAGTGTAAGAGGGGAGTCAAGAGAGCCCGCGGCCTCAGGGGATAAAGTTGACAAGGGAAGGGAATTGAGAAAGGAGTCGATTTCTTCCACTGATACAGCGTCCGAATTGGAGTATAGGGACTTGTAAAAATTCAAGAATTCCGTGTTGACGTCCCGGGAGGAGACAGCCAAGGAGCCGTCCAGTCTCTCAATCCCGAGAATGTGTGGGGAACCTGTCTCATGTCGGATCAACCTCGCAAGGAGGCGACCAGGGCGCTCGCCCTCCCCGTATTTCCGCGCGATGCCTGGGTTGTCCAGAAACCTCTGTTCACGATCAGCCAGGGAGCGAAACGTATCCAATTCCGCCCCAATGGCCGCTAGGTTACCCGGAGAAGATGAAGTGAACACGCAGCCTCCAGGGTCGACAACCTGGATTCACTCTCGGCTAGATCTCTCCGAATCGATTTGAGGACTCCGTTTTCCTTGGAAAGTGCAATCCCTCTAATATAGGCCTTGAAAGACTCCCATAGTGTTGCTAGTGATGGTACCGAGCCTGCGTTTAACTCAAAGAACTCTTCAATAGAGTCCTCGAGCTCGGAATGAAACTCTGGATCGAGTAGGGTGAGGGGTTTCAGTCTCCAACAGCGGGACCGGCCAGGATCAGGGGCCCAGCTCACGGTGATGGTCACTGGAGAGTGGTCGGACAAGGTTCTGGGTAAAATCATTAACTGTTTCACGTCTTTAACCAAGACATTGGAGATCACCCAGCGGTCAATTCGGGAGTATGAGTCGTGGACTGAAGAGTAGAATGAATAAATGCGGGAGTCGGGGTAAAAGAACCTCCATGCGTCCACCATGGCCAAACGGGGTAGGGATGATAATGCAGCATAGGCTGCCCTGGAGAGATGACGGGGCTTGGACCCAGATCTATCAAGGGCTACATCAAAGATAGTATTAAAGTCACCCCCCCAGAGAATTGGGACAAGGGGGAAGCCATCTAAAAGGGACGTGACCTGTCTGTAGAACTCAGGGTCATCGAAGTTGGGGCCATAAATGTTCAACAAAACCACTTCTTTCCCTTGAAGCGTGGCGTGTAACAGAACATACCTGCCCAGGGGGTCAATATGTGAAGAGATGAGGGTGAACCGGAGACTCTTGTGAATAAGGGTCATGACCCCACGACTTTGAGTAGAGAAGTCGGTAAAGAATCTATGAGGGCCCCAGGTTTTGGCGAAACGCACGCATTGTTCCATGCGAGCATGTGTCTCCTGCAAAAAGAGAATCTTGGACCCGTGGCGCTCAGCCTGCAGCTGGAGCTGCCTCATCTTTCTATAGTTCCCCAACCCCCGAACGTTCCAACTCATAAAGGTTAAGTCCCCCTCAGCCATAGATGTGATAGTGGTAGAGTCAAAAAAGGTGTCCAAGACCAGTGGATGAGTGCTGCACCACGGTCCGCCTTCGCTGCCAGCGCCAATTTTCTGATAATAAAACCCCAAGCATGTCCCACCCCCACCCACATCCCCCTCCCAAACAGAGGAATGACAATCCCAAACCCCTTCAACCAAAACCAAACTAGAGGCATCAGCGCCTGGGGGCCTGTAGGCCGGGCTGGCCGCAGCGCTCCGGGTCGCAGCAGGACCAGTAGAGCTTAAGGTGCAACTACAAACATTGTATGTAACTTAGACAGGGTGTCTTGCACTTAGCAGTATGGCACATCATTGAAATGAAAGGAGAAACTTGAACAAGCCGAATCCGGGAGAGAGGATCAATGCGGCACCGGTGACGGGGAAGGGCCGGACCCGGCCGCCCCCCGCAGGGCCCAAGGGGGAAGCTGCAGAGCTGTGGACAGAAGAAGGAAGTCAACCTGGGAAGTGTTCGTCCATAAACTTGGAGGCCTCCTCCGGGATCGTGAAGAAGAACACCTGATTAGCATGTTCTATGCGCAGTTTGGCGGGGTAGAGCATGGCATATTTAACGGAGTGATCTCGCAGCCTCCGCTTCACAGCTTGGAAAGTCTTGCGTTCACGTTGAACGGCAGTCGAGAAGTCAGGGTAAAGATGAATCCTCGCACCCCCCAATAACAGCTCGCCCTTGATCCTTGCGGCTCTGAGTAGAGTATCACGATCCCGGTAGTTCAGGACCCGGGCGATGATGGGACGAGGCGGAGCCCCGGGTTTGGGTTTAGCGGAAAGGGCACGGTGCGCCCGCTCAATAGCAAAGTGAGGGGAGAGCTTGGGCGAATCCAGAAGTGACATTAATGTGTGCTCAACGAAGTCCTCCATTGGCTCGTGTACCTCGCTCTCAGGGACCCCAACAATACGATGGTTATTGCGCCTTGAGCGGGATTCCAAGTCCTCGTTCTTCTTCTCCACCTCGAGGACTCGGCCCGAGAGAGCGACAACCTCGGAACGCAGTGCAGCCAGTGCATCCTCGGCGGAGCAGACCCGTGTCTCGACCTCAGACACGCGACTATCGGTCCTCTCGATGTGGGCCTTGATCGAGGATATTGTGCCGTTCATATCGTCCAGTTTTGAGTGTAGGGCAGTGAAACCCTCCCTGATAAAGTCCATCATGTTTTGGGATTCAGGTGCCACTACGGACGACGACGCAACCGGGGCCCGCTCGATGGAGTCCTCCGGGGATTTCACAGCTGTCTTCGCAAACATGTTGATGGAGCTCTGTTTCCTCGCGCCCCCCTTGGTCATTTTGACAAGGGTGATGGTTGAGTGGGGTAAAGGGGTACCACTAGCAGCCCCGAGAGGGAGACGGGGAGATCCCAGGCCGTGCAAGCCAATAATCCAGGTAGGGTACGTGACAAGAGAGAGAAGCAGGGAATGTCGTGGCCACGCGACTATGCCGGAGAAGTGTAGACCGCAGGGCTCCAGCCCGATCGGGAAGGTGTGGAAGACAACAGTGGGGGGCCTTGAAGGTGGGAAATCCCAGCGATGGGAGAGCGGGGACCAGCGGTATTGACGGCACCCCTCTGCAGAGTATCACTCCGGGTGGAGTGGCAGTAGCCTCCAAAGCAATGCAGCGGGGAGAGGCCAGCCCCCAGTGAACGATAGGGCCACACAGAGCAAGGGATTCCAGCCAAGGTAGAAGCAATGTGAAGTGGGTGAAGGCCGAGTAGCCCCCCAAGGGGGGGGGGGGGGCAAGAGCTGGGCTTCACAGCAAGAGAGCCAGGAAGGTCAGGGCTCACCAGGCAGAGCCGGTAGTCGCCGCCCGTGGGCCTCCGGCACCCCTCGCCGCAGAGGGGAAGGCCCGCCAAAGAGGGGCGACCCCAGAGACCCGAGGCAGGGAGGCGGTAGTTCAGGCGCAAAGAGTCAATGGAGCCTCCACAGCTCGCACCCGGAGGCCGCGCCGCTCCAGCAGCGCAGCGCGTGCAGGCCGGGGAGGAAAGGTCCCCACTACCCCCCCGCCGGCCTCCAGGAAGAAGGGAAGGAGATCCCACGGCGACTCCCAAGCTGGGAAGAAGGAGCAGTCCAGGCGACTCGCCAGGAATGGTGGGGGCAGCGCGTCCCAGGCCCCCTCCAGCAGATCGCAGATGTAGGAAGGAGTTCAGCGAGGCCCCAGGCGGATTCGTCCACCCTCCGCCGGGGCTGGCCGCAGGAGCCCCGAGGCGGCGGTCGCAAGGTCGCCCCCGGAGGCAGCGAGAACCCCCGCAGCACGTACCTGGAAGCCGCGCCGCTCCAGCAGCGCGGCGTGTGCTGTCGGGGGGGAGAGGCTCCAGCGACCTCCCCACAGGCCGCGGAGACCCTCCGGAGAGGGCAAGGAGGCCCCGAGGTGAAGTCTGCAGCAGGGAAGAGAGAGCGGGGCGGCCGCGCCACAGGCCCAACGTCCCTCCAGGGACACGGGGGCAGCGCACCCCAGGCCGCACCGTCCCAGAAGAAGCAACAGCTCGGCCGGCGGGTCACGGTCCCAGGTCTCCGTCGACCCCGCCGCCGGGAAGGATGAGGCACGCCGGCCCCCACCGATGCCCGGCAGATGTGGGAAGCAGCGCGGCAGGGCCTCGGGCGGGTACGTCCACTCCCCGCCGGGGTTGGGTTTTAGGCGCGCAGGAGCGCCGCAGGCGGGGGGATGGGCACTACGGAGTCGGGGAAAGCCCTTCCCGGCTCCGATTTGCAGCAGGACCGGGTCCACAGGATCCCTGAAGCAGTGGCAATAAAGTCGTGTGCCCCGTACACGGCAGCAGTCAGAGAAAGCACCATAAAACAGGGTTATGAGGTCCGCTCGCCACGGAGCTCACGCATCAGGCGGCCATCTTGCTCGGCGCACAACAGCGCCCCCCTTAGCTCTGATTTTGTCTATGCAGTGTGGTACCATCTATCACCATGTTGTACAGACAAATCTCATGATTTTGCAGTTCATTCGACTTTTTCATTTAGACCCAAATCTGTACTATTAGTTAGGAAAATGAGTTCTTTCTCTTTCAACACTAATTTTTTACGATCTAGATTAATATCATTGCTGGTCTTTACCTGATAGATTATGGACCACCTTAATTCCTCCACCTTGTGTATGTTTTCTATAAAGTGTCCTACCAGTGGTGCTGACTGTTTTCCCTACATATGATTTATTGCAGGGACACCAGATCACGTATACTACAAATTTAGAGTTGCAATTTGTTAGAACCTTTTGTTTCCAAAGAGTACTCAAGCCAAGATCTATTTCTGTTGTCTTTTTTGTCTTGTCACAGCATGTGCAGGATCCACATGGATAATGGCCCTCTGGTCGTCATAGCCCCCCATGTTTCTGTTAGAGTTGGTTGCGCTTTAGTCTGTTTTGTGATATTATTACGCATGATCTGGTCTTTAATGGATCTACTCCTTTAGAACGCAATCAGTGGTCTTTCTAGGGGGACTTTCCCTTTCTCAAGTATTCCCCAATTTCGATGCACAATCCTCCGGATCCGATTGGACAGGTTGCTGTATGTGTTGACAAACACTAAATTGTCTTTATTTTGTCGGGAATTATGAGGCATTGTACCATTGTTTCCGTAAAGTGGGGTTTCTCTTCTTATGGTGGAGTGTTGCATCTGGCTAGGTAGCCGGAATGGCTCTCTAAAAATATTAAGCTTATGGGAAGGAGTTTCTCTAATGGTTACAAACAAACCCCTTACCTGATTCTGGGCAGTGGTAAAGTGGTAAGAGCAGAATGGTGATGTAAGTGTGAGGGTCCCTGTAATTACCCCCTTTGTGTTCCTGCCTTTTGTCTACAGGAATGGCTGTACGGATGTCCCAATGGTTACGGCCTTGGAGGTAGTGTCTGTTGCCTTCAGCAACTGGGTATGGTTGTGCCAATGGTTACCCCATTGATGGTCCTGCAACTCGATAGGAGCATTATGGAGGTAAATGCATGGGTATTTTGCCCCAGTGCAGGTTTAGAAAGAGGGGGAGTCTTCCTGGAACTGCCCCGTTGGCAATTCTAATTATCAGCAGGGCTGGAAAATGTTTGTATGCCCCTGGAACTGCCCCTTCCCTTAGTGCAGGGATTCATGTGGGGTGGTCTGGTCATCCCCCATGTACCTCTCCCATTTCCTGCTTCAACTAGCTTGGAGCAGCCCCGGCCCCTCTCACCACCCAACCATCTGTCCCAAAGGTTAGGCAGGGAACTTTGTCACAGCTATTTATCAGATCAGCTGAGCACTCATTAGGGGCTGTTCAATTATTTCCACATGTTTTGTGATTCCTGGGTTATATATAACTAGCAGTTGTACCCGTGATTCACACGGTAATTAAAACATCAGTCCTAGTTTCAAATTCATTCAATGAACGAATATAGATGATGATGTTGCATGGTTGTTTGTGTTACCCGGAAAACAACGCAATCGATTCTGAGCCATGATATTATTGGGTATCTGGCACTGAATACTTCTTTTGTTTGTAGTTGGTGCACATTGCCATAATTGATTTCAGTTTACAAAAGTCTTCTTTTATGTACCCTAAGCAGAGAGAGGTATTAATTAGTACTGTGCTATAAAATAGGGTCTTCTGGGGGAGTCACATTGGTTATAATGTTTCAATTGTGTTGCATTTGGCAAGGTGTTCCTCTAGTCCCTTCCACCAGAGAGGAGGCAAGGGAGGACCCAAATTGACACTCCAGCTCATCACCTTGCACACTGCATCTGGCTCTGATTCTGCTGTGGCAGAGATGACCTCAAGTTGGCCCTCTGACCACCTCACCCCATTTTGTGGGCATGAGCATACATTTCTAGTCCATCTGAAAAGTTCTGATGAAATGTGTCTATCGCCCAGCAATAGTGCAAGGGAGAGTGATGGCCTCTTAGCCCTTACACTCCACCCAGCACTACTGCTAGCGCAGCAATGATCCGGCCTTATAAGTGAAAACAGGTATATACCGCCTTCGATTTTTAAAGTAGCATGGGCCAAGGGAAGTCTATACTCTTTGGGAAGGTTTGAAATAGTATGTAAACAATAAAAAACAAAAGCATTGTGGTAGCAAAATAAAACGATGGCTACACAGGGCTCTTATAAAATATAGACCCTTTTCTAAAACACAGAGAAGTGGTCAAAAACATTAAACATTCCCATCCCTCTAGAGCACATTAACAGATCAAGCACAGCTATATATATATATATATATATGCTGATGGCTCAGGGTATAAATGAAAGAAGGTTGGAAATGCAAGCAGAAATAAAAGAAAACTGAAATGCTACACTACAGTTCTGTTAGAACAACACATGTATTTGACTGAACGTAAAAAGGTCGATTTTATTTTTACTAAATTATTAAACACACTATTTGGGAGGGTCCTTCCACCTCCCACTTCACCTACACCCACCCCTCACTATATACTTACCCCAAACTCACCATCTAGATACTTGTGGAAACAAATGCAGTAAAAAAATGTGGAGAATTTTACTTTCAGTCAAAAAGGTGAGTACCTATACTACTGCTTTCAGAATGCCTTTTAATATAGGGAATGGTGTCCAACCCGTCCCTAGGGCCCAAGGTAGAAAGAGGGGCAGAACCTGGAAAAGCCTTTTTAGGGGCCTCTAGTCCACTCAACTCCAGCTTAGTCTTCTGGATTGTCTTGGCGGAGTTGAGATGATCTACGTAGCACTTTATCAATGCGTAAGTCACGGTTCAAAGCGGTGACACCTTGACTGGATTTGAGAACCCATGCATGCAGCACTGTCCCAATGGCGTCTCAAAAAGCTCGACAGTGTCCAGGTGCAGGTGGAAGTGGTTCGAGTTGTTGCGATTCGATCGCTCGACGGTTGGCTCGAAGTTGGACAGTGGGGGCGAATTGTTCTTACTGGTTGGATGCTGTAAGTCGTTCTCGAACATATGTGAACAATGGCGAGTGGCATCCCTTTCACAGATTCGGTGGATTCCCTAGGAAGCTCTATGCAGTGAAGTGTAGCTCGAACCACAGGCATTGGGCAAGTCAGTAAGTGTCAGCAGCTGAACAGTAGTTTGGTGTAGAGTCGATTGGCAGGATGTGGCTTGAATGAGGAAATGCTAGCTTTTGCAGCCAACATGACCAAAGGCAGCACCTTGCAACTTGCTGTGGGTCCTTTCACCTGGGCCCTAAGGGAAAGTTATGCTTGCCCTGATTTTCAGTGTCCAGTGAAATACTTCAGAGAAGCTTGCTGGGTGTTGGCTCCCTGAGTACCAGCAGACCAGTGACAGCCAAGCTTTTTTTTTACAGCAGTAATGCTATTGACCACCAAAAACGGTTAGGTAAAGAGGTGCCAGCTCTCCTGGAAATATTGTCTTCACCATATGTAAGGGACTTTGAGCAGCTGTTGCTCCAAGAATAGTTATGTGTGGATGCTTCCTCTGTTCCTGGATGACTCAAAAAGAATATTCACCAAATGGGGGTTTCACACCCATATATAGACAATTCCTCAAGCCTTTTGTTAAAGACGAAACTGTGTCACTATTAAAGATTTTCCTTTCTTTGCATGTCATATCATAGAGTCCTCGACAGTCAGGGGGTTAAGAAGGAACTGGTGTACAGCAAGAACCTTGATGGTCAGCATCTTCTTCCTTTAGGTTTCTTGGCTTTGCTGAACCTCTCTGAACTCTGCCTGCCCCACCTCAAAGGGCCTCCATTGTTAATTATTGCCTTTTAATTGTTCTCCTTTGTTCTGCGTCTTCAGCTGAAGTGCCTGTTCCCAGCTTTACATCCTGAAAAATCAAATATCTCCACCTCTGAGAGGTGTCAGATTACAATTGAGAGTCCAATAGGTTTCCCGTGTGTAATTGGGTCCATGTGTTGTGGGGGCAGCTTTAAAGGCAGAAGCCTGCAGCATATGGCTCTTTCATCTGTATATGAAAGTGGAATCCCAGAGTGGAAGGATAAAGGTATTGACAGCAAATGTGGCTGTGAAAGTTGAAAGTGTGCCAATAGAGCTTTTAAAAAGAAACCCAGATGAGAGTCTGCCAGTCAGCTCTGCATGTGCCCTTCTAAAGTACATGATACTTTTCTCTGAAAGGTGGCCAATTACCATTTCAACTGCTGGGATGTTTGGAAACTGTGCTCAGCAGAGGTATACATGGGTCTACTATACGAACGGCAGTGATCATATTACACACTCACAAGGCCTGAAACCATCCCAGGTATAATCACTGAAAGTACATTTTAGCAACAGAGCCTTTTGGGGAAGCAGGTCTGTTTAAAAGCACCACTTTCCTGAAGGGAAACCACCTTCACTTTGCATGGCAAAAATAAAAAAAGCTCAGGATTGTACCCTCGCAGATGGCCTTCTGCTGCAGGTGGCCTGCTCCTTCTGGGGTTCTTGATTTGCAAGCACCTAGCCACTCTCAATCAGCTGATTTACAGTAACAGCTGTGTGTGAAAGGAGACACTGGTAGTACCGAGGTATTTCAGAAATGATGCTCGATTATGAAAATACTAAACAAACAGTAGTGTCTAGCATGAGACCCCCTAGGTTCGATTTCACCATCGGTCTGCTCCAGTTATAACGTGCACTCTTCTAACCTCATCCAATCTCACTTTAGCATGGCCTTCAGGGAGGCACACTTACAGAGCTCCCTGGATATTGCACAAGAGGGAAGGATGCGTGCTTCCAAGGAGTGAGTTGGGAAGGTGCAGAGAACATTCATTGTTCACCAATTAATTTTGAAAGGAAAACTTGGTTTGAGCTGGTACCTCTGTCCTCCTCCTCTGGGTCAACTATTCCGAACTCCAAAAAGGTGGTCTTTATTCTATTGCACCCAAGGGGAGGGAGCTCACATGACTAGTGGGCGCCAGTGTGATTGTTGGGGGTCAGTGCCTCCTCGTAGGGTAGGGATGTCATTTGGGGTCGCACCTCTCCCTTGCTACCCCTAAAAAAATATGTTTTAAAAATACACATATATATTTCTTTTTTTATATTTAAGCTCCTCGGCTGTGGCCAGCACCATGTGGCTCTTTGTTTCTGGAGTGGCTGGCTTTCTTGTTCAGGCCTCTTAAAAATAACAGGGGTTCCACAAGTGTAAAGCTGAGCATTGACCCTAAATAAGAAAGAATAGGAATAACAAATAATTTGTCTTTCTGGAATTCTATACAATAATTACTAGACTCAATAAAGGTTTATTTCAGGCACACTTCAGGGGGTGAGTTCTTAAACACCTCAAATTCACAATGCAGATAGAAACTTCCAAAAAGCAGTTAGAGTAGAATAGGAATCCCGACCCTTCCAGTCCAGAAAGAATGGTGGTGGTAAATCCGCCACCACTTTTCTTTCCGGACCGGCTGATTAAGAGTCCTGCAGGCGGGAGGTGTCGCTCCAGCCAGGTCTGACCTGGCGGGTTTAACACCACCCGCCTGCAGGCGCACATGGAAACACCAGCTCTGTCAAAGATGGAGCCGGTGTTTCCATGGTCCCCATCGCCATGGAGTCCTACAAAACCATTATATTAAAAAAAGACAGTCACAATGGGACTCCATGGCGAAGGGGACCATGGGACTCCATGGGGATGGGGATTTACCGATTTCCGCCTCCGGAATTACCGGGTCACCGGGGTTGTAATGCCCCGGTGATTCCAGCAATCACAAAGGCGGAATGGTAATAAGAGACTGGCGGTAACCCGCCGGAATTTCCAGCACGGTTACCGCCGGACTCGTAATGAGGCCCTATGTATTTTGCTTTTTGCAAGTTGCAGTTATAGCATGTTTTTTTCTGCCATTGACTCTGTTATAAATCTTCACAAGACATTTCCATCTCAAGTGTCCGCGTCACTTGACAAAATCCTTGTGCCCAAAAGCTTGTGCAGTGTAGAAATGTTTGACCATAGCACATTAAGTGGCCCTTCATTTCATGGTGCCACAATTAATGCTTTGTTGTAATGTGTCTATCTTTCCCATCTCCCTGGCATGCTGTTCGGAATGTTTCTTTGCATGTATGAGGCAACGAGTGCCCAGAGTATGTGATGCTGTGTGAGTGTGCTGCTTTCCCTGAGCTACTCGCAATTCTTTAATACACAGAGTTGTGAACCCTCCCAATGGTATGTATTTTGCCAACCTCTGAAGCCGGAAAAGTAGATCCATGCAGGCTTGACATGTAGCCAACTTTGCACCAGACCTGCAGATGAACTGGCCTGATATTAAATCACAGTTACCTGTTTAATGGTGTGCACTATAGAGTGTAATTTGCTTTCTGACTTTAAGAACATTCAGACATGCAATTGCTCATTTTACTATAGCCGGTAAGATAGCTTAGTGGGTTGAGCGCTCATTGCGGCGATGTTGGAATTCTGGCAAGGCCAACTCAGTCTTTCATCCTTCTGAGGTAGATAAATGAGTACCAACACAGGTTGGGTGATACTGAGCCTCATTCCGAGATTGGAAGTAGTCATGGCGCTATTAGCGCCATGACTGCCTCCAATAACGGTACCAAGTCCGCCCTGATTCAATGGGGACTTCCCGGTCTAGTCCGACCTTTGCAGGACCGGTAAGTCCCCATTGAAAATGGCAATCCCCATTCCCATTTGAGCCCCCATAGGACTTGTGCACAAGTATACAATCCACAGATGTTTTGTGACGCAACCCCTTTGTTTATGTGTTTATAAATAGTGTTGTGTACACCATCTTGCCCATATCCCCGGACCTACTACAGTTCTGGGTCGCACCCTGTAAAAAATCCTATGTTCTCACTTACCTGTATTGTATACTCGTGCATCACGTTGGAAATTGTACCTCGATAAAAGAGGTCGATACTTACCTGTATTTCCTGTGTTAAATAACGTTTGTCCGTAAGCTTTCGTGCTCATCGAAAGTCATGTAAATATTTAATTTTATTATCTGTGCAAAATCGTTTTGAGGCAAAATAAAACAGCTTCAAAACCAGACAGTTGTCCACGGATCTCCCAACAAGATTTCTAGCATTTTGTAAGCAGGACAATTCAGCCTGGTATTTTCTGAAGTGGTTGAAAGGAGTACCACTGAGCTGGGAAATAACGTCATTACATACAAGAACTCAATTAAGACCAACACTTCTTTCATTGTAGTTGTCCCTGAAAGTTGCAAAATATGGTATGCAGTTAAAAAGGACCCCCTTTCCCTTGGCTGGCCAGAAACATCAGGTCAGATCTGGTTTCTATTTTACAAAAGCTACTATTAAACATTGCAGTCTTTCAAGGGTCCACGCAGTATCCTTGACTTCTTGATACCTTTCTTAAACCTTTAACTGATCTCATGGCCCAAGGGCGTGCCTGCATCATATGCCTGACTGACTGCCTGCTCAAGGTCCACGACTGGATGATTGCTAACAGCCTTTGCTTCAAAGCCACGAAAATTGGGGTCCTCTAGTTTGGCTCGTACATTTATCCTCCTCTCCCTTTCTACGGGGCTCTGTCTCTAGGGGCTCCTCCAATACTCTCCTCCCCAGCAAAAAGAAATTGCAGTTATCTCCAGCAGTCTACTTTCCTTTTTACCACCAATCCAAATAATCATGAAAACAATACTTTCAGCTTCATGTCCTCAGACGAATCCGACCACGTAAGTATGATGCAAAGCATCCACCAAGTGGCGTCTGACCGAAGTGACTACTGCAGCAGTGTCTTCCTGGGTCTCCCCAAAAACCTTAATGTCCAACTTCAGACTATTCAGAACAAACAGTCAGACTAATCCTCGGCTTAAAACTGCAGATCACATCAAGCCTGCTCTGCTCTCCCTGCACTTGCCCCCGTTCAGTGAACGAATGAGCTTCAAGCGTCTTTCACAGAGCTTAATGGAACATTGGCACGTCCTACCAAAGTCTGAGAATAAAAAAACGTCTCCCTCCTCGGCTGGTTCTAGGTCCTTAAGAGTTGATGCCATTAAAGAACATGTTTCTGGGTGGAAGACCTCTGAATGTGGCTGCGCTTGGCAATTCTCTGGAATTAGCTCCTAGTTACTGTTAAACCTGTGGAGGAGAATCTTCAGTTGCAAAAAACACAGAAAACCTTAATTTGTTTTGGAAGACTCAACATTTTGGGATAATATGAACTTTCTGTCAAATCCTCCTCTAGGAAATTGCAGTTGGACTACAACCACCCTCTGCTAATCCATAATTGGTTAAATATATCCTCTGGCAGAACCTCAACTGACCAACCGACTTGAACATATCTCCACTGTTTCCTTGATTGCACTTGCATTTCACTGGTCCCTTCCCTGTTCTATTGTATTAATTTGGCATTGTTGTGATTTTCACTTCACTAATCGCCCGCTCCTTACCCTTAACTGAGAGGAATGTGTCTGAAGCATGTGAAAAATCAGATCTCTGAATCCATTCCCTTTGCCTTGGAGGCCCTACATAGCTACTGGGCTCGCAGAAGAGAAGGGAAAAGAGCAGTAGTGCACTGCGAGCCATGGACAGAGACCAAAGGAAGAGTCGGACAGACGGGCAAAGGGCAGAAAACTGAACTGCATGACGGATCCTAGCCCAAAGTAGCCCAATGGAACCAGCATGAAGGCCTGAGGGAGGAGCAGGAAGTGGCAGGTCGGGATGAAGACCACAGGGCGCGATGCACAGCCGGACAAGGGTGTGTGAAGCAAGCTGGAAAATGATGGCTGCTGGTCCACAGCAGGCTGTGAATGCACCCTTTCACTGGCAGACAATGCACGCTTTCAAACCTACCCGATTGGCTGAGCCGCACCCTCATTTCAAACTCTCACAAACGCACAGTTATCTTGTTGAGAAATTGTCATACTATTTAATTTAATACATTGCATAATTAATGACAAAAACACAATGGTACACATTCCAATTGATAACAAAAAGCATGCATACATTATAACAAGCGTAAAGGGATGTGCAGAGAACGTGCTTGTGCTTTGCCTAAACAATACGATCCTGCAGTACAGTCAAACCGTGGGGAGAGGCCCAGTGGGGTGGGATGTGGAGGGGTGGTACTGCTTAAAATCTACACCCAGACACTGTTGACATGCATGTTTCAACCCTCATAGACTGCATCTTTGTGCAAAGCCTTCATCGGGGAGAAATGATTTGGATTTTATGCTTGTGCCCCCACAAGTAATTATCAGTGTATTTATTGGGCACGGACCTAGCCTGGGGGAGCAACAGAGCCCTTTATAAATCATAGGAGGAAGGACACGGTGAGGGAAGCAGAGATACAAGGGAGCAAGGAGCTAACAACAGGAGAGGGAGAGGGTGGACAAGTTGGCAGCACAGGGTCTCCCAGCTACCTGGGGAGGAAACAAGGAGAGCAGATCACCCTGTCTCAGGGCAGGTAATGAGTTCGAGGGTGGTGGACCTAAATGACTTCCTGCGAACAGTGGCTTCTTTCATCTAAAGCCAGTTCTCTGGAGTGTAGAAAACTGAGCATCAGGTGATTTGAGGTGGCATAGTGCTCCAAAAAACGCGCAGTCTTAATTCACAATATTCCTGTCTATACAGTGAGACCACAGGCGCTTTGTCATGTTGGTTTATAGAATCACCTTGCAAACTAAATCAGTGGTGATTTCTCATTGTGACCAACCCTGTGCCAAGCGCGGAACTTCCTTCCACTGTTAAGGGGATTATGTGCCGAACGCCTTGGTGTTTTGCAGGGTTGGCAGCCCCAACTGGAAATGATGAGAAATGCGCTAACCGCAACGCCCCAGCAATGCAGGCGCGTGCGCTCCCAGGTATGAATTCATGCGTGGAGAGATTCTTACCCGAACACTTGATGATTCCTGTACTCCCAATGCTCACCCGCGTGCGTTGTTATCATGAGCTAGACACAATGTAAAGAAACAAAACATTAGTTTAGATTAATAATGCCTCCCAAAGGTCTTCAATTCTGCTTAATTATGACGTAGCTTTTTGTTCAACTGGCTTCAAGGCTTCCATGTGTTTATTGTGTTCTGTAAAGTGCCAATTGTCCCGAGTCTACAAGAATGTCGCAAGAGTAACGCCTGCTCTTATTGGACTCTCCTCACTCACCAGTGCCCCTTACGCACCTTTTGATTTTTGTTTAATCTGGCTTTTATTGATTTTTTTTAATAGTAAACCAAACAAAGAACAGAAACATTGACAAGACAATGAAAATCTAATGTAGCCACTTCATGTTGTATCTGTTCACCTGTATAACTCTAAGACCTAAAGAACAAACAATCCTTTGATCACTTGAGTTATTGATCAGCAGCATTAAAAACAGCAACAAATCAATTGACAATTGTCACAAATGTTCCACTTCTGAGCCCCACACTCTCCCATCCCACGCTGCAGATATATGTGTAATCAATTCCAACATGGCTCTACAGGGGGGGCCTAAGCGACCCAGCTCAGACCTCTCCGCAACTCAGATAGTGCAGAACAGGAAGCATTGCTTCTCAATGTCAGTATATAGTCATTGCACCCAGGGGTGACTGGCCTATAGGGAACTCTGGAGACTTCCAAGTACGCCTCTGCAAGCTCCCTGAGCCTCTTATGTGGCAACTTATTTTATTTCTAAATGTTCTCATAGGAAAAGGATTTGGCTGGCTGAAAATGAGGCCACTTTGAACATGATTTTCAGGCACTCTTTTGGTTCCCCGTCAACCCCTGATTACACCGGTTTCTAAGGGCTCCAATGTTGTGCAGCTCCCACACTTTTCGTCGGCAGTCTTGCTCTATTCCAAGCCGCTTGCATATGGTGTACCATGTTTGGCAAATCACACGTTTTCCCTTCTCTAGTTAAGAGACCCACATGGGATTCAATGACCTCACGTTTTCTACATCATAAATCCAGGATAGGACCCCTTCCCAATAACTTCGAACAGACAAACAACTCCACCACATCTGCCAAAATGCAGCCTCTTCTCCAAATCCTGTCCAAACGCTGTCACTTACTTCTGGATATATCTTTGCTAGCCTTTTTGGGGGGAACCTGTGTCCTATAAAGCAGTTTGATCGCGTGTCATTAGAACTGGGAGGAGTGAGAAGATGGATAGGTTTTCTTTAGCAAAGTAGCTTCCAGAGGATGAAGGCAACAGAGAAACACAGAAAACGCCATGGAAGAGAGGGGCAGTGAAGCTGGAAAGAGAGTGAATGCAGTATTCGTTAGGTGGCCACGCATTAAACTTCAGGATGTCACACATTTGATAATGTACATGGTTAAAGAGTCGGACATATAGAGAATGATTAGGGGCAGAGGAATACATACATATTTGCAAATGATCGGCACAGAAATGGCGAACGAGTTGATGATAAATGCACAAGTGGAGCATGGTATGGTAATGTTTCTTTGTAAAGCGCATATACGCAAGGCAAGTGTTTCAAAGCGCTCATGCACGTATTAAAGACTGTCCTTACCTGGGGTGTCATTCTCAGTTCCCCGTCCAGGGGAATGTAACAATGCAAAGTCGTGGTTATTCATGGATGACCTGTGAGGGAGGAGGCAACCCTGGAGCCAGGAATGCCCATGTGGGTGGAAAGAGTAGTGCAGAGGAACGAGTCAATGATGGCCGAATACAATCAACCACTGGTGAGGTGGCATGGTATGGTATCTATTTAGATGAAATGCACTTTGACCCAAAATGGGCATCGTACCGTGTGAATACAGATTTGCAACATCTTCAATAAATGAATAACCAAAGAGGAAACAGGAGAAAGCATAAACACGATGGATGTCAAAAGTCCATTGTAGCCCATGATGGTGAAGAACAGAGTCCAACAATGGCCCTGCAGCAGGGAGGGACACAGGAGGATAGCCATCAAAAAGCAGTGACAGATTTCAAAATAAAATGAATCCCCCTCTGAACAAAGACAAGGCGAGGGGGCAGAGGGCACAACATTTACTGCATCTTGCCCCTACCAAGGAGCCTCCCCCTAAACCACATTGGCGGCCTAGCAGACTGAGTGATCAATTCAGTAAAGTAATCTCAGAGACCTGCCCTAGTTTACTGAAGAGCTTGGGGAATTGTCAGAAAAGAAAAAAAGGGGGGGGACGTCGGAGAGAAAGGAAGAGTACAGAGTCACCCATCTCCACAGCAGCTGCAACCACGTTCTCCAGATCCCCACCCAGCATCCAACCTGCAGTTACACCCCTCTGAAGCACAACTATGGCATTCCTCCCTAGACACTGTTCAGCTGACCTTTGCATGCCCCGGCCACACCCAGTCTAGAGCCACCACTCTGACAGCGCACCCTGACAGCTGCCAGCAACTCACGGAGACAACTTTGAGACAGGCTTGACTTTCCCATCTTAGCACTGGGAAGATCACAACTCCCAGTCTATGAACAAGGCTAGCGATGAAAGCAGTCTTCACTGCGGCCATTACTATGATGGTCGTGGCTTCCAAGCCTGAAGCCTCGTTATGACTTCGCTCCTCCACCTCCCAAAACACATGGTGGCAATCTCTGTTCTAATACTGGAACTAAAAATGGAATGGGAGCCTTGGAGGCTCCCACCTTCCTGATGCCCTTCTTAACAAGACCTCACTAAATCCCTGTGTTAACTACTGACATATTGCTGGGTTCCAATATTTTTTCTAGTTCTCACAAGGAGAGGTGATTCTCCAGCTTCATCTTACCCTCAAATCCGATCACGCCCTGGACTCTTGCCAATCTGACTTCCCACCTGGCCATTGCACCAAGACGTCCATGACTGCTGAGTGGAACAAAATCCAGTTCCTTCCCAATGAGGGCTCCAGCATAGTGTTGCTGCGTTGCATAGTGTCCTTGTGCAATGACTGAGCAGATAAAGGGGTTGATGAGTTGATTAATACTGGTATCCAATAAAACTGTAGACAACAAAAATGTAGTCAGTAAAAACGTTGTGGTAAAAATGTAGTGCTGCTAGGGTAATTATTAGGGTTAAGGAGGGTTTAGTGGGCTTGTGATCAACCATTAAGGGTTTGGATAGGAGTTATGGTAAGGATAGGGGTTAGGGTTTAAGTAAATATGTTGGGGTTTGGTTAGTGGTTGGGGTAGATTAAGTGTCAGGGTAAGTGTTATGGTATAAGTTTGGGCAACTGTTAAAGAGAGGGATATGGAGGTTGGAAAGGGCTGGTGATGTTGGTGTGGGATAGCGGGCAGGATAAACTCAATGGTTAGGGTAAGGTAAGCATTATTGCAAGTGTTAGAATTGCAGTTAGGGTAAGCTTAGTATTACAGAAATGGTTTGGGTTAGGGCAAGGGCTATGTAATATGTGGCTCGTTGGTGATGAGGTTGGATATAGGTTCACTGTTCATTTTCTATTTATTTTGCATTCAGTAATATGCAAATACAATACATTAGTGTGCTGAAAGGTTAGTGTTCTGTGAGAGCTCAGGGTAGGATAAGTGTTGCAATAGGGGGCAGTTTAGGAATGGAGTTAGGGTGATTATGGAGGTTTCGTTAGAGGTTTGGCTCGTATTTAGGGTTACAGCCTTGTACTTTTGTGTATTTAAAAATAGTTTTTTTAGCAACCTTATTACTGGCAATATTTTCAAACTTTGCATTGCTTGTACTGAATGGCTACATTTTTTTGCTCACTACATTTTAACATTAATACATTTTCCTGGGGGCATTTTCACATAGAACCTTAATCAGCAGAAGTCATGTTGCCTTTTTCCAAATAAATCATTTATAATAAGTCTTTACAGGGGTCTATTCCATATCACTCAATTATCTGAGTTTATATAGTATATTTTGTTCCCTCAGTGTTGTATGGGTAATGGGAAATCCTACCTGAAATGATGTAATACTTTGGATATTGGCATTATAAGGGATACATTACTCACCGTAATCGTATTTCTGATGATTTTATCTGCTTAGATTCACATGCTGTGCATATAGTCTGACATCAAGTGGTATCGCAGAGTATTGCATCTTCCTTTTCGAAGAACTAAAAGGGACGTCAACATGGGTGTGACTGTAACACTATCCCTAACGTGACATGAAGAGTAGCCAAAATCCTTCACGTGTCAAGGTCCCACCTGTTTTTGTTCTGCCGTGAGGGAGCCTTACAGAATGCGTGAGTGAGTAGAGGAGAAAAGAAGGTGTAAGATGTCTATGCTCCTTCTACTCCAAGAGGGGAGGAAGGGTGGGTGCATGTGAATCTAAGCAAATACAATCATCAGAAATACGAATACAGTGAGTAGTGAGTAATGAATGCCTTCTGATGCTTGTGAATCTTGTTAGAATCACATGCTGTGCATAGACTAGCGAGCAGTACGAGGAGATGGTGGTGGGATGTGAGAAGGAACAGTAGTAACTAAATGTCTTAGCACCGCCTGTCCCACCTGAGAATCAGACTTGGAGTGTGTGTCAAAGCAGTAATATTGAGTGAAAGTGTGAACAGAACTCCAGCTTGCTACTTTGCAAATAGAATCAAGAGAAACATTTGCAATAAAGGCTATAGTAGCTCCTGTGCCTCAAGTAGAATGAGCTCTAGAGGTAAAGGGTCAATCTCTTTTGGCAAGAGAGTAACAGAATGTGATGCATTTAACGATCCATCTAGAACTAACCGATATAGAGACAGGGTCCCCTGTTCTCCCAGCGGCAACAAAGACGAAGAATGTAACGCTCACCTGATTCCCGCAGAGGCGCCGGTCTTGACTGGGTGAATGCCGTATCTTCAAAGGTGATGTATAACACACGGTTGGCTCTTTGGGCTGGACCTCTGTGCACTGTATGTCTGACTCGAAGAGTAAGATGTCTTAGGTAAGTGAACTCCGAGCTCTCCATCTGCCTCGGGGCAGGGTGCCGTAACCAGTTTCTTCACTGGATAAGGGTGCAGGCCTCTTGACCTCAGAGGACTGCTGTCCATCGTTAACTGCACGAACGGTAAGTTCTGGGCACTTCAAATGTCTTAAAAGTCTTTTGTAATGATATCTCTTGTTTTGCAGGGTTCCGGCGATGGCAGATGGCGGGCTGATGAGAGTTGAGGATCGAACCCACGTGAGGAATAGAAGCGCCTGGAAGCACGTAAGTAAGCGCTTGTAGCCTGCTTCACGATGCGCACTAACTGTCCCTTTTATCTTGCAGGTACAAGTTCGGAGCTTTAGAGAAGCTGAAGGGTGCTGGAATACCCACTGGATTCGGCGTGGGAAGGAGTAATGGCACGTGAGTAATAAAGTTGCCCAATGTCTTTAAACGCACCTTCTTTTGTCTTTCAGATGCCGGAATGCAGCGCGAGGCGTTGGTGACAGCCGATGGACCAGGTAAGAGATGCGCTGCCACTGAAGACCGTAGTGCTAACCTGTTCTTTCTTTGTCTTTACAGGTGCTGCTGAAGACTGGATTCCAGGATGGTAAGCCTTTGTTCCCTTAGGCCCAGGATCAGAAGCAGAAGACACGATGAGCGTTCTGCTGCAGAGAATGCAGAATAACACAAAGCAAGATTCATCCATCGGGTGTGGTTTAAATAGCCTCCTGTAGTGCTTAGGTGTCTCCTTCCACAGCCACGCCTAGGTAAGAAAAGAGTTCCTGCTTTCCAGAAGAGTTCCAGTGTTCTGAACCTAGGGAGTGGCTCCTGCCCCACCCAACAGGAAAAGTAGTCCCAAACAGAAGAGGATCAGGGGTTCAACTGGCAGGTAAGTAAGCAGCATGGTCTGCTGCAGGTAAGTCCACCCAAGCATTATGAGCCCGGCGCTTCCAGCGCTGGGACTGGGCATCTTTATGAGCCTGGTGCCACTGGCGCCAGGACAGGGTCCAAAAGGTCCCAATTGGGACTGGCTGGCACTCGGAACCGGGGTTATGGGTCTGCTTCCAAGGGAGTCGGGCAAGTCCTGATCTTTTGGAAGCAGAGATCATGACAGCACCCCCCCCCCAAGGCCCCTCCCAAACCGGGCTTCTCCGGGGGTTTGGGCTTGTTAGGAAATGTTCGATGAAATCTTTTGATTAGACGAGGCGCGTGGACATATTCTGCAGGTTCCCAGGATCTTTCTTGGGGACCGTAGCCTTTCCAGTCAATCAGGTAAAATAGTTTAGATTTGGAGATCTTGGAATCCAGGATGCTTTTGACTTCAAACTCGAGTTCTCCATCAACTAGAATAGGTTTTGGAGATGTAGTTAGTCGGGTTTGAGGTTGCACGGGTTTTAATAGAGAGACGTGGAAGACCGGATGTATCTTCATGTGAGGGGGCAAGTCCAACTTGACCGCTACTGGATTTACTATGGTAGTGATGGAATAGGGACCAAGGTATCTTGGGTTGAATGTGCGTGGTCCTTTTAGAGGTAGATATTTGGTGGATAACCAGACTTGATCTCCTACTTGATATTGGGGGACTTCCTTCCGATGTTGGTCTGCTCCTTTCTTGTATTGTTCTTTAGCCCTTTGAAGGTGAGAAACGGCTTCCTTAAAGGCTTGGGTGATTGTAGAATGCAGGTGGTCTACTGCTGGTGTTCCAAGATCCTGGAGTGGATCCAACTCCGAGGTTCGAGGGTGACTACCGTATAAAAGAAAAAACGGGGTCTTCCCAGTTCCCGAGTGGACAGAGTTATTGTAGGCATATTCGGCTATCCAAAGGATATCTTTCCAAGTTTTTTTAGTTTGTTGTAGCATGCAGCGAAAATACTGTTCCAGAGTTTGATTGGTCCTCTCGGTTTGTCCGTCGGTTTGAGGGTGGTGGCTGGTCGAAAGTCTCACATCAATTTGAGCCGACCGACAGCAACTTCGCCAAAAATGAGAAATAAATTGACTACCTCGATCCGAAATTGGAACTGAAGGAAAACCGTGCAGTCGGACGATGTTTTCGAGAAATTCTCGGGCCAGAGTTGCTGCTGTTGGTAAGCCTTTGAGTGGAATGAAATGCGCCATCTTGGAGAATAGGTCCACGATTACTAGGATCGTATTGTATCCGGAGCATGGAGGTAGATCGGTGATGAAGTCCATAGAAAGCGTATGCCAAGGGCGAGGCGGGATGTCAATAGGGCGTAAGAGGCCGGCTGGTTTTTCCTTTTGACTCTTGTTTTGGGCGCATACTCCACAGGACATTATAAAGTCTCTGATATCTTTTTTCCAAGACGGCCACCAGAAGTAGCGCTTGATCTTTTCCGAGGTCTTGGTCATACCGGGATGTCCTTCCATTAAAGAATCGTGATAACAAGAGATTACCTTTTTCTGTAAATCTGTGCTGGGCAGGTATAACCGTTCTTGGAAATATAATAGGTTGTCCTTCACCGTAAAGTCCTTTCCCTGCAGATGCCAATTCTGTATGTCTGCTGGAGTTACCAGTAGCCTGGCTTTATCCTTAACTTCCTCTATGGATTGTGTGGCGATTACACCTAGAATTCTTTGTTCGGGAATGATAGGTACAGGTTTAGGATTCATCAAATGTTCTTCCACTCCCATCCGAGAAAGGGCATCAGCTTTACCGTTTTTTGTACCAGGTCGATAGGTAATTATGAAGTCAAACTCGGCAAAGAATAGTGCCCAACGGAGTTGCCTAGAGGATTGAGCTTTTGCGGTTTTCAAATATTGCAGGTTTCGGTGATCTGTAATCACAGTAACGGTGTGTCGGGCCCCCAGAAGATAATGCCGCCAAGCCTTAAAGGCGGACTTGATAGCTAGAAGTTCCTTATCAGTAATAGTGTAATTGATTTCAGGAGGCGAGAATTTGCGGGACCAAAATGCCACGGGATGCAACTGATTGGTTACTGGGTCCTTTTGTGATAGAACTGCCCCCATGGCAAGGCTCGAAGCATCAGTTTCAACGATGTAGGGGAGTTCTGGGCGAGGATGTTTTAAGATCGGTGCAGAGATAAATCTAGTCTTCAAATTCTGGAAAGCTTGTTCCGCCTCGGTAGACCATTCAAAACGTTTGTTTTTCTTTAACAAGGCGGTGATGGGCTGGACTATTCGAGAGAATTCGGGGATAAACCTGCGGTAAAAGTTAGCGAAGCCTAACATGCTTTGAACACCTTTTACGGAGGATGGCGATGGCCATTTGAGAATTGCATCGACCTTCTTTGAATCCATACGCACTCCGCTAGGTGATAATATGAATCCCAAGAATTCAACTTCAGTCACGTTGAAAACACATTTTTCCAACTTAGCGAAAAGTTTGTGTTGACGCAATCTCTCGAGGACCATTTTCACGTGTTTCCGATGTTCAGTTTCCGATGAAGAATAAACGAGGATGTCGTCAATGTAAACAACAACACACACATCTATGAGCTCTCTGAGGACATCGTTCATAAAATATTGAAAGGCGGCCGGGGCATTGCAAAGTCCAAAGGGCATGACCTGATATTCAAATAGCCCATACTTGGTGCGGAAGGCCGTCTTCCATTCATCGCCCTCTTTTACTCGTACCAAGTGGTAGGCTCCTCTAAGATCCAGCTTTGTATATATGCATGCTTTTCTGACTTGGTCCAGGAGTTCAGGGATCAAAGGTAACGGATATCTATTCTTAACGGTGATCTGGTTCAGGGCGCGATAATCTATACAAGTTCTAAGGTCCCCTTCTTTTTTGGAACGAAGAACAAAGCTGAGGAAGCAGGGGACTTGGAAGGACGAATAAACCCATTCGCTAGGTATTGATCCAGGTATTGTCGGAGGTGAAGATTCTCAGGCTCGGTGAGGGCATAAATTCTACTACAAGGAGGAGTAGATCCAGGTATCAGGTCTATCTGGCAGTCATAAGACCTATGAGGAGGTAGAGAGTTAGCCTGATCCTTCCGGAAAACATCTTGGAATTCTAGGTATTCAGGAGGTAAATGGGGAGCCTCCGAGGAAATTGCTGCCAGTGCAACACCAGGTCGAGGGTGACAAGTAGAGACACATTCTGGAAACTGAACCGTTCTTGCTCGCCAATCGATCTGAGGATTGTGCTTCTCTAACCAAGGAATTCCTAGAATAATCTGGAACTGAGGGGCCTTGATCACATCGAACACGATCTTCTCATGGTGTCCATCTTGACTTACTAGCGTCACTTCTTGGGTGGTATGCGTTACTGGTCCGGAGGCTATCTCCGTACCATCCACCGTAGTAATGACGTCCTTTACAGCCTTTGGACAAAGAGTCAGATTCATCCTCAAAACCATTTCATGATCCACATAATTGCCGATGGCACCGCTGTCGACGTAAGCTTCAATCGCATGTAATCGATCCGGATGTTCAGGGCTAATGAGGACCATAGGTATCACGAAATGCGAGGTCACTGAACTGGTTTTAACGCTCGGCAAGAGGACCTCTGTTCTTGTCGGGCGAGGTCGTTTCCCTGCTCAGAGTTTGTGACCCTGGTAACTGCAGCTCCTACTGCCTTCTTGGCTGGTTTCACCGGACAGTCTCGAAGAAAGTGCCCCGAGTTTCCGCAATAGAGGCATAATTGCAGCTGTTTTCTCCTTTCCCGCTCCTTTTGTGTTAGTGGTCCTTTCAGGCCCCCTATTTGCATGGGTTCCCCGGAGTCTACTCCTTTGGTAGGAGTTGGTGGTTTGGAAAATACTCGAGCATCAAACTTGGAACGATCCGCCTTCCTGTTCTGCAGTCTGTGGTCAATTTGAACGACTAAGCCAATATAGTCCGAACAGTCTTGCGGGGGATTCACTACTTGGGCTAACACATCTTTGAGCTCTCCACGTAGACCTCTATAAAACAGCGTAATCCTTTTGTCCTCAGGCCATCGAGTTTCCACTATCAGTCTGTTGAAAGACGCAATATAAGCCAAAAGGTCTTGATTACCCTGTCGCAATGAAAGGAGCTCATTGTCCAAGGCCTGCCCCTGTGAATGTCTTGCAAACAGTTTTTCCATACTGAGCTGAAAAGCTTGAAAATCATGGAGAACCGGATCATCTTGATTAACTAGAGGGATCGACCAGTCTGCCGCATTGCCACTAAGGTACGAAAGCACGAAAGCTACCTTAGCTTGATCAGTTGGAAAGGCTGCTGGCCGGCATAAGAAGTGCAACCGGCACTGATTAATAAATACTGCAAACCTCTTTGGGTCACCAGAAAATCGTTCGGGCGGAGCCAGAGGTACATTCCCAGGTAGGTTGATCTGCACTGGGTTCGTAGAGGATGTTGAAGGAAGATTTGCCCCTGATGCGGGTAACGGAGTTTGTCCGGCTTGTGACTGTAGCAATTGTCTAGCGAGATCGTCTGTTCGCTCCTTGGAAATAATCAGTTCCCTTCTTAGAGCATTCGTTTCCTGACGGGCTGCATGCACTTCTGCTCTTAGTTCCCCAAGTAACTGGACTAGCTGGTCGGTATCCGAGGTTTCCATAGCGCCTGGGTGGGAGTTTTGCGGTAGGCTGTGTGTTCTGTAACGCTCACCTGATTCCCGCAGAGGCGCCGGTCTTGACTGGGTGAATGCCGTATCTTCAAAGGTGATGTGTAACACATGGTTGGCTCTTTGGGCTGGACCTCTGTGCACTGTATGTCTGACTCGAAGAGTAAGATGTCTTAGGTAAGTGAACGCCAAGCTCTCCATCTGCCTCGGGGCAGGGTGCCGTAACCAGTTTCTTCACTGGATAAGGGTGCAGGCCTCTTGACCTCAGAGGACTGCTGTCCGTCGTTAACTGCACGAACGGTAAGTTCTGGGCACTTCAAATGTCTTAAAAGTCTTTTGTAATGATATCTCTTGTTTTGCAGGGTTCCGGCGATGGCGGATGGCGGGCTGATGAGAGTTGAGGATCGAACCAGCGTGAGGAATAGAAGCGCCTGGAAGCACGTAAGTAAGCGCTTGTAGCCTGCTTCACGATGCGCACTAACTGTCCCTTTTATCTTGCAGGTACAAGTTCGGAGCTTTAGAGAAGCTGAAGGGTGCTGGAATACCCACTGGATTCGGCGTGGGAAGGAGTAATGGCACGTGAGTAATAAAGTTGCCCAATGTCTTTAAACGCACCTTCTTTTGTCTTTCAGATGCAGGATGCAGCGCCGAAGGCCTCCGGAGCGTGCGAAGAGCTGGTAAGCTTTTCTCTTTCAGATGCCGGAATGCAGTGCGAAGACCTCCGGAGCATGCGAAGAGTAGGTAAGCCTTTGTCTTTCAGATGCCGGAATGCAGTGCGAGGCATTGGTGACAGCCGATGGACCAGGTAAGAGATGCGCTGCCACTGAAGACCGTAGTGCTAACCTGTTCTTTCTTTGTCTTTACAGGTGCTGCTGAAGACTGGATTCCAGGATGGTAAGCCTTTGTTCCCTTAGGCCCAGGATCAGAAGCAGAAGACACGATGAGCGTTCTGCTGCAGAGAATGCAGAATAACACAAAGCAAGATTCATCCATCGGGTGTGGTTTAAATAGCCTCCTGTAGTGCTTAGGTGTCTCCTTCCACAGCCACGCCTAGGTAAGAAAAGAGTTCCTGCTTTCCAGAAGAGTTCCAGTGTTCTGAACCTAGGGAGTGGCTCCTGCCCCACCCAACAGGAAAAGTAGTCCCAAACAGAAGAGGATCAGGGGTTCAACTGGCAGGTAAGTAAGCAGCATGGTCTGCTGCAGGTAAGTCCACCCAAGCATTATGAGCCCGGCGCTTCCAGCGCTGGGACTGGGCATCTTTATGAGCCTGGTGCCTCTGGCGCCAGGACAGGGTCCAAAAGGTCCCAATTGGGACTGGCTGGCACTCGGAACCGGGGTTATGGGTCTGCTTCCAAGGGAGTCGGGCAAGTCCTGATCTTTTGGAAGCAGAGATCATGACAAGAATTGGCTTGTCTTTCTTAGTAGGTTCGTTTTTTTCAAGGTAATATGCCACTGCTCTCCTAACATCTAGTGCATGATGCTTCTTTCAGCAACTGGTGTGATTCTGAAAGAAAGTTGAAGTTCAATGGATTGCTTCAAATGGAACTTAGAAATTAATTTAGGCGCAAAGCGTGGTTGTGTGCGCAGTACTATCTTGTCTTTATGAATGGTCACAAATGGGCCTTCAACTGAGAGTTCACTAACTCGCATTATAGAGGTAATGGTCACTAGGAAGGCAGTTTTATATGTGAGTATCTTAAAACTGGCCTCATGCATTGGCTCAAAAGGAGGTCCAATTAATCTTGTGAGAGCAACATTCAAGTCCCATCCGGGATTTGGGTTAGAAATAGAAGGGTGAAGTCTCTTTACCCCTTCCATGAATTCCTTAATTACAGGAATTTTCCTCCATGAAACCTTGCTCTGAGGTGTACGCAGAGAGGGCAGCAAAGTGGAACTTTAGAGAGTTGAAAACAAGTCCTGAATCTAATAAGTGTGTTAGATAAAGGACTATGGGCCTCATTACAACCCAGGCGGTAAGTTCCCTACTTTACCACCATGGTGTAAACTGCATTTACACCATGGTGGATGGCGGATTTACCGCCCCATTCCAAGGTGAGTGGGGCGGTAAATCCCCATTCCCCATTTACCCTTCCCCATTCCCATTTTTGCCCCATAGGGCATAATGGGAGTGGGGAAGGCGCTAATTACGGCACCGTAAATTACGGTGCCGTAATTAGCACCAAGGCGGGTTAGCGCCTTGCATTTTAAAGGCTGCTAAAAGCAGGCGTTAAAATGGTAATCAGGCGTTAAGGGTTAACGGCGCCGACGGCGCCGTTAAACCCTTAACGCCTGGGTTGTAATGAGGCCCTATATCTTTAGGTAAACAATCAAGAGGGTTGATGTTTTTAGTATTGCACCAAATGACAAAACGATTCCACTTACTGGAGTAACAATGCCCGTTAGGTTTCTGTGCCTCTTTAAGTATGGTCATACATCTTTGAAGTAGTTGGAGGTGTCCAAACTCTATGACTTCAAGAGCCAAGCTGCTAAATTGAGTGTTTGGGGGTGCAGGTGCAGTGGTTTCCCTAGGTCTTGTGACAGCATGTTGTATGGGCAGGGCAGTTTCCTGGGAGGTGAGACTCACATTCTCATGAGATGAGAGAACCATGGCTGTCGATCCCACATTGGTGCCACCAGAATCAGTGTGACTTGTTCCTGCTGCATCTTGTGCACTATCCTACTGAGAAGGGAAATCGGGGAAAAAGCGTAGGCAAATCTCCTGGAACATGCAATCCAGAGACCGTTCCTTTTGGGCTGTTTGAGGGTACCTGATGCTGTAATCTGGGCATTGGGCGTTCTCCAGAGTCGCGAACAAACTGATGTCTGGATGACCCCATTCTGCAAAGACGTTGAGTAGAATATGTTCTTGCAAGCGCCACTCATGTTTTAGTAGGTGCAAGTCTCAGCTGAGCACGTCTGCCAGAAGATTGTTTTCCCCTGGAACATGTGATAGTAGGAACATGTGTTTGAGTGCCCACTTCCAATTGTGCTGTGACAGTTTAGATAGGCCTGGAGAGTGAGTGCCCCCATTTGTTCAGATAGTACATGGCTATGGTGCCGTCTGTGAGGACAAGAACTGTCTTCCCCTGTTAGTGTGTTGGAAGGCTTTCAGCGTTTTGAACACTGCCAGTAGTTCCAACAGATTGATATGTTTGGATGCTACTAATGGAGACCACATGCCATACCCTGTCTGTTATAGGAATTGTGCTCCCCACTCTGACAGAGATGCTTCCGGGGTGAGAGTGGCTTCTACTGTGGGGGTGGCAAAGGATTTTCCTTTTAGAAGGTTCTCCTTCGACCACCACTGCAGAGACTGAAAGAGGGCTGTTTTGAGACAACCACTAGATCGTCCCACTGACTGCTTGCTTGACACCACTGGCTCGAGAGAAAGTCCTGCATGGGGTCATCTGCAGACGGGCGTGTGGAACAAGGAAGATGCAGGATGCCATCATCCCTAGTGGCCACATGGCTTTCCATATGGTTATCTGGCAAATGGCTACATACTGAGGGATCTGGAACAACATGTTTTGAACCCTCTTGTTAAAGGGGACGACAAGGCCATCTTCTGTCCAAATTAGTGCCCCTAGAAACTGTTCTTGACTGGGTACCAGACGACTTTTTCTCGGTGATTGAGAATCCCAGATTGAAAAGGAGATCTATTGTTTTTTTAGTGTTCTCCAGACACGTTCCGTACGAGTCTCCAGTTATGAGCCAGTCATCGAGATAAAGGTATACTGGAATAGACTGCCTGCGCAGGTGAGCTGCTGCTGCTGCTAGTACCTGTGTAAATACCCTTGGAGCTGGGGCAATGCTGAAAGGGAGTACCTTTAACTGACAGCGAGTGTTCTCTATCCTGAAACTGAGGTACTTTCTGCGCTGGCAACATTGAAATATGAAAGTATACATATTTCATTTCCAATGTGGCTATGTAATCCCCCTATTGTAGCAGTGGGATTACTTCCTGAAGAGTTGTCATCCACAACTTTTGAGGTTTGACATACTTGTTTGCGGGACACATATCTAAAACAGGGTGCAAGTTTAGATCCTTTTTGGGTACAAGGGAGTATATTGAATAAATACCCTTGTTTACCTGAAGATGATGGATTACCTCAATGGCTCCCTTTTCTAGTAGGATCTGAACCTCTTCTAGCAAGATGTGTAGATGTTCTGTTGACAGTTGTCTGCTCTTTGGTGAATGGTAGCAGGGTTGTTGCAGGAATTCTATGCAGTAACCGTGGGTGACGGTTTTGAGTACCCACTGATCTGAAGTGATGCCCCCCCATGCGTGGGTAAAAGATGTTAATCGCCCCCTGACTGGGGAGACTTGGGAGAGGATCTGTACTGCTAAGTCATTAGTTGGTCGGGGTTCTGGAGCCTCTGGCTGCAGAGTTTCTCCCTCTACCCTTTCTCAGATGAAATCCCAGCTGTTGGGCGGGACTGGAAATTGCTGGAAGTACTTTGACCAGAAAAACAAGGAGCCTCCCTTGCTTCGCACTTCCCTTGGGAGGAGCAGGAAAAGGATTGCCTGCAAAAGGACTGGCGGGCGTTAAAGGTGCCTCGTTGGACAAAGGGCTTGTCACAAAACTGGTTCAGCGACTTCAGAGTAGCATGCTCTTTTTTTACGGTTTCAAGGGCCTCAGACTGCCTTAGCGAAGAGAGCAGAGTCTTCTACAGGCTTGTTTATGAGAGAAGCCCGAGTCTCTGGCTTAAACCCAGAGTTTTTTAGTCATGCATGGTGCTTTAACAGAGTCTCTTGTGTGCGATAATAAGTCCTGTCGCCTTAGCCAAATCAAAAATATTTTTGAGAATGTTCCCCGTTCTTCCTGCACAAGTCTACATTGGGCATAGCTATAACTCGCAAAGAGCATGGTATTATTGCCGATCAGAGTGCAGAATGCACCCGAGGTGGGTATACGTTTGCCCAGAGCATAACGCTTTTTACAATCCTTGTCCGGAGGAGACTGACGAGGATAGTGGTACCTTTCCCTTTTTCTGGTGGTTGTTACAACCAGAGAGTCGAGAACAGCATGGCCGATATACATAGGGCCCAAGGGCACTGGGCGGAACATCTTCTCCACTCGAGGGTTGACAGCCTGAGTGAGCGAGGGTGTAAGCAAGGAGGGAGCAAGACGTTTCTTTACTGAGTTCAGGAGGGGAATTGCCTAACTGATTGGCACCTTTTCCTTAAGGATATCCTCCACAGAATCGGTGTCTGGTACAGTCTTGAAGCGGTTGGCAGCCTTTTTGAGGAGGTTGTTGAATAACATCTGGTCATCAATGGGCGACGAGTACCAGGGCTGAACTACGGGACGAGTGTCCAGGAAAATGTTGTCTGGTCAGGGTCATGGGCCAGGGTAGTCTACCCAGTCTACCCAGGGACCTAGTCTGGGTCTTAAAAGGCATGGTTTTGTGAGGCCTGATCCGGATCAGGGACATATTAGAGGTCATCATCAGGGTAATTCTGGTCCTCATGGAACACATCCACAGGACGTTTAAGTGGGTGCTGTTCAGATAGGGATGCAAACTGTGCCCATGGAGAAAGAAGCCCAGGGGACTTAAAAGGTATAGTTCAAGTGTGCACACATGTATGCCTTTTAACAACATCATCAAATTGGTGTGAAAATATAATAAACTCAGACATCCTCTCCATACAGGCCTTACATCGCTCCCTAGTCCACACAGAAAAAGAGGATTCATCAGGTGGGGGCTACGGGGGGGATGAAGCAGTTCAGTAGTTGGGGCAGAGTCCTGCTGCAGGGCTTGAGAGAAAGGAGGAGAGGCTTGAGAATAGCCCGAAGCTTGCAAAGCGTTTTAGACAGGGAGGCTTGTTTCTGCACATCTTTTGACGCTATTGCACTGAGGGCCAAGGATTTATATATAAGTGCCCGGTAATGTACAAGTCTTAATGCCTTGCGCAAGCCGCGATGGTACGAGCGCAACGAGTGCCAGAGCACAAGGTTAGGTAAGCTTAGTCGAAATCTTCAGTGGGGCTGCAGGCATTGATGGCTTCCTCGACGAGTGTGTCGAGTGAGGCTTAGGGGTTTTGTGTTTGGTGTGCATCATTTTCGCCGGGGTGTGGAGTCGCCACTGCACTGCCGGCAGCATGCTTATCAGGGCTGCAGACGGACATGCTGGAATCACCAGACTCCACAGGTTTGTCTACAGCGTCTGTATCGGAGCTGTAGCTGCCAACAGATTCCTCGTCCAAGGTGATGGCGCCGGCGGGTGAGTGATTCTCTGCCTGCATTGCGTTGGCCACCCACCACTTGGCGCGCCTGTCTTTAAGGGTTTTGGGCCGAAAAGGTTTACAGGCCTTGCAACGCCACTCGTTGTGGTCACTAAGGAGGCACCGATTGCACTCTTTATGAGTGCCCTTCCTAGGGAATTTACCCTCTCTGACAGCAAGATAATCCAGGGGACAATGTATAACCCATTAACTGCTATAGCCGTTAATGTAATTATGTCAAATTGGAAAAATATTTCCCACCTTTCGGTGGCAGCATGCTGGAACAAGGCGGCCTAGGCGCACCGGATTGAACCATATACACACAGAATGATGTATCCGCCGTCAAGGCTCTTCCATTAGTTCCTGCTAGAAGACTACTTCAATTCCTCGCAATCCTCTAGGACCTATGTCCCACCTACGAAGTCCAAACAGCCTGTGAGATAGCACAGCAAGCTAAGTGCTTACCTTGAATATCTGCACGCAGCCTGCTGTGGCAGGTTTTAATCCCGCCAGGGTCAACTCAGCCTTTCAACCTTCCGTGGTCGATAAATCGAGTACCACTCTGTGGGATAATGTCTTCCATTATTTCAGTGCTCTGACACGTATGGGTGCGAAGCGCTATATAAGAAATACATTATATTTATATTTTAAGTATGAACTGCACCCCGATAATGCAATTGAACTATCATCAACCAGGGGAATATTTTACTTCGTAAAGGAAAACTGAAAGGCTTGTTATACAGTGCTCAGAGAATATTTGTATCCAACAATATTTGGATGCCACATAGCTAAAATATGTTCTTTGTAACACTATAGTTTTCCTTCTCGAGGTATGTCTCTTACTATATAATCTCTCTTGTTTTCCAGCTCTAACTCCCTGCTTGCTCTTCTTTCACTACCCGCCCCACCTTATTCTTTTTAGGCTATATGAAAAAGTTTTGAACCTAGAAAGATGTTCCTGACAGACAGTACGAGTATGCCCTTGTATATAAAGGATACAGTTCAAGTTGAGTAGTTCTTCATCGCACCAAGATATTTGATCATCTGTAATGCCTGTTCTGTCATGTTCATGTTTGCAATGTTGTTATTGGTCACTGCCATCTTCCCCAATAAAATATGTCAACACAAAACAGCTTCACCCTGGCTATGCCCATACATTTCCATGCTGGCTGTAACAATATGGGCCAGTATTCCCTTATACGAACATACTCCTATTTGCTTTTCACATAACGCATAATGACATTGCACAACACATTTCCAGAGAGACGGCTGCTGGCCGCCAATCTACATTTTCTGCCAGATAAATACTAAATTGCTACAGATTTAATGATTTATTTTGGATATTTGCCATTGGTGTGAGTTTTATTTAAAAAAAAAGGAGACTGTCCCTGTCTTTGATGAAGAACTGACTTTATTCCAAAATGCATTGGAGCGCCACCATCCCTGTTTAGTCTCCTCATTAAACAACATTTTTATGTAAATGATAAAGTGGTGTTTACAAATGATTTACAATTGAAGGAATGCAATAACTTAAAACTAACTGTACAGCAGCCTCACTCGTTAAGGAGCTTACAGCACTGCGGTGACACAGCCCAGTCTCATGTTTGAAGCAGTATTTTAGCTACAGTATGCATCAGTGGCATGCCATTTTTTCCAAATACCGTTACTGAATGTTTGAAAATGGGTAGAATTAACCTAGAGTCTAGGTGGTGCCTGCTTAAGAAAACATGGCCATTTTCGTTCTGCAGTATGTGGCAGAATCCCAACATAAGAACATACTCCTGTTGGCTTTGCCACTCAAAATGCCACTTCAGAGGATGAAAACATGTCCAAACTGCATGCACCAATGTAGGGCAGTCTACAAAAGTAATACCTACCATTTTGCTTTACCCTCGACGCCCAGTAAAAAATACAATGTGCCCGTAAGAAATGATATCCGGACTAGCTGCACGCAATTGTGCCAGTGACCAAATCATGCCAGGCTAGTTAGGTTAAGAACCCATATCACGCGTGCTTTATCATAGATGCTCAGTATAAAATGCCATGCAACAGTAAGAAATAGCTAAATTGGTTGCATCAAAATGTCAGTCTAGCCACGTAATAACACTTATTGTGCTTGCTTTATCATCCATGCCCAGTTGTAAATGCCATGCCACAGTAGGACAAAGGTAGACTAGCAGCACCAAAAGGTCAGTTTAGCCACGTAAAAGCATGTATTATACTTACTTCATAACAGATACCCATTAATGACATGCCACACCTCCCCCAACCCCCACTCCCACCACCCTAATAACGGGGAAGGACTGTAACGAAGGGAAAGGACTGTAACAAAGGGGAAGGACTTAATGAAGAAGAATAATGACAGAGAAGATGTATGCTGAAGGTGAAAGACTATGGGAAAGATGAAGAACTGTGACAAGGAGGACTGTCGTGAAGGACGGTAGCAAAGGAGAATAACTGATGAAGCAAAAGGACTGATGAAGTAGGACTAAGCTGGGAAAGTAGGACTATGATGAAGGAATGTGATGAAGAACTGGTAAAGGAAAAGCACTATGGTGAAGGACTAAGGAAGGAGGAGGACTTTGATGAAGGACCGATTAGGAAGAAAGACATATAAAGGGCAAGGACTGTGACAATGGAGAAGGATTATAATGAAGGAAGTATTTGATGAAAAAGGACTGATGTAGAAGAAGAAGGCTTGACAAATGAGTAATGAAGGAGAATGACTAACGAATGAAGACTGTGACGAAGGACTATAGCAAAGGAGAAAGACTCTGGTGAATGACTGTGATCAAGGAGCCAGTGATGAAGAAAGAATGCTTTGAAGGAGATGGGCTGTGACAACTGAGAAGACCTGTGACACAAGAGAAGGATTGTGGCAAAGGAGAGGGACTATGTCAAAGGAGAATGACTGATGAAGGAGGTGTGCGGTGACAAAGAACTGTGATCTAGGGGAAGGACTATGATGAAGGAGAAAGACTATCATAAGAATTCTGAGGATGAAGGAAAAGGCCTATGATGAAGGTGGCGAACGTCGTCCCAATGCCTTTTCTCTTCATTGTGTACTCTGTAGCATTGCTTTGGCTGCTATATGATGCCTATATTTGCTCAAATCAAAAAGAGCAAGATAGGACGTCTGCACCAAGCTTGGATGCCTGTACACCAGAAAAGAAAAAAAAGACCCAAAGTACAATGTATTATTACACCAAGCCGAAAGCCCATATACACAAGAATACTTTGGCTAGGTTGGACTTGCCAACTTTCAGCTAAAACGAAAAACGAGTGAGAACTACATTTTTAAACATATTTAGGTACATTCAGAGTACTTGTTGGTCTTTTCCCGCCGTAGCATATTTTAAAGACAGATACTACTAATACTACTAAAATGAAACTCACAACCTAAAAGATTTTTGGGAAAATATTTTTTTTAAACTGGGTATGCAAGCACTGAATGTATCTCTTATAATCAAAGTTCAGTACCTCTCTTCCATTAAAAGCCACGTCCAGTCTAAACCAATGTTTCAATGGGAGCTTGAAGTTAGTTTTCACAGCAAAGTCTGAACCACTTACGAGTTGCATCTGAATATGAACATAACCTGTAAAAACAGTAGAACATAAAGAAGCTTGTGATATACACATGTAAAGAAGAATTAAAACACGATCTCCATCATGGACTCTAGTTAGGACTGTGTAGCTAATGATTCATATGCTTGCAACATTGCTATAAGCAGAGCCGTGCAAGGACCGTTACATTTCTAGGGGCGGGAGGACTTTTCCATCTCACTCTCCCTGCCATGGCGACTAGTGTGCTACTTGCTGAAGCAATTTAGTACCCAAGGTGGTGCCTTATATTGCCTCACTCTAGAGCCAGCCCTGCTCAAATATCTCCATACCTTTGGGTTTGACCATCCTGCGATCTTCGGACAAGTGATAGTTGCTACTACACTCGATGCATGTGTCTTGGGATCATTAAAGAGACGACACAGGCAAATGTTCTCTTTCCAGTTAACTGTATGACATGTATACGTATCGTTATTAAGAACCAATACCGAATTGACTTACAGGGCAGGAAAGAAAAATCCAGGAAGAAAATACAATAACATTTGGGTGGATTATGAAAAGATGTGGTATACAATACTACTGCTCTAACCTAGATCGCCAACATCTTTGCATGTTCTAATCTATGATGTGTAGAACACTACGTTTGCATAACCCAAGGTCATCTACCCACCAAACGGAAGCGGCACGGTACACTGTGCCCGGAATTACAAGCACCGCCACCAACATCGTTCTCTCACTTCCCAACGCAATCAGAATTCTGCATAGCCAACAGTGCCTCATTCAGTAATAGCGAGTGAGTGGGAGAGTGAGTGTGTGCATGCATAATTGGTGGACGTGGATACAGCTAGGTGCCTCGCATAAACGTTTGGGAGTTCAAGGTCATTAGCAAAGACCCACAAGAAGGAAAGGAGCACCAAGGTGGACAGGTGAGATAAATGAATGGCCAATCAGGCATTCTCATGAGCATGAGGCAACCCCAGAGGAGCATTAACACTCACAGTTCTATCAAACCAGGTTACTCAGTAAAACAAGGTATACGTGTGTGCTGAAAGACTAACTGGGATGTTTCTATCACTAGATAGCAGCTAAACTAGACTGCAGATGGCTGCGGCATAAGAGGTAATAATCACGACACGCTACAAGAACCTTCTAAAAGTGGATAACATGTATGTCAGTGATTGATTCATTAATGGAACCAAACGTATGCATACATATATATCTATGATTCAGTCTTTCTAAGTGGAGCGCTAGGCACTAGTGTCAGAGAGAAACAGAAATCACTGTCCGACCTGCCCTACTAGAGTTGAGGATAACATAGTGCAGTCTGCCCAAGAACAACATTTTCTAAGGACTAGCTCTTATTTACATCATCATGATCCTGGTTTTCGAGCATCACTAGCCGGACACAGATCATCATGGTGGCACCCAGCCTAGGGACACCCTCAAACCACTAAACACACAAGGCACAGCATCTATCAACATACCAGGATAGTAATTCCTTAGCATTACGGAAATATTAACTTAATTTACTGCCGGCCATTGTTTTCCTTCCTGAGCGGGCAACATAACCCTTCCTACAGGTGCCTCCCTCAAGAGGATTGCGGTGGCCAGAGAATCCAACCTATCTACCTCCCAAACCTTAGTCCACAACAACTAAGTTTCATGACAGCCCCTACAACCCGAAATGCATCAATAAGACAGCCGGCTGCGACACTCTACCAGTTTCACACCATGAAATCTCAGACTACTGATTAGACACTGCACCACTCCGGTGGACACGAGCTGCAGCCATGGTTAAGCACAGACGTCAAAATACAGCAACGACTATGACAAATCCAGTCTCGCTGGTCACATAATTGTTCCTCCTACTTTCGCCATACTACGCCTCAACACCTCCGATATCAATATACAGTGAAAACCTATGATAAATTTGGGGCAGCTGGACACAAAACGAGTATCTTGCACTCACGTTTTCTTCAAACCTATCTCAGCACCCATTCACATGCCTGACCTTGTGGGTTGCATTTTTACAGAAGCCGGTCAGCCCTGCTTAGCCTTAGCCAGTAAGATAGCTCAGCCGGTTAAACACTCGTTGCTGTGATCTGTTTGATTTGCAGGTCGCAAGTTCGAATCCCGGAAGGGCCAACTCAGCTTTTCATCCTTCCAAGGTTGATAAAGGAGTACCAATTTTTCAATTGGGTAATAATAGTAATGCATGTAAATATGTCCTATGTAAAGTGCTTATGCCTAAAGAGCTATATACAACACATTATCGTGGCCAAATGCCCACATGCATTCTAATCCAACTCCATGACTTCCCACATTTTGGACTACAGTCCTTGAGGGCTTTCCCTCCACTAGTGTATTGAAACTATAATAATGGTAAAAAGTGCTATATAAATGTCAACTACAATACAATACAATATCTAAGTATTTAGAATGGGCTGGCCTTTCGATGGCTCAGACTGAACTTACCTTCTGAAGTTAGAAACAACAGGGGGGTGCTGTACATGTTGTTTGGATCAATGTGGTGTAATATTCCACACAGCGGGCTCAAGCAATAGTGTAGCAAATATAGCCATATTGAGACGGTAAACCTGAAATGTTTAATAAACATTATAAGGTACTCTCACAAAATCCATACATTTAATGACAACTACATTTCCATAACATACAAATAAGACACTTTAGTTTTTTAGTCAAAGGTTAATAGAATCGCAAAACTATGAATAGTATCCTGTCATACTCAACTCTTGTGAATCCCTCCTATACATTTGCACGCCTGACTTTATTTAAAAAATAAAAAGGCTTCTAAGTTTACGGAAACTAAACGAATTGTGAGCCTAGATCCCCAAGAAAATATTAGCACCCTTAATGTGGTGTCTTCCTCATTCTTATATTTTCGCTTTTTAATAATGTATCCTTTAGGCTTTTTCCAATGACAGATGAATATATTGTGGGGAGAGATGCTTGTTTGTTACACCTGGACTTGTATTAGCAGGGATGCACAGAGAGAGAGAGAGAGAGAGAGAGAGAGAAAGAGAGAGAGAGAGAGAGAGCAAGCGAGAGCGAGCGAGAGAGAGAGAGAGAGAGAGAGAGAGAGAGAGAGAGAGAGAGAGGTGGGGGGATGGAGGAATAGGAACTATGCAGCAGGAGCACAGTAGTCACTACTGAGAAACCTGTGCAAAGTCCTCCATGCCATCCATTCAAACATGTGGACGAAACAAAAGCACATACAACTGGGTGGATGGTCAACAGCAATCCATTCAGCCAAAAATATCAGAAACATTCATGACCAAACTAGCCCCCGCCTGGGAGCTAGAATTTGGAGAATAATACTTGCATAACATTGTGGTGTAGCCCACAAAAACGCACTGCAATGTAGTCTAATAGCATGTGTCTCTGAAACAAGACAGAAGCTGCCTTGATCCCAACCGAATGGACACGCATAGCATTGGGGGTGATGCCTTCTTAATAAATAACATTCCAAAATATAGGATAATGTCCAACGAGGCCAGTCACAAGCACACGATCAGCCATATGTGTCCTTACACATTTGCCAGTCCAAATAAGTTTGAGTAAGAGACCCCACAATTAAACAAAGACATTTTTGATAGGATAAAGCGGTATGTAAAAATAGAAATTTAGAAATTTGGGCATAACAACCATTTTTCTTAAAGAGATGTGCCCAACAATAGAGAGAAGCAATTTTCATTTCTCTAATTGTGTCCTCAATTTTTCCCAGAGCTTCCCAACATTAAGTCAAAGCAGCTGAGTGGAATTTGCCGTGACTTCAATTCCCAGGTAGTGTATACAATCTTGATGCCAATAAAAATCGGGAAGGCCTCCCTAATCACCAACAGAATTTGTAATTGAGGAAAACATACATTTTTTCCAGATTTATCTTTAAGCCCACAAAAGCACCAAACTGATGTACAACAACCATGATATGGGGAAGATTTTCTTGTGGGTATTTAACAAGGAGCATCATGCTGGAAGCATATTGAGAAATTACTAATTTATGAGGGTACAGCTGCAAACCTTGAAGTAAGTGCATGGTGGAGGCACAAGTTATGGTTGCCTAGCTTAACGTTACTGACAAATGTCTATATTGTTTTGATTCTGCACTGCAACCATAGGGTCCCTCTAACAACTTTTAAATGTGGCATTGCATATAGGGTGATCAGAGCCGCACAATAGCTAAGGTGAACCCTATCATCCATAGGAAGAGTGAACATACTATGGTTAATAGCGTTTGAGGCGCATGACGCATCAGCACAGCGTTTGACATTCCTATATTAGGGCCTATCCCCCAGGACCGTAATATCTTGTACAATCCATGTTATGCTTCATAAGATATAAAGGGTAAGAAAAAAGGTGTGTTTTCCCCAAGGGAAAATGTCAACATTTTGCTCACACGCACAGCCCAAACCACTGGCTGGATTTCCGCAAAAAATAAGAAACAAATCGGGCACAAAGCACACGAAGGAAATCCTTTGTTGGTATGGCGTTTTGCCGAGATCAAGAAGTGGGACGAACAGCAAAAAGAAAGAGTAAATACTTGAACCCTATGATACAGTGAGATGTGGGAATCCATGTGGTTGCTAGTTAGGGGAAGTTTTTTTCCCTCTAAAATATACATTAAAAACATGCTTCATAAAGTAACTTAATATGTGTAATATGTCCCGGTAAGGGGGCACTAACCAATCATGCTGCTCGAAACACAGGCTGAATTCTCTGGTATAAGCCTGCATTATGAGCAGTCCGATTGCCAGCCAGCGTTCCTTTCCACTGTGTATCTTTCCCCTTCCAGTTTCTCCCTCACCTCTTAGCACCCTTGTAGTTTCCTATGCAGGTGCTAAAAGTATATAATAAAAATAAAAAAAGAATATATGTTCTTGTGGTGTGGCGCTGTGCCATTCCGTACCTTCATAAGCCAGTTTCCCTGGTTATGACATCACAGTCATGAACAGAGAAAATTAATTGTAGGAACTAGGGCGTGGTGCCAAGGTGCGCTGCAAGGTAAGTGGCCCTCATTACAACCTTGGCGGAGGACCATGGTGCTATTAGCACCATGGTCCATGCCGCTAAGGTTGCAATCCCGCCATGGTGGATGGCAGAATTAACGCCCCATTCCAAGGTGAGTGGGGCGGTAATTCCCCATTCACCAATGGCCCCTTCCCCATTCCCATTTTTGCCCCATAGGGCATAAAGGGAATGGGGAAAGGCGATAATTACGGCACTGTAAATTACGGTGCCGTAATTATCGCCAAGGTCCCTTTGCGGCATGGATTTTAACGGCTGCAAAAAGCAGCCATTAAAAGCCATCCCGCAAAGGGAACCTTGTAATCAGGCGTTAAGGGTCGGCGCCGTTTACGGCGCCGTAAACCCCTTAACGCCTGAGTCAAGTGTCTTTAATTTTCAATTAAATACCCGCAGCAATATTTAAAATGGAAAATGCATGCTTACTTAGGGTAATCCATGAACTGCTGCCTTTTTGCTTCAAGTTCTCGGTTGTGAAATCTTTCAAACTTTTTAACGATTCCATGATGTCCTCCGCTAGATGCATATGTAAAATTGAGGATCTGGATGACATCTGTAAAGAAAGGAAAACAAACAAAATATGTTTTTCAATACAAAACGACATAGCAATGTATTTGCTATTTGTGTAGTTGTGAAAGGGGTTAATGGTTCTTATTTGGACTCGAAATAAAATCCTTTAGTACTTTGGTATTCTCTCTGGGGATATTCTCTCTCGGTGGGATATTGTGGAGTGTTTAGCACATCAAAGCAAAATATATTCGTGGTTCAATGTCTGCATACTGCTGAGACAGCAGCATTGTTTCAGACAGGAGGTAGTACCATCACCTTTGCCAGAAAGGTGCATCCAATGATACCGACAATTTGTACATTTCTTCGCTGTTGTCTTAGACAGATTTCGCCATAGCTCCAGCATGGTATGTTCATGTGAAATACCCCTTTGCCTCCGGCCTTACAGCAGATGCCAGCACCTTAAACAAGCATTTGGAATATACTGGTAATCGGTGTTTCAAGACTAAAGGAAAACGAGTTTCTCATGGGAAGAGTAGTAATAGATCACCTACACCCAAAAAAGAAAATCGCAGAATATTATGTTCCATTAATCTACGTCACTAGCTACTGTCACATGGAGCTCAATACATCACTCTCAGTCACAGAGGCAGCTCAAGAGTCTTTATTAAAAAGAGTTTTGTGGTGCCGATGGAGTACCCTCACTCGCCTTGCGTTGAAGTTCCATTCTAACCATGCGTCCGTATCCCCGGGTTAGTAGACGCAGAAGACTGACCCCTACTGTCTAAGTGCTATCTTCCGCAAGAGATGACGGCCGAAGGGCCTGTCTCCTTCTCTTACTAAACTCCCTCAGGGACTTCCTAACTCTCCCTACACTGTCCAGTGGTTATTGTTCTATTTGGAATGGGGCTTGTGACGTGCAAACATCGGATATGATTCAGGCCCCGTCTAACACACTCCCTCTCCCCTCTCCCTTTCTAGTCTTCCTTCTCCACTCCTCCTCACCCCTCCCACTGATCTTCTGTCCATTTGATGTTCTCACTCCGCCTAGGCCTCGTCTCTACCCTTTAATGTTATTCTTCCTTCCACTACCATACTTTCTCTTACATACTGGGAGGATAGCTCAGAACTGGGAGGATAGCTCAGAGGCAATGTGCTCGCCTTGGAAACAAGGCGACACCAAGCAACACAGGTTCAATCCCTGGATCCGTGCTTAGAAACCTCTGGGTATTAAGCACGTTATAAATATGCAACTAAGACCTATTTCTGTAACAGCGCCTTGATGCCCCCGTGCTGTGTGAGCGCTTTAAAAATGCAAATAAATAAATACTACTACTTACTCCTCCCTTTTACACTCTTCTACTCCCTCTTTCACACTACTTCCTCCTACTCCACACTACTCCTTCCACACTATGCAATAACCTTTCACTCAGTAACATCCACTTTCACTGCCCCTCCTTAAGCTAACCTCTCCCCACACAAACATGCACATTTACACTGCAGGACCACTTCCACTCTCCAGCCAATACCTCACCTTCTCTACAAATCACCTGGACAGTCTGCCGCTCCTTCTCCCCTCCTGCTGGTCTCTTAGTCATCCTCTACCTCTATTTCTGAACTGATCCGTATAACCCATAATTCCTACTTGCTGCTTCTATCTCCCTTTGTTGGTCAGGATTGGGTCCCTTTCCCTAGTCATTATAGCCCTCTCTTCTTTACCCAGGGCATGTGTATAATGTAGGAAGTCATAAACAGTGGGCTATGCCTCGCCCGCTTTGCCCATGCTGACTCAACGTGTAACAGAGATGGCGACCTGGGAGGACATGTGTTTATATTCGTGTTCTGGGACTCGGTTCTGACTGGTCCTAAGGTAATTTCGATGTATGAGGGCGAGTGCGACTCCAGTTTCGGTCCAGGTGGTCTAGGGTGCCTAAGGGTTGTTGAGAAGGCTTGCCCGTGTAGCTCAGCATCTCAGCAAGGTCCTCCTTTATTGTGCAGCTTTGCTTCTTCCTGCCATGGACCACTGTAGTCCCTGGTGTCAGCTTTGTTGTGCAGCTCCTTCCCACTCAGTCTCGGAGCACTAGCGTCTCTGGAGGCGCTTAGCTGTCAGGTTTTCTCTCTCTCTGTGGCCGATCACAAAAGCGGCCTGTCCTCTTTTCGGTTTCTTCAGTTCTATGTTTTTTCTTGCCTTTTTCTTCAATGTTGGAGCTCTGAAAGCATTAGAAAGACACTGTCAAGTATATGACCTTCAAGGTAAGACTAGAGATAACAACAGTCTTCAAAAAGACATGCTGGCATAAGGGTGGGGTTCAGGAGTTTGGGCACCCTCAACATCTCTGGCACTTTGGGTGAGGGCTGGCTCTGGATTCCTCCTTAACCCTCCAATCTCCTGCAGAGAGGGGTCCAACCCCTCCCTGACAAGGGTGAAGTTGCCAACCTTGTCCCACTGCCTTAATGCCCCACAACTGGAAAGTGAGAGAAGTATTCTCAGAAATGTAAAGAGTTTACTATACCTCAAGCTATGGAATGTATTTTTTAGCGACCACTCACATTCGCTGTAGTACAAAAGCCCAGTATGGCTTCAATAACTTATAATGGTGGGCAGTTTTTGGGGCTGTCAGTTTGGGTAAGTTCCTAAGTGTTGCATTAGGACTATCCCTCCACCAAGTACATTATGAGAAGGGAACAGTATATATTTTAGACACAGTATGGGGCTGCTGGGATTCTCCGGGTGTACAGCTGGTTCATTCATCAACCTGGAAGCAAGACCATCTGTTGATTAAACAGTTTTTGTACAATAAATACTTGAGATGGCTTCATTTCGGACCGTATCCTTATGTGCCCTGAGTGATCTCACAGTGTGTGCAGTACTAGTCCTCACATTTGTCATATCTGCTGACACAAATTTCACTCTTTGTTGTGAACAAAACCAGTTCACTCGTCAAGTGACCTCTGGTCGCCTTATTCCTCATTATGTGTTCAATATAAACCTAAAGAGAAATTCATTGTGCCTTGGACCTCTTTTCACAATGTGACGCTACACGGAAACTACACTGTTCGACGCACAAGGTTTTGTCTGAGCCAATTGCATGGTGACGTAAGGTGATGTGTTAAGATTCTCACCACTTCGTTCTCAAGGCGTTAGCAGTCAGTGAGGTAGTGAATGTGTTTACCTGTACTAGTTAGAAGACAATATGGCTGGATTTATCACAGACCTCCTCCAACACATTTTGAGTAGGCCTTTTTAATTGTATTTAGTTGCTTTTGTTTTTATTTGTGCAAGCAATAAAAAGCAGAAAACTACAGAAAAAAGGCATAGGCGGAGAATATGTGTTCAAAGTTTTTGTACACTTGGAGAAGAAATTAGACTCATAGTTTGGATAGTAGATGAGTTCTGTACACTCGCATGCAAGCTGGAGGTAGTCTGTCCAGCTATCGAATTGCCCAGGACACATGACTCACTTCCTCTAACGTTTTTATATTGGCTACATTTATTTGATTTAGTTTAATGTTGTTGCTTTTGTAACAAAAGACCATATTGGGGGTTGGGAAGGTCAAGCAATGACACGTGTGACAACAACATCTTGCAGTTTAACAAGAGACTTCATTTATGTGGTTGTCAAGTTAAGGGTTGAAAATAAAAATACAAAAGCAACAACTAAATTAAAACAGTGTAGGAAATCATACATTCTAACCTAACCGTAGTTAAGTCATAGTCTCCTCTGGGACCCCATAATCTATAGCACAATGTCCCAAGGATGGTGCCAACAGAAAGTTCAAACCTATACGTATTAGTATCAAATATAAAACATTAGTGTTCCAATACTTGGCCAACTAAAGAATTCAAGAATTATATAAAAAAAACGTTATCCATAGTCCCAAACACAAAACAAAAGAAAGCAGCTTCTCCTGGGAAGGCTCTTCTAGGGTTTACACACAGTCTGGGCTCTTTGTTGTCTTCCTGATTTCACTCTCGTCTTCTCAGACCTCTCCGATCCTCATCAGGCTCTACCTTTGCCTTTCGGGCTTCCTATCCTGAATGGTCAGCGTCTCTCAATATTGGATCTATCCAGAACCTCTGGTGTTCCAACTGAGCAGCCAAGTCTCTTCCAGACCATTGCAACATTGCACTTTATTATTAGCTTTAACATGGACAGGGTATCCCCACAACCTTGATGGTTAGCATCATTTGAGAAGGCTCACCCACAAACTGGGATGTCCGCATTGGATTTGGCAGGTCCCACCATGACCTAGCATGTCAGCATTCTCTTGAGTCAGTCACCACATGACCTGGTACCTCCATATTGTCTTGAGAAGTTCTGACTACAACCTGAAATATCAGCTTTCACTTGAGCAGGTCTCATAATGACCTTGAAGGTAAGCATTTACTTGAGCAGGTCTATTCACAACCTGACGTATAAACATTCAGTTGTTTATATCGCACCCGACCTGAGGGACCAAAATTTACTAAGGTAGGTCTCAACTCAACCTGGCGCATCAACATTTCTGCAGGCAGCGCGGGAGTGCTGCCAAGGTGCATGCCGTGAGGATGTGTTGGCTGTGGGCTCCTGCCTAAGATCCTAAAACATCCTTCTTAACAGCGGTATACAGCTGAATATCTGGTGTTTGTCCACGAATAACGGCAGGGAAGCATGGGTGCTGCCAGCAGAACCTCTCTCTGCATAGATAGGACATCCGAGAGGCTGCACGACAATCTGGAGTGGAGGAGCGCGGCAAACAATATGGCTGCCATACAGAGACAATAGCGACCCCGGCTGGACAACACAGGAGATAAAGGGAGCACTTGAACAACTAAAGGCATTGAAAATACGACTTTGCCTCCCCCTGGTAGCTGTGGGCAAACGAGCTTGCCGCAGGCCATGAATATGAGAGCCGAGTGCTGCTGGTGACAGTGGGAGGCACGGTCAGCCCCAGCGGTGAGAAAGACCCGGCTGGAAGGGGTGGGGTGGAAGAGCTGCAGGGAGCCACGGGGAGACTCACATGAGCCCTTGATCAGCACCGCTGACCCAAGTTCCCCCGGAAGCGACGTCGACGTAACGAGAGAGGAGTACAAGGGAAGCGGCCCTAAGAAGCTACAACAGCTAGTCCTGGTAAGAAGGGGCGAGACGTGCGTTGGCAGCGCATGTTGCTGGTGTTGATGAGTCCCCAATCCCCTGGAAGACAAGCAAGGAGGAAGCCCGGGTTTGGTGTGCCCTGCACACGGCCCCCGATCTGACAGGTAGATCCTTCTGTTTTTGATGGGACACCTCGAGAAGGGGGTCAGGAAAGGCATGGGAGCTAATCGGGGCCCTGAAAACCCAATGTCATTTGTATTATAGAGCAGAGATCACCAGCTGCGTTGGTGTGGCAGCAGCTGAAATTGTACAGGCAAGTTTATCGTCACCGCCAAAGGGGGTGAACTTGAGAGTACACAACATACCACATACTGTGCTCAATATAGCAGTGCCCTTGGAGGTGTGGAGGGCCTACTGGTACATTGCATAGACACGTCCCCGGAGGCTCGGGCGCATGTCCCAACACCATCACCGCTGGTAAGAGAAGGATTTGCAGCGGAGTAGCTGGAGAGCTAGGGAGTGGAGTGGGTTGAATCACTGAGGGACACCGGAGCTTGAAGAAGGCAGTGCTTGTTGATCTACTGCACAGAAAGCAGATATCCCAACGTTGGAAAAAAAGGCAGTAATACGCCTACCATTATGGACTCTTTCGCTGCCCAGGGCAGCCACTGAGACTCCATGGAAGGCAAGAGAGAAGTACCGTCCCACTCCCAGTCACGGTTGCTTCAGTCAGACTTGTAGAATAACAAAATGTTAAGGGCCATTGCTGCCCTGCGGTCCACCGTGGAATGCAAGATAGAGGGAGTTAAGGTGGTGGACGTCCACCTTAACTCCCTCTATCTTGCATTCCACGGAGGCAAAGTCGTATTTTCAATGCCTTTTGAGCCAAGACATAAGATCGCTCGCGCAGGGGGTCACCACGACAGACGCTGCTACAAGAAACTGCATCTTCCACTGCAGACTTCATGCTAAGAATGAAAGCGATGGAAACAAAAAATGCTGTATTGGAAGATGCAGAGGGGCGATCGCGGCGAAACAATGTTAAAGTGCTCAAAATACCGGAGGGGAGTGAGGGAAATGACCCCACAACATATGTTGAAAACCTGCAAGAGGTGGGCCCTTGGAATCTCAGGGACCGAGAAGCAATATTGCAGCACTCTACGGAAGGGGGTGCGTTGCAGAGGGGGAATATTAAAATCACAATATACCCAGACTATAACCCTCTGAGCAAAAGGAAACGCACGTTTGTCCCCACGAAAGAACGTCTCCGCCTACTTGATTTGAAATACATGCTTATTTACCTGGCAAGAGTGAAGGTGAATGGGAAGACATGTTTGAGACACCCGAAGTAGTTAACATGTGGATGGACCATAATGCACTGAAAGACAAGCGCAGGGAGACCCTGGAGGAAAGCAATGGATAAAAGTATAAAATCAACATCACTTTGTATAATATGGTCACACATCGCGCACACGCACAGGTAGAATGATCTGCCCGAGACAGCTGCTTTATGGCAGGGACGCAGTTCCGCTACTGATGGTGAGGACTAACTGGCACCCCCAAGCAGGAGTTTCTGCACCAGTAAATTTTCTTTGGTACAACTGCCAATGCCAAAGTGGCCTTGCGGCTACAAAGGTATGGGTCCACCCGAACCGCTGGCAGCTGTTGGCCGCTGTTACTGTCTCCAATTCAGAGACGCACTGTTAAGGTTATACCTTGTTTGGTTATTTAGGTTAAAAAGAGCAATGCACTCTAAGCAACTGGGGATGTGTGGAGGGGGTTGGGTGTCTTCTTGCAGGCGTTTGTGATATATGGGGGGAGTGGAGGTATTACGCACAGATGGCATTGATTAGGATTATGACATGGAATGTTAGGGAATGGAATGTCACGGGGTTGGGGACATGTATGTGCAAGAATCGGGTGGAGTCCTTCCCTTCCTGAGCAGGAAAAAGAACAATCGCATTGCTGCAGGGGAGACACCTTCTACCGGAAAACCAAAACTCACTGATGGCTAGATGGGGTGGCAAGGGCTATGGCTCCACTTATTACAAATTCGCAAGAGGGGTGCTGGTATGGCTAGAATCACAAGTCCCCTTCCAACTTAAAAGTGCCACAATAGATAGCGAGGGAAAGTATGTGTGATACTGGAAATGCCTTATGGAGGGACTGGGCATCCTGTCCTTGTCCTTTCACTTCTCTGTGTGTGTTTTCTCTATGTTTTCTGCCACTGGGGTCCCACCTGGACCTCTGGCAGTGCAGCTCCTCATTCTTATCTTTTGGTGAACATCACCCATGGGATACCCTTATGGCATCTATGGGTGAGGGTACTTACCAATTTGTTCAGTAGATGAAGTCGGAACTTAGCAAGAAGAAGCTGCTCCTTGAAGCCTAGATGGAAGAGAAGTCTGCTGCCGCATGTCTTCGCCAATATGAAAGCTGTTGTGTCTCCCAAGGACTGATCCAGAAAGGACCTGCAAAGGAGACCTCTCCCCGAGCTACAAGGGACCATAGTGCAAAACTGCTACTCTTTGTCGAACTATCCTGGAAGGCAGTCCTGTGTGCCTGCGTTCCGGAGAAGGCGTCTTTGAGGTCCAGAAGAGAAGAGGAGTGCCAGACATCTCGAGCCAGAGAAGTCCATTGGGGTTCCCCAATGTCCGGAGGTGCATTTTGTGACTGCTGGAAGCCGTTGCTGTCTACCGCCCAGAAGAGGGGGTACCCTGGCATAGTGCTGCTGGACACTCTGAGCTGCAAAAGTTCCAAACTGCCTAAGAACATTTGAAAGGACATCCTTATAGTCACCACTGACCACTTCTTCCCACTGGAGAGAGCCCTGTGTCGTGGAGTGAGGTGAAAGGTCTGCCAGTGGGTTTCCCACCACCAGAAGCTACCGAAGTCGACCCAAGGGTCCAGACTTGGTGAGGGTCCGAGGTCCACTCCAGTGGTCGTGTCCAGGTCACCAGAAGCCTTCCAGAGGTCTGTGTTATGGCTGCCGCACCGAAGAACCGAAAGTCAAACAACTGCGATATTCCGAAACCCGACACATAAGGTGACCTATGCACCCGTCGCCGCCAGAAGTCAATGACTGGTCTCAGGGGTCTTATCTTCATCCACCAAGCCTTTAAGGAGACCACAGCAAGTTTCCTCTTCACAGTCAGAAAGGAGAGCACTCCGAAGAGCCAAACTGCTGCCCTTCTGAAAGACTTTGGTTCCTTTTTATTCTTGAACTCAGCATCCCAGTGGCTCCTTCTTCCAAAGGGGGTCCATCCTCGGGGGGAATCATCGAGTAAAGCCAAGAAACTGCCACTTCACCTGCTAAGGCACCAAAGGTACTGTGACGAGGAAGAGCATCTTCTAGCCTCAGGAGTCATCCAGGGGTCCCAGATTCGTCTTGGATCCTGTTCTCCTGTGGCCTCTCAGGTACTTTGGATTGGTAGAACCTTTTAAAAGAAAGCACAAACGTTATTGAATAATATTGGAGTGGGCTGTAAAAGACAACATAAGTTACTCTGTAACTTTTCCATTACAGGTTGCCCAGGTGGGTGGATCTGCACTCAGAATTACTTGTCTCGTCTAAAGATAACATTCTACCACTGTTCATAACTAACCTGCCTTTCCTTCCTATTATATTCTGGTTACACCTCATTTAAGAATTCACCTGCCATTTAAATCTGTCTGCAGTTAGTGCAGTTCTTACTGAATTTAAGTAGTGTGTGGTACCACATGGAATGTATATATTTACCATTCTCTCAATAAGTCGGTCCATGTACAAAGTGTTATTATTCATTTGTGTATACTCTGGGTAGAGATAGCAACCTTATTTTATATAAAGAAGCTGTGTTATCACCTAACAAAGTGTGTGGACATTCCCTTGTGCGGGGCTTTGGGGAAACACTGTACTTAAGAGCCTGCCTGCATCACCTCCTAAAAGCTTAAGCCTGACTGCTTGTCCATAGCTACCAAATTGAGAGACTTGCTAGGGTTGTTCTGTGTCTTTACCCTACCATATAGGGGCACAGATACCCCCCTGCAGTCTTTACTGTATGCGATAGTACATGGACCACCAGGAAGCGTGCATAGTGAATATGTATAGCCCCAACCATTCAGCGCCTGCTTTCCTTGGGTCATTGAGAACAAAACGAGCACATTTAAGAGGGACTCTTCATTTGGGGCGGAGACTCCAATTGTGTGAGGGACCCGACCCTTGATAGATTGACTCACTGCAGCCCAGGTCGATATTGGCGTCAATGGCCCTAAACACGATGACAGACTTTGCATTGGCAGATGTATGGAGGAAGCAGAATCGTGGTGGGAGGGGGTACTCCTATCCGGCCACACACAAACTTTACACCAGCATAGAGTATATACTGGTGGGCACTGAACATTTGTCTGACTTTACAGGTGCTGTGTATATGGGACGCACCATCTCTGACGATTCCCCACTGGTGGTGAATTGGACTCTCTGGGGACCACAAACCCTGATTCCGACATGGCGTCTGTCAGCGGCATTGCTTCTAGATGAGGCATTCAAAGATCAAATAGACAAATTCCTAACAAGCTTCCTGGAGGTAAATGTTGGTAGCGTGGACAGATGGGACATGATATGGGAAACCTTGAAGGTGGTCATGAGAGGGGAGGCAATGGTGGGTACTGGGGGGATTCGGAAAGGAATTGGAGCAATTGGAGAATGCAATCTGTGTTATAGAGGCGACTGCGGTTAAGTCACTAAATGATTAGGGAGCTCTACCCCTTATGTTGTAAATGTGATGGAACGTGGGACAGACTCGGGCAGTTTTATCATTCCACTCATACAGCACGTGTGCATGCAGAAGGGTATAAGCCTGGGAGAATGCTGTCATGGTTATGCAAATCGGAACACGCCTGGCAACAAATAACACAGGTTAGAGATGGATGTGAGGAACTCTGGAGTTTGCAGGGTGAAATAAACAGCACTTTTAGCACCTTCAATAGGACTAGTGAACCCCAGGGACCTACAGGAGGCCCTCTCCCAGATCAGACTACTGCGACTCACAGCAGGCTGATGCTCTGGATCTGCCGCTGACAGTGGAGGAATAGGTGAAGTGATTAGATCCCTTCCCACTGGGATGACGCCAGGCTCCGAGAAGGGCAGGCTCCCTGCTAGCATGAATGAAGCAATGGTAGTTCCCATACTTAAGCCTGGGAAGCCGGACGAGCTGTGCGACTCATATCGCCCTTTGTCAAAGCTGAACCAAGACTTCAAGATTTTGACAACACTGCTAGCTAGTAGACTTCGAAAGGTGATCACCACACTGATACACAGGGGCCAGATGGTCTTTGTCCCCGGACGCAACACCATCATGAATCTATGACGGATCCAACATATTATAGATCAGACCAACTCTCGTGAACTCTCACTGGCAGTGGGGTCGTTAGACGCCACCAAAGCCTTTGAATCCGTCTAATGGGAGTAGATATTGGCAGCAATGCAAGAATTTGGTATTGGACAGGGATTCATTAAGTGGGTGCAGGTGGTATACCCGCATCCGGTGGCTAGAAGTGAAGACAGGGAAATGGGTTTCGGAGGCGTGGGAAGTGCAACGGGGCACTCAACAAGGATGCCTGCCGTCAACCATGCTATATATCCTGGCCCTTGCACCTTTGGTAGTGTACTTAGGTCAGGAACTATTGGAGCCGGGGATGGGTGTGGGCAGGACAACCCACCTAATTTCTTTCTATGCAGATGATGTCCTATATGTAAATGAGCCAGAGCATAACCTGCGCATATTACTAGAAGTATTGGACAACTACACCAAACTCTCAGGTATATCCTTTAATAGACAGAAGTCATGCTTATTCCCACTGGCAGGATTGAGTAGCTGTGACCCTCGAGATTTGCCGGAACTGGGGCTACGGTGGGAACACAAAAGCTTTCTATACCTTGGGATTAATGTAGCACACATTCCAGAGAAAACACACAAAATAAATACAGTGAGGACTTTGGCGGGGATAGAGAGATCCATGGGGTTCTGAGGGAAACTGACACTATTTTTATTGGGAAGGACTGATTTAAGATGATCGCACTGCCGAGGATGCTCTATCAGTTTGCTAACGTGCATCATTATATACCTGTGGCGTTTATTCGTGGACTAGACTCTCTGCTCAGGGAATTCCTGTGGGGTAGCGGCAGACAGAAAATAGCACCGATGATGCATGCGGTACCAGGATGGGGGCATGAAGCTGCTGCGCTTTGCGGTATACTTCATGGCTGTGCAACAGCAGTATGTGGCGTATTGGCTGTCTGCAGTAGGTCTGTCTCAGCCGTAGCTTTGTTAGACGCTGACCAGTCCGGGTTTATTGAAAGAAACCCTCTGGATGAATGGGCGGTTGATGAATTGCAGGGTGCACCTCAGACGTTGGGAGGAAGGTCTGGAAGAGGGCAATGAGAATATCAAAGACACATAACTCATACTCCATGCAAGCCCCTATGGCACCAGATGTCTCCAAGGGAGTTGAATGGGAGAAATTTGGTTTTAGTACTTAGGCGGGCATGTACAAGGAGGGAAATTCTAGGGAACTTACAGACTTACTCCACATAGAGGGGCTATCCAAAACCCAAAGGTCAGTTCTTGTCACATCGCAGGCTGACAGCGAAAAAGTAATGGCCGACGGAACCAGCCGTGTACCCACTGTTACAATTGCTATAAGAGTTGGAAGACGGATGGCGCCTAGTATCCAGGATCTATAACTGCATTTGGAAATTGATGAGCATGCTAAAAGCTGAAGAGAATTGGGGAAAAGATGTGTGCAGGGAATTGAGTGTTAACCAATGGAATAATGCTTTACTTTTTATTTCCCGCAATACGTGGCCCCGTCCTTTACAAATGAATGTATTGTATAGAACATACAGGACACCATCCTGAATTACCCAACTAGGTCCTGCGATTGCCCGTGGTGTGGTGGGGAAGGGGCAGATGTTTTGGAACTGTATACATGCAATCCTTTTCACTCAAGATCAGAGCGGCATGCAGTAGGGCGGGAATAACACGCTTTCATTGGGTGCCGCTGAAATGCCTGTTGGGGCGTTTACCAGACCCGAGAAATTCAGACATGCTCTAAAATTCATTGACCTAGCATGTATACTAGCTAAGAAACTCATAGCAATGCCCTGGAAGGATAATAGGGGTCCTCAATACGCAGCACGGTACAATGGGGCTCATTACAATACCGGTGGTAGCCGTGCCGGTATAACAGGCACAGCTGCCGCCAGTATAATTTATTTTCCCGGCGCCCGCCAATGGGCAATTACCAGGTCATTACGGCCCCGCCCGACATGGTAATTGCCCATTAGCGGACGCCAGAAAAAAATGCTCCCCATTCCCATTTGAGCCCCATATGGCTCAATGGGAATGGGGAGGTCGGATGCACTGGCACCATTCCGAATGGTGCCCGTGCATCCAACATGCTCTGCTCGCGGGTGCCGGTACACCCGCCAGGTCAGACCTGGCGGGCAGGACTCGTAGTTTGCCAATCCGGTAACAACGGTACCGGCAAGTTTACTGGTACCGTTGTTCCCAGACCGGCAAACTTATAATGAGGCCCAATGACTTTTTGAGATGGAGCACAGCTGAGTGGGAGGGCCCAGATCACCCACACTCCCAAAACGTTATGTTTAATATGGATACATAGCTTAGTTGTGTTTTGTTAGGGTTATCGTTATGATACAACTGTGCTTTAGGGTGTCACCTGAATGGGTGTCCAGTTAAAGGATCGAATGTAAAAGGATCGACGCAATAGGGCCGAAAACAAAAGGATCCATTTTTTTTTAATTATATTTTTATTTTTTTGGTTTTCGTATAGTCAAAAAAAGTGGTTAGGGGGTGGGGGGGCCCAAATAAAAATGTTACAAAAAATAAATAAATTTGATCCTTTTGTTTTCGATCCTTTTGAATCGATCCTTTTACCATTCGATCCTTTTTTTTTCAATCCTTTCACCTAAAACCACCTGAATGGCATGGACAACAATGATTGCAATACTAGATTCCTTGGATGTACTACAGCCTGTGTTAATAATATGCATATCAATAAACCGATTTCAAAATAGATGTATGCAGTCAGCACTCACCACAACCTGGGGCATCAGCATTCACTTGGGCTGGTCTCACCATCACCATCACCTGCTATATCCACATTCATGTGGGCAGTCTCTCCATGACCTGGGTGTTCAGCAACAGCTGGCCAGGTCTTGAGATTTCAACAACATAGGTTTCAAAAGCGCTTGGCTAGGTCTCACCAAGGCCTAGGGTTTTAGCTAGTACTTGCACAATTCTCCATCAGGAGATGTGGAAGGCTTTACACCACTGGGTCAGGGCTCAGGTAGTCAGCAATTCCACATTGACTTCCTCTAAATACCGTTCTCCCTCCTCCTGCTGGAAGCAGCGAGGAACACATTGTCCGTCTTGTCTTTACTGTATGCATGAACTTTTCCAGCCCCCTTTACATAGTTTATATAGTTTGCCTTCTTTGTGTCAGATTTGCTGGTTGGTATGGATTTTTTTTTCCTGGTCCGAACCCATTTGTCTCTTAAAAGATGTTCAAAGGTCTCCAATTGTGATTGTTAAGGATTAAGTCGCACTCACTTGTACTATTAGCGGCTTCATATGCGCTACGTGAAGTAGCCACCATCTTGGAGTATGTTCGCCTGTTGGCTGCATTTTGTGGTGGTGGGAGAATGGTCTGTGGCATTCCAGGTCATTGTTAAACACAGGGTGCTTACGATTACTTTTTACTGGTTCGAAGCAGAGTTGGGGTTTTCTCTGAACACCTTGTTTCAGATGTTTGCTTTCACAGTCCACTGCTATCTACAATTTCTACATCGATTTGGTGGGATAATTTAGACCAGTGAGGGTGAGAACAGGGTTTTGGAGATGGCCCTTGCTGAGGTGTCTCAAACACCCTTGAACGTGGAATACCATGATTGGTGGGTGTGGTGAGCCTACGGGATTGCACTCCTTCCAACCGCTGTGGGCATATAGGGCAGCAGCCTGGCCCATCCAGTCCTTACACAGGCATCAACCCCTCACATAGTAAGGGAGTCTATCACAGGGCATCAAAGCTTAACTCAAAAGAAACAGACTCAAGCAGAGCAGCAATGAGCCTTGCATAGTATAGTGGTCTGTTATAGTCACTTAGCGTGCCAAAGCTCGGATTGTGCGGGCTCCACTGATATGGAGAGGTTAATGTCCCGAAGAGTGTCCAATACCACCTTTTACCTCTTGCAAGGTGTTTGCATCTTTTCACATGGACGATTTTGGTCTACTCGGCATGCAAAATGTCAAAAGGTATTGATTAAGGTGCCAGGCATTGATGGCAGTACTTAAGATAGTACTCTATGAAACAATTAAAGACCAGGCTTGAACGCACTTTGTGTGCCCTCTTTCTCCCATAATTAACTAACCCCATTTTTAAGCTGACCATACAGTTATGTTTTGTAAATTTCAACTCAAGAGCGACCTCACTTTGTGTATCTACTATACCTGCTCCACCTGCAATGCATATAATCAGCTGCCCAGGCGTAAGTGCCAAGGTAAGGGAGCATTTTGGCACTGCATATTCTATTTTAAAAATCCAGCAACAGTTAGTTACTCTCAGGATTTCCATCACATGGTCTGCTTTGCCATCTACTACCACACCATTGGGAAATTATACTTGGAGAAGAGGAGAATTAAGGAAGAAGTTACAGTATGTGTTGTACAGTACTTTATATTATATCAGGTGGTGGGGCTGTGGGTTGGTGTACTCTGCAATTCTACTGTAGGAGGGGGGGTGGGTAGACACTTATTTACATGAAAATATTGCTATTTTTCATAGATTTGTTCTTTCTCGTGTCCTATCATGTCGGACAAGATATTATTTTATTTTGAATGTTTAAAGAACAGAGCTAACACGAGAGCAGTGCAGCACTTTAAGGGGTGTAGAAAGCGTTTGTGCTGGCATCTTTCAATAGTAGCGTAGTACTGTGAGTTACGGTCTGTGCACCCATAGGGATTAGTCTTTGTTCAGGTGTTGTAAAAGCCACGTTTTGTGAGATGTGTGAAAATTATAGAATTGTGGCGGCATTCCGAGCCGATACCAGGTTCGAGTTCCAGAGGGTTGGTGTGTGGCAAGAGAAGGACTGTTTGCAGGTAATCTCTTACTGGATGAGTTGTGATTTTAACCGGTTTGTCAATTTGCTGTGCAATGAGCGTGTGACACCACATATGTGTAACTAAGCCACCAGATATGCTGGTGTACTACTCATGACTGCTTTTAGATGATACGTGCAATCTTGAACAGTATCCTGGCCTGGAGAGGAAATCAATGTAGTTTGGATAGGACATGAGTGATTTGGTCAAATTTCCACACACCCGTGATAAGATATGCTGCAGCGTTGTGGACTGCTTTCAGGGGATCCACGTGAGCAGCTGTGGGCCCCGTCAGGAGTGCATTTCCCCCCATGGATGTGCAAGACCACAAAGGTCTGGAGTCCTGTGGTAGGATGAAGGATTTGATTTTGCAAAGGTTGGAGATTGGGAGCCTGACTGTATGGCCCTTCTTGGCAATGTGTTTCTGGAAGGATAGCTGTGGCTGCTGTACAGCCTAAGAATTTTGCTGAATTTGAGAGTTGCAAATATAATCCTTCTAGGCGCATATCATTGAGCCATTGCTGCACAAGTTGTTGTTTAGTGGTGGAGCGATGAGAACATATTTTGTCTTGGGTGGGTTAAGTTTGAGATAGGCAGTCAACATCCAGGACATGATGATGGCTAGATAATAACAGACGACTGATGTCATGTGGGATTTTTACTTTTATGTACAACTGAGTATCGTCCAAGTATTGGTGGATGGCTATATCGGGATCTTTGAGAAGTGTGCCCAGCGGCTCAATTTAAAGGTTAAAAAGGATCTGTGAGAGGATGGAGCATTGGCAGGCACTGATGGAGTCTGGGAATCAGAACGCATTGTGTTCCTCGGGACAGCCTGTGGATTTCCCGAGTGGTAGGAGGTAAACCAATTCAAGACAGTGCCAGAGAAGCCCATCCTTTTGGCGAGGCTGGAGAGCAGAATGCGTTTGTCGATGGTGTTGAATGTAGCCAAGAGGTTAAGGAGGACAAGGATGCATGAGGCACCATTATCAATGATTTGAAGGGCATCATCCTTCACCTCGATGTTGGCTGTCTTAATGCAACACCTTGGGCGGAACCATGCTGATAGTCGATTAAGAGGTGTTGTTTTTTGATTCTGGCGAGTAGTTGTGCAGTGACTGCTTTTTTCAGGCTGTTGCTGATAAACGGGAGGTTCTTAATGAGCCGGTAGTTGGCCAGGTCACCTGGGTCACAATCCTGTTTTTTCAAAATGGGTTGTACGAGACCAGTCTTGAGGGTGTCCGGTAATGACACTTCTGTGAGGAAGGTGTTAATTATGCTGAGCAGTGTGTTGGGCAGTGTGTTGGGCAACGGGCCCATCAATTGTTTAATGATATGGTCAGAGTAAGTAGGTTTGAAAGAGGGGATTGTTTTTAGGAGGTCTGGGGTAGATAGAGGAGAGAGGAGGGGATTCAGTCAGTCCGGAAAGGCAGTGTGGGTGCTGAAGTGCATGGGGGCTAATGCAGTGAGCTGCTATTTCAATTATATGTCGATTTTGTCACTTTTCTCTATAAATTAGTTGATGATTCTGTTATATTTTTCCTGAGTTGCTGGCACCGCAGGGTAGGTTAAATGTTTGGTACAATTATTTAATACTTCAAAGAGGACTTCACTCCTTTTAGAGGCTGTCACGATGGTAGTGGAGTTGTAAGAAGCTTTGGTAATGAGAATCCAACAGGGCCGCAGAGAAATGTGAGATTGAGATGCCCAGAGTTATGGTTTTATACCAGCGTTTCTCTTGGGTGTACCAAGAGGTGAATGGTTTGGTCTTAGCGTGGTTGGCTTTTATAAGGAATCAGTGCCCACCAGTTTCATAGCAGAGTTGTTGAATAATTCTAGGAGGACCATGGCATTCCCTGTGGTAGGAAAGTCTCCAAAGTTGGCTTTTAGCTAACTGTCTAGGAAGGTTTTGAATGAGCTGCGCTGAGTGAGGGGCATTTAGACTGACCTCTCTGATCGATCAACGGTGGGATGGTGATATAGTCTGACCAGTCGAGTGTGGAAGTATCTGTGCAGGAGTTGAGGGGGATGATGTAAATACTAAGTCTAGGGTGTTGCCTTTGTTGTTCATGGGGGAGAGCACAATTTTGCGTAAGGTCCATGGATCCGGTCAGTGTGAAAGTATGCTTTGATTGTGGTTGTTAGTGTGAGACTCAGGACATTAAAATCTCTAAGAAAGACATTATTTGTGTGTTATTTGGCAAAGGAGAGGAAGTTGGAGATGTCAGCAATGACAGAGTCACTCCTCTAAGGTGGGCTGTAGATGAGGTGGCAGGTGATGAATTTCTTGTGAGATAAAAGGAACTGGCAGGCAAGTGATTAAAGAAAGCTTGTACTGGGAGAGGGGGTGATAGATCATGACCATTCGCTCCTGTGGATGATTGCCACTCCACCGCCTGACCTTCTCGGACGGTCTGCATGAATGGGCTGAGGAAAGGGGAAACCATGTTTTGGTGATGAACAGGGCGTCAAGGTTGTTGTACGAGATAAAGTCGCCAATCGCTGCGGTATGAGGAAATGTTGTGCGATCACTGTTCAGCATGTGGTCCATGGAGGTTGGATAGAGGAAAGGGTGATATTGATGAGGTTCGCAGGGTAGCTTGCTGGAGCTGTCCAGGATTGTTGACCACTCAAACGCTAGCAAAGGTGGGTGTAAACTATGGAGGGATGAAAGACCTGTTCATGTCCTTTGGCAACAAGCAGTAGCGACTACTTGGTGAAATGCAGGATAGCGAGTCTGGCCCCATCAAGCCCAAACCGGTACAAATAGGTGAGGTGCTTGTCTTCATCTGCAGGAAGCACAGATGGGGCAGCACACAGGCTCATAATGCGGGACAGGGCACAGGCTCAGAAGGTGGAACAGCGAACAAGCTCAAACAGGTGCTGATACACAGGCTCAAAAAGGAGAGGCAGTGCACAGGCTCAGAGGGGGAGCCAAAACATAGGCTCAGAACGAGGGCAACACACCGACTTAAAATGGGGGCAACACAAAAGCTGAGTGTGGGGGCAGTGCACAGGCTCAGAAGAGGACAGAGACTATTCTCATGAGGGGACAGAGAACTCGCTCAGAAAGGGGCAGCGTAAAAGCTCAGAACTTTCCCTGGTATGTGTAGAAATCTGAACACACAGCATGCATGTTTCTGCCCGATTGTGGCTTATCACAAGTAAGCATCCAGCCCCCAACCCCTTTCCAAACATATATGGGGTGGGGTTCACCAGCTTGTTTCCCTAGGAACAAAATACCGTTCATTTCTTTTATTAAATCCATGCCATATTCTGCCTCCACAGGCTATGCCCTATGATCTGCATCATTAATAAAGAAAAACAGATGGACCACGTGACGGTTGGGGAGGGGACAGTGGAAGAATTTCAGGATGTTCTGTTCATGGACGAGACTACCATCACCCAGAATGGTTCAGCAGGCTGGCCTTGAGAGAAGGAAAGGACACCTTTCAAGCAAGCCCATCAGAAGCATCGGGTCAAAGTCCCAGATTTTTTTAGGGCATAATTGACACGGCCAACTTTAAAGAGTGTATAATTATGAAGGGCCTGTTCCAGTATGTGAGGGGGCATTACCCAGTGAACACCCGCAAACTGCGCATCAAACAGAAAGTGACTCCAAACACTCCCCTGCAGCAGCCTTTTTGGTGGAAAAGTGTCTCTCTTGGGTACGGATTTCCCAGAATCTCTGGGCTTGAATCCTATCACACTGATCTGGCCAAAACTTAAAAGGTGTGTACACAAGCACACCAACAAGGCAAACTCTTGCAGAGCATCAAAGATTTGGGGCCAGCTCCTGACCCTAGAAACCTGTGCAAGGATGATAAAACCACGTTAGAATTCCTATGGTGGTGCAATAATAAGTGAATACACTGTATGTCACTCCTGAATGTGTGTATCATTATTGTTAGGTATTTTATGTTACTCAGCCATTATACTCCAGTCGCTCACTGTCTAGATTAGACCCTCAACTAGACAACAATTGAAGATGCAAGGACCAGTGTGTCATGCTTGGTACGCTCCCTGGAGCATACGGGATTCGACTTCATTGCCTAATCACCGCCCAAACTCGCCTGTCCCATAGGATGGATACCAGAAACAACCAAAGGCATGCAAGACGAAGCAGGGAGCGCAATAAAAAAAAGCGAGCCTCTGCTTTAGTCTGGGGATGTCTTAGTCCACATGTCTCCACTCGGGTCTCGCTTGCTTTGCTGTTACCTTTGTGTGCAAGACCCAGACTGCTGTGCAACTAATCTGCCTGCCCCACCTGTATTATTGATACCAGACTGACTGCTCTTACATACATGACCTTCAGAATGCGCCCTGGACTACTCCTGCTATTCTGGCATCTACTCCTCATTTTCCTGGTACCAAACCTTCTGATCTATAGACTGGATTGTGAGTTTGTTTGGCCAGAATCTTACCTTGGATTTCTTGTGCCACTGACATCCTATTTGGGACTGTATTTTGACTTTTTACAGCCTGCCTCAGGCACACTTTCCTTGTAGCCCCCCACATTGGTTCCTGCGTTTTATCATTTGTTTGCATCCTTGTTCCACGTAGGATGGTATTCCCAGACTATGGACCGTTCTATCTTTCTTAGAGTCCATCCTCAAGGATTCAGGTAACCTGGGGTGTACCGTGGGAGGCAGAGGGCTGCTTCTGTCTGTTAAGTTTCAGTTCTGACCCATTACCTCTTGCCCTTCTAGGGAGAGACTAGTTGCCCGACTTGTGTCGGTATTGCCATCCACCTCCATTTTCACTGCTCCCCCTCAGGTTGTCCTGTCTATCCCATGGCAGGTCAAGCGGATTGGTGGGGCTTTCTACAGACGTACTTAAGTCACGATACTCACTCAATACAATTGGTAAGTATATATTACAGAATTTATGGAATCATGTTTGTTTCCTTTAATAAGAAAAGCAACACAACCATTGGCAAACGTTTTACTACGTAGCAAGAACACAAGTGCAGCACAGTATGTTAAAATGTATGCGGGCAGTGTTCTGGATACTGTGTGCAGTGGGATTATTGTGTCCATTAGTTGAGCCAAGAGTTGCTTACTGTGCAGTGCAATCAAAGGGAATGAAGAAGGAAGAATACAGTCGAAACAGGGAGAAAGTTGATGGCTGTCAGTGGACCAGCCGCTGGTCACAAGGAGCAAGGGAGAGAAAGATGGGGTACAGAGGTGAAGGATGACGGCCGCTGGTTTAGCAGTGTGCGTCTCAGGGACCAATGTGGCAAGAGGTGGATGGGGTATGGGTATGATTGATGGCTGCTAACGGAAGTGGCACTGGTCTCAGGGGCCAAGTGCAGGAGAAGTGAGTGGGGCTCACGGGGGAAAATGGACAGCTAGCAATGAATAGACCACTGTCCTCGGGTCTAGGAAGGGGAGAGTTGGGGCAAAAGGGGGGCACGAAGGGTCCACAGGTTTTGCCTTTTCATCTTCAAGAATTCCTTCATTTTACTCTTACGGAGCAGAGGGTGGTCACCCTTTAATCTTGCATAAACAACATTGAGGACAGGCAATTGTTTGGCCCACTGTTGTTTGGTACGGGTACTATAGCTCAGTGGCAACGCTCTCGGAAACAAACGGACATAGGCCAATACAGGTTCGAATCCCGGATCCGCCCTTAGAAACCTCTATGGTATTAAGTGCGACATAAATAACCTAACATAATAATTATAATAACTGCTCCTACTGCCCAGCCTATACAACGAGTCTTACTAAAGGAGCGGTATTGTAGCCCAGGAATTGTCAGACACTTCAAGGTAACTTTTCTTATAGCTGGTATTTTTCTTAGTAATGTCGAAATATAAGTCATTAGTAACTGGCTATTTCTGAATATATTTCGATTTTTGGACTTTGCTTGATCGTGACCAAGTTTCTCTGCAGCACCGAGTTTGTTTTGTGTGTCTTGTGGTGGATCGGGGCTGAGAGGGAGGTTAACACCAGGGGCAGTTCAAAGACTGTCTTTTGCCTCCAAGTTATGGCCCCGGACAGACTTTTCAAGCAGTGGTTTTGTCTGCCAGGTAGCCTGTGGAGTGGAGATGACTGAAGGTGCCTGGTCAGCATAAACAGGAGTTTCTGGAAAGCAAAATATTGATTTGTCATAGAAACTTTAATTTGAAAACAATATCAGCTGCGTTCTCTGAAGCGCCACTGTCTCCAGTTCCAATGATTAGTGGAGATGTGTGAAGACTGGAGAGTGGACTCAGTGGAGCTAAAGTCTAAATCAGCCAATTGCAAACTGTGATATGAGCGAGTGCAGTCTGGAGAGCCTTACCTATGGACAGGAAGGATTTGATGCTGGCATGAATTTGAGGAGGGAGGAAGAGAGTCTGGCTATCCTATAAACGAGGGGCTGGAAATGCCAGACTGGCCCCTCCATTACAAATGGTAATGTTAGCCAATTTGAGAAACAGTCAGGAAAAAATCTTCTGCTAGATCATGTGTCCACAGAATCATTCAGGCGGAGACCCCCTGCACAATGTATTGGGTGTTGACTCTGGTCATGATGGTGGCTATGCTATTTTGTATTTTCTCTCCTCTAACCCCCTGCTCTCTCCACTCCCACCCTTTTGGTCTCCATCCCCTCTCCCTCCCATTGTTTCCTTTGTCTTCATTCTCCACCCTCTCCCATCTTATCCCGCTTCTCTCCCTCCTGTCTTTTGTCTCTTCCTTTTGGTTTTGCATCTCCTCTCTCCCGGTCTGTGTGTCCTTTCTCTCAATCTAGTTCCTCCTCCTCTCTTTCATTCTGTAACTCTTCTCTCTCCTAGTTATCTCTCTGCCTCCTGTGCGGTCTTGTTTCCCTCCCTCCTGTTCGGTGTGTGTTGCAATATTATCAATGGATACTGGGTTTTGTCTCTCCTCCATTTTCTTCTAATTCCCTCCTGTTACATCTCTCCACTATCTCCTTCCTGTTCAGCCTCAGCTCTTTCTCCCTCCATTCTATCTTCTCTCCTGCTTTCTCCTGTCTCCCAACCTTCACTGTCTCCCTGTCATCGGGCCTCAGTTCTCTCTTATTTTGTCATCACTCTGTATGCTCTCTGCTCTCACTCCGATTCTGCTTCTCTTTCTCCATCCTTTTCTGTCTGTAGTCTCGCTCCTTCTGTATCCCTCCTTCACATCTCACTCATTCATCCCAATGGATAGGGACATGTGACTGGCATTTAATGCTCTATCCTTGTCAGGAAGCAGCCAAAAGGGTTCACTGCACCTCCAACCAACCAGCGTGAGGTGTTTATTGCAGCCTGGGTCCACTTCAGTACTCTTCAGGCACCCTCCTCTTGTGAGGAGAAAATAAACAAAGACTGTTGGCTTCTTCCACATGTGACACACACTTAACCTTTGTTTATTATCCATGACCTGATGCTCCCCTGAGGCCAGGTCTGACCGCATTCTTAAAATGATTCTTCGGGGTGTGGGATTGGGCCTGCTTGTGCATGCCACTGCACCTCCAGTCCAGTGTTGATGCATAATTCATAAGTTTACCCCACAATGTCACCTACTTTGCATCCCAAGTGGCAAAGCCATCAGGCAGAGACCCCCATCGTCAGCAAGAAAAGATTCAATGTCTTTCCCTAGCCATGTCAAAGGCTTCTTCTCGGACCGAAAGATTAAACTTCAAACACCTTTCATGACTCCCCTGTGATCAATTATTAGACAACCAAAACATGTCAGGGGTTGCCTGTGGTCTTGTATAGAAGGGATCTATCCAAGCAGTTCAGACTGGACTGCCTGTTTGGGGTAGGACAAACCTGAAATGCGTATGGTCTTTCTCCTTACTGTGATGGCTTGGCAGGCTGAAGAAGGATGGTCTGTGGGGGTCGCCCGTACTAATGCCAAAAGTTAAGATTCATTCTAAACCTGCCAGCCAACAACTCTTTTGCTTTGCAATTGGAAGACCCAACATAACATCCACAGGGTCAGAGACTGCTATCAATCCAGCATAAGAGATAAGCACACTTTGAAGACCACTGACATTTTAGAGACAGGGATTGATGGAGAAGCAGAGCCAAGGTCCTGATGGCCTGACAGAAGCACCCTCGCCTGAAAGCAGTCTGATCACCAGGTACTGTGAGCTCATCTCATGCTCTACCCGTAGCCCAAGGCACCCAACCAACCCAATGGCGAACATTATGTCCCTAATGGAGTGCTGTGTGTGGCATCTCATTCCTGTGACACAGTTTGTAACACCAGGCTACCTGTGCTAATACAGCATACAAGCACATCAGGACCTTCTGGAGTCTGATGAGGGCTACATTGGGGCTTAATGTGCCTCTTGGGTTTACGGTGACTCATTTTAATTGTAAATTAAGAAATGGCACAGCAATGAAAATACAAAGTAATGTAAAGTGCAATTTATTGCAGGTATTCATGTGTAGCCAGGTCAACACTGTCATTTAGTGGACATCTTTGAAAATGTTTGGATAAACCCAGAGGAGAACATTTCTTCCTGCTGGATTTAGTCGGATTTAAATCATTTTTCAACGAAATTCCACAAAGTGTAAGTATACTTCCCACTCAACTTGGCTGTTCAAGTGTGCAACTCTGTTCTGGTCTCTGGAGGTTTCTCCAAGTTATCCTCATTCTGTGAGCTAGTAAAGCATTTCTCTGCAACCCTACCTTTTTTCCAACTCTCCAACCTTTCTCTGTCGGACTTTCATCCTATGTGATGCATAATTCATACATTTACCCCACAATGTGACCTTCACTGCATCCCAAGTGATAAAGCCATCAGGCAGAGACCCAATGCCATCACTGTTAAAAAGGATTTCTGAACTCTGACCAGGAGGGGCAGAGGTTCAGAAGGCCAACCTAGTTTCTTGGAACAGGGCAACCTCTGGACAAGCCAGACCAATCAGGGTAGCTATGGCAGGCGGTCAAGACTAAGTCTCAGGAGGGGTGAGGGTGACTGAAGGACCTCTATGAGCACACAGAGCAAGGACACTTACAAATTACTCCAGACAGGTGTTATATTAAAAATATAGACATATTTATTACAAGGCCTTTGTAACATAGACCATAGCAAAGAATCACAGTAACACTAAGTAAACCAATACATCACACTCAAACTATATATACAAGACCAGGGGGGTCTAAAGGCATGACTGTACAAAATATGTTGACAAACTAGAGGGGAAGGAAACAAGCAGTGCAGTTAATCTTTAGGCCCAATTCGACATCAGTTATTCATCTAAGAGGCAGTCCAAGCCCTAAAATGAGGAGAGCCTTGTGCTCAATAGTACACGTATTCAAACGCACGCAGTTGTTCCAATGGGCAAAGCAGGGTCTCTTCATGGGTCTCTAGCAGCTCCAGAAGGTGGATAAGGCGATGAAGAATAAGTTCCCACTATTCAAGAAGGACCTCCACTTGAAGGCAGAGGCAGTTCCAGAGTTTGGGATGGGGTCGCTATTTCGCAATAGCAGTGGACAGGAGAGGGACCCCAGGGGCCACTCATGCGTAAAAATGGGCTCTTGCGCTAGGGGCCACCGGTTGGGGTATTGATTACTCACCGGTCCCTGAGGCAATGAGAACCAAACTTCGGCATGTTAGTCCAATTCAGTTGCATGTTCGAATGCGGCAAAAAGGACATCTCGACACCTTTTAGTTCCTGAGATCCAGCGAGGAATTCCCAAACGGGACAGTGGCGATTTCTCTGTTCCGGGTGGATAAATCACCCCAGTTTCACTGCAGCAGGCTTCAGGGGCAAGAGGGTCACAAATGCAGTGGACTTGCAAAGGACGTTGCCACAGCAGGGCATCACGGTAACCGCGTTTACTCCGATCCGGGCGCATTCGTCTCCCTTCAGACCTGGGAATGCCAAGTGTATGAAATTCGGTGTGAGGGTGCCGTGGACACAGAGCTAGCAGTATACCAAGTTCAGAAGACCTCCTCAAAAACAATGGCGGAGACAGAGCAAAGGTCCTGCGTAAACTGGTCAGCCCACTGGTTGGCCCAGGGACACTTCCGAAAAAGCTTATTTGCAGGTTTTGGTGAAGGTGCCAAGAATAGTTGGTCCCATTATTCCAATGGGTAGAAGCGTCTTCGCAGACCTTCTAGGACGACCAGATGCAGAGGGGTCCCACGGGACGACAGCGGGCTCAGGGTGCCAAACCTTCCAGCGGGTCACCAGCGGTTCCTCGACTCAGCTTCGTAGTTGCAGGATACTTGGATCCTATCCTTTGTTCAGTGAGAACTCAGGAGATTGACATGGTTGTGGTGTTTCCAGCCTCCTCTTATCCAAAGTTCCCTTTGCGCCAAAATGGAGTGCACCCAATGGGAGATTTGCTCACAAACTCACACTCCATACTTAGACCAATCACAGACCACGGTGGTCTCAGGAATTCAGGACACTCCAGACTCTCTGGCACCCAGGATGTGTCTTGGGACCAGACATCCCAGCCCACATCCTGGAGGCACACACACAAGGGATGCAGAAACACGCAAAAGCTTTGGGATTCGCGGGAAACTGCATGACCAAATAAGGACTGGCCCGGGTCGACTCGACCTGGGGAAGGTGAAGGGGCAAGATGGCCAAAGGACAGGACAAAGAACCTCGTGGCATGCCCATTTTGGAGCCAGGCCACCTATTCGTGCCAAGCGCGGTTAACGCGGTTTAGATGGCAGGAAAGGGTTAAAAATAATGTGAAATGATAGCAGCCACCAGTCTTGTCCATGACACATCTGCACAGTTCATAAAAAGTCCAGCGAGAATGACTATAGACCCAAGTGTGCTGTATAGTAAGATACATTGCACACTTTTTACATGTTGCACAAAAGTTCAAAGTCTCCCAGTACTGACTGTCTTAAGGGCATGTCAGTTTCCCCATAAAAAGTGAGTGAAAGCCCAGAGGAGTGCAGCTGAAGGCTGTGCTTCTCTGGCAAAGTCAGTCAATGGTGTCTAAACAGCAGCAAAAAGTTTGGGGGTTGACACATGGAGGGAAAATTACATGCACATATGAAATCTTTCCTAACAATCACCAAGCAAAGATTCAATCGATTTCCCTAGCCACATAAAGGCGTCTTCTCTGACCAGAAACAGACTGAACAGACTAAACTTCCACCACATGTCATGACTCCTCTGTGACCAATTGCCAGACAACCGAAACATGGCTGGGGTTGCCTGTGGTCTTGTATAGAAGGGATCTGACCAAGCAGTTCAGACTGGACTGCCCCTTTGCAGTGGGACAAACCCGATATGCATATGGTCGTTCCTCTTATTGTAATGGCTTGGAAGAGTAAAGAACAAGGATCCTGAAGGTCGCCCAGAGCAATGCCAGTGGTTAAGATTAATTCTATACCTGCCAGCCATCAACTCTTCTGCTTTGCAATTGGCAGACCCAACATAAGTTCCCCAGGGTCATAGACCACTATCAACCCAGTAAAAGAGGTAAAAGGTAAGCACCAAATCCAGAGCACCCAGTAACAGCAACAGAAAGTCGATCCATGAGGGAATGTGAGGCACTTGAGAGTAATACATTTAGTTCCTTTTGTCTAGATTATATTCCGGCAACACATCCACCAGACCCAGTGTATGAGAAGTGCGCAGAGGCCGAATTCTTTTTTACTCACCTTACCAGGCACTGATTTATGCATCCCACAATGTTCTCATCCAGCAGCTAAAATACGGTAGTAGCCCATATTCCATAAAATGCCTACTGAATGGGGTGTACCGAAATTCGTCTTTGAGTAGGTTTTTGGCTGAATTTCAGCTGAAAATGAGATATTCAGATTTTGCTGAATACTTAATTAGTTACCACTTAAAGCCAAATAGTTTCCACCTACAACCTACAATACATACTGCGTTGACTGTGTGCCTGGAATCATTCAGGCATGTCATGTTTATCCTTTAAACAAATCAAACAAATGCTGTTGCCTCTTTTTTGATTGAGTACTGGCAGAGCAGAGGTGTAAAAGGGCAAACAAAGTCTATGCCCATCATTTGCTGGACAGACAGACTCATGTGGTGGTTTACTGGGGAGGGTTGAGCTGAAGAAAAACTCACATTTTTTAAAATATATCTTTGTACTCCCCTGTAATTTGCAGTTGAAAACTATTGAGCTCGAACAATAGTTTATGAAGTCGCCATTGGAAAATGGTATTTATTTTAGGTGCTCATTGATTTGCTGATGACCTGTAATCTGAAAGTTGCAGGTTCCAATCCCAGCAATGCCCCATCCAAGTAATATAAGTTGTTTAATATAGCTGTTGCAGAGATCCAATTAAGTTCCAAACCCTGAGTAAAATAGCCCAGGAGGTAGTGTGCATGCAGCAAATAACTGTTCAGCCTGCAGGAAAAGGTTATAAAGCAAGTATTGGGCCTGAGGCAGAGATGTGCTGGTAATATCGAAACACATGTTACAATTTCTCGAGGCTGGACATTCGGGCACAGCTGATTTGGTGTCAGACGTTTTGGCGCAGCTCCCATTTAGGCGCTCACGGTTGGCCGCTGCCAGTATAGCACTGCTACCAGTAATTTCCCGGCACAGAGACCTATCCACACTGGGATAGAAATGTTTGCTTAAATATATTGTCATCTAAAGCACTGATAAATGCAGTGCTTTGGGTGACAGTATATTTAAGCCAAACGCCACATGCTCAGTACATGGAGTGTGTGGCGTTTGGATAATATACATTTTGTTTAGTTTTAGTTACTTGGGACCTGCCCAAAAAGTGACACCTACAAATGCACACAAATACAAACTGTGCTGTTATTGAACAGTTTCTTTTCTGATAATGTTTTCCTTTCATGGTTTACACAAAGATCTTCCATAGACTACAAAGAAAATAAAAGCAATAAAGAATGGAAATACATAAAAGTGTGTTTGTAAGTTACAAATTGTTTTGCTTGTCTACATAACTTTATTAAAAAGGCAACTATTCGGTTGCATATTCGCTACAGCAGAATACTTGTCTAACTATTCGTTATTCGGCTGAATACTTAAATTTACTAATGGTTAAATCTCTAGTACTGACAGCAATAAGGTTTAGCAACTAGACAACAAAGCAAGTACCATGGGCACCGTTAGGCTGAATGGTGCTGCCAAGGTCCTCCTTCTGTAGGAAGAATACGCCCAACTCTCAGGCTTCAGTCAAGGAAAATGAATAAAAGCCAATGCTGTTAATGAATGCAGAACACAATGGAATAAGTTAAAGAAGAAAGGCTGAGGGTTTAGCAGCAACACTGTATCGTACTTACGGAGATGAATACCTAGGCTCTTGTTTTGCTATTCTACCGTAGGTGGCTTTGTGGCCTCTTTACAGGGTGCTTTGGCATCAGTTTCGGGTTCATGAGTGGTTGTGTAGCTGTGAGGGATGAAATCTGAGTTTTCGTGGTAGTGCGCAGGTTTTGTAGAAACTTTAAAATTCCATGGGCAGCATATAGGGACACGTCCAATACCGAGTGACGGTCCAGCAACAGTGGTACAGCAGAATATTTGCTGGGCTTTTAAGTGCCACATGGGCCATTGGCCCGGCCACAGACACATCTGATTACTTATGTCAGTCTCCCAACAGCGAGGTGAAGCCAGGTGTATGCTAAGTGGAAAGGTGGGGTGCGTCCGATGCAAGGAATACATCATACCTGTGAGGTCATTTGTGCCATTATTCTGTGTCCCAAATCTTTGATACAATAGGTTTATGCGTGCTTTCCTCATATTCTAGGTTGACAACTCTGTCATGTATGTGTGCTAGGGAATATGTATACAGTATCTTGTGCATGGCTGCGATTGTGTGCTCTGCTTCAGACTATGCACATGCACCTTGCTCGTGGCTTCATAAGGAGTTCATAACTAAAACCCTATGCTATGTTATGTTACATGTAACTTCCCAGTCAAGTTTAATATATGTTCTGTTCTACCCTGTACCTATGCTGGGGAATGGGTACCTTTTTCAAAAGGCTACTGATCTGTGTCCTCTATATTTACTTATTATTCTGATTCCAGCATGGGGGGGGGGGGTAGAAGGCATCACAGGGCTTTAAGGGAGAGCACACAGCTTACTGTATTTTTATTTAGGTCTGTCAAGTGATCAGTGATGCCAATGTTCCCTCTGAGCTGCGCACAGGCCTTCATTTCAGACCGCCTAAAGGATCAGTTGCTTCGGGCGCCAGATGGGCTCATCACATTGACATACAATGCTGATCAGGGAATGTCATACTAATCAAGGCAGTAAGGAGTTCTCGAAAGCAAACAGACTGAAAGGCGGCAGCAGCAGCGCCTTCCAGGCAAGGAATGTACATGAAATGAAGTGAAATGCAGTGAAATGATATTTTATTTATATCGTGCTCGTACACAAGTGTTTCAGAGCACTACCAGACAAAAGGGCAGGAGAACAGGGGAGAAAAAACAGAAAACCGTGATCTTACTTGGCCCAGTGACATTTAAGAAAGCGCAAGTGCATGGGAAAGGGAAAGGGGGGAGTGGAAAGTGAGAGGCAGAGAAGAGAAAACATGAATAAATATTAAATAGAATAAATAATAAATAAGGGCGATAAACCATGGTAGTGCAGCCAGCAAGTGGCAGGTGAAAGGTAGTCAGAAAGGTATATCTGATAAGTGGAGAAGAAACGTGGGAGGGGGACTGTATGGGTACAGATACAGAAACCCTAGTGCAGATGGTGGCCTGGAGGCAGTGCAGGAGAGTGGCAGGAAGAGCAACAGGGGAGAAGGGGGGCAAAGGCATAGGCAAAGAGGAAGGTCTTGAGAAGTTTCCGGAACTGAAGATGTTTTTCCTCAGGTTTCAAGGTGACCGGAAAGCTGTTCCAAAGGGAGGCACCAGCCAAAGACAGAGATCTACCCCCAGCTCGTTTTTCTGCAAAACGCCTAACCCTGAGGGAGTTAGAAGTAGAGGAGCGAAGGGCTCGAGAGAGAGGAGGTATTTACAGAGGGGAGGGATAGATGAAGGTATTTTGGACCCAGGACCCAGAAAGCCTTGTGGACAATGCAAAGGGTTTTAAATTTAATCCTTGCATCCACTGGGAGCCAATGAAGGGATTTCAAACTGGAGAGATATGATCCCAGGGCTTGAGGCCAAGGACAAGTCACGCAGTCCTGTTCTGTATTAGTTGTAGAGGGCGGAAAGTGGAGGCAGGTAGATTTAGAAATAAACTGTTACAGTAATCCAGTCTGGAAAGAGCCAGAGCTTGGGAGACAGTAAGATTTTGAGGGAAGGAGAGGAAAAGCAGAGTACCTCTAAGGAGGTGAAGTAAAAAGTTAGATTTTTTGGAGACATCAGAGATGCGTGTGGAGAAGGAAAGTGTAGAGTCAACGATATCCTCAAGGTTCTTAGCCGCGCAGGTGGGGGTGGGAAGAGGGCAAAGGGAGGTCAGCCAGAGAGTGAGAGGAAAGGATGGAGATGGTGTACCAACAAAGAGGATCTCAGTCTTGTTGGCATTTAGACATAGATCATTGGCGGCAAACCAATTTTGAATGGCAATTAGACAATTGGAGATGAGGGAAGGAGAGGAGGAGGCTGAAGGAAGCCTGAAAATGAGTTGGGTGTCGTCAGCATAGCACTGGAAAGTTGTGAAGGACATTGAGATGCAGTAAGCAAGAGTTGCACGGTATTGGTTGAAAAGACAGGGCGAGAGAATGGACCCCTGGGGGACACCACATGTGGAGAGGGAGATAGAAGATAGGAAGGGCCCAAGTTGTACCTGGGAGGGTCGATCAGAGAGAAAAGAGGTCAGCCAAGCCAGAGCCTGATCAGTGATACCGAGGTTGTCATGAAGATGATTGAGCAGAGTGGTATGGTTGACCGTGTCAAATGCAAAGGAGAGATCAAGTAGGATGGGGACAGAGGGAATGTTAGAACCGAGGTTGGAGAACAGGTTTTCACTGATGTTCAGGAGAGCAGTTTCCGTACTTCTGGCAGCTCTGAAGCCAGATTGGTGGTCATGGAGGGCGCCAACAGATTCGGAATGGAGATTAAGATGGCCAGCTTTTCCAAGAGCTTACCCAAAAAGGGAGTAATGGAAATTGGGCGGTAGTATGCCGGACATGATGGATCAGCAGTGGATTTCGAGGAGAGGATTCACAAGGGAGCGTTTAAGATGGGAGGGGAAAGAGCCAGAGGCAAAGGAGAGGTTGCAGAAATCAGCAAGAGCCGGCGCAAGGGTGTCAATGTGGCCCTTAGTGGTTTTAGAGGAACAGGGATAGACCCGTTTTGATGAGGTTTTCAAAGATCAGTCTTGTCTAGATATTTCATCAGGGGAGAAAAGAGGAAAGGAGGAGAAAGGGGGATGAGGGGTAGCTGAGGGAGGGTCAACAGGCCGAGAAGGAGAGGGAGGAGGAGGGGGAGCAGAGGAGAAGGGGGGCAGGATGTCCTAGGTTTTAGAGATAAAGTGAGATGCAAGGGCATTGCAAAGATCCTAGGAGGTGAGAGGAGGGGTGGAGACTGCAGCAGGGTTGGCCAGCTTCTTGCAGATTTTGAAAAGTTCGGCTGAGTTGTTAGATGCCACAGAGACGCGGGCTGGTATGTGGACTCTCTTGTTAGTGTGGACAGCAAGTGGGTATTGCCTTTGGAGCAGGTAGCAGGCCAATTTGTCAGAGGATGAGCAAGAAGCCCTCCATTTCCTTTCCGCCGCCCTACACTTCTGTTTAAATGTAGCTAGGTCAGAGTCATACCAAGAATTGCACTTGGCTTTGGACTTCAAACGGGTCCTCATGACGGGGGCAAGAGTATCAAGAGTAGCAGAAATAGAGGAGTAGAGAAGAGAGAGAGCTGTGTCAGGGTGTGAGTCAGCGGGTGGAGTGGGGTGGATGAGGCGGGGAGAAGGTTGCAGCGAAGACCTCGATCTGACACACGCTTCGTGGGCTGGATATCTGAGAAGGTGGGAGGCAATCTAGAAGCGGACTTGGCTTGGGGGGGGTGATGGAGAGATGAGAGGAGGTAGTGATCACTCCAGGAGATAGGAGTGGTAAGGGGGGTAGAGAGGGGGAGGCCAGATGAGATCAAGACATCAAGTGTGTTGCCAGTCAAGTGAGTAGAGGGAAGGATGGAGAGGAGAGTGAATCGCAGAGGAGGCAAAAGAGTGAAGATGAGGGACAGGTACAATCAAGATGAATGTTGAGGTCACCAAGGAGGAGAAGTTGAGTGGTTGAGGCCAAGAGGGAAGAGGAGAGGTCAGCCCACTCAGAGAGAAAAGAGGTGATTTGACCAAGGGGGCGGTAGAGAGTAGCAACAGTAAGAGAGTGGGTAGGAGAGAGAGAGAGAGCCTGCAGACTAGGCATTCAAATGAGGAGTATGCTTGAGTGGGAATGAATGAGAGAGGCAGGGATCCACTGAGGGATTAATTGACATTAAGTGTCAATTTTGACTCTTATTTCTAGGCCAGAAGTTATTAGGATTAACCATATCATGGCCTTTCCCTGCAACATGAATTGGCATTCTGAGTTTGTACTGCAGCTCCAGATGTTCCTGGGATGCACTCATGTAAACAAAATGTTAAACAGAAGAAATGCGTTTTGCAATTGCTTTTGGAAAAACTTCAGTACCCCAGCTGTTGCGTGTATCTACTATCAGACCGATCTGCAGCAGCCAAGCGGAGTTCCAATTTGTCGAAAGTCAGCCACGAGTAACCTAACCAGCCCTATTTAATTTTGCATTTTGGCACTTGCGATTTTGCCTTTCCAGCTAATAACGCAGGACTGACTGCAGGTTGCAGAAACCAAATAAAGAAACTGGACTGGATGAGCTACACCAAGTTAAAATGGACCGACTTGAGACTTCTGCCCATGAAATTCCTGTAACGTCCTCCCTTATGCAATATGGTACATTGTTTTGCTACTGAAAGGTCTATGAATTCCATGTTGAATTACATCTGCTTTCTGTCTGCATAATATTTCCGTCTGTACACGGTTTCACTTTGAGCTTCCGCCTGGTCTACTGACCAGGTAATAAATGTGCTGTGCAACATTTCCACCGTTAGCTTCCTAAATGGCCTTAGGAGTATTCCTGCCATATACTTGTAGTAGATTTCTGACCACTTCAGTTCACAGTGCCTTAAGAGGTAGAGTCATCATATACGATTATAATGGGAATGTCAGAGTGAATTTGACAGTGGAACTTAAAGAATTAGTGAGAGATGCAATTATGAGATTTCGAGAGATCGGGGGAAGAGATATTTAGTGTGAGGAAGAATATATGCGATAAGGTGAACACAGATAGTGAGAGAATAGAAGAGGGATGTAGGGAGTGAGAAATGGAGGGAAGAAATGAAAGACTACATGGAAGCAAAGGATTGCAGACTAGGAAAGGTGGGCTGTGAAACTGATGAAGCACAAATGACAGGCATTATGTTCTTTGGAACTGTTGGGCGGGTAGTTGCGATAAAGTGAACAAGGAAAAGGCATTTGTGACAGCAATAGATGGTCAATATGTGCAGTAACACTTTTTGAAGTATCTGGTTACTCACGAAGTCAAGTGACTCTTGGTTAAGTTGCAGGTACGTACTTTATTCAATTAACAGTAGTATCTATGTGCATGGACTCACCTGTGACCAGCCACCCTCGTAACTGATCCCAGCAGCCCTGGGTGGAACACTCATAGGTAACATTCCATACTACATCACACCAATGACAACACTTAAGTCAGGCACACACACGGGACAGGGGGGTGGCAACTAGGACACCACACACACGGGCAGCCATTCAGTAGCAAAGAAAAGGATTGATCAGACAGTAAAAACATGCCCATGCTCTGTGGGCCAAAGTAACTCCGATATGCACATTTAGAGATGTGTATATTTCATGACACTTCAACAAACATGTTATACCAGCAAGTGGTGCAAGTGACCTGTCACAGCAATTGTGATGGGCATCGTAGCAGGCGAGACATTCCAGAAACCTTAATCTGTACCATAGTCATTTTAATGGTCATATAATGCTGCTGCATTAACTGAATAGACATTCACCTGCATAAAGTATTAAATCTAGGGCCTAATATCCCTCCTGCCACAGACACCTAAAAGATGATATTTCTCCCGGCTGGCTGGCATCCTTACATAAGGACTCCCAGACAGAAAAAATACCATGCCACAGAAAGTATATCCAGACTGGCTATACCAGTGTAGGCCAGTGTACCACGAAATCACACTTATGGTTGTTTTTACTCGTGATGCAGAGTACATAATGCAATGCCACACTAAGAATACAAGGCAAGACTGGCACCACCAACGTAAGCAAGTCTAGCCACGTTCTAGAACTCATCTTGTTTGCTTTATCCTCGATGCTAAGTAAATGTTATGTGTGGTAAGCAAGAAAGAAGGACTCGGACCGGAGGATGTGAGTTCCAAGGTGTTTTTAAGTAACTTAAAGAAAAAACAAACACATTGCTGTCCCTATTGCTAGATTGAGATTCCCTACCAACTTAACTAAACTAAGGTGCTCGTAGTTAGCCAACTAAAAAAAGAAATAGTCCTCCATCCAAACCTGTCCACTAACCGGCCCTGCCACTTAAAAAAAACCAAACAAAAGGCGGAGTACCCTGTTCTCATGTGTTTCTTCATAATGTTTCTCTAAGTATCCCAGGGTTCTCTCTGGATGTATTACCAATCTACAAATTGTCTCACAGCTCTACTTTTATGTCAATCACTCACTGGTTTCCACATGTTCTCCAAAAATATCTCAAACACAAAATAGTCATAGGTTTCTGGGAAAGCAAAATGTCTCAAAGTTGTTGGTTTTTTTTCTATCCTTTTCCTCCACGTATCTGGATCCTTTAGTACATTCAGACTTGGGTGCCTCTATGTTTCCCACTTGTATTTCCTTCATACATATACTATGTCTCCCTTGGCTTAGGTGGACAGATATTTCTCGGGTTCCTCTCCTCCAAGTAACTGGGCTTTTTAACACATTCAAACTGGAGTGTCTGTTTCCCACTTGCATTTCCTTCATACATATACTATGTCTCCGTTGGCTTAGGTGGAGGGAAATTTCTCGGGTTCCTTTTTTCCAAATATTAGGGCTTGTAATCCCATTCATAAAAGGGGTGTCTCTGTCATTCCTCTATGACAGTTTCTGATTTCTTCGACAGGAATACATGAATCCCCTTGACTTTGACTTTTGAATAGATGTTTCTTTCTCCCCAGTGTCTCTCTATTTTCCAAGACTCTAAGACCGAGGCAACCCGCATGCCTTGATTCTTGAAGGGCCTGCCCCCCCCCCCTAACTTGGGATATCCACGGCCTTCAGTCCTTCCTTGTATGCAAGCAGTTGTGGCTTTCCGCTCCACTGGACATACTCGCGTCCTTTTGCTTTCTAATCTGGAGTGAGGAAGTTACATCATTCGCTTCTACGGCTCAGCACGGTAGTAGGGTCCTATTGGCTAGTGAAAGGAATCGCATTGCTTTCTTTCCTTGGCTTTGGCAGCCGTTCGTGGGCTCCTAGCCCACCACATTTGGGCTGTAGTTGCGCCTCCAGGTGGGCGTCAGCTTGTTTCTCTGTTTTTTCTGCTCAGCCTTCACTCGATAATTACTTGGCTGCTTCCTTACCCGACGCCTGCTCCCTTCCACACCAAGGCTTGCTCTGCTGTTCAGCTTGGCTCTGCCTCTTGTTAGCGTAGCGACATCAAAGTCATACCTCTGTGTATTGCTCTCTCCTCCTCGGTTCTAGCATCTCCAGCGCTATCTGATCTGTACGTATCTGAAAGGGGGGCCCCGGGGGGAACGCGAAGCGTTTCCCCCCGGGGAAGTTTTTGGTGCTGCACACGGCCAGCGAGTGGCCGTGAGGGCAGAGCGCCCCTCTGGGGGTATTTAAGGGGGCAGGGAAGGTTCGGGAGGCAGGCGACGGTTGAACTTGGCGATTGTGAAGTACTGTCGCCTGCTCCCGAGCCTTCCCTGTAGCTGGGCCTAGGGTCGCGGAGGAGTGGAAGTAGGGGATAGCAGGGGTTTAGTGGCGGGGCTAGGTTTAGCAGGGTAGGGTGGTGTGTCGGCGGTGCGTATAAAAAAAAAAATAAGAAAATGAAAAAGGGGCGGTGTCTGCAGACTCCGCATATTTGGGGGTATTGTAGATAAGGTACCCCCCCCCCCGTTTACCGGAGCCGCAGTATGTGGGTTTAAGCAGGGCGGGCAGGCCGTGCCAGCTGGGGCTGCGGTTTTCGCTTGCATGGTTCGGGTTGCCTGGGAGGGAGCAGGAGAGCCGCTGGGAGCCGGGGAGGAGGTGCATCCCTCGTTGGGTGTAGTGTGGGCCCAGAGGGTTGTGAAGGATCCGGTGTCGGCCCCGCTTCGCTTGTGGGCGTGAGGGGGCAGTGGGCCGGCTGGGGGGAGCCGTTGTTGGAGCCCGTGTGTGTCGGGCTTCTCTGGTCCTCGCGTGCGGTGTGGGCTTGCTGCAGTGAGGGGGCAGAGCGGTCCTCTTAAAGGGGCCCCTCTCTCTTTCCTGTAGTAGGCTGCACGACACTGCGGTGCGGTGGGTGGGCCACCAGGTGGCGGGCTGTGGAGGTGGAATTGCACGGTGAGGGGCCCAGTTAAATAAAAAAAAAAAAAAAAAAAAAGAAACAGCAGGCGGGAAGGGAAGGGGTTTTGGTAGGGGTTCTCAGCAGCAGTGGCGGGTGGGGGGGGCCCTGTGTGGGCTTATTATTATTAGCTCGGCAAGAGAGCCAGTTAGGAGTGGTGCTATATAGGACTGGGGGGGGTTGTTTAGGTGGGGGGATTTAAAAAAAATATATATATATTTTTATTAAGATAACTAGGTTGTTTTGGGAGCGGGGGTTATTTTATCTCCTGTTGTATTTAGTGGTTAGAGCGTTTCGTTTGGGGGGGGTTTCTCCACGCTAGGGGTTTTTTCTGGCCTCAGGTAGGTCACGGCTCGGGGGCTTAGGTAGCAGGGTGCGGCAAGGGGCATAGTTGGGGTGCCAGAAAGGTTGGTGCACGATTGTGGGGCGAGGTGCAAGCAGGGAGGGGTTGGTGGATGCGAGGGCGCTGAGGGAGGCCCTGGCTATAATTAGCAGGGCAACTAAGGCCCAGCTGGAGGGGGTGGTGGGGGAGGTCACGTGTGAAGGGGAGACAAGTGGGGTTAGGCTGCAGCGGAGAGCGGCAGCCGATGGGGCTCTCGCGGCAGTGGTGGCTTGCACCCCCGCAGCGGGGAGAGGGGAGGTTTGGGAATCCAGGGACAGGAAGATGAGGAGGGAGATAGACAGGAGGGCGACCGGGGAAGAAAGGATTTCGGGTGGACAGCCACGTGGGGAGGGAATGAGGGTTAGCACTAAGGGAGCAGCGAGTGCGCAAATGGAGGTGGCTCAAAGGAACCACGGAGGGGCTATGGTGGAGTGCAGAAGGGGGTGCAAGGGCAGCGGGGAAGAGGGGGGAATACCTACGGAAGAGTGCGGGTGGGAGACGGAGAGGGAGGTCCCCGTCAATTGAGGTGGATAGGGCGGGGTGCGGAACGCCCCCCCCGTTAGGGTGAGTGAGGGCGGAGGGCGCTGCGCAGCCCCCGCTGGTCAAACGGAAGTAGAGGGTTTGAGAGCGGCCCCTACTCGGTCAGCGTACGGAGAGCCTAGAGGGTGCAGCACGGCCCCTAGCAATGAGGACCCCAGGGTGGAGGTCGGAGCGCCTCGCCCGAGAGAAGAGGACCAGGCAGGGGTTTCCGCGGCCCCGCCGAGAAGACGTCGAAGGAGTGGCGGGGTGGACACCCCGGGCTCGCAAGAGGATGAGCAACTCGACTGGGGCACAAGCTTGCAGCCACAATGGTATTTGATGGGTGATGAAATGGGTTTGGAGGATTATGTGGGGCAGTGGGAGGTGGATGGCGATAGGCCGGCGGGTGAAAGGGGGGATGAGAGAAGAAGTTGGGCTTGGGATATGGAAAGACAGGTGCAGGGGGTCGGGGGGCAAGCGGGAGGGGGAAAGGTTGGCTGGGTGAGTCTGCTGACATGTTTTGTCCCTGCAGTAGGAGCCCTTTAAGGAAGGAGATGAGGAGCATTGGTGTGGACGCAAGGCAGCAGACGGCGAGTGCAGAAAGAGGTGAGCGGGAAAGGGAATGGTCATCTGCATGGCAGAGAGGGGTCCCAGGAGGGGGGACGGGAAACGAAGGGTCGGGTTTGCAAGGGCTGAGGAAAGAAGTTGGGGTACAGGCCATTGGAGCCTTGGGGGTTGAGAAGAGCATTTGCTCAGTGGAAATTCAGGCGGACAAGATGGTGGAGCCATTGGGGCTCGAGGTGCAAGGGGGAAAAGAAAAGGAGGTTGAGGTGAAAGGAAAGGAAAAGAAATTGCCATACATGGGATAACAAAACCGTTGGGGCGCACTTGATGGCGGCGACCAGGGAGAAGATTCAGGCGGGGGAATTTGTAGACGTTTTTAAATTGCTCCATAGGGAAGTGAGAGCTAAGGAGGGGTCTAAAGAAGAGGAGAGGGAACTGGCTGCGCGACCAAGGGTACCGGTGACCATTGAGAATTGGACGTCGGCATTTATCATTTATGCCAGTGTTTATTGTGAAAAATTTCCTGAGCGTTGTGTGGCCCTACTTAAATATATGGACGTAATTAGGAAGGCTTTCACAAGTTTTGGGGGTTTTGCATGGGTGAGGTATGACGAGGAATTCAGAGTGAGAATGGCGGAGGACAGTCAAGCGGTCTGGGGAGAGATAGACATGGACCTTTGGCTGCAATGGATGGCTCCAACGAGGCCTGCCCCGACATTGCACACAGCAAGTGGGCTGCCGGTGCCCTTCCGGCTCTTTCTTGGTCGCCCCGCCCATGAAGGGGTGGGGGGAGAGGGCAGAGGGCAGTCCTCAGCGGCATGTTGGGCGTTTAACAAGGACGGCTGCACTAGGACCCTGTGTAGGTTCAGGCATGAGTGTAGCAAGTGTGGTGGAAAACACCCGCTTACGCAGTGCTTCCAACAGGGAGACGGGGGAGAGGGGAGAGGTTCCGGCAGAGGGGTTGTGGGGAAAGGCTTTTACGCCAATTAAGGTGGGGGTTCTGCAAAAATGGTTGCAATTTTATCCGGATAGGGATTGGGCGAAGTTTTTGAGCGAGGGGTTCAGTCAAGGTTTCAGATTGGGGTATCAAGGCCCAAGGGTGCGCCGGTGGGCTGAAAATCTGAAGTCAGCCAAAGAAAATGTGGAAGTGGTAAGGCAAAAATTGAGCAAAGAAATAGCGGCGGGAAGGATCGTGGGGCCATTTGATGATCTGCGGGTGACCTAGTAATATCCCCATTGGGGGTGGTGCCCAAGAGCTCCGGGGGAGTTTCGGTTAATACACCATTTATCGTGGCCGGAGGGCATGTCGGTGAATGACTTCATTGCCCCCGAGGAATGTGGGGATGTATATGCAAGTGTTGACCAGGCAGTGGAGCTGGTAAGGAAGGAAGGGCGGGGGGCCTTCATGGCCAAGTGTGACATCAAAGCGGCATTCAGGTTACTGCCGGTGCACCCGGAGGATTTTTGGTTGCTAGGTTTGCAGTTTGAGGATCGCATATACATAGACAAAGCCTTGCCAATGGGGTGCGCAATTTCCTGTGCGCTGTTTGAAAGATTCAGCTCATTTCTACAGTGGGTTTTTTCATTTAACTCGGGTTGGGAGAGTGTGCTGCACTATCTGGACGCTTTTCTGTTCATTAGCGGGGCAGATAGAGAGGGCGAGTGCAGAGGGATGCTCAAGTTGTTCCAGGAGCTAATGGAGGAGTTGGGTGTGCCGTTAGCGGAAGACAAAACAGAAGGGCCTGCAGTGGTATTGACATTTTTGGGAATTGAACTGGACTCAGTGGCTATGACCTCACGCTTGCCGCACGACAAGGTGAGCAAACTGGTGGTGTTGCTGGAAAAGGCAATGGGGGCCAAGAAAATGACGCTGGTTGACATGCAGAGATTGGTAGGGCATCTGAATTTTGCATGTAAGGTGGTGGCCCCAGGAAGGACGTTTTGTAGGAACATGGCAAGGGCTATGGCGGGAGCAAAGTGCCCACATCACCAGATAAGAGTATCTTATTTTATCTTAGAGGTGTCAGTGCGGGAGGACTGCAGAATCTGGCTGCGTTTTTTGGAGAAGTTTAATGGGGTGTCAATGTGGTTGCAGGGGGACCCGGTGACATGGGAGGTACAGATATTTTCGGACGCAGCAGGAGCGGGGGGTTTCGGAGTGTTTTGGGGGGGAAAATGGTGTGCGGAGAAATGGCCTGAACTGTGGTTGAAGGAGGGAAGAAGTATAGCATTCCTTGAGTTTTTCCCACTGCTGGTGGCATTGGAACTGTGGGGGAAGGAGTTGCGGGATAGGAAAGTGAATTTCAATGTGGACAATGAATGCGTTGTCCACGTGGTAAACAGGAAGTCAGCAAGGGATCAGAGGGTGGCAAGACTCATGAGGGAGTTTGTGCTGAGATGCACTGAATGTGGTGTTTAAGGCAACACATGTGCCGGGGAAGGATAATGGCATCGCTGATGCATTATCTCGTTTTCAATGGCAGAGATTCCATGGATTGGCTCCAGAGGCGGATCAGGAGGGGCAGCAGATTCCCGAAGAGCTGTGGAAGATGAGAGCGCTGGCTTTGGTGGAGGGTTCATTGGCCGGGGCGTCTAAGGAGGCATACAAGAGGGCATGGATGGATTTTATTGGGGGGGGAGCGTGTAGTTGGAAGGGCAGATGGGATGCGGAAGAGAGGAGGAGGGACGATGTCGTGAATTTCCTCCTGAGGTGTATGGACAGGGGCTGGTCAAGAGCGACTATAGCGGGGAAGTTAGCAGGAATTGCTTTTTACGGGAAGTGGTTTTGGGGTTTTCAGCCGAGTGGGGGGGAAATGGCGAGTAGGATGTTGGAAGGATGGGCAAGGGAAAGTAAGAGGGACAAGGACAGGAGGAGGCCGATATCGGCGGAATTGCTGCAGAGGTTGGTTATGGCAGTAGGGGGAATTTGCTGGTCAGTATGGGAGGGGGAGCTGTTTGCGACATGTTTTACGTGGTTATTTTTCGGGGCCTTTCGGGTTTCGGAGTTGGTGGGGGGGAAAGGGGGATCTGGGGGTCTGCAATGGGAGGATGTGCACATTACAGAATTGGGTTTGGACATAAGGATTAATAAGTCTAGAACGGACCAGCAGGGAAAGGGTTTCTGGGTTGTGTTGGGGAGGGGGCGTAAGGATTTATGCCCAGTGCTGGCAGGTAGGTTGTGGAAGGAGCGGTGTGGGGTGAAGACAGGCTTGGTGTTCAAGCATGAGGATGGGTCATCGGTTTCAGCGGCACAAGTTTTGGGGGTACTGCGGAAGGCTCTGCGGGTGTTGGGAGAAAAAGGTGAGGATTTTGGTACACATTCATTCAGGATGGGCGCAGCATCGGAGGGAAAGAGGCTGGGTTTCGCGGAGGATAAGGTGAAAAGTTTGGGGCAGTGGAAGTCTGGGAGATACAAGGGGTACGTCAGGGATTTTTCATAAGGGGGATTGTTGAAGGAAGGGGGCATAAGTGGGCTGACAACAACGTGGGGTTGGTATTGTATTGTGGTGGTAATTTTGTATTTTCTTTTTCAGATGCTGTGCGAAAGGAGTGTGGATTGTCGGCCATTCAATTGTTAAATGGGCTGGGAAACAAGCGAAGAAAAGGGTTCTGGGCAGGCAACTGGGGTGTAGCTATAAGGAGGTGGTGGTAAGATGGCACGGGTTAGGGGGTCTGCGCTGGGACCAGTTGCTGCCTATGCTGGCAGGGTTGCGGGAGCGCTACGGGGCGCCAGAGGCGTTGATCATTCACGCTGGGGAGAATGACTTGGTGAGGGATACTGGGGTGGCCCAGCTAAGGAAAATGAAAAGGGATTTGGTATGGGTGCGGGAAATGTGGCCTCAAGCGGAGGTGTTGTGGACTAAGTTGTTGCTGCTCCATACTCAACTAAGTTGAGTATGGAGGGGAGCAAGGAGCGAGGGTGCTATAGAACGGGCTAGAAAGGGGATCAACGGAGAAATGGTGAAGTTTTGTGCCTCTGTGGCAGTACAGGTGATGGATCATAAGGAAATAGTGTATGAGGGCTTTATGATGTTTAGGGAGGATGGGGTGCATTTGTCGGTTTATGGGAACAATCACTATTTGGCGGACTTGTGCTGTTGGCTGGGAGATTGGTTGAAGAGGTGGAAATAAAGTGAAGTGGGGGGGAGGGTGGGGCAGAAAGAACACCTCGGGGGAGGGTTTTTCTGGTGCTGGGGGCATGGCCCCTTTTGATGTGGGGGGAGGGAAGCACAATGGGGGAATGACACGGGAAAGGAGGGGGTGGTGCTGTTTGCACAAGCGGGCCACCCCGGGGGAACAGGTATTGAGCCTGGAGGGGCATGGCCCCAGGGAGAAAGCGGGACGCCTGGAAAAAGGGTAAGGAGATGGTAGGGTGCAAGGGACAGTTAGGGAGGAAATGGCTTTATTTAATTATTTAATTGTTGGGGGATATGAAAATGTGTAATTAGTTAATTGGTTGTTTAAATATTTCGTTAGTCTGTAAGGCCATGGAGCCAGGTAAGCGTTCATTGTAAGCTTGGGCCTGTCACATTAAAGCAACCTTTTCCACTTTTAAATGAGTCTGGGTTTTTGTGCAGTAAGCCAAAAGGGGAGCCCCGGGGGGAACGCGAAGCGTTTCCCCCCGGGGAAGTTTTTGGCACTGCACACGGCCTGCGAGTGGCCGTGGGGGCAGAGCGCCCCTCTGAGGGTATTTAAGGGGGCAGGGAAGGTTCGGGAGGCAGGCGACGGTTGGACTTGCCGATTGTCCCGCCCTCCCACTCCTTCATTTTGGTTTAGGGGGGTTTGGTTTAGTAAAGGTGGGGGGAGGACCATTGGAGGTTGGTTGGTTGGGGTTTTTTACATCCCCGGGTGGTTTGTGAGGGAGTTTTTTGGTAGGTTAAGGGGCGATTGGCTGGTAGTTTTGTGTGACAGGTCGGGGCAGTAGAGAAGTTGTGATGTAAATTTATGTTGCTGATGTGGCAGGTCAGTCTGGCTGCAGGTCATAGGAAGGGGGAGATTGGTGTAGAGGGGAGTGTGAGGGGTATTGAAGTGGGTCTGGGTTCCGGGGGCATGGCCCCTTTTGATGTGGGGGGAGGGAAGCACAATGGGGGAATGACACGGGAAAGGAGGGGGTGGTGCTGTTTGCACAAGTGGGCCACCCCGGGGGAACAGGTATTGAGCCTGGAGGGGCATGGCCCCAGGGAGAAAGCAGGACGCCTGGAAAAGGGGTAAGGAGATGGTAGTGTCCAAGGGACAGTTAGGGAGGAAATGGCTTTATTTAATTATTTACTTGTTGGGGGATATGAAAATGTGTAATTAGTTAATTGGTTGTTTAAATATTTCGTTAGTCTGTAAGGCCATGGAGCCAGGTAAGCGTTAATTGTAAGCTTGGGCCTGTCACATTAAAGCAACCTTTTCCACTTTTAAATGAGTCTGGGTTTTTGTGCAGTAAGCCAAAAAGAGAAGTCGTGGATCGTTCACCACGAAATGTTGAATGCAGAGAAAGTTCAATATTGTTCAAAGTACAACACGTAGTGGTTTGGTTCACAGCAGTTCTAATATAAGCAGAGAATAGGTTTCCTGTAGGGAGTTCCACATAGGAATGGGAGTCCCACAAAGGAATGGGAGTCCTTGTCCCCTAGAAGGGGAGTCACTCCCAGTGAGGTCCCGCTTTCACAACCCCTTAAGGAGTGTTTTGCTTTACATGCTCACTTCCCTAGCTTCAAAGTGGGTAGCTCTCCCTAGGGGAGAAGGGACGAACACTCTGTATTCGTCACACATGCCACAGTAAGAATGTATATGGAGAGTGGCTGTACCAATGTAGGCAATTCTAGCCAGATGTTAAGTGTTATCACATGGCTAGACCGCCTACAATGAATGTAGGACGGTCTAACCACGTAATAGCCCTTATATTTCCGTTACTCTGATGCCAAGTAAACCATTCCATGCCATAGTAAGAAAGTATATGGCGGCTGGCACCTTCAATGTAGACCAGTCTAGCCACATTATAAGTCTTATAACTTAACTAGACTGGCCTGCGTGTAGACCTGTCTAGCAACTTAATAGCAATTATGTTTGCTTTACCCTTGATGCTCAGCAAACAAAACGGTGTATCAAGAGTAAATCAGACATAAGTGTTCTTACGTGGCTAGACTGGCCTACATTTGATTTAAAATGTAGCATCATAAAAAAAATCTTTAGGTTACAAATATCCTAATCCTCCCTTCAGAGGCAGTTTCTTTATTGCTCGCCTGCTGGATCACATGACTCACTTCTGCACATAGCCTGGAAAAATGTGCACACAAGCATTTACTTGCAGCACACACAGAAAAATAATTAGATAGAACATTGGCTGTGACGAGGTGGGTGGGGGAATAGATTTTTGGATCCCTTTATTTTATTTGGTTTGTGGGGGGCAAATATGAAAGTACCCCAGGTGCCAAAAACAATTAAGGTGGCCTTTAATAGAAGGAGAGAGTGCATACAGACAGTAGCTATCTACAGACTGGTAGCTATCTATGGCCCGCCTGTTGCGAGGAGAGACAATCCACCATGGTTTTCTCAACCAACGTGCCTACTACTGTAAATCTTTGATGACACCAACTTGCTGCTGGCATGGTCCAGGATGGTTGTGTCCTGCAATCATCTGCAAATCTAGTGGTATTTCCTCTTTACTTTACTTTGTTTCTTATAACGCGCCAACACACCCAAAGGCCTCAGTGCACACTTCCTGCTACCAAAGAAGGATGGAGGACTGTGTCCCATCTTGGACCTAAAGCAATATAACACATTCCTCAGGAAAGACAGATGTACGTTTGTGACCTTGGTGCAGATCACCCCATCCCTTAAATTGAAGGATTGGTTAGAGTGACTGCACTTTGAAGACACTTAGTCCACAGATCGATACATCCCAAGCACATGAGCTACCTCTAGTTTGTGCTCAGCAGTGGCTATTACCAATTTCAGGTCTCGCCTTTCGGGCTAACCCCCGCCCTAGAGTTTTCACCAAGATATTGTATGTGGTGGCAGCGAGTCTCAGGAGGTAGACAATTCACAGTTTCCCTTATCTGGTCGATTGGATCATCAGGACTCATTCCCTGGTGCAGGCTCTAGACCATTTGGGCCAGAACGGTCATTTCTTAAATAAATTATTCTTCTCTCTAAACTTCAAGAAGTCCCAGGTGATATCTTCTCAAAGGCTTCAGTAAATTGCAGCGGTCCTGGATTCTCACTCAGGGAAACCTTAACCTCCCTATGACGGGGCTGTCAATATCAGCAAGGCAGCCCAAGAAACCCCCACTCTACAGCCTCAGACTTTTTTGGATGCAAGGCATTATGGCTTCCTGCTTTTTTTTGGTGCCAGAGTGTGACGATCCCGCCAGGAAAATGACAAGGCAGGACATGGGAGCTGCATTCATGGCAGTTTTGCTGGCAGCTCAGAGATAGAGCACAGCTCAGAAGACTACAATCCCCAAGACAATGCACAGAGGTAACGTCATCACGCTCACCTATAAACACCAGCGACCCTGTCATGTGTGGAAATAGTAATCGTGTCGCGAGGCTGCTGCGCATCGGTAAAAGTGAGCAGCACTTCCGATGTGCTTCTCTGTCTTCGGATACTTGATTTTTGGCATCTGTCTTCCTGGAAAATGCTTTTCGGTTGCTTCAATACTTGGTCTCCGCTTGGAATACCATCTCAGTGACTTCAACTGATGCTTCAAATTCTTTCAGTGGGACTGCTCCTAGTTTATTCTGAGGTAAACTAATATTATGGACTTCGACTCTTATTGGCTGTGCTGACTGGAGCCTCTGACCTTTTAGGTTTTGTTTTGCTCCTCTGTTCTTTGCAGAATTCGGACTTTGTGCCATTCCGATCAGGTACATTCAGACTTGCAATTCTTTCTATCCCCTTATTGAAGGGAATGAGCTGTCTCGCCTATGGACACTGTTCCCCTTTTGATCTACACCCCATTCGTTTTTTAGTTAAGGTACGAAAGTGATAAGGGAAGAGGGTGATGTAGAATATGTCCAACTAAGGAAAATAATAAGACATTTAAACAATAGCTGTGTTGTCTTTTACAGCTCAGCAGAGAGCCCTTTGGAATTCCTGTGCCTTTTCGCCCAATCACTCTGCAGAGACGTTCTGGCAAGGGTTTGTGTGGGTGGTATCGGGAGAAAAGTCTGCCATTTCACAGATGCATTTGGCTCTCCAAGGTGGCAGAATGGAGGGTCCACCAGATCTCATATCAGCCTTGCTCCAAGCAGAAGTAGCTCTCAGCATCGATAGGACAGCCGCATACGCTACCATTAACCAACGTTAGATGAAATACAGAGTAGTGTGCAGGCCCCTCGTCCGGGTCCTGAATTCTCCCAGGAAAACGCTGCAGTGGATCCTCCAACCCCAACAGCTTCACAGATTGCACCCCTACCTGTGGTTCCTTCCCACTTGTCCCCCCAGGCTCCACCAGAATGCTTTCTTGGGCATCCAAAATGCAACACACCTTTATAAATCAATGTAAGCTTAATTTTATCTGCCAACTAACAGCATACCCCAACACTGCCCTACCAAACTTGTTTTCTGATATCTCATCTGGGGGGCTTGCAGCAATAAGGGCAAACCGCCTAATGGAGAAAAAAAAGTCCAGTTCTATATGACTTTAATGCCTTAGCAGTCACATTAAATTGCATCTTTGATACTAGATACAAAGCCAGTGACAGGATTACTTGACTTAAAAAGATACTCAGGGGTTACTGCAGTACATTTACAAAGTTAAATCAATTGGTTGCTGAAACATCTCGGCCCAAAATTTAAAAAAGCCGCTTTCTTCTATAAAGGCTTGTCAGAGCAATTTCAAGTTGCTCTTCAGTTGTTCCCACTCTTCCTTCTACATATCCTGAGTTGCTTGATATAGGTCTGCAAATCGATGTTCACATACAGAACAAAGGGATGAGAGGAGCCATCCCATCTGGCAACCATTAGCAAACGTGAACACAAAGCCTACGGAAGGGACCGGGAACCACCCAGAACAAATGAACATTGGTCTGGTTAGGGGCTCTCTCCTCCTGTGAAGAACACGAACGTCGAAGACTTCTGACCTTTGCCTATATTGTGAAAAGGCGTGACAGTATATATGTTCATGTCCCACTAGAAAAGAAACAGTCGAACACTCAAGGACTCGTCCCGAGAATGGGCCATCTGGACGGGTCGAATAGATAACCAGCCCTCATTGTGTTTGAGGCTTCATGTGTACTTGAAAGTCCATTTGAGGCTTCCAGATAAAACCCAGGTACCCGTCAAAATTCATATGTACTGTGGAGCATCCAGCAATTTCATGGACGTATCATTTGCCTGCAAACATATGATTTGCACTATACAGAAAGCTCAACCTGAGGGCGTAAAGGATGTCGGTGGTTCTTACCCGATTTCCAGGCCAATTACTACCCAAACCATGATTTCTATGCAGGGCCTCCATAAATGGGCGTTCATTTGATTTCAATTTAACACTGCAATTCGAAGTGATATTGAGGGTAATGTGGTTACTTCAACACAACCCAGACATTGATTGACGTCTCAAATGCCGGTTTGTACTCTTATTACTTGCCCAAACGCTTTCTTCCCTCAGAAGAGAAGAACGCATGCCAAGTGTTGTCAGACCTACATAACATGGGGGCTATTAGTACCGGATTGCCCGAGGCCTAGAAGGACTATGGCGATCTCTTTGGTAAGGTCCGAACAGAACGCCTTCCAGAGAGTATGGCTGCCCCATAGATCTGATCCCACAGGCAACTTAACTACTCCACATGGAAGGATCTAGTCGTTGAGAATTCAGGAGGATCAAGTCCTAAAATAGTATTTGGCCTCCTCTCTGAAACATTGCTTTATACAACCTTCTAGGTCCCCTGCTGCATCCCCTTCGTTTTTCATACCCAAACGAGGAGCACTACGGCTTTGCAAATATCACTCTATGAAAGTGAAAACTATACTAAGTAGATAGCCCTTGCCTCCAATTTCGAATCAAGTGTGTTTAGCCTCCATCTTTACTAATCTGGACTTCAAAGGGGCCTATAATCTGGTTAGAATCTGATATGGTGATGAATGAAAAACCGCCTTCTGCACCTGATATGGATCCTATGAATATTTGGTCATTCCACTTGGGTTATGCCCCTGCAACCTTTAAATAATTAATTCATGAAATATTCCATTATATCAAAGACCAAGGGTCTGCAACCTTTGGGTCTCCAAATGTTTTAGACTTCAACTACCATCAGGCCTATATAGCACAGTGAATACTAAGGGATCATGGGAGTCACAGTCCAAAACATCTGGAGAGCCAAAGGTTGCAGATCCCTGTCATGTGTGATTATATATCTGGATGATGGATTGATCTACGCAGGTTACCTGTGAAACACGTTCAGCATGTCCAAACTGTTCTCCAGAGTTTGAGGGAGGAACATCTGTATGCTAAGTGAGAAAAATGTCTGTAATACGTTGAAGAAGTGGCCTTAAACCATTGAAATCCTTTCTAGGTTTTGCAAATTTGCAGAATGTATGCATTCCTTCTCTGCCTCTACCACCCATGTTGCGAAGCTTACCCAAACTTCCATATCATCCCTATGGTCACAAGATGTACAACAGGCATTTGAAAAGCTACAAATAACTTTTACCAAAGCCCCAGTACTGCAGCATCCTAACCCTGGCACGCAATATATTGTCAAAAATGATGCTTCAGTGGAAGCCATGGTGGCAGTATTGTTGCAAACATGCCCTCAAACAGTTACATCCGGTAGTCTTTTTTTCCGTGAAGGTTCAGCCCAGAAAACCAAAATGTTGGCATCACTGAACATGGGCTACTGGCCATGAAATCTGCTTTATAGGAATGGAGATATTATGTACAGAGTGCCAAACATCAGGTGCTTGTATATCCTGACTATTGTAGCCTGCAGGCTTTTGTTTCGATACAGTGTACCAATGCTCGCCTGACGTGTTGGCATCTGTGCTTTTCAATGTTTGATTTTGTCATTAGCTATTGCTCCAGGGTACTACAGGAAAAAGCAGACTCTCTAGAGTAGGAGATGGAGTCCAGCCATAGTCCGCCACACAATCGCTCTTGCATCCAGAACAGGTCATCTGTGCCTGAATCCAGTCTGTGCCTTTAGTCAATTTGGTACAGCAGTGGGTGGAACTGCACTTTTAATGCATAGAGGACTTGAATGTGACTTTCAGTGATGGGCCTATGTAAAAGATATGTTATATCTGTCATAGGAACATCACCACCTCTTGGCTCTACGATTGTCCCAGGAGAGCAAGGTAGCAGGACAACCAAATACCCTGAAATTCTTAAAAGGCGGTGTTGGTGGACATAAATGAAGAGACATGTCATTGATTACATTAGGACGAGTCAACCAAATGATCAGGCAATTCCTCAGGTGTCTGGATTTCGTTGCTAAACACGTCTGAGTTCACATAACAATTTGGTGGATACGGCCACAGGGTTCTCCTCATTCTATGGCCTGTATGGTCCTATCTATGCCCTGTATGGTCAAACTCCCCATATTCTTCCCAAGAAAAAGAGGAGGAAAGACCTACACAATATGACGGAAATCCCAGTACCCGGCAAGCTGCATCAGTATCCAACCCCATTGAAGGGGTTGGGTCGAAGGCCAACTGGAATTCAGCCTCCCCAAGATGTAGCTGAGATTGACTGTTGGAATCATCATCTTTGTTCCAGGTACATTGCTCCACTCTATCACAAGAATCCCAACATGCCATTCAAGTTCTTAACCGTGATGGAAGGAGCTATAAAGAGTAGAAACATGGGATTCTAGAGAGGTTGGGGCAAGATCGATAACACTACTAAATACGTTGAAACACCTATGGTTGAGACGAGGGGAAACTACCCGCCAGCTGTCAAACCAAGTGAAGGACTTGTTGAATAAATGGATAGCCAATAAAACTGGGTCAAAGAGATGTTGGTCCTGCAGTTGCATGAACCATGCCAACAGCCAACCCACATCAGAGGACCATGTATTCGAAAGCCAATTGGGGGACCAAAGAAAACCAGAGACTCCGAACCTGGGCTGTGGGGAAGAGCAGAAGGTCCATCCCTGAGGAAAACAGGCCCTACCCTCACAACAGCAGAACCCAAGACAAGATCCCAAGATAAGACCTCCCATGCGGGAAGATTGGTTAAAACCTGGGGCCGTCTCGTGCCCAGAGATACTATAGTACTAACACTGCGGGAAACAAGGGACATGTTTCGAGGTTCTGTTCAATGCTTGATGAGGTCGCGCAAGGGGGTAGAAGTCACTGGCCGTGAGTATCTCACCGATCCTTTTATTTAAGACGAAGGAGAGGGAACGGTCTCAAACCCCTGGGCCATATTCACTACAGAAGACACTGAACAGGAATTCCACTTACTGGTAACTATGCAAGGAATCCCAGTGGGGGCACTGTTAGACTCCAGCTGCAAGCAGCCAGCCATCTGGGCTGACGTCATCAGTCCCGAAGAGCTCCACCCCAGATTCCTGTCCCAAATAATGTGCATCCAAGGGGATATTGATTTCTACCTTTATGCCACCGTTCAGATCTTGAAGCAGGAGATAACCATGCCAATGAAAGACAAGCCAGGACTCCATGAATAAGTTCTCTTGGGTACAGATGTTCCCGTTTGACCAGTGCCTCAGGTAACTACAAGGGGAGAGGCACACCTGTCATGGGTCCTGCAAAAGTCAGATGCCTGGGGACGGAGACGGACTGGGAAGAAAGGGTTGAAACCTGACCCTGTCAAGAGGTGACGTGGGGGCCTACCACAGGGATTCCCACAGTCCGTCTTCCCCAGAGGTGGGGTCTGGGAATTTGGAGGGACAAAGTACTTGTCCCTTCTTCGTATTTGGCATTTGTATCGCACACAAAGCCCGTAGGCATCAAGACGCTTGTTACATAGAGTACAGACATTGACAGTTGCACAATTCATGAAAATAACAAATGCAGGCAATAGCACAGTACATACAATCAAAGTTAAAGAGAACTTAGTTTTCTTGCTTGGATGCAGTATAGTGCTACAGATTGCCCACAAAGAGTATTGGTCTTGAGAAAAGAGCCAGATTTTGAGGTTTTTACAGAACAGTCGGAATGAAGGTTCGCTCTTAATGAAAATTATTTTATTTTATTTATTAATGAGAGTGGTAATGCATTCCATTGTTTAGCTGCAACCACTGGGAACATGGAGCCATCGACTCTTTGCAATTTGAATCTTGGTATCGAAAGGAGATGGGCATGGGGGAACCATGTGAATCTAGTGGATGGAGGTTTCGAGAATGTTCTAGTGAGGCATATAGGGGCAGTCCTGGACAGGCATTTATGTGTTATGGACAATGTTTTAAACAGTAATTGCTTTCTCATTGGAAGCCAGTGTAGGTTTCTTCTGGCTGGCGAAATGTGGTCACTCAGAGCATTATTCTGGATAATCTGGAGCTTTTTGATATTGGGTGCAGTCGTTCCTGCGAAGAGAACATTGCAGTAGCCTAGTCTTGAAACCATCAAAGCTCTTGCTATTATGACACTGTAGAGAGGAAGGGTCTGTTGGCGGCAATTTATTTAGCAGTATAAGCTGTAGCTGAGGCAATAGCATTTACCTGTCTAGTTAGGGAGAGAGAGGCATCTAAGTAAACCCCTAAAGTGTGTACTTCTTGATCGACTGTGAACATTTTGCCATCTATGGTGAAAGAGTTGTATGCTTTGTCTAGTTTCTCCAGAAGAGGGTGGGATTCGACCAGGAGCAACTCTGTTTTGTCATCGTTTAAGCAAAGTGCGTGGGTGGCCATCCAGACCTGGATAGTTTTGTAAATCTTGACTAAGGTGATAGAGTCTAGGTTTTATGAACCAGTTAGAGAAATGAGGATTTGGGTATTGTGTGCAGTTGTGTACAAGATACCCGATGGATCGAGCCAGTGAAAGAGTGGTTTTGTGAATATGTTATAAAGCGTTGAGGAGACTCAGGAGCCTTGTGGTACTCCACAGGCGACCAGGGCTGGTAGAGCTGGGGCTGTGGCTGAGAAAACCCATTGTTTGGTTGGGACAGAAATGATGCAATCCAGGCTGTAGCGTTCGGTGAGACGTGGCCTGCTGAGGAGAGATGCTGACAGGATAGTATGACCTACTAAGCCGAATGCCGCTGATAGTTCTAATAGGAGGTGAAGGACGAGTTTAGCTTTGTCTTTGAGTTTGTCTATTTGTATTTTTAGATCTATGAGCACTGATTCCGTCCTGTGGTCAGGGCAGAATCCGGACTGACAAAGTCCCAGGAGGTTATTGGATTCTAGGTGTTTCTGGATTTGTAGGTAGGCTGTCCTATCCATAATGTTAAGTAGGAATGGAATAGTCGTGATAGGGTAATAGTTGATAGGTGTGTCAGGGTCTAGGTATGTTTCTTTAGGGTGGCTGTACCCAGGAATCTTTAACATTGGCCAGGACAGTATTGGTGGCAAAATATACATTTATAAGGGCGGTGATGAACAGTGCCAGTTCTAGAACACAGTCTTTGATGACTTGAGCAGAGCAAATGTCCCCTTGGCATCTGGATGGTTTTAGGCCTTGGATAAGTTTGATTATTTCCAGTTTATATGCATTGATGTACAAAAACAGTACTGCTACCCAACACCCCATACCTGCACTGCACGATTCTATACAGCTTTTTTCTGTTTGCTTCATAGAATTGCCACTACCGGCAGCCCTCACAGTGGAACAACCGGTGGACAGCCCGACCCAAGGAGACGGGGCTGAGAAAACAAGACACAGAGCAGCCTGTGCCGTAGGCGGAAGAAACAATGCGGCTGCACACTACCACAAGGCCAGTGCAAGTCAGTGCATGGAGCACTCAAACATTTCTTACACGCTCCGAGGAATTGGACACACCCGCGAATGAGGCCACATAGCAGGACCCTCACCAAACCAGCATCCATGTGTGGTGGGAATGCCCTCATACAAACTGAAACAATGAAAGTTGCAGGCTGCCACTGCCAGAAACCAGCAGAACTGTGTAAATGTTAAGGGGTGGTGGTTTGCAGGGGAGGCATGGTATCACAAGTATGACACTGACACAAAAGATACAATTTGTAAAACCTTTAACTTTCTGGGGTTTGGAAAAACTCGTACTTTGCCCTATAACTAAGAGTTTTCTCGGCCATCAAATAATAAAGGAAACAGTCTTAGTCGTGTCTGTCAAATCAAAATTGCCTATGCTAACAAAACCTAATGCCTGCCCTATCTGTTGTTCAAAAAAAGTGTGTAAAGGAAGTATGTATATAAAACGACAATCAGTGCTCGACAAAGAATAAATGTGGCCAAGTCAGCTCTCCTCCCCACGTTTATACAGCACGGAATAAGGCAGTCTCTATAGGCAGGATGACACACTCTTTTTACACTGAAACTGTTTGCAACGTGGACCAAGGCCCACCTATTAAAGGCTCCTGTTTCAGTCTTTCCCAAATAACGAAACAAAAAGTTCACACCAGTCCCCCTCTGCAGGGCTCAGTCCTTGCACAGTTCAACGTTGCCCCCCCTTAGCAGAGCTCAGACCTTTCACAGTTCAACAACACTTCCTAGGGCTCCCTTCCCCAAGCCTTTTACACTTTGGGTCTCCCTCTGCCAAGCGTTACTGAGAGTAAAGAGGCTAACCTTATATAGGGCATTGGACATGTCCTGCTAATAGGGTCAGGCAAAGTCGGACACTTGACTTTAAGTGCATACATCTGAAACCAATTAGCTCTCCCCACACAGATATAAGGCAGAACATAGAAACACACTCGGAGCAAGGTAGAACACGAGCAAGAGCAGAACTTCCGGGGCAAAGGTGAACCTACTTGATGAGACGGCAGACAGAGGGATGAGAGCAAAGGATAGAGAACCCCAGAGGTACCCTGCAGGAGGTTGTTGCCCCCTAAAGCCAGTGAAAGACATGTGGAGAAGGCCAAAACCCAGACAAGAAGACTGCATTGTGTTTCAAGGGCACCAGTGACCCTCATGGGTGAACGGCAGAGTTGGAGAGTTGAGGCCAAGCCTGTGGTATTAAACTTGATTCGTGAATTAAACCTACAAACACAAGAAAGGAATACACGAATCCGGTGAGTTGGTGAGGGACATGAAAGACAGGTGTAAGTTAAGCAAAGATTGAAGATGCAACAGTGTGGATGAGACATGAAGGAAGGCAGACCTGTGATGAACTTTGAATTACCGATAGCTGTGAAACCAGCAATACTGAGTAGCGGAGTGGTCCGGCGAAAGCAAGTAGCCCATTCGAAAGTCTCAGCGAAAGGTGATATGTTTTTGGTTATGAAGCGATAAAGTGAAGGAACTATAAGAAGCGTAGTTAACCCTGGGGAAAAGGGGGGGGGGGGAGTAAAAAGGTTAATGTTGAATTTTTGTGCTCATGACATCAAACTACCCAGACCAAGAGACACTGGGACAAATAACACAAGAGTGTGAGCTGAAGGGAAAGTCGAAGAGGTCCTGCCTGCGGGGCGTAAAGCAAAAGCCACGCACATCAGAAAGTTTTCAACATCTGGAAAAGGTCTAAGCCAGACTGAGGGAGATCGGAAATGTGATAAGTTAGGGGAACCCCTAAAGGATGTGAATTAAACTTGGGGAAGGGCACCCCTGCAAGTGCTGCATTTAAAAGGTCCGAGCCCGACCGAGGGAGACAGACGTGAACCCTTTGTTGAACTGTGTTTTAAAAGCTGTGTTTTTGAGAGCTGGAAAGAGACTTTTACGTGGAAGGCAAGGCAAGTCTCGATCCACGTTTTTAACTGCCTTTGTTTTGTTGAACTATGAGACAGAGTGGGTCATCTTAGCTACGGGGACTGCCTTACTCCGTGCTGGGCAATGTTGGGAGGAGAGCTGATTCATACACATGTATTCTTTATACTCTAGCACTGATTTTTCTTTGCATACATATTCTCCTTTAACCACTTTTTGAACAAGAGATAGGGCAGGCATTAGGTTTTGTTAGTGTAGGCCTTTTTGATTTGACAGACTCAACAAGGACTGTTTTATTTATTATTTGATGGTAGAGACTACTCTCATCCTAACACCAGGGTAAATATTGAATAAAGGTTTTACAAACTGAATCTTTTGTGTCAGTGTCATACTTGTGATACCATGCCCCCCTTACAAGGGGTAAAGGCGATGATAAAAGGGAGGCAGGAAGGTGTAGGTTATTTGTGTGAGATCAAGCAAGGAGAAGGAGGACCAATAGACCTGGTGGAGGAATGGCAGAGGAGTGCAGAGGAGAATTGCTGAAGGAGTGTGCAAGGTGAGATATTGGTTGGCCGGAGAAAGTGGTACTTGGGTTTAAGTGTGCGTGCAAGGTGAGTGAGCTAGAGTGAGAGTAGGGAGTCAATGAAAATGTGACTGGGGAAGTGAAAGGAGAGTGACAATGGGAGAAAATGCTGATGGAGTGAGAGTATTAGTGTGGACATGGGAGAGTAGTAGTAGTAGTGTGGAGGCAGGCAAGTAGTAGCGATGTGGGGAGGAGGGAGAAAGAGTAGTAGGGAGTGAGGTTGGAGGTAGAAAGTAGAGAGAGGGACATCAGAGAAATAGAGGAGGCAATGTCAGAGACTAAGAAGAGAGACAGTGGATGGTGTAGGATGTAGGAGAAAGAGAGGAGGAAAAAAAGAGCAACAAAAGGAAAGGACAGAGAGTGGAAGAACAACATCAATTGAGGATTTCTTGTCTGGAAGGCACAAACCCCTTTTCCCTGAGGGAGATTTGGTTAGATAAGGCATTTACCTTTAGGACATAACTTTCAGATAGACAGCTCTGTAGCTAGTAGAGATTACCAATCAGCGACAAGCCTGAGGTTCACGGATGCTTGGGTTAAGGGGGAAATGGATACAGGTACAGGGGTGGGCACCACTTGGCTTGGTAAACACTTCATTCTAACTGCATACCATTTTAAATCATATTATAGGGTTCAGATCCCCTAAAAAGTGTCCTGCAAAAGACACTTAAGATGCATACGAGGAAGACCCGGGCACTCTGCCCGTAGTGAGGACTACACTGTACCTTATAGCAATGCAGCTATGAACTAGTTATTTTGTACAATCATTTTCACTAAATAGTAAAGCAGATATATATATACAACTCCAATTAAGCAATCTTCTTGGTGGTAAAAATAAGTCCTGATTTATTAAAGTATGCAGGCAGATGTCAATGGCCAATGCATTTCGGACCACTGAAGTCCTTCATCAGGGTGAGATCTAAATATACTAAAAGGAGGGAACTCTCAAACATTAGGAACTAGACTCTTGAGGAAAGAACAAGAAATGATTTACAGACTACGAAGTGACACTAGAGGCATGAATGACTCTGTAGAATGCCATAAAATTCGCCAATAGAAAGCCTCCGGTTTTCCTAACCCTCCTAGAGAACACTAGATAAGGTTCATATTTGTGTATTTTGGATAATATCTCGAGGAATCCACTTATGTTATGGTGATGACCATTTATGTAATGTAAAGGACCTTAACTCTGTGAAATGAAAGAAAGCTCGCTAGACAAGAAAATAGAAATAGACCTATCTAGCTTGACTTCGAAAATCTAAATTACGATGTCCCATGCATATGAATGTAATGATACATTAACCATAAAAGAATGTGTAATCTCTATGCACTATATACTATTAATGACAAGTATGTAGATACAAATATAGACACAAATACAGGCTTTTTCTGTTGTTCAACCGCAATGATAAAAATGTGGGATCACCTTGGCAGAATGTGTATAAGTACAATGCATTCCCCAGAATGAATAGCATGATTTCTCCCAGGAGATGCAACACATAGAGTTAGTCCATCCCTCAAATAAAGTTATACAGCAAAGTAGCGCTATGACAATATTTTCGACATCTTATAGAACTTCATTTTTCTAGGCATGTTACTTCGCAAAATTGTCAATATAGGGATGTAGATTGTACAAATCATGACAACGCCATTAATTATGACTCGATGTCCTGATAAATACCTCGGATATGTCCAGATATCTGGCGTAATTTCTATAATGTTTATAATTTTTATTATTTCTGACGAATTAGGCAGGATGGGTAAACAGCTATTACTTTGCATTTTTGTCCAACTGCAACTATACCTGCGAGTATAACACAAGTATGATACTACCCGGGCCTGCTAGACCATTTTCCAGCTTAAGATGGCCGAACTTAATGTCTAAGCAAGATAACACTTCCTGCTTCTAAACGAGACCATGTACCGTCCCTATGGTTACACATAAACCGTGTGGACGCCTCTATATTGATCTCAGAGGTACCTTTTCCCTAGTAGATTGGACTAAAGTTGTTAATGCCTTGAAATAGAAAATGCTACAAGGCAACGTTATTTATAGTTATAATGTTTTATTTTTTAATAACAGACCTAGGTTTGAGGAACTACTAAATGCAGATGTACAGTGCAGATTCCGGCGGGGTTAAATTACACGCATTATCAAGACCCATTCAGTATACAAGGCGGTAAGACCGAGCCTCGTTAGATACTAACACACACTCAGGTGTTCATATGGACTATGCTATAGGCTAAAGCTAATATATTTGCGGTGGCACACCAACTAACTATAACAGGTCACCTGTCCCAATGTGGCTTTTACTCTCGTTCACTATCCATAATAAATACTGATGTATGAACAATACTATATATAATTCTTTTCATTCAATCATGTTCGCTCTAAGTGTCGGGCTCGACTCAGACACTAATGGGATAATTTCATGCCTTTCTGCATGAACAAGCTATGCTAATTATCAAGGACTAGTGGTAACGCTACTCCAATTCAATCTAAGTCAGTACTATATATAATTCTTTTCATTCAATCATGTTCGCTCTAAGTGTCGGGCTCGACTCAGACACTAATGTTCATCTCCCATCAAAGTGCCAAGGGTGGCGATCTTTTATATTGCCACCAATACTTCCATTTTAAGTCGACCTACCGCCCATTTGGATGAATCAATTTGCATCATAAACTCAGAGTCGCAACTCCGTCCTATTACAGTGGGAAGTGTTGACTTACCATGCTCTTTGCCCTTTATTGGTCGAATTATAACTGAAGGTATACCTACTCATGATGAGTCTGGTGGCACTCCATTGAAAGGGCCTATTTTGTCTCTCCAGGAGCTGTATATGATATTCCATAAAAAACCTCTTCTATCTAGACAAAAAGTTATTCCTTCAGATGTGAAAAAAATCTAAAAATATGAAAACAGCCAAGCTGGGCTCCACAGCAGCTTCAAAGCAATTTATCAAAACGCTCAATTTGCCATCTAATAACATACAGATGGCTTCAGCAGCTGTAACAAAAAAATATGCACAATTAAATCAACTGCGTAAACTAAAATTAACAACTCCAAATGATACTGCTTTGTCCTCTATACCTTATGCGCCAGTAGACAATTTGGTACTAGCGGTGCAAAATCACGAAAAACAGATACGAATGTCAGAAGTCCAACATTTTAAAACCTTGACTACGGTTGAGGTAGAGACGGTAGTTGCAACAGGCTCATCAGAAGCAATCGGGAAGCAACAGAAAGTGAGTTTTGACCCCTCCAGCAAATCTAATAAAACCACTGTCACCCTAGACAAAGAACAAGTAGCTTTGGTAGCCAGGAGACAAGAGATCAGAAAAGAAGTGGATGCTTATATGAACAGATTTTCTTCTCTCCCGGTTCTACAAGCACCTCCGATATGTTCCGAGATTGCTACTGAGCCAACAAACCCTCACCCTCTTTCTAAAGCCATGGTTACCTTTTCTTGTGATAAAAGGTTGGTAGAGGAGAGTACATTATCTCTCTCGTCATCCTCTGAGGTGGAAATAGCTAAGCTGTTACAAACACTACACCCGACTCAAAACAAAACTATAGTATCCTCGGCTCTAAATGAACAAAAAAAGATTCAATTTACAAAACAACCTACAAAAACAAAATTGCGAAATTAGTCTGCTATAGCCTTAATACTTGGATGTCGACCGCCTCCCTATCCGCAATATCTTCTTAACCGGCGTAGTATTTTAGAACTGTTTTCAGATATTCCATTGTTGGAAGATATCAGCTCGACAGATATAGAACAAGTAGAATTTCTTAATGAACCCACCTTGAGTACGGTCTGTTTATGGCTGAGCTCGCGAGTTGTTAGAAAGCTCATCTGGGAGGCAAAAGATCACCTCCTAGTGATGAGGTTTCTAACACTCCTGGGACCAACAAGTGCAAGAAATGAACAGTTACAGTGAGGCCAGTCGATTGAAAATGTTGCAAAAGAGTCTGCTAAAACACCAGTGGGTATGCCTTCTAAATGCTGTTGTAATTGTGATTCCAGAAGTTAACTAGCGTGCAAAAATTGGAAAAGAATGCCTTATATCTCTTGTCTCTTGGAATACGCGGGGCTATCAACATTTGCTCAATAACAAGACAGATATACTGAATAATTATGATGTGATTTTATTACAGGAGACTTGGTTGATTAGGGAACCCTCTTGGGATAACCATGCGGTGCACTTCTTACCAGCTTTGAAGGGAGATAAAGGCCGACACATAGCCGGTCTTTTGACTGGCACCAAATTGTGTTCTTATGCTCCCAATTCTTATGTCCAACTTACTATTGTTGCAATTCATTAAATTTTGCACGGAGTGGTTTCATTTATATTGGAATCCCAAAGGCATTGATGAGCAGAGGTTTCTAGTTGACGGGTCTACTTTGTTGGACTATATTGTACTTATTCCTGAAATTCAACATACAATTCTGGCTGGCGATTTAAACATTCATTGTCTGTTGCAAAATAACAATCTGGACATTTCAAGACATACGATGTGGGAACTACTTAGGTCCGCGAGAGGATTTTGTATGCTAAATGGGAGCAGTGTTGACAACAGTCATTCAAAACACACTTGGCAACAGGGGGCCCTGCAAGCCACCATTGATTATATATATGTCGATGACAAATTGTTTTCCAAAGTTAAATCTTTTAACTAAGTCTAATTCTAGCAGTGAACATCAGATGCTTGTTCTAGAATGGTTAGTTCTCGAGTCACCTCTGAAACCGTGACAGCGAGTTTTAAAAGGCACTATGTTTATTAGCAATCGCCTAAATCGTATAAAGTGGTCTGAATCCAAATTGAACGAATTTGACAAATCGTTGCAAGCTGCCTATATGCATTCACGAGCAAACAATTTAGCGATAGATATCCCATACTAAGATCTGATGCAAGGTTTTGGTGGTGCTAGTACAAGTAAACCCTTTGTGCGATCAAAGCACATGTTTAATGAGGCCACAAATAGAAAAAATGGTTTTCGGCAACAAAAACGTGAAGCGATGAACCTTCCTTTGAGTCTTAGAGCCACAGCTCTAACTAAGGCCAAAACAGCTTATAGAAATTGACGACGCTGGAACCGTATTAAACTGCTTCAACAGGACGGTGAGTTAATGCTGAATGCCACTCGTGCAGGCAATGACTCAAATTCACAGTGTGCCCGAAGCAGATTGGATTAGCCATTTTACTAAAATGTATGCTCTCCCGTCTTGTGTGGGGTTAAGTTCTGAACTTGTCACAGACAGCCATTTTCACATCAAAATATCAAAGGACGATATTCTGTTTTTCATTAATAAAATAAGTCATTCAAGGGCCCAAGGCCCGGATGGCCTTTCAAATAAACTCTTTAAGCAATATCCAGAAATATGGTCTTCTATTCTATATCAAATCTTTGAACAAATTAATATCACTCAAAGCATAACCTTATCGTGGAAACATTCCATAATAGTCCCCATACATAAGAATGGCGATCAGTGTCTACCTGAAAATTACAGACCCATTGCCCTATTGGATGCGCCCCGAAAACTTTATAGTCGCATTATAAACTTGTGAAAAACCAGACACTGCAAAAGAGACCCTTTTCAATCTGGGTTCGTTGCGGTGCTGGGGACCTCTGTAAATTTGATTACACTTAATATGTTAAAGGCCAAATATGTCGACATCAGTCAACCACTCTACCTAGCCTTTGTAGACTTCCGTATATCGTTTGACTCCGTCGATCGGGCTTTACTATTTCATAAACTAAGAAAATATGGTTGTCCTTCCTCACTGCTAACTGTGATCACAAAACTTCACACAAACACTAGTATTCAGGTCAGACTCTCACTTGACGGCTTACTATCAACTGATATCAAGACTCTAAGAGGATTAAAACAAGGGTGTATATTGGCATCGACCTTATTTAACCTTTTTTTGTTAGATATAGGTGTATCCTTTGAAGATGCGGTGTCAGATGCTCCGAAATCTCGTTCTTCTTTCCCAGACTCCGAAAGGTCTCCAGGAATTGTTAAACAAACTAGAGGAGTATGTTACCATTAATAATCTGACCATTAATGTGAACAAAACTCAAATAGTGATGTGCCAAAGAAAGAAGAACGTTAAAATGTTAAATTATAAGTGGTTCCTACAGACGACTCCATTAAAAGTGGTGACCCATTACAAATATTTGGGTCTGCCGTTCACGGGGTCAATGAAAAATCAGATTCTTGACGATACACTAAAAGCCAGAATAATAACACTGATCTCTCAAGCTAAGATCAAATTTACCTTAGCACATATTGTGACCTTTTATTCGCAAAAAGTAGTTCCCATTCTTTCGTACGGTGCAGGTACCATTCTTCCAAGGCCAAGACAATTGTGGGACTGTTTGGAAGGAAGATTTTGGAAGGCAGTATTATCTCTGCCCTCTTGCACTCCTGCATGCTTTGTAAGATATGAATTGCCCTTGATCTCAATGTTGGGGCAAGTGCTGTGAGAGATGTGCAACTTATACCGAAAGTGTCTATTAGGAGTTAATACAAGAAATATTTTAGGTGTGATAGCTGCTTATATCTGCTTGAGGAAAGAGGAGTTCCCAAAAAAATGGGTTACAACTGTTCAGGATGCTCTTGTTAACGTCTGTGTATCGATTGATTTACTGCTGACTAACCCGGTAAAAGCCAAAACACAACTTTTTCCGTTATGATTGGATTATCACCCAACAGATGTGTACAGGATATGTAGATTTCGACCAGAATTTATTTCCTCACAAGAGATATAGACAAATGGGTTATCTTTTAAAATGTCTGTCTCCTTCTGTATGCTCTGAAATGCTGAGATTGCGTCTGAACTTGTGCCAGACAAATCAAATTCTGGCCAGACGAGGCACAATCTCTAAAAATCAAGCTCTGTCAATTTTGTAAAAATCAAAAGTAGTTAGAGACTCCATCTCATTTAATAGTTGAGGGCCTACGAGAACAGTATTTTCAAAATCTAATACAATTTACATGTGAGCGTTCATCGTATGAAATTTGGTGCGCTTTAATTACGCACAATAGAACTGTTATTCACATTGCGTTGACTCAATTTATAAAAACAATTTTACCTGGTGTTTGGTTTTTACAGGGAACTTGAAAAATGTTATCCTTGTGGGTGTTTTGTTATAGATTCTGCTCAATGTAATAATATTTTAACTGTTACATTTATGAAACAAATAATAACGTATTCCTTTTTATTAAAATTGTTGTTTTGTGGAAATTAAATCTTTTAACTTTGTACTAGCATAGATTTACAAAATAATAGTGTCTTTGTTCGGGTGAAGGGCCCAGACCGATGTAATGTAAAGTTTAAGAATTTGTGTAATATTTTATTCTGTGTATTTGTCTATATTGTGTTGTAAGTTAAAGTGTAATTTTGACAGGTTGAATTTTTCAGCCAAATCAAATAAATAAAAAATAAAAAAAATCTATTGAAAATGTCGAGCTGTTTTTTTTAGCTCATTAGAAAAACACTCAATGAGGTTTTTCATGTATTGGTTACAGGTGAAGAGCTATTCGACAGCCTTCGTCAATGGGAATATTCCACGTTGAGAGCCCCCGGAAGCACCACGTAAGGTAATATTAATCTGCTATGTGGTCTCCCTATTCACCGCATAGGGAATATGACAAACGCAATTAGCTATAGATTTAGCTCCTTATTTGTCCAATTTCCTTTTAATCCACAAGTTGCATGGACAGACAAATCCTTCTTCTTATGCAGCAGACGTTTTTTGTATTGGGATTTTCGTAATATTGACCATCCTCCTGATGAATGTTCTCTAAGTAATTCTATAAGAACAGAAACATGTTGAGACATTTTTCCTGGATTAGTACAGGGAAAGAATAATCTATGTTATCTAACAGAGATTAGAAACTGATACAATACCAGATATATGTTGTATGTATCTGTCAATCTATGTTAATGAACCATTTGATTGTTAATAACGAAATCCTATGTTTTTCATAAGGATCTAGTGAGATCCTTATATATTTATTCTACACCTGTATAATGAATGGTAATATTTATTATGTGTTTTACTTATTGCTTAATGTGTATTAAATTAAAATGTGTTTACTAATTCCATTGGAATTTATTAAACCATGCAACCTGTTCATTGAGCTCCGCTTCATATATAATTTTGAGATCTGAATATACAAGATACAAGAAAAGATGAAAATAACAATTAAAAAAAGGAAAGAAAAAAGATACAAAAATAATATGTTACTTAATAATACATAGAGGTTCTAAATTGAGATTAAAAAATCACAATAGCAAATAAACGTGTACATGAAACGTGTAGAGAATTCAACACTTAACCTAGACTGCAATCGTGATGAATGCATCAAGAAAACACAGATAAAAACACCACGAGACCTGTGAAAAGCAAAGCAAAAGCAAGCACGTTACCATTGCACATTAAAAAATAAATCAAAATACTGAATTGGCAGCTTGGCAATACCTCAAGGATCTCAGAACCTCATGCGCAATCGGCGTTCAACCACAATGTTTTAAACAGACAAACCACTGTTCCTACACATCAGCTCTTAAAATAACAATGCTATTCGTAAGAAACTAATACTGGGAATAGTCTCTCAAATGTGCAACATTCAGTAAAGTATCACGACCATATTCCCATACCTTGCTGTCCACGGAGAATAAAGAAGGTGCATGGGAGCACCATCCGTGCTCGCACTAATCTAAACACACGTCTGTAAGCCTACACCAAGTTTGTTATAAATGGATTGTTGTAAATCGGTAATGGTGCATATTTTGACATAACAGCACTCTCAGGATAGTGTACGCAGGGACGTCATTTCACCAAAATGCCAGGGGTAGCGGTAGCAGAAGTAACATCAGACTGCCCTGGACCTTCCTAAAGACACAGGAAGTGATGTAATTTCCCCCCCACACAAGTGACATCACAAGAAGTGGTGTAATGTCATGAGATCCAGCCACAAAATGGTCCAGGATTTGGCCTATTGAAAGAACATGAATTAGCCACACAAAAGATAGGAACAATAACATGAATTACTAGCCTTCACCAACAAAGGCTATTTTCATAGGAAAACTCAATTTCGTTTCAGCTCCAATCTGGATAAGCACCTTAAGAAAAAGGAGCTGTGTGTGCGCCTGAACCTCATAGGGATTTTTATGAATACGGGGGTCACTGGTGGAATGAGGGACTGAGTGGGGCTCAAGGAGTAGGAGTACACTACGGTAAATAATGGGAGAGGAGCCAGTTTATATTGTGACCATCTTTATTGTCCCTCGGAACACTTCTGTCCCAGGCTCTATTAGCCCCTGCGCTTCCTCCCTCATGCCTATGCCGATTCCTTCTTTCTGCCCTTAAGGTCGTGCCTTCATTTAAGGTGGTTTGGTCAGGTTCACTATACAACATCTCCCCCCTGCTTATCATGTTTGTAGGCGTTGATATTTCTTCTGCTTTTGTCTGGTGGTCGTCTTGGTATTCGTCTTGTTCTTGATTCCGTCTGTTCTCATTTCCCCCAGAGACTTGCATGTCACACCAGGGATACTATTTGAGGCGACATATTCACAAAGGGCCACTCCTACCAGCTTTCCTCGCTGTTATGTCACCTCATTATATTTCCTATTCTCCTTGTGAGCATTGATCCTTTCATCCTGCAGCCCTTTTCCCGAAGACATCCTTACTTCTATGACGCTTTCATTTAGTGGCTCTTCCATTCTTTATTCCCATGTTGGAGTTCCTTCATTCATCCTATTTTACCCTTCTCTGCCTTCCTCCCTACTCCTGTCACTGTTTTTTGCACAGTCAGTGCAAGCAGGTTGTGTCCTTTCTTCCAGCGCTCCATCTTTTCCATCTTTAACTTGTATTCTTCTTTTCCTCTGCCCATTTTCCTTCACGGTGGCACTCTGTCTCTGACCCTCATTGTTACTGTATCTTTTCCTCTCAGCTGTCTTCACATATCCTCCCATCTGTATGTCTTTCTTACCTTGTTGGAACAGCAGACTGCTGTCTTTGCCGGATGGCGGACGTGCCGAGGAAGTTGCGGGTTCAGAGGGGTGGCGTGCCCAGTCTTGGTACGTGTTGGAGCACATTTCAATGTTCTCTTTTGGTTGTGGAAGAATGCTGGTGCAGGTATGCTCCAGCGGGTAATTCTTCATCTGCTGCAGGTAGTCCTTCATCCATAGTAAGGAGGACTAGCGCTGTGTGCGAGCCTGGGCTGCGGGGTCCCTTGTTAGTTCAGTGCCACTTGTGCGGTGCCGTCTTCCCATGGAACAATGTAATGCAGCAGTCACAAAATCACTTTACTTGTTTAGTTGTTGTCCTTTTATGAACAGCCAAAAATCCCAGATAGGGAACAGCAGAGGTCTGTGGTGGCAGCAGGTTGCTGCGATCAGCGTGCCTGTTGTGGACCATCGGAGTGCCATGACTTCTTTCCTTTGTATCCCCGGGGCTACTGAGGGTCCGTGGGCGGGTCGCCCTTTGTTGGTTTTGTGGCCGGGTTCTTAACTATCCCACATGCAGCAGACCGCCGTCTTCCTTGAGGCGGATTGCCTTCTCCCTTCTATTGGAGGATTGCCCTACCATGCCACATGCAGCGGACTGCCGCCTCCCTTGAGCTGACTTGTCTTCTCCTTCCTATGGGCAGATTGCTGTCTATCCCACATGAGGTGGCCTGCTGTCTTCCTTGAGGCATATTGCCTTCTCTTTTCTATAGGTGGATTGCCCTATCATGCTACGTGCGGATGACTGCCGTCTCCTTTGAGGCCGATTGCCTTCTCTGTCGTCCGGGCAGAGTACTGCAATATTCCCTTCAGGGCCGAGCTCACCTGCTGGGTTGAGTGGGTTGCCCTCTTCCTTCTGTCCTTCGTGGTTGTTTCCTCTCCTCACCAGTTGTTGTGACCCTTCCATCAAGGTTACCGGTAAACCGAGGGACTGAGTGGGCTCCAGGAGTAGGAGTACACAACGGTAAATAATGTGAGAGGAGTCAGCTTATAAGGCGACTATCTTTATTGTCTCTTGGTGCACTTCTGTCCTGGGCTCTAGTAGCCCCTCCTCTTCCTCCCTCATCCCTGTCCTTCTTTCTGCCCTTAAGGTCGTGCCTTCATTGAAGGTGGTCTGGTCGGGTTCATTATACAACACTACCTAGAGCCAGGCTGAAGAGGGGCCATGATTTATTAATAGTGCTCCAGAGGAATGTTAGAGCCCTGCCCGCTCCTACCCGCTACCCCCACACATGCTATTGAAGTTGAAACCCAGGGAATACTTACAAAACGACCTCGTCCCAGTAAGACCAGGCTGTTAACTTCATTTATTTATCATAGCTAAGTGAGGAACAGGGACTGCATGGTCACTGCAGTACAGTTAGCATTTAAACTCTGCAGGCTCTATTATAACACCCTCCTTGTTTCAAATATGAGCACGTTTAAATGCTAGGACGTCTGATTTTAAATCTGTTTCACATAAGCTTATTTTAGCGTGAGAAGCACAGCTACAATCCATTTTCTATAATTCCAACAAGGAGATTTACATCACGATCTGTTTCTATTGCTCGTAAGTCGAACACTCCTTCCCGACACCTTATTTTACTAGGCCGCCCTAATTTTCATTCACATTTATACACACCAAAAGAATCATCTGTATACTAGAGAACATAGATTTCTCTTAATCACTCAATTATTGATGTGTAGCACTTGCTGCTCCTGCTGAATCAGCGTTTAAATGGAGGACTGACTGGTCTGGACTCCTCCTGTGCCCTTTAGGGGAACACTGCGTGCAGGTCTGCATGCCCATTCTTTCAGCCTTGAAGGCAGTTCGTAAGAATGATTCGATGCAATCGAGTTCACCTTCTAGTAAACTCGCCAGGTTCAATATCAAATGTATTGCAGTCTCAAACAAACTTCCCCTCCAGCCCACTGCCCCTCAGTGTCAGGCTTGTAATATTAACCAGTTCTGTATTATTCATTCTTATATGTGAAAGACGTCTGTGAACCTCCATGTTAGGAGTGAGTGTGTAGTTCCTAAACGTGTGTCGGCCACTTTGGATTAGCCTTTAAAATGTCCCAGTTTGCCCCAAAATGGTTACACCCAACTCCTTTTGAAATGTGCCCACCCACTTCTGCCCTGTAATATAATCTGCCCTCTCCGCCCACCTGGCATTTTGCCCTGTCCAATAAGTGCGCCCATCCTATCACTTTTCAACATCAAATTTCAGTATGGTTCTAATGATACGTGTGTGGCTTGTCGGCAATGGGTTAGCCAAGACGGAATGTTCTCTAAATTGTATTGTATATTTATTTATAGAGCGCACCGGGTCGTTAGGCATCTGGGCGCTTGCAAATATAGTAGCCAACAATATACAGTGAGCGTTTTACAATTTATAGGCATATTAGGTGTGCAGTTTGCAAGTACATAGGAGATAAATATAAAGAACAGTAGCCAACAAGATACAATGAGCAATTTACAATTTACAGGCGCAAAAAATGTGCAGGAAGTGGTGCAGCAATAAACATTTATGCAGTTCATAGGTACATCAGTGGTCACTAGCGTGCAACCAATGTTTAACATTGGTCTTGAAGGAAGGGAAGAAAGGTGAAGCTCTTAAGGAGTCAGGTATTTAGTACCAGAGTTGTGCTGCCAAGACTGGGAAGCTGGATCCTCCTGTTTTTTTTTTGTTTGAAGTTCAGGATTCTAATACTATTGGACTGAGCCTTTCTAATAGGGCGTTCAGATGTATGTTTAGTGAATCTTTCCGTCAGGTAAGCAGGTGCCTGGTTATTGAGGCATTTGTATGTCAGGTTTAGTGTTTTAAGCTTATTTCTATCTTTAATGGCTAGCCAGTTAGTGGATCGTCTATGACTGGAGATATGCGGTCCTTTCGGGATGCCTAAGGCGGTTCTTAGAGCGTTGTTTTGGAGGGTTTGGAGTTTGTTAGTATTGTGATTGCTGGTGCCCACAGAGTCCATTGCAGTAATATAATTTAGATATGATTAATGCTCGTGCCATTGTAATGCAGCTGTCAGTGGTCATAAATGGTTTACAGGCATACATCAATTTGCACGTGTAGCTAGTTGCAGAGGCTGTGGCATTTACTTGCTTGTTAAGGTTGAGTGCAGAGTCCAGGTAAAAAACCTAAGGTTTTTACTTCCTTAGCTACTCTGATCTTAATACCGTTGATAGTGAGGGAGTTGTAATGGGGAGGGAGTTTGCTCAGTCTATTAGGGGAGCCTATGATTAGGAGTTCGGTCTTTTCGTCGTTCAGACATAGACCGTTAGTGGCCATCCAAGTTTGTATGATTTGGTAGATTTTATTGACGAGTCCTACATCTTTGTCGTAGTCTCCCTGAATAGGGTGGGGATCTGGGTGTCATCAGCGTAATTAGTGTATGAGACACACAGATTGTCAAGTATGTCAAAGAGATGCTTTGTAAATATATTATACAGAATGGGGGAGACACGTGACCCCTGTGGTACACCACATGTGATGTGAACTGGATCTGCTGATGAGGAGGGCGAGAAGACACTAATCGTTCTGTTTTCCAAGAAAGACTTTATCCATGTGGAGGCCTCTATGGAGAAGTTGGCAGCTGATTTGAGGTGGTTACATAAGACTATGATCAACGAAATTAAATGCGGCGGAGAGGTATAGTAGTAGGAGAATGGAGATTTCACCTTTGTCTTTTCGGTCGTCTAGTTGGTTCTTGAGATCGATAAGGGCTGTCTCAGTTGTGTGTCTTGGCCTAAAGCAAGATTGTTGTGTGCCCAACAGGTTATTGATCTCCAGATAGGATTGGATCTGGGGATAGGCGGCTCTGTCTAGTATTTTAAGGAGAAACGATACTGTCGTAATTGGCCTATAGTTGGGCGGGATACTGGGGTCCAGGTTGTTTTTTTAGAAGTGGTATTACACAGGCATTTTAGGAATTGGTGGGACCAGAGCAGGATTTGAATGAGAAATGAATGAAGGTAATGACAAAGGGTGTTAGGTCCTTTGCAGCTTCCTTGATAATAGGTGCAGGGCAGGTATCCCCAAGGCACCGGGAAAGTTTGAGTGATCTGATGACGTTATCTGCCTCAGTAGTAGAGATTGACCTGAATTTGAATTGGTTAGGTAATTTTATTTGGTTGTTGGCAAGTTCTTGCAGGATGGCTTCTTGGGTAGTAAGAGAGATTTTATGAAGCATGGTTTTTTGTCTAGTATTTAATCTTGGAGCATGGCGATTTTGTTGCAGATGGCGTTTTTGAATGTTGGTGCACCAAATTTTGTTTTTAGTGCACAAGCCATTAGGGGCAATTGGGAATTCTAATTCTCTGAGTGTAGAGAAGATTTCCCTGGCACTTGAATTGGCTCTTTTGATTCTATCATTGAAGGTTTCTTTTTTAGTTCGTATGATTTCTTTTTTGTATCTGTCTGTGAGGGAGGTGAGGAGATGGGTTTTTTTTCCAGCTAGTTTCTGCCTGTCTTTTCTTTGCGAAGGGATTTTAGGCTAGGGGTAAACCAAGTATTGAGATGAGCTAAGGGTTTTTCTTTGCTCAGTTTTAGTAGAGCGACGTCTATGGCTGAGTTGATAGTGTTGTTATACAGATCAATCCGGTCTGTGGGATCAGTGGGAAGGTAGGTTGGATTAGTGATTGGTTGAATTAGAGGTAGGAATTTAGCGACAGTTATATTCTTTTTGCATCCGGTTAAGGCTGGCAGAGCCATAGGCTTAACTACGTTGGCTTGAGGGCTGTCATGGATGTTGAGCGAGATCAGGTAGTGGTCTGCTAATACCCAAGGTTCCGAGGCGCTGATGGACGAAGAGCAGTTGATGTCTGCAACCCAGTCCAAAGTGAGACCTTTAATGTGGGTGGGTCCAGTGTTCCAGATGGTGAGGCCAGCTTTGACAATAGAGTTAGCTATAAAAAAGGCGTTATGGTCTTTAGGGTCATTGAGGCCCAAGTTGAAGTCAACAAACATGATGATTTGGGATCCTGGTTTAACATTGGTGTTCAGAAGCAACGATATAACTTTGTCGAATGATCCTAGTGGGCCTGGAGGTCTATAGATCACATGTAAGGTGATAGTACGTGATGGAGATATCCCCAATTTGACTGAGAGTAACTCCGCTGATGGAAATGATAAATGTTGAGCCCCCCAATTCCTGCTGAAATTGGGACTGTTAGCATTCGCAACAGCACATCGCAAAGTGACTGCTTGAAAATTACAGCATGTTTGAATGCTGCAGTACAGGGCCTTTTCACATCAGAATGAAAATCAATCCTCAACAGCGTGACTGTTCATTCTCACCTACAAGTGCCCTGTCACCACCATAATGCGTCTAACAGTTCCCCTTAAAGTGGCTGCATATTCACATATGTTAACTCGTTGAAACAACACCTGTGGCAGCATGTTAAGTTTGTCGTCGTCCCTCTTCCCATCCGCCCCTAGAGGCGAGGTGACCCAAGATCGCCCAGCAGACCCTTGCACCGTGTGGATCATATGTCATACTTCCATTAAAGTTGTGAAGCTGTGCGCGTTGCACGCCTTCGGCTTCAACATACTTGCTAACATTCTGTGACCAAAAAGATGTAGGATTTTTCAAGTTTCAAAAACAATACTTAGCATAACAATGACATCACAGGAAATTACAAAACATACATTGTTGACACCACTGGAGCATTCTAAAATGCACAACCCATCAAACAGCATAACATGAAAAGATGCTCAAATGTTTAAAATGTATGGGGAGCGCTGTTGAGCAGCCAGCAAAATGGCTGCTTAGCCCATCAGCTACCTAGGGACCTGGCACACATCCGCCACCATCAGCGGTTTGCCTGTATTCATCTGCCTGAAATCTACATTGGATTGTGCCGAACGCCGCCCGCCCCATCCAGGGGCTCTTTCGGGGAAAAACGCAGCTTGGGAAGCCGGCTACAGCAGACAGCACTCCGTGGCCCGGCCGCGTGGGGGACTCCACGTTGGGCCAGGTCCCCTCCCTCGAACGGACCCTGGCACCTGCGGCCAGGGAAGACGCCGCTCATCCTCTTCTCTTCGGCCTGAGCTGCAGGAGCCCACTGACGCTGAGCCCTGGACTGGGGGTGGAGCCGCTCCCAGCCCATCATCGGAGGCTCGCCGCCGCTGCCCCTCGTTTCAGCCCCGCCCTGTTCTCGACGGGTCGCCGGTGCTCTGGGAGGTCTGGAACGGCGCGGGACCTGGCGCCGTCTACTGGAGCCTCCCAAGGTGCCTTCTGTTCAGAGCCTCCGGCGCTTCCTGGCCTGGGCTGCGCTTCGGGGCTACACTCACGCCGGCTGCTGCTGCCAGTGCAATGCTACTAAGAGGAACATCCCCTGCGAGCTGGACGATCGTGCTCACGGGGCTGGTGAGGAGCTAAGGGGCCGCATTTGTTTATCTCCTCTTTGAACTTCACTGCTGCCGTGGCCCCTAACTGTCCACGGCCTCAGCAGTGCCCATAAAAAAACTGTACAGGGGCAGGGACAGGAACTCCCATCTGCCCGCCTCGTATTATTGCTTTGGCCCCTTTGCAGAGCCGGGCCCACTGGAGATGCCTCCCTACAATTTGCGCCCACAGACACACTAGCGCACGGTTGAATTGGCGGGACCCGGGGCCCAGTGGTCAGACACCTCCAAAAAATAGACACCTACTCCATTGGCCATCCCAAACAGCACTGCCACGTCGGATCTGGACATCACTTAGTCACCAGTCTTTTATCCGGCGCATGGTGCACCAGGGGCGGCAACTACCAGCGGAGACATCGATGCACCCACTGCCACCCGCTCTTTCTCCCAGTGTCCCCAATTCCCCCCTTGCTGCCACGGCCTCTGCCCTCCGGACACCTTCAAGCTAATACACAGCCTCAATCATCCTATCGCCTCACGCTTTGCTGTCACTAACATTACCGCACCCTGACCTGTGCGAGATATGTCTAACCGGTCAAGAGGAACGGGCAAGGGGGGGGTGTGATGGATCAGTTTACTAAAACTGTGCCAAGGGCTGAGACCGTTGACATGCCACTCGCTCAAAATGAACACGAGGCCGAACCACGCCCAGGCACACTGGTCCCAGATCTCACCACATTGAAGGAATCCATGGGCAAGAATTTTGCTTCCTTCCATGAGAAGCTGGATGACATCAATGCTAACGTCGCCTCACTCAAATCTTAGTTGACCAAGCCGGGACAAGGATCACTGAGGCGGAGAATAGGATAGGCACAAATGAGGACGCAATACACACTTCAGGAAACGGTCGCCACCCTATGCCGTGACATGAAGGGCATGAAGCCGAAATGCGATGATTTGGAGTCCTGCTGCCGTAGGAACAACCTTAGCATTATCGGTGTCCCGGAGAACGCCCTTAAAGGGCGCATGGAGGACGCATATACTCAAAGATCTGCTGGGCAACCCCGCCTTATCCCCATACTTCATGGTTGAGCGTGCCCATCGGGCCCTATCACCACGTCCCAAACCAGGCGACTTCCCCAGGCCTATCATCGCTCGGATTCTCAATTACAGGGACAGGGATCTCATTCTTCGTTTATCACGGGAGAAAGGAGGCGCCTCGATGCCCACACCATCAGGATCTTCCCAGACTTCTCTGTGGGGGTGCAACAGGAAAGGTGTCAGTCCCTTGGCGTCAAAAAACTACTCAAAGAGCGCAACATCCCCTACGCAATACTGTTCCCGGCACGACTAAAGATCACATATAAAGAAAAACTGTACTTCTTCATTGTTCCAGACGAAGCAGTGAAGTTTATTGAATCTCGGATATCTCTCCATAACCCCGGAGGCGCCCATGCAGACAATGACTGAACACTAGCTGGCGTTACTCTCTGGGTCCTATATCTGGTTGATAATGTTTGGTCTCTATGTGTTAGTGGCAATATTGGTCGTCTATCCATTTATACTTGGTTCCCTGACATTCACAATTGGCACCTAGTTGGCTCCCTCCTCACTGACTGTATGCACTCTACCATAGCTTTTGGAGCCCAATAGGTGCCCTGTCTCATCCTTGGCCAGCCTCTGGCTGATCCCGCCTACTGGTGTCCGGAACAGAGTGATTGTTGCAGGTACCGCAGACGCTCCCACGCCCTTAGTGCGCGCAGTCTCCTTCGCTCAAATGCCAGCCACAAGGCAACAGCGCGCCCCAATGCAGTTGCAATGGTTATCGTTATTTGGTTCTGGGTAGTGTTCGGCCCCTGTTGGACCTGTAAATGGTGAACCCATGGTTGGTCTTCGCCAAAACCCCTTTGTTTAAGGGAGGTGTTGGTCTATTGGGGGGGGATGGGGACACTGCCTGTTGGGTAAAGGTGGTGAGGGAGGGGGCTGGTTGGGGGAGTTTTGTTAATAACGGCAGAGGTGGACCGGCACACTGCACTACACCGAGACGCCCTCGGATATATAGCATTGACTGCAGATATGGGCCACAATGGCGCAACTGGGATGTGCCCTAAACTCTTGAAATGCCCACTACTATAATGTCCTGGAATGTCCGGGGCATGAGCAATCACAACAAGGCCCGCAAAATCATGTCCTATGCCCAAAGACATGGTTGTAAGATACTACTTCTACAGGAAACACACTCTGAGGGCCCTCTGGCAACGAAGAACATGGCATCTCCCTGGGGCCCTAACAGATAGTATACTTCCTATTCCTCACGGGCCAGGGGGGTGCTAACTGTCATCCATAAATCCATCATATTTGTGCTGCATAAGAGTTACATTGACCTCAACGGCAGATATGTGATTCTACATTGCACAATCGTGAATAGAGAATATCCCCTCGTGAACACATACAGGCCTAATGTAGACACTCGACTTTGTGGATGGGGTGGTGTCCATACTACTGGGGTATACGGGAATTCCAATCATCTGGGGAGGGGACATGAACTTCATTTTAAACACGAACCTGGATAGGTCCGGGACGGCTCCCTGGCCACTATCCGGCACTGCGCGCAGGCTACTAACACATTGCTCAACACTCATCATCCATGACGCCTGGAGACTGCTACACCCATTTTCTCGCGAATATACATTATTCCTCCATTCATGACAGTTCCTCCAGAATCGACCTATTCCTCGTATTGGGCGAGGTGGTGGGGAGGATCAAGGGAGCACAGATACTGACCCGGAACCTTTCAGATCATGCCCCGATCACCCTATCAGGGGAATTGGGAATGCCAGTCCCAACATTTAATACATAGCGATTTAAATCGGCCGTGCTGCGGAAAAATCGCGTTCAAGGCCGATATCCTGGCTGAGTCTTTCTTCGAGCTTAACACTCCCCAGGCCACTACTATTGGGGTACGATGGGACGCCTTCAAGGCCTTCATTAGAGGTATGTCCATATCCAAAGAGGCAAGGGTATTGAAGACAGTTAGAGCGGCCCTCAGTCGCTCCGAGGCCAGATTGCGGGAACTGGAGCAGGAGTGTACAACGTCCTCTAACCCATCCACACTCGCCCCAATTAGTGATGAACTCCAGGCATTCAACACACACGCAACCAGAGAGGTTTTATACTTTAGCCGCCCCCTAGCCACACAAAGGTATGGGGAGGGCGATAGGCCCGGGAGAACACTAGCTTGGTTTTTGTATGCATTCATCATTGTTGCAGGATAGGTAAGTGTTGAATTGTCTTATGAATTATCTTCCTGATTTGCGTGATATCTTCCGGGTCCACGGGTAAGAGCTCATTCTCTGGGATTCAAGTGCTGCATTGTTAGGGTTCCCTGAGAACATGGGGAATATATCCTAAGTGGAAATGGGGAAGTTGCGTAAGAAAATCTCCCTTGACGAGAATTATTTTGACTACACTAAAAAGTGGATGCCCAGGTGGGCAAAGCTGGTTATGAGAACGATGTCCCGGTCAAGAAAACTATAAACATGGTTTACAGCACAGATGACAAGAAATGGGCACATGGCAACATTTCCTGCTAGTTGTCCGGCCCTGTAGTTACTTGTGCCTAGCCACCGTGGTGATTTATTGGGAGGCTGTTCTCCACATCGCCCTAGCCTGTGTGGTTTGGGGGTCCCTCCCCATATCTTTGCTTAATTGTAGACACTGCTGCCTTACTTGCATTTGCAGGCCCCTGAACTTTACTCCACAACCTGCTTTAGCTACCACTAGTTCATCCTCTGGACACTCATGGTTGCCAGTCTGGAGAGCGTTGCCTCGCCATCTTGTACTTGATCTCTTCCTCACCTTCGCATTTACCAGACTCTAATGAATAAGGATGCTGGATCTTCAAACATGGCGTCGGTCATGGTGTTCCTCTCCCTCCTCATCGCTCGGTACAGATCTGAATGACCAAGGACTCCAGATCTGCTAAGGCTGCCTCTGCGTCTCAATTTCTCTGGGGAAGCAAGTGAACCTGTTCGCAAATACATATGTTGGAGATAATGTATGACCAATATTGGTTTGTGGGAAAAGTCTACTTCAGCAGACGGTTTAGAAGGGTTGCTATAGATGATTGAATTTTGAAAAATGTACTTCTACCCAGTTCCTATGTGGACAACACTAATTAATAAAATAGATTTAAAATAACAATAACATTTCAGACTTTATTAATCACCCCTGCATCTGTAGGGGCCTACTTTGCTAGTAATAGCCCACCACCCCTGCTCTGTGTGCCCCTGGCCAAGGGGGTGATAGCTATTCGCAATCCCGTGCAATATCCAGAGTGCAAATAGTTTACATGTTTTTTGACGTATAGACAGGCTGTGTGCATATTGGGCATGCACAATCTCCAGTCAAAAACAAAATGGTCATCACCATAGTAACTGCGCCACTGAAGCTCTGAAAAAGAGGGCAGACACTGGGAATTTCCACCCGTGTTTCCAGCCACCCGATTGGCTGAACACCTTATCCCGATGTGAGGGTCTTGGTGAGGGCCATGGGCCATTACCAGCACTGTACGAAAAGGGGTGATAGCTATTCGTGCACCCCGGGTCTTTGTCAATAGCGCAAAAAGTTTAAATGTTTTTTTTTTCCAATAGGATGTGTATCTTGTTGGTGTCCAATCGCCCATAAAGAAAAAAAATAGAACAACAAGATGCTCACTGCCATAGTGAATAGAAAAGGCAACATAATGTGGAGCTGCAGGGGAGGTGGAAGAGGGCTAGGGGAGGAACTGACCGGGGGCTGAAGCACTGGAAAATAAAGATGGTGGCACCCATGTGTGGCTAATGGAACGCAGGCGTTCACTAGCAGTTACCAGTCACCTGATTAGCTCCGTGGCTATACCCGGGTGTGTGTTCCTGTGTAAAACAAGTTCTAGTTTACAGTTAAGATGTTGTTAGATTCTTCCTTGCCCTGCCAACCCTTTTATTATATAAGAAGATTTTGACATTGTCGGTCATGTGTATGGCAGATACCCAAGATAACGCATGTGGGCATAAGCTTTCCACGTAAAGTGACCAGGAGAAAGGAAGCGGCCCTCAGTGGAGATCTTCATTTTGAGGACAGCCACAAGAGAGAACCTAGCACATTGAGCTTCCAGTACAGAGAGCCTCTGAATTATTGATGACCCGTATAAAATGCAACTCTTGTAAATGCTTTGACCATAGGACATTCATCATTGTGAAACATGAAAGCAAAAAGAGGCTGCTAAAATCTGTCATCAACAGTATCGTACATCTGAAGCAAACAATGAGCTCATCATAGTTCCACAAGCACAGGTTTCATATTTGAAATGCTGTTACTCACAAGTAGATTAATCTTTGAAACAACTGCAAAAGGCGTTCCTCAAAGGGCAACACACAATGCAAACATTCAGCCGGAAAAAAGCAGGCCTGCAAACATTAAAGGAACCAAGTTTTTACAAAAATAAAATCGGTTGTTCCAGTAGGAATACAAGTTTTAAACTAGTGCTCAGTTGCAGCGATTCTGAATTATTTTTAATTCACCCATTTGATTGAGCCAGGATTTGTCTTTTGCTTGGCAAGCTCGGATTCCCAGAGCTCAAAAGGGATGAGATTCCTAATGTGGACTCTAGGAGCACAGCCGCCTGACGTTAGACTATGTGCCCCGCCTTTCCCCCAGGACTGTCACAAACAATATGGTTGGTGGCAGTTTATAATAGTCATGGATTACAGCAAACCTAAGGTGTACACCTACCATTTCCCCTTTCAAAACGTAGGGGTGAGGTTCTGCTGCCAAGCATTATTCCTATGGAGGTATGTGTGCCACTCAGATGCGGCCTGATGTGGCCAAGCCTCCATGCCTGCAATGTGGACAGACAGAGCAAGTCAGGGCTAATTCTGGGTAGAATCACTGTGCTGTCTGGAAGATGAAGTGACTAAATATTCTGGGCCTTTACCATCTGGAAATGCAACGTTTGTATGTGCAAAGAACCGCCAGAAGGACTGAATAGATGCACCCATGTGCTTTGCGCAGGGGACAATTACCCCAAACCCAATTTCCCACACATATGGAGTGTGTGTTACGGGTATTTACTGTTTTGTCAAAAAAGAAGATATTAAGGGGAGGTGTGGGGTCTCTGCTGAAGAATTTGCCAACATCCTCCAAGGCCCTCTGATGGCAAAGCTCTTCTTGGTTGCTTGGGAACAGGACTTCCTCTCATCCACAGTGAGACCAAGATTTGGGCCCACATTCACAAAGTTTTTCAATGGGGTTTTGCCATTATAAAACTCTTAGTGCTTACATACCCTGTACCTGCAAGACAAGCTGGGATTAAGTCTCAGCTTTCATACCCGGCCCCATTCGCATGGCAGTTCCAGTTTAGTAGTTATCCTGCTGCTGAGAGAATGGAGACGCTAAGAATCGGCCCTCTTACAAACTCTCCACATAGCCTTCACTTCTTTCCTTGCCTGCTCCTGTTCCATTTCTACCCCCACGGGCACCACACTCCCCAGTGAGAGGGAGGCAAAAAAAGGATAAAGAGAAAGCAAGCAAGAGCGAAAGAGAGAGAGAGAAAGAAATAAGGACACATGGGGGAAAAGAAGAAAATATGGATGAAGCTATTGAGGGGAGACAATAGAGATATTGTGATAGACAGGGACTGTGTCAGAGTCACTGTGGCTGAGAGACTGCATAGGACTAGGCTGGAGTCAGGCACCAGGACTAACACAAGAGACAAGGATTCGGATGAAAGATTGGTTCTCATGGGTCCAGACAGCCTAGTTTCATTATGTCTTTTCTTTTGTTTTTCTATGGCAGTTGTAGGCTGGGTGATGGGGGATACATTTATCTGACATCTGTGGTCTTATGATGTGCCATCTTGGAGGGATCTTGATGAGCCAGCTCAGACTGCAATGACTTACTCCTCACCACAATGGGCAGTGCTGACCAAGGGTGTTCTGTAACCAGGCAGTACCTCTAGTTGGTGACAGAGACATAACTAGTTGCAGGAGAGAAACTGACAGAATTTGCCAGTATGTATTGACAGTTGGGTACCTGAGAGTAGTTGGTGCTGGGAGGCTGAATAAAACGGTTGGTTCTGAAAGGAGGAAAACTAAAATACTCTAGGACTAAGGGGGTTTCTCTTTAAATACTCCAAAGGACATCCACCGACTAGGAAGATAAGGGAAAGGGGGGATGATGAGGGACAAGTACCAAGGACTAATGCGAGGGACTATTATGAGAAACTTAGGACCAAATGGGGAACTAGTACAAAGACGAGGGATTAAGATGAGCAACAAAGGACTAGAATGAAGAACGTCAACTAGAGTTACAACTAGAAAGAGGGGCTTGGATGAGAACAAGATTCTGCTGTGGCTAGGGACTAGGATGAGAGACTAGAACTAGGATGAAAGATTTGGATGAGGAATAATGATGAGGAACAAGGATGATTGACTAGGGCGAGAGGCAAGTAGAAGGACGAATGCATATGAAAAAAGACAAGGCCTCAAATGAGGGACTAGAACAAGATATTAGGACTAGGGTGATAGACTAGGATTAGCATGATGGACTAGGGTCTAGGACTTGAGCTAGGATGAGGAACTCCAATGAGGAACTAGGAGGAAGGACAAGCGAGGGACTAGTACTGGCCGAGGAGCTAAGACTAGGATGAGAGACTGTTGTGAGTGATTGGGATGAAGCACTAGGATAAGGAACTAGGATGAGTGCCTAGGGCTAAGGACTAGGATTAGGATCAGGGACTTTGATGAGAGACATGAACTGAATGAGAGATTAGGATAAGACACAAACATGAGGTAAAAGGCTGAGAGGCTAGGACGAAAGGTTAGGATGAGGAGTTAAAAGGTAAGAAGAAGGAAAGAGATTAGGACTGGAGACTAGGACAGGGGTCTGTGACTAGGACAAGAGACTAGGATTAGGATGAATGTTTAGGATGAGAAACTAAAATGGGGCACTAGGAGGAAAGATTAAGACTAGGACAATGGATTAGAGCAAGTGCCTAAGAAAGGTTGGGATGAGAGAGGAGGAATAAGAGGATGATGATGTACTGCGACCAGAGAAAAAATTGACATGGGACTAGGACAAAGGACTTGGGACGAGGAACTGTGATGAGGGACTAGGAAAAGGATGATGAACTAGGGCACAGGACACAAAGACTTGGAGAAATGATTAGGAGGCGGATGGGTGACTATGACTAGGATGAGAGAGTAGGTCAAGGGCCAGGGACTAGAAGGAGGAACTAAGATCAAAGGCTAAGGATAGGATGAAAGACTAGGCTGAGGGACAAAGAAGAGAGACAAGGATGAGGGACTAGGACGAGGAACTAGCAAGAGAGACCAACTAGAATGAGGGATTTACTGTGTGACACCATGACAAAGAAGTAGGACAAGAGACTAGGATGAGAGACAAGGCTACTGATGACAGATGGTGATGAGCGACTAGGGCAAGGGGTAAGGAGCAAAGATTAGGTTGAGGGACTAAAATGAGGGACTAGGAAGAACGACTTGTACCAGAGCCTAGGGATGAGAGATTTGGAACAGGAAGCAGTGACTTGGACAAAGTATTAGGAGGGGACTAGGGACTACAACAAGAAAAGGACTATGAGAGTTTAGAAGGGGGACAAAGACAAGGGACTAAGATTAGGATGATGGAGTTGGACGGAAGTCGAGGAGGTCGATGAGGGACTAGGACGAGATGCAAGGAAAAGAATGATGGACTAAAGTAGGATGGGAGACCATGTGGAGACTGGGACGCGGGATTATGACTAGTAAAAGAGACAAGAGACTAGGATGAGAGGCGAGGCAGAGGAACTTCACCAAGATGAGGGACTAGGACTAGGATGCGGAACTATAACTAGGATGGCAGATTGTGCCTGTGATTCAGGATCCAGAAACACAGTACTCTACAGTTTTATTTTGTTTACTTGTGCTGAAACATGTAGACAGAAGAAAGCATGGTAAGCGACACAAAACAAAGAATATCAATCTGTGATGCAGAAAATTACTGAGCAACAGTTTTCTGTTGCTAACTCATGTGTGTCTGCTCTGATCTATGCTGGCAGAAGAAGCAAAGTGACGCACACATACTGCGGCTAACAGAGAACAAGCCTAAATTCGCATTCCTGTTTGGAAAACACTTAGTAAAACAACCGTTCATTAGTTCAGTATATACGGTGGGGAAGACAAAAAATAACAGTGTTTCATCTAATCCAGACCACAAGCATTTTCAGTTGCTATGCCAAACAACTATTGTACTTAACACGCATTCCATTGTTCGCACCTCGCTGTTGTATTGTTTGGTCCACAGGGTGGCGCTAAAGCCCCACCACATGTCTCTAAAACAAAAAGAAATCTTCAAGAAAGAGGCAGATAAATCACCAGAAAATATATATATATATAATTACTCCTTACTCCTCACCACAATGGGCAGTGCTGACCAAGGGTGTTCTGTAACCAGGCAGTAACTCCAGTTGGTGACAGAGACATAACTAGTTGCAGGAGAGAAACTGACAGAATTTGCCAGTATGTATTGACAGTTGGGTACCTGAGAGGGGTTGGTGCTGGGATGCAGAATAAAACAGTTGGTTCTGAAAGGAGGAAAACTAATATATATATCTATATATATAGATATATATATATATATATAGATATATATATCTAACGTGACCAAGGATTCCCCCTTGGCGTCCTGTTTTGTTTGTTGTGTGTTTGTGCCGTGATTTTGTTTACAATAAACTCGTTTCTTCAATCTGATTCGAGTTTTTTATTTCTTTGGGACTGTGGAGTGCGGTTTTATAGGAGGGGTTCATATTTCATGGAAACCTTTTATTAGCAAGTAAAAGCAGTTACTCTGCCTCACTACTGCTATAATGATTCTGCAGTGTTCACTTCCTGTCTTCCTTTGATTAGAAGCAGCTGAAGGCAAAAACCTATCACCCCTAGCTCAATAAATAATAGTTATATTTTATTAAAGGACACTGCTGTGGTGTACAGGCAAAATGAAAAGCAGCTCAAGCGGTCCCAGAAGAAGAAAATGGCGCTAGCGACAAGATGGTGCCTGGGGCAGAAGTCGCAAAGCAGAACCAGGAGAGCAGAGCGGTTTGCTGATGCCAACCGGTTAGAGGGAGCCAATAAATAAGTTTGAGAAAAAACGAGTGGCTCAAAGCCTTAAGACTTCATTGATCATCAGTGAACATAGATAGTGTTTGCATACTCTTTAGTTTGAAAACGACAGACTTTTCCATGCATTTCAAATTCACCCAAAGTTCCTAAGTATTAAATATGTTAGTTAACTGAAAAATAATTTCAGAGCAGATGCAAGCTTCTTTAAGGGTAACTGTAATGCTTTTGAGTGATAATGCTTTTGACTAAAAAACATGGCGTCTATGTGAGATGCATTGTTTACTTTACATTAATATACTTAAAACGCGCACCATTGACCCTGAGGCTTAAGGGCGCACACAAAACAGGAAGAAAACGACAAGACCACAGGAGTAAGTTCCAGAAAACACGGTTCAGATAAGCACAAACCCAAGCTAATCCCAACGGGAATGTTAATGAATCCTTGCTTCAACTGGAAGCCAATGCAGACGTGATCTCTCTTTTTGAGTCTAGTAATTACTCTTACCACACTATTCTGAGTCTCTTGCAGACAATTACGTTCTGCTTTCGAAATTCCCACAAGTAGGCAGCTGCAATAATAAATCTTTGCACCCACAATTGCCCTTGCTACCATCTCAGCATTAGCTTACAAGCTAAACGGCCAGAGTTGTGCTAACAACTTTATGTAGTAGGCTGAGGATGCTAACCTGCGCCTGCATATTCAAATTTTGATCCAGAATGATTCCCAAAGTTTTCACTTTGTTCTTCGTCACAATATCAAACCCTGCTATAGAGAAGTTATGTTAGGTTATGTTATTTTGCATTTATATAGCGCCTTATATACCATTGGTATGGTCTGAAGGCGCTGGTAGGTTGAACGCCCTTGGAAACCGAAGTTCAGGTCAGTAGAGAGAGTAGAGAAAGTCAAAAGGTGCGTGTGCGCACCAGGTATGTGTGCAGCTAGTCCGGAATTCATGTGGTAGCTGCTTCTTAGCGGTAGGTGTGGTGGTTGAGAGATCAGGAGTATGTGTTCGCTCTGGCTGGAGTTATCCAGACCGAGTGTGGCTGCGTTAGGCCTGAGGGGAACGCCTAGCTGGGGGTGTGAAGCCAGCAATGTTTACTTAGAGTGATAGGGAGTGAGCGGCAGATGTTGATATGAGAACAGTTATACCGAATGGTGTCATAGTAGCTCTGTGTTCTAGTTGAGTGGTGGTGTAAGGAGAGTGGTAGCATGGGGTGTGATATGAAGTAAAAATTCCCTGCATTCTAAGGCATATTATGTACGACACGCAATTCTGAGCGGTCAGGTCAGTTCTATGCATTTTTGTTCATTTCAGGCGTTCAAGATTGCACTACACACTCACGCACTCTGGTTGACCTTGCGTGCTCTAGTCTATCCTTCATTCTCTAGTGAGCCCCATGCATGCTCTCAAGTATACCATATGCATGCACTCCTGTCCTCCTCGCGCATGCATTTTAGTTGACCCCGCGCATGTGCTCCCATCCTGTACGCACGTCCGCTCAGTATGCTCATCTGATGTACATATTTATTCGGTCTGCACACTCATCTGGTCTACATACTTATCCGCTTTATGTACTATTCATCCGCTCTATGTAATTATGTGTTCAGCATGCTCATCCGGCGTACTCAGTCGGTTGTACGTACTCGGGCCGCTCTCCACACTCCAGCCGCTCTCCACACTCCAGCCGCTCTCCACACTCCAGCCGCTTTCCACACTCCAGCTGCTCCCCCAAGCTCCTCTGCTCTCCACGCTCTTCCGCTCTCCACGCTCCTCTGCATTCAACCGCTCTGCGCACTTAACCGCTCTCTACACTGAGCTGCTCTCCACACTCATCCGTCCCCCACCCTAATCCCTCCTCCACACTCATCAACACTCATTCGCTCACCACACTCATCCGCCCTCCACACTCATCCGCCCTCCACACTCATCCGCCCTCCACACTCATCCGCCCTCCACACTCATCCGCCCTCCACACTCATCCTCCACACTCATCCACACTTGCCCTTCACACTCGTCTGGCCTACACACTCATCAGTCCTCCACACTCATCCGCTCACCACACTCATCCGCTCACCACACTCATCTGCTTTCCACACTCATCCGCTCTCCAGTCTCATCCGCTCTCCAGTCTCATCCGCTCTCCAGTCTCATCCGCTCTCCAGACTCATCCGATCATCCGTTCTCCACCCTCATCCGCACTCCACGCTCATCCGCTCCACACACTCATCCTCTCTACATGCTCGTTCGCTCTCCACACTCATCCGCTCTGCACACTCATCCGATCTCCACATTCATGTGCTCTCTAGACTCATCAGGTCTACAGACTCATCCGTTCTCCAGACTCATCCGCTCTCCAGACTCATCCGCTTATCCGTTCTCCACCCTCATCCGCTCCACACACTCGTCCTCTCTACATGATCGTTCGTTATTACATGTTCATCTAGCCAAACGTTCGTCCAGTGTATACGTGCGTCCGTTCATCCTCTCTTCACACATCCGCGCTCCATACTCATCCGCCCTCCACACTCTTCTGCTCTACACACTTATCAGCTCATTCGCTCTCCACGCTCTTCAGCTCTTCAGCTCCCCAAGCTCATCTTCGTTAGCTCTTACGCATTCGTTTGGCCAGGCGTTCATCCAGTCTGTATGTTCGTCCGTTTAGTCTAGACGACGGTTCTACGCCCTCTTGCATTCTGTTCGTTTCTCTGTTTTCGCGTACCCGTCAACTCTACACGTACTCATTGTGCTCTACATACACTAACCATTCTGCACAATCATTGGTTTTAGTATGTTCATCTATTTCGTCCGATCTCTTTACACAATTCATCTTTCTAGTCGTCTGTTCTTCCACTTATGCACCTTTCGACTTAGTGTATTCACCCGTTCTATACGCTTCATCCAATCTAGTTATTTCATCTATGTCATTCACTGCGTTCCCTCCTCATTCATTATGTGCATTTCGTCGGTTCAGATCTCCTATTTTCCCAATGATTTATTCCTATTAACCACTTCACTGTTTCGATCTACATTACTCGTTGTTTTGTTTGACTTTCTAGTTTACATTTGAGTTTATTTAGCTGTCAATTTCTTGTTCTAGGTAGTTTGCTGGGTCGGTGTTATTGTGATGATGCTAATTTGGAACCGGTTGGTTTTAGGGGAAGAGCCAGGTTTTCAGTAGTTTACGGAAGGCCGTTAAGTCCTCAGTTAGGCGGATGTGAGGTGAGAGCGCGTTCCACAGGGTTGGGGCCAGGGCTGAGAATGATGATTCGCCTAACCTGATTGAGTTCGTCTTTGGAATTACTAGGAGGCCGGCTGAGCTTGATCTTAGGGTGCGAGTGGGATGATAAGGTATTAGCTTGTCTTGGAGATATTGAGGTCCAGTTTTATGCAGTGCTCGATGGGAGAGGCATAGGGTTTTGAAAGCCACCCTACGGGCTACCAGAAGCCAGTGAAGTGTCTTAAGGGCTGGGGATACGTGGTCTCTTGGGCCGAGCGCAAGTAGCATTTTGGCTGCTGCGTTTTGTGCTCTTTGGAGTTTATTCAGTTGGTAGGCATGAATTCCGAGGTATAGGGGGTTTCCGTAGTCTAGTCTTGATATGACGATTGATTGGACCGCAGAGACTCTGTTGGGAAATGAGAGGTATGGAAAGAGGCGCTTAAGGGTTTTAAGGTGGTAGTGGCAGGATTTCGAGACATTGTTGACTTGGCGCGAGAGTGTTAGGTCGGAGTCCAGGGTGCATCCAAGATTTTTTACTGTGTTGGAGGGTGTCAATGAGTTGCCCATGGCGGGTGGCCAGGGTAGTGGGTGCGGAAGGAGATCGGAGTTGCCGCAGACCATGATTTCTGTTTTGGAGGGGTTTAACAGGAGGTGGCTTTGGGTCATCCAGCGTTCTATGTTAAGGAGGCAGGATGCCAGGTCAGGTTGGGCGTTGGGTTTCGAGTTCAGGAATTTTATAATTAGTTGAGTGTCATCGGCGTAGTTGTAGCATAGGATGTTGTGTGAACGAATTATTGGTGGGAGGGTGGTCAGGTAGAGATTGAACAGGAGGGCGGATAGACATGCTCCTTGAGGGACTCCCGTGTCGACTGGTCGGGCTTGTGAGGTAAAGTTGGAGAGTGTCGTTATTTGGTGCCTGTCTTTGAGAAATTAAGTTATCCATTTAAGGGCAGTTCCACAAATTCCCAGTGAGTGGAGGCGGTCTAGGAGGATTGAGTGATTGATCGTGTCAAAGGCGGCCGATAGGTCGAGCAGGATTAGTGCGGCGCATCCCTCGGAGTCTGCTGTCATTTTAAGGTTGTCCCAGATCGAGGTTAGGGTGGTTTCAGTTCTGTGACGTGTTCTGAAACCTGATTGGGCGGGGTCTAGGAGATTGTTGACTTCGACAAAGGCATTTAGTTGAGAGTAGGCGGTTTGGTCAATGAGTTTGGCAAGGAACCTGGTGTTTGAGATTGGGCGGTAGTTTTTAGGTTTGAGAGGGTCGAGCGAAGGTTTTTTAATTAGAGGTTTGACGTGCACTATTTTGAATGCGTCGGGAAAGACACTGGAGGAGAGGGAGGCATTTAAGATAGATCTTGCGTGTTCTCCTGCGCAGGTGGAAGCAAATATTTCGTTAAGGGTTGTGGCTGGGCAAGGGTCCAGTGGTGAACCAGATGGTTTGCGGGCAGATAGAAGTTTGTGAAATTGTTCTGGGGATAATGGACTAAAGGCTTCGAACGTTGGTTGCGTAGAGGTCGCAGCTGATGGGCTGGGCGGTACGGGCGGAGGATTGCCCGGTGGCTGTAATAGAGCCAGTTTGGTGTTTAGAGTTTTTGTCCTTTCGATAGCCGTGTTGTAAAAGTGGAGGGAGAGTGAGTCGCACAGTGATTGTGAGGGGGTTGGGACGGTTGTATTGCAAGCCGGATTGGTAAATTTGTCGATGATTTTGTGAAGTTCTTTGCTTGGGTTTTTGCAGTTTAGGATTAAGGTGTTGTAGTGGGCTTTTTTTGCTTTCCGGATTTCGGCCTTGTACTGATATAGGTGTCGGGCCAAGGTGATCCTGCTCTTGTGGGTTTTTTCTTTCTGCCATTTGCGTTCTAGGTATTTGTAATGTCGTTTAGTGGTCTTCAATTCGGGAGTGAGCCATCTGGGGAAAGGGCCACGGCGGGTTGATGGTTTGCACGGGGGTGTGAGTCGCAGCAGGGATGCGTTGAGCCATGAGTCAAAGGCCTCAGGGGTTAGTTGGTAGTCGGGACGGCAGGTGGGTGGTGGGGATTGTCGGAGTGCCTCGGCTAGGTCCGGGGTGATCATTAGTTTTTTCCAGCATTTACGTTAATTCGGGGGTTCGGATGCAGGTAGGGGAAGGGGGTCGGGTGAGTGGATGGCGAACGAGAGAATGAAGTGATCGGACCAGATGATGGGGGTGGGGGGTTTTAAATGAATTAGGGTGTTGGAGCTAAAGATGGCATCGAGAGTGTGTCCTTTGTAGTGAGTCGGGCCGATTATGTGAGGTTGGAGATCAATTGCATCTAAGCCGTCAACCAGGGAGTGTGTCATAGGGTTGGCGGGGATGTCGAGCCATATGTTGAAGTCTCCAAGGAGGGTGAGGTTGGGATGGTTTAGTTGGATGGTGGCGATAGAATCGCAGAGGTTGTTTGCGAATTGTCTATCGTACCCAGGGGTCCTGTAGATTATTAGGAAGCTGTGTAAGAGCGACGGGGAGAGGGATAGTTTAACGAGGAGAGATTTGCAGGATGGGATGTTAGGTTGGTTGTCAATGATTGAGGCGCGGAAGAGAGATTTGAAGACGAATGCTACCCCCCCTCCTCTGGACGGACGGTTCAGTGGGATGAGGGAGTAGTCAGGGGGAAAGGCTTCATAGGCGATTGGGCCGAATTCATCAGAGAACCAGGTTTCAGTGATGAAGACTAGGTCTGGTTTGACAGATGTGAGGAGGTCAAAGATGCAATGTCTATTTTTTGCTACAGATCGGGCGTTAAATAGGATACAGTTCAGATCGGCAGGCAAGGTAGGTCCCGGAGTTGGAGCGGGATGGGGCGGAGGCGGAGAGAGTGGAGGGGGAGGGGAAAGGAGGGTGATGCTAGAGGGGAATAGTGGGCGGGCAGAGAATTTGGTACGTTTCGGACGGGGTTGGGTGGCTGGATGTGATAGGATGATCAGGTTTGGGTCGGGGGATTTGAGGGAGTGGTGTGGACGGATGGGAGTTTCAGTTGTAGTTGATGAGAAATCAATGAGAGGGGTTTCAGGAAGGGAGAGGCCATGGGGGAAGGAGGAGAATGCGGGTGAGAGGTGGTGGGTCGAGACAGGGGAGACGAGGAGTGCTGAGTGATTGAGGGAGACCAAGAACGGTTCCTCTTTAGTTTCTTTGCTGCAACTGGAGTGTGAGAGAGGGTATGGGTGATCAGAGGGGGAGAGGGAAGCAGCTTCGGTTCGTGCTAGGCGCGCTGTTTTTAGGGAGGGGAAAGTGGCAGGGGTATGAGGGCATGGCGGGGGGTGGGTGATTGCTGGGTGAGGTGTGCCAGGTGTGATAGTGAGGGGAGCGGGTATGGGCAATGCTGGCGGGTCGGGGGTGGGGTTAAGGGGATGGGTGGTCTTAGGGTGGACGGCTCGCCATCGTGCCCCCCTGGTGTTTGGATAGGGGAGTGGCCGCGAGTGCGGAGGAGGGTGGGTGATTTGGGAGGGGTGGAGCGGGAGGGCAGGCAGATCGGAGATTGGAGGTGGTCCACGGTGGTCGTTTCTTACAGACTCTGGTGGTGTGGGTGCACTCATGATTGGTGCGAGCTTTGGGAGCTTTTGGGTTGATTTGGGAGGGTTTTCTGATTGTAGTTATGAGGTCAGGCTACTGGTTACAGCTTCTGAATGCAGTTGGGTATACTTCTAAATACAATTGGGCACATTTCTAAATTCAACTTTTCTCAGAGTGGCTATTGGTCACCACTTCCAAATGCAGTTGGGAACACTTCTAAAATGCAATTGAGTACTCTTCTAAATGCAATTGGGTACACTTCTAGATTCAACTTTTCACAGAGAGGCTATTGGTCACAACTTCTAAGTGCAATTGGGTACACTTCTAAATGCAACTTTCTCAGAGAGGCTATTGGGCGCAGTTTCTAAGGGCAATTGGGTACAACTTCTAAATTCAACTTTTCACAGAGAGGCTAATGGTCACAACTTCTGAGTGCAATGGGGTACACTTCTAGATGCAACTTTTTCAGAGAGGCTATTGGGCGCAGCTTCTAAATGCCATTGGGAACACTTCTAAATGCAATTGGGTACACTTCTAAATTCAACTTTTCTCAGGGAGGCTAGGGTCACAACTTCTAAGTGCAATTGGGTACACTTCTAAATGCAATTGGGTACACTTCTAAATTCAACTTTTCTCAGAGTGGCTATTGGTCACAACTTCCAGGTGCAATTGGGTACAATTCTAAATGCAATTGGGTACAACTTCTAAGCGCAACTTTCCCAGAGAGGTTATTGGTCACAACTTCTAGATGCAATTGGGTACACTTCTAAATGCAATTGGGTACAACTTCTAAATTCAACTTTTCTCAGAGTGGCTACTGGTCACAACTTCTAGATGCAATTGGGTACACTACTAAATGCAATTGGGTACACTTCTAAATGCAACTTTCTCAGAGAGGCTATTGGTCACAACTTCTAGGTGCAATTGGGTACACTTCTAAAAGCAGCTTTCTCAGAGAGGCTATTGGTCACAACTTCTAGATGCAATTGGGTACACTTCTAATGCAATCGGGTACACTTCTAAATGCAGCTTTCTCAGAGAGGCTATTGGTCGCAACTTCTAGATGCAATTGGGTACACTTCTAAATGCAACTTTCCCAGAGTGGCTATTGGTCACAACTTCTAGATGCAATTGGGTACACTTCTAAATGCAGCTTTCTCAGAGAGGTTATTGGTCACAACTTCTAGATGCAATTGGTTACAATTCTAAATTCAACTTTTCTCAGGGAGGCTAAGGTCACAACTTCTAGATGCAGTTGGGTACACTTCTAAATGCAATTGGGTACTCTTCGAATGCAATTGGGTACAACTTCTAAATTCAACTTTTCTCAGAGAGGCTAAGGTCACAACTTCTGAGTGCAATTGGGTACACTTCTAAATGCAACTTTCTCAGAGAGGTTATTGGTCACAACTTCTAGATGCAATTGGGTACAATTCTAAATGCAATTGGGTACAACTTCTAAATTCAACTTTTCTCAGAGTGGCTATTGGTCCCAACTTCTAGATGCAATTGGGTACACTACTAAATGCAATTGGTTACACTTCTAAATGCAACTTTCCCAGAGAGGTTATTGGTCACAACTTCTAGATGCAATTGGGTACACAATGCAGCTTCTAAATGCAATTGGGTACACTTCTAAATGCAACTTTCTCAGAGAGGTTATTGGTCACAACTTCTGGATGCAATTGGGTACCCTACTAAATGCAATTGGGTACAACTTCTAAATTCAACTTTTCCCAGAGAGGTTATTGGTCACAATTTCTAGGTGCAATTGGGTACACTTCTAAATGCAGCTTTCTCAGAGAGGCTGTTGGTCGCACTACTAGATTCAGCTTTCCACAGGTATAAAACAGGGTATCTAAATGTAATTATGCCGCAGAATAACGAGTTTACAGGGGATAGGCTTCCTTAGTTTGGTGGTAGGGTAGTATGGCGTGAAGTAATTGCTTCTGGCCCCGCCCTTTCCACACTTACTGGATGATGGCTTCTTGCTTCTCCTGCGGATACCCGCAGATACGTCCTGGAGCCTTCTTTGTAGGAGCAGTCCTTCGCCTCTGGTCCTTAGCCGATGGGCTGCCGTGCAGAGGGCTGCCCTGGGTGTTCTGGTAATGGAGGGGAGTCTTTCGTCTCAGCCAATCGGGTCGTGGGGCGGGCTCAGGGAGGCGGGATTTCTTTGAATCAGGAAGCGGGGAGCGAAATGGATGCGGAGGGGACGGGGCTGCAACTAGGCTGTTTTTTGGTAATTTTGGATTCAGGTGCACAGAAATGGGGTCGCTGGGCAGGGGTCTACTCACCAGGCACACTCAGGACAAAAGACGGCTCAGAGATGAGAGCGCCGCACTACAGTAGAGCACAGGGGGCAGGAGGGCCAATCGGGTCGCGGGGCGGGCTCAGGGAGGCGGGATTTCTTTGAATCAGGAAGCGGGGAGCGAAATGGATGCGGGGGGAACGGGGCTGCAACTATAGAGAAGTGATTATAATCAGCACCAAACTTTCTTATATTATACTCAGTCCCTATCATCATAAGCTCTGTTTTTTCTTTGTTGAGAGCTAAACCATTTGCTAGCATCCATGTTTGTATAAGATCATACACTTTGCAGATGTTATTTACGTCGTCTATATAGGTACCTGATAACAGGATGCCACAATGTGTGTCATCCGCGTAATTGGTAAATGCCACACCATTTTTTTTTCAGTAGACTGAATAAGGGGGGGTATGAAAATATGCCCCCTGTGGTGCCCCATAGGCCAAGGGCACACGTTGAGCTTCTGAAACCTGGCTATAGACCCTTGTCACGCCCCCCGGTTTCCTGGGGCATTCTTATGTCCAGGGGAGAAGCCCGTGGCGTTTGGCCTGGCGTTTACAGCAACGCCGATGCCACCGCCAGTAAACAACTACATCTCCCAAGAGGACCGTGCCTACAAGGATCCTTTGGAACGCTTTCACTTTCTTTCGCGTGCGTTTCACGCCTCCTTTGTATTCACTTCCTATATCTGGCCACGCCCCCAGTAAGCCGGTGCTCCTAAACATTGCGTTACGCGAGCTACACTCCTGGGATAAGTTGTTCTTTTCCTGATGCCTTGCTTACCTGGTTGCCGAATCCTACCTTTGCCTTGGACCTTGTTATCCGTTTTCCTGATCCTGTCTTAGACCTCCGTTTGATCTCCTCCCCTGCTCGACCACGGAATACACACCGGACTTGCTTTGGGTTCTGCTCCTCATGTCTGGCTCCCGGCTCCCTTCAACCCCGTGTTCCTCAATCGCTCCTGGCCATCCGCTCCGCGAGCGAAGAAAGAAACACCCTACATCCAGGCGTTCGAGAAATCTTGCACCACTTCTAATTTCTCCCTGAAGTGTTGTTTACCGCGCTAGCAAGAACGGCGCTGTTTATTTACACCCAGTGAATTTTGCTTGACCTTTTTGTTTGTGGGTTTTTTTGTTGGACGCTTTGCTGTGCTCATCATTTGTTGGTGTTTTTGGGACGCTTCGCTGCATCGCTCTGTCTCTTTGGACCTTGGGACACTTGGCTCCTGGCTTCACTCCTTGGATTGTGGGACGCTCTGCTGTATTTTTGCCCGCTCATTTGATTTCGGAACATTGGATTTTGCTTTCACTCATTGGATTGTGGACGTTACTTATCCATTATTGGGGGAAAGTCTTTGATCCCCCTTCTTTCGAGAAAGAACACTTCCTCTGACCTTCACTCACTCCCAGTCTTGTGTCTTATCACAAGTACGTATTCCGCTGGAAAAAAGGAATACACAGGTAAGCTTGTGGGTCTCGGAGGGGGTAGAGGTGCTGGAATTGTCAACAAACGGTATGTAATATTTGCTTTGTTTGTTTTCTTCCCTCTAGCTCCGCTGTGCGTTCCGCCTTTTTGCCTGAGCCCTTGGCCTGACAGGTGTTCTTTTCCCTGCACGCTGTGCTCTCAGGAAGGAAGTCTGAATTACTTTAGCGGCATCTAGCCCAAGTGATCCCCCAGACAGATCGTGAAACATCCGGAGCGCGACAACCCTGCACCACCTGTCACTGAGGAAGGAGGTGATCCATAGGGCCGCATCATCTCAAAAATGGGCAACTTCTTATCACCTGGAACCAACACCCTGGGTACGCATACAGTCATAATGGGCATTTTCTCCAGGCCTCAGTGAAAGCTGAATTTTAATGTGAACTCTGAATCACTAGAAAAACAGGATTTTCTCACCTATTTTAGTCTGCATTGCTTCAAGGACTGTTTTGAATAAAATTGCCAGCTGTTGTCCAATAATGTTGTAGAGCTGAAGGAAAGTTATGCTGTTTTTCGCGCTTTTATGAGAAAAGGGAAGAGTTCACCTCTTGAGGTTGCCATGGGTCATTTCGGCCAAGCATCCATGGGAATTTGAAATATGTGGACTTTGAGAGTCAGAATTTTCTGGAAAATGCCATCCTGTATTTGTGGGAGGTTTAAAACGAAAAACACCAGATTAGGCACATGGAGAAAAGCATCAGAGAAAGAGTGGACGCACTGCTTTATATGCCTGTTAAGCAAATATCTCTGCCTACCTGTTTCGGGGCTTTCATTTTTGTTCCCTTTTTTTGAAGTGAGAGCCTGGCTTTGTTAATTGGAGTTGTGTGTGTGCCCTTTGCATGACTGCGTTTAAGTTACTTTGAATAAGGTATTGTGCATTGATCATTATAAATTATTGTAAATATGAATACCGTGTTTAAGAAGAGAGATAAAGGTGTCCGCAGGCGGAGATTGCCTTAGTGTTAGTGCTGGCTGGGCGAAGAGCCCATATGATAAGCTGGCAAAGCAATAAGCATGCGGTGCTGGGCAATGCCAGCCATGGGAGGACGGTTTTGGCATGGCTGGGCCCGCTGAGGTAATCTTGTTCACAACAGGTCCATGTTGAAAAGGGAAAATAATATGCTGCACTAGGAAGTCAGGGGTGGATTTTATTGTATGCTTCTAGAAAAACGCACCAGAGGCATGTTGTATTTGTGCTTGGAAAAGGAGTTAGCTGCTGAGAAGCACATTTATCTGATGCAGCAATTACAATTGAAAATCTGGCATGATAAATCACAGAAATATCAGGAAGTTGCTGAAAGGACAGCTGTCAGAGTTGCTCGATATAAATATAGAAAGTGTTGTGGCAGTGTCAACAAAAGGAAAGTTGCTTCTGTGATTGTCACTACAGGGGCAGATTGGGATCCTGATAAATGCGATGGTGATATTTGGAACCCTACTGAGGAGTTTTGTGGCTGCTGCTTGAACGGTGAAGCATTTGTAAACATTCATGTATTCTTTTTACTGCATTTATTCTTTTATGTATGCTGATTTGAGAATAAACGGCAATAAAGAGCCATTTTACATTTTAGCTAAGTGCATCATGTGGATTATTGCCTTTCAGCGTGTAACGTTTCTCTTTTCTTTGTGTGCTGGGGCTGTGAAAAAAGATGACTGTTTACTAATGAGAAGCAAAACACTGTCGCAGTTCTATAAAAAGTGGATTGATCACTTTTCACTGTCTAGTTTCCATTGCAACTGACTCCTCCTTAACACTTAGGTCCACTCCCCACCTTCCTCTCCAAACCTGAGACTGAGTGATCTGCTCCTCTCCATTTCTTCCCCTGTTGCTTATAGAACACTAGTTGCAAAATTGCCCACCTTCCTCTGTCAGCTCCTGGCTCCCTCTCATTGATCCCTTGCGATCTACTTCCCAGGCAGTGTATTTCACCCTATGACTTGTAAAGAGCCATATTGGTTGCCAAAGCTAGGTACACGCACAATAAATACCCAAACAATATTAATAACAACATATTATTATGGATAGCACAGCGGCAGCGTGCGCGTCTTGGAAGCAAGACGACACAAAGCAACAACAGGTTCGATCCCCGGGTCCGCGCTTAGAAACCACTGAGTGTTTAAGCGCGTTATAAATACGTAACTAAGACAAAGAAAAAACACAATTACACAAACTAAGTGGCACAGCGAGTAGAGCGCCCGCTTTGACACCCGTGCAGAGCCTGTTAACGCAGGTTGGAATCCCGGCGGGGCCAAACTCAGCCTTTCATCCTTCCGAGGTCGATAAATGAGCACCACACACCGTGGGTAATAATAAGCAGCGCTCAGATACCTGAGGGTTTGTAGCGCTATATAAAAGCCTAATTATTATTATTATTATTATTATTATATTTCATGTACATTTCTGTATCTAAAGGTAACATAACTATTAACTAAATCACACCTCAGAATGTACTACAATTAAAAAACATCTTGATATAGAATGCTAATATTAGCCCATACAAAGTAAATACTAATATAATTTTAAGGGCGGGGGGGGGGGCACTAAGTAATTACCAGTGGCACCATGGAAAATACTAACATAATTGTAAAATAAATCTTAAATAGCCCCAAAGTGGATAGCTCCAGTTGGCTTCTTGGACCTAACAAAACAAGGAGAGGTGCAAGGGAAACAAAGCCCACACCTAACAATCCCTCAATTAGGTTTAACAAAACCTTTAACTTCAAACAAAACAATGTTAGGGGGCGGAACAGTCAAATGCATCACCAACGATGCCAATCAGAGAGCTAACAGTTTAGGAGAGCATAGTGCCTCAGACAAACTCACGAGGCAGTAAGTACATGATATAAACAATTTTATTTTATCAAAATAAATTCAAAATGCAATCACATTGCCAAAAACAACAACACACACAAATTAATAGGAGACCATTATTAAATAATAGGTCTAGTATTCAGTGCAACAATGAACAGACAGGGTTATGTCTTATGGGCTATTGATGTCCAGCCCTGTGGGTTGTCACTAACAAGAAAAGTGTCTTGTGCTGTGCAAATTTACTCAGTCGAACACAATCAAACACTCCATTCATACTACTCTGAAATCATTCATACTCATTCTTTCTTACAAATTATACCAACATGTTTCTTTCCAATCATCATGTATGAAAAAAGTTGTATGAAAATTCTTCAGGGACTGTCTGCAGTCCACTGAATGCACTAAAAAGAAGGGTGTTATAAAAGGAGACAAGACAATATGCAGTCCAAACACTTATGAAAGCTTTACATGAACTCAATTGCTACTTGTGTATTCACACATAGGCATAACGTAACTCAACAAAGAGAAACATTAGTTGAAAGCCCATCAAAAGTACTCCTAAAGACCAGCGACTGAAGGCATAACCGGATAAGGGAAAAGGAGCGGTGTGTTGTTTGAAGCTTAATATTATTTCTTAAAGCTGCAAGCGTAGAGTAAATGTGCTCCTTTGGCGTCATCCGGACCTGGGCCTGGGTGAAGGCTTATGGATAGCAATGCTTCAGTTCGGTAACTGGAGACTCACGTCAAACGTCCCGCATGGCCTGATGGATGAAAGGCGGCTTGAGGGATACACACCACTGTGTCGAAAATGTCAGTTGCGGCTGACTGCAAAAGGGGTCCAGTAAGTTGGCACGGAACCCTCAATTGGGTTTTGCCACTGGTGTAAGTTAATTGAAGATGACCCCGCAACTTCGAGGCGTCGGGTTCCAAAAGCAGTGTCAAGAGCTCTTGCAATCCGAGTTACTAGTACCCGTTCCCGTATTCCGGAAGAGGTCCGTCCGTCTGTCTCACTTAGTCTCAGGTTCAAGAATCACCCGGCAGGTAGGACTTCTTGGACCTGCCATCTTTCCCACTGCCTTGTGTAGTGACAGGGCTCCTGTTACAAAGAAACAATCAACTCAACTGATCACCGATATCCCTTTCTACCTCACTTTCCATTCTTCTTTATTTTCCTCCTATCTTTCCTCATTTTTTAGGTCTTTCTTTCGTTAAATCCTTCTTTATTAAATTAGATCTGTATTTCTTTCTTTACATCTTCATTTCCTTACATCTTTTTTTTTCCTTCCTTTCATTCTTCGTTTAGTTCTTCATTCTATCCTTCGCAGTTTTTGATTTTCGTTCCATCGTTTTACCCATCTTTCTTTCTATCGTTCTTTCATTTAGTACACCTTTCTTTCTTTACTTTTTTATTCAATTTTTCTTCAGAGTTCTTTCTATTTTATTCTCTTTCTATTTTTATTTTCTTCAGGTGAATTTGGGAGGTAGTACCTTCTTACCCAGTGTGGCCAAATGCAGCTCAAATTGCCATTGGCCATTATGAACCCATCTCTTACATTACCCTCCATCCGGAGCATGGGAGAAACAGCACTGAATAGCCATCAAGACATGACACATTCTAGCTAAGTGAAGGAGCTATCAAGCCACTAATAAGATATAAAACAGTAAGAGAACCATCAGGAATAAGGCATGGACCACACAAAACCAGAAGAAAAAGCATAATAGGGACAGGCATGGACATGTGGCATTAGCCATTAATTGGCAGCAACTGTTACAGCACCGTGTACGCCCTACAAAGTACTGCTTTGCCCTCTTTTCAGGGAGAAACACTATCAGGAGCCCCATACTACATTACCCAGGGCACACCAGGTGGCAAAATTACAACCCATTGGCCATTTTGGGCAAGCAACATCACTATGGCACAATGGAGCGGTGTCAGGAACCCCCCTAAATAGGGGAGGACTCTTCTAAAATCATACTGCCTTAAGTTTTTTTCATAATGAATATTCCTAAATTGGCCAGTCGGAAAAGGGAGTACCCCGCCAAACTAACTAGTCCTCCATTGGAACAGATTTGTGAAGGGATGCCAATCAATAATTTGTGAAGACATTTACTTGGACCAAAGACTTTCTGATCCTGCTAACAGTTTGTGCGATATTATTAGGGTTGCTCTCATATCATCTGGCCTGGTATAAGGGAACCTCCCAATTGATTATAGGGCCTATGCTCCCAATGGTGCTACCATCATTATTCACAAATGTTCAGCCAGTTTCTCTGGCAATTAACTTCATGGGAGCCTAAGAAAATGCCAGAACAACATTTTCCAGCCACTATGTTAGCAGATTTACACCACTGACATCTACTGCAGCTACTAATTCTTCGGCCATGGTAGCTCAGAGAAGATGTTGACATACTCCACGCCTACCTGAAATAGGCAGTGCATTTGGGTTACAGGTCATCCTGACAACAGGTTCCCTTCAACTGTTTATTTTATCATGGAACAAAGCTGGTCTACCTGCAAAAATGGATGACACCGACTGGCTTGACTTCAGTTTCCAGGTGGATGTTTGTTGTTTTCAAGAAACCTGTGCACCCATCCCCATACACAAAGCTGGTTTTCATTGTTTCTCTGCTAATGCTATGAAGAGACTAAGGGTTTTGCAAGTAAGGGTTTTGCAATTTGGGTTTTTCAGGACTATTGCTATCACTGTTGTAAGGAACTCATGGTGGCAACAGTAAAGAAAGATACAAGTGATCACAGATCAAGGGTGTTTGTTGAACTTTATAATGGATGAGATAAACGCCTAATCTAAACCTAACTCTAAAATGGGAGCAAGCTACAACCATCAAATAAAAATAAGGCAGTCCTAGTGGCGTCTTGTCAAATAAAAAGGGCCTATACTAAAAAAAGCTGTTGCCAATCCTTACCACTAAGTTACAAAAGGGTGCAGGATAATGTTCGCCAGAAAAGAAAGAAGTGTTCCCAAAAAAGGTGGTATGGCTGGGGTCTCCCTTCCCCATGTTTTTAGCACGGGACAAGGCAGGACCTCAGCACAGCACTCTCCCGGCCCTCGCCAGCACAAGGTTCACTATTGCGTTCAACGATACCCGACTCTTCAGAGGTCAAGTCTCTTTTCTACAAAGTCTCTTGCCTCAGAAGACCTGCTGGACCGAAACAAACAAAAAGTTCTTTGTTGATCTTGTAGCTCAGGCAATTGCTCTTCGCCCCTTGGATCTCCCTCTGCCGGGCTCAGATCCTTCTTGCAGCTTGGGCCTCCCTCCGTCGAGTTCACTATGGCCTTTCGCCCTTGATATCAACACAATGTTCTTGGTGCATCATGCTTCACCCTGATTCGCAGGCATCCCTCAACTGGGTTAACGTTTGCCAAATACACACTTCCCTTCGCTGTATCACAATGCGCAATTCACTCTCATTCGCTTTCCCTTTGGCAGCCCTCTGTCGGGTTCACATAGCCATCTTTAACACAGTTCTTAATCTCGTTGGAAAGCAGGGTTTCCCTTACCCTTGCTTTCTCTTGGCAATGGGTCAGAGACTTTTGATTGTACAAGGGATTTGATGTGACCCTTGTATGACCACTCCGACACCTCATGCTGCCCTCTCCTAGGGCCTTCTGGTACTTGTAGTTTCAATACCAAACAAAGGGGGCCAGCCAGAGTCCTTCAAATGACGCTTGACCACACTGCAGCTGGTCCTTTTATGGGCTTTTAAAAAGTTCAAACACACACAAGTTCTTAGTTTACAAGTTCCTTGCGTTCACATAATGTTGCCAACTGCAACCTTGGGCTCAACACAGTTCAGTTAGCTACCAGATTTCTCTGACTCACTGGCTGTGCTGGACTCATTGGCTTGTCTTTTCTCTGGAGTCAAGGACATTACCACGGTAGCCAGCATGCATCCCCACCTGTGTTATCAACAAGGAGGCCCCCATTCACCGTTGACACACGCCAGCTGTGCCCCCGGTCTTGTGATTCCCTTTTCCGAGGCATCGCGGGTCTGAGTTGAAAAGGGCAAGGGCAATTCCCTCCTTGTCATCCTTTCAGGTCTGGCCGCTTTTCTCCTCCGCTTGAACTGCCGGTCCGGAATAGCTGCATCCTCGTTCATTCGGCCTTGCTCGTAGTGTGCTCTCGTGCTCTGCCGTCTATCCCTGTGGGGAAGGTAAGGCCATCAGGTCTGCGTGGTTACTGTCAATTGCCTGACTCTGCCTGACCCTTGTATTGGGACATGTAAGGTAAACAGCTCTGGTGTTAGTCCATTGTCGTTCTCTGTGTAAGAAAGTGTTTGTATCGGAAAAGGGGGGTGGGTAGAGCTTCTACATATCTTACAGGGCAGGATGGGGAAAAGGTGTTACAGGGAATGGGGTACCGCGTCTCGCCCGTCGGTGTCCCACTTCCACTCCCAAAAGACCCCTCATCCAGGTGATCCTCCCCCCCACTGGTCCACCCCCAGGAACTGGATACAATAGCGATGGCTGTGTCCTGGCCACCTGGATGACAGATCTCCGGGGACCAGCGGGTGAGATACCTTCAGGTTTCTCACATAGTGAAGAGCCTGTAACTGCTTGTCCTGGCGTGATGTGTTTAAAACGTTTTATGTCTACAGTTTTAAAATGTGTTATATTTAATATTTATGTGAGGCCTAGGGCTGGTAACTTTGATTTTAGCCCATTATAGTGATGGAAATGCTTTGATCTGATCTTAAATCATGAAATTATTAGAATTCTAATGTTATAATTTTGTCACGAGACCTTACTGTACTTTTTGAGCTTCTGTCCGAATGTTTGAATGTAATCTGCGACGAAGATGAGGGCTGGTATAACCCTGATTTAGAGGCTGGTTCCCCTTGTTGATTTCTCCCTGAAGCGTTAATGATTTATACACTATTTATCAAACTTAGCCCGAGGGCAACAAATGGGAGGCTTCCCGGGGATAGAGCAGCCATTCCAATATTTAGAAGAGGTATGGTTAGGACCCATTTGGATTATATTCTCCTTAATTTAGAGTGTTGGCACTTGTCAGAGCACTTACAAATCATAATAAGACTAGAGAACGATCACAACCATATCCACCTTACACTACAATCAGCCTCCCAATATGGTCCACTGGGGCATGCCCCTGGCTCTCAAGAAATCAGTAATAGTGCTGAGAGGAGATCCATTTAAAGGAAGGATTTAAACCATGAGATTGTTGTGCCAGGGATATATTAAAGGTTAATACCAGTATTTGAGAGTTATATTCTAAACATGCATGTAGGCAATTTGAATGTTGAGCAATATTACAATGATATTTTTTTATTTTAAATTGAGCACAGTACCCACCAATTTGGCAAGGGCTCGTTTACAGGCTTTGCAGGACCTTGAAATACTGATTACAGTCTGACCTTAAGAAGAGAAATATTGTCAATAAAGCCTTGGCTCAGGCTCTTCACTCTGAATATAAGACTCGTATTGCCCCAAAGAAAGGTGATCTGATCAAGAATTGTGCCGAAATCATGAGAGCAGATCGGACAATGGCACCTGGAAATTCTGCAACCTAGTATTTAACTACAATACCCCTGCTAGTCCATCATACTCAATATACTCTATATCTGGCTCAGAATGGTCAAGGTATTTTTGCAATCTATACACCACAGCGTTCACTTCAAATACTATCACTGGTTTCATGGCACACAGCTGCACACAGCTGAGATTATCTCGATTTTTAAATAGGGAGGCACGTCTTCTTCATCTAATTACCACCGAATTACGCTACTTGACTCAATATAAAAAAATATATGGAAGGGCCGTTTTCATAAGGGGCGAGGAACGGTGGGTGGCACAAGCTTTTGTACTTTTTTATCATTAATTCTTAAATCAGTGAAAGCCAAACAAGGACCACTTTTTATTGTTTGTGTTGATTTCAGAACTGCTGGCAGTACAGTCACTTTACTCCGATACGACTGCCAGAATAAGGCATGGCCTGAATGCAAATGTTCCACTTCTTTTCCTGTGAACAAGGGAGTGTTTAATTTAAAATGTATATAAATGTACGACCAAATGGATAAACTCAGATAGCGATGCCCCCAGCATAGAGGGTGAAAATAAATTTGGATTCTGATATACGTGGATGATGTTGAACTTTCAAAAACACCTTATGGCATTAAAAAGCAGTTTGCCAACATACCTGTGCACAGAAATAGAAACTCTCATTTTGAGTTGAAGGGTTGAAAGATCTGTTCAGATGATTCATTTAATTATATAGGCATACGTATTTCTGGCAATGGCAAATGGAGTGAACAAATGAAACTCAGTAATTTAACCTTGAGGCAAATGGTTGCCGCAACTATTTAATTAATGTACAAAATTGGAGGCAATGTAACTGTTCCTGTTTTAAAAGTGTATAAAGCCGCGGCAGACTCAACCAACATGAACAGATCTGAATTATGGGGTCATCTGGCAACAGACAGGCTGGGCTTAGTGGAGCGGTAATTTTTTACAGCAGTTATTGGCGCTACCACCTAGAGCTCGAGTTATCCCAATGTACTGTGAAGTGGCAATCTGCCTAATCATATATGAGATTTGACACCTGTGTTGTTTTTGGTACGCATAAATGTAAGCAGAGGTTTGCCGCTTCATCAAAGGATCTTATCGTTGATTACTAACAATCTCCAGGAAAGCAATTGGACATGTCTTAACTTTATCAAAAATAGTTGACAGAACTTCTTTTGAGCCATCTCTGGAGAATACCGGCCGGGATAGACAATAGCACAAAAACATTAGTGAAAGCAGCATTTCAAAATTGGGCTCCATCCCATTTTATTAATCAGAGGGATATCGGTCCGAAATCATTGGCACCCGGCGCGGGTGCTTGAGCCAATCAGGTTGCTGCAAACCCAGGCTGAATCTGCCAGTATAAGCCTGAGTTTGGAGCAACCCGAGGGTTCCGCACACCAGTCCTCCACCCGGCGCTGCTCTGGTTTCCCTTCTCCCTCCCACCACCAAATTCTGGCCCCTGATCACTCCTCTCACCCCTCTCCTTTCCTCCAATGGGCTCCTCTGCCCTGGACACCCGCAGCAAGCTCTGCTTCCACTAGATGTCATGGAAATGGAAGAGGGGCTCTGTTTCCATAGCAACCCTGACTCACACCAGCGCTGCTGCTACCGAGGCAACGCAGGCTTATTTTTCTTTTTTACAAATTGCTATTAGCACCTAAAGGGTATTCCTGGGGGTGCTAATAGCATCAACAAAGCATTATAAGGGCTACAACGGCCGGAAACGGCACCCCCACCCTGCGTCACAGCCCTTGCTCAGGCTGTAACTTGGGTCCCGGCACATTACTGGCTGGCGTAGACCTTAGAAGGTGTTGTTAATGCATTATTATATCTGAACATAAAGTCCCGGATTCATGGAATATTTGTGCCGAAAAAAACAGGATTTGTGCGCCATTCTGCCTGCAAATCCCCATTTGTTAAACATGGATTTGCGGGCAGAATGGCACACAAATTCCGTTTTTTTCGGCACAAATAATCCATGAATCAGGACCAAAATGTTGCTGGGGATTTGTACAATATCTCACTTGGTCTGAGAAAATTGCTCATAGTGCCATGCTTACCCAATTTCGTTAAGACATTCTCCCCCTTGAGCTCATATTTCGAAATGGGCTAGAACTGATTCCAAGTTTTGGCTGTCTTGTGGTATTGCAACAGAAACTGTTACCCATTTCATATTTTTTGTCCCTGGTATACCAACCAAAGGAACAAATGGATAACACCACTGCTTAAGAAGTGTGGGATGAAACTCTTGGATGAAGCTAGGTGTTTTCTTAAAGCTTGTAACAGAAATATTTACTGCTTTAACACATTTATTTCATGTAGCCCTCAAAGTAAGGAGGGTAGTGAGTTTAACCAGTTGTTATCCTACTTTCCCCAACTTGCTGTCTGCACTTAGTCACTTTACTAGTGTCATGGATTTCTAATGTTTTATTATTAGTGGTTGTAGAATTTTAAAAAACGTTTTAAAAATGTTCTTATGTAGATTGCGATATGAAACAGATTTTTGACTATGTATTGTTTGCCATGTTACACTGTTAGACTTTGTATTCAGTATTGTTTGAAGTATCGATTTTTATATTTGTGACTTATTACTTCTATTGTTTTTATTTAAGCAATTGTTTTCCTCATGTATTGCAATTCGTACTTTGATGGATTATTGATGAATAAAGTATTGTTTGAACGAACGCATTTCTTTAATTCCACTGGTCCTTCCAGCTTTACTTTTTTCCTTCTTTTATTTACCATGAATTTCCTTCCATCTTTTCTTCCCATTATTCCTGCCTTCTTCCCATTTTTCAATTGATCTTTCCTTATTTCCTTTGTCCCATCATTCCTTCTTTCCACCATTCTTTCTTCATTGGTCTTTCTTCCTTTTTTCTGTATTTTATTCCATCTAGCAATTACTTGTATTTGCTTCCTCACATCTAGTAATATCTTTTCGTTTTTCTCTCACGTTCATTATTTAATTCCATCCATCCCCATTTTCTTCTTTCTTTCAATTTCTCTTTCTTACTTTTTTCTTTTCAGTCTTTTATTCTTTTTCGTCCTTTCTTCTTTTTCTCTTCCCTGTTTTTTTCAAATTTCAGTTGATCATCAACATTAATTATATTTGTTCTCATCAGGGCAATAACCTGGTTGATGTACTAGGAGATTTTGCTTCCGAAAAGGAATGCCAACTTTGCTTCCTGTCCCTGAATATTACGAACAGAGCAATACCAAATCAGGCCTCCTTGCAACCGGTAGCAAGGTAACCTCAAACTTGCAAGCATGGACATACTGTGTCTAGAAGAAGCCCAAAGGTTCACACTCTAAACAAATCCTTTCTTATTAGTTATCATGCACATTTTCATTCAGGCTCAGGGGCTGGATATATGTTCTATCGATTTTTAGGTGGTTGGGTAGGTTCTGCGTTAAACCGCTATTTTACCACCACATGTCTATGGAAAACAAGTTCAAGAATGGCGAAAATTCGGAGACGGGAATTATTCTGCACAGTGTTGCATCAAAAACATCCTATATGTACACATATTCAGTGAAAAAAACCTTGGTTGATCAGATTTAACGCAACGAAACCCCTGGAATTCAGTAATCGCGTTTTGAGCAAATCCACCTTAAGTATGTGCCTGCCCCTTGTTGCGTACGACCACAAGGATGACATCACAGATTACATCACTGATGAGAATGCTAATTACATCATACATGACATCAAAGATGAGATCAATAATTATATCAAATGTGTCATTACTGATTAAACCATTTAGAATTTTTTTTATTCATATTGTATTAAACTTAACAATAACAACAACAAGACATGGAAAAATAAACGGATATAGAAGTATGATATGATCAAGTATGGTGCAGTCATTTGTAATACTTCCCAAATTATTGTCATGCATTCCTCGCAACAGCCTGGACCCCGGAACTCCTCCCAATCACCTGGTTCGGCGGTGTCTCGGCGGCGGCGCGGATCACATCTGCTCCTGTGCCCGCCCGGCCTCCGAGAGCATGCTGCATGCCCTGGCGTCCGCTTCCCCAATCACGCTGGGGTTTACCCTGGCGTCTGCAGGCACGCAGAAGCTCTTTCATTCATCATAGGAGCTCACTGGGCATGGCACCTCGCAAGAGAAGGTCATGTGAACCGATTAGCAGTCACATGACCAGGAAGGCATTCACGTGACTCGGAGCAACCCTATAAGAGAGTTCCAGCCCTCAGTCAGTGCTTCTCAGCTGTTCCTTCGGCGAGTAGCATTTCTGTGTTCCTCGTACTCCTGTTTTCGTATTTCCTGGATTATTGACCTTGCTTTGCTTCTGGAACTTCTTCTTGGATTTGTCCCTTGGAACTCGGTATTTCCTGAACTGATTAAGACCATTGGATTGCTTCTTGGACTGCATTTGGTTTTGCCCTCTGGATTTGGTTATTATGGACTGCCTCATTTGATCTGTTCAAGACCTCTGGATTGCTTACTGGACTGCTTTGTTTCCTATGTCACCCAGTATTACCTCCTAGGTGGTACATCCCATCCCCGAGGACCCTCCTACCTTGCTCTCCACTCCTTCAAGAGGAACACTTAGGTTTCAAGCTTTCACCGGATATCCCTAGGGTAGGTGTTCTGTCTGTCTACCATTTTGGTGCCTATAGTAGTTTCCTTGTACCTGCTTGCTAACCCTTCTCTCTCCCTTACAGTCATCCGGGACCCAGTGTTTCTGTTCCTGCCAACCACCTGTGGCCTCAATAATCGGCCAGCGAGTTGATTGCTCTTCTCTGACTGGTACTTGGGGACGGAGGTAATATAATCATCGTGGACCTCAGATCGTGACACTTATAAATGTTAAAATAAAAACATTATAAAAAATGGTTTGATTTTCATGTATTCGTAAAAAATGACAATAGTACATGTCAGGGAAAGTACCTGATTCTTGCAAATCTATTTGGAGGTATTTCAAACTTCAAACATAATATAGTAAGTTTATGTAGTAGAAAAAAATAGATAGAAGTAAAATCATGTTTACTAGTAAGTGTTATGAAAATAGTACATTTTGACATTTAAATTTACAATTCTCCTCACTGTAATAACATTACATGAACACATTTTTCGCTAGATGACAAGCTTAATAAAAAATATCATACAAAAGTAAGTACATGCCCATATGCATTGTGATAATATATGATCTAATAATTCAAAGTTTGGTTAATATGAAAATGGTATACCACGTCTTTTAAAGAAACAAGGGCAGAATACATTGTACAGAGTAAGGATGAAAAATGTACACATATATTTATGGTGAAAAAAGTGTTTTCATATTTTAAAATGTAATTAATCAAGCCAGTGACATCAGTTATGTCATGCATGATGTAATTAGTGACGCCATCAGTGTTGGCATCGGTGATGTCATGTAAGATATAATTATCGAGGCACCAGTAATGCTAGCAGTGAGGTCATTATTGTGGGCAAACGCTAGGCAACAGGGGGTGCATAGTTAAGGTGGACTTTCAAAAAATACAATTGAAAGATCTAATCGAGGCACATATTTTGTGAAAGTTTAAGAAATGATCTGCTGTGCACATTCAACCGTGCAGAAGTGGTGGCAATAATAGGGGCGCGTATGCATCTCAAGCACGAGGAGTGGAAACAACATAATTGAATCAATAGAACATATATTGTGCAGATGTGAGAGTCTAAATACACACGAGAATGATTACAATGCAAGCACATTCGAATAAGGGTACGGAGCTTTCTCCGACAGAGATATGGTTTTGCCCGATGGAAATGATGCCAACTTAATCTATCCATTGATGAGATTTTATAAGGATATTCTGAAGATTTTTAAATTGCTGACTGAGTAATATAGTTGAAACTTGGCAGATGAGGCAAGAAATTGGTTAGTCTCAATTAATTTGGGGACAATTTTACGATAATGTTTTGATGTACTATGCCTCTGTTTTAATGTATGTGTTTTTGTACAAAGCCCTGTGTGGTTATTTGAATTAAAAAATAAAAAATAAATAAAAAAAATACAATTGCAGAATTTCAGGAGTTTTGTTCCATTAAATCTGATAACCTTAAATCACACTTAACCAATGTTTTTTTCACTGAATTTCAAAGGTTCTGTTGCTATGTATTTTTCACGTTAAACAGGATCACCTTAACTCTCTCCTAACTAACGTTTTTCACTGAATTTCAAGGGTTTTGCTATACTATAGTTTCTTCAGGGCCCATTAGCCATGGCCTTTGGCTGTGGCCACTGTACATGTTGCGCCAATAGGTTTCTTTGGGCCCCACTAGCCATGGCCTTTGTCCACAGTTTTTGGCCGTGGCCATTGTACATGTTGCACCCATAGGGTTCTTATGGCCCACTATCCATGGCCTTTGGCCATGGACAGTGACCTCAGCTTTCAGCCGTGAGCACCGAATATGTTGAACCAATAGGTTTCTTTGCAGCCCACTAGCCATGGCCCTTGGCCATGGCCAGTTGCCACTGCCTTTGGCCCTGGCCTCTGTACATATTGTACCAATAGATTTCTTTGGGCCCACTAGCTACGATATTCCACACAGAAACCCACTGCCCTCTGCCTAGAAGATGTGATCACAACAGATGTAAAATTACTTTCTTAATTTCACTCTCTCCCCATTACCTTGGGATTACCCCGACATTCCCCCAAGAATGGCAACGAAGTACACATACAGTTGCATTGAACGCGGTATTCCCCCCCATAACGCTTGAAAATCCAAAACCCTTCCCTGCCCTCGCAAGCCCTCACCAAGTGTCCCCCTCCTATCTCCATGGTCCCCAGTCCCGTTGATTGCTTTTTTCCTCCCTGGCTGTCTCTTGGCCATTACCCCATATCACCGTTTGGTTCGTGTGATACATTTTCTTCACCGAGATGGACTTGATTGAAAATGCGAGTGCTGAATTTCAGGGGTTTTGTTGCGTTAAATCTGATCTATTAACTCTCTCTTAAGAAATGTTTTTTCACAGAATTTCAAGGTGTTTGCTATAACTTTGTTTCCTCAGGGCCCAGTAGCCAAAACCTACAGCCATGGCGAGTGGCCACAGTCAAACATGTTGCACAGTTTCTTGAGGTCTCACCAGCTACGGCCTTCGGCCGCGGCCTCTGTACATGTTGCACCAATATCTTTCTATTGGGCCTACTACCACAGTAGATGTAGGTAAAGTAGATATGAAACCTTTTTTCAAACTCCTTAGTCCTGTGATAATTTCACAGTAGTAATTTTCAAAAACAGAAATTTCTGCGGTAGAGTGGTGGTTGTGGTGGTTCGCAGATTCTCTTGGTAACAGGAAAAATTGCTCAGAATTAAAATGTCTTTCACGTCCTCACAGGCACTCAGAATGTGTCCCCCTTCTTTTGTCCAGCACAATTCACTCCACTCAAAATGCTTTTTCCCCTCGCTAATACTCTCCTAATACCCCCTTATCACTCATCAATTTGAGTGCCGCAAATTTTTCTCCGAGCGCCTCTTGTAGCCTTCCCGCTGTAATCTCCTGAGATTCACCTGGTCTTCCCCTGATAAACTGAACATTTTCGACCCTTAACTGGCACCCCAATCGACCACCAAATCCCCAACTTCACATGGTGTCTTCTTTCCCACGCCCGCCCTCTAGTCTCTCTAGCCTAGTGTGATTGCTATTCCTATTTGTATTTATATACCGCCTGTGGCCAGGCCACCTAAACGCTGTCATTCAAAACAATCAGTGTTCCCTAGGAGTTACTACATAAACAGAAGAGTTTCGAGTCTCTTTCTGATGTCGGGAATATTACACTCTGTAAGGCCGTGGGGGAGTTCATTGCAATGTTTTGTCCAAATCCACCCAGCATTTTCTTTCACGCTACAGCTGTTCAAATATTGCACTTTTTCTCTATGGGAAAATAAACAGGAGTAGGATGAAAAATGCTTTTAATGTTTTCTTAATAACTTTTTCATTTTTCGATGAATTGTTCCCAACAATTCCAGTTTGGGGGGGTCCTTGACAAACCCTTGATTTATAAATGTTATGCAAATCCATCCAGCAAGACAAAAGTTATTAGCCTCTCTCAGGCTTTCGGCTGCAAAGCACCAAGATTGAAATAAAGGTTATAAGGTGCAAGGGGCACACGTTCTCTGTCGAATATGTTAGAAACTACTGGATGGATTTACCCCAAACCAGATAAGGAAATTAAGTCAAAGCTTGTGCACAAATTGGGTCTCATTGGGTCCAAATCTGCCAAGTGATTTTCCTGCCTATGCTGTTCAGAAACTGCACCTTTTCTGTTTGGGAAAATGAATGCACGTAGGCTAAAAACAGTGGTTTTATGTTCTCTTAATAACTTATTCATTTTCTAACAAATTGTTCCCAAAATGTCCAATTTGGAGCAGTTACTGACAAACTGTTTGGAAAATATCATCCAGATCCATCCAGCAAGTCAAATGTTATTAGCCTTGCTCAGCCTCCCTGCTGTAAAATGCACCAGGAGTGATATAACGTTTTTAAGGATAAGGGCCCACCCCCTTCTCTGTCAAATATTTGAAAAACTGCTGGATGAATTTACCTCAAACCAGTCAAGAAATGTAAGTCAGCGCTTTGTGCCCAAGTTATTTCTGATTTGGTCCAAATCTGTCTAGCGGTTTTCGTGCTACTGCTGTTCAAAAACTGCACTTTTTCCCCCCATGAGAAAATTTTGGGCTGAATATTGTGAAACAGTAGCATTTTGTTTTCTTAATAATCTTTTAATTTTATAACATATTGGGGGGCCTTTGATGAACCTTTTGTTTTGAAAATGTCATCCAAATCCATCCAGCAAGTCAACTTATTATAAATATAATTTTGGGAAAAAATGGCAGCTTTCTCATGTCTGAAAAGCCTCTCAAACTCTCTGCCGCAATGTACCATGGGATATATACTTATAATTTTGGGAGACGGTCCCCCCCCCTTCTCTGTCAGATATTTTGACAACTACTGAATGGAATAACCTCAGATCCCTCCCAGAAACTGAGTCAATGCTTTGTTGTTTCGTAACTGGTCCATTTCCGTCCAGCAGTTTTTGATCAGCGCTGTGCAGAATTGGGGACTTTTTTCTATGGGGAAATGAATGGAAGAAGGCCGAAAACAGTGTTTTTGCTTTCTTAATAACTTTTTCATCTTTTAACAGATCTTTCCAGCTTGGGGGCGGGTTGGGGGGTGTTGAGGGGGTGTTGGGTGTTGACAAAATTTCAGCCAAATCTATCATGTAAGTCAAAAGTTATTATCAATTCAATTTTAGGGTTTCCTATGGAACTTGACACTCACCTTAACTATAGTGTGGTGACTGCCAACCCGAATATAATATCTCTTTCTTCGCCTCACTCTGGCCACCTTCTAATGGTTCTCCCCCTTCTCCTTCATCCGAAGCCAAAAACCTTTGAGTCATCGTCGACTCCTCTCTTTCCTTTCTCCCTCACATCCAGGACCTTGCCAAGAAAGTGCACGTTCAATTCCACCCCCTCAAAGGAATCCTTCCTTTCCGCACTTTTCCCCAGAGGCTCAATGTCTCTAGAGGCCTGGTACTCTCTGGCCTCGATTATTGCAATAGCCTCTTCCTTAATCTTCCCTCTTCCTCTTTGCATCCCCTCCAGCTAAACCAGAATAGGGCTGCAAGACTTATTCTTGGCCTCAAGCCCAGGGAACGCATCTCTCCAGCCCTAAAAACACTCCATTGGCTCCCAGTTTCTGCAAGGATCAAATTCAAATCCCTCAGCATCATCCATAAGACTGTCTGGCACCGGGGACCACGCTAGCTACAACTGGCTCTCACTTAATACACTCCCTCCAGATCTGTATGCTCCGGCACCAACACTGCGTGTCAAGCGATTTGCTAAACAGCGAGATGATGGCCAATCTCTTTCCTCGGCTGGCTCCCTCCTATTGAACAGCATCCCCTTTCCTCTTTGCTTGAGCCAGATCGTCTCCAATTCCGTAAGCTGCTCAAGACTTTCCTTTTTATCTTCCGATTCCCCCCTCCCTCCTTTTCTAAACACCACAGTTGCTGGAATTGGTGAACAGGGCCCTTATGTCCACCTGAGTCATGACCTCCCACCCCCAATCGCCTTCAGCCTCCGCCCCCTTCCAGAACTTGCCTTTGGGCGCCCGCTGGCCTGTGCTATCACAGGCCTGCACTTATGTATTGGGAGTTGGCTATTCTTACCAAGTGATCTCTGCCAGTCACTTAACAGTTGCTTGCAACTTACTGCCTAGAACTTCCCGCTGTGTTACACCTAGCTTTTATCCCCCCACCCCCGCCCCATCCCTCTCTCTCCTTGCACTTAAACGATCTGAATGCTCATAGTAGGACCACCTTTCTCTTTCATTGTTATATTTGCCTTTCATTCCCATGTTCCCTCCCCCTTGCCCTGTGGGCGCTTTGAAACATAATTTACTTGATTTAAAAGCGCCTTACAAATGCACAATAAATAAAATTATATATATATATATATTTGGAGAAAGAGAGAGAGAGAGAGAGAGAGAGAGAGAGAGAGAGAGAGAGAGATCTGTGCACAATTGAAGGCTCTCAAAAGCTCAAGCCTCAGAAACCTCACTCACAGGCTACAAACTAAATATTCTTTGATCTATGCTTGAGATAAAGGGAGAGTGAAAAAAAAGACAGAAAAAGCGTAAACAGAAGAAAAGAAGAAAGCGTGACAGTAAAAGAGCAAAAGAAAGGAAAGAAAGTAACAGAGGGGGCGTATTAACTAATGGGAAAGAATGTTGGTAGAGTAGAACCATTCCCCTACGTAATACTCAGTTCAGAGGTTACCCATCCAGCTGCCAATCACAGAACGTGCTGATATTTTATTGCTCTGAAAATATATAGTGACAGAAAGTAGGGTTGTCTTCCTTTATTGAAAAAAGACTGGAAAAGATTTCATATTGATTTGTCAGATTGTCGAATGAACTATCTACTGGAAACTGACAACAATTGAAAGAAAATTTAAACTTAGTGGAACTGGAGTGGTTTTATCAGCTGGAAAAAGAAAAACAAATGGGATTGATAGAAAGATCGAAGGGTGGAAAGATGGGATGATTGAAAGAACAAGGAGGCATTGAACGAAAGAAAAAACAAAGGCAGAAATGGAGGGGATGAAAGAGGGAAAGAAGTAAGGAATGAAGGCTAAATGAGAGACAGAAGGAAAGAAAGAGGGGAAATATGCACAGAAAGAGAGAAAAGAATGCAGTAAAATCAATAACAAAAGAAAGGAAAATAAAGAGGCAAAGTGGATAAGAGAAAAGAAACAGCCCCAAAAGAAGTAAACAGAAGAATATAGAAAAAGAAAGACTGTAGAAAAGGTGTAATAAACAACAGAGCCACAGAAAGAGAGATGGAAATGAGAAATAGAGATTACATGAAGGAAATAAAGGTGAAAAGAAGAAAAGAATGAAGGAAAATAGTATTAAATGGAAGAAAAAAGGAGAGAAGAGAAAGAAAGACCAGAAAAAGGAGGGAAGTGAAAGCAAGACGCAAATGTAATGCAAGTTGTTTGTACAGTGCATTTCTGCCACTATTGGTGGCCTTGCAGTGCGTGAGTCTGTAAGAAAAAAGTGCGGTGGCAGAACCTTATTAGGACAGTGGAAGAGGCTAAACCGGTATTGTTGAATGATCGGAAATACCCAGTTCCTGGGTGCCAATCTGCCTTCTATGGTTTTGGCAGAGAAACTTGAGAGTATGTTATCCATATAAAAAAAACAAGATCTGATGGACTACAGCCCATTGGCAAAAAGGAAAGAGAAGGATGGATGGAAACAAAGAAAGAAAAGAACAAAAAGGCGGGGCACTGATGTCAGGCAGCAGACTGGACTTAATATATTGGACAACCCCAACATTTGGGGCACATATGTGCGTCGGAGGCGGCCTCTCTCTCGGCGTGCGCATCAGAGTGCGAGCGTGAGGTGCGGCTTGACACGTCCGTAGAGGTCCTTTCCTCTAGTTCCGGCGGAGCGAGGAGGCAGCCGAGCCGGGTGGTTGAGGAACGAAGAGTGAGGAGCAGAGTTCGGCCGGGTGGCCGATACGGCTCGGCTGAGGGCTGAGGGTCTTAGGTGGCTCCACTGAGGTGCTGCCCTGGTCGCCCGGCGAGCGCTGCGGTGGCGTGGAGCTGCAGCGGCGGAGCGGGGCTGTGGAGCTGCGGGGACGCAGTCGAGTGGTGGGTGAGTTCCCTGGACGTGCTGGGGAGCAGTGTGGGGGACGGCCCCACCGGGTTGTGGACTGGACGGGGGCTTGGAGTGTTTGCGGGCCCAGATCGACTTTAGGGGCGGGACCCCGCGGCCGTATTTTGGCTGGTCTGGCTGAGGACCACCCCGGTCGAGACTGCAGCTTGCTGCCCCCCACGACTTTCTCGGCGCCGGTTGTCTGGCGCAGTTGCCTGGAGCCTGGTTGGCTGGGTGGTTGCGGGTGACCTTGAGCGGCTGCCCACTGGCGGGGTCTGGTTGTGCTGGGCCTGTCTGCACATAACCTTGGAGACGAATAGGGAGTAGGCAGAATCACTGAACTTAGCCCATTGAGCCCACGAGGCTAATTAGCCCAGTATAGCAATAATCAGTGTAACACACTAACAGTGCTAAGTTAGGTGGATCTACTAGAATAGCTAGCCCTCTGCTATCAATCCAAGCGGACAATACCTGGAGACTGCGGGCTGATGCCTTTGATCCAGAGCTAGTACAATAACAGTCTGCTAGTGGGAATATAAAGTGGGCGTTACCCTGCAAACTGTGAGTTGTCGTAGCGTGTGGTCCTGGTACTCATAGACAGTCCACTCGAGACGTCACTAATGCAATCAGACAAGAATCTTAATTATCCTGTGTACAACCTAAGGAAGACCAAGTCAAGAACAGTTGCTTGGGGTCCTGCCAACAAGAAGGCTGAGATGGACAACCTGATGCCTAAAATAAAAGCAAAAAAAAGCTCTCCGATCAAACAAGGTGTGATTACCTCCTTCTTCCCCCCTCGTGAAATAAATTCAACTACAATTGAAGAAGTTGCTTTCAACCAACTGGACAATCCTATATCGAGAATATCTAATTTTGAAGACATTGATAATAACTCACTATTAGACCTATGCTTAAATATCCAGAGAAACATGACACCACAACCTGAAGTAAGATTCAATAATAGCAGCTGTCTATCGACAGGTAAACCTATGGACATAATTTCAGGGTCTTCCATGGTCAGAGATCGACCAGAGAGACTCTCCGCATCTCCTAATTTGGCGTTAGCCTCAATGGAAGATGACCCTGATGAAGTAATAGACCGCATTGATAAATCTAGTACAGGGCTAGCCGAAATAGCAGAGATTCAAGCATCGGTAGCCTCGCTGCAGTTCGCACTTAAGATCTTGCTGAAAATGTCGGGGTGGATCCTAGCCAATATGGACATCCTCATCAGGGGAAATAAGGAGAGAACGATTTCGGTTGAAGATGTGGAGGCTAACCTATCTGAGGCAATCCATGCTACTAGTGAGATGGATAAGCAACAAAATTTGGAGACCAACGAGGAGTCAGACAGACCTGATCCATTTTTTTCCAAAAAACAGAAGCGTTTAGCAAGAAAAATAAACAAGGGCAAAAAAATTAGTGTTACACAACCAACATCGACAGAGATGAAAGAGAGGGGAATGACTACTAAGAAGAGTAGGAAAAGAGCCAAGAAAAGAAAGGCAACTCGCGATGGATACTTGACCAGCTGGCTTCTCCCCGAACAGGGACCGACAGTGGACCATGAAGAAAGTGCAGAGATCGTGGAAGGGACGGAGGCGAGCCATGGCAGTGCAGTAGATACAGCCATGGTAATCAGTCAACCGACGGTACAGGAAGATCTACCCCTTGAAGTAACAGGCACTTTGGTCAACAAGAACGAGAAGAAAGGGTCAACAAGAACGAGAAGAAAGGCAGTCGAATTTGCCTTATTAAAAATCTATATCAGAGCAAGGTTAATAAATGGCTATCGCGATCAGAGTTTTTGACAAGATTATATTCTGTCCCTCAACTGCGGGTATTAATTTCAGATGACTTCCAATTCATTGAACCACTGAAAGGTCCGAATCCCAATGTCTCAGCCATCCATTGTAAATTTGCAGCCACAGCAGATTTATTAAGAAAGTATAAAGAGGAATTAAAATCAGTAGACGTGGATGTGGATGTTGATTTAAATGAAATTGACCCCAGCTGCCGGGAGGAAGAGGTTGCCGTTGCTGTGGATACAGTACCCTGCCCCAAAATACAGTTGGATAAGAAAATAGAAGCGTCTGATGTCCAACAGGTCTTGAAATGGCTGGCTGACGCCCTTCCTGAGATCTTAAAACAATCATGAGATCTATCGGTTGTATCTTGGAACTGTCGGGGTTTTATGCATTTACTTACACCAGAGGGCTCTGTGAAACTGTTTGATAAATCTAGCTGTTTCTACCTGCAAGAGACTTGGACATTGGACCCTTTGGTATTAGATGGGTACACGCTGTTTCATGCTGCTGCTAAAAGAGGTGACAAAGGCCGGCCTTTTGGAGGTCTGGTGATAGGAGTGGCCAATACCTTGGGCTCCAGGCAGATTGGTTCTAACTGCGGAAACAACTTACTCGCAGTTGAAGTGATACTTGAGGGCATAGATTCTATGTTTTCTTTTTGTTGGTGAATCTCTACAATCCGCCTGGAGCTATACTAAGCGAACACCTACAAGACTCATTACAGGATGTGTTGGCAAATTGGTCACCTATAGCTACTAATTTGGGAGTAATGGTTGTGGGCGATTTCAATTGCCATATGAGAGGACGGGTGTGCAAAATGCAAAATCCTAAATTGAAAGAGAAGAGCATTATGCTGCATAACAAAATAGATATTGAGGGCAGTACCTGGGAATCCCTGTTTGAATTATGGGACATGATAATGCTTAATGGCAGAACAGCTAGTGATCACCCTGGACAATATACTTGGTCCAACGGTGCTGCTAACAGCACATTGGACTATATATATATGTCCAGGGCTTCAAGAGCTGATTGACGATCTGATAGTTATGCCCAACGTGTGGAGCGATCATGCCGTATTAAAATGTACAATGAGTATTCCTCGAAAGCAGCCCTCAATTAGCAATACGGGTATTGTAAAAGTCAATAAGACAGGAACCAGGATTTCCTGGTCAGATAAGAATATAGCACTTGCGGCAGAAACTTTGGGAATAGTAGTGCTTAAAGAGCTACATAAATTCAATGATATGTCCATCAATTCCATAGAAGACTGGATTAGTGCTTTTTCAGGCAAACATGCTGCGGCCCCTATGGGGTGTATGATAAGTAGTGTGGGGAATAAACTACCATTCGACAAAACAATCAGAGACATGAAGCGTAATCTTAGAGCCGAGCTTCGCAGAGTTAAGAAATTAATGGCCCCAGGGGAAGTCTACTATCGGACAATTAGAGTGATTAAAAATAGATATAGATCGGCCATTAAGGAGAAAAAAAGGGCGGACAAGGTTCTTACTTGGCAAAAATTAGTGAAGACTGTATGCGAAAAGAAGACCCGTAATATCTGGTCTCTCTTAAGCGAGGCTCAGGGTACACAGAGGGGGACATTGGTCAATCCTATTGAAGCGAGAGTGTGGGTCACATATCTAGAAAACAGAAACATGGTGGGTGAGGAAACAACAATATTGGGTAGGCCGCCTTGTGAGGCCCCATTTTCTGTAACGTATGAGCTCATCTTGAATAAAATCAAAGAGTTAAAATCATCAAGAGCACCGGGACCCAACGGTTTGGCTAATGTTGTCATGAAAGCATACCCAGAGTTCTGGGCAAGTCTGCTAAACATCCTGTTTCAGAAAATACTAAAGACAGGTAAAATTCCCTGCTCATGGCAGACGGCAATATTAATTCCAGTTTTTAAAAAGGGCGATAGACTCGACCCAGGCAACTATAGGTTGCTTTCCATGCTTGATGCCACTGGAAAGATATTTGCCTCACTTTTGCTTAGGGAGTTACAATCCTGGGCAGAGGGCAGAGGAGTACTGTCCAGATTCTAAAGTGGGTTTAGACAAGGTTACTCCACTGCCCACAACATCATGATTATGGACATTTTGCGAACCAGAGCCTTACGAACTGGATCGGTCCCGCTTTACGCATTATATATAGACTTCACAGCGGCGTTTGACTCCATACCCCATAGTCGGTTATGGAACAAACTGTATACAATGGGTTGTCCTGATGGCCTAATATACTATTTAAAACTCCTGCATTCAAATAATTCAGTTAAACTGAAATTAGATCAAGATGGCCATACAACTCAAAATGTTATACAAAACAGGGGTGTCAAGCAAGGATGCGTAACGGCTCCTTTAATTTACAACCTATATACCTACGACATCCCTGAAGCATTAAATAAGGTGAGAAACTGCCCGCCGAAAATTGGGAAAGCTAGCTGCCCAGTAGTAGCATACGCAGATGACTTGGTGATATTTGATCACACCATCAGTGGGATGCGAAGATCTGCGGTTGCACTATGGGAATACGCTGAAGAGAATGGCTTAAGCATTAATCTAGGAAAAACAAAGATTATGAGATACACAAGAAAAAAGGTCTCCCGCGTGCAACTCACAGTAGGGGCAGTGAATATTTCATATGTCCCTCGATACTGTTATTTAGGCATTGACTTTGAAAATACTGGGGATTATTTGGCATGCAAACAAACACGCTGTATTAAAGCTGCACAGTTGACTGCCTTATTTCATAGATTTACGATCAGCCATAGCGGCTTTACTCTATGGGGTATAAGGCAACTCTATATACAGGTGTTCGCTCCGGCGATAATATATGGCCTGGAAGCACTATTAGAGTCTGATCTTAGATGGCTTCAGATATTAGAGGGTAAATTCTGGCGACATGTGCTTGGTCTACCTCCCTCTATTCCGATGGCCATCCTCAGATTAGAATTGGGTTTAACCTCCCTAAAGGCATTGGTGTTAAAGAAGCGAGCCGCGTTATATCTCAGAATGGCTCGAGACACAAGTAACGACATATTACTAGCGGTACACCAGGAAATAATAAAGGAAGGATCAACCTCTTCAATTGTTGATCAGATGAACAATCTGTTCTCCGAAATAGGCTGGCAATCCAGAGATGGTAAATACTCAGATAAAGTAAACAGAGCATTGAGTAAACGTATTGATCTTTGGGATTGGCTGGAGAATTTTGGACATCTTAAGAGTTTGAGCAGCTACCAGTTTGTGCAATATAGACTATTTGAATTTAGGAAACCCCAGAGATACTTGAATATCTGTCCATCTATTAGGCTTAGACGGTTTATATTACTGCTTCGCCTAGAACAACTACCTACCCTTAGCAATACGGGGAGAAAAGACAGCATGGCTGCCGAGGAACGCATCTGCCGATTATGTAAAGTGCATGAGCATTTGGAGACTGCAAAACATTTGCTGACCGAGTGCTCGGAGATGGTTGGCACTTTTACCCCCCTTCTTGGCAGTTATGTGCATGAAACTACATATATTGGGGAAGCTCTGTTTTGGCATTATTGCCTCAACTCCAACAGTCTACGTCTCTTAATAGCTCTGTATACTGTTTGGTTGCAAATTGAAACAAGATTGGGTATAACTCTGTAGAGGAATAAGGTTTTATGAAATAATTCTCATACAGATGGTATGAAATTTATATATATCTGTGAATAATGTGAATTATTTGTTTTTTTAACACAGTATTTTGTATTGCAATTCATGTATATTTAAAAATTGTATTTGAAGTATGTTAGATTTTTTTTTATCATGTTAGTTGTGTTAAATTTGTGTAAAGTTTATAGTTTAAACTATAGCACAATAAATATTAAAAATTTGGGGCACATAGCATGTGTCCCTTTTACCCAGCTGTACAGATAATGGGTCTATTGACCACTTTTACTCCCTACAAATAGGCAAATGCTCCTAAAAAAAAATCAAACTAGGGAGTAAAAATATTCCTCCAAAAAGTAGGAAACGGACACATAGGCGCCTCTGATTCGGTTTTCACCTGCATAGTTACATAGATAGGTTTGGGTCAGTATTGTATGCAGTGCCACAGGAAGAAACTACTATTATTACTGCCTGATCTGAAAAGGTACAAATCCATCATTAAATGTGCATGAAATAACTTGGTGCAAAGAAATATGTATTCAAACATTTGTTTTACAGTTAAAATATATATTTTTACTTGATTATTAAAATCCTCCCATTGGAAATGGGACTTACCTTTTTACTCCCTAAAAAAATTATTTCACTCGCAAGTTTAAAAAATAGGGAGTAAAAATAATCTCACTGTGAAATCTTATCTAGAGCACTGATTTTACCCATGCCTTATGTCATGTCTGCCACTGTTGTCACTTTACGTTTGAGACCTTGTAAACTTGGCAGAAAATTGAGAATAAGTAAGAATAATGCATCCAAAAAGTAGAAAACAGGATAAGAATTTTTCAGGAAGAGTTTATTTTCTGGCAAATAGGCCACTATACATCACTTAACGCTTTAAATGAATACAGTAATAATATTCTGGATACACATCCAAGACATGTTTGTGCCATGCACAGCAGTTTAGAGGGACTCTTGCCCAGAGGCTCTAGGCTTGACAGGAAGGTTTTAACCGATAGCCTATCACTTCAGATTAAAGCCGTATTTTATGGGGAAATGGCTGTACCATAACAGATCAATTTCAAATAAGTGATGCATTTGTTTTAGATTTTATAAATGCCAAAAGAAATGCCACTTAGTACAATACGCTATCGACATAAAAAGTTAAGGTCATAAGGCTCACATGCTAGCTATTAGTGTGGGATGCTTTCTGGTAATCGATGGGCCTCCAATAGCATTATCGCATAAACGTGCAGTAACAGGTGGATGTTTTGAAAATGGGTTTCTCAAACCGTACAAATGCAGAGCAGTAAAACATTTGATATTCGTCAATATCATATGTTTTGCTGTTTTCGCAAAAATTGTAAATGATGCCCAAAATATAATATGGGAACTGAAAAAGAATCATAACTGATAGACCTTGGGTTATTTAGTGCCAAGTCAATCAAAGAAAAGCTCATCTCTATGCATGAAAATGTCCATCCTAGAAATCTATAGCCGATAACACATAGGTACCAATGAATGTTCCTCAAAATCTGGTTAGAATAACTCCATATGCTTGATTGAGCCAAAAGATGTTTGCACCTTGATGCAGTGTAGTCTACCTATGGAGCATTAAAGATTAAACATTAGTTATATTCTGAAGGCAATGTCTTGGCACTCAGGTACCGGAGGGAGGAGTGCAAAATAGCGGTTGCTGTGGGGTTGATGAACGCAGATCAGAGAAATCCGGGAAAGCTTTGAAGTGTTTCTGAAGCCGCAGTGTCTAGTCAGCCCCATCCTGGGCATACACTGGACTGTACATGTTTGGAATCATGTCTAAGTTTGACATGTGATCTACTAAACAACACAGGCACGGATTTCTCCAAGTCTAGGACATTAGAATGTTTCTATAAAGAATCGTACCAAAATGTCGACCTGACAATTGCAACGGTCGAAAATCCCGACTTTTTATTTACCCCCCTTACACCACATATATATGTGGGGGGGTATAGAATATAATATTAATATGGGGCGCTGCAGGGGGTCTCCCCTGCATATATATGTGGTGTAAAGGGTTAAAAAAAAGTCGTCATTTTCGGCCGTCACAATAATCAATAGATCCTTTCTATAACCATATATGACCAAACGGGTACGGTGATCATTCTGGGTTTATGCAAGTGAGACACACCTTAACCTTCAAAGAGATTGGCATATGACAGCACAATGGAAAGGGGCATTCATATGCAAATTATTCCACTGTGTGTTTCTTGAGGGATTGGTAAATGGATCTTAGTTATGTTTGGGAGATCAATCCTTTATCTCCGGGCATGGATCTATGGAATTAATCAGCACATCCAGAATGTGTTACAGATGTGCTACTTCATGAATAAGGTCAATTGAGCTTTACAATGTGCAGTACCATTTTCTCCGAAAACAGTCCTATAATCTACAATCATGCCAAAGGACGGCAGGCATCCGTGGATTTTAGAAATACACCATTAGATGAACCCCTTCATTGCTCTTTAAAACAAATGTTGATTTAGTGGTTCTATTGATTTAGACTGTGCATGCAGACTATCACATGCTGTGTACCACCCGGCAACTTCTGCGGGTGCAGGTTGAAAAAGCACCTGCCATAGAGGTGGGCTAACGGGTCAAAGGATTTCCATGCCTATATGTCCCATATCACACCATCGCCCATATACAATGCTTTAAAGCTATCTAAGAAACGTTGAGCTATGGTAACAATGCATCATCACATCTCAATTGCTTGATCAGCTATTGGCCTGCAGCGAGTAGTCTTGGAGTCCATTTATTTGACACACACAATATAATAAAGGAATCGAAGAGGAGTATTGTGCAAAATGATAATATGTGAATTAACATGTGTATCCTTTTTTAGTCCTTTCTATAAGTTCTACAATGCTCTGTCCTATAAAAAGCTGTGCCACATATTTTGATCAGTGACTGAAATACATGATGAGGAGTATCACCAGGTATTTATTGGCAATAGTTCTGTAGTTGGATGGGACACTGAAAGCAAGAGTCAAAATGTTTGCAGTGACTTTTCTTCCAACTTTACCATAGTAAGTGTAAAATAATACTATTGACTATTTGCAACCTGTGACTATATGCAAATATCAGGATTGCTTGAATCACCTACATACATCCATTATATGAGCAATATCCCGAATGGTGTGTACTTCAATATCTTTACTTCAATATCTTTCACTAGCTTCAATAGCTCAAACTCCACTAAAGGATGTTCCGAAGCACAAATACGGTATTGACTGCTGTTGAATAGACGGAGGCACACATTTACAGTTCTAGAGCTAAGCGATACCAGTTAGCCTTTAATTGTCTGGGAAGCTATTCATTACTCATGTGGTAATGATAATCAGGTTCTTTGCCAATTTCCCATCTGTGGGGCACCCAAAGATCTTCATTTAAGTACTCGATAACAGTACAATCGAAATATCTTCCATAGTGCCCAACATGAGCTTTGCATTCTGGGTAGTATGGGCAGATGGGTCATAAAGTGGCTGGTAGGTCAGAGAATGAATACTGGTTGTTGCTCCTCTAGCACTTGCAAGCTATCAGAATCCTCCAGAACAAAAATCTGTAAATTCTATTGGATCTTGGGCTGGACCCTTTGCATTAAACATTTGAAGAGGCAAGCACATCATTCTGCTTTGGTTGGGAGTCAGCAACCGGACAGATTGAGACTGTGCCTCTTTGAGATTATTTAATAGTTAACAGTGGGGCAAACATAATTTTGCATTTCTTTACCTCCAAAACAGCAACACACAAAAACATTTTGATCAAATAGCAAAATGTTGTACCTACCTTCTTCAAGGGGGCACTGAGGTATTCGGTTTGCTTCTAGTCTCCACATATGCTCAACATTCCATACAAAGCAAACCCTGTGATCTTTAAATGGGCGTTGAAAAGGTGGAATAGTTCTGAGTAAAGCAAAAGTCTTTGCGGTGGGCGAGGAGCTTCCATTGTTCTTTCCAGGCTGCAAATCAACTTGTTGGTGAACAATCCAAGCTCGTAGCAACACAGAATGAACAATTATTGAGTGGCTGATAAAATAATCGTCCCTGTAAATCATAATACTTGGAAATTCTAAATCCACCTTCCTCTTTCTGAGTTCATGAAGATGCTTTTCATTTTTCCACCTTTTTTTGAAGATGGATATTCCACTTTTCAACTCTGAAGAAGCCACAACTTCAATGTTAACGATACAAGGGTTTGAACACAAATAATGTACCAATAGTTGAGAATTGCCCACTGTTTCGGTTACATTGCTTAACTGGATAAAGTCCTCAGAGTTCATATCTTGCTCAGAGTGCAACGTGACAGATGTTGTCTCTCTACCAAAAGATGGCACCAGATCCTAAAGAAGAGAAAAAGTATAAAATGATGCAGTGTATCAATTATGTTTTAACACATGCTAAGCAACCATTACTACCCTATAAGACACTTTTTTATTCTTAGTGTTTTTATTTATTGCATTTGGTTGATTAAACCTTTACAAGTAATTTTTGAAATCATCGTATGTGTTACATGACAATTTGTTTTCCTTCTCAAGTGCAATCAAAAAAGTCAAAGGGTCCACAATAAATACAACATTTCAACACTTGAGTTCAAGTACAAAAACTTGAAAATACATTATGCAAAATACAAATACATTGTGCAAAAATGCAAGAATGTGCAAATTTCAAAAAACGCAGGGTTCTACATCGGCCCTAGACATGTTCTTTCGAGTGCAATCAAAAAAGTCCCAAAAGCTAAAATAGTTACAACATTTTAAAGCTAAGTTTCAAGTGCAAACGCACTTAAATTCAATATGCAAAAATGCAAAATGTGCAAAATTACAAAAATCCAGATGTCGTAAATGAAATCCCACAAAAGTATAATAATGAATATTAATAAAACAAGAGAATACGTTTGCCACTTGATTAAAACCGAATAAGTATTAAACTATGTTACTGCAGGACATTTGAAGATGATATTTGTGATATTTTGTAATCAATTTTCCACAATAAGCGGGTTAGTGCAATGATTAGAGATTTACTTTCACCACTCATCATTCTTATCTACAGTAAATTCATGGAAAATTCTGATTCATTAGTAATACATTTATTTAATATAGACATTCTAGAGACTCTAAAATGGGGACACACTAGGATCAAATGTTTCAAGGTTTCCTTGGGTTCTTCACAATATGGGAAGCAACACTGCCACAGGGATTTGGTGTCATTGTCACATACCCATTGTGCTGTTCTTTATCTTGTGTGAAATTGGTTCAACTTAAAGCGCATGTACAGTGAACGGGTCTTTGGACACGGGAAAGAAATTAAGTCGGACCTGCGCATGTTTTTTTCAAAAAAACTAAAAACTTTGCGTATTCAATGTACGTGTGATATTTGTTCATTTCCTAAATTGTTACAATCAAATGCATATCATATTTTTTTTTTAACATACCATGGACGAATAGTTAAATCCTCAATTGAGACATCAAGTTTGGAGAGTAATGTTTGCATTTTTCTGCAAAAGGACCCAAAGGAGTTAATTCCATTTTCAATCATCATCTCATGGAGATCTTTATACAAGGAGTTTGAAGGTGGATTTAAAATGTTGGCATACTTGTTTAACATCCTCCATTCGTATCTAGCGGCTAACGCAGTCAATCCCAGTTCATGGCGAACTATACCATTGGGAACAGAAAAGGCTAAGTGAAGAGATGACTTCCGTACACTCCCTTGTAAAGTATTTAAGAATAATCTGACGTCTATCAGGCAGATATCCAGCTCATATAATAATACCAGCTCCACTTTTAAAGTGTAAAAGTCTAACAAAGGTAGCATCGAAAATTTGCAATATTTGCAATAGATCACTCATTTGTGAGAGAAGTGGTCGTAATTTCTGATTGAGAATATCTTTCCACATTTTCCCAGACGATGAATTGCACAGTGTGTATCCCAAATATTTCAAGCGTGCTGGTTGGTTTATACAGCTTGATTGGAGATATTAGATAAGACTCCTTTAGTTACTGGAGACAGATTACAAAATTATATTCCTGACCCCAAAGCCAGTGGCTAGATTAGTAGGCCAGGCATCGAGGAGAGTGAATTTCGCAGCCCACTTCAGTCTATCCGCCTCTCATATCCAGCGCACAACAGCTCATAACATAAAGGGCAGGCCTTGTAAATAATTATAAATCCCGCTAGACCTGCAGGGCAAGGTCCTTAGTTTAGATACTTAAAGGAATGGTTCGGTCAAAAATGTGTATTGTCCCTACGGGTCGGCCATGTGTTTTTATGCCTAAGTCGCTCGATTTTTAAAAAATTTCCTATGGACCTTACCCGAGTTTTCGTCCATTAAACACACGCGAAAACAGGCACCAGGGCGCTGCCATTTTGTGATAATCCTATCACTTGCCTCATCGCCCTGGCTGACCTGCTTTTGCAGCACTAAATCATATCCCCCGCCTCTGAGCCTGTCATCAGCAGACGCGTACCGCCCATTTCACAACGCCAAAGCATGTCTTGTGCCAACAATCGCTGCGCTTCAGCTAATGACGTGTCGCCATGGAAATGGCAAGACGCCTCTTTCCTCAATAAGTATAAACAGACCGTTTCACAACACACAGCAGCAGATTTTCGATTCCATTCTTCTCTCTGTGTTACTTTGAGTATTCTGAGACTCGTTTCTGTGCTCTGGTCAGCTACCTTTGCCGCTTTTAGCCCGTGTGAACACCTGTACCATCGTTATAAATTATTTTAGTTTGTTTACCACACAATGGCTACAATAATGCCCTACATGTACGAGCCCGAGTATACCGAGGAGGAACTGCTTGAAAGGGAAACACGCAAAAACAATGGAGCTTCGGACGGCAGTTGGCAGGATGAATCAACGGATGAAGACACTGGACCTAGTCGCATGGACGGTGTTTCCACCTGGTGCACATGCAATCGGTGCGAGCTAATGCCAACCGAGGAGGAGAACTGCTGCTGCTGTGAAATCTCGGGATGCGTGGCCTACATTTTGGGCGGCGAGCCACGACCGCAATGCATCACCGAGCTGCCAGACTTCAGGGCAGCCTGCCTCACACGGTCCGTGTTGAGGACAATGATGGTGCTTATGCACGAACTTCGCGCAACTCTTCGTCCTCGTAATCCGAGTAACGAGTAAGTATAATCTGCTTGTGATGCCACTACTATTTCATGGTCGTCTTCTATATCCAAAATTACATCTACATGTCATTGTAACGCATGAAAGTCGTTCAATAGTGTGCAGTGTCTAAATAGCATTTGTCCGAGCAGAATGCCATTAGTTACAAGAATTGTCATTGACAAACGTTTAATCAACTTATCTTGGTCATTTAAAAACAGTTTGTATCATTATTTTTCACAGGTGGTACAGGGTGGTGGCCTATTCCTTTACAAGGTGGCTTCACGGGAGGCTTGGACACCGCGTTCGAAGAGTAATACCCACCTGTACCGTTCGTGCCATAAGAGAAACTTTCCCGAGTGACAGCGGTCAGTACAGGGGATTTTCCCCTCGCTGTGCTGCAACCTGACCTGTACAATGTGTAAAGTTTTGTATTTTTGTGCCATCAAAAAAAGAAACAAAATAAAAACACCACATATATTTTAACAACGGTTGTTTCAATTTTTTAAATGAATCAAGTGTGTCTCCATTCAGCAGTCTTCCTGTGCCTTGTCTGCACGCCCACCGGCCCATCCATCCATCCACCCTCCTCCTCCCCTATCAAAGGCGAAGTATAACTATATAAAGTATAAAAAAGTGGTTAGTTTAACAAAACAAAAGTCCATAACAACAAGTCCAGTGGATGCACGCTGCCATGGGGGGCTGTCAGGGGCGCGAACGGCCAAGGTGCCAAACAGCATGTACACTTCAAAAGGTATCCCACGCCAAGGGCCCATCGCTCACATGGCCTCCTCAGACTCTGTGTCTCCAGGCAGGGCTCCCCCTTGAAGCAGGCCGCCCCCCTGCAATCCACATAAGTGTGTCTCCATTCAGCAGTCTTCCTGTGCCTTATCTGCACAGCCCACGCCCATCCATCCCACCCCCCCTCTATCAAAGGCGGTTCGCACCAGTGGATGTGCCCTGCCATGGGGGGATGTCAGGGGCGCGAACGGCCAAGGTGCCAAACAGCATGTACACTTCAAAAGATATCCCACGCCATGGGCCCATCGCTCACATGGCCCCCTCAGACCCCGTGTGTCTGGCCAGGACCCCCCACTCACGCTGGCCGGCCCCTGGCAAACCACATAATACCACAGCATACACACGTCATTCATTCACAAACAGACCCCTGTTTGTAATACTTTATAAACCACTTGATATGTCTCATGAGAACATGTTTGTGCTTTGCAAGTCAACTCCTGAACGTGCTACCTGAGAACCAGTGAGATCTATGCTAATCTGCTCGTCGTCGTGCTATCCGTGAACTTCTGTGACCGCTTTGAGCAAACTCGTCAGTGTGCTACCTGTGGCCATCTACCTGTTCTCCTGCAACATACTGCTCGGCTTGCTGAATCCAACTGTTTGTTGGTCAAGGTAAGGCCATGTATCCTAGTCCTATTTCATTGATTTTTAAATTTCTATCTATTTGCGAGTAGAGTACTCAATAGTGCTATGTTCATTGGTCTCATTGATATGGACTTGAGTTTCCATTGTTATGCTATCAATAGATCTATTTATTTTCATCTGTGTCAATTGTCATCGAATTGCATCCTTCGGGGGTCCAGTCTATAATGTAAGCATGTTTCCTTCTCGTGCAAGACAGAACATCCAAGGGACGAGTCACATGTTCAGAGTTTAGTCACATCATTTATAAATTTCTGCAATTTATGCAAATACTAAGCCGCACATGATGAACTGGTATAGTTCCTGCGACCAAAACAAAACTTGCATTGAACATTGTATGGTTCATTTACTTTTGTATCGCATTTTTATTCATCAAGATTGTATAATGTCGATATTTACTTTTCAGAATTTTCAACAATGCCTGCCTGCTCGATTAGCAGTTGCCCTTCGAAGACCCAGGCTAAATCTGAAGGCACTACAATGCATGTATTCCCAAAAACTGTTGATCGAATAAGGGAATGGGTCAGACATTGCGGATATCCACTAGATGAGCTGGAAAGTAGAGTCCAACAAGTCTTAGAGGACAAGAGGGGTGATCGATACCGCATCATGCAGCCGGCACTTTTCTTCGAACATGTACACAACATCTTGGGTAACAAAGAAGAATAAACGGCAAACACGAAAATTGCTCGCGAACGCTATTCCCACTCTATTCGTCCACATTCCGCCACTGGTGAGCCAAGTGTCCGGATTTAGCTTTAGGCCTTGCGGTAGTGTGTAGGTAGCCGAATGGATTCATTGATATTTTAGGTGTTGTGTCCCTTGTAATACTTTCGACATTGATGTGAGTGTATAGCTTTTTGAATAATGACATTTATCAATATATTCTTTTTCGATTTCATAACCCACAAACGAAATCTATATATGGGCACAGGGAACTGTGCACATTTTCAATAGCATTACTCTCAAGTATTCTGTCTCCTTACATGGCAATTTTTAATATTGGCATTTCATTATCAATCAATAATTTACCTTTACAACTGCTTGACTATCCCTTGAATCTGAAGCAAGAACATTCTACATCCGTGACGTGCTCGCAGTTATCAACCACATCTAGCGCGTATCAGGTAATCTTACTTGGCTATTCCGCTACAGACTTGTTTTATGCATGTCAAGTAATATTTTTATTGTATTGTGTAATTATTTTACCGAATGTTTGTTTAGTGCTTTCCAATTGATATACACCTTAGTTATCGTCCACTGGTGTTTGTTTTCAGTTATGATTAGTGTTATCCATAGTAATGCAAGTACTGTCTTTCAGGGAGATGCTGAAGCGTCCACCACATTGACAATATCCCTAGATGTTCTTCAGCAGCACGAGGTATGGATACTGACAGTTCCATCGAACTAGATCATCAGAGCTGGAATACTTGTCGTTTGATTGTTCTACACAATGTTTCATTCGTGGTTAGCCATTGATCTGTACCTGTGCAGTCGACCCCAAGTGTGTGTTATGTTTTCAATATTGTAATCCTTACTAATGCAAGTACTATCTTTCAGGCAGTTGATGGAGCGTCAACCCCTGCACTTGATGCGGAGCCTGTCATTCAAGTAATTCCATGGGGAAGTGGAAGCGGGACCTTGCGTATACGAATCGGCGCAACAGCTTTCGGAAGTGCGCACTACATTTACAACATCCCTACATATTCTTCGGCAGCACGAGGTATGGATACGGACAACTCCATCGAGCGTCATCATATAACGTGATTCCATTTGCTATACTTTCTTCCCTATTAACGCAAGTACTGTATTTCTGGGAGACGACGGAGCTTCCACTACAATACCAACATCCCATTTAGATGATGCAGATGTAAATAAATCGGAGAAATAAGTCGATTAAATCTGATCATATTTAGATATTCCTTGATCCTTTTAGACAATGCATCATTTGTGGTTATCTCTTGATATGTACCTGTGCCGTCGACCCCAAGTGTGTGTTATGTTTACAATATTGAAAACCATACTAATGCAAGTACTGTGTTTCAGGGAGACGACGGAGCTTCCTCTACAATTACAACATCCCTTGTAGGTGATGCAGATGTAAAGAAATCGGAGAAACAACTTGATTAAATCTGATCATATTTAGATATTCCTTGATTCTTTCAGACAATGCATCATTTGTGGTTATCTCTTTATATGTACCTGTGCCGTCGACCCCAAGTGTGTGTTATGTTTCCAATATTGAAAACCATACTAATGCAAGTACTGTGTTTCAGGGAGACGACGGAGCTTCCTCTACAATTACAACATCCCTTGTAGGTGATGCAGATGTAAAGAAATCGGAGAAATAACTTGATTAAATCTGATCATATTTAGATATTCCTTGATTCTTTCAGACAATGCATCATTTGTGGTTATCTCTTTATATGTACCTGTGCCGTCGACCCCAAGTGTGTGTTATGTTTCCAATATTGAAAACCATACTAATGCAAGTACTGTGTTTCAGGGAGTTGCTGATGCCTCCTCTCCAATACAACCATTCACGGCAGTCCATGCGGAGCCAGAGGTATGGATACTGACAATTTCATCGAACTAGATCATCAGAGCTCGAATACTTGTTGTTTGATTGTTCTACAGAATGTTTAATTCGTGTTTAGCTACTGAGATGGACCTGTGTGTTCGTCCTCACGTGTGTTTTATGTTTTCAATATTGTGATACATAGTAATGAAAGTACTATGTTTCAGGGAGTCGATGGAGCGTCATTCCGTGCTGTCTATGCGGATCCAGAAAATATAGTCGTTGCAGCGCAAGAGGAAGGGAAGACATGCGGAAACGAATCGGAGCAACAGCGTGCAGATGTTGAAGTTCGAGTCAAGAAAGTTGCAAAGAAAGGAAACAAAGGTTAGTTACAAACAGTTCATAATTTTAGGAATTGTTTTGTGTTGGGGACTATATTATGTTGTTTTCCTGTCAATTGTACTATACTTTATATTGTGTTTAAAATGAACATCCCTTTTCCAATCTGTCCTCTAGTTACCCGTGGGTGTACGAACTATACATACACAGACAGTGAAGCAAATGAGAGATGTTGCTTGCCAGACCATTTACACTATGGAGGAACTATTAATTCAGACGCAGCGTGTTGAGACTTGAGATGCTCATGTCCAATGGCCAAAACATGAATTGAATGTGTCCGGAGAATCCAGTAAAGTTTTATGGGACCATTGCTACAGTTCGACCGCACCACCAAAAGAAGATGATACTGAGTGTATTGAAGATAGCTCTGAAGTAGTCGCAGATCAATTCACACAATCTACACCCGCCAAAAAAATGCCACCCAAAAAGCTGTCGACATTGTTGTGTTCTCCCATCAATGCTGAAGTAACAGATGTTGAAATCACAGAGAATGAACCAGCAGCAGCACCCAACGACGCATCAGAACTTGATATCAGCGATATTTCTTTCAAATTTGTTGATATGTCCTCAATGGCACAGTCCGAAACAACTTTCACGCCGGATGACAGTCTAATGAAAGAGGGCAAGTACATAATATTCGACAGTTGTTTGATGGATATTATAAGTATGCTGAAATGTGGGCATTCAGTTGGAGGGGAAGTATGTGGGGAGCCATTGATTCATGTGACTCGTCAAAAACAAGGCAGTAACGTCAAAATACATGCCGTCTGAGATTAAATCATGCGTTCTCATGGTCTGCAGAACCGATGCTGGGGAAGCTGCCAGCAGGCAATCTACTGTGTGTAGCTGCCTCACTTTTTAGTGGGTCCAGTTTTAGAAAGTTAGAGTCTTTCTTTCAGTTTTTGGGACTCCATTTCATTTCTAAAACGCAGTACTACAAATACCAACATGATTATCTGTTTCCGGCCATTAGTGATGCTTGGAAAATTGAACAATTGTCTCTAGCAAGTACATTCGGAGGGAAACGATTCAGGCTAGCCAGTGATGGACAGTGCAACAGCCCTGGATTTTCTGCCAAGTACTGCACTTACCACTTTCAGGACATGGATAGTAAGAAAATTGTGAGTTCGGTGGTCGTGCAGGTGTCCCAATGTAAATCCTCAGTGGCCATGGAGAAACTAGGATTTATAAAATCATTGCAATATCTACAATCAAGGGGAATGCACATCGACCTCATAGCCACGGACAGACACGTTTCAATTGCCAAGGCAATGAGAGAGCAGTTCCCACATATTAAACATCAATTTGACGTATGGCATCTTGCTAAATCAATCAATAAGAAAATCTCGGCTGCAGTGAAAAAAAAAAGGTTTTGAAAGTATTTCATAGTGGTCCCAGTCTATCAGCAACCATCTTTGGTGGAGCTCCAAAACTTGTGAAGGGTCAGTGGACATCCTACTTGAAAAATGGCGGTCACTGATGCACCACTGTACCAACGTTCACCGCTGGACAGAAAACCTACATTTCCACCAATGTGAACATGGCCCTTTGTCCACAGAGGAGGCACGGAAGAAGAAGTGGCTGATTGCATCTTCACCTACACACAAAGCCATTGAGAAGATTGTTTTCGATAAAACTCTATCAAGAGATTTGAGGGGACTGACAGAATTCTGTCACACAGGAGAATTGGAGGTGTTCCACAATATGTGCCTAAAGTACAGGCCAAAGCGATTGCATTTCAGCTTACAGGGCATGAAACATAGGACTCTACTAGCGGTCTTGGCCCATAACGAGAATGTGGGCCGTGGGACTACGGGAAATGTAGGGATGCCTCGCTACACTACGACCTTTGGAAAAAGAACTAAGAAATGGGGGGTAAAACCAGTATATGAGGAAATGGAGTTCGACTTTGTTAAAGGCCTTATTGTTAGTGTACTAGAGAAGCACAGATATGGCATTTTGAGCGTTTCTGTGCAGAGCACTGATGCATTGCCACCAAACATTGCCACTGTGCCATGTCCACCCAAAGCAGAGCTCGTTGAGAAGTTCAAATCCCGGTTTAAATAAATCATTGTAATCAGATTGTCTTTTTGAAAATAATGTTATTGTACAGTGTGCATACAAAGTATGCTAACCCTAAACCCTCCATTCACCATCCTGGGTGGCGAACAACATGGGTGTCATCTTCGACTTCTCTCTCTATTCACCTCATATCGCTGACCTTGTGAATTTGTGTATGTATATATTTTTGTTGCTGTAACTAAGTTTCGCAATCTCATGTAAATGCTGCGCACTGTTAACCGAGGGGAGGCTTGCGTATTGCAAATAATAAAACAAATAAACAATAAATCTCACTTTCAACTCAACTCCACAGGTACTTTATACTTTCCCTTCCCCCAAAAAGTCAATGTCTCCATAGTTATGGTTCTCTAGGGCTGCAAAGCTTGCGGACAACGAGGACAAAATTGGGGGCCTTAGAACGCGCCAAGCAAGGCGTTGCAGATGGGAGAGAAGCCAGTTCGCATTTGCACATTGAGGCCTAGTACAAACATGGAGTCGAAAATTCAAGTTCTCACAGATGGCTTTAGACGGGATGTTGCAAAGTAAGAATGTACGCTCATGCAGAGTGAAGGTCAGCGGCTTTGATTTTTTGCTCGAAGGCTGAAGAGGCCCGATAATCGCACTGGCAGTATAAGGTTCTATTGTTTTTTGACTTTGAGAGACAGGGACCATGCCAAAAGGACTTCATTTGATGGAGGGGGGCAATAACGTAAGAGACGATAAGGCTGAAAATTCCGAAACTAGACCAAGTTTCATGTTAGTTCAGTATATGAAAAATCGTTGGCACGAACACAGTGGGATTTACGAACTGCATTACGCAGAGATACAATGGAAATGGCAAATATAATTTAAGTAACTCTTTAGACGCTTTTATACCGGAATGAATTAATGAATGAATGAAGAGCAAGTACAACATTTGTGGGATCGTCTTTCTACCGGGCACATGGGCATGCATGTGCCCATTCGACACTCATGTAGACAAACAGTCATTTCTCAGTGGTTCAACGGTAAAAAAAATCATTAGTTTGTGCGTTTCCCTTGATTTATTTTGCTAGTTTTCGCATTGCTTTTAGAGCCGAACATACTCCATTGCACTATCCTTGCAAGCAAATAGTTTCAGCTCGCCCGTAATAAATAAAATGAATAATAGTAATAAAGATCGGCTGCTGAGACTAATTTCAAGTTTTATGTTTTCTAAACAGGTACATCCTACCGTACTGCTACTGCCACCTATTCCAGACCCCGGCAGACGGATTTTTCAACCTCCAGCTGCAGCTTCTTGTAAACAACTGCCCTACATTGACTATCTTATGGGACGATCGCCAAGGGGCCATATGCCCTTACGCGGTACTAGCGGCTAGAAGCAACATATCGACCTTTACGGTGGCCTAGTGCCTAGTTGATGGAACAGCCTTGCGGTTCACCATGCGTCCAAAGTGCTTCTTTTAACGAAAACCAACACCCTGTGTACCATAAAGGAACAGCGCGTGACTCACGATAAACTTTTCCGGATTTGCGGATCAAGAGAAAAGAAAAAAAATTCCATTCCGATTTAATATGCCAATTGCTGAATATTCTCTAAACATTTAATGTCAAATAAATGTACTTTACCAAATGTACCGTATTGCTGTTTGATTTTAAAGTACAGTTTCATATTCCGAATTGTGGCGCGCTGTGTTGTGAGTTGATCTGTGTTAGTTTCCGGGTTCTGTGTGAAGTCGCGTAGAAGACAACTGGGCGCGTTTGCCTACGCAGCACAGTAATGTCACAGAGAGAGGCGGGGAATATGAATGTTTTGATAATGTCAGGCTCAGGGGCAGGGGATATGATTTAGTGCCGCAAAAGCAGGTCAGCCAGGGAGATGGGGCAAGTGATAGGATTATCACAAAATGGCAGCGCCCTGGTGCCTGTTTTCACGTGCATTTAATGGACGAAAACTCGGGTAAGGTCCATAGGAAACTTTTCTAAAAATCGAGCGACTTAGGCTTAAAAACACATGGCCGACACGTAGGGAAAATAAAAATGTTTGACCGAACCATTCCTTTAATTTCTGCCACCCACTTGGGGCCCGAGGCAAGTCACAGTACCCTGCGCTATCTGGCACTTGTCATGACTTACCACACTCGGCCGCTATGGCATGCCTGGAAGATCCATACGTGGCTTGCAGCGGCCATTTTTTCCACCAATATGACCGCCGCTAATGTTCCAAGTCAGCAATGAACGATGTCTAGTGGTTCTCTGACAGCGTTCATATTTGCCCGGCTCACCATCAAGCCTTGCATCTCAACGCTTGGCTTGTGCTTGCCTTGCCTTTGTTCTGGCTTGTACTTCCTTGCTCAGCGTTCTCCTAGCCTCTCCTGGTTTCCCTTCCTGCGTTCTTCCTGGATCTTCTGTTTCCTTGTGTTGCTCTCTGCGCTCCCTGCTGACCCTTTCTCCCTGACCAGATTCCTCTCGTCTCCTTGCCTGTTCCTTGTTGCTTCCTGGATCATCCTGCTACTGCCTCCTGGACTTTCTTTCTCCTGAACACCCACGGACCATCTACAGGGTTTTTCCCTTTTTGAGGGGTTTTCCTGGCTATTGTGCGGTCTCCCCGGGGTCAGTCTGCTTGGTGGTTTGTACTAGGCAGGGGGGCGTCAGGGGAGGTTCGGCCCTTTCTACATGAAATCCGGACCAAGAAGAATAAACCCCAAGATAAAAGCTGCTAAGAAAACCTCACAAACGACCCCACAAGCGAGCCCTGTTCAAAAATCTCAGAAACTTGTCAGTTTGAGACTACAGCAAACCACTGCATCTCTGGACCTGGATCCTTCGGTCCACAGCTGAAAATGCTGCCTTAAGACAACTGGTGATGTCACGAGATACCTTCAATGCAGTAAGGAACATTCATAGGGGGTGTGGTAGAGAACTACAATGGTTCCCCTACGATGTTGCAGGAATCCAAAGAATGCCTGCATGGTTCACTTCACGTTCAAGCCTTACTTTTATTCTACCGATAGGGCCAAGGTGGGCTTCATAATATCTCATCTCACTGGCAATGCCCACACCTGGGCTCCCTCCTTAGTTGTCTCCGGAGACCCGCAATTGGACAACTATGATGGGTTTGTTTTGTCTTTTAAAGCCATGTTTGATCGGACGACATGGTGTTTTCAGCCGAAGAGAAATTACTGAAATTTCTGCAAGGAACACAGGATATGCTTACTTATGTCACTAGGTTTAGGCAACTTGCTAATGAAGCCAACTGGTCAGCCAATGCTTGCATTACTCTACTCAGGAGAGGATTAAATGAGGAAATTAAAGATGAGCTGGCACGTGTTGCCTGACCAGGCTCCTTCCAGGCTCTCCTTGACATGGCTATGCAAATAGACTACTGTCTTCAAGAACCAAAAACAGGGGGGGCGCTGTTGTGCGCCGAACAAGATGGCCGCCTAATCTGTGAGCTCCGTGGCTGGTAATAGCCTGTACCTGTAAATCCTGCTGAAGACTGCAACTGTCGAGTGCCCAGATACGGCAAACATCCAGCTGAAGACTCCGGGACCACACTGTCCCAATCTGTCAAACTCCTGAATGAGTTCCCCACACTCCTCCTCACCTGTCTCCTCTATTGAGCTATCTTGGGTCTCCGAGTGTTTCTTTCTTCGGATCTTCCTTTGTTCTGTGGGTCTTTTCTCCTTTTTCTGATGTAGATAAGGACGAGCTCCTTCGGAGGCCACCGTGACTTATGTAAACCAGATCAGGTGGACCCCAGGGAGCAGGACCCACAAGTCTCAGGGGAAAAAGCCTCCTGGCTGAAAAAACCCTGGTAGGTGGATTGCAGATGAAAAACCAAAGTATTGACTTCAAGGGAAGATCTTATGCAAGAAGTGAATCCGAGTCCTGATATGACGACATGGATTGTGGGACTTGTGGTTCTTCTGGTGTTTCGAATTGTACGAGGATCTGCTGGCCTCTCTGCAAGGGGATAGAAGACTGGCAGCTATGAACGGGTACGTAATCAGCCAGATGAAAGGTAAGAAAAGTTAAGGAATACAAGAGTATGTTTAGCAAATAAGGAAACAGAAATTCCAGCCGTGATAAGTAGATGAATAAAGAGGAAAACAAGCGGTTCCAAGCATCGATGGGAATACGATTCGGAAGCCGAATGCTCGCAGACACCGCGCTACCCCGGCAGCGACAGGAAAGGCATTGCGAGAGCCGGTACAATGGTGTCAAAGAAAGGTATGTATCCGAACTCTCGCAGACGGCGTGCAACGGGGTCAGAAGCTGAAGGCAGCACTGCGAGAGTCAGAGAGCAGTAAGAGACACCAGCACCTGAAGCCAGAGGTAAAGTACAAAGAAAGAAAGCCTAAGACTGACAGGTGTGCATATAGCAAGGAAGTCGAAGAAAAACTACTAGAAGTAAAGTAAGAAGAAAAATATAGGAAAGGATACAAACCACAATACCTTATAGCGTAACCGGAAATCTCCCGAGTGCAAGAAGGAAGCAAACAAGGGGGGGGGGGGGAACAGGGAGGAAGGAAGGAAGAAACAACGGAGAGTTGGGATGTCGAAGCGGGTCACAGGAAACCCACAGCAGCTCTGAGTAACCATAGACAATACAACGCAAGGATCGTATCCCGGATCCTCGTAGATAAACAGAGAGTGGCCATCTTGGGAAAAGGCTATTACGTTACTGTGGGCTTCTGTACCTCTATGTTTAAGTGCATCTCCACCTGTTCCACCACTTCCAAGGGTGATGTATGACACAATCCTGGGCGAAATCGGAACCCAGATCCTAAAAAACAGACGGCTGCACTGCCGAGATCCCTCTCTAACGGCTGCGATGCAGCGTGCCAAAACCACTCCTTGGTTGGTGTCCTCGCATTGGATGGAGGGAGCAGTGCGCTAAGCCCGACCAAACCACTCCTTGGTTGGTGTCCTCGCATTGGATGGAGGGAGGAGTGCGCTAAGCCCGACCACCGGCAGCATACCAGCCTAAGAGCGGCCCAGAACACCTGTGACGGCGAGTACCGCGGCACGGTCTGAGCCCCCTCCAGCTGCCAAGTCACTGTGCACTCAGACACACCGGCGCATCCCGAGTGGCCGAGCACTTGCTGTCAGTGCGCGAGAGCCAGAGATCCGCTCTGGGAGAAGACCACAGCGCAGCCCGTGGGGGCGCAGGGGCTGCGTGTGTGCCGCCACACTGCCCGCTGGGTAGAAGCGACCGGGGGGAAGGCGCAGACAAAACCCCCAGCTAGACATTATCCAGACGGGGGGGTGAGGGAGGTGCCTGGACGGTCCGCCCCTGCCCCACCTGCTCCAACAGTCGAGTGAAATCTGAAAAAAAACACCCTATTCCCTCTGGGCAGGGTAACACGCCATTGACATATCAAGGAACATATACCTAAGCCAGTATCACAGACCCCTACACTGAACTCCATAACATCCCCTACACCCCACCCTCCTCCGGAAGCACAGACCAAGGAATCAACACACAGGCATGATGGGAGGATCAAGAAATAGGAAGCAGGGACCCATGGACGCATTGCTAATACCGCCATGCTGGACCCAGATCTTGACCCAGCACCCCTCCCCAGGGGCTCCACATCAGACCCCCCAGAACAAAACATGACCCCCTACATGGCAGCAATAGATAAAGGGTTTTCGGCAATCAACACCAAACTGGATGACATAGGCGATAACATCACGTCCATCCGAGCAGACATCTAGAAGGTCAACTCCCAAGTCGCAGCAGCTGAGGAAAAGGTGTCCACTCTCGAAGACACGTCTGTCACACAGAGCAAAACCATAGAACAGATCCAAAAAGACATCAAAACTATCCAGAGCAAATGCGAGGACCTAGAATCCTGCTCACGCCACAACAACATAAGGATGGTCGCGGTGGCTGAGTGCAAACTTAACACTCCCATGGAACACCTCGAGGATATACTCCATTCTTTGTTCCCGGAGGCACAGTTCCCGAAACAATTTCTGGTTGAAAGAGCACACAGAGCACTTGCCCCTCCCAGGCTCTCCGCCCCAAACAAATATAGCAAGAATACTTAATTACAGAGACCGCGATCTCATCCTCAGACTGGCACGTGAACAAGCCTCTCTGTCCTACGACTCCAAACGCATCCACATATATCCAGACTTTTCATCAGGGGTCCAGGCAACGAGGCGCTCCTTTGACACAGTAAAAAAGGCACTCTAGGAAAGGAAAATAGACTATGCAATGCTATTTCCGGCTAAGCTATGCATACAACACGCCGGCAGGACACAATTCTTTGAGACACCCGACAAGGCCATGTCATACCTGGAACAACACATTTCGACAGTGCAGAATGGAACCTGAAATCAGAACCCTGTACGACCAAACATCAAATCAGAAACAGAACGACAATGCACCAATATGATAGTCTAATACAGCCACGACTCAGGAGAGGGAAGCAGGCCACCAAGCCCCCCTCACTTTGCAATGTTGCATATGGTTCACAGGGACACACCGCCCGATTGGGGGGATGGTGAAGGTGGGGGGTGAGATGAGTTACAGGCCTGTTGCCTGGTTAGGACTGGTCCCCCGATGCTACACATACTTACTTACACCCAGGAACGCAAAACAAAGGATCCAGTCGGGGAGAAGTTTCTACAGTTACCGGTTTTTGTTATAAAGTGGAAAAATTGAGAATATGTTATGTTATATATAAAACCTGGCACGGCGAAACCCGAGAAACTTGCATCTGGGAATCACAGACGTTGCACACATTCCACAGAGCAGAATGAATGGCAACACAAGATAAAATGGTGAGCACTAGGCTTTTGTCCTGGAATATAAGAGGCCTGTCTAACCCAATCAAAACTAGAAAAGTCATGGCTTACGCTACAAGACACCATATCGACATTCCGTTTCTGCAAGAGACTCATGCAACTGAAATGGGGGTAGCATCCCAAAGCCGCACCTGGGGTCAACAAGTGATTACTACTGATATTTCTCACAATCCAGAGGGGTGGCGATAATTATTCATCGAAGAACAGGCTTTCGTAAAACTATATGTGATCCCGAAGGCAGATACGTAATTATATGGGGAACACTTCGGGGGCAGGATACAATACTCCACAACACATATGGCCCCAACATTGACACCCCAGAGTTCTACCACCAGATACTTTCATTGATATTGCCTATAGGAGAGGTGAAGGTGATTTGGGGCGGAGACTTCACTACCTCCTAGACCCCGAGATGGACAGAACAACCACAAGCGGTAGAAAGGAGACGAGGCGGCTTCAACCATTAAATATGGCATACGCCTCCTACCGTTGGCCGATACATGGAGGGAATTCCATCCACGCAAAAAGGAATTTACATTTCATTCATACGTTCATGGGTCGAGCTCCCGGATAGACTACTGGCTCTGCTCCATGGAATGTATTCAAGAGACTAAGGAGTGTACCATACTACCCCGCACCCTCTCAGACCACTCCCCGGTCATACTAGACATCCTACTTGGCTCCACACCCCGAAGCCCCCAAATGTGGAAGATGCCGCCACAACTCCTACGGGATGAAGCGCTGGTGGAATCACTCTGCATAGAACTGACCGACTTTTTTGAACGCAACGAGGGCTCTGTATCGACGTACACCGCAATATGGGAAACCTTCAAGGTATGGCTAAGAGGGCAGCTGATCGCCATAGTGCATGGCAGACTGCAAGAGATCCGCTCAAATTTGTCCCAGACCGAAGCCCGCATAAAAGAGGCAGAGAAAGCATATACCACAGCACCGGGGCAAAACACCCTGGCCCCCCTACAGGAAGCCACCGAAACATTCAATACACTGGCAGACCAAGAAGTGCACTACATGATACGACCCATGAGAGCCAAGAGATATGGAGAGGGAAATAAATCAGGAAAGCTCCTGGCCAACCTTGTCAGGTCAGAATTAGGTCAAGGACAAATCACCACGATCACCGATGAACAGGGAAAAACCCTTACAAGTCAGAAAGGTGTGAACAAAGTGTTTCTCCGAATTATACCAAAACAGGGACCAGAAGACACCAGAAGAACTGCAGCAACACTTCGCTTCATACTCACTTCCACGGCTCACGGAGGAGGACAGAGTAATCCTGGACACCCCGCTATCGGAAGAGGACATAACACAAGCAATTAAAGACTTAAAGATGGGCAAAGCACCAGGAGCAGACGGCATTACGACAGACCTATACAAAGCATTTGTCACTGAGCTGGCCCCATGACTTCTGAAAGTATGGGAGGAGTCACTGGAGAAAGGAACATAGCCACCATCTCTACGCAAGGCCATAATCTCTGTCCTGTTGAAGCCGCACAAACCGCCTCACGACCCCTCCTCTTACAGGCCCCCATCTCTCATCAATGTAGATGCGAAAATCATAGCCAAACCCATCGCCAACAAACTAAACCCACACATAAATAAACTGATACATCCGGACCAATCAGGCTTTATACTATCCCGCTCCACTGCCCTAAACCTCTGCAGATTCTTTGCAATCTCATCTCAAATGGACCCTGAGAAGAAAACTATCACAGTAACATTGTTCGCCGAAAAGGCGTTTGACTCCATCTCTTGGAGGTTCATGTACGCCACCCTCCAAAAAAAATAATGGGATTCGGCCCGGGATTCATCAGGAGCATACAGACATTATATTGTAACCCCACAGCCAAAGTCAGGACTAACGCGACCATCTCTGATAGCTTTGAACTACAAAGAGGTACGAGGCAGGGATGCCCCCTCTCTCCGCTGATATTTGCGCTCACCATAGAGGGAATGGCAGCATTCTTACGGACCAAACATACATGGAGAGGGATACGCATCATGGGTAGACCTCAATTCATCTCACTATACGCCGACAACACTATGTTATACATAAGAGACCCAGATTTACATCTCCCCCAGCCCGGATAATGCAAGACATCGCAGAATTTAAAAAGTATTCTGGATACAAGATCCACCAACTCAAATCCAAAATAATACCTCTAACCAAGGCTGCCTCACAATCAGAGGCTACAGCCCAGTTCCGCTGGTGACCTAAAACTGCCAGATACCTGGGGATTATTATGGCAACGGATAAGAACACGTTGTATTCCAACAACTATGGCCCTAAAACAGCTGGAAACCAAGCTCAACCTCTGGGCGAAACTACCGCCATCCATGTATGGCCGGATATCCCTACTAAAAATGGTGATCGTCCCCAAATTGTTGTACTTCTTCAGTGGCATTCCCATTTGGCTGGGCTGTAGATTCTTCAAGACTTTACAGAGGAGCAGCACACACTTTGTATGGGGAGGAAGTACACCCAGGATCAGCTGGACCAAGATGTGCAAACATTATGCGGCCCAAGCCCAGTTTGCCAGATATTGGTCCCAAGACACAGAACAGTATGCGAGGTATGAGGTTTACCAAAGTAAAGGAAGAGAGGGTGGGGGCCGACCCAGTGACAACCACGGTCCGAGAATGGATGCAGATCCTGAAGAGAGTTCAATGCGATACACCTTACTGGCCGCATGCCCAGTTATGGCATACCCGTACCTCGAACCAACCTTTGACCGAACTCTGCAGAACCGTTGGTACCCGGAGCGCGGAGCCAGATTGGGTGACCTTTTCCCTGAAGGGCATTTCATTACGATGGCCGAACTAAAGGAAATAATAGGCAAAGGCCTGACTCCGACACTACAGTACCACCGCCTAAAGGCATCCTGCAGAGCAATCTGGCCGTCGTTCCCCGAGGAACCTCCAGTACATAGGTTCCTTGCTGATATCCTAACACCGGAGGGGTGCAAGAGCAGCATCTCTGAAATATACAAGAAAGTACAAGCACACACCCCCTCGGCCAACACAATGCGCTCCAAACGGGGAAAAAGATCTTAACAGAGAAATCAACGAGCAACAATGGGCACACTACTACTGAAGAAAGGAACCCAGGAGTGGAGAAGGGATTATGTTTGTACTGTGCATCTCCCAAACACATTGTACGCAACTGTCCCGTTGTTCCTCCTAGGCTTTCAGGAAACCCCAGCTCCCATTCCTAAATGGAGCCCAGGCTCAGGAGGTCAATACTTGTTCCTTTTTTCTGCTTCTTTGGTACTTGCATCGCGTTCTTCGTTGGTTGTCCTTCAGGTCTCTTTGTTGTCGGACCAAGGTGATGGCCATTCCGTACTTGCCTTGGTGGATTGTGGTGCCATGGGGATATTCCTGTATGATGAATGGGCCCGAATACATCGGATTCCCAGAGAAAACAAAGAACAGGTCCAAGCTGTCGAAGGAATCAACAGACGTCCCTTGTGTTCTAGGCCAATTACACAGCGAAGAAAGCCTCTTTGCCTAACCATAAACCACCATCAGGAGTATCTCTTCTTTGATATCATCAAGGCAACCCATTACCCAGTGCTTTTGGACATGCCATGGCTTCATCGACACAACCCTTTTATAAACTGATCTGCAGGTTTGTTGTTTCTGGGCTCAGAATATTGTCTTTCCCATAGTTTATCCAAAGACTCGAACATCATCCAGAGTCCCCTGATTAATTACACGGAAGATCACCCTGTCTCTGTTTCGAATCTCAATCATGTACCATAGGAATACCAGGACTTCGCTGATGTCTTCTCAGAATCTATTGTTCAGTCCTTACCCCCTCATCGCCCCGGGGATTGTGCCATTGAGACAGCGGAAACAAGACATCATTCCCTTTGGAAGAATGTTAATCCTGTCCACCCCTGAAAAGAAGACCTTGAAAGATTACCTGGCGATAAATCAAAAATAAAATGTATCACTTCGACCATCTAAGTTTCCTACCTCTCTATTCTTCATACCCAAAAAGGATACCACTGAGTTACGCCCCTGTCTGGACTGCAGAGGACTGAATCAGGTCACTCAGAAGGATAAGTATCCCTTATCTCTCATTTCGGATATTTTGGAGGCACTATAAGGAGCAGTCCTTTTTTCTAAGTTACATCTTCGGGTGGCTTACCACCTCATTCGGATAAGGGCAGGAGACGAATGGAAAACTGCCTTCCGTACTCCCTTTGGCCATTTTGAGAAACTGGTAATGCCCTTTGGCCTAACCAATGTGCCTGCCATCTTTCAGTGCTTCATGGATCAGATCTTTTCAGACATGTTATTCCTTTTTGTCATCCCCTACTTGGATGATATACTTGTTTATTCCCGGGATCCCAATCAACATCAGGAACACGTTACCAAGGTTTGGATTCGCCTATGCAAGAACCAGCTGTTGGAGAAACCCAAAAAATGCCAATTCCATATTTCTACCATCCACTGTCTCGGGTTTGTTCTAAGCCCTCAAGGTATTTCCATGGAACCCAATAAGGTGTTGGTGGTCACTTCATGGCATGCTCCAACTACAGTGAAACAAATCCAGTCCTTTCTAGGTCTAGCCAACTTCTTCAGGATGTTTATACCTACTTTTTCCACCATAGTACAGCCTATAATTGTAATACTAAAGAAGGGTGCTCCTTTTGTTTGGTCCTCTAGCCAGCAGGCAGCCTTCAATCTGTTAAAAAAAAAAGGTTTACTGAAGGTCCTATACTTTGTCAGCCAGACACCTCCAAACCCTTTGTTGTAGAAACCAATGCTTCTAAATCCACTATTGCCCTGTACTTAAACAAAGACAGAAGGATGGCACTCAACATCCCATTGCTTACCTTTCCAGAACCTTGTCTTACAGCGAGAAACATTACTCAGTCCTGGAGAAGGAACTATTAGCTATACGTCAAGCTTTTGTCGAATGGTGACATCTATTACTAAGTGCTGTCTTTCCTGTACAGATCAGAACGGATCATCGTAATCGTCAGGAAATACAGTCGATGGAATGCAGAAACAGTAGACAACCCTGTTGGGCCTATTTTTTTGCTCAATTCCATTTTCAGGTCACCTATATTCCTGGTTCTCACAATATAATTGCAGATGCTCTCATGCGTCGTCCAGACCTCATCATAAATACCACGCAGCAGTTTCCCAGGATGGTTCCAAAGGCTGTTTTCATCAGTCATGTAGCTGATTTCCTAGAAAGAGTCCGTCAAGAAACTTTCCTGTTAGAAGTGGTGAAAATATCCACATTACAACCCCTTGGGGTTAACCATCAGAGAAGGATGACTCTTTAAACATACGGCCTTGTACCTACCCACCAAGACCATTAGGGATTCTGTGATGTTTCTCTGCCATGATACCACCTTTTCTGGACACCAGGGATTCAAGGTCACTCTACGAAATCTCAAAAGGCACTTTTGGTGGCCTAAGATGTCTACAGATGTCCAGTTCCATCTACGAACTTGTACCATCTGTGCTCAGAGCAAATATGATACTCGACAACCATCAGGTCTGTTGTTGCAGCCCAAAGTTCCTTCTCTGCCTTGGCAGGTTATCGCCACCAATTTCATTGTGGAGTCACCACCATCTAAGGGATGTGTAAAGATACTGGAGGGGGGGGGGTCTGTACTTCTGCTCTCTATATGGTAGAGGCGAGGCACAGAGGACCCCAGCCAAGATTCTCTATAGGGTAACAATGGATGAGCAATAAAGGCAGGCTGGTTCTTAAGTACAGTGTAGTCCCCAAACCCCCACAAAGGAATGTACACACACTGTATTACTGAAAACACAGTCTGTATATAATTAATATTCAAAGGTATGTACACTATCACAATAACTCACTTTGTACTCAGAAATCAACAATGGTAAATATATACAAGTCTAAAGTGGTACCACCAATATTATCAGATCTCATTAAAGTGCATCAACTATACTGTTAGAATGTCACACAGATCAATAACAAGGGAACCAGCAATAGAGATAGGGAGGAAAGCAAGATGGTTGACACAATTGGCAGAACACTGGCCCTGTTACCTAGACACAGTTCTGTGTGGAGATCCCCCCCCCCTGGGCAACCTGTAAAATAAAGATATAGCACAAGCCCAGTCCATATATTGCTCAATAGTCTTATTTCCTCTTATAATGTTTTTACCCCCCAATGTACCTGGTGGAGCAGAGTTCTCGAAGAAGCGTCGATGGATCCTTCTTGAGTGACTCCCTTTAAAGCAGGAGCCACGGATCGTCGAGAGGCGTCGAAGAAGGTGAACTTTGCGTCAACGAGATCGATGAGAAGTTCGAGGGTGCCGAGACCCCGGCGTTGATCCAGGTGGTGCTCGACGGCGACGTCCTGCGAGGATGAGGTGTGCGGGGCACCTCGGCAATTGATAGTTCTGGACCGCAAAGAGTTTCAGAAGAACTGTGGCCCAGTAAGGGCGTTGAGTCGAAGTCTTTGTGGCCTTCAGGTGGCGGGAAACCACCGGCGGATTCTCCTCGGCGCGTCGGCGGCCTCGACTCTCTCCGGCAGGATAAAGCGGTCGTCGGTGCGGACAAGGGAGTCCTTCGATTCAAATGTCCTTAGGCAAAGGAGTGGGCGGCTCCGGTCGTCGGCGTCAAGCGGTCCCCTCTTCTGGGGCAACACAACTTTGACAGGCCTCCAGCGGTTACACAAACCTGCGAACCCTGGTCGACGCCAATGGACTTCGACAGCGGCGAAGTCCGGGTGCTTCACTTCGTTCTCCTCAGCGGTCCCAGTCTCCGGTCGGCAGCCTTTCGAGGGTCTGACTTCCAGGGAGCTTCGGCGAAGGTTAGCGGTGCTTCATGGTCCCTCGGAGCACGGGAAGAGGGCGCCTTACCAGGTCCTCTCTCGGATCAGTCTTTGACGAATTCGGCAGCTTTCAGATCAGGTCGAAGCAAATGCAACAGCAAGTCTTCTTCCAGCTGGGCATCGAGGATCAGCAATTCCAGTTACTCTTCAAGTGTAGACACAGCTTCTGAACAATTTCCAGTGGTGAGAGGTCCCCAGATATACTATCCTGTCTCTCATCCACACTGCTGGGTCATACTCAGCAGCCAATCATACAGAAGGACATTCATGCAGTCAGTCAGTCAATCAGGCACACAGTGCATTCAGGCCATCCTCCTCCCTCTCAGACAATCACAACAAGAAATGTGGATTGGGACAAGTACCCAGCCATTCAACACTACACACTGCATTCAGGCCAGTTTCGGGCAGGGCTGTCTCAGTCTTTGTCGCTCATACCAGAAACCAGACAGCTACAACAAGAAGTGCATATTGGTCACACACTCCATTCACCCAGGTCCCACCCACAGGGTGTACCCACAACATACATACAGTCACTGGGAAGGCTCTGGCCAGTCTGGACTGGACTTCACAACAACACCATATATGGAACTTCCACCCAACATCCAGTCAGGGGGAAGGGACAGAGTCAGGGCTTCCCAGGACTTTAGGATAACAAGGTAACAGGCAATAGAAAGCAAGAGGCCACAGGGGCCATCTTGTTTTCTATCAGGAATCAACTGATTCCAATGGCAGGCCTGGGTATCCCAAAATGGAGGATACTACCTGTCGAATTCAGCATGGAGCTGCCACCATCCCATACCCTGCTCTGTGGGCCACCCACAGGTGCCCAAAAACATACACTAGGGGCACAGGGTTGTACCCCCACCCATGGGTGCCATAAGGGTATCCCATGGGTCTGTACACCAAACCGAAAACAGGAAGAGCTGCACTGCCAGGAGTCCCAAATGGACTCCTGGGCAGAAAACAATACAGAACACAATGAAAAAGGACTACAGTACAAGCTCAGGGAGGCCCTGTCCCTCCAATGCCTTTCCAGCATCACAGGATGTACCACCATCATGGTTACCAATGATCATTACTCACATATGGCTGACTTTACTCCGCTAGGCAAACTACCTACAGCTTGAGAAATGGCAAACGTTTCCTTTCTGAAATTTTTCCTCTAAATCGGTTGCCATCAACCATATTGTCTGACCGGGACACTCAGTACACGTCTCGTTTCTGGTCTCAACTTTGCCAACTACTCAGTTTTCAAGGGGCCCTGTCTTCTGGATATCATCCTCAGAGCAATGGAATAACCGAAAGGGTCAACCAAACCTTAGAACAATACTTGCAATGCTTTTCCTCCCAAGTCCAGGACGATTGGGTGAGTTCTTTCAGTAGATGAGTTTGCTTACAACAACTCGGATCATTCATCCTTGGACACCAGTCCCTTCTTCTGGAACTATGGTTTTCACACTTCCATTTTGCCTACAAATGCTGCTGGAGTTACTCCTGTATCCTCTGTGGATGCTTGGATTAGCAATCAACAAACCACTCATAGGAATCTGAAGGAACATCTGTTGAAGGCCAGAGAAGCCAAGAAAAGTTTTGCAGACCGTAAATGACACCCATCTTCTATGTATGCCATAGGTGATAAAGTCTGGCTATCCTCCAAATACCTTCTTAGACACTTACGACCTAATAAGCTGTCACCACGTTTTTACGGGTCTTTTCCTGTGATCAAAGTGATAAACCCTGTGGCATTTCGTCTAAAGTTACCTTTGTCCTGGAAACGCATCCACCCAGCATTCTCACTTCTCTTCTGAAGCCTTTTCATTCTTCAACCAGAAAGGCTATGATTCCTCCATCAGTCATAGCCGATGACCAACAACTGGAATATGGAGTAGCAAGGATATGTGATTCAAGGTATCGGAGGGGACGATTGGAATACCTTGTAGATTGGAAAGGTTACCCACTCAGTGAATGTTCTTGGGACCCTGTTGTCAATACCCATGCTCCTTACCACATCAGCCGATTTAATCTTCTCCATCGAGTCAAACCTGGTGGTCGAAGCCTTAGGAGGGGGCATGATGTCATGAATTACCATACTGAGCCACTGTGGCATGCCTGGAAGATCCGCACGCGGCGGCAATTTTTTCCACCAATGTGGCAGCCGCTAATATTCGTGGGCAGCAAAGAGCACTGTCTAGTGGTTCTCTGACAGCGTTCATATGCGTCTGGATCACCATCGAGCCTCGTGCCTCAACCGTCGGCTTGTGCTTACCTTGCCTTCGTTCTGGCTTGAACTTCCTTGCTCAGCGCTCTCCTGGTTTCCCTTCCTGCGTTCTTCCTGGATCTTCTGTTTCCTTCTGTTGCTCTGGGGGCTCCCTGCTGATCCTTCCTCCCTAACCTGATTCCTCTCGTCTCCTTGCCTGTTCTTTGTTGCTTCCTGGATTATCATGCTACTGCCTCCTGGGCTTTCCTTTTCCGGAACACCCACATACCATCTACAAGTTTTTTCCCTTTTTGAGGGTTTTTCCTGGATATTGGGTTGTCTCCCCGGGGTCAGTCTGCTTGGTGGTTTGTCGATTAGGCAAGGTGGCGTCAGGAGAGGCTTGCCTCTTTCTACATGAATCCGGACCAAGAAGAAAAACACCAAGATAAAAGTAGCTAAGAAACCTCACAAAAGAGCCCACAGGTGAGCCCTGTTAATAAATCTCAGAAACATGTCAACTTGGGAGCCTTGATAGTCAAGCCAGCATTGCGCATGGCATGTAGCACCAGTTCCAGCTGGAATAGATGGTCTTCCCTCAAAGTAGGCAATGCTGAAGTCTTCTAAACCAGACAGGACCTTTTTCACCATCCTCTGAAAGGGCAGCATAGGCATTTATTAACTCAAAAAGCATAAGAGTATACTGATACTGCCCTTCTGAGGTTGACAATCCAGACCTCTCCTTTGCATTGTCAGTCAGTCTGACCTACCAGCATCTGGCTGGGAGTTCAAAGGTACTGAAATGTTCTCTGCGGTGCCAAAGTTGTCAAAAGGATAATCTGCTATGGGTATAAGGTGCAAATCTGTCCTTGTCACACAAAAGCAAACTTGATATATCACATTGCTGGACATTTTAGGTACCAGCAACACAGGGCTAGTCTATTGGCTTCAGGACAGCTCAATGACCTCTGTGACTAACAACGTATGAGACTTCCTCCTTCGTAGTGTCCCTTACCTTGTCAGAGTTCTGTTTTTCACTGGCTTGCTGTCTCCTGTGTCAAAAACCATGGACACACCAGCCTGTGCAACCTGGAGTCAGAGAGAACAACCCTGCAAACTGGCCCAGCAGCTTCTGGCAGTTTTGTAGTTGCTGTCCTGTTAGGTTAGAGAAGATTTGAACCCCCTTATAGACCCATCTGTGCCTGTGTGTGTAGCAGGTCTGGCAGGGGGGTTGGTCCCGTCCTCTGGCATGCCATATGTCACCGGAGCCAACACCAAGGAATCCCGGCTGTAATGGCATTTCAGCTGGTTGGCATGAAAGACTATATGTGCCTGCTCAGGAGCCTTCACTCCAATGAGGTAGTGAGCCTCACTGAACCTTTCCAATACCAACTAGAATCCAGTCCACTTATTATGAAGTGCACTGGGCTTAACCGGTTCCACAATCCAGACTAACTGTCCACAAGTATACTCTATCAAGATGGCCTTCTAATCAGAGCAGTGCTTCCTCTGTTGGCAGATTTGGAGGGGGGGCAGGAAGGGTAGTCTAGGTATTTCCAAGACGGTAGGACCCCCTACTGGGTCCAGCTCCTCTAAGCTTCCCTATACTTATCCTCGCCTTTGCCTGAAATTATTTTAAAAAACGTCCAGTCATTACCACATGGTCTGACTTTACTATTGTGTAACAGAGATCCCTTTTGGAGTACTTGCTCTCATCTCCACCTTGATTGCATTTCCTGGCCTCTGGGGAAGGTGCCAAGTCTTCCAAGGCAGAGGACAACCTCTTGTGGGTGAAGCCCCCATCCCCAGACAGAAATACACAAAAGCTCTGATAACGGTAGGTGTCAGGGGCTTGAGGGCAGACACGTGACCACAGAGCCTTAGGGAGAAAAGTGCACAAGAGACAGGAGTGTAAGGAATCCTGCAATCAAGAAAGATAGGCAATAATTACAGACAGGCAACAAAGGCAGTGAACAAAAAGGGGCGGGGCGTACAAGTAGGACAAACACATTATCTTTCCAATTGTTGTGTACACAGAACGGGGGAAGAGTTTCCGACAGGGTATAGGGAAACTCTAGCCTTCTGAGATAGTTACTATTACAGGGCCACACTCTGAATGTTCATGGACAGGAGCAGCAGGATTAAGTGTCCGTGTCTGGACCCTAAGGCATGAACAAAGAAGCAGTTCTCACAAGACTGAAGGTTGGACGGGTCCAGCAGGAACTGAACAGCGACTGCTTCCTGAAACAGGAACCAGAGCACTGTTAACAATATGGCACAAGGTACAATACTGAAACGCGACAAAGGAAAGGGGCAGAGATTTCCTGCTGGGAAACCCAGCAGCCAAACTCTGAACAAAGGAAATACACAAGCACAAGTGAGGACAAGAACAGTAACAGAAATATCCAGGGAAAGAATAGGAAGTCAAAGTGAGCAAGGTTCAGGACAGAGAACCGGATTAAAGGAGAAAAGCAAGAAGACAAGAATCTAAGTGCAAGGGTACAGGTGACAAACTACAGACTAGAAACTAAGGACAGGAATCAAGGAACAGCGGACTGAACTATAGACCAGGAACAAGAAAACTCAGTAACGAAACTCTAGACTAGGATAACAAGGACTGAGCTGCAAACTGGTAATAAGGAACTGTAACTATGGACTGTAATAACAAGGGCAGGACCGCGGACAGATAAAAAGGAAACTCAGGACTGTAATCTAGGAAGCTAAAGCCAGGTAACATGGACTATGGGCACAGAACAAGGAACTGCAGGAAGGGAACAAGATAATTGGTGGTAGAGAGCAAGGGGCTGCAGACAGGAACAGAGGACTGCGAGCAGGGGAGCAGGGCTGCAGTGCAGAAAACACAGGGATGCAGGGGAGAAGGCAGGGGAGTACAGGCCAGTAGCAGGGCTGCAGGGCAATGAGCACAGGACACTGGAACACAAGAAGGTTCTGGCAGCAACAGGACACAGCAGACATCCAATGGGCTGGGAGCAAACTCAATGCAAGAGCTTTGTGCTCCTGCAGGCAGTTGCTTAAATAAACACTGGCCTGCCGTGTTCTGAAGCAGGTTCATTAGCAGAACACGTAGCACCACACCTGAATCTGTCCCAAATAGTCCACAATGGGTGCCAATTGGTGCTCCAGTGGCACAGCCACGACAGTATGAGTCACATGAAATCAGTTGATAGTAAAATGACAACCGATTGTTTTGGCATGTAAAACTGTATTTCCTAGTAAGCCGCTATAGCAAACGAAATAGAGCTTTATATTTAATCAAATTGTGCCATTCCTTGAGGATGTATGTTTATATACAACTTAAGTCACAGGTGCCCACTGTTAAATGCAGCCCATAGCGGTTGGAATTAATATGGATTCCAGCAGGCTGTAGTCTGGAATGCACATGTTACTTTGTGGCTGCAATGTTGCCAAACTACATGGTAGCTGCTGGTATATCAAAAGACATAGCCAGGGCAAAAGGACACATGTGTACTATACTTTTTTCAGCATGGAGCATTTAGAAAGTGCCATCAGATTAGAAGAGCTCACTTTCTGAAAGAAACTTCAGCATTATTTTGCAATGTAAAATTAAAAAAAGCTTGGGCTTGCACACCCGCACAGATGGCATCTCCTTACAGTATGGATCACTGTAACCTCAGTAAGAACGTTAATGGAAATCACCCTTGTAACTGCTTATCACACCTTGTCCTGCCATACTAGGAGACAATGGGAACCTAATTTCACAGCATTCAATGCTAGAAAATAAATATTTATGCATTTCAACAAGGTTCTCAGTTCGCATTTAGGAATGACAGGCTTTTGCTCATATACTGATCTAAAACTCTACCGAGGGTGTCATAACGAGTTTGCCAGAAGTGGTGAAGCACTTTGTATTTAAGAATACAGGATGTTTTACCACTCTGTAACCAAAACTCTTAAAAACAATCTTCTTTTGTGTAGAGTAAATTACCTCCACGCAAATGCATTACCGCTTGCGATATTACTGTATATTTCCAAGGGGCCCTATAGAACTCTCAAATGGAGAACAACTAGGGTCTGCATGCCCCTAAATCATGCAGACCCTTCATGTTACCCCATCATTACGGCATGTGGTAAAGGAAAGACATGCATTACTTACCGTAATAGCATTTCTGATGATTGTATCTGCTTAGATTCACATGCTGTGCATATGGTCCGACATCCGGTGGTAACCGCAGAGTTTTGCATCTCGTCTTTCGAGGATCGAAAGGGGACATCGGCATAGGCGTGTCTGTAACACTATCCCTAACGTGACGTCACACGGCTAGGTCCCTCCGATTGTATTTTTTCTGCCATGAGGGAGCCCAAGGACTATTGTGAGTGAGTACATAAAGAAAGAAAGTAGTAAGACGTCTATGTTCCTTCCACCCGAGCGGGAAGGAAGGGTGGGCGCATGTGAATCTAAGCAGATACAATCATCTGAAATGCTATTACGGTAAGTAACGCATGTCTTCTGATTCTTGTTAATCTGCTTAGAATCACATGCTGTGCATACACTAGCGAGGGGTACCCGGAGTTGGAGATGGTTTGTGAGAAGGAACAGTAGTGAAAAGACATCTTAGTACTGTTTGTCCCACCTGAGAATCAGACCTAGGAGTGTCTAAGCAATAGTGTTTTGTAAAGGTGTGTACAGAACTCCAGGTTGCCACATTTGCAATGAATGCTATGGAAGCACCAGTGCCTCAAGTAGAATGTGATCTAGCCTTGAAGGGCAGTTCTATCCTAGCAAGAGTGTAACAGAGTGTGATGTATTTGACAATCCACTTTGAGATTGGTGATTTAGAGACAGGATCCCCTTATCTACCAGCTGCCACCAAAACGAAAAATTGGTTTGTTTTTTTCAGTGGTTTGGTTCTTGCTAGGTAAAACGTAACTGCCCTGCGCACATCTAATGTGTGTAGGCTCCTTTCAGCCATGTTAGGGGGGTTCTGGAAGAAAGTAGGCATTTCTATTGATTGGATCACATGGAACTTGGAAATAAACCTAGGCACAAATCGAAGGTGAATGCGCAGAACCACCTTATCTCTGTGAACTGTAACACAAGGGTCTAGAACTGAAAGGACCTGTAGTTCACTAACCCTTCGAATAGAAGTGATAGCTACTAGGAAGGCTGTCTTATTGGTAAGATCTTTGAGACTTGCCTTATGCATTGGTTCAAAGGGAGACCCGATAAGTCCGGTTAATACCACATTTAGGTCCAATCCGAGAGCTGGATTCAAAATGGGGGGATAAATCCCTTTAACCCCTTCCATGAAAGCCTTAATAACTGGTATTTTCCACCACAACACCTTCTGTTGACGTAGTGTAGGCTGAGAGAGCAGCTAAGTGAACCTTTAGGGAATTAAAAACCAGGCCTGAGTCCAATAAGTGAGTCGGGTATAACACAATGAGTAGGAGAGCAGTAAATGGGATTGATGCCCTTGGCTTTGCACCTGATAACAAAGTGTTTCCATTTACTGGAATAGAAATATCGTGGGTTAGGTTTCCTAGCTTCCCCGAGTATGTCCATGCATCTCGGAGGAAGTTGAAGGTGTCCAAACTCTATGACCTCAGGAGCCAGGCCGCTAAATTCAGAGTTTGCGGGCATGGATGCAGTGTTTCTCCCCTGTCCTGAGCGGGCAGGGCAGTTTCATAGGAGGAGAAAGGGGCATCTCCATCAGGTGAGAGAACCAGGGTTGGCAGGCCCACATGGGGGCCACCAATATCATGGTGACTGGGTCCTGGTGCATCTTGTGCACAATCTTGTTGGGAAGGGGAGTCGTGGGTGTGGGGGAAGCGTAAACAAATTTCCCTGACCGTACTATCCAGAGACAGTTTCCCTTGGAGCGGTTCTGGGGGTACCTGGAGGAGTAATCTTGGCATTGAGCGTTCTCCAGACTAGCGAACAGGTCAATCTCTGGGAATTCCCATTCTGCGAAAAAGTTGGAGACAATGTCTTCGTGTAATTGACATTCGTACTCTACAGGTAGAGGAAAATCCCTGCTGAGTACGTCTGCCAGAAGATTGAGTTCCCCTGGAACATGTTGTGACAACAGGAACATCCTGTGTTTGAGAGCCCATATCCAAATTTTTTGGGACAGCTTAGATAGCCCTGGAGAGTGCGTGTGCCCCCTTATTTGTTCAGGTAGTACATGACTGTGGTGCTGTCTGTTAGGATCATGACCGTCTTCCCCTGCAACTGTGTCTGAAAGGCTTTCAGTGCTTTGAACACCACTAATAGTTCCAACAGATTTATGTGATTGGATGCTACTTGTGAGGACCACACGCCGTGCGCTGTCTGCTGGAGCAGGTGAGCACCCCCCAAACCCGTGAGAGATGCGTCTGTCGTGAGAGTGGCTTCTACTGAGAGGTGGTGAAGGTCTTTCCCTTCAAGAGGTTTTCCCTGGACCACCACTGCAGAGAGAGAATGAGGGACTGCGAGACAACTACCAGATCTTCCCATTGTCCGCTGGCCTGACACCACTGACTGTTGAGCCACTCTTGCAGACGCGCGTGAGGAACTAAGTAAATGCAGGACACCATCATTCCTAGCAGTCGTATGGCCTTGTGTACCATCACTTCCCGACAGACTACATACTGGGGGATCTGAAACAGCATGTTTTGAACCCTCTCGTTGTAGGGGAAGACGAGCCTGTCTTTCGTCCGAATTAGAGCCCCTAAAAAGTGACTGGGGTCGAAGGTGGATTTCATCTCGTTGATAGATAATCCCAGACTGAATAAGAGGTCTATTATCTTCAGAGTGTTCAATAGGCATGTTTCGTAGGACTCCCCTGTTATGAGCCAGTCGTCGAGGTAATGGTAAACCGGGACGGATAGTCTGCGCAAGTTAGCTGCTGCCACTGCCAGTACCTTCCTAAACACCCTTGGTGCTGAGGCAATGCCGAAGGGGAGTACTTTGAACTGATGGTGCTTGTCCTCCATCATGAACCCGAGGTATTTTCGGTGCGCTGGCAACATCGAAATATGAAAGTATGCATCTTTCATGTCCAGTGTTGCCATGTTATCCCCCTGCTTCAACAGCGGGATTACTTCCTGTAAAATAACCATACGAAACATTTGGGGTTTGACAAACTTGTTAACTGGGCGTAGGTCTAGCACAGGGCGCATGGTGAGATCCTTTTTGGGTACAAGGAAGTAAACTGAACAAATACCCTTGTTTACCTGTAGAATAGGGACGACTTCTATGGCGTCCTTTCCTAGAAGGGTCTCCACCCCTTGCAGTAGGATCCGCAGGTGGTCCGGAGTCAGGCGTCTTGATTTTGGCAATCTGAATTGGGGTGGTCGGCAACATTCTATGCAGTACCCGTGGGCGACCATCATGAGTACCCACTGGTCTGTTATCCCCTCCCAGGTAGAAAGGAAAGATGTTAAACGCCCCACGACCGGGGTGGCATGGGAGGGGACCTGGATCTGCAGATAATTTCTGACCAGAGGCCCAAGCACCTCTGGGGTTGGAGCCTCGGCCTCTACCCTTCCCACGCTGCTGTCCTTTGGGTGGATAAGTGGCAGGGGTATTAGACCCTCTCCTGAATTCTAGTTGTTTCCTGTATTATTCTGGTTCTGGGGAAAAACGAGATTGCCCACGAAAGGACCAGCGGGAGCCACTCCCTCTCTGAGGAGAGGGTTTCTGGGTAATCTGCAAAAGGGACTGGAGTGTCTCATGTTCTTTTTTGACTGTTTCAAGTGCATCGTCCACTACCTTGCCAAATAGGTTGGTCACCTCAACGGGTTTGTTTATCAAGGATCCTTGGGTCTCCAGCTTTAAACCCGAGTTCCTCAGCCATGCATGTCGCTTGAGCAAGGAACCTTGTGCCAAGGTTCTTCCCACTGTCTTGGCAGCGTCCAGATTGTTCTTGAGCACATTCTGGTTGACTTGCTTGCCTTCTGAAACAATGGTGAGCAATGTGGTCCATGTAGGTTCTGGTACTTCTGTAGGCCTTCTTGCAGTCGTCTGGACGTCAGCATAGCTGGCCAATAGCGTGGTATTGTTAGCTATCCTGGTGGAAAACGCAGCAGCAGTTGTGACCCTCTTTCCCAGTGCAAAGTCTCTTCGACTCCTTATTGGGTGGTGCCACCCCTGTAGACAAGGGAACGCCAGCCCGTTTCCTAGTAGTGGTAACCACTAAAGAATCAGGAGTGGAATGGCCTTTGATGTAAGCAGGGTCAGCCAGAGAAGGACGAAACAACTTCTACACCCTAGGGTTCACTACCCCGGTTTGGGCTGGTCTAACAAGGAAGGTGCCTATCTCCTTTTGAGTTCAACAAGGGGATGGCCTGGCTGGTCGGAGGTTTTTCCTTGAGTATATCCTCCACAAAATCAGAATCTGGTAAAGTTTCTTGTGTGGCGATCTGAAAATGGTCAGCCGCCTTCTTCAAGATGGCGTTAAGCGCCATTTGACCATACACTGGGGAGGCTTTGCGGGCCGGAGTGGGGGGGGGAATCCATGCACAGGGCATCAGGGTCCTGGGTGGGAGAAGGGAGCGACCAAGGTTAAGCATCAACCTTCCGACTGTCTTCCAAATTGTCCATGGGATCTGCCTGGTCATCCACATTGTAGTTTTCCAGGAAGGTGGCATCATTATGTGTCCATAAGGCTGTCATCTGTGAGGACGCAGGTATACTCCTCATATGGATCCTCCAAGGTCCCTTGAAACTTGGATACAGGTGTCGAATGAAGGTCTTCCCGAGGTCTCTTGAGAGCCAGCTTCTCAGAATAAGAGACACATTTTTCTAATCTGTCCATACACCCCTCAAATTTCTCCCTGGTCCATAAGGATGAACCAGAGGGTTCCAAGGGCGGAAAGGGTTAATCTCCCCTGTGACGTCGAGATTTGGCTTCTAAGGTGCCTGACAAAGACCAAGGACTCTCAGCGTAGTCCTTACGGGGTTCGGAGCGCTGTGGTGCGCCTTTTGGTGTGTCTCTAGGCCGTTCTTTGTGCTTCGCCGCCTCCTTTGACCGTTCCTTCAGTTTAACCGCCGAGGCAACGGCTAATGCTCGGGGGAAGTAGGGCAATGTTCCGGCTGAACTGGAGACTGAGCAGTGGATTTCGGTGCCACCGGGGCCTTGAACAGCGTCTGCGTGTCCACCTGGAGCGTTTGACGGCCGCGTGTACTTTAGTGTTAGCGCCCTTTGTTTTAGATTGCACAGTCGCAGGCCGCAGCTGCAGTTGTGGGGAAGGCTGCCGATCGTAAAGCTCAGCGAATCCCGTTGAAGTTTGACGGGTCCGTTGGCACTTTGGCATGCTTTGACGGTACCGCTGAAGCAGTGTTTGGTGTTATGACCGTGTGCGCCCCCGTCGCCAGGTGTTTTCCCCATAGCGTGACTCACGTCAGGCCTGGTGGGGTCGGGGGACGGGCGTCCCGGACTGAGAGCTGTCCGCCGCTATGTCACTGGCTTCCGAAACAGAGGCCTGGTCATAGCTAGTCCCTCCATCACTTTCGGCTGTGGCGGGGGAAGAACATTCAGCCTGCGACATGCCGTAGGCCACACACCGCTTCAGGCGGCGCTCCTTAAGCGTTTTGGGGCGCAGGAGTTTACAGGCGGTGCAACCCGCTTCGTCATGGTCGAGGGGAAGACAATTGTTGCACCGCGAGTGCTCGTCTTTCCACGGATATTTGGCCCAAAATCTAAATGGTGTCTTTTCCATAGCGAAAGACAGTTACAGCGATGACAAAACCCAGGGAGCAGAGAGGGCGAAAGAGGAAAGGCCCACTTGTAAAGAATATGTCCACCCCGACCCCACTCTCCCTACTGTACAGGCCGGCCAGAAGGCCCAGCCACGTGGACGGCAGCGCCGGCCGGATCAACAGGCGTCGAAAGTCTGCAGCAGTCTTCGGCGTTGCACAGGAATCAAATGTCGAAGTGACTTAAAGGGAATAACGATCAAAGTCGATAATTAGGACAATGACGCTATCTCTATGTAAGAGCTCTGCATTAGGGTGACCAGTAATCTGGGCAGAAAAAAAACAATCTGAGGGACCTCGGCGCGTGTGGGATTTTGGGTACACTACACGTCACGTTAGGGATAGTGTTACAGACACGCCTATGCTGGCGTCCCCTTTCGATCCTCAAAAGACAAGATGCAATACTCTGCGGTTACCACTGGATGTCGGACCATACGCACAGCATGTGATTCTAAGCAGATTAATAAGCATCAGAAACGAATTTACGCTATTACTCGATGACAATACTGCCAAACTCATAATGAGTCCTTAGGGCTATTGTTAGGAGCATAGTGGTAACAGTAACAACATATGCTATTTTAAATACTTTTATTTTTAAAGTACCACCTAATTATGTGTTAGGATCGCATGGGATATTCATAGCATAGGGATTATATAATGTACTTCATGCAAGAACAATCAAACTCACCAGTAGCCACTGGTGAGTGATCAGAGACGTCTTTATGAGAGGGAAAAAGGGGCACTTTCCCAGACTCCCACCTTGGAGGGGGGCCGCAGAAGCTTTCTGATCAAATTAAGTCAGTTCCCATTGTTCACCAAACTTAAATAGCACCTCAGGATATTCTATGGTATGCTGCTGAGGCTCAAAACCTATTGCCTGGCTGTTGTTGACAAGTACTTTTAGCTCTGATCAATGTATCCAGTAATGTTTTCTGTGTTCGCTTTGGTATACATAGTATGTACATTCACTAGGGCACAACTCCAGTAACAGTCTAACCTTTCTGTCGGGATTATATTGATTATGTGCAATAGCCAAAGTTGGAATGCATGTATAACCGTGGGTGATGTGATTGTACAGAAGATAGCTCAATGTGTTATGCACTCATTGCAGAAGATTGTGTTGCAATGCAAGATTACAAGAAGAAATTCCAGCAAGGCCGACTCAGTATTTCCTATGTCTGAAGTTGAAAAACCTGCATGCATATGTACTTTGCTTAGTGATATTATCACCAATGTAGATGCACCAAATAGAGGTTGCTATAGAAACTAACATAGCATTGGTATGGTGAAGGTCTAGAATTATTTTATTTTTTTTAATCGGAAATGTAAAGCCTAAGAAGCCATCTCCAGTGAGGAGCATAAATGGTTAGTCAGGAGATGTGATTAGGTATCCAAATTCAAGACTGTTCATGCTTGTATTCTGGATTTGCTGGCAGACAATACAGTGATCGTGGACAAATCATCCTACAGCACTCACAGTACTCTGTCTTCTGTTAAAAGGTTTGCCTTCTAGAGGCGCTGTTGAGCAGCCAACTGATGAGGACGTGAGTTGTCAGAGCTTGATTGGGGCCTAAATCAGCTTCCGGCAGAGATCCTGTTTGAATCGCTATATCTGGTGTCTTTTTACACCGTTGCAGTAGCGGAAAGTCTCTGCTTTGTTCTGGTGCCATCCCGGAGATAAACGATATTGGGACACCACAAAACGGAAAGTCTCTCCGGAGTGTGGTTGAGAATGGGCGCCATCTTTGATATCGAGCTGCTGAATTGCTCCTCCGTGACAGCCAGACAAACTCGCTTCTTCAGGCCGGTACCTGTGGCGTGCAGGTAATTCTCGGGAACCCATGGGTACAAGACTGGCCACTGACCAGGGTTGTGAGGAGACCAACAGAGTCCTGTGGTGGGGGGGGTTGCCGGTGGTGTGTGCGGAGCCCTCAAGGTGAGCCGGGGCTTGTGCTTGTGGATATAAACACCTGGAGCCTTCCGCTGTACACCAGCTCCAACATGGGACTATGATCCCCTGCTGGGGAGCTAAAATCCGGATCCCTTTTGGTATTTCATTGAATACAACGATTGTCTCCCACGGCTGCTTTTTCCTGGGACAGTCTAACTGGCAGCAATTGCCATTGCCACACACACCAAACTGGGAGCAGTGCGGCAGAGGTTGTGCTTCACTGTACACCACAGATTTATCCTTCCTCTGGATGGACCGCTGTAAGGAAGGACCGCTGTAACGGTTGAAAGGGGTCCATACAACTTACTGCATAGTGTCCATTTGCTGCCTATAACATGCTCATCACTCGGCTGCACCTGAGTGAGGCTCCAAAAACCGCCCTTGTGATTGCCTCTAGCTCTGTGAACCGCAGTGCAAACTTCAGAGTCTACGCTCCCAACTAAAACTTCTCACAACCATGGGAAAAGACAAACTGAGGAAAACAGGTTTGCAAAACAAGAGGAGCCAGTATACGGTGAGCAACCCCCCGCTTTCCAAGACTCCGACGCCTGTGGCTACAACTCCCAGTGTTGATATCCAGGAACACCGTGTCTCTCTTACTGATATAATAGGCATCGCTGAATCTAGGACCTCGCTGTAGGTGAAAATAGATGGACTCTCATCAGAAGTATCCCAGTTGAGGATATCTTGCTAAGATCTTGACGCGAGAGTCCGCGAGGTTGAAAAGCCTATCTCTGACTCAGATGCCATCAAAACGATGGAATGTCAGCTACAATAGAGCGGGAGATAATGAGGGTCAATCGAGGCGTAACAACCTTTTTATTCTAGGGTTGCCTGAAAAGGAGGAATAGCCCTGCATGGTACTTTTTGTGGAACAATTGCTGACCGATTTGATGGCAAAGAAACTACAATTTCTTTTCAATAGAAAGAGTCCACCGGATGACTGCAGGACGACCCATGCCTGGTGCTCCCCCATGCACCGTGATCACGCAGCTGTTGAATTACAGGAACCGGTATGCTCTGCTGCAAATGGCACGTCCCACTGGCCTGATACATATAATGGTGTCAGGATTGCCTTTTTTCCAGGCTACACTAAGGAGGTGCAACATACTTTGCAATCCTTTGATTCTATAAAGAAAAAACGGATTTCCCATGGCATAAAATATGCTCTCTTCTTTCCTACACAACTCAAGGTGTACCACAGGGCGACAGTCACCTTTTTAATAACCCTCGTTTGGCGTGGGAATGGACAGACATGGGTTTACCCCAAAATATTTGAAAAGAAAGACTGCACAATTAGCGTGTATTCAGCCTGGTACAAATGATCGAATCCCATAATACCGATCAAGGGGAGTAGGGATTACAGGGGTGTCCCCCGCTCACCTCGTTTCGTATTATTGGATGCAGGGGCTGCGGGGGTGTCCCCCGCATACATTAGATGCCCAGCGGGAGACAGATGACTGAAATCCGAAAAGCTTGAATTACAAAATGCGAACAAGTGGGCTTTGCAATTTTGTAATTTGAGCTTTTTATACTCAGTTTAACATAGATCCATTTGAAAAGCATGTCCTGGCCACTTCAACCTTCAAATCGCAAAATGAAAACTTTAGCCCAGTACACGACCAGAAGCCCTCCGTCGCTTTGCTTGATCCGCGTATCCCAGAATCGCATGACATTCAAACGGCAGCGAGTGACGAATCGGATCCTGCTGATCTTTTACTCCGACATACTGTACATAGACATGATTCCTCATATGCGTTTCTAGTGATTGAGGCTTCCGTCCAATTGTGAGCATCCCAAGATGTGACATCTTACAAACCAACTGTCTCTGCAGAACCCCTACAAATGGTTAACTTTGTTGGCTTGTGTATGTTTAGCATGAGATTGTGGCGGCAGGTGCTTCAGGTTGAGTTGAAGTCTGGGTTGGGAATGTTTTCTGTTTTTCCCTTTTTTGATTGAGACACCTGTTTTGGTTTCACTTTGCAGGGGGGCAGAGGGGGAAGTTTTATCTCCTCTCCAGAGACTTGTAAAGGGCATGTGTCCCCAGGCATGCAACTTCTGATTCATACACATGGGGACGATGGGATGTGACAGGTTGGTTTCTTTGCTGACCTGGAATATGAATGGGCTGGGTTCTAATATTGAACGACGGCAGGTTTTGCAGTTTCTTAATAGACAGATGTGGTCCCTTTCACAGAAACACATTTAGCCGGATCAGGTTGTAGGTTCTTTACAAGGTCCAATTACAAAACGGCACTCCACTCGGATTTTCCAGAGGAGCGTGAGGCACACTAATTCTTATACATAAAAGGCTGCCCTTTAAGCTCCACACAGTGAAACAAGACCCTCGTGGCTGCTTTGTCCTGATCAATGAGGAATTGTGGGGTACTATTTGGGGTATTGTGGCTGTATATGCACCACCTCCACTGACAATTGACATGCTAGATGACCTCCAAACAACATTTGTAAACAGTCATGCTGACATGTGAGTCCTTGGGGGAGATTTTAATGATGTCATGGATCAGGTCAATGAAGGAAACCATCTAGGCAGTAGGAATCCCAAATTACGTTCCTTTTAAGCAGCCCTGGGCCTCTTGGATGCGTGGAGAACGCTTCATGCTTCGGACCGGGGGTTCTCGTTTCTCTCTGGGGCATATGCCTCTATGTTGAGGATTGAATATTTTTTCCATTCACCAACAAGACATTCATAAGCTTGTCTCACCAAATTCTTGGCTAGAGGAATAAGGAATATCATAGAACTCAAAAGTGGTAGATTAAGGCACAAACTGATTTGGTAACTGAGTTACTATTTAGGCTTCCCGGAATTTGTGCATGAAATATCTCATAAGACATCAGAATATTTTCCCTTTAACGAAGGATCGGTGAAGAGTCTGGTTACTCTTTGGGAGGGTTACAAAGCTGTGCTTAAGGGAGAACTATCTCATTGGTGGCAGCAAAAAAGAAACTGCACACGCAAGTAATGCAAGAAGCGGAATCTGGCTCGATCCCGGCCAAAGAGGACTTCCTCGAAACTGGATGCCCAACACCACACAACGCACTTTTGAGGGCCCAAGAGGTACTTCAGAACATGGCCTTTGACATAGAGATATGGGGAACAGGTATATGAGAGCATTAGAAGACAATAAGGGGGAATAGTATAACGGAAGATGTAGAAACGTTTGCCACATATCATGAATCACTATATCAAGCCCAACAAGATCAGTCCTTGTCTGGGAGGTTGACCATTGCCCTCCCACACCTGATGAGTCAACAAAAACAGGACCTGGAGGATGAAATAACTGAAGAAGAGATCGTCACAGCCATCTCTCATCTCCAGTCTGGAAAAACCCCCGGGACCAAATGGATGTCCGATAGAAGTCTGGAAAAGATTCAGAGATCTGGTCATTGGCTCGTTATATAGATTATTCTCCCAAAGTTGAGAGGATGGAATTCTTCCCCCCCCGATTTTAGGTAAGCATGTATTGTAGTCATTACCAAAGCACGAAAACCGCCTGAATTCTGTGCTTCATATAGACCTCATTAACGTAGAGGCCAACAACCTCGCTAGAAACCTTGCGAACCATCTCATTGGGGCAATTTCCTCCCTGATTCAGCCGGACCAGTGTGCGTGTATGCCTAATAAATCAGCTTGCATGAATATCCACAGATGGCACCTAGTCATAAGTCAGGCCTCTGAGATACTGGACCCACCTGCTCTTCTTTCAGTTGATTTCGAGAAGGCTTTCAACTACATGGGACGGTCTATGGGAAATCAGTTTGCATATGGGCTCTGGTGAGAACTTCTGAGCAGGACATGCCTGCTTATAATTCACTGACCGCAGAGGTTAAGGTTAATGGGTTCTCCTATAGAATGCTTTCTCTGGGTCATGGATGAGACAGAGCTATCCCCTTTCTTCTCCGTTATTCATATTTGCTATAGAGCCCCTTGCGATAAGACTCAGGATGGACCCGGACTGGTTGGTTGGGATTCCATTGGCCTTGCGGGGAAGAGGATCGCGTTTCTTTTGTATGTGGATGACCTCCTGATATATGTGGGTAATACCTCACACTCTTGTAACCCAGATACTATTTAGTAGACTCTAAATTGACAGAAATCCACATTTTTCCCGATACAGGTGGAAGATGCGGCTATCCCCCAGAGTTGCCCATATCAAGTTTTGAAAACAGAATTTAAATATTTAGGTAAACAAGTGGGGCTTAACCTCACAGTTTATTCGGAAGACTCTCCACCTTAATACAGACAGATCTACCCAGGATATCATTTACTGGAAATCCCTCCATCAGAATTTGCTTGACTTTACTCAAAATGTTAACTCTGCCAAAATGTCTATATGTACTTCAGGATTCCCTGCTCCCAATCCCCAAATCAGAATTTGATAGGATATACAGCTCTTAGGGAATTTGTTATGGGGCGGGAAACAACCACAGATCGCCTTAAAAACTCTGCAACGTTCAGTATGGGCGGGAGGCATAGGTCTGACCAATATACAGCGATATTATTGGGTGGGAAAACTGGCTGTGGTGAATGACTGGTTACACAGAGACCCCCACCTGCCCCACATCAAAGCTACGAAAGCCTGCATGTGGGGACTATTTCTATCTCAGATGCTATACAGTGGCAAGATGAAACTAACAGTACCAAGCATGACATGACACATTCTTCTAGTATGGTCTGACTCACACCAATACATAGGATGGGAGGGCAAACCGACTTTAGTTCAACCCTTATGGAACAATGCGTACTTATCAGAAATTAACAAAATTGGCCATTTTAAGCTATGGGAACATTGTTGAATACTGACCCTAGCAGATGTGTTGAATGAGGGTAACCTTCTTCCCTTTGCGACCCTACAGATCACCTTCGAGCTACCTGCTACCGAGCGATACAATCTTATGCAGTTGGCACACACTATAGGTTCACAATTCCAGTCCCTATAAGGCATTCAACAAAGCTCTCCTATTGAGACAAACATCCTTCCAGAACGCATTATCACCAAGGTCACCTATTTTAAACCAGGTCCTTTTGGATCTGAGGAATTAACTTGCCTTAGAGAACGGTGGGAGATGGATATCGGCACCCCAGAAACCAAGGATCTCGGCCAGACTATGTCTAATACAATACAAGATACTTGTTTAAGATGTGGGAAGCCTGGGGAAAACACCTTTCACATATTATTGGAATGTGCCCAAGTACGGGTTTTCTGGTGGAAACGTCTGAACAAACAATGATACTCTGGGTTCCACAGTTCCGGAACATCCAAAGAGGTTATTGCTTGGGATACGGGGGGGAAAATCACCATTTACAAAATATGAAAAACTTTTGTTACTGTTGAACTGATACAACTAATCTTTACAGCTATGTGGGGTGGGGGGCGTCAAGCACCCCCGAGTTAGGTTGTGGATTACAGAAGTTATGATGTATATAGCCCTAGAGAAAAGAGTTTAGAATGTACAGGGCTGTCCTTCCAAGACTCTGAAAGTGTGGGGCAAATGGGAAAGGGAGGATTAGGAGACGCTGAGTTGATCTGACTCACATGCATCGGCAAGGAGATTTTATGAAGGGCAAGTACCATTTGCATGGTACCTGATCTTGCTGGTGAGAGTGGGCATGTTTGCAACTTTTATTTGACATTTACTGTAAACAAACTTTGCAGTAAATTGCAAATAAATCTTTCACTGTGCATGGCTGACATTTGGTTGGCATGATTACATCAAATAAGAAGGGTGTTTTTGCTGGCATGCAACATTTTACAGAACGTACTGGTAAATATTTTGTCACCATGCGTGAGTGCATTTCTTAGGTCCAGGATTTAAACTAAGGAACTCGCCCTGCAGGTCGAGTGGTATTTAATAGTTTGCGAGGCCGGAGTCTCAATTATAAGATCTATTACTGTATCCTAAGAATATATGTTTGTGACTCACAAGTACCATCCAATCAGTTGTTTGTTCTCCTTTGTTCTTCATTCCTCATAACAATAAAATCTGGTGCCACTGTTTAGCCCATTACCTGATCTTTCTTTTCATGTTGGCCATTTGAGTGGAAGGGGTTCTAGACAGAAGAGAGCGGACAAGATATCAGAGGCCTAAGGCAAGCATGTTTTAAGGTCTGCTTATTTGACACAAAAAAAACAGTTTGAAGCTTTAAAATACAAAAGAGAAACCCAGATTAAATCTTTTAAGATCCCATTAATTAGTATGCTGGTACTTATATACGTCTCTTGATGACAGAGACAACGAAGCTGGGAACATTCCAAATGTGCATAATATGCATCTATAACTTTTTTTTTTTATTTTTTTTTTTTTAAATGGTCATGGTGGGTAATGAAGTTTGTGTACTTTCCAAGTCAGAACTATAAAATGGGATTGCAGAGTGGGCACGAATCCTAGTTTCACCTCTTAACCAATGTGTGATCCCGGGCATCTCATTTAATATCGAATTGCCTAACCTGTAAAAATTGCCAGTGCCGAAACATTTCAAAGTTGCCAGCTCTTTAGAGTGATTTCGTTCTCAGGGCATGAGCTTCAAAAAAACTCACTCATGTTTTTACTGGCTATAATGTTGCTTCCTTTACAAGAATAGTGAGCATTGATATACTGCACACAGCAGCCACATGTTTCTTTGCTCTCTAATGGCAACACTAAAACCATGTCCCTCTTCTAACATCAGCCTGTCTGGATACACACACCTTCCTGGTAGCACCTAATCTTTAGCCTATTTATATGCTATGGTATGTGTAGCATTCTCCTTGCTTCCAATTGGTTTCCTGTATCCATGCTTGAGCAATTGTGCATTCTGTGAGGCAGCTAATCTGAGTCCTTCGGCTTTTCGGGATTATGTGCACCTGTACTTATGCTAGAACACAAGTACCCTCATCATGGACTTCCAGGTTCAACTGGGCCCCTTTCTCTCCTCCACCACACTCTCCACCTGCGTCGTCCCTCAGGGCTCTATCCTCTGGCTGTGGCTCTTCAACATCTACCTTGCCCCTCTGGCCCACTTGATCTCCACCTTCTCTCCTCACTTCCAGTGTTATGCTGACAACACGCAGCTCTCCTTCAAACTCCCCTCCACGGCCTCCTCTTCTTTCTCTCTAATTCCTGACTGTCAGACTGCGATTCAGGCATCGTGTGCTGCAAACAACCTCTGCCTTAATGCCAGTAAGACTGAGATCCTTCTCATTGGGACCCCTGCTCCTTCCTTCCCTCCTACTCTCTGGCCACCCTCCATGGGCCCCCTGCCCTCACCATTTTGGGAGACTAAAAACTTTGGCGTCATCTTTGACTCCTCTCTCTCCTTCTCTGAACACATTGCAGACCTAGCCAAGAAGGCCCACTTTGAGCTTCACCTCCTCAGAGGCATTCTCCCTTTCCTCAACTTCCCCCAGAAACTCAATGTCTCCAGAGCTCTGGTCCTCTCCAGGCTGGACTACTGCCAATGACTCTTCCTCAATATGTCTTTACCATCCCTTTGCTTCCTCCAACAACTCCAGAATAGAACTCTGAGACTTCTCCTTGGCCTCAAGCACAGGGACTGCATCTCTCCAGCCCTAAAATCTCTCAACTGGCTCCTGGGGCCACAAGGATCAAGTTCAAGACCCTCTGCATCATCCACAAGGCTTTTTGGGGCCTGGGACCCTGCTACATCCAGCACTCTCTCGCTAAATACCTCCCTGCTAGAGCCCTTAGGTCTTCTAGCTCCAACTCTCTGCAGACCAGATGCTTATCCTAGCAGAGAGTAGGTGGTAGATCCCTCTCTTCAGCAGGCGCCTCCCACTGGAACGGCCTCCCTGCCCCTCTCAGACTCGTGCCGGATCTCCTTAAGTTCTGGATGCTTCTCAAGAGGCTCCTTTTCTCTTCTAGCCAGGCGGGGTGTGCACCCCTACCGAGCCTGGTCCGCCCATGTCCTTCCACCTAGCATATGGTCCTCACTCCCTGCATCCCCCTTGCACTTGCCCTCCTGGCCTCCCCTTAGCACTTGTCTAGCCCCAGGGCATTTTTCCCCCTCCACCTTCCCCCCTGTACTTGTATACCTCCATTCTTCCCTGAACTCCCCATCCAACCCTAGCTTTATCCCTTCCGCACACCCCCCCCACCACACCCTACACTTCTTGTTACTGCACTTGCATGATCCGAATGACAGGGCCTAGTAGTAGGACCGTTATTGTGGTTTTCTTCCCTGTCCCCCAGACCCCCTTTGTGTCTTGTGGTACTTTGTTTTATAGACCCTAAATAAATAACCAATAAATAAAAAATAATATATTTTTGCCCTTGAAATACTATTTGTTTATCACTCTGATTACAGCAAGATTGAAGAGGGTAAGAGCACTGAAAGCTAGTTCAACATGCTTATTTTCATAAAGCTATGGGTTGTAATCGACACGGGGGGGGGCTTGTGTGACCAGATACTCTAGAACCCTCCATTAATTTGTTTCGGTAGAGGGGGACCATGCCCCAGGCCCCAAAAGTGCTTAAAGTGGCCCTGTGAGTGACTATTAACTCTTGCAAGTAAGACATTTTGTGCTGTGTGCATGTGGAGAACTGCCATTCACAAACAAGGGCAAGTGACTTATGGCTGCCTAAAAGACTACAACTTAAAATTCTGCTGGGGTAAATAATAAAGAATCCCAGTCGTGTACATTTCAGCTATACTTGGGAATACATAAGGAAGAGAAATTCTGTTCAGTGCTTAGCAGGGAGAATGCCAGCTTGCGTTTTTCTTAAGCCATCGTTAGTATGCGGAAACCCTTCCACCACAGCACACAAACACGTTAGCAAAGAGAAGGATACACAACTGGCCGGCTCCTTGTCATGCATGAGGGAGAGCAAATAAGTAGCTGGCCTGGATCACATCTAATCCAGTAACGACTGGCAGGGATCAGCGCCTTTATTTGGCATCACTATTTGAGCAACTAATTGGGTTTAGTTGCTATATCCTGGAGATTACAAGGGATGTAAATACATCCCTGTAATGTAGTGCACTCAGCGTTCCAATGAAGAGCTGTACATATTTTTGAGTTGTATCAAGCACAGCAAAGTTTAAATAAATGGACGCGGGTAGTGAAGCATTTGAAGGATAACAAAATAACAGATTAAGGTCTTACTGAGAGACACATTAAGAGTGCAAAGTTCCCAAAATAGACAAGATAGCAGAACTTCAACGGCCAACGAAAGTAAAAAAATAAAAAGTAACTTTATCGTAAAACAGAAATCAATTCAAAGACATCTTGAATAGTAGATTGTCCTATTCAGAAAGGTCTCTGACAATTCTAATGGGGTTACCTAATGAGAAGCTCACCACAAAATGATTTTCAGGAAATCTTTTTAATGTTGCATTTCTGTAAAGAACATTTTTTTTTAAACCGCTTTTTTATGCAAGTTTCACAACAAAAGTAAACAGTCAATTCTTCCTATTCCCCTATCCCACTCCCCCTATCCCCAACCCCACTACAACTGGTGCTCATGGTGCTCATACATGCATGTACATTATTCAATTGCAAATAAGGTGCTGCAGAGGTGAAACAAGATCAAATTTGATTGAGCCGACAGGGCGGCCTATGCTACAACAGGTAATATACAGGAACAAGTCAAAGAAGAAGTTGTAGAATAAATGTAGATAGTTCCAGAGTTGAACCGCTTGATTAACATTCCTATGAAATCGTTTGCACATATTATGAGGCAGTGGGGTCTTCATTCCCAAGGATATATGTCCAAAAAGGGGGCCAGAAGTCAGTTGGCCCGGTTACAGGGAGAGAGGAATAGTAGGCTGTCTCCTGAGTTTCACATATTTTCAGCATATGGATCCATTCTTTCACCGAGGGTGGTTTCAGCCTCAACGCTCTGGCAACCACAGAGGCCATAGCCAAGAGTTTCCTTTCAGTTATAATGGGGACGTGAAACAATGCCAATAGCCAGGCCAAAGGGGAATCCCGCGGACAGCCCAGAACTATTTTGTCCATGGTTCCGAACACACCTTCCCATAAGGACTGCATATGACAACAATTCCAAACCATGTGCAAAGAGTCAAGTTACACCGTGGGCAGGAAGTATTTCTATAAGGGTAGTATTTATGTAATTGTGCAGGGGAGAGGTAGGACTGATGAAGGAACTCAAACTGAATAAGACGGAACCTGGAATTCAAAGAGATCTTCCTGGTCATTCTACAAATCACCTGCCATTCGTACTCCTGCAGGCGCGCATCTAATGCTATATCCAACCTGGCCCTAAACAGCACCCGGGGGACCGTGCATAGAGATTTGATTAGTTTGTACAGTGCAGAAACCACGCCAGTAAGGTTAGAGGAGTTGATCCCAAACTGGGCTAGTAGGGAAGGAGCTGGTATAGACAGAAAATAATTTAACATTACCGTTAAACCTGGCGGGCACAACGGCACCCGCTCGCAGAACATGACGGCAGCGCTGGCACCGTTATTAAGGGGGCCGGCGCCACCGTCCTCCCCATTCTCATTCAGCCCTATTGGGCTGAATGGGGAGTAATGATTACCGGCACCCGTGAATGGGCAAATACTGGGTCCGGCGGGGTCGTAATGACCCGGTAATTGCCCATTTCCGGGTGCTAGTAAAGTTTGCAAGTTTGGCGGCAGTCTGCCGGTTTTAACATGATTTTGCAGCATAAGACAATGATCATGTAAACACCTTGAATGTATAACAACAACCTTAACTACCCCCACCCACGCCAGAAACGCCAACATACTGGCACAATTCCCATTTCAACTGAACAAAACCACATAATAAACAAGACACAATGACTGCGCCAACGGGGTACTGATCGCTGCCACTTAGCTCGAGTGGCCGGTAACAAACACAGTATTGCACTATCGTGACACAGACAAGTCCCCATTCAGGTCTAGAGGTTCAACAGCTAATATGGGGCACTATGCAGGGAATAGTGGGATGAGTAGGCACCCACACAGAGGAGAATTAACATTTGCCCCTAATAAGGGCAGGCAGCACAACAAGGAGGAGGGGGCAGTGCTTCAGTCAACGTTTGGGATTCACATGGGCCTCGGATGGATCCGGTTACTCAACAAAACGGTCCGCTACTGAAGGGTTTGTGAAGAACCAGGTCTTGCTATTGCGGACAACGCAGAGTTTAGCAGGGAACATCATAGCGTATCGCAGATTTTTCTGCCTGAGTTTATTTTTAACAGCCCGAAATGACTTCCTTTCTTCCTGCACCTGGGGGCTGAAATCATGGAACAGTCTGATGATCGAAGAGCCATACCTTAATTTGCCATTGTCACTTGCTGTCCTGAGGAGGGTGTCTCTGTCCCTGTAATTGAGGATCCTTGCGATGATGGGCCTGTCAGGTGCGCCAGGGGGTGGCTTGGGTGCAAGGGAGCGATGGGCCCTCTGGACTAAGAACATATTGAATAGAGGGGGGTTCTCGAGTATGTCCATCAGGAACTTTAACAACAAACACTTCCATGTCGTCGATATGAGTGGATTATGGGACCCCCCACAAGGCGGACATTGTTTCTGCATGATCTCCCCTCTAGATCATCATTCTTGACCTCCACCCGCTTCACTGATTTTTGCAGCGCTGCAACCTCCCTCTGCAGAGATGTAACCGTGTCCTCATTCTCCCCGATAAATTGCTCAGCCTCAGTCATGCAGCCACATAGTTTATCTATTTGAATGGCTGAGGTTTCAACCCTGCATGTCAGCATATCAATTTTAGAACCAAGGTTGTCTGTATTATTTTTCTGGCCGATCAAGGTTTGATCAAGGTGGACACGTCTATAGTGGTTGAGTTTGAGGCCGTGGCAGGTGGAGGGGAAGCCTGGTCCTGATGTGCATATTGGTCCATTTTAGCTTGTTTCTTGTTGTTCCCCATAGTGTTGCGCTGTGGGTGCGAAGAATTAGCCAGGAACGCTCAGCGGCCACTGAGCAGGTAACGACCTCTGCTAGGATATTGATGAAAGTTGGATGAGTCGAGATTGCTCAGCGCCCACCGCCAATCCAATCTGTGCAGATCCCGGCCCAGACAAGGGCAGTCTCAAGGGGTTAGGTGGCAAGCCACCAGGGGGCCCCACCGCAGGGAGAACCAGCCCAGGGAGCGAGGCGAGGACACCCTGCACGAGGGCAGTCAAGGGGAATGTCACTGGATGGGCAAGATGGGGGGCGTCTCAATGCACCGCAACCTGTGGCATATCCGCGCCCCATAGACCACGGTGCCGCGTGGGCAGAAGTTACTCTAGGTGTAGCCCCACGGGGAGAAGCACTCTGCACCACGGGCCAGTTGATGCAGGTCGGAGCCCCCACATGGAGTGGCCGCAGGAACCAAGGCCACCCCAGAGCCCGGAGCAGGAGACAGAGCCGCACAACTGGGGACACCAGCCGCCATGGCCTACCTGAGCCCGGTGAAGAAAGGGCAGGGACAACTACCTGAAGGGGTCCAGATCAAGGGTTCAGTAGAGGATGTAGACTGCCTAGGAGCCCTGTCCCTCACAGCCCCGCAGGGCCCGGCACAGGCTGCAGCAGTATGTCAGGGATCTGGTGGGCCGTGGAGAGGAATGGAGCCGCAGAAGGGCGCAGGGGCTCCGGGAAGTGCCGCGTGTGTACCTACCTATCTCAGGGGCCAGGTGTCGGTTCCAGTCACGCCAGCGTATGCCGCGGGCCTCCTGATCTCCGAGGTGGAAGGCGATGCGCAGCCTGCGTCGCAGATCCCAGCAAGCAGAGGTAGTGTTCGCCGCAGGGACACAGCTGGCTTCGATAGAAGTGGTAGGGCTCCAAACTCACTTGTAGTCGCACAGTGAAGCAACAAAGGGGGTCCAGGTGAAGCAGCACCTCATTGCCAGTCTAGTGCTGATGTCTGCATACCACTGGAGCCACAATAGAGAGGATGTATTAGGATATTGGATGTTGCTGAATACAAGCCTTCTCAGGCAGCAGCCATCTTGTAGCCGCGCAACAGCGCCACCTTCTTCTGCAAAGAACATTTGACCATGTGCACCATTCAAGAATGAATAGCTTTCCCGGGCAATGCTACCCGCAGCAAATGCCAATGGTTCCTTCTACAGCACATTCAAAAGGCAAATGCAATGGTAGGGACCTGATATCTTTTTTCAATGATTGCTAGTTAATGATGCATTTTTAAATGGCACGTGGCTGTATTGGTCATAATTGTGAAGGTTATATCGATATGTTTTCCAGCAGCACTGAAACCTGGGTCATTGAGTGCCACGATTAATCCCTGGGATAGTGTCAATTCTCAGAATACCTTCAGCACCAATACAACATTCACTCAAAAATCCCAGTATGATTGCTACAACTCCTTTTTGTTTCAGTGTAGAGAGTAAATAAGTGCATGTTGGCAGAGGCCTTCAAAACCTCTCATGCAAAACCGCTTCTCAAAAAAAACTAGCCTTGACCCCCTCCTCCATCAAGCTACTGCCCAATCTCCAATACTCGCTTCATTGCCAAACTAATTGACACCGCGGCATTTAAGCAACTCAGCCTTTTCATAGAAGCCAACATTCTCTTTGACCTAGCGCAATCGGCGTTCCGACCCCTCTGTGCAAAGGAATCTTTTCTGGTCTCCCTCTGGGACAACCTAAACAGATCTTGGCTACTCATATGGGTGTACCGCACATTATCCACGGCCTTTGATGCAATCGACCACACAATACTGAGGAACAGGCGCACCACTCTAGGCATCAAAGACTCTTCCCTTAATTGGATCACGTCCTTCATCTCTAATCGCTCACAAAGCGTTCTCCTTCCCACTTTCTCCTCTGCCCCCTGCCCAGTCACAAAAGGGGTGTCTCAAGGAACCTCCCTCTCGCCGCTCCTTTTCAACCTCTAACTAAACCCATTACCAGCTCTCATCCGCTCACACAACCTTACCTGCTACAATGACGCAGACGATACGCAGAACATTTTCAAAATCCCCAAGATCCAAGCCTCCCCACAACCCGACCTCGCCTCTTGTCTCTCACACATCGACCATTGGATGACTAACAACCATCTGATCCTCGACCCCGGCAAATCAGAGATCCTAATATATGGCAAAACTGCCCTTATCCCCCCCCCCCTTTTCCTTGGTCGGCGGCCCTGGAGCCCCACCTGCCGCCTCCACCTCTGTCAAAAATCTTAGATGTAGTATGGACGCAGACCTATCCCTCTCCAAGCACATCAACTTCATATCCAGAACCTGCCACTTCCACATCCTAAAACAAATATTTTCTTACCCTCAAAGAGTCTCTGCAATACTGGCCATTATCATCTCCTGACTGGACTACACAAACTACCTCTATTTTGGCGTCCCTGCATGTCTGCTCAGGAAACTTCAACGTATCCAAAACGCAGTGCCCAGATTGCTCCTTGCCATCTCACCCAGAGAACACATCACCCCTGCACTCAGAACTCTGCACTGGTTCCCAGTTAGTCTAAGAGCAACCTTCAAAGCCACGTGCATCACACACCGAGCCCTCCATAATACGGGATTGAGTTCCTTCAGAACAAAATCATCCACTACCAGCCCCCCCAGAAACCTCAGATCGGATTCGGCTCTCCTCCTCTACATTTCATCGCACCACTCCCCCAGAGTTGGCGGCTCGGCTTTCTCTATCCTAGATTCACCTTATCTGGGCAACCGAGTCTGAAGATTGCACCTGGGTGGCGCGCCATGGCTGCAATAGAGGAATACACAAGTGGGACTATATACATTCACTGCCTGCCCAGCCAGGGTTGGACCTTATCTTCAAGATCCCCGATAGGCTTTTGAGCCCCAGAAGCGTGAGCGGCATCTACGAATTACTGCTGGCAAGTAATATAGGAGGGGTGGCGGTGCAAGGCCCCATTTGTGTCCTACCAGCAGTGTGCAAGCCGCTCGTCGGCTTCATTGATGCCGGCGGATCGCGTCGTGAACTGGCACGATAGCGGGCATAGCCCTCGGAACATGCATATTAGCTGACTTTGCTGCCAGATTAAGAAACGTGACCTGTGCTTACTGGATGCCTTGTTGACAGTTGTCAGGTGGCAATATATGGTGGTGCGCTGTATCTAAGGGGTAATCCGCCTTTTTACACGTGCTTACATAATGCAGCCTGCTGTAAAACCATGGTGACCTTGCTAACCTACTGGATCTCTGCAGGGTGGTGTGCCATTTGGCATTGGGAGCACCCTGGTTATGCTTGATGGTTGCATGCGCACCGCCTATTTTATTAGCGGAGCCTCTGCTTTCAGTGGCCTGTTTCTTCTTCTCTGGAGCTCTGCTGGTCCTGTCTTTCTGGTTTGAGTCATCTCCTAGGACGCTCTCCCTGTGAGACCAAACATTGCAGGGCAACTCTTTTGTTGTATTCTTGGCTGGACTTCTAACATCTCATTGGGGTCTCCTTCGACAGAAATAAAATGTTGTGTACCCCTGATTTGACCTGGTGTGTGGTGAGCAACTGGACTATGAAATCTAGAAAATCCAAAGACAAGTCTACGGCCTCCATTAAAGACTTGCTACAATCCCCTAAATCAGCCTCGCCTGGGCCAATAGCTATTGATCCAATTCCTGCAATGGACTATAATTCACAGCCAGGTACTTAAGGGGCCATTGCGCAATTACTTCAGTCAATTCAAAAAGAAATGGCATCCCCACTTCAAGAGTTGAAAAGCCCTTTTAAATAATTGTAACTTAATGTCCAGCAGGCAGAAAATCGGCTGAGTGACCTAGAGACTGCTTTTTGTGATCAAGCCAATTCTCACCACCAGCTTGAGCAGAGAGTTACAGAATTGTGATGCATAAGACGATCACAGATGAGCGGCTGGAGGATAGCGAGAACCGTTTTAGAAGAAATTATGTTCGGATCAGTGGTATTCCACATCAAGTCCTAGATCGAGACTTGGAGGCATATGTGAGCGACCTCTTCCAAAGCATACTGAGTTTTTTCTAATTTCCAGCAACATCAACATTTTCTCCCAGATGTATTGTCCAGAGTTCATTTTTCAGGAGCAGAGACTCTTCTTTCAAATAAACAGGGCACAGCAATTACATTCAGAGGAGTTGAGATACAGATATTCCAAGACCTGGCGCAGGGGATGATCCAAGGACGTCGAGAGATGAGACCTCTTACTCAGTGGCTGATGAAGAGGGACATCCAGTATAGTTGGGGTACCCCTTCTGCATAATGTTCACCTACGAGCGGGTCCAACACCAATTTGTGTCTCTTGCTGCTGCATTGGAAGTACTTAAGATTCTTTGTGCGGATCTACAACTACCTGAAGGTTTCAAGCAGGATACCCCCCCAAAATGATTGGTTCAAGATGCGCTCCAGGAAGAGCAGGTGCAAAGATCATAGAAGGCCCTCAATGGACAGGCGAGAGAGAGGCAGGGGCTCAGAAGGGCCTACATGACTGCGAAGATGGTCTGAACATTCTCCTCTGCTGGTTCCCAGGGTACTGTTCGGGTGCTGTTTGGACCATTGATACTGATTATGTCACTATGATTCTATAGCATCCCTGAAGCTGCATGAAGTTTCTGTGTTCATGAATATATGGGTATGGCAACTGGAGCGCCCACACTCATAGGGTTCATTGGTGACCCAATGTTTCCTTACTCAAGCTTTGCAAGGCACTGGAGATTTTTCATTAGGGTCAACATTTGACTAGCACAGGTTCAAAAAGCTTTGAGTAGGGAGGCAAACGTACCCGCCATCTAAGGAAGAGGATCGGCAAAGCTTGGAGAGCCCAATCACATTGGATGAGGTAACTCGAGTAATCCGGCCCATCTGTAATAATGAAGCTCCTGGGCCTGATGGCTATTCTGCTTTATTTTATAAGAAATTTGTCGATCTCCTTGCCCCTCAGCTGGTTATCCTATTTAATAGCTTCACTGATACTGGGGCGATCTCACCTGGTATGGGCGAATAACTGTTATCACTCATTGGTACACCAGATAAAGATCCCACCCTCTGTGCATCCTATCGGCCCATTGCAGTTTTAAATTATGATTCCCAAATGTATTCTAAGGTCCTTGCGGCCCGACTGGCGGGCATCCTCCCCGGCATAATCCAAATGGACCAAAACAGGCTTCATCCTAGGCCGCCAGGCATTTGACAGCATTCCTAGGACCCTAAATGTGATTAACTATGCAAGACGATATGACGAGGAATTGGCTGTGTTATCTATAGATGCAGAAAAAGCATTTGATCGCATGGACTGGGGGTATCTCATGGAAGAGTTGGGCCGTTTTGGGTTTGGTCCCATATTTATTAAAAGAATAAAGGCTAATTTTGTTCACCCGACCACTCGCATAAAAGATTTGTCTGAATCACTTACCTTATCGAGAGGGACGCGTCAGGGATGCCCGCTATTCCCGCTCCTATTTGCATTGTCAATGGAGCCCTTAGCAAGCAAAGTTCGGCTGGAGGGTGATATATGTGGGATTGATATTGCTGGATATCAGCATATGGTTGCACTTTATTCTGATGACCTCCTCTTTTTTTTATGCATCGTTCTCAGACAACCCTACCCCACGTAGCTTCCCTACTGGAATCATTTCATCGGGTCTCTGGCTTTAAGATTAATTACAGTGAAACTATACTTGTTAATTTTTCAGTGAAACCCGAGACAGAGCAGGAACTTCAGGGGTGTTCGAATTTCAATGGACCAGTAATTATATTTAGGTGTTCAGATCACACCATCTCACTCTCAGGCCTATGCTAGGAATATCCCCAACCTTTCTTCTTCAGTCAAGGGGCACTTGCTCCGGAGGGAGCAATCCAAGATTTCATTGCTCGGACGGGTGGCCGACCTTAAGATGACTTTGCTTCCTGGCCTATTGTGCGTTTCCAGGCCCTTCCGATTTGGATTCTCAAACAAGTACTTAAAGATTTGCCCACTTTTATTTTTATTTGGGCAAATAAATTCCTGAAGGTTCCCTGAACGTATGCTGATGACAGCGAAGGATAAAGGTGGGCTAGGTGGCCCAGATATGGAAAGTTACCTCTATGCAGTGCAGCTTCCTCTCGTTTGATAGTATGAATGCAGCCCAAAACACCAAACACTGGTTGCACATTGAACAGTCCAGGATTCAGATACCTTTATGTGACTGGTATTGGATGTCACTTGGGATTCGGAAGGCAGAGACTAGGCTACTCCCGACAACCTGAGTTTTAATGGACTATTGGGACAAATCAGCCTGTAAGAATTCGGGGACTGTGTTCCCGCCCCCTCTTACCCAGATTTGGAATACACCTGAATTTCCACCAGGTTGTCAGCAGGGTAGGTTCATAAGATGGGTTGAGGGTGGCTCGGAACATTTGGGTCAACTAGTTGAGTCCTAACAGCGCCTGACTTTCAATAAGTGCAAACAGGTCTTCATGGTGCGGGACATTGTAACGTATACTTATATGCAACTTTGTCATTTGATATCCTGTGCAAATGTGTCCCGGCATTCTAAGCATGAGATGGATCCTGCTATTTCGGACCATTGCTGGAGGTGTGCGCAGGCCTCAGGGACCCTCTTTCACATATGGTGGTCTTGTACACTGATCCAATCCTATTGGAAAGATATTTTGGCTCAAATTAAGAGGATTAGTGATATAGAACTCCCAATGGAACCTTTAGTGATATTGCTAGCGGATGAAGACCTGGAGGGGCACTACAAACTGTCCACTAAATCAGCTAAATTACTTATACATATCCTAGTTGCTGCCAGGGTAGTGTTGCCATGTAATTGGAAGTCCCCTACTGTGCCTGACATAAGGGAAGGGTGGGACAAATTGTGGTTTATTGTAGCTATGTGTAAGATTGAAGCCACCCTCAAGGGTGAAATGACTACATTTCTTGCAAAATGGGAACCTTTTATTCAGTTTTTAACTCAGAATGATAAAGCCAGACTACATTATTAGCCACATGACACTTTACGTTGTTGTGATACTCAATGCTGATTACGTTCACCCGTGAACGATGTTATTAGATGGTGGATCTCAGTGCTAAATAACCTGTGTTATTCAGTTGTTCATTTGTTGTTCAACATTATTGCTATTAAGTTAAGTCTTGTCCTGTGCTACAACAGGCCTGATATTTCTGTTTACATTTAAGGAATGTCAACAACAATGTTTTTGGTTTGATCGTGTTAAGCATTTGCTTATTCGTTCGATATCCCTGTTTAGATATTGTCTGTCTTTTTTTTTTTTCAATACAATCTGAATGGCAAAAAAAAATTTGCAGCCCTGCTATTCAATCTTTATCTCTCTGATATAGATAAACTTTGGGAATCCACACTCACTATACCAGCAAGGCTCGGATCATTAAGAATACATTGGTTAGCCTTTGCAGATGACCTCATCTTTTTCGATTTAACTCCTGTTGGTCTTCAGGCTAAGTTAAATATTTTCATAGACTTTGCGTATAAACATAATCTTCGACCCAACCCATCCAAGACATGTATAATGATCTTTAAATCAAATAAGAAACTCAAAAAGTTCAACTGGAATATCGGGGGGACTCGCCTGTGTGAACTACAAGAATCTATTTATTTAGGTTATCGCCTGAGCAGTGCAAATAGCATAAATTTATGGGTGGATTATATAAAGATGAAAGCTAGACCACTGTTAGGTCAGATGAAATGTATCTTTTATAAGCTGTGTAAGTTTTCAATGACTCCATTATTAGAGTTTTTTACATTGAAGGTTGAGCCTATTCTTCTATATGCCATGGATATCTGTGCCAGTAATTTGCATAAGCAACTTGATTCCATACAGGGTACTTTAGTGAAGAGAGCTTTATGTTTATCTATATCAATCCCGAACTGTGTTATTAGACATGAGTTGGGACTGATTTCTTTGTCCACTAGGTTTACCTGGCGGGCTCTCTCAAACTATTCTAAAATTCTTAACTATCCTGATAATTCCTTATATCAGGATCTTTTTGAATTTACAAAGGGTTGTTCATCCAGCTCATTCACCAGCTACCTTGAAACCATGGCTAAAACTTTAAATAACTTGGGCATCGATAATGATGATTTGCTTATACGTCCTAACTATGTCAAACATAAATTGTTTGCGAACGACTGGTGTAAAACTCTGGATGAAATATCGACTTTGAGTACCTATAAGGAATATGCAAAATTCCTTCACAAAAGAGATGATTGTTGTGATTATATAGCGTTGTTTCCGTGTAATAAATTCAGAATGTATTACATGAGATTTAGATTAAATCAATTTCATACCCTTGAACGAACAAAATTCTGGCGAACTGCAGGAACTAATCTAGGCGCCACTAAGTGTCGCTTTTCGAGGTGTACCGAACAGAAGGAAACTCTAAAACATTTAATTTTAGAATGCCCGCATTTTAGAGATGTACGTACAAAGCATTTTCTACGTTTCATAAATGTGAATTACGAAGATTGTATGATATCTCTTTGGACTCGATTGATGCAAGGAAATGAGAGAGCATTAATCTTTGCCTTGGTTGAGTTTTTGAAAGTAATTGAGAAAGAGATTTCGTTATTTCAGCGTTAAAAATTTGTTTTTATTGGGTTTTCATATAGAAATTGTATTAATGCTTTGTGCTACTTTTATAATTTTAATGAGATGTTCTGTATTCAGTTTGTTTTTTTGAATGTGTTACTTTGTAAAGGTTCTTTGAACTATAAACAAATAAAACAAAACAAAAAAAAAACAAACAGACTATTTACTGCACTATCCTGAAACCTGCAAAACGTCAAACCCTGAGTATATGAACATTCTCCCCGGGCGGACGACTGCGTTTGGTGCATCTCCTACCTCCAAACACCTGAAGGTGCCAGCTGTGTTTGCGACGGCCCACACCACACACACCATCATACACGTATCCTGACCCTGCCGCCCATCAAGCGCCACTAGCTGATTCACAGCCCTCATACATGTAATGTCACAAGATTGATGAATAACTGCACCAGGCATGTACGGAAAACAGGCATATCGCAACAATGGCGGTAAAAGCACTGTAGTGTGATAGAACCAATGCCACCACCACTGCAATCGTACAGATTGGGATTCATAGGAGGTCGGGCTGCCTTGGCCATAACCCGAACCAGCAGGCCAGGTGAGGGCCCCCTATGCAACACCACAGGGGGGTAATGAAGAACCAGCTCAGCATCGCTCCGGAAGGAATGGAGTGGGGGGTGGGCAGATATTACACAAATATGAACCAAAGGATGGGCAGCCGTTGGTAAAGGTATCTCCCTAAAATGATTAGACTCGCCACCCAACCCGCCTAGAAGAATCTAGAGGCACAACCCGTCCACCTCCTGTGGCAAATAATTTGAGCATAGACTGTCGCTGCTGCCAACTGTTTTTATCAGAGCCGCAAGAACAGACAGAAAAGGTCAAGTACCTGAGCGGGTGCCCTAACAACAAAGCGCTATCAATGGAGGCAAGGTACGTATAATACTGCACTCCACTGTCTGCATTCATGGCTATCCAAACAGATCAGCATACAGCAAGAACTACAACAAAATTTGGTTGTGCTGTTCACATGAATTCTCTGCCTACTTACACCAAACTACGCCTCAACACCTCTGACAGCAGAATGCAGTGCAGACCTACAGCAAATTTGGGCACGCCGAATACATAGCAACTCTCTAGCACCGACTTCACTCCTCTCAGCAATCATTCACATGCCTGACTGCATGGGTCACTTCTGTACCGGAGCCTGGCCAGCCCTCCCAAGCCTTTTGGGCCAAATGCACACAGGCATCCTTATCATACTCCATGACCTCCAAAACTCTGGACTTCGGTCCTCCGAGGGCATTCCTATTAACAGCGCATTGAAACTGTAATAATGGTAAAAATGGCACTATACAAATGGCAAGTACAATACAATATACTCGTTCTTCTACATCCTCCAAATAGCATGCAATGGGAATCCTTGAGTTGTACAATGCGTCTTTCTATCAGCACCAGCCCCACAATGTTTTCCAGCATAGGTCAGTGCAAGATTACAGGAGTTCCTCAGCCATATTGTGGCTTAGCAGTGTACAAAGACTGCTTTGTACGACAATAAACGAATTAAGAAACAAGAACAGAAGATGTTCCTAAAAATGAAATATGTGCCCATAAGGAATCGTTGAATATTCAAGAGGTAGATAAGCCAATTCAATAGATACGACATGGGGTGGTCATGTGTTTCCTGGGTCCCGGGCTAAATTATACTTCAATGGCATGGGGTGGACATGTGCATCATGGGCACTGGCTACATTAAACTCTCTTTAGATCAGGGTTTCCAAACTCCAGGCCTCAAGGGCCAGATCCATCTCGGGTTTCCAGGATACCCCTCAATAAAATTCATGAGATGAATTTGCATACAATGATTCTAAATGTATGTACATTTTTACTCATGAATATTAATGAGGGAAATCCTCAAAACCTGTCAGGATCCCGGCCCTCGAGGCCCAGAGGTGGACAACTCTGCTTTAGATTGATATTAAGGCTCGAACAAAGGGGCTTAAATGGAGGAGAATCGTTTGCCAAAGCAAGTATAGAAATCTATGTTTTTAATATCTATCTGTATTATAACATAACAATGAACATTTGCAGACCCGAAAGTTGCCCACATCATGGTATCTCCTGCTGTTGGTAAAATCCTTCCAGACTCACCGCTGTTAACCGTCTTCCGATTTTAGATTTCAAGTTTCTGTTCTGCCCTTTAAAAATCCTTTTTGCAAAAACCTCAGCGAAGTGCTTGGGGAGACTTGGTTCCCTTCTTTGCTTGGTATCGTTTTTGGAGTTTCACAAGGATTGAGTAATATTGCGCTGATATACCCTTTTCTTATGGTTCTGCTTCGCTTCTGAAGGGGTAGTATTGCATACCCTGGAGTTTAGGTCATCTACCGAGCCTGGATAGCCACCATGAGAAAGGCAAAATCAACAAGTCTCGCCTACACTGTACACTATACAGGGTCATCATGTCCTATGTCCCAGAGAGTAAACAATTGCATCCCAGCAAGGTCACTGCTTCTTCTGGGGCACAGTCCCAGGGGCCCTCTGCATGAGATTGGTTAGCAGCAAGCTGAGAAAACCCCCTTGCCCCAGTCAGCCCCCGTCACATTCAGGTGGACAACTCTTCCTACCATTTCTTTGGCAGGTAGAAGGGTTCTCGAGCCCGTCTTCAGATGAGGTATTGCATCTGTTCTACAATACACAGGTTCTTCTGTGTGTCCAACATCAACTGAGGTGTGTGGAGTTTCTTTTGTACAGACCCTAGGCGGCGTAGCTTGGCATATGTGTACTTCAGGATTAGAGAGAAGAGGAAGAGTGACTTTGAAGTAATACCAGGATTACTTCCGGCTAATATTCAATAGTCTTAGTCCTGCTCTTCTTCATGACAGTGCATACACCCTCCACTCCATCCTATGAAGTAGCTCGTCCCAGGAGGGTTTGGAAAACTCCCGTGGCTGCGGGTGGGGGGGGCATACCTTACATTATTCTTATTTATTGTTTTACCTTATAGATTCACTGGTAGTAAGGGAGACAGAGACCCGTTTCATACAATAATTACCTCATAAAAAAACATAATTCGATTGATACACACTTTAGAACAAAGTACACAGTTACAATAGTCCAGTGAGGCAAACAAATTATCAACTTAAAAGAGTAATCCAGTACGATAGATTTAAACATCACATATCTAAGCCATGTTACTGTGCACATTTTGCATAAATAGGCTTTGTACACGAATTTTACAAAATAATGGTTTGTGGATTTCCATAATACGTCCAAGATCTTATCCTATGACAGGTTTGTCCAATGTTCTTATAGATAGGGCAAATATTTAAGAGAAAGTGTGGAAATGTCTCCATGGTCTGAACACAGAATGCACAGTTGTCACTAAATAATAGATACCATGTTTTTGTTTGTGTTATGTCAAGTGCAAGGATGCATTTTCACCAACAGGTTACAGGGCAATTTAATGATATGCAAGCACACTTCATACCATCCCTTTGCTTTATACATCATAGAGGTATGAACCTATTGGCTGTGAATGACTTTACTGGGCGGCCCTCTAAGGCCCATAATGCATAGGAATCATACACCCTATGCACTGATTTGTTTTTGATAATCTCCAGATTTTCCTATATATCTTGAAAGCCAATCTACACAAACTGATCTTTCCCATGACTGAAGCATGGTAAGAGTGTACTACCATGAAAACAGCCAACAGTGCCTTTTTGCATCACCGAGGCTCCGGATTGAAGAATTGCTAATCGCATAGGTTTGTTTGCAAATTAAGAAGAGTTTTAGTGACCCGTTTGTGAAGACTAATGCATGCCTTGGCGAGGGTCTATTTGTTCTCACGCTCATAGGTGTCGAGACCTTTGCAAATGGTTGCAAGTTCTAGAGGGCGAGCACCGTGGCTGCACCAGTGTCTTACTGCTGAGTGCTGCGGAGGGAGGAAGCACAATTACTGTTATTTGCTGAATAAACCTTCATGAACCCCTTACACGGCCTGTCCCTCGTGAGTGACGCACAATAACAACATATTTCGAAACGTCCAAAACGTGTCAAAGAGATCATTCAAAAAAGTATAGTAAACGCCCGATTCATAGATGCAAAAGTAAGATATTGTGAAAAGATTAGAGGTCTCCAATTCCAAACTCTATTGTTAGGTAACATTACTGAAGAGAACTTGTGAACAGTGGAATGGGTGGCTGCTGTGCTGGCTGCAGCTTTATTGGCTCAATCACTTTGCCTGCCAACCCGGACTCGCGCGTCCTGTCCAGAGCAACAGAGAATGAGTCACAAGAAGCTTGTGTCATCATACACTCACCTTGTCACCACAAAATGTAAAGCTGTCTTTAAAAAGATGTAATCAGGTTTAACACATAATGCAGCAAAATAAACACAACGCCGTATTACATTTCCCAATGGCAAAAGCGCCGTGCTGATGGTGTACCCTAGCACCAGGCAGATTATCTCAGAGTTTCTGTCCTCGAGATTTGACTGTGTTTTGGACCGCACCTCGCAAGCTGAAATTGAAGACTGAGGAAATACGTTATGCACTGGCACATCTAGCTCAGTCACGGAGAGAAAACAATTCACCTGCAACTGGCAGAGAGGGCCTGTGAGGTGCCCGACTTACATTACGAGGGAATAAAGGCCCTGTGAGGTGCACCGATTTATAGCAAGACGGAAAAAAGGCCCTGTGAGGTGCACCGATTTACAGCAAGACGGAAAAAAAGGCCCTGTGAGGTGCACCGATTTATGAGGTGCACCGATTTACAGCAAGACGGAAAAAAAGGCCCTGTGAGGTGCACCGATTTACAGCAAGACGGAAAAAAGGCCCTGTGAGGTGCAACGATTTACAGCAAGGCGGAAAAAAGGCCCTGTGAGGTGGACTGATTTACAGCAAGACGGAAAAAAGGCCCTGTGAGGTGCACCGATTTACAGCAAGACGGAAAAAAGGCCCTGTGAGGTGCACCGATTTACAGCAAGACGGAAAAAAGGCCCTGTGAGGTGGACTGATTTACAGCAAGACGGAAAAAAGGCCCTGTGAGGTGCACCGATTTACATCAAGAGGGGAGAAAGAGAAGAGGCGCTGTTAAACTGAGGTGACCACAGAGGCAGTCACAATCTGGGGTAAGACACAAAGGCGCTGAGGACGACCAGAGTGTGTGACTGCGATTAGGAAACGAGTATTGTAGACGTGGCCTAGCCGATAGGGGGTGACAGTCCATCAGCAGTTGGAACAGGGTGTGGGGGTCCCAACACGGCGGCACCCAGATGCCGCCTAATGAGAGGGTTCAGTAAATAAAGATTTGATGCATGCTTTTTACTCTACTGCACATTTTTATTCATTTGTATGGTGGAGAGTTAGCACAGAATAGAGTTACATTTCCACCCCCCATGCTCTCCACCATAAATATATTCAAGTACTTACCCCAGCATAACATTTTCATGTTGCTGCAAATGCTTTGGACTCATATGGAATGTGCCTGCTTTTTACACCCTCCAAAGCAGGCAAATTCCATAGGAATCCATTGTAAATGCCACTTGCAATGTGGAAAATGGGACGCTGCAAGTGCAAAACAAGTGCAAACTGGCAATTATGCCTGCATTTACACCTTTGTTTTACACTTTACACTTCCCCCTTCCAACCCACCCCCTCCTTTTTGGATGCAGCCAGAGAACCACTAGTTCCCTTTCTCAACTTCAACCACTGAAGTGCCCTAAATATCACTGTTTGTGAAATTAAAAAACTTATAAATTGTGGTTTGGTGTCCAAGAGAGTTGCCCCTACACCAAAGGCTCTTGGTGTCCATACTCTTCCCTGGGCTACGCTTTTAGTTTGCTACATCCTGCAATACTCTGTAGCTTGAGCCCATGTTATTGAAGGACAATCTATAAGAAAAGGTGCAAATGAAAATTCCACAATTAAAAAATAAATATATGAACTCCATTCTACGCAAAGCATTTGAAAGAAACACATAGAAGCAAGTGTTGTGATGTCAGCAGACCAGCTACAACAAGTGTATTTGTCCACAGTAAATGACAAAGCCAAAATGATTCTTCACAGTTACATGAGTAGCGTTACCCGAGTTTCAGAAGAAAACTGTGGGGATGTCCCATGCCAGGTTGATGGACTTCAATAAATAATTAGACCACATAGTTTTCCATGAAACACAAGAGACACCTCTGTTGTATTACATACAACACTTTGATTGAAACACACAGAAACTGAGCTGTATTTGAAGGACAGTGAGAAGGAAATGAACATTCTTCATTTCGAGGCTGACGGCTCAGGATTGGCATTGCAGATAGATATTGTAATGAGGGGATGTCTAAGAGGTATTCACACAAAAGGTTAAAAAAAGATGACAGAATAACCCTACGGTTTACATCCCTGTTGTTCAACTATTTTCAAATGAAACAGTTCACATGGGATGCATTGACTGATGGGAAGGTGTTCATGTACTGATGAAGGCCATAAAATGAAAGTGGAGCAGTATGGAAGTCTAGCTACAGAGAAGGCCGAAACATCACATGTCGACATCTTGATTGTAAACTAATTGATTGAATAACTTTTTTTTTTTATTTTTAAAGTCACAAGTAAAAGTGGTAGCGAAACACCTAAGTTAGTGGCATTTTAATATTGACATATGTTCAGCATTAGTCCATGAGAAAGATATGTTTACATTGCTTATTAATGATGTTTGCTAAATGTTATTTTTTCATTAAAGTAGAAATTCTTTTTTCACAAGCTATGAATCGAACTATATTTGCCCTGTCATAACTTGCCTCACAAAATGTTTATATAATAATATAGATCAAGTTCTATATAATGTGATTTACCTGGAAGATAAAGCAATCTGTATTAAATGGAGAACTGTCAATCTGGGATGGAAAAATGCAGAATTGTATGGAAAATTGAACATTATTTCTGCCTTTTTCCTTACAGGACTGAGAACCATCCTTCTACGAGAAACCTACAGGAACTTGAAGTGTAAATTGTTATCCACCTGATTGCAAAAATGGTATAATGCCCCTGTTAAAAGAACAAAACATAACGTGGAAAAGAAAGTGACTTCTTATGTTACATTTGTACTTTCAACCAACCACATTTGCTTATAAGCAAATTGATATTTTCCTTGGCGCCATAAACAGTGCTGAGGCAAGGTTTTCCCAAAAAAATTAAAATTAAAATTTAAACAAATCAGCGTGGAGGCTGGGCTATAAACTGTATGACAAAGGTCTTCCACCAAAGGATAAAATGCTCACTTTGTTCTGATATGCAGGCCTTGGTAAGAAAACACATTATAACCATACACAGTTTCCAACTGCCACTGGATCTAAGAATTCCTTAAAAATACAGAGAAATATATCCTGAAACCTGGCCTCACAGTGGACTGGGCCCAATCATGAGCAATTTCATCAAGTCCTCCCATTAATGCCAATGACTGTCAACATTTTGGCTCTTGGCTGCATCATTTCAAAGAACCTTCCTACAACAATGCTATGACAGCAAAGTTTCTCAGGGGTCATAAATTGCCCAGCTCTAAGCCTCAAAGGACCGACACCATATGGACTGCTGCCATGCCTGGGAATGGGAATGCTATTTAATATTTTGTTAAACCCATTACATGGACAGGAAAGAAAGTGCACCTTTAAATGTAACATATGAGATCATATTTTTGTGAATTGCTTTTGATAGTTGTAGCAACTACTTAGTCAGAAAAAATATTCAGAAAATAAATTCAGAGTGAAAAACTCTCAGCTGGATGTGAAACTATATTTTTGTGGTATTCTTTTAATTTACGCAAATTATACAAATGTAGATATTTTTGCACAGAAAAGTTGAAGAGCAGTGATTCATATATCCTTGTGTTCAGGCCGGCTAGGCCGCTATTCTGAGATGGAAATTTTGACATGTGTGAAAGTATCAGAGTATTAAAAGCAAAAATATGTCACACGCATGTCACATGTCGTGCTGAGATGAGACTTGCATCATTTGATTCAGCTCAGTGAGAGCAACCTGGCAAACTAATCAGCAACTTAATCACATGTATAGAAAATAATGTTTTTAAAAATCCCAATTGTTTAATGTAAAATGCCCAAGATGGCATCACATCAAATGAGAGGTAAATGGGTTACAATGTTACTCCCATTGGCAGCTCTCTTCATTAGTATGCCCAATGAGTACAAAGGGGGTGGTTTAGTGCAGTGTCACTTTTGGAACACTGTCCAGTCACACTGACCATTAAAATGATACACACCACGAAAAGGAGTGGTCTTTTTACTGGACTGCCCAAGTGTGGCTGCAGACACTCGAGTGGGTACCTTCCCAAAGAACAGGTCAATGGACCATGTTTGTTCTTGTAAAGGGGCACCTATGGACTATTTTTTGATAAGGGACTTAGGTTTAGTCACCCTAAGTTTCCTAGTGTCATCCAGATGTGGACACCTTGGTCTCTGTGCTCAGAGAGGCACAGCTCCACCTCACTGATGAGGCCCAACAAGGCTGAAACACGTGTATGGGGTTGCTGGTGGTACTTTTGTTCAGAGGGGAATTGCAATAGCATTTCGGGGCTGGTCTGTGTATGTGGGCAGGACAAAGACTGATATGCAAATGGGTATTTCCCCATCTGTGAAAGGTATAGTGAGATAAAGTGTGGCTGCGGACTCTCGACTAGGTACATTCCCAAAGAACAGGTCAATGGGCCGTGTTCGTTCTCGCGGAGTGGCGCCTATGGAATATTTTTTGATAGCACGAGAATGATGTTGATAGCAACTGAAGCCCAATCTTAGTATTATCCAACAATAAAAAATCATCTGCATATGCTATGACCAGAGTAGAAAACTGGCCTATTTTCGGAGGTACAAAAGAACTAGGGGATAGGTAGTCAAAAATGGCTAATACATCCAAATTAAAATGAGCATGAGCAAGTGCCCACCCCTGTCTTAAACCAGAGGTAGTATCAATACATTCAGACATATCTCCTTCCTGATTGAGTCTAACTCTTATGCAGGTATCTCCATAGAGGCTCCTAATTAATAGCAGCAGACCTTTAGGGACACCCCAGGAGTCTAATTTAAACCAAGGTCTCTGTCGGTCAACCAGATTGAAATTGGTAGTTAAATCTATGGATGCCATATATGTACATCTAGCAGGGTCAAACCAGACATGTTCCTGGAGTGTTCTAATAATAAAACCATTGATATTTGTGGAGTGTCCACGTCTAAACCCTGTTTGCAATTTAGAAATCCTGCCTGTACATTGTACACAGTTTTCCAAATGCGCCAATAAAAGATTAGCAAATATCTTACAACTGGCATCAATATCATTTTTTTAAATTCAGATTTAGGTGAGTTTTAGTGCATCTGTGAACCTCCTGCATTTCACTGTGTTGTGCCCTAATTTTAAAAAAATTTGCTTTAGGTGTGTTGTAATCATCTGTGAACCTCCTGCATTTCACTGAGTTGTGCCTCTGTTTTTAAATATCGGATTTAGGTGTGTGCTCATCCTACTTTTTCCTTGGACTGTCCTGACTGGTTACTCCCTTTCCCACTGTCCAGGTAGTTTTCTGTTCTCCCACACTCTGCAGTTCTTGCTGTTTCTTCTCAGTCCTGTGTGTTCCTTTGTTTGCCTGCTCCCTCCCTGCCTACTTGCCTCACACGAACCTCAGCTGCTCTGCCTGGTTTAAGTATACTACTTTTCGTGCCCCTCTCTATTGCGCTTTCTATCTCTCCTATCTTCTCCAACTGCTTCTCTATTTCCTATCCTTCTCCTCTCACTAAGTCTGGCAAGAAGAAACTCAAGGACACACTGGGCTCCAACCCAGGCCTGCCCATCGCTGACACCTACATTAGTGCTTCCGCCAAAGTGACTCTCACCGACATCCTCTTTGTCGTTCCTTCTCCCAAGCTTTGGACTCTATGGTTGCTCTGCTCTCTCCTTAATGATGGCACCCGCTGGAAGGTCCTTCTTGCCTTATTCTCCACCACTAGGGTCATCCTAAATGTCTATCGAAATGGTACCATCCTGGTACAAGGGCCTTAACCCAACCTCTTACTTTTTGATAGGCTTCTTCCTTGCCTTATCAACTTTCCACTTTTCTCCTCACGGCTTCCTCTGCTACCTGTTTCTACAGGCACCCAGGCTCCTTTGCCAGCTACGTCCACCTTGTCTACCTTGCCTCTTACTAACCTCAGTGCCTCCCTCATAACTGCTCCCTTGGCACTTGCAACGATACAGGCTCTGTTGCCTTCTCGCACGGCTCTGACAAACTTCTGAGCCTCCACCTCTTGGGTGCCCTTGCCACCCACTGCCACTGCATCCGGGGCTCCCTTGCCCCCTGTGGCCCCTCCTACACTGGCTCCCTTGCCTTCTACTACTTTCCTGGCTCCCCTGCCTACACTCCCCTCACAGATATCCTTGTCAGCCCCCGCTCCTCTGCCCCTTCCTACCTCTGTCTTTCAGGCACTACCCCCCCTCTTAAGTCCTACGAAAACAGCAATCTGCTCCACATTGCCATGCTTAACTCTTGCTCTGCTGTCAAGCACTCCCCTGATATCTGCCACCTCCTTGAATTCCTGAATCGCGATGTCCTAGCCCTTACTGAGACATGGTTCAAGGACAGCTCTGTAACAAGATTTGACACACTTCTCCCTGAAGGCTACAAGATCCTCCTTATGCCCAGGCCTTACAGGCCAGGACGGGGAGTAGCCCTGATATTTCCTGAGTGGATCTCTGTTTCCATCATTCCCACTCAGGTCTACTCTTCTTTTGAATGTCTGGTCTGCAGGCTCTCTTTCTCCCCTGTCTCCTCTCTCACTCTGGCCACCATCTATCGGCGGCCGGGCCAGCCTACCCTCTTTCTCTCTGAATGGGCTGACCTAGCCTCCTCTCCTTTCCTCCTCCCAACTCCTCCTTCTGGGGATATTAACATCCATCTTGATTCTCCTGACTCCTCAGGTCCCTTCTGCAGCCTATGCGACTCTCTTTCTCTCTCCATTCTACCTTCCGGGCCGATGCACACTGCTGGCCACACTCTAGATGCTTTTATGTCCACAGGCATCCCTCTCTCTATCCCTCTCACTTCCTCACTCTCGTGGACTGATCATTCTCTTCTCTCTTCCCATATGAAGCTCTCTTCTCTGCTAGCACTGGCAGTCCCTTCACTACCTCCTGCCTTCAAGGTAATCTAACCTATGAAAAGAGTGACAGTGCCTGCCTTTGCCTCCACCTAGTCTCCTCCTACTCCTGCGGCTGACTCCCACCCTGACACAGCCCTCTCAAACTTTCACCTCTCCATTTCCAACACTCTTGACATTCTTGCCCAGTCATGAGGGTCCGTCTGAAGCCTTCCAAAAAGTGCAACTCTTGGTACGACTCCGAGCTGGCTGCCCTTAAACGAAAGTGCAGAGCAGCAGAATGGAAATGGAGAATCTTCAGATGCACCATATGGCAAACAGGCCTGCCGCCTTCTTCAAAGGCAATATAGACTCTGCATCTGCTCCAAGAAAACAGTCTATATACAAGCCTGCATCTCAGCAGCCTCTTACAACACGGCTGAACTCTTCAAAGTCTGCAAGGAACTGGCCAATCCTACTGCAGGCTCATCCTCTACTGCACCCACCCGGGCCCTTTGCTCGGCCCTGGCTGCCCATTTCACTACCAAAACACAAGACATCCTGTCATCTCTCTCCCCCAAACCACCTTCGCCTGTACCCACTTCTCTTGGGTCCCCCCTCGGCCACTTCCCCCTCTGCTCTCCTCCCTCTCCCCCGTCACACCAGAGAAGGTCTCTAGACAAGTCTGGTCCATGAAATCCTCCTCCAAACAGGTTAACACTTGACCTCCTAAGACCATCAAGGACAACATTGATTCTCTTGCTCCAGCCTTGGCCGACATCTGCAACCTCTCTTTCATTGCACGAGTTTTCCCCACTTCTCTCAAGCACTCTCTTGTGCACCCTCTGCTCACAGAAATCCTCTGCTGACCCTTCTATCCCGGCAAACTACCTCCCGATCTCTATCACTCCTTTCATGGGCAAACTCCTGGACAAATTAGCTCTCTCTCAGCTTACCCTCCATACTGAATCTGTCGGATGTCTCCAGGAGCATCAGTCTGGCTTCAGAGCATCCAGAGGCATGAAAACTGCTCTTCTGAACACCTGTGAAAACCTGCTCTCAAATCCTGTCTAACTCTCCTTCTGTCCTCATTCTTCTTGATCTTTCTTCTGCCTTCAACACTGTAAACCACAACATCCCCATCTCCGTGATACCCTGGGCATCACACATCTGGCCCTGGCGTGGCTTGCCTCATTTCTCTCTGACCGTCCTTCCCCAGGTGGAACTTAGGTCCTTTCTCCCCTCTATCACTCTCCACTTGTGGAGTCCCCCAGGGATCTGACCCATCCCTCTGCCCAGTGTATCTCCACCTTCACCTCTAACTTTCAGTGTTATGCAGATGACACACAGCTCTCCTTCAGGCTACCCTCAGCCTCTTCCTCCTCCTCACTCCTCCCGCAATTCAGTCTTGGTGTGCTGCTAACAATCTCTTCCTCAATGCCAGAGATCATCCTCATTGGGACACCTGTCCCCGCTTTCCCAATTTCCCAGTGGCTGGCCTCCCTTGGCCCTGCGCTCTCACCTACTAGTGAGGCAAAAAAAAAACTCAGGGTCATTTTTGACTCCACTCTCTCCTTTTCTTCTCACATCTTTGACTTTTAACAATGCTATCAACTGATAGAGCAATTGCCCAATTATTTGCATCCCCTCTTAGAGTATTATCGGTAAAACCATTGGGTCCCGCGGCTCGGAAGGTATTACATTTTATAATAATCTCGTAAACCTCCTCAACATCGATATTCAACCTCCATTCTTCATCCACAGATATAACAGAAGTAGAGCCAGTTAACATCTGAATACTTGCATTTGAAGAATATAGTTCCTCAAAAAAGCATCTTATGTATTGATTAAAGCCCAAAAGGAAGCAGCATCCCTCTCAATAAGACTATATAGACCATGTTTTCTGCATCCTGATGCATTAGAGAAGCATCGATTTACGATAGTTTCTATGCTCTTGCTTAACCTTTTTACTTTTGTTCCATTTTTACTTATAGAACTTCATGTGTAAGCTTTATCTGTCTGATCTGCTTCCTCATTTTTTTCCTATTTGCTAGGCAGTCATCATAAATATGCCTATATATTTCCCCCATTTTACTAATTCTTGTAGCACCACTACCGACCATTTTACTCGGTAGAGTGGTAATGAACTACTTTAAATTGTTCCATTTTCCAATCCAAACTCGAACTGTTCAGCATATGGCAAAGGCCAGCATTAAGTAACCCAATATTATGTGGGATCCAGCAGAGTATTCCTTCACTGACATATCCACTGAGAACAAAGGGGGGCATTTATTTTTAATAAATTAAAAGAAGATGGATTAAGATTTGCTGGGATGTTGTGATTTAATTTTGTTTTCCATAAATTGAAAGCTTTGTCCTAAACCCTCATCCACTTTTCAACCCATGTAGAATGTGCACTCAGGGTAAACCAATTGTACATGCGGCGGTGACGTGTGTGCTTTGAAAAGTCTATATCCAAGTTAAATGCAGCTTTGGTCATTGAATTCACCAATGTTTTGATCATTCATCATTGTAGTAATCATTGACATTAGGATGTAATATAGAATGATAAAGGTGTATAATTTGTTTTTATTTTGATGTGTGTGATTATTTATATTTGTTTAATAAACACACCTATGCAACCCTGTGTATTCCTTGTCCCATGGGAGGTAGGATGTAGGCAATTGATACTGTAAAACTGGTGTGTCCCAGTTTCATAAAAAGAACAATCAAAGTCGTGCACACCTGATTTGGGGGGGGGTAGTAAATGACATGTCGCCCAATTCCAGAACAGGGGAAAATTTAAACCAGCATATTACAGCAATAATCCATTCCTAAATGATCAGGGGACAGCCCTGGGGGCATTTATGCATCTTCCCCAAAGGGCGTTTGCCAGGTAAAATAATAGCCAGTCCACCTCTAACTTGTTTAATCGTTCTGCCTGGTGCTGCCCTTCTGGAGAGTGTCTGTGGTCTGATCTCTGGCGCCACTTGTCTTTTGCTCCCTGATTGTATTGTTTTTTTCGTGTTACCCCTTTCAATGGTTCCCTTGTGTCCCAATTGCCTTCTTCAGCCCTCCACTGCTCCTTATCCACAGACCCTGTTTGCCCCATCCTTCCCCTTGACCTGGTTTGTTTGCTTTGCACTGTGCTAGCCCTTGACCTCATCAAGACATCGTAGTTTTAATGCTGGGCGCCTAGCTTGCCCTTGAAAATGGAACAAGTAGGGGGTGCACGCAAGTGGACAGGCTACACCAGTCAAAGAAATAGGGGGCCTGTGGAGACGCGCCACCGGAGCAGGGCTAAACCCACCCTGACTACTTACTGTGTAGGCTGTTCAACATGTATCTGTATTCACGAAAAGTACATAAAAATGAATAAGTGGTCAGTAATTTGACAATTTTACATAGTATTAGAATCCGACACTTCCTGCTCGAGACTTGTATTCCATGTGGCGACTAGTGTGTGGCAGAAGAAATAATATGTTCTATTCCCATAAATATAGTGTATCCGAAAAGGCCTTGTACAACCAAGTTTACTACGGTAAACCACTGGAGCCACTGGTATAAGGTGTGGGCTCCTCAGCAGGAGTCTATCAGGTGTGTCTGACAGTGTGTCTCGTATTGACTTACTGTGACTTTATGCGCCATGATCTGACTTGATGCTATATGATGCATTCAGTTTGCAAATTATGCCAAGTTCGGGACGGTCCTTGTGAATAGCTGCGTAGTTTGCCTGCTTTGCTCGTGCTGCACATTAGAAAGTGTTCTCTCCCTCTCTCTAGTGCTACCTTTGGAACGACCTACGTCATCTCCTTTAAGAGTCCATACCTCGTCGACAATCGTGTGTGTCTGTGTGTTTAGCAATGTGGGCGGGGTTTGAACCCTGTTCCTGGTCTAAACCTGCAGTAGAGCAGGTAGAACTGCCTTACCGTGCACCAGTGCATGCCACCATATTAGGGCAAGTATACGCCCCGTGGTTTGCATTAGGAGGGCGCCCTTGGACTTGTGACCCATAGGGAGGTGCCAGGGAGGGCACAAGTCTTCCGGGCGGGCAGGAATTGACGTGAAAGCGCTGCACGGGGCAGGGGGGATTCAGCGGCAGTTTGCGGGAGTGTGGACTGGAAGGTGCACTGAGTGCGGGTTCTTACCAGGCAGAGCAGCCCTAGTAGCAGCAGCAGTGTGCGCACTCCAGATGCCTTGAGCCGCCACATCCTCTGTCTACGTGATGTCCCGGCCACTGTGGTCACCGGGCACGGGTGCCTTCCAGCATCTCCTCGCGCGAGACGCCGCCTTCCCGTGCTTGCAGAGCCAGTCTCCCGGGCGCAGAGTGCAACCCGACGGCCACCTCAGAGGAGGCAGGAGGCGCACCGCTCTACCATCGTCTGTCCGGGCGACTTTTTCTTACGTGGATTTCAAGTGGCAGGTCCTTCTTCCGGACACCGCGTGGCCCCTCCCTCCAGTGCGGGGGCAGAGAGCTAGGGTAGGCGGGTACACCCGGATAACCCTGAGCCCCACAGCAGGTGCTACTTCGAGGACATACACGCGGCGTTCCTCTGCACCGCAGAAAAACATACACCCAGCTTTTATTTATGGAGAAGCATTGCACGAAAGCATGTGGAAGACAGCCCACAGGATAAACATAACTTAGACTAACAGCACAGTCACATTTTTAAAATAAGGTTTCAGGAGAGACGCGACACTTTGATTCCCGCATATGTTTCTTTCTTATCGAAAATGCCAATGTTTTTGTTATCGAAATAAGGAACCCCGTTTAAAGAGAGATATCAACGAAGCAAGTTGCGGACAGTGATTGTAAAAGATCTGGACTAAGAAGCATCATTTTTATGGGCGCAAATTATGGAAAAAGTGTTAATTTTTCAATGCAAAACCCCAAAGTACAATGAATTATTTAAACCAAAGGCTAACACAATAATTAATTTAAAATCAGTAACCACTGAATATTTCATTTAGAAATGTCGACATGTTGTCATTCTAACAGCCGTGAACTCACATTGGCAACTGGTTGCAACCAATGCTGGCAAATTACTGTTGCATTCCACCAGCCACAGGAGAAAGGCAGGGGGTGGGGAGCGGCGGTGATGTGAGTTGGGGACAGGGTGAACCCAGAAGATTTTTCTCACCCCCCCCCCCCATAAATACACAAATAAACACTTACATCTCAAGAGATTCATTATAAAGAAACAAGTTCCCTATAATGTGACAAGCAAATTAGAAAAGGTGCACATCATTTAAATGAACCCTGCTGCGTCTAAAGTTAACCTATGAGTTAGCACTGTTTTCAATCCTGCTGCGCTGAAAGGTTGGCCATTGGGTTACCACTGTATTGCCCCTTGCGGCATTCTAAAGGTAGCCACTGGGTCACCACTGTGTTTAAAACTTGCTGCGCTTCAAAGACAGCCATTGTGCTTCCCAGAGGCGTTGCTGGGGGTGGAGGGACTGAGGGGCCTATAGCCCCAGGTCTTTTGGTTGTAGTCCCGGATAGAAGCTCACGGGCTACAACCGAAAGGCTAGCTAGCCCCGAGTCCCGAACAGTCCCGACATTAGCTTAGCCCCTGCTCTTTTCCAGACCTAGCAACACCCCTGGTGCTTCCACTGTTTGAATCCTGCTGTCCCTAAGGTTTGCCATTCTATGGCAAGACTGGAGGCAAGCATTATGCTTCAACTTCTTTTATTCACTCTTCAGCACTTTCAACTATAAACATAAGAAAAACTGAAAATGTGACTTTCCCTTCAGCACTTTTCTTTTTCTTGTTTAAAACTACAAGTCTTTCAAATATAGAGAAAGGTAGGAGAATGGAAAATGTCAACAGCTGCTCCCTTTTTCAAAAAAACGACATCAATTTAAACATATACATTTTATTAGGGATTTCAAGATAAATAGATCTCGTAAATGATGTGAGAGACACTGTACATATAAAATACATCTTCAGACACTCTAAAAGATACACAAATGTGACAATGACAAAACTCATTCAAAAGAATTCTAAAAATAGAAATGTAAAATAATACATCAATGGCCTCATTACGACCCAGGTAGAGGACCATGGTGCTATTAGCACCATGGTCCATGCCGGTGTCCGCCATGGCGGAATGGAGGATTACCACCCCATTCCGATGTTGGTGGGGCGGTAATTCCCCATGCCGCCATGGCCCTTCCCCATTCCCATTTTGCCCCATAGAGCTCAATGGGAATGGGGAAGGCGCTAATAACGGTACCGTTATTAGCACCAAAGTCCCTTTGTGGGTCCCTACTTTAACGGCTGGAAACACCAGCTGTTAAGGTCGGGTCCCGCAAAGGGACCTCGTAATCAGGCGTTAAGGGTTTAACGGTGCCGACACCTTTTACGGCGCCGTTAAACCCTTAACGCCAGGGTCGTAATGAGGCCCAATGTCTATTCAAACCTCTGCAATGAATCCTATTAAGTTAGGTTTCTGATCCCTCTGGATCTCTAAATACTTTTAAACAATCTAGTGTTACTCCTAAATTGTAAACTCAACATGTTTCCGTCCTCTTAGCAATGATGGGACTTTCTTCAGGAGTGGTCATAAACAGTATTAGAGTTAGTATGCAACTGGTCTGGAATCTTCTTTTACTGAAGGTTCATTCATTATAAGTGCAGTAGCTGTTGACAAAAACCGAAAAAATAAGAATCAGCACTTTGGCTCATATTCTTGAGGCACAAATTAAGGTATCTGGAAACATTCAGGATAGATTAATTTACCTGAACTTCCTTGTGTAGATGCTCCCTTGACGGATGAAAAAAAAAGTCCTAACTCTAATACTGTTTATGACCACTACGATCTCTTCGCTTCGTGTCTCAACACGCAGACAAAAAACATTTTCAGCTGGAGACTGGACCCAGCCACTCAGGGCACAGACACATTCTTACACGCATAGGCAGGGGAGATACATTATGCATTTCCTCCCTGATAACCCTGATGTGGAAATCTCAAGTGTGGTTTCCGACCTTGATGGAGATGACAGCAGACACACCACAATTACTTCCAGAAGGGGAGCACCTGTTCACGGACCCAGCTGGATCATTTCACCCTCTGAGAGTGAGGGGGATTCTCCCACTGATAGCGTGCAGAATATCAGGAGACGCTGGGAGTTGGCAGGCATTTCGACACAGGCTGCTGGTGCTTATCGCAGAATCTCGGCCCCCCTCCACCAGGAGGAGCTACGACACGGCTTGGGCCAAGTGGAAAAGCTGGTGCAGAGGGAGACATTTTCATCCTGTTTCAGCACCTATAGTAGCGATCCTACATTTTCTGGCACACCTCCCGCAGGATGGCAAAGCCTTCAGAACGATCAGGTTTTACAGGTCAGCCATCTCCACAGGCCACATGCCAGTAGAGGGTATGCCAGCAGGAGAGTACCCAGCAGTGGCCAGGCTCATAAAGGGAGAACATTACAAAGCGCCTCCCGAGCCGAAATATAAACCGCTGTGGGACATAACAGTAGTACTCAGATTAATAGACAGCTGGCCAGCAGACAGATTTCTATCGGTAAAACAACTGTCAGGAAAACTAGCAATGCTCTTGTGCCTAGTATCCTGTAAGCGAGCAGCAGATGTTAAAGCCTTAGAGATTCATAGGAAGGTTTTTGGACCTGAAGGAGTGACCTTCTCGATAGTAAGAAGAACAAAGACAGGATCCACCTTCAGTACATTGGCCTTATTTCCCTAAGAATTCCAAATGGTGCATCGGTAGAGGTATTAAAGAGTACGAGAGCAGAGTGCAGAGCGGCTGGCAACACACAATTTCTGGCAGTGGTTATGGCCACCATAGCTAGATGGGTGCGCAAAGTGATGCAATTAGCAGGTATCAACCTCAAAGAATACGGGGCACATTCAGTGAGAGGAGCCATGGCGTCCAAAGCATTTACAGCAGGAGTAACTCTGCTGGATATCATGCAAGCAGCAGACTGGGCTAGCGATTGTACATTTAAACAGTTTTATTTTAAACCAATTAGAGGGATAGCAACAACAGTTCTAGGGAAGCTTTAAACAAGCATAATGCACGCCTCTAGTCTTGCCATAGAATGTAGATTACCCCTGCTAACTGCGCAGGAAGTATTAATTCTATTAAAGACTAGGAGGCGAGCCTTAATTTCCCACTCTCATACGTACTGTACAACTGTATAAACGGTTGCATTATTATGAAGGACTGTACATGAACACCACCCTAACATTGTTGTTTATACACCCCCCAGGAGAGGACCAAAAGAATAATTGAAGACGAGATGTCCAAGCGATCAAGCAGGACGGTATTTGCCACGCAGCGAGATTCGCAGCAAGAACAAGCATCAGTTGGAATGGTACAACACGTTTGATGGACAGTTTGTTATTTCAAGTTCGGAAAGATGCAGTTCAGAGCATCAAAAGAAGAGGAGGAGCCTAAGGAGAGGATGTGGTCATAACATGGACTAGTGCTAGAAGGAATACAGAGACTATGGGACTTGTAGTTTTAAACAAGAAAAAGAAAAGTGCTGAAAGGAAAGTCAAATGTTCAGTTTTTCTTATGTTTATAGTTGAAACTGCTGAAGAGTGAATAAAATAAGTTGACGCATAATGCTCGCCTCCTAGTCTTTAATAGAATTAATACTTCCTGCGCAGTTAGCAGGGGTAATCTACATTGTATTGAATTCAGGCGCCAATTGCAGTCCACCACTGTTTAGAACTTTCAATGCCACAATGTTAGCCACTGTGTTAGCACAAGTGCTTAATATGTAAGAAAATAAGTGCCAGGGCCCAAATATTTTTTAGCACACCTGTGACACAATGGGGCAGACAGTGCCCCACCCACTGTTGACACCACCCACAGGTGCTCCATACAATGTCAACATTTGTGAGGTCTAAGCTGCAACTCCCATCAGTTCATTAAGGGTGAATGATGCACTGTGTGATTTACAGATATCAATCCATGTAACATTAATTGTGTCTTTGGAACAGATAATCGCTAACATTATGCTCTGATCCTATCAGTGGCAGGTAGAACATGTTAACCCTCTATCCACAGAATACACAAGCAAACATGCTTTCCTCCAATGGTAAATTGATGGACACATGCAGGAAAAATCATTACTAAACTGATCAACTTGCGTGTCAACCACTGCAGCAAGATCTTCCTGTATAGGTGGTCACTCATGTCTTTGAAATGGGCCTTTTCACTGACATTGTCCCTGTGTTGGGGCTGCTGGCTGGTGACTGGACTGTGGTTGTCAACCCACCCTGCCAGTTATTCCAGTACAGAACGTGCAGCAATGTCATGCAGGCTGAGTGGAGCAGTGCGATGCCTGGCCAGCATCAGTGCCCAGCATGTTAGCTTCCAACTCATTGTTATTCATGAAAATTGATAAATAGCCCTGCCCTGCCAAACTGGGTCATCAGGTTCATGAATAACAATGAGCCCGCTCAGTATGTACAGACCCTGGCTGACCCTGGCAGTGCACTCTGCGGTTGATTATTATATCACTAGGACTGACAGACAGTTACGATAATAAAGTTGGCAAAATACTACATCATAATCAAGCTGGGGTCAGAAATAAGTATTGTATTGTTTATTTATTTAGTATTGTTTATTTATTTATAGAGTGCACCGGGCCGTTAAGCAACTGGGCGCATGCACGGTATTTAGTTACAGGTACATAGTTATTATACAGTACTTATGTTAAAAGAGGACATGTAGATCATACATTATATTACATTGTAGCATAGTTTTCCGTGAAAGGAAGGAAAAGAAGTTAATGATGCAGAGTATTTACATTCAATATACATAGTGTTCAGGTACATACAGGTTGAAGTTAACAGTCATTAGTGTGGAGCCAATGTTTAGCATTGGCTTTGAACACGTGAAAGGAAGGGGTAGCTCTGAGCGAGTCTGGTATGGAATTCCAAAGGTGAGCAGCTAGTACAGGGAAGCTAGAACCTCCCGTTCATTTCAATTTAAAATTGGGGATTTTGATGCCATTTGCCTGGGCTCCTCTAATAGGCCGTTCAGAGGTATGCTTGGTGAATTTATCGGTGAGGTAGGCAGGTGCCTTGTTATTCATACAGTTATGTGTAATGTTGAGAGTTTTGAACTTGATACGGTCAATAATGGCAAGCCAGTTGGCGGCTCTTCTCTGGTCTGAGATGTGATGCCCTTTGGGGATGCCTAATACTGTTCTGAGGGCATTGTTCTGCAAGGTTTGGAGTTTGTTACTATTGTATTTACTAGTGCCTGGATACAGTGCATTACAGTAGTCTAGTTTGGAGAGGATGAGGGCTCTCGCTATGGTAGTACAGCTGACTATAGATAGGAAGGGTTTGCAGGCGTGAATGAGTTTGCATGTATAACTGGTGGCTGATGCGGTGGCATTTACTTGTTTATCGAGAGTGAGGGCCGAATCTAAGTAAAATCCTAGAGTTTTGACTTCTTTAGCTACCTTGATTTTGATGCCATCGATCGTGATGAAGTTGTAGAGATGGGACAGTTTGTTAAGTTTGTTCGTGGAGCCGATGATCAGTAACTCGGTCTTATCATTGTTAAGACATAGGCCATGTGTGGCCATCCACGTTTGGATAATTTGGTAGACTTTATTTATGAGGGTAGTGTCATTGTCATGGTCGCCTTGAATTGGGATAAGTATCTGCGTATCGTCCACATAGTTGGTGTATGAGACCCCTAGTTTGTCCAATATATCAAAGAGGGGCTTTGTAAAAATATTGTACAAGGTAGGGGAAACACACAACCCTTGGGGGACTCCGCAGGTAATGGGGACTGGATCTGCTGCTGAGGTAGGTGAGAAGACTCTTATAGTTCTCTTGTCCAGAAAAGAGGTTATCCACGCTGTAGCTTGTGTGGAGAAGTTGGCTGCGGATTGAAGGTGGTTGCATAGAATCTTATGATCAACCAGATCGAAGGCGGCGGATAGGTCTAGGAGAAAGAGAATGGAGATGTCACCTCTGTCTTTACGCTCATCTAGTTGGTTCTTGAGTTCAAGGAGGGCCGTTTCAGTTCCATGTCTCGGACTGAAGCCTGATTGTCTAATCCCTAGTAGATTGTTGAGCTCTAGGTAGGATTGGATCTGTAGATATGCCGCTTTATCTAGGATCTTAAGGAGGAACGGGACAGTAGTTATGGGCCTGTAGTTAGTTGGGATGCTTGGGTCCAAGTTGGCTTTTTTAGGAGGGGTAGTATCCAAGCATCTTTGAGGTTAGTGGGTATAGAGCATGATTTGAATGATGCGTTGATAAATGTAGTGACAAAGGGGGCTAGTTCATGCACAGCCTCTTTGATGATAGGGGCTGGGCAAGTGTCACCAAGGCATCGAGAGGGTTTGAGGGATGTGATGATATTCTTAGTTTCCCGAATGGAGATGGCTCTAAAGCTGAATTGGTTGGGAGGTTTGATCTGGTTAGTTGCAAATTCCTGGAGAATGTTTTTTTGCGTTGAGAGGGCAATGTTGTGGAGGGAGGATTCTTTAGCTGCTATTTTATTCTGTAGCATTGTGATTTTGTTGCATAGGGCATTTTTGATGTTTGTACACCAGATTTTGTCTTTGACGCACGGGTCTATGGGAGCAATGCGAGATTCTAATTCTCTCAAAATGGAGAAGATTTCCTTAGGGTTGGAGTTAGCTTTTTGATTCTGTCATTGAATGTCTCCTTTTTAGCCTGGATGATTTGTTCTTGGTGAGGGTGGTAAGGAGGTTTTTATTATCGGGAGAAGGATTTTTTCTCCAGCGGGCTTCTGCGTGTCGTTTCTCCTTGCGTAGGGCTTTTAGCGTTGGGGTGAACCAAGTGTTAAAATGGGCCGGGGGTTTAGATTTGGTAAGCTTGAGTGGCGCAATGGCGTCTATCGGAGGGTTGATTGTGTTATTGTATAGGTCAACTAGGTCATTGGGGTGAGTGATCAGGCTAGAAAGGTTAGTGATCGGGTGAATCAGCGGGATGAGGGTGGGTAGAGTTATATTTTTTTTGCAGCGTGTGAGGGCAGGAGGAGCGTATGATTTAGTGGCTTTATGTTGGGGAAGATCAGAGATGGTCATGAGATCAGATAGTGGTCCGTCCAGATGCAAGGTTCAATTGCCGTTATGGTGGATGCACAATTAATGTCTCCGACCCAGTCCAATGTGCGGCCTTTGCAATGCGTGGGGACGTTATTCCAAATGGTGAGCCCTGCTTCTGAGATGGTGTTAGCTATAGAGGAGGCATTGGTGTCTTTTGTAACCTAAGTTGAAATCACCTGGTAGGATGATTTGGGTTCCTGGTTTGGCGTTGGTGTTTAAGAGGGTAGCTAAATCCTCTTCGAAGGTACCTAGTGGACCTGGAGGTCTATAGATAAGGTGTACCGTGATTGTACGTGAAGGGGAGAGTTCTAGATTTAGGGAGAGTAGTTCTGCTGGTAGCATGGTAACACTAACTATCTCTTTGATGATAAGGTTATCTTTACATATAAAGGCTATGCCGCCTCCTTTAGAGGTGTCTCTATCTTTTCTGAATATGGCAAAGTTAGGAGGTATGGGGAGCATTAAGGCTGGGCCTGCAGCTTTGTGCAGCCAGGTTTCAGTGACTGCTAGGAAGTCAAGTTGGTTGCAGGTAATGATACCTGAGATTTCGGGAGCATGGGCTATTAAGCATCTAGAGTTAATGAGAGCATCCCTTGAGGTTTTGTGCTGCGTTTGAACATTCTGTGGTGTGGACATTGTTAGGCAAGGTTTTGGGCGCTTTGGTCCTAAGTGTATTGTTACTACTGACTTTCCTAGTGTGCTTATTGCACTTGTTGTTGGTGGGCAGAGTCTTGTGGTGGTTAGGGTACTGGTGGGTATATGTCCGCTTGGGTAGTCTATTACCTAATATGAGGTTCCTTAGATCTGTAGGGCAGGCCAGATTAGATTGGGTTTGTAAGTGGAGAGCGGACTGTAGGGGAGACAGTTGTGTGAGCAGCATTTTGGTCAGTTCCCTTTCTGTGAGTGGGTTGAGGTGGGGAGTTGCTGTAGTTAATAGGGCAATGGATGATACGAGTTTGGCCAGAAGGCATATGGGTGTGGCGAGCGAGGAGAGTGTCAGAACGATGTTGGCAGGTGAGTGGATCTGAGGTAGACAGATGGGGTCCTGAGTACCTAAGGTGAGGATGTAGCAATACTGTGTGGGTCCACAATGGTAAGGGTAGCCCTATTATCATGTATACCGTTGCTCGTATAGGGGTAGCCGGTGAATGTTAGGCTAGTACAAATTAAGGTAGGCTGGGATGTGATAGTGATATAGACAGTGGCCATTTCTGCAGGAAGGGGAAGGTATGAAAAGGAACTTTCGGCAATCGGCTAGAGCAAGTTGATATAGACCAATGAGGAACAACATATAAATAGCAGCATTATTACACAGTCTAGCAACAGCTCACCTATTGTGGTCTGGAGCGTATATGCAGGGCATGTGTGGGCATAAAAATAACAATTAGGCAGGCTGCTAGGCAAAGAGGAACAGCATATATATAGCAGCAGTATTACACAGTCTAGCAACAGCTCATCTATTGTGGTCTGGAACGTTTATGCAGGCATGTGGATACATACAGTAACAATTAGGCAGGCTAGGGAGAGCTTACTACTATAGGCTTTGCGCAATTTGGTGGAGAGCCGGGCAGTGAAATGGTATGAGGCAATTTAGGAGCAACTCGCCTATTGTACGTTAGAGTATAATATTAAAAACATATGTAGACAGATAATGATAGTATGAACAAATTGTAAGTCGTTTTCTTTTGTAAGTTGGAGCATAAAACGAAGGGGCACTGAAGTACAATAGGTTGTAGGGTAAAACTGGCGACTCTCCTATGAGCGACTTAGTGTGGAGATACTATTCGTGGCTGCTGACCGATTTCTTGTTGAATGCTAGTTACCTAAGACAGGTGAGTGGCTAGGCATGGGTGAGGTAGCAAACGAGGTGAATCAGATCGAGCGTGAAAGCTTACAAAGTATGGCGAGGGTGCCTGCTTGGCTGAACCATTTTACGCAGATTTTACAACAGTGTACCTGTAAATACCTGGTTAGTCAAAGTCCATCAGTTAATGCATTAGACGTGTGAGGATCACAAACAGTTGAGCAACTTCAGGTGCTTGTATGGACGTGCGTCGGCTGGATGCAGAGTATGGGAAGCTGGTTGTGCTGGCTGGGATGTGAGAGGCTGGGGGGGTGGCAGAGGGCAGATGCAGATAAGACAGGCTCGAAGACAGGCGTTGGCCTTGATTCAAGTGGGCCTTGTAGAAAGTGGGCCGGCTTCGCCTGCCAGCGCTCATTGGGCAAGGAAATTGGACCGCAGGCCAATCAGGGGTCGGCAGAGTCAGCTGCAGGGTCTGCTTCGGCAAAAGAGAGTCAAGCGTTAATGGCGGACGGCCATCTTGAATGGGATACGATCTCGTGGTGCTCAATGGGGACAGTGGACATACTATAGCCACTAGCAGTCAGGGTGATGCCGGAAAGAGGGATTTTTCTCGTCTTAATCTCCGGGTGCTAACAGACGGTAAAGCGGAGGCATGTGCAATTATATTTGCTATTATAGCGCTTTGCCTGCAACGCTTACCGCTTTGTGAGGGCTGCACGTGGATTCATCCTCCAGAGTTCCCTCTGCTCCTGCAGGGTCGGGTACAGCTCGGTAGAGCTCCTGCTCAGCTGGCAAGAGGGAGGAAGTGTCGAGTATCGAGGCTGAGCCCTGGCAAGCCCTCCACAAATAAAGCACTGGTTAGCAATACCTTGGGGGGTAGCTGCATTCTGAGGCTGGCCCCCTTGTTGAGTCAGGGTGCACTCTGAGTTTTGCGGTTGAGCTCAATCCCGCCGTGATCAGAAGCCAAACATTGTGTTGCCACTGTTTTAAATCTTCCTGTGCTGAAGTCTGCCACTGTGCCTAACCCCATTGCACTAAGAACACTGCCACTGCTTGGAATCCTGCTGAGGTTTGGGGCTGTCCACTGTGTTGAACCCATCTGCCCCGTGAAATCTGCCACCGCCTCTCCTTTCCAATCTATCCCACTATCCATCTCCCTAACTAACCCCCTACCACCCACCCCACTTGCCTGCCCGGTTCATCATTATAGGAAACAACACTAGCTGTAAGCACCAGGGCAACCTGCCTGGGCAACCGGCTAGGGGCAACGGCAAACGGCACAGCTCCACACCTTCATCATCAGTCCGCACGACCGGTGCACCGTACCCGCAAAGCACAGCCATCACCCTCTGCAGCGACACACAGGTAAGGGACTCTGTCACAATGGTAATGTTGCATCGGTTTAAACACGCAGGTGCACAGAAGTATCCGAAATGTGGAGAGGAGGATGCGGGAATGGTACACATGTTTTGGTCATGCCCCGAAATAGGAGAGTTCTGGAGAGAGGTGGCCCACTTCATGGCGGTAAAAGAGATACATTTGGACGTGAGATCTCTGTGGGTGTGCCTGTTGGGGGGTTCCTCAGGCCTAGTAAAGCTAAACACGTGAGCAAACTAAAAGACCTGGCATATATACTAGCGAAATGCAGGATAGCAATGAGCTGGAAGGCGAGCAGGAAACCACTGGCACAGGTCTGGTGGCAAGACCTATGGAAATGGGCTGAGGTTGAAACAACGGTTAGGAGCAAAGCAGCAAGTAGAGGAGGGGAGGGGGAAGCAGACACGTAGGTTGCCTGGAGACAACTAATAGCAACATTATCTGTGTCAGACCCGGTTGACTCCAGAGAAGATAACCCATCTGAGGCGGAGTAGCAGTGGGAATGGTGACGGAAGGGAGCGCGGGGCTTGAGAGGTGCTTTAGGCTGGGGAAGGGGGGAAGTTGGGAGTTAGAGGGGGAAAAACAAAAAGCAACATGTGACTACATGAAAGATTTAATGTATTCAATGTTGGATTGTGCTGTATGGTTGTCATGTTGGGAATAAAAATTTTATTTAAAAAAATGAAATTAAATGCTAATGTTGCATTCTTAACTTAAATAATACTGTGTTTCACTATCTCCCTCCTCCAAAACGACTGCTAAATTGGACTTGGTTTCAATGGAATATGGTTGTGTTGAACTACACTGCATTGTATTGTACTGTAGTGCATTGTATTCCCCCACAGATTAGCCCTGACATAAGGCTGGTTACACTTTTCAGCCATCTAGCACTAGTCCACCACAGGAAGGTTCTCGCCACTGTGAAGCAGATAGAACTACAAAACCCCAGCATCCTGAAGCTTCTAAGCTCCATGAGACTCAGAGACAAAATACAACCACCACATGAAGACATGTGCCACAGCAAAGCAGACAGTAATTACATAGAACTCCAGAAGGGAAGATAAAGGCACAGGCCACCACAGGGAGGCTTTTGCCATTGTGAATCTGATTTAAACTGAGGAAAAAATACAACCACCATAGAGAGTCATTTGCCACTGTGAAGTAGACCAAAGTCACTCTACCTGTCGCCCTACCTGTCAATTTACCACTGTTAACTTACCACTCTATCGGACAACCACCAGTCCTCAAGAACCGTAAGCAGGAAAGAAGGATAACCAGAAACCAGAAACCCAATGCAAAGATGGGAATCCTGCGGAGCCAGAACTGCAGAAAACAACACCAACACACCTGTCATCACAAGACATTGGCAAGACAAGCTGAGTCATCAACATCAGCGGGGAGATGACCAAGAAGACAACATCAATCCAATACAAAACCTTGCCAAACTACATCAGATCTGAACACACACGCTAATGCTGGAAGCAAAAAGACACACTGCAACCTAGTCATGTGAGATCAATGTCCAAACAAACAACAGAATTGTACGAACTACTGAGCGATGGAGCGACAGACATGCTATTCCTCACAAAAACCTGGCTAACTCAAAACTACAAGGTAATAGTACACAACTGCCTACTGTGATGAATCCCTGGATGTCGTCGCCCCTTTCCATGAGGCCAGGGAGGGAGACTTGCTCGGAGCCCCGAGAGACTATACTGAAGTGGGACATGGGTCAGGATCGGCATCTAGTAAGGAGTGTCCTCCAGAGGGTACCCAATCATTTTAATGATAATAAATCACAGTGGTAAGTTTTACCGAAACCCAAAATACCAAAAAAATACCCAAAAGTGTAATTAAATATATATATATGGTAGTTGGGTAAGGGGTTAAAACGGGTGGGGATGGGGTTGGAGTGGGGTTAAAAGGATAGAAGAACAGGGCATTTTTTGGATATTTGGACCACTCTGAAATTTACCACTCTGATTTTTACCTTTGGTAAAATCACATATAACCCTCCAGAGTCATCTTCGTTTCAGCAGTCCCTGGGTGTGCAGAAGACAAGGGCTGTCCATATCTAGAGAATAAGCCAAAGGGGTCTGGGACCCAAGAGCAAGAAGCCAAAAGGTCCTGGGACCCAAGAAGCCAAAGGGGTCTGGGACCAAAGGGCAAGAAACCAAAGGGGTCAGGGACCCAAGAGCAAGAAGCCAAATGGGTCTGGGACCCAAGCGCAAGAAACCAAAGAGTCCAGGGACCAAAGTGCAAAACGCCAAAGGGTCTGCGACCCAGAGGACAAAAAAACCAAAGAGGTCTTGGACCCAAAAGGGAGAGAAACCAATACTGCACTGGTCTGAGACCCGACAGCAAGAATACCAGGCAGGATAGTGAACCAGGTACAAAGCCAAAGGGATCTGTGGCCCAAAAGCAAGAAACCCAAGGTGTCTGGGACCAAAGCTGAAGAAGCGAAAGGGTCTGGGACCCACAGAGAAGAAAACCAAAGGGGTCCTGGACTCAAAAGAGAGAGAACCAATATCACAGGGGTCTGGGATCAGATGACAAGAGTACATGGCAGGATAGTGAACAGGGTACAAACTGTTAAGAAACAGGAAAAGACCAGGGAAGGGAGATATACCCCTAGGTGTTTGCGAAATCAAGTGGAATTGGTATTTCTCTGGACATTGTGAAAATACAAGACTCTTTGTTATATCTGCATCATTGAAAGCATTGTGGAAACGACCAGGGGAAGGGAGATATGCCCCCTGGTGTTTATGGGATCAAGAGCAGGGGATCCTTCTTTCGACATTGTGAAAATATGAAACTCCTTTGTTCTATGTGCCTTATAGAACCTGCATTCCAAGGAACCTTTTTTTCGAGACTTTCGATTTGTATCATTTAAGAAAAGCATTTGATTTTGAATCAACCAGAAGTGAACTTTCGGCTATCATGCCGTAAAAGGAACCCTTCTTCTGAATCCAGAAGACCTACCCTTTTCTTTGGTTGCATGTATTGTGTAAGGGTCGGGAATAGGTTTTGTTTGGACACAGGATGGTCGACTCTTTGCTTTAGACTGACATCCTGACATACTCCTTAGGAATATTTGAGGCAGGGACATCCCTCTTACAACTAGGTTCAGAGAGGATTTTCTCTTTTGCTTTTTCTACCAATAAAACTATATAGCCAGAAACATGTCTCCTGTGTGCCGACCCTATGCTCCATACCCTTACACTACCCAACAACTTCAAACTCAAACAAGCCAACAGAGAAGGAAAAAGAGGTGGAGGCCTAGCCGTAGCATACAAGGACCGGCTAAACATATCAACAGCACCACCATTAAACATCCCAAATTGTGAATCACTCCTCATGCACTTAGCCTTGGATCTTCAAACCAACCTAACGTTTCTTCTTATCAACAGGCCACCGACTTACAACCCTACCTTCATAGACACTTTTATGGACGCCGTCACCAACATTGCCCTTAAACATGATCACCCGATCATAAATGTAGACTTCAACATCTGGTTTGAAGAGGAGAACATCAAGTCACCCAAACCCTTAAGTAATCAACGAGCAACAATGTGTCTACAACTACTGGTGAAAGGAACTACACACACAGCTGGATAAATTTTGTGTAACAAAGACCTGGTCACAACTGCACCTCCATTGCAAATCCTCTGGAGCGACCACCTCGTTATACCCTTTGTGATCCAACCACCGACATGGATACCTGACAACCTCCCAGAAAATCCTCCAACCCAGAAAAGAAAATGGAAATGCGTTAACAGTAGAGACCTAAACTCAAGGCTAGAAGTCACAAAACCATCAATTACCATTGCAGAATCTGCCAGCATAGAGGAAAGAACAGACATTATCCAAAAATGGATCCCAAAAACTCTGGATGACATCGCTGCAGAAAAAACATTCACTCCCTCACTAAAGAAAACAATGCAATGTGGTTGTCACCTCACCTCAGAGCACTGAAAAAAACGAACAGAAAATTTGATCAAGAATGGCGGAAAAACTACGACCAACAGAAAAAAAAACGCATGCGAAAGACAGGATAGAATATACAAAGCCGAAATACTGAAAGCAAAAAAGACATTCAACAACAAATGGATCACCAACTCAAGCAACACCTAGAGAGAGATATTCAACATCATAAATGAGTTAAGAAACCTAGCAGTGTGCAACAACACACCAACCCCATCACAAGAACTATGCGACAACCTTACAGACCACTTCATAAACAAAATCACAAACATCCAGCAAATCATTGAGTACAATCAACCACCTCAACCAGCCAACACCGGAACCACACACTAGACTAAACAAACCCTCGCCGATCTCGACAGATAAATTCAACAGCCTGGTGAACAAAAGCAACAGAACCAGCTCGCCAGCAGACCCCCCCCCAGCCGCACTTTCAAGACTATCCGAACCCCAAAAACACCTGCCGAATACTATCTCAACCTCTTGAACCACTCACTAGCAACAGGAGCCACCACTCACTAGCAACAGGAGCCATGCCATGATCCTTCAAATTGGCATACATCAAACCACTCCTTAAAGATCCATCAGGAAACACGGAAGACCTAAATGTTCCATGTAATAATGTCCCCGCAGAAATGTCTCCTGACAAAAAAGTTGATGTTTTTGGTGGAGACATTATTACATTGAACATGAAGGGACCACCCCCGCAAACCCCAAATTCTTTTTTTTGTTTACAAGGGGAGCAGGGGACATCCCTGCAACCCACCCCCATACATAATGTCACCATATATAATGTTGCCAATGGCTTTTCCCGGCGACATTATGTATGGGGACATTATGTATGGGACATTATTACCTGATATAGACCTAAGCAACTACAGACCAATCTCAAATATCCCATATCCGGCGAAACTACTAGAAAGCTACGTCTTGTAAGGGGTCAGTAGTAAGACTCGGACACAGTGGCACCTTACGTTTGGGTTATAAACCTTTATTGCCGAAATTATAAGGGGGGGGAAATCCTATCTATTCCTAAATCCATGAGGGGTTTCCCTACCTCAAACAAACTAAGGAACATCTGTGTCAGGATGTTAAACAAACAAAGCAACTTCAGCCCTGTGTCCAAACCCCTAAACTGACTCTTACATTCTAAACTAAATACAAGGTGAAAATGGGGATTACTTTGAGCTGTAAATGTATAGCTTATTCTTGAAGTTTCAAAGTTCTAAAGTGCACAAATGGAAAGAAAACAATGTTCCACAAGGAAAGGGGCTTCCCTTCCCCTAGATTTCTTCTAGTGATCTTGATAATGTTTTATCACAGTTCTCGCATAATCCGTTTGAATCATCAAAGAGGCACATGTCTTCCCTTATCTGATACACACTTTCATATATAGGGGTGCTGACCCCGGAGCTCTCTCAGTCCTTCTTCCTTCCCCTTGTATATTCTCCTGCCAGGGTATTGTTCCTTGTTTATGAAGAAAGTGGGATGAACCTTCCCTTTTTATCCTTTATCCTTGTTGCCCCTGTTTTACTCACCTGCCAGGGTATCATCACTTTCTTGCTTGGGTGTGATTGGTTCACTAACCTACCAAGGCTTCTCCGCTCTTTGTTTCACTGTCTCTTTTATCCAGCTTACAACAATATTCGGAATCGAACCATTACTGCGACTCTAAAATGTCGCCTGGTACGAAAACTGCGCCTTTGCGTACTTCGAAAATCCCGAACCCCCATTACTGCACCCAAGCAGAGCAGGAGTTGCAGGGTGTCCCACGCTCTCCTTGGTTGCAGTAACAGGAGTCATGGGTTGCAGGGGTGTCCCCCCGCTTACCACTATGTTAAGTGGGGGACAGGAAGAAGATAAAGAAAGCGAGCAGCGTCAGCACTGCCCCACATAAGTGGGAGGGACTGACGCCGCAGAGGTACAAGGGAGTCGGTTGCGTACACATAAGTGCACCGTGGTAAAGATAAGTGGGGTGGGGGTTGGAGGTTGGATGATTGCGGGGAAAAGTGATCTATCTGATCACTGTGCCACGCTGTAATTGGCGTCGGCGCAGTTACGGGCAGTGCAGTGAACACATAGATTTCAATGTTCCAATATTGGGTCAGCTACCCTTTCTTAATTTCATTACCTTTATCTAGGCTTTTGCCTTCAACACTGTTCGTACTTGCAATGACTCACTGTCTTTGCTCAGGTTCTTTCTCTCAACAATGTTTGTGTCTGAAATACTTGCACTGCCTTTTCTTAGGATATTTCTCTCAAAAATGTTTGTATCAGTGTAATAGTTGCACTGCCTTTACCTAGGCTGTTTCACTCAACAAGGTTTGTATTGGTAATACTTCCACAGCCTTCACTTAGGCTTGTTCCTTTAGCAATGTTTGTATCAGTAATATTCACTCTGCCTTTACTTAGGCTCGTTCCTTCAACAATGTTTGTATCAGTAATATTCACTCTGCCTTTACTTAGGCTTGTTCCTTCAACAATATAACATAACATAACAATGTTTGTATCAGTAATATTCATTCCTGGGCTCTCTAGCGTAGTACACGGTACACAGCATTCGCTTAGACGCTCCCCGGTAGCCCGCTCACTCTCTCTAGGCTCACCAGTCACGGATGGCATCTTCAGGGGTCCTCATGTATCCCCACCGTCTGTCCTCCCGGTCCATTGACTGGTCTTGCATCTGGCGAGTTGATGGCTTCCCGCTCTTCCTTTGACTTTGGCAGCTCCAGCTGCCCGTTGTCAAAAAACGACAAACTTCTCCCAGTTTGGCTCCTCTGCACACAGTGTCCATTGGCCCCTGCACTGCTCTCTGCATATTGCTTGCCATTCAGCGTCCTCCACAGTGTCAGCACAAGTCAAGTTCCTCTCCAGTTTCTGGCTCTCTCGTTCTCCTGAATTCAGTTCACCTGTTTTCCTTTTAAATGTCCTGGTCTTTCTCTGCAGTCCCCAATGACTAGAACGCAGCATGGGTTTACCATGTCCAGGCATCCTCATTACTCCATCCCTCTTCCTTGTCTCAGTATACAACGAGGGGAAGGTGGAAGATTAAGTTTTGGGCTAGAAAAACCAGTGAAATCAGTATCTATATTGCACTAGGCCGTATAGGAATGTTGCAAAGGTTCATGGATGTCACTAAAATGTGTAACTGAAGGGTTATCTTGACTTAGTCTAATGTCCTCTCCCACGTGTTATTCCCGCAGATAGCCAGCCCCACCATCAGAGTCAGGTAGCTTCTGCTACCTTTTTTGAAAAATATTTGCAAGGAACTTGGGGTTGGTCACCCTGAGTTACCTGGGGGAACCCAGACGTGGATCCCTGCTCACTGTGCTCAGAGAGGCACAGCTTCACCTCACTGATGAGGCCCACCAAGGCTGAAACACGTGTATGGGGTTGCTGTTGGAATTCTTGTTCAGAAGGGAATAGCCATAGCATTTCAGTGCTGGACTGCCCTTGTGGGCGGGACAAACACTGATATGCAAATGGATATTTCCCATCTGTGAAAGGTACAATGAGTAAAAAGCAGATGGCTGCGAACTCTCAAAGTGGAAAAAAACACAGAACAGGTTATCATGCCATGTTCTTTCTGGAGAGGGGCGCCTGCTACTTTTTTTGAAAAATAGATTCTGCCTTTTCCACCGGCCACGTAAGAGAGGCTTCCATCCAGGGATTCAGTGACAAAATTGTCAGATTCGTCACAGTATACAAACAAATCTTGGAACATGTAGAAGATTATCGGATACTAGGTCAGGCACAAGTAGGCTTCAGAACCATGAGAGGAACAGAAACAGCATTACTATCTATATGGTATGGTAAAGACAAACGTGGACTCCAGCTTCAATTTGGTACTAAAACTACTCAATCTGTCAGCAGCCTTCGACACAGTCAACCATGAAACACTCATCAAAAGACTAGAAAATATTGGAATCAGCGGCACAGCCCTTCTCTGGCTAAAATCCTTCTTGACAGAAAGAACAGTAACAAAATGGACAGCCCCCGCCCACCCTAGGCGCTTTAAAGTAAGGCGAGATGCATTCGAGGCACTGTGATGAGCCAAGGGAGTGGGGGGGGACAGTGAGAGGGATACCTTCCCATTTAGCAGGACCCTATGCTAAAATAACCAATTATAGTGTAATCATATAGTATGGCCCAAGGTGCAGGCGGCATCGCTATGTTGCGTAGGTATTAATAATCATAGGTTAAAGAGAAGGCTTGCGCAGTAAATGCAGCGTTACATGCACTAGGCCCAAATCCACAAGGCCATTGAAATCTCCAGTCATGCCCGAGCTCCCATGAGGACAGTTCGCACCCCCAACTGCCACACTGTTTATTCATTGTTCTTGCAAAGTGTCGCAAAGATGTGTCTTTCACCCAAGAGGAATGTGACCTACAAAAACGCGATCAGAGACCATCGCCTGGTGTGCATGTTATCTCACTTTGGCCAAAGCATGACCCAGCCCATTTACCTTGGAGCCGTATGGTGCAGCGGGAGTGAGTGAAATGTGTGTGTGAAGGTTAGAGTGCCCCGGTACCTCCTGTGTCCGTTTTAAGGCCTGCCAAGTGCACAGTATGAGTGATAAAACAAGCTGTATAGGAGGAGTATAATTCATTTGTTTTCTGACCTTCAACACGAGAAGGAGATGCGCCCCACAGTACCCACGTGATGGAAGACGGACGGGCTGGGCTGGGACCAAAACACTGCCATGCCTTATGGATAAAGGCAGCACCTGTATAGAGTCCATCCAATCAGCCGCGTGTTTTTTTTTATTGTATGTTGTTGCGTCACTATGACGCTGTGTAACCTTAAATGTTTCTGCTTGTACCTCTCTTTGGCAGGAGTGGAGGCGCACAGACAGAGAGATGGGAAGTGTGGAAAGGAATAAGGAAAAGTGGGGCTCCAGTGGGGTTAGGGGATTATATCCCTTGACAACATATCCCACAGAAGGATACACTAATCCAAGTTATGCACCCGCTGCCATAGGGACCCCTTCAGCTGTGTTAGGGTCCCCCACAAGGCCAGTAAAACCACAGCCTACCACTCCCCCACCTCTGTATGCCCACCCACCTGAAGTATCGACATCAACGGGTTAGAGGTCCAGGGAGTTCGAGGATAGGTTGACAGGATTACAAGCTGAACTGCAAAGGATACAGACATCCACAGGAACAGTGAGGGACACCAGAAACAGTGAGGGACATACGTGTATTGAGAGAAGGATTGGGAGAGTGGAAGTCAACGGAAGTACTGCTGAAGATGGATACTGAAGGTATAAGACATGTAGGTGTTGAGAAAGAAAGAAGCCCGGGTGGGTGATTTATCTTAGGAGAGGAGAATACGGTGTTGGGAGAGAATGTGGAGGAAGGGGATGCTGGTACGTTCACAGAGGATCCAAATAAAGAAGAAGGGAGGGGTGAAGAGGTCGGCCGGATGGCATTAGTAAAGAGAAAAGGAGTTGTGAAGAAGGGTGTGGGAAGCAGAGCAAAAATGCAGATGCCCCTCATACATAAGGGGGAAGAGAAGACATAGTATGTGCCCTGACCCCAAATGGATAAACATTTTTTTTAATTAAGGCCCTCCAACAGCTCACAGCATGGGCAAGCAAGTGGATATATATGAATTTGAAAAACAAACAGTAGAGGTGCCCCTGGCAATAGGGGATCTTAAGAGCCTATTGGTTGCCGTAATTGGGGATCAGGATAGGGAGGTGTGGGTGAAGGCCGGATACCCGGGAGTAACCCTGGGGGATGACGCACATGATGGAGCATCATTTTATGGAGTTTGGGCAATGGTATGAGACGCACTATGGAGGGCCTTCCCGGACACTCCCAATTTGCAGTCTTTAATGCAGCACACCATGGGGGATGATAAGGACCCAGCTAGATGTATTCTCAAAATGCAAGAGAAATGGAGAGAAGATATGGGAGGGCCATGCGATCAATCAATACCATTCTTCTATTTTATCATAAAGAGGGGTTTGCCGAAGGAAGTGCAGAAGGCACTGGATAAGATTGTGGGTATTGAGGCGAAGGGATGGAAGGAAATACAGAGTATAATAGTGCATCATTGTAAAAACGATTAAGGGGGCGAGAGAGGGAACCAATGCAAAGGCGTCAGGAAGACAAAGCAAAGTTTGTGGAGAAGAAATTGGCAAAGGTGGCAGTTCAGATGCCAGTGTCGATGCCAGTAAAGGTGGAAGGAACAGAGAGTACTCAGCAAGTTGTGAATGCCACTATTGCGGTGCTCTGCGCTGAAGGAGGACAAGGACAGTGGGGCGGGGGGCAACAGTACCCCGGCCCACAGTGGCAGCAAAGAGGGCAGCAGCAGGGAAGAGGGGGTTTTCGAGGAGCAAGAGGAGGAGGGTTTGGACCCAGGGGAGGTGGGTTTGGACAGTCTCAATGTTGGAATTGTTTAAGATGGAGGCATTTTGCAAAGGAGTGCAGGAGCAGGTCTGTGGTGAGGTATAATTATGAGCTGCAGCAACAGGGCTAAGGGCACGAAGGACCTCAAGGACTAGGGTACCAGCAATAGGGTTAAGGGTACCAGAACCAGGAGTACCCATGGGGGCAATACTAAACTTATAATCAGTAACCACAAGCGCTGAACACACAAGCGTAGCATCCACCGCAGCAACAGCAGGGCAGTGTTGCCCCGGTAATCAGGGTGCCAGGTGGAACTGCTGCTCCCTTTGGAGGAGCAGCAGTAATAGGAGGTAGCCCCTTCTCGTTCCCTGGAACGAGCACGTACCCAGATTAGGACAGCCCATAGAGAGCACTCGCATGTCCGGTCCTGTCAACGACTATCCACCCTGAAAACGAACCATTGGTGGGTGCAGGGATTAGAAAATAAGCAATTCATATTTATGGTGGACGCTGGTGCAACTAAATCATGTATCATGGAAGGAAACTTTACACTATCTGGAATATATCTTGACACGCATGGATTCTCTGGGGCTATTTCCAAGGTTCCATACACTGAGGAGCTGGATGTAAAATTTGGAGGGAAGATAGTATGGGCGCCCTTGCTATATTCCAAGAGCTCGCCACTCAGTGTAATGGGTAGGGACCTGCTTAGTAAGCTAAACATGACTATATTATTGACAGATCATGGAGTAGTCTGTTCCATGCCTGGAATGTGTGCTGTAAGGGCAATGTGGATAATCCACACAGTGACAAGGGAGGTGGTAGTCTGCTGGATTCCTGTAGACCCAGACATGTGGTATGGTATTATGGTGCTTGTGAAAGCGGTGCCCCAGATTGCCAAGCAATGCTGGTGGGTTCCCACTGATTTAATTTTTTCCCAAGCTGTGTCGCTCAAGGTGGTGGCTGGAACAATATTATCGCTGGACCTGCAGGGGTTGTTGGTTTCGGACAGAAGCATTATCCTATTAGGAATGGATAGGGATGGGTGTGAGTGGCGCACACTGCTCTGTATAGACCCAACAGTGCATCTAAAGGAGGTGATGGATGACAAACTTTTTGAGAATAACGACAAAGAGGGGGAAATAATGCTGGAGATTTGCATCCCACGCAACATAATGATACAGTATCGAAGAGTGCAGTGTCCTTTAATAGTAGCAGTAACATCATCCCTATTTTTCGATGAATATTTACAGCATGTGCCTTCACAGTTGTGGACTACAAATCCACATGATGTGGGGTCATTGAAAGATGTAACACCTGTGCGTATAACCCTGAAGCCAGATACGGTGCTGCCCACGGTAAGACAATATCCACTATTGAGAGAGGCGGAGGAGCGCATTAGAAAAACAGTACAGGCCCTACTGCACCAGGGGATTATCGTGCCATCTACGTCCCTGTGCAAGGTCGATAAGGCTTAATTACAATATTGCCAACAGGAAGTAATCTATTTGGGGCAGTTCATATCGGCGAATGGGAAAAGGATGGTGCACAACAGGGCAGTGTCAGTATGCGCCACCCTGAGACCTGCCTTAGTTAAAGGGATGCAGATGTTTCTGGGCCTGTGTAACTACTGCAGGGCCTAAAATCTGGATTTCATAGCATACACAAGGCCACTTTTACAGGCCCTGAGGGAAGCACAAAAAACAAAGGACCACAAATTACAGGGATGGCAGAAATGATAAAACAGTTTGACGACTTAAAAGAAGTCTTTAGTTCGGCACCCGTACTGGTCACCCCGGATTACACACAGGAATTCTATTTTTTTTCACATTCTGATAGTCAGTTTATGACAGCAGTGTTGATGCAAAAAAGCACTATGGGCCACAAGTCATTGGCCTATTATAGTGGTACTCTGGATGCAGCGATGCAAGGGCAGTTTGAGTGTGAACAAGCATTAGCAGCTGCAGCCTTTGCTATAGAGAATAGTCCTGCAAACGTAATGGGGTGTTCAGTAACGTTGTATGTGGAATATTCTTTGTTTGCCCTTCTGGAAAGGTCAAAACCTACCCTGACTATGCAAAGGTCATCAGCATATGTGATTATCATCTCTAAACCCCATATTCATGTGGTTAGGAGTAAGACGGCGAATCCTGCCACCTTTTTAACAGAAATGCCTAAAAGCAAGGTATTTTGCATTGACAGAGGATGAGATACTTTTCATTGATGGGTCGTCCACAATTGGTCAGGAGGATGGACAGAGACAGACAGGGGCAGCAGTGGTATGACTTGAGGGAGGGGAGTACATGACGGTGGTCATGAAAAGGTTGCCTACACACTATTCTGCACAAGCAGCAGAATTTGTGGTGCTCATCAAAGCACTGAGAGCATCGCAAGTGCATCATGTCACAATATATTCTGACTCGGTGTACTTTACATGCCGGTCACTCCCGTTGGAAGAGGAGGGGGTTTTGGAAGGGCGGATGGGTCCCCAGTGCAGCATGTGGTGCTGTTAGAGATGCTGATAGAAACTTTATCACAGCCATCTGCTGTGGTGGTTGTCAGTGTGCCGTCCATACTTACGGGACAGACAAAATCTCAAGGGTTATCAGTCAAATGAAATATCCACTGAGTACATTGTGACTGCCTCATCTACAGGTGAGCTTCCAGTGCCTTAGACCACATTGCCCATATCATAGATTATCGAACTGCAAGGAAGGGCACCTGTGAGGGAGAAGGAGCTGTGGTTACGGAGAGGGTCTAAGCAATCTCCAACAGATCTGTTATGGAGGCAAGAGAGCTCTGGGAAGATAGTGATGCCCCAAGAACTGCTAGCAGTAGAATTTGAACAATTGCACTACCCGTCTCACAGTTCGAAACAACACATAGCCACAGACATACAGGAGGACTGGTTCGCACAAAATATCCAGGAGAGCATCACAGAAATGGTCGTCCATTGCGTCCAGCGGACTGCGTGCTATTTTACAAGCACAGCTCTGTAATCCTTTACCCCTGCTCAGCAGCTTCGTTTTGTTACAAAGTTATCTCTTTTTGATGACTAACGTCCCAGTGTGGTAGAATCCACGAGGACGCCGACATGTTCAAAGATGCCCGATGTTTTCATCTCGGCGCTCACTCCCTGCACAGCCAGATAACCTTAGTAAGGCTGTTCCTGGATTGGCTGGAGCCATCTACTTATTGCAGCCTGATTCGCCGGCAGGAGAAAAGCCGGCCCACCTCCTAAGGCCCAACTTCCAAGGCTCCTGTCCCGAGCCTGTCAGAGCCGGGTGGAGCTCAAATCACTGACCCACCAAGGTAACCTAACTTTTGGTTAAATATCTATCCTGCTACCCACTCCGTGCGTACCCAATGTCTGTTGTCCCACGCTCTAACCCTTGAATCTTGCATCGATCGTCACCCTACGAGTACGCGCGCATCTCCGCACTCACCAGTAAAATGTCCACATGCAGAGATCGACTCTCCACCTAACATTATATGCTCAAACCGTGCCTTAAAGTTTGCAAAGACACAGCCTTGACAGGATGAGTACTGCCAATCCCGACACGCCCTCAGACCTCCCCACCTGATTCACCAGCATCAACAATTCCACGCAGTCATCCACCCCAGGGTGTCTGTCAATTTGTCTTTGTATCTGGCATGTTGCCATCGCTCTTTTTACTGTATATGGCTCAGGGTCCAGAGGCTTCCTTACCGAGCCATTCACACATGCGTGGTGCGATTGTTTAATATAGTGGCAATAAGCCACTAACAAAGTGAATCGTAAACATGAAATGTGCTCCCTAACTGTGTGCTAAGTCTTGGGCTCCATTACTACTTGTGATACCTTGCAGTATACATTGTTTAAGCACACCCCTCACCCAGAGCTCACTACTGATTCCGACTGTTTTTGCGTCCATCCTTACTTGGAATATCATAACAAACGGTACACACTATTGATTTGCGCATTGTACTGTATTTTTAATTCCATTTGAAAGTCTTATTCAAGCTGTGTGCTATACCATATGATTATCTTGTAAACTGTATTGCTAACTCCACTTCAAAGTACGATTCAAGCTGCACGCTGTACTGTATGTTTATCTTGAGTGCATGTATTTTGAGTCAGCTATTGCAAAAACTGTAACTTAAAGTAATAATGCAGATTCGACCCAACCTCATCTAACCCTAGAAGCCACCTAGGATCCCATACCACCCCACCGCCCGTCCTCCATAGGCACCCACTAGTCTAGGCACCCACTGAGCTTTGACCTGAGCTTGCCGCACCTCCGACTTGCCCGTTATCTAATCCCCCTAATCAGGTTCCCTGTGCTGCCACCACACACCAAACATACTCCTCAGAAATCTCCATGACCCTCAAAATGACCCTAGCGTTCTTCGCTCAGAAGGCAGCCGCTGCACTGGGGCTGCCTTCATCCCACTGAACAACGGCCTAGCACAAGTTGGTTGCTACTGACACCATCCCCTCCCCTGCCCGACCACTTTTCTCCCTTAGACCTCACTGTTCCCTCCCAATCACACCTATATGAACCAACCTAGCACTAGTAAGGTCCTAACCATAGCCAAAACAGGTGCAAGCCCCCCTGCCTATGATTCACTCACACCCATCGACCTCCACCACAGATACTCTACTCCCATCACGGGCACACTTCGCAGGTCCAGGCTCAGGTCTAGACTACCAGTATCCCCTGCAGCCTCACTGGTGTGGTGGCACATCCAAGTGGCAGGCCAAAGCTCAGATGGTACCTCTGCATTGTTCTTTTTCTCTCTTTTCCTTTTTTCTCTCCCTATCTTTCTCTCTCTCTTTCTTCCTCTCTCTCTCTCTCTTGTTCCCTCACGTTTCTTTTTCTTTTTGTACAGTATACGTCTTGTACGGTTGTCCCTTTTTCGTTGGGTTGTGCGTCTGTGCTTCTATGTCAGGAAAGAAGAAGATGGACACGACTAATGTACATAGTTTGTTGAGTAGGGACCCGATGAGTAGAGACACGAATGAGAGGTTGTGGACATACATCTATTATTTTGTGCCAGTACTTGCTGGAGGATTGTGTGTGATATTGCTAGTACTACTGGGCGTGTATTGGGGAGGGTATTATAGGAGGAGGTCCTAGAAAGGGGGGAATGGGGGAAATAGGATTGTCTATTATACAAATGGAACGATACATATAATTCTTAATAATACGAGGGGAGTTACATATATCAGTACTAATGTGAACACTAATAACAACAGGAGAAATATATTTAATGACTCCAACATGCAGGTTACGTCTGTGGAGGAAGTAGAGAACAAGTTGTTTACAATAAGTAGGCGATTGTCAGCCACTATGGAAAGGTATAATGGTATTTCTGGCAGTGCTACAAAAGCGACCATCCTTGAGAATGTGTATAGAAGAATGAAAAGAGAAGCAAGACGAAAGTATGACACGTATCAAGGGTTGGGTTTTGATGTGCTCAAGGATATTCATCAACCCAAATTCTCTAATTCATGGTACTCTAATATGCATGGTACTCTAATATGTGTGGTGTGGGGAGAAATGCTGTGAATGGAAGCTGTCATGTGTGTTCACTCATACTGCACACGTCAAGGGATCCCGAGGTGTTAGTGCCACAAGCAGTCCCAATCATGGAGGCACAATGCCTGGTTCACCTTGCTCTAGGCAGAATAAAAGGAACGTTCCAGGTACATAGTGTGGAACTGCAAATGGTAGGCCCAGATTTGATAAAACAGTAAATCATCTGATAAGTTGTATATGTGAAATCCTAAGAATAAAGGACTTAATGTTTGTCTGTGTTGCATCCGACCCTCTGGAATAAGAGACTTGGAACAGCAAAGAGACTTTGGCACAGAAGGCCCTGATGTTGAGGTTTTGAACTGCATGCTCGTGCTGGAGAAGCCAGAGAGTGTGCTGAGCTTGAGTGTGCTGCCTTGTCCCGTGCTGAAAACATGGGGAAGGGAAGCCAACGGCTTGAATATCCTGACATATCATTTCTTGAACACTTTTCTTTTGCATAACATTGTTTCCCACAAAATTGTATTTAGAAGTAAGGATTGGCAATAGGTTTATTAGTATAGGCCCTTTAGTTTTGACAGACTCGACTAGGACTGCGTTATTATTATTTGATGGTCGAAGCTTGCTCCCATCTTTAGATTTCAGATTAGATAGACGTTTTTCAAACCCAATTGAAATTAAAAAAACACCCTTGAACTGTGATCACTTGTGTCTGTCTTACTGTTTGATACCATGCCTTCCTTACACAGGGCATTGTTGGCGACCTAGCAGAGGTACTCTCAGATCGAGAGGGAGGCTACACTCCTCTGGGCTTTCGCTCACTTTTTATGGGGAAACTGACATGCCCTTAAGACAGTCAGTACTGGGAGACTTTGTTTCCCTTAGTCCTTTTCCAATGTTGCAACTTTTCTGCAAAATGTAACAAGTGCACAATGTACCTTACAGTACAGTGCACTTAGGTCTCATAGTCCATTACAAAGACCCTAGATACTCTCGCAGGAATATTTTTGGAGATGTGCAGATGTGTCATGGACAGGGCTGGTGGCAGCTTATCTTTTCATGTAATTTTAACCCGTTCCTGCCAATTAAACCGCGTTAACCGCATTTTGCACGAATAGGTGACCTGGCTCCAGAATGGCCATGCCACGAGGTTCTTTGTCCTGTCCTTTGGCCATCTTGCCCCTTTGCCTTCCCCAGGTCGAGCCGACCCGGTTCAGTCCTTGTTTGGTCATGCAGTTTCCTGCGAAACGCCAAGCTTTTTCGGGGTTCTGCATGCCTGTGTGTGTGCCTCCAGGATGTGGGCTGGGGTGTCTGTCCCCATTACATATCCTGGGTGCCAGAGAGTCTGGAGTGCTGTGAATGCCTAGGACCACCGTGGTCTGTGGTTGGTCCACATATGGAGTCTCTGTTTGTGAGCAGATCTCCCATTGGGTCCTCTCCATTTTGGCGAAAAGGGAACTTTGGATAACAGGAGGCCAAAAACACCCCTACCATGTCGATCACTGGAGTTCTCACTGAACGAAGGATAGGATCCAAGTATCCTGAAACGAAGAAGCTGAGTCAAGGAACCACTGGTGAATTGCTGGAAGGTTTGGCACCCTGAGCCGTTGTCGTCCCGTGGGACCCCTCTGCATCTGGTCATCCTAGAAGATGTTTCGACCCATTAGAACAATGGGACCAACTATTCTCGGCACCTTCAACAAAACCTGCAAGTAAGCCTTCTCGGAAGTGTCCCTGGGCCAACCAGTGGGCTGACCAGCTCACGCAGGACATTTGCTCTGTCTCCGCCGTTGTTTTGAGGAGGCCCTCAAAACTTGGTATACTGCTAGCTCTGTGTTCCCGGCACTCTCACACCGAATTTTGAACACTTGGCATTCCCAGGTCTGAAGGGAGACAAGTGTGCCAGGACCGGAGTAAACGCGGTTACCGTGTTGCCCAGCCGCGGCGACAATCTTTGCAGGTGCACTGCATTTGTGACCCTCTTGCCCCTGAAGCCTGCTGCAGTGAAACTGGCTTGATCCATCCATCAGGAGCGGAGAAATAGCCACTGTCCCATTTGAGAATTCTCACTGTATCTTCGGAACTGAAAGCCGCAGAGCTGTCATATTGCCGCAGTAGAACCCACAACCGAAGTGGACTCGACTGGTTAAGTTTGGTCTGGAGTGCGCCTGGGGTCGGTGAGTAATCCTAACCCTAACCGGTGGCCCCTAGTGCCTCCATCCATTATTACGCACAAGTGGCTCCTGGGGGACCCTCTCCTTTCCACTGCTAGTGCAAACTAGCTAACTATTCCTGAACCTTGGAATCACCTCTGCCTTCAAGTGGAGGCCCTCCTTGAATAGTGGGAATCTATTCTTCATCTCCTCACCCACCTTCCTGAGCTGCTAGAGACCCCTGAAGAGACCCTGTTTTGCCCATTGGAACAACCGCGTGCGCCTGCACTGCATGTACTATTGAGCATAAGGCTCCTCTCTTCTTAGGGTTTGGACAGCCTCTTAGTTAAGTGTGTGTTTGATGTTGAAGGGGACTAAAGACTACCTGCACTGCCTATTTTCCTTCCCCTCTAGGTTGTGAATATACTTTGTGCCTGTTAACCCTTTAGACCCCAATGGTCCTGTATTTATCTTGTATTGATTGTGTTGTGTTGGTTTAGTAAGATTATTGTGATTCTTTTACTGTGTTTTGAGTTACAAAGGCCTTGTAAAACATGTGTTTATATTATTGATATATACACCTGTCTGGGAGTAATTTGTAAGTGTCCTTGCTCTGTGTGCTCATTGAGGTCTTTCAGTCACCCTCACCCCTCCTGAGACTTAGTCTTGACCGCCTGCCATAGATACCTTGATTGGTCTGGCTTGTCCAGAGGTTACCCTGTTCCAAAAAACTAGGCTGGCCTTCTGAACATCTGCCCACCTGGTCAGAGTTCAGAAATCTTAACACCAATAATGGCTGGGTCCTTGACCAAACCACCTGCCTGCATCGAGAAATGGATGCTCGCCCTCCAGGAGTGCAACGTGGAGCTAGTTTACCACCCAGGCAGTGCCAATGTGGCAGATTATTCATCTAGACACCCCCCCATTCGGATCAGGCCGAGGGTAGTCGTGATGAAAAAAGGCTGAAGACTTCATGCGGTCGCTTGCAGTGGCTGTGACCCTTAATCCAAGTTGTTGGATGATATTAACGCAGCGTCAGCGGAAGATGAGTGCTTCCAGATCATGCAGATGGCATGGAGGAGTGACAAGTGGAAAAGGGTACTTGTGAAACTGGACAAGCGCACTTGCAAGGCCCACCAGGTGCTGGAACAACTCTGGCGAATATGGAACATGGTCACATACACTGTGGGCTTGTGTTGAGAGGGTCCAAAATGGTGATACCAGAGAAGTTGATCCCGATGGTGATGGAGCTAGCACACAAAGGCCACCAGGGAGCAGCCAAGAGAGTGGAAATTTCTATGAATTTCTGCAAACACAAGGTGTTTGTCACCGGAAAGTGACCCCCAGCTGGCCACGGGTGAATTGGGAGGTTGAGAGATTCATGCACATTTCGGATAGTAAATGGGTAAGGTGAATGTGAAAGAAGAGTACTGCAGGGATACTCAAGAATTGACCTAATTTTAATCCCCGGCATCCTATTCCGATTTATCATCAACACGGAAATCCACACACACATGATCTCCGACCACTCCCCGATATCTGTAAACTAAGCTATCTCAGGCCAGAAATCCCCCCCTCAAAGATACTGGAAACTGAATGATTCACTCCTTCTAGACATTAGTATAAGGGCCGAAGTGGAGGACTCATTGATAAAATACTTTGAAGAGAACACCACACAAACATCTCCCATCAGTATAATCTGGGACGCAATGAAAGCGGTGGTTAGGGGTGTACTAATAGGGGCCAGAGCAGAGCAGCGAAGGATATCAAACATAGCCTCCTCCAAACTGGAAAAAGAAGTAGCCCTCCATGAGTCACAGCTAAAAATGCAATACTCGAGGAAAACCGAGCGAGCCCTGAGGAAGGCAAAAACGTCCTTGGAAATGCACTGCGCTGACCGGACAGCCAAGTCCTTAGCGTACACAAAGCAATTTTACTACGCCAAAGGAAACAAAGCAAATAGGATATTAGTACAGAAGCTAAAAGCGCTCCGTAGTCGGAACAACATACTCAAATTACGAGGGGGAAATGGGAAACTGCTCTTCTCCCAGTCGGAGAAAATAAACAAACTATTGAGATACCATACCTCTATAATGTCCAGCGATCCGTTAAAACTAAAAGATCTACCAGAATACTTAAACGCACTACCGCCCCGCAATACGGACCATCTGGAACATCTGGAGGCTCCCATCGGAGATGAAGAAATTATCGAAGCCATCAAAGCTCTCAAACCCTCCGCGCCAGGCCCAGATGGCCTAACCGCAACCTTTTACAAAAGATTCGCCAGAGTCCTTGCCCCACAACTATCCGCCTTGTTCAACTCCTTCCTATCCATGAAAACTGTCACCAAATCCATGGCTGAATCAATCACAATACTGCTCCACAAACACGGAAAAGACCCCGAACTGCCAGATTCCTACCGACCCATATCGCTCCTGAACAACAACGGGAAGATCTTTGCCAAAGTGCTAGCCAGAAGACTGGGCCCGACCCTTCCAAGCCTAATCGACCGTGACCAAACAGGATTTATCCCTGGCAGAGGGACCCATGACAACATACGGCGAGCACTAAATCTAATTGAATGCGCTCACAAATCCAAAACAAAAATGGCTGTGATTTCACTAGATGCCCACAAAGCCTTTGATCGAGTGGACTGGGGATACATTCACGAGGTCCTCCAATGCTTCGGCTTCGGCCCTAACTTCACATCATGGGTCATGGCCAACTATCAAATCCCCACTACACAACTCCGAGTTAATGGCACGAGATCCGAACACATCCGTATCACGAGAGGCACTAGACAGGGCTGCCCGCTCTCACCCCTGGTCTTTGCCCTATCCATGGAGCCCTTCGCTGCCAGAATCAGACGAAGTGAAACCATAAAAGGTATCCAGGTGGGAAACCGCGAGTATAAAATCGCACTCTATGCCGACAACGTCATGTTAACAATGACAGACCTCCCAGTCTCCCTGGGGACCCTATGGAAAGAGATCGAGACGTTCGGCACCATGTCAGGATTTAAAGTCAACTTAACAAAATCCTCAGCATTACCCTTCAATCTATCTCACCTAGAGGAGGCCGCGCTCGCGCCACTCTCACCAATTCCCTGGCCCAAAGATGCCATAGAATACCTCGGAGTACAGATCACCGGAAATCCAACGCGCCTATACTCCAAAAACATCCCACAATTACTCAGCGCTCTGCAAAATGATCTCAAAAGATGGAAACAACAAGAAATCTCATGGTTCGGTCGAATCTCAGCCGTGAAAATGAGCCTGATACCCAGATGGCTATATCAATGCGCATCTCTACCACTACAAATCCCACCCCCTGCCATACGAGCAATACAGAAGAAATTAATGGAATTTGTCTGGGGAGGGAAGAGGCCCAGGATCAACAAACGAATCATGATGAACGGCAAGCCACTAGGTGGAATGGCTGTCCCTGACCTTGCCGGATACTCGATAGCGGCTCAACTATCCCACGCTTTCGCCTGGGTGCAAGAAGTAGACCCCCCGTTATGGCGTCAAATTGAAGAATCCTGGTGCCCGGTCCCACTACATGATCTCTCACACCTGCCAACACTAAAACCACAACCCAATTCAGGGCCACTATCTGCCACGACCATCACAGCCCAATGCTGGAAAACCGCAGCGCGGAAATGGGGACTTCGCAGCTACCTGGGACCCATGTCTCCCATCTGGAACAACCCAGACTTCACCCCTGGAAACCCACCTAGAGACTTCCACGCATGGATAACATGGGGCCTGGCAAAAACTAGCGACTTCATGGAAGATGGCTCCCCCATCACCTTCGAGAGATGCAAAACAAAATTCGGAGTGGGTGAACGGGAAAGATTCCGATACTCGCAAATTAGGCACTGGATGTCCCACAGAAGGACTGGGGACAAATGCTCGAGAGAACCAACAGCCCTGGAGCTCACGTTAACATCCCCGACCAACAAAGGCAGAATATCCACCATATACCGGCTCCTAGACAGATCGGATCCAGCAAAGAAAGAAAGATATATGACGGAATGGGAAAAGGATATTGGCCGGGAAATAGAAAGCTGGGAGCAAATTTGGGCTAGACTACATAAGAGCTCACAATGCATCACGAATAAGGAAGGAGGCTATAAACTGTGCTACAGATACTACATCACCCCTACCCAAATCAATAAAGCCAACCCGGACTTTCCCGCCTCATGCTGGCGAGGCTGCCAAGCCCCCGGATCCCTCTACCACTTAGTATGGACATGCCCAAAGGCAGAAATATATTGGAAAGAAGTGCTGAAGCACATTAAGGAAATATCTGGCCTCTCAATCCCATGGGACCCAGGAATTGTACTTTTGGGCGAAACCGGCGATGGAGCGTTCCCAATTTCAGGCCATATCTCCCGCCTCTGCAACCACCTACTACTGGCCGCGAAGATTGCAATGGCGCGATTATGGAAAGACAAAAATGGTCCCTCGATTGCCCTATGGTGGGCCAAATGCTGGGAGATTGCAGTATCCGAAAAAATCTCTGCAATTCGCTCGGACTCCTTAAATAGAACCCTGAATATATGGGACCCATTCCTTGACTACGCAGCCAAATACCCAACCCTCACCAGGAGGCCTCCGCTCACCAGATGGCTCCAATGCCGCCCCCTCTACTAACCCCCGACCGGACCCCGAACACTCCAGAACATAGGGGAACATTCACCCAGAACTTGTCCGCCCAACCGCCAAACCCAGGAACCACCCACCTTCTCCTCCACACTACAACTCACAATAGACTATAAAGGCTCTAATTAATGCTTATATTGACATGTATTGCATTGTTGCATGTAATATTTTATCTTGTAAAATCAATAAAATGTTGTTGGAAAAAAAGAAAGAAGAGTACTGCACCAATTCCTGTCCAAATATCGTACAACCACCCCCCACCATTGCTCTACCGGGGTACCACTAGCTGAAGCGCTATTTTGAAGAATCCCAAAAGGGCTGATCCTCGCGTACGAACCTCACAACCCACGGATCATTGATGACCAGGAAGTGTTTGAAAGAAGGAGGAGGGCGAATGAGAGTGAAAGTGATTGGAGAGCATTGCAGGACTATTCGTTGGAAGTTTAGGATGTAGTCCAGGCACCCTAGGAGGAAAATGTCTCTATCAACCCTCACCCATTCAGCATTGTGGATGTGCACGGTCGATGGTTACAGTTTCAGATGGAATGGACATGGTGACCAGGAACTCCAGTTTCTTCTGAATCGCCAGTTCAGGTGGGAAACTCACCAGGAAGATGGGTGGACCCGCAACCATCATGGGAAGAAGACGAAGAAGATGACCTGACCAGGAAAGCTCCCGAGAAGATTAAGATGAAAATGGTCCAGCTGACCAAGGAGGAGGAGGCACCGGCTGGAGTAAGGACATTCCTGAGGAGAGTAGGGAATGACGGTACCCCATGCGAGACTCCCAGCATCATCCCAACTACATCAAGGATTTTGTAGTGGACATTCCATCAATTTAAGAGAACAGTTTTGCCACCACATGTTTCATGGTACCAGTTTTCAGTTATATGTTTGAAGGAGTTATATGTTTGAAGGAGGAGCGTGGTGTGTGTGTGTGTGGCTTTAAGGTGACCATGACATGATATGTCAGGGTGCCTGGCAATAAAAGGGAAGCCTGTGCCACAATCTGGTAGTACAGTAAGGGATCCCAGACCAGCAACACTGTGTCTGTGTGTTCATGTATCGGTGGGGGCCGCCTATACCTGGACACAGTATACGCCAGTGTTCCCTGACAGCCTGTTGTGTCACTCCCTGGGTGCTGCTATTTTTCTTTTCTGGGCCTGTCCCAACTCCCCTCTCCATGTCTGCCTTGTCCCAATGGCGAATGCCTCTCCCCGACTTACCTGCTCAGATCCCTCACTGCCATCTACTCCATTGCATGATTCCTACCAGTAATGTAAAAAATGGAATTATGTCCCTTTCTATGTTGCATGGCAGTCAGCTTGGATGTTTTTTTTTTCACAGGGAATCTTGTTTGCGCTGTCACCACGCACCGATTCCCTCTGGAAAAAAATATATTAGCATCCTTGAGGGAGCCTTTGGGTTCTAATAGCATTGAGAATGTGGGAGGATTGTAGACAGTAGGTTATTTCTGTTACTTACAACAGATTTACTACAGTACTGTCTTGATATGTCATGATATATGCAGAAATAATATGCCGGCAACATGCCCGGAAGAACCATCATAGGTCAGGGGCAGTGCCGCTTATGCCAGTATGGCCTCATCAAGATAGGTACTGCCATTATATGCCAGTTATAGCCTCACATTTCAGTTATGAAGTCATCATACACAAGGTAGCCCCTACCATGCCGAAGTACTGTCATAATATGCCAAATGTGCTACCTTTTCACATGCTCAGCCTGATCTGCTCCTCGAGTCTCTCTTACCTTATGAGAATGTGCCTCAATGTCAGGTGGTTGAGGAGGAGGCTTTTGTGCATAGGATTCCTCAAGTAATAATGCTGCCACAAACTTTACAAAGTTCATAGACCTTCTACCTTACTAAACATAATGCAACATTTTATAAATCTCTCCATGATGGAGTGTTACAACATATAAGCACTGTAATGGTTGGTGTCATTAGCACCTATTTAATACAATTCCATTTATCAACCTAGGAAGGGTGAAGGCTGAGGATCCATCGTATGACTGCAAACTGTGCACATATCTTGGAGACAAGCACTCTCTTATCCTCACTGTCCAGGACCTTGGGTTTCGCAAATCAGCTCTTGCCTGGATCACCTCCTGCCAGGAAGGCCGATCTTTTAAAATCTCGCGCCTAGAAACACTTGTGTACATGCACGTTATAAATGACATATCATTTCATATCATATCTTGGAACTAACAAATTCTGACCCCCACCCCTCTCCCTGTTGATGTCCCCAAAGATTAGTCCTTGTACCTCTATTCTTCACCATTTATACCTCTACCCTAGGAAAACATACCTCATATTTAGCTTTCACTATTGCATTGTTGCTGATAAAATATTTTTCTCATATCCCTCCTTCACCCCAGCCATATGGGAACGGATTATGAACTGTCTCAGTGCAATTTGTAACCTGATGGCTCGCCTATCTCCTTACCATTGACTTTCTTGCTCCCTCACCAAACGCTTGAAATCTTGGTGTCAACTTTGATAGCAACCTACAACTGAAACAAGTCATCACTACCATTGCATCTGCTGCTTGCATTAACTTCCTCAAAACTCAAAGAAAATAACTCAATTTCTGAGAAACTACTCTACAAAAACTCTATTCTTCACCCTCATGCTCAGCATTTTTGACTGCTTTTCAAATCTACTCCATGGCCTTCCAATGTACTCCTTCATTCCTGTGTACAACATCCTCAACCTTGGTACCCACAGTCTCTACAACCTACCCAGATCCTCCCCCACTTATACCTACAGACAACATGCTAGTTGGCTCTATGTGCAGAAACACTCTCCTTTCAAGTTTCTCCTCCTAGTCTACAAAGCTATCAATGCTCTTGCTCCGCGGTACCTCTCTGATTGTATCTCAGTTTAGTCATCAGCTTGTTTGCTCCGATCATCCATTCCATACCCTCCTTGTGCCACCTTTCGCTTCTACCCTTTCTCCCTACTCACACTGATCCAGTGGAACCCAATGCCCATAACAATCAAAGCCATCCCACTCTTAAGAAATACATTTTTTCTGGAATATGTACACTTATTAAATCCAAAATCATTCAGCCCAAATGCCAGACATGTCAAGTCGGCCTATGATAGGTGTGAATTTAAATTGTTCTTGTTTTTCCTTTGTATTTTGGTACATTTCATTTTATATTCTATTTTCTTAATTCGTTAGTCAATCATTTATTAAGCGCCTGATACCGTGGACCAATCTCTAAGCAAGGGACTGGGATTCCAACCCGTGTTGCTTTGTGTTGCATTGCTCCAGGACAAATGTGTTGCCCGGGCTATCCTCTTGGCCTGTCTTATATATGACAATTACAAATGCTGGAATGCAAACAATAAAATAGTTCTGGGCCAACAGGAGACTCCTTTATCGTTACTGTCTAAAACATGTTTTCAATTCCCAGAGAATCGATTTTGAATAGTGAGCCCTTTAATCGTTGAGTTTCATTACATTATTCAATGAAAATTATATTCCCCCCAACATCATGTTGAAAACAAAACCAATGCTGTGTCATAGATCTAACGATTCAGAATTCAAGAAGTTTGAGAAGATGTGTTTAATTGAAAAACACAGATTTTAAAGTCCCTTTAAACAATGGTATGCGCATACACCATAACCAAGCCCACCCATAAAAAGCAAGCCTGTTACACCTGCATCCTACACACACCTGGTTTGGCTATTCCGAGGTACTCTCCATAATCATCTGCCTGCCGCTGTCAAACAGCAAACCACCATGGTCATTCAGTCTCACTACTAAGCATGAGCAATCACATTTCAACAATCAAGCCATACAATCACACAAGCAACAGAGTGCGAATGCTATCATGCATCAGTCACCCCACGGACGCCCATTCACTTCATAACAGATTAAGCCTTATCAAGACATAAATTGACATATAAACGTTGCTACAAATTATGTCTGGTACTTACACCAAGATCATCGCTGGCAATGTTAACAACAGCAACAAAAAAAACGGGCCAGCGGTACAACTGTACCTTGTTTGAAACCTGGAAACTTTGACTCAAATCAGTTGAAACAACATTTTAGGAGGGCAGCAAGACTTTCCGACCCAATGCTCCTGAAGAGGTGAGAGGAAACGCAACCTCTACCAGGTAATGAAGTGAAAAGACTGCACGAATACCCTCAAGTCTGCCTCGATGGCTGCAAATAAAAACAAGCAAGTACTGAAACCAAAGACCAAACACTCGCTCTCTTGTGTTATTACACAAAATAGTTCCTTATCTCTTTAGAGAGATGGTGTTTGTGCTGACAAACCTTTGGTGGGAAATTCCTCCCATTGGCAGTGATTCTCTAGTTAAGGGGTCTGAAACCAGTGGCTCTCCTGATGTTTTGGACTACAATTCCCATGACCCCTCACCATTGGCTATGCAGGCTAGGGATGATAGGAGTTGAAGTGTAGCACATTTGGGAACCAAGGGTTGTAGGCACCTGCCATAAGCTGTCCTCTATGTCTTACTAAGCTCAAGACTTAAACAGGGGTCTGAGAGCCCCTCCACTGAGAATGAACATGGGTAAAATACCCTGTTCTATGGGATTTCTCCCACTCAGGAGTGTCTACAACCAAGCGTTAGTTCATTGCACCCTTCACAGAGGAGAAAGATCTATTTGCATATCAGTCTGGTACGACCCACAAGGACAGTCCAGCACCGAAATGCTAGGCAGTTCTCCTCCGAACAACAGTGTCATTAGCAATCCCAGACACGTTTCAGCTTTGTTGGGCCTCCTCAGTGAGGTGGAGTTGAGCCTCTCTAAGGCACAGTGAACAAGGGGTACACGTCTGAATTACCCTGGGCAACTTAGGGTTAAACCACAAGTTTGACAAATGAAGCAGGGGAGTGGGAGCACCTCCACTGATATCGAGCATGGGTCAAATATCCTGTTCTATTGGATTTCTTCCACTGAGGCGGGTCTACAACCACGTTTGTGCCTATGTATTTGTATTTTATTTATTTATATAGCGCACCTGGCCCTGGGGCATCCGGGCGCATTACTTAGGTTACATGGCAGATTGACATAAGCAGAACATACAGGGTAATATACAGTATAGGGACAAACAAACAATTGACTAGTGAGCAGAATAAGCAGGGTATGTACAAGTAAATATGTAAGCAGTGAATTTACAAGAAATATACACATGCAGCTTTATATAATGAAGCAGAGAGTGCAGGTGGTGGCTAAGGGCATGTTAGTACCGGGCAGGATCTTGGGCAGACAGCCATACTTTGGCCTTGCTCTTGAAGGCACGGAATGAAGGTTCAGCTCTAAGAGGGTTTGGAAGTGAGTTCCATAGTTTCGCAGCAAGGACTGGGAAGCTGACCCCACCTGATCTTTGTAGTTTAAAGCGAGGTATGGAGAGGCAATTGGCATGGGCAGATCTGAGAGGTCTGTTGGAAGTGTGGTAGGCAAATCTGCAGACAAAGTAGTTGGGCGCTTGGTTGGCGACGCATTTTTGCATCAGGGAAAGTGTTTTGAGAGAAACTCTTTGTGATACTGGATACTGGAAGCCAGTGGAGGCACCGCCTGGTGTCAGAAATTTGATGGTGCCTGGGGGTATTTAACGCAGTTCTGATGGCATTATTTTGGATAATCTGTAATTTGTTGAGATTGCATTGGTTTGTGCCTAAATAGAGGGCGTCGCAATAATCAATTTTAGACATACCCAGGGTCCTGGCTAGTATAGTACAGTTGGCTGGTGTGAGGGAGGGTCGGTCGGCAGACTGTGATGAGCTTACAGGTGTAGGCTGCGGTCGAGGATACTGCGTTAGTTTGTCTAGAGAGGGATAGTGTGGAGTCAAGATAGATGCCTAGAGTTTTGGTATCGTTCGTAACTTTAATGATGTTACCATCAATAACTAATGATTTAAAGGAAGGGTCTAGATTGTTGAGTCTCTGATGGGAGTCCAAGATGAGAAGCTCTGTCTTTTCATCATTGAGACAGAGTTCATGTTGAGCTATCCAGGCTTGGATGACTTTGTAGATAGTATTTACGGCTAGTGTGTCGGCTTTGTGGTCACCGGTAATGGGGATGAGTATCTGGGTGTCATCCGCGTAATTCGTGTAAGTGACACCCAGATAGTGCAGGATATCGAACAGTGGTTTCGTAAACACATTGTAGAGTGTAGGGGAAACGCATAATCCTTGTGGTACCCCGGAGGCGACTGGTGATGGTTCAGCAGCAGCAGTGGGGGAGAAGACCCTCATAGATCTGTTCTCTAGGAATGAACTGATCCAGGCAGTAGCTTTGTCTGAGAAGTGGGCAGCTAGTTTGAGATGTCGACAGAGGATTTGGTGATTTACCAAGTCGAACGTTGATGATAAATCGAGAAGGAGTAAAAGGGCCAACTTGCCTTTGTCATTTAGGTCTTCAATCTGAGTTTTGAGGTCAATAAGATCGGTTTCAGTACCGTGACGGGGACGGAAGCCAGATTGTCTAAGACCCAAGAGTTTGTTATTTTCCAGATAGTGTTGGATCTGCAGGTAGGCTGCTCGGTCCAAGATTTTTTAGCAGGAAAGGCACAGTATTGATCATTTGTAGGTATGCTAGCATCTAATGTAGGCTTTTTAAAAAGTGGGCTGACCCACAAATCCTTCAAGTTATCTGGGACAATATCTGTGCTAAATGATGAGTTTATGAAGGAAGTGATGAATGGGGCTAGGTAATGGGAGGCCTCCGTGATAATAGGGGCTGGACATAAATCACCCTGACAATTGGAGGGTTTGAGATTGTTGATGATATTTTCAATGTGGGATTCCTTATCCACAATTCAATGGGGGCAAATTGGCATTCCTGTCCCTGTTGCTCAAGAGAAATGGGGGAACTAGGGCCCATGTACTCAGCGACCGTAGGTGTGGCCACAAAAGTGCAAAAGTGGCACATCATAGCCAAAGGCGAGGCACTGTCTTACCTGAGAACCAGAAAAGTTATCACATGGGGTATCTGTTACCAGGCAGGGACTAATTATGAATGATGGAGCGATCCACAGCATGTGGAGACGGTTTCTTGGATAGGAAGAGCATAATTGTTATGTTATGTTATGTTATGTTAAAGGTATTTGTATAGTGCACCGTCACCAATGGAATTGGTCCCAAGGCGCTCAGTCAGATCTGTAAACGAGAAGGCGGGTTGGGTTAGTGGGGTGGAGAGGGAGTAGGATAGTGAGAGAAGTGGTGTCCTGTTGGCGGCTTCAGTTCGGTATACACCGTGCGCTGAGCTTTGGTGCGAGTATCGGATGTACAAACTGGAACATGGTGCTGTTAATAATGCCCCTCTAGGACAGGGGATGTTTTGCTAGGACGCTGAATAAGTGGATTATGTATGATTCACACTGTGTAAATTCCTATAAAAACCCATCAAATGTATGCTCGAAAGTCATATTTGCAGGACGGGGATACTCGGATGGTTTCTCTATCCATTTTTATACTACTTTAAAGAAATGAACAGACTCTTTTTGTATGCCACCGTTTGGTACCAAGTTTGGAAGTGTTGCTGCTCTGAGAGTTTTGCTGCTCCCAGGCCTTGGATCATCATGCCAAGCTGAGACATTAACAGAGAATGCGGTCAGCTCCCCGAACACCTGTGCACACTAAAAGGATGGTAAAGAGACCTAATGGAAACCTCAAAGGGGTTTCAACAGAGGGCCTTCCATTTGGTTGGTGTCCCTTCTCGGGCTGCACAAAACCATTTTATATTTGAAATACTATACCAGCGAGGCAGATGTAGTGGATGTAAGTTAAACAGGGAAGACTAGGTTTAATGGGTGGGATTTAAAATCGCAATGCAGTCTAATGCAGTTAAATAGTGAGTGAAGACAGAAGTGAACTGAAGACGGTGCCAGAGTTTGCAAAGGAAGCAAAGGGTAAATGCCAAAATCTAAAATGTAATGGAAAACTATCAAAGAAAAGAGAGTTGTAGGCTGTGACCTGCATGGTTTGTCTTGTCTATCTTCTTATCTTGGCCCATTTTAAAATGCCTTTTGTTGTTTTGTATGAGTGAGAAGAGAATCCTTCATTCCCTCCTCTGGCCGTTGATATAAAGTGTAGTCTTCCTGAGCATAAGTATAATGTTGTGTCTTCATACAGTCAATGAGAGATAGAATGCTCGTGAATGTGTTGAGATATTTGTTGATATAGCATTTTTTTTTACTAAATGCCAATTGCTAATCTAACATTATCTGATGATAGAATTGAGTTGATAGATTTTTGGAGGTGCTTAAATTGAGAGGATTGAGATGAAACGATAGAGGAGATCTTGAGAGGAGATCTCAAGTTGTCCCATGTCATCTGTGAAATGGTAACCATTTCTGGATTTTAGTCTATCATGTTTGATTCCAATACGTGTAATCAAGCAATTATACTGTGTACAGGAATGCAACATGACATGCGTTAAAGATGTCAAGATTTACAGAAAAGGTGTCCAGTCAAAGATTCGAAACAATAGTTTCGAATGCCAAAAGTTTCGACACAAAAGTGCCGAAAAAAAAGGTTTCGAATTTATTTATTTTTCATATTAAAGTTTTTTTTTTCATTTTGTATTGCAAAAGAAGTGTTTTTAAAAAGAAAAACAGGGGTTTGGGGGTGGAACCCCTCTCCCCAAAAAAGAAGAAAAAAATCAAAACTTTTTTCTCCCGAACTTTTGTGTCGGAGCTATTGGCATTCGAAACTTTTACTGTCGAAACTATAACTAGGAACCACAGAAAATGGCTTTAGGTGAGGAAATGGGCCGTGGTTTTCCCATGTTATTAACATTGGTGGGCTTTAGAATTATACTATTGAATAGATATTTCCATGTTGACATGCAGCCTACTATTGTGAGGCTGAAGTGAAAACATGTGCTTCTCCTAAACAAGCAGGTTCACCCAATGCGACCTAGCACATATATAAGCTGCTCTCCAGAGATCCTGTGCATCCTGCTTGTATATGTTATAATTCTGGCAGCACTGTCTCTGAGCTTTTGTGGCAGTAAAACCACCTACTGTGCTACAAAACAATGGGCCTCATTATGACTCTGGCAGTAGCCATGCTGGTAAATACCGGCACGGCTGCCGCCAGAGTCATTTTTTTTCCGGCGCCGGAAAAAAGAAAATCCCCATTCCCATGGATGGACTCCATGGGTATGGGGAGAACGGATGCACCAGCACGTCAAGGATGCACACAGTGGCCCACGGCCAATCACGACCCCTGAACAGCTGTCTACAGCACCCGATGTAGCAGATGTGGCCCCCAGTGTACCCGGGTGCAGCTTTGCCTGTCCGTGTAGGGGTGCGCCCTCCACCCATTTGACTATGGACTACAAAAATGGTGGAAGTCTATACATGTATCAATGCACTAAAAAGTGCCCTGGACAATGATGCATGTGGTAAACTGATGGCCTGCATATCCTTTAATGCTTAAATTGGACCTGGTGGTAATGTATGTCTGTGTTTGTCCTTAACCTTGGCATGGGATGTTGTGAGTACAGCACGTCACCACGAGGGTGCATGCTGTGTCATGTGCGTATATACAATTTTGTTTTAAAAATGTTTTTTTTATTTGTATTTGGTTTAAAATTAAATCTTGACAAAATAGAAACAACACATCGAATGAGATCATATTGAATAAATAGTACAAAAGACAGTGCTCTTAAAAGAATAAAGAAAAACTAGAACAAAGCAGTTATACATAGCAAATAGAATAAATTCACATAAAATACGGATAAATACATTTGATCAACCATGAAAAAATGACATCAAATTCATACTCTTATTAAAAGCCACTACCGCCAGTCCTTCGGAAACACTCTGGACATTTAAACATCTCATCCGGAAGAATTAATCTGCCAGAACAGTGCATTTCAATTGATATTTGTCCAAAACCTTCTTTTTAGATTCAATCAAGGCATTGCAGTGAATCATCAGATGCTTAATTGTTTCAATAAATACATTGCAAAATTTGCATCCACTATTACTTTCAGTAACAACCTTTCATCTAAGTAAGATCCCCTAGGTCAAAAGCAAATTCCAACTGACCTTTAGCAGAATGGATCTATAGTAATGATTTAGGCACTGTGCAAGCAAGAAGGACAAAGTACCCCGTCTTTTTTATTCATGGGACAGGTGGCTCATCGATTGGTAAGAGTGCAACGTTTCAGTCGTATTAACCCAATCTCAATCAAACGGCCCTATTTACTTTAATCGGGTTAACCATTAATATGTTTTTGCCCATTGACATTTCTGACTGTATAATTTCACATTTCTGGCCAAAAAGAAGCTAGAAACAGGTGATTCTTTAAAGAGCTTACTGGGCTCATACGTGCCCCTGACATAACCTCATATAAACAATCAGTAATGGGGGACGTCAGTTTAGCAAATAAGAGTAGCATACGCCACTGGACACAGGCTATTAATGAAAAAATCCCCAGATCATATCTAATGGCTGCTAAAGGAATAGCATTTGGAACTTTCAATACTCTACGCCATAGCTTGGCCTCGATCAAATCCAATAATTTAAATATAGCCTCAGCATAAAGTTCTAGGCCATCTATGCGTTTTGGAACAATCTTGCCTTCATAAACTATAAGTGCTAGTTTAATAGAGAATCGCCCAAATTTGCGATCTATTATAGAGTGTTGATTCTGAAGCATATATGCTTTTTGAAGCAAAATCTCCCAAATATTCTTCAGGCCTGGTTGTGCACTAAAATTGAAACCCAAATACGTGACACTAGGTCTTGTCTTGGTCACTGTATTTTCCAAGTTCCAGACTCGACTATTTATTTAGTTTTTTTCCCCTTTGAAATAGCCAAGATCCTAGTTTTAGAAGGATTAATTAGGAGGCCATTGTCTTTGGCATATTTAGAAAAATAATTAAGAAGTCTCTGCAGACTAACTTTAGAATTATCTAGTAACAAAAAGTTGTCAGCATAAGCCAACCATGATACTTTACATGTATCTATTCTTGGAGGGATCAAATCCACTCTGTGAGACATTTGGCTACATGAGACACGTATTGGTTAAACTGCCAAAGGGCCAAGACACAACCCTGTCTTAGGCTCACATAGGTAAACAACCTACTAGAGGGTCCCCTTCTTTGTTCAAGCGGATCCGAATACCAGAATCCTCGTGTAGGGTCATCACCAGGCAGAGGAGGCCATACAGCAATCCCCAGCCAGGTAACTTAGCCCACAATCTATGGTGATCCACTCGATCAAAAGCCGCAGAGAGGTCATTTGATGCCAAATAAGTACACCCTGCAGTATCTGACCAGGCCATTTCTTAAAAATGTCTCAAAGTTAGTCTGTTGATATTTGTAGCATGGCTGTTACGGAACCCGGTATGAATTTCATTTAACCTTTGCATAGAGGCAGCCTAATTCTCCAAGTGGGTTAACAGCAATGAGGCTAAGATCTTACAATCAGCATCAATTAGAGCAATGGGATGATAGTTTTTTGGCTCTAACCTGCTACCTCTCTTAAAAATAGGTACAATGTGAGTAGTGCTCCATGAATCTGGCACAACTGCAATATTAAGGATGCTCCCAAATAGAAAGAATAGCGCATTTGCCCAATTAAAAGGATATGCCTTGAAGGTATTATTAGTAAGGCCTTTCGGGCCTGGTGCTCGAGACTTCTTGCATTTTTTCAGTACATTTTGCACAGTTTCAATTTTCGAGAGAAGGGACACAAGAGATGTCATATTGGGAGTACCCAAGGGTCAAGTATCTAATCTTGGGCGCAATGCCTTAGAGATCCCGAAAGAACTTAATCCATTGTTGCTCAGAAACTGCGTTTAATTGGGAGGTAATATGAGCAACGTCCTGATCATTAATCAAACACCAGAACCTAACCACATTGGAGGTGACCAGGATTCGAAGCATGCTTTCAGCATCACACTGCACCACATGTGCTCTTCTTGACTTACAACATTTTTTATATGTTTGTTTTATTTTCCTAATGCAGTCCATTTATATCTGCAAGTCCACTGTTACAATCTTCTTAATTTGCCTGATCTCTTTCCTTATGTCTTGACATTGGCCAACTCTTTATTATAAGTGTTCAAAGTGTTTAAGGATTTCAAAGGTCGAAACCTGGGATTGAATCTTACCCCATTAATCATACCAGACATAAAATCATCAAAGTTCTTCACATTAAAAGCCCCTAATTTTCATTCAAGCGAAGTTGATCCCATGATAGAGCACAAGTCCTGGTTTAGAATCGCAATATTGGAATCAGACCACCGTATTGGGTTCCCTGAGGCAGTAGTTCTTAAATGTGACAATTTAACCTATTCCCGGGTACTAATACAAATATTAAATTCAGCTTTTAAGATACCGTGGTCACTCCAAGCATTCTTAAGAATAGTAAAAGAAGAACAAAAATTCAACAAACAAGCATCGAGAAAAATATAACCTAAAGTCGAGGAGCTATCCCCTCTAAACCATTTATGCATGTAAGATTCTTCACCAAAATCTAACCCATTTAATGGGTAGAGCCCCAACGCCTCTAAGGCCATACACCAACTCCTACACATTTGTAATTTCAGGTTACGTGGGAACATGTCAGCAGGCATTTCAAAGAGATCAATTCCAGAAACTTGTAAAGAACAGTTTGAGTTAAGATCCCCTGCCACAATGACCCTTCCATTTACATTTTTGATTGACCACAGTTGAATAAACTCAGCAATCACACTTAGAAAAGAATTAAGGCCAGCCACCCCCTTATACCAATACACATTGGGCAACAGAAGGTTGAACTGCAAATCTTCAGAGTTGATCGAAATTGCCATCACCCTAAAGGGGAGGTCGGGAAAGGGTACCGCTGTCAATCCCAAGAACATCAACTGCAATTAGGAGCCCCCCCAAGGGTGTACCCCCATAGCATCAGGATTGTTGAACAAATGAAAACTCCCTCTAGTATTCCATGATTTGACACACAAAACCAGGTCTCTTCTCAGTGGCTACACCAGTGGGGGAGCTATGGGTCTATTTTCCTCCACAATGTTGATGTGAGTGCGGGCCAGTCTACATTATTACCATCCACAGGGTCAATACAATTTACCACAGATCTTACACTGAATCGGGTGGGGTGAACCAATACCCAGAGGCCTCCCAGGGCCTGTTCCCACTCCCTCCTGTAGGTTTACGAAGCTAACATCAAAGCCAAGGGCATGTAAGCTTAACCTACCAGAGTAAACAAACTATTTCACCAAATCAGATTTGAAATATATAATTGAATTATCAGAGTGACTACTGTCAGGGATTGCAACCCGCTCTATATCGGAGGACGTTACTAAATAGAGAGCTGGTATTTCAGAAAATATCAATAGGATATTTCTCCTGTTTAGACATACCAGAACATCAGAACCCAGTAAACTGGTTACTTTTGGTTTAAATTAACTCTAAATTGGTTGCATTTTTTTCCTAGTTCCCAATTGGATTCTACTGTTTGGGGCCCCCAGATCATCAGACTCCCTGGCCTGTCGGAGTATACTAAACAGTTTGGATTTAGCCTTTTCCAAACCGTCCATACACAGGCTTGGCCCGGGTTGTACCTTTAGCATGTGTAATCTCCCCAACAGTTGCCCCACCCCGGTAGCAATGGTTGGATGCAGATTTGGATGTAATTGCACCCTGTAACAATCCTCTGGATCAGTAAATTAATTAGGGCCTACAGTTCCCCCAGCACCGATTATCGGTAGCTGCTAAAGTACATGAAACTCTGGGCAATAGAATTTATTCTGCAAATTCTCCCGATCTTTAGAAATAATTGGAATTTTAGAGTTAGTATCCGATTGATCTGGATAGCAGGCAGCGCCGACAGTAGCATGATTAACTCATAGATGGTAAATGGTTCAAATGCCCAGGGTTATTCGCAATCCTACACGTTATGATGTCTTGATTCAGTTTATTTAATGTTAAAACCTAAAATGGCAGGATTTTTGCAGTCTCAATGCCTTTGATAGAAGGCAAGTCAGAATGAACAACATGAGAAGGAAGAATCCCCACTGCTAGATCACACATAGGTCCAATCTTTGATCTTAGAGGTCAGTGTTGACAAAGCAAAGTTAGAATCGCTTAACTGAGGATTAGAAACCGTTTGAGTAGAAAAATCCACTGTGATAGCTTGGGAGTATTTGTTGCATGCATGCTACTTTCTTCAAGTAATGGAGACATGACAGAAGGTTGAGAAACTTTATAGACGACTCCATTGGAGTTGAGCCTCAGAGTACTTTGAATCTTTTTCTGGGAATCCAGAGATTTTTTCTCACAGTTTTAGCTATTTTTACTTTGGTCACTAGTAGCACCCAGCAAACTTCTTTCCTCAGCAAACTCATTCTGGTTGCACGAGTTCAAGGGAGGAGGCGATTCTCTAGTAAAATCAATGACAACTCCTTCCCTATTTATGATATGCAGTGTCAATGGAACTTCCTCTGGGTTAGAAGACTGACCTGCATTGACTGAAGGAATATAAACTGAAACTATTTCCATGGAGTGGTCATCCTTCTCTGCGGGCTCTGTGGGGGCAGGCCCAATTTTACGGATCGGTGGACAACCCCCTCCGTGGTTAGGCAGGTGATCCATAATCAGTTGCAGCTGGCCACAGATTCCTAAGGTGTCAAAACATTCACCTCAGATAGTATTAGAGTATTAGTTTTCAGCTCCTTCCATATATTATTATATAGAGCCACGAAGGAACTTAGCACCACATTAAGAACCGAGACATTCGGGTGGGTTAGTCGAATTCATTCATCAACCTCACAAAGGGTATGGTACTAGCTGCATCCCCGGAATAATCTGCTGCCTTGATTGATGAGTCGGACCTCAGTCGTGCATGGCCATCAGGTTAATTTATAATTAAATAATTATCGATGATGTTTGTTAATTCACTAGGAGATCCTGGGTGAGAGGCATCACAGGTTTGTTGACCTATGGGAGCTCGAATGGGAATGGGGAAGTACCAGGTCTGGGTTCCTTGAATGAGGAATTACCGGTTCCTCCAAGGTTGGAATGGCCTGGTAATTCCTCATTTGAGGAACCCGGACCCGGTATGCGGTAAGGGGGTAGCCATGTTGCTGTTAGCACCATGACTACCTCCAAACTTTTAATGACCCCCACAGTCTCATGTTTCCAAAAAAGGGCCTAGATCAAAGGGAAATGCTTCCTGCAGTCTATAGGTCAAAATAATTAAATATATAATAACCACCAATTGGCCCTAAAACAATAGACTTACAGTACTATTTTTTGCACTCCCCAGTAGCTCAGAGACACGCAGCAACAATAGTTTCAAAAACCACCAACCAAAAACCACCAACGCAAGCCCCCTTAGCGCCCTGGCCTGTGGAAAAGTCCGGGTTAGTTGTAGCAGCGGGAGGCGGGAAGCAGGGCTCACGAGGACATCAATAGTGGAAAGACCAACAGGAGCAGGACCAGCAAGCACGTCAGACACTGCAGACTGTCACTTAAGACCCACTTTGCGGGCCACTTTGTGGGAAAGTCCGGGTTAGTAGTAGCATCGGGAGGCTGTTACGCTCACCTGATATCCCTGGGGGCATCTGGAAGGTTCTGAGATCTGGAACCCTGGATGCGTAGTTGCCCAGTGCTGAATAATGAATCTTAGTTATTTGTAGGGTGAGCTATCCGTCCTGCGTTTCTTGTGCAGGGGCGCTTGACATTTGTTGGTGAGCTGCCCGAGTTGCTTCACTGGTGCAGTATGCCTTCCTTGGGCCCAGGCCTGCTGTGACCCCGAATCTGCTGGTAGGCAGGTAGGTTTGTTAATTGTAAGTCTTTGTTCTGTTTATGGTGGGAATTGATTAATGTCTTTGGGCCTCATTACACGGTAGGCGGTGAGCCATGGCGCTATTAGCGCCATGGCTCATGCCGGTAAAATACCGGCACCGCCTTGGCGGAAAGGGGATTTACCGCCCCATCCCAAGGTTGGAGGGGCGGTAAATCCCCCTTCCGCCCATTGCCCTTCCCCATTCCCATTTCAGCCCCATAGGGCTCAATGGGAATGGGGAAGGCGCTAATTACGGCACCGCAATTTAGCGGTGCCGTAATTAGCTCCGAGGTCCCTTAGCGGGTTGGTATTTAACGCCTGCAAAAAGCAGGCGTTAAAGTACCAACCCGCTAAGGGACCTCGTAGTAAGGCGGCAGGGATTTACCGGTACCGGTATTTTACCGGTACCGGTAAATCCCTACCGCCTACCGTGTAATGAGGCCCTTTATCTCATTCTTTTCGGGTGCGAAGGTCTTGATGCTGGTGTGCCAGATGGAGAGGCACGTTTCTAGGTAAGAGAAAGCGCGAAGTGCAGCGCCTTTATTGTCTATTGAAGCTAACCTGTGTTTTCTTCTTCTCCTCCTCACAGGCCGCTGTGGTGCTGCGAGTGGATAAGAGCGCAATGAAAAACAGGCCCCCGGAATCCGTTAAGGTAAGTACAGCGCTGTGCGGTTGTTTAATATTGAAAGCGAACCTGAATATATCTCTTTTCCTTTGCAGATGTTGCTGTGGTGCTCCGGATGGAAGCGTGGCGTGGCGCGATGGAATTCAGGTAAGATTGATGGAATTCGATGTTTTGGAAGCGCGCGTTCTAATATTGTTTTAACCTTTCTCGTTATTGCAGGTCGCAATGTTCGAACAGTAGCTGTGGTAGCGGTTTGCCGGAAGTCCTTAAGCTAGTACTCACAAGTGAGTGATGTTTCTTCTTCTCTCGGTTTCCACAGATTGCAGTCCAGTTGAGATGCTGAGTGCTGGATGGTGTTTTCTCAGGTAAAACAGAATAATCTTGTTCTTGTTCTTGCAGAATTACAGGAAGATGCTGAAGACCAGGAGCTGGACACGGTGAGCATCACGCTGCTGGTTTCAGAATAACACGAAGCGTGTTCTGCAGTCAGGGTGTGGTTTATATAGTCCAGGTAAAGTAGTACCAGGGAAAGTAGTGCCAGGCCTGCCACACCCAAAACACTAGACCGCATGGCTTGGTTCTTAGAACTAGAGTGTGTGGGTGCTTCCATGTTGGATTTAAAGGCCCATGTACATAAATGGGACCTAGTTTGAACAGCCCTTCCTTCCTACATATGAGCCTGGTGACAAAGGCGCCAGGACTGGCTCCAGGAGCAGGTTAGTAGTAGTGTTGGGAGGCGGGAGGCAGGGCTCAGAAGGACAGCAATTGTGGAAAAACCAACAGGAGCAGGACCAGCAATAAATACTGGCCGACGGCTTCCCGCCAGTATGTTTGCCACCTAAATCTGTGTCCGAGACGCATTACTGCAACCATGTCATACAGCACACAAAGTACACCCATACATGCCAACCCTCCCGATTTTTCAATGAAAAAATTGCTACTATTTACTATCTCCTGCCTAAAATAATTATAACCCTGATGCAATCCTATGGGAAAATTACATTCTCCTGATTTCTGTTGTGAATTCTCCCTCTCAGACACTCCAGAATGTTGACACATCTGTACACCAGACATGCCGCTTGGCCTCGACGAGCACCCTCCCACCATGGGGGCCGGGCGTGCCAGCCCCGCTAACAGACACGTCATATAAATAATCATGGCTGAATTGCTGCTCTTTTCATGAGGAGCTGTATGTTCACTGCTCATAGGAAAACATAAATATTAACCAGCACTTAGAGGCACATATGAATATTGCAATTTGGCACAAAGTCATGACATTGCAATTAGCAATATCATATAGAGCACCAGTGATGTTTTTTCCCTGCCTCTTCTGGTAGTTACAGTTTGGAATTAAATTGATAAGCAAAATTAGATGTATAAGAATGCAAAGAAAATATCAGGACTGAATAGCGTAGTCCCATCTGAATGGGGCAGTTTGTGATCTGTACATACATGGCATTACCTCCACGTCCACTCTTCCTCGTCACAGTACTCAAAAATGAGGTTGCCCACTTCCCACAGGAATCCCTTTTCTATTTCTATTTCCCTTAGCCTCCTCCTCCTCTAGCTTGGGTGGCTTGCCTTCCTCCAGGTCTGCAGAGTTTAAGGGCAAATACTTGGATGACGGCTCTTGTTCTTCTGCAGGTGCCCCACTATATGGGGTTTATGGACTTTGAGCCTCTGCCGTCTGTGTTGGGGGGTACTAGGCCGCCTCTGCCCCAGAGAGGTATTCCCCTCCTGGCTGTGTTTAAGGATTAAGTCTGCAGAGAAAGTACTGAGCCAGATTGGAGTGCGGTCCCCTGCTTTTTGACTAAACTGTATCCTTTGAAGGGGGAGCAGGAGGCCATTCCGCAGGCCGTCCAGGTCGATGAAATCATCCCTAGCCTGGTGGGGAGGTCTTCTATGTCTGCCGAGGATGCCATCAGGGACCCTACTGATAGGAAAGTGGACTCCGCCTTGAGGAAGGCTTATGGGGGTGCCCATCTGGCCTTGTGTTCTGTCACATACTCCGCCTACACAGCAGAGGCTGCGCTCGAGGGCTTGAAGTCTGCCATCAAGGCTGCAGAGGATGGCTCTGACCCGACTCCTCTTCTACAGGCGATTATGGCTCAGGTGGAATTTTTGTCAGACCTTGTGTATGATGGTGTGAAGATTGCTGCCATGTTCATGGGTTCCATCATCGTGGGTCACAGGCACCTTCACACAAGGGACTGGAGGACGGACTCTAGGCAGAAGTCTACGGCAATGAAGATTCACTTTGAGAGCTGCATGTTGTTTGGGGATACCCTTGAAGACAAGGTGCACAGGGGTTTTAAAGCTGACAAACATGTGGGGCAGTGCGAAGGAAGTCAGCTCCTGTTTCCAGGGGTCCTGTTCCTGCTCGGCAGCTGCAGCATTCTAGGGGATCGCCCTAATGTGTGGGGTCATCCGGTGAAGGGACGGCAATGGCGCTCGTCAGGTCTCCCCTCAATGCCAGCAGAAGTTGTGGGTCATCTGAAGTTTTTCTGGACCCCTTGGACATGTCTTTCTGGACATGTCTTTCTGGAGATGCCTCGGTCAATCGGCTGGTGCACCGGGGGACCAAACTGGAGTTTGTGTCCTCCCCTATTCCTTCTGGCACGATTTGGATGTCCCTCCCTAGGCACCCCATCAAGACTTTGGCCATGCATCAGGCCCTGTGGGCCTCCTCTCCAAGAAGGTCATTCAATATGTTCCACAGAGTAACCAGGGTCTGGGCATATACTTTGTGGTGTTCCTGGGACTGAAGCCCTCAGGTTGTACCATCTCATCAAAGACCTAAAATCCCTGAACCATCACATTCTGACTCAATGTTTCAAAATGGAGTGTCTTCAACGTGTTATTCCGCTTGTGAGAGACTTGAATTTCCTGCCATCCTTGGATCTGCAGGATGCTTACTTTCACGTTCCCATCTGGTCCTCTCATCAGAGGTTTCTCAGGTTTGCCATGGGCAGGGAACATTTCCAGTTCCGAGCCTTGCCTTTGGGCTTGAAATCTGCGCTCTGCATCTTCACCAAGGTTCTGGGGCCAGTCATCGCTGCTCTTCACCTCCAGGGGATTCAGGTTTTTCCCTCTTGATGACTGGCTCCTGAAAGCCGGGTCCGAGGTACTGCTGCTTCATCTTGTGGACACTAACTGTGCCCTCCTGCACTTATTGGGCTTCCTCATCAACTGGATCAAATCTCACCTGGAGCCGTCTCAAGACCTTCAGTTTATTGGGGCTAGGTTCTGGGCGGCAAGGGGTTGTGTGCAGCTTCCGCTCGTCATGGCTCAGCGTTTGTGGGAATGCCTGGTTCTTCTTCTTTCTCGAGCAGGGTTTCAGCCAGGGACTTCCTTCATGTTCTGGGACATGGCGGCCTGTGTGTTCCTTGTCCCCTGGGCCAGGCTTCGCCTTCGTCCCTTGCTGCTCCACGTCCACCATTTCTGGAAGGAATCCACTCTGTACAATACCCCAATTCCTGTGTTTTTTTTAATGTTAATAACAGCGTAACTTACAGACTCATATATATGTTGCATGACAATATACAGCCGATTGTGTCTGTGCATTCCTCCCACCCCCCAAAAAAAGCACCCACACCCCAGCCTATTCCACATACATAGTTCTGTACATTGCATACAGCTGTAATAAATATATACTTTGGGCCTCATTACGACCCTGGAGCTCCCGTAATGAAGGGGGCCGGTACAGGACCGGCCCCCTTCATTACAGGAGCGTCGATTACGAGGGACCCGGATCAGAGGTCTGGTAAAAACCAGACGTCTTTTCCGGGTCCCACGAGGGGAAGAGGGAGGTAACAACGGGACACTTGTAATGTGCCCATTGTTAACTCCCTCCCCATTCCCATTGAGCCCTATGACCTGGTAAATCCCCATTACAGGAACCCGGTAATGGAGCCCGGCTTGGAGGCAGCCATGGTGCTACTAGCACTGTGGCTACCTCCAAACTCGTAATGAGGCCCAGTGTCACGGCTCGCTCCCTTCGTTCCCGTTCCCGCCACTTGGGGGCATGTTTTGGGGCTTCTTCCCTACTGGACATTTCCTCCGAACCTTATGCTACAGTGTCCAGATGAATTGGGAGCGCTAAAACCTTATTTCCCAAATCACTTCCCTTCCGGATCCATTCCAGGTTTTTGGCAGCCAGCATGCTACTGCTACTATAATCAAATGACTATGCTTCCCAGAATGCCTGGCTCACTGCCTCACCTTCTCCCTTGCAGGACAAGGCTGGGTGGAGGATAGGCAACACCTGTGGCTGCAGGTGCAGCAGGCGACACGCCTGAGGGGTGTGCTCGTTAAGCAGCTTTAAAAGCCTCAGTCTGCTTCAGTCCAGCGCTGGTCATTGTTGCAGCGTTCCTGTCGTGACTGGTCCCTTGTCCCTTGTTCCTGGTTCCTAGTTTTTGTGCCCAGTTCTAGTTAGTGTTTCTTGTTCCTTGTCCTGGAATTCGTATTTGTATGCCTAATTGATTTCTGCCTTTTGGAAATCCCTTTCTCCCTTTCTCTGTCTGCAGGCAGCCTTTCTCTGAGCTTTCCTTTTGCTGTAGCCCAATTGCCTGTGTTCACTGTTTCCTAGAAATTGCCCTTTGCTACTGAAAGACTTGTTGCATTAATCTTTCCTTTACAGGTTTAGTTTCCTGCCTTTTCACCTTGGATGGGTGGGAAAGTTTCCCTTTTGAAATCGTTTTCACTGCTCCTGATCCTTGCCTTCTATTGGGATCCATGCCATGTTTTCCTTTACACTTTTACATTTATTTCCTATTTTATTATTAGGTATGGGAAGCTGTTGTAACTAGCCCCTGTGTGATTATCTTTTGTTTTCCACACTGTACTATTCCTTCTTGCCTCTTGACTTGGGTTTAGGTATTTAGTCATCCTCACTCTTTGCCTTTACTGCCTTCTGGGTTCTTGTTTGATTTACAGGGTTGTGGGTTAGTACTGACTTCTGAGTGGTCTTTCCGGTCCTCGTGAATACGGACATCCAAGTGGTCTTTCCGGTCTTCGTGAGTACTGGCATTCATGTGGTCATTCCGGTCCTTGTGAGTACTGTTTCCAAATTCCTTATCCAGTACCGTCTAGAGTGTCAGTTTACAGATTCTGTCCCTGCTTGCCCTCTACGTGGGCTTAGCGCTGTCAGTATCTGTAATAGCATAGTGGGTAAGGAGTTTGCCGACTTTCCTTTCAGTCATAAGGAGGTTCTAAGTGCTTACCCTACATTCCTTTTCTTAAAGTGGTATACACGAGTCTTGGGTATTGAATGCACGTTGTTATATTCAAGGTTGTTTACTGTGTATTTTGTGCACATTTCCCCTGCCATATCCATCGCCTTCTTCCTTTCCTGACACCCATTGCCTCTAGTCGGCCGACTGTGACAGGGCATTTGTCAACTTTTGGGTGTCGTTGTCCACCAAGGACATCAATTTCTGCACCATATGATTCCAGGAATCCAAGTTTATGTTTTGTTCTCCTTGGCCACGACAGGCCACCTCCTGCCACACTGTGGTTTCAGCCTGCGTCCATCTTTGGGGTTCCTTCCACCACAAGTGCATATCCGGACCCTAGTGCACTTTCCAACCCATTGCTATTCTACACTTCGCCAGGATGAATGCTAGATCTTTCAACCTGCCAAGGTGGCTTGCCTAATTTGGGCGAGCCGAGAAACAATGCCCAGCATGCAGGCTATGGGAGACCTGCCTTAGCTAGGGCCTGGGTTATCTCTTCCCACTATTGTCGGAGCACCGTTGTAAAGACTGGAGGGGGGTATCTGTACTCCTGCTCTCTATATGGCATAGTAGAGGCACAGAGGACCCCAGCCAAGATTCTCTATTGGGTAGCGAAGGTCGAGCAATCAAGGCTTAAGCTCTCAGGAGGTGAGGCTGGTTCTTAAGTACAGTGTAGTCCCCAAGCACCCACAGAGGAATGTCCACACTATGTTAGTGAAAACACAGTTCTTTATATAAATAGGCTCAAGTTAAGTACACAATCACAATAACACACGTTGTGCTCAAGATAATCTAAAATGGTAAATATATACAGTTTCTATGTGGTACCACAATTACTCTTTGATTCCATTAAAATGCATCAACTGTACTCAGTTCTAATATCATACAAATCAGTTAATAATGTGAACCAACAGCCGTCATGATTTGCCGTTTCAGCCTTTTCTGGACTACATGATCCATAAGACACCGCAACATCCTTTCGAGCATATTTCCAACATGGCCGATGCTAGTGCAAAGGTACCGCTCTAGTGTTTCAACGGACTTGCCATTCCTAGAAAATAGACGCGCCCCTGCGGCTCCGCGTGTCTCACCGCCACCTTTCCGAACTTACGGCAAGTGTGTGTCAAACTTTTCCTCTTCCCCGTGCTATCTCCCTTGTTAACGCTTATTACTCCTTCCAGGTAAATATTGGCTCCAACCGCACTTCCCGCTTGTGAACCAGTCTTCCACCTCCTCCTTGGGGTCCATTCCCGGGCCATTGTGCACTCGTACTCTACCTGTTAATGGTGCGAGTTCCAGTTCCTTCCTGGTTTCCTTCCTCCCAGGACTCCTTACCTGATCCTCCCTGGAGTTCTGAATGCCTGCATATCTACGAGACAGATACCTACCTGCACACTGGCAATAGAGGACACTCGCCCATGTTTGTACAAATCCTGAGTCATCCGGAAGAAAGAAAAACTTCCGACCAAGACTTCAAAGGATAAACAGGTGAGATTCGAGGTGAAGTGTGACAGTTTGAGACGCCAAGGACCTCATGAGAGGAATGCAAGAGCTAACAACTTAAGTACAGAACCTCAAAGCCGAAAAAACATTATTGAAACAGCTTGTGCTATCCAGGGATTCGGCATTCCAAGAAAGTGCCATGGTTGGAGGCATAGTGGACAAATACGATGGAACCACCAAGGCACTATGTTCCTTCCTTGATTCATGTCCAGTGCATTTTACCTTCAAGCCATACTATTTCTCTACACCCAGGGCTAAAGTGGGATTCATAATCTCTCACCTTTCTGGAAATGCATTGGCCTGGGCAATTCCTTTAGTGAATTCAGGACACCCGCTCCTGGACAACTATGAGAGATTTGTGGACGCCTTTAAAACCATGTTTGACCGCCCTCAACAAGTATAGAGTGCTCAAGAGAAATTATTGGGGTTCCAACAAGGCACTCAAGATATGGTGTCTTATGTTGCCCGCTTCAAACAATTGGCCAAGGAGGCAGATTGGACTCCAGAAGCTTGTTTCACGTTATTTCGTCGAGAATTGAATGACATGATCAAGGATGAACTGGCCAAAGTAGCCCGCCCAAGTTCCTTCCAGGATTTGTTAGATTTGTCTTTACAAATCGACTTCTATATCCAGGAAAGAAAGGCAGCAAAGAGAAAGACACCGTCATTACCAGCAAGGGCTCCCTTGAATTATCCCAGTCTGAAGGAGACAGCTCCTACTCACTCGCCAGATCCTTAGACTATGCAACTTGGTTCTTTACGGGGACCAATTTCTCCACAGGAAAGAACTTGTCGGAACAACACTGGACTCTTTATGTATTGTGCTTCTGACAAACACCTTGTAAGAAATTGCCCAATAGATCCACCTCGGCGTTCGGGAAACGCCAGCTCCCGATCTTGAACGGAGCCCAGCTTCGGGAGAAAGATACATGCTTCGAATCTTCTCCATGCGAAAGCAGTCAACACTCGAATAGCTTGGTGATTCTTCAGGTGTCCCTGTCAACCACCAATAAGGAGAAGCACTCCATCCTGGCCCTGGTAGATTGTGGAGCAATGGGTATTTTTCTGGACCATGAGAGGGCTCTGGAACACCACATTCCCCAAGAATCCAAGGACATCATACAGGCAGTTGAAGGAATCGATGGGAAACCATTATCTTCGGGACCCATAACTCAGCAAACTACAGGACTGCTATTGTCAATAAACAACCACCAGGAGACACTGCATTTCGACATAATAAAAGCAGCCCATTACCCAATGGTTTGGCATGCCCTGGCTTCAAAAACACAACCCATATATCACCTGGGCAGCAGGTTCCTTGTTTCTAGGCTCAGAATGTTGTCTATCACATTGCCTGTCCCAGAATATGAAACCCATTTCCACAGAAACCCAGGATTCCAAGAAATCATCCATTATTGTGTCCAATATTACCCAGGTGCCTGACAAATACCAACAATTCTCAGATGTATTCTCATCAGTTATTGTTCAAGCATTACCTCGCCATCGTCCTGAAGGCTGTGCTATCGACACTGAGGAATCTGCAGTTATACCATTTGGAAGGATGTTTATACTTTCTGAACCTGGGAAAAGAGCTCTACGTGAATACTTGGACACCAACCTCGCCAATGGAACCATTCACCCTTCTAAGGCCCCTGCAGGGGCACCCTAATTTTTTGTACCTAATAAGGATACCAAGGACCTCCGACCCTGCCTGGACTACGGGAGTCTTAATCAGTGCACTCGTAAGGACTGTTATCCATTGCCACTCATTTCTGATATCCTGGAAGCTGTATGCAGTGCCGTTATCTTTACCAAACTTGATCGACGGGGTGCGTACCGTCTGATCCTTATAAAGGAAGGCGACGAGTGGAAGACTGCCTTCAGGACACCCTTTGGACATTATGAATATTTAGTGATACCATTCAGTTTAACCAATGCTCCAGCAGTTTTCAAGCGCTTTATGGACAGAGTATTCTCAGGCATGCTATTCCTTTTTGTTATCATTTATCTGGATGACATTTTGATTTATTCCAAGGATCCCATACTACATCAAGAACATGTGTCTCTGGTCTTACAACGCTTACGAGAGAATAAACTGCTGGCTAAGCCAGAGAAGTGTATTTTCCATGTTCCTACTGTTCACTATCTGGGTTTCGCTTTAGGTCCTCAAGGAATAGAAATGGATCCTGCCAAAGTTGACTCAATCCTTTCATGGCCGGCTCCTACATCAGTAAAACAAATACAATCCTTCCTGGGACTTGCAAACCTTTATAGGAAATTAATCCCTACATGTTCTGCCATTGTACAGCTTATAGTTGCATTGCTGAAGAAAGATATTCCTTTCAACTGGTCGACAGACCAAGAATCCGTCTTTCAAGAACTAAAACAAAGATTCACTCAAAGACCCATCCTGGCTCAACCTGCATCCACAAACCCTTGCTGGTGGAAACTGATGCCTCAGATTACGCCATAGGGGCAGTTCTGAAACAAGAAACTGAGGACAAGGAAGACCATCCCATTGCATATTTATCCCGTACTTTGAATCCTAGCTAAACACATTACTCTGGCGTCATCTGCTCTTGGGTGCCAAGTTTCCTGTACAAGTTTGAACTGATCATCAGAATTTACAGATCCTTCAGTCCCTGGAGTGTAGAAACAATTTGTCAGGCTCGCTGGGCCTTCTTTTTCACCCAATACCAGTTTCACATACACCATGTATCAGGAAATACCAACATAATAGCCGACGCATTATCCAGACGTCCTGATTATGAACCGGATGAAACCTGTGCCCTTCTGAAGATGTTTCCCGAGTCTGTTTTTATTGCGTAGGCCAATTCTCTATTGGATAACATCCACACAGAGACTCCACTCTCTGATCTTTGGAAGGAATACACTAAGACTAACAGACTAACAGATGGGTTCTCACTGCCAAAGACTGTTACCTTTTCAAGGACAAGTGTCTGGTTATACCTACACAAGATTTGAGATCCAAGATAACAAACCTCAGTAATGATACCTTTCATTCCGGGCATCGGGGCATTATGGCAACTCTTCGACTCATTCAGAGGAAATTCTGGTGGCCTAGAATGGCCGATGATATAAAAGCATACACCCAAGCCTGTGCTTTCTGCAGTCAGAATAAATGTGACAATAAAAAACCAGCTGGTCTTCTGCATCAACCTGCATTACCGGATCGACCTTGGGAGATAATTGCCACTGACTTCATTGTGGAATTACCTCCGTCCAAGGGCTTCACAACCATAATGGTTACCATCGACCTGTTCTCCCATATGGCCCATATAATTCCCTTGGATAAGCTGCCATCGGCACAAGAAATGGCAGGAATTTTCTTAAACCACATCTTCAGACTTCATGGTCTCCCTTCCAAAATTATTTCTGACCGCGGACCTCAATATATTTCTCAGTTCTGGAAGTCCTTGTGCAAGATGTTGGGTATCCAACGTGCCTTGTCCTCAGGATACCATCCTCAAACCAACGGGATAACCAAAAGAGTAAATCAGACTCTAGAACAATACCTACGATGCTTTGCCTCCAAGGTCCGTTTTGATTCCCATGGCTGAATTTGCTTATAACAACTCAGACCATTCTGCCATTAGGGCCATAGACTTGGTTACCTCCCGCAGAATATTTTGTTATATGTGTATCTGAAGGGCCATAGACTTGGCTACCTCCCGCAGAATATTTTGTTATATGTGCATCCGGAAAAAACCCATTTTGGTTTATCACCCACGATTTCACGTTTTTTTTTTTTAATGACAATTCATGGAGTAATTGTTTCGTTTTCATGTTAGGTTATTGCAAATCGGAATGGCAACTAATTGAATTATGTTTCCAATCTATTTTTTGCTTTGCTCCTATTTGATTATGTTTGCAAAATAAGTGGGCATGTGCTGTTCATATAAAACTATTAAATGTTATGGTTGATTGAATTCATTCCATTCCTTTGACATTTTAGTTGAATTAAGCAGCCTAAAAGTCAACTTCATCATTCTATGTGTATTTATTTCTCGTCTAATTATGAGTTCACAAACTTGTTGATACTTAGTATGTCAGAATGGAGCTTATCTCTGCAGTAAATAAGGAATGCAGTGAATGTTTAATATAAATTAATGTGGTAGGACGCCCTCCCCCTTGTTCCTATTAAGACAAGTTCTTTCTTTTGCTCTCAAGGATTCCATCCATCTGTTCTGCCTACACTCCTGCCTCACTCCACCCCAGTTCTATCGGTTAAATCCTGGATCGAGCATTTGGTCACTGTACACAAGGATGTGAAAGGACAGTTAGAAAAGGCCAGGATGGACATCAAACGATATGCTGACACCAGGAGGAGACCCGGTCCGAAGTATGCCATTGGTGACAAGGTCTGGCTTTCTTCTAGACTTTTACCTCGACACCTAAGACCCAACCAGTTGGCTCCATATTTTTATGGGCCTTTTGGGATAAAAGAGATCATTAACCCTGCAGCCTTCCGACTACAATTACCAGATTCATGGAAGAAGATCCACCCCGTTTTTCACACATCATTGCTTAAACCTTATTCTCAAACCACCAGGACAACTTCTCGACCTACCCCCGTACTTAACAATGAGCAAATCGAATATGAAGTTTCCAGGATATGTGATTCCAGATATAGAAGAGGTCGACTGCAATATCTAGTGGAATGGAAAGGATATCCACCCAGCAAACGTACTTGGGAACCAATGTCCAACATGAATGCCCCCCGTTTGCTACCGAGATTCCACTTAATCCATCCAGGTAAACCAGGTGGATCACAGTTTAAGAGGGGGCATGCTGTCATGATTTGCCGTTTCAGCCCTTTCTGGACAACATGGTCCATAAGACACCGCAACATCCTTTCGAGCATATTTCCAACATAGCCGATGCTACGGCAAAGGTACCGCTCTAGTATTTCAACAGACTTGCCATTTCCTAGAAAATAGACGTGCACCCGCGGCTCCGCGCATCTCAGCGCTACCTTTCCGAACTTACAGCAAGTGTGTGTCAAACTTTTCCTCTTCCCCGTGCTATCTCCCTTGTTAGCGCTTATTACTCCTTCCAGGTAAATAATGCATCCAACCGCGCTTCCCGCTTGTGAACCAGTCTTCCACCTCCTCCTTGGGGTCCATTCTCGGGCCATTGTGCACTCGTACTCTACCTGTTAACGGTGCAAGTTCCAGTTCCTTTCTGGTTTCCTTCCTTACCTGATCCTCCCTGGAGTTCTGAACGCCTGCATATCTAGGAGACAGATACCTACCTGCACACTGTCGACAGAGGACACTCCCCCGTGTTTGTACAAATCCTGAGTCATCCGAAAGAAAGAAAACCTCAGACCAAGACTTCAAAGGATAAACAGGTGAGATTTGAGGCGAAGTGTGACAACAATAGGCATAGCAGGAAAGCAGGTTGGTTAAAACAATAGGTAGAAATGTCCTTCAGCTACTAAGTCACAGTTCTGTCTGAGGATCCCCCCACCTGGGCAACCTGTAAATAAAGATATAATACAAGCTGAGTCCATATATTGTTTATATGAGTCTTAGTTCCCTCTAAAAAGGTTCTACCACCCCAATGTACTTGGAATAGCAGAGTTCGACGTCGGGTTCGACGACGGATCCTTCTTGAGTGGCTCCCTTTAAGGCAGGAGCCACGGATCTTCGAGATCCCTCGAAGAAGTTATGAACAAAGGCATCAAGGCGGCATCTTCGGTCCTGGCGCTGCTCGCCAATGATCAATTGGGGACGTCCTGCGAGGATAAGGCGTGCGGTGCACCTCAACGACAATGGTTCATGGCTGCAAAGAGTCACTGAAGAACTTTGGCCCAGCAAGGGCGTTGAGTCGTCCGGCGTCTCTGTGGTATTTGAGTGATGGGAAAACCCACCAGCGGATGCTCCTCGGCGGCCTGGACTTTCTCCGGCGGGCAAAGCAGTCGCCGGTTCTGGCGAGAGCAGCCTTGAATTCAAAGTGTTTTAATCAATGGAGCATTGAGGCTCCAGTCGTCGGCGGCTAGGCGTCAAGCAGTTCCCGCTTCTGGGCAACAGGCTTCAATGGGCCTCCAGAGGTTATAGCAAACCGGCTGTCCGGTGCTTCTCTTTGTTCTACTCGGCAGTCCCCGTCTCCAGTTGACAGTCTTTTCGAAGGTTGACTTCCAGGGCGCTTCTGCGAAGGTTAGCGGTGCACGATGGTCCCTCGTAGCTCAGCCAGGTCCTCTCTTGGATCAGTTTCGATGGCACGGCAGCTTTCAGATTGCGATAAAGGTAACGGCAGTCAACCTTCTTCTTCGGGCTCAGCTTCGAGATTAAGCAGCAGTTTCGACTTCAGCTTCTGAACGATTTCCAACAGTGAGAGGCCCCAAGATATACTATTTGGTCTCTCATGCACTCTGCTAGGTCACACTCAGACAACCAATCATCCAGAAGGGTATTCAGCAGTCAGGCAGCCAATCAGGCTCACAGTGCATTCAGGCCATTCTCCTCCCTCTCAGACGCTCACAACAAGGAATGTTTATTGGGACAAGTACCCAGCCATTCAGCACTCCACACTGCCTTCATACCAGTTTCGGGCAGGGCTGTCTCAGTCACTGTATTACATACCAGAAGCCAGACACACATAACATGAAGTGCATATTGGTCACACACTCCATTCACCCAGGTCCCACCCACAGGGTGTACCCACAACATACAGTCACTGGGAAGGCTCTGGCCAGTCTGGCATGGACTTTCCCATAATACCATATATGGAACTTCCACCCAACAGCCAGTCAGGAGGAAGTGACAGAGTCAGGGCTTCCCAGGACTTTGGGAAAAACAAGGTAACAGGCAATAGAAAGCAAGAGGCCACAGGGGCCATCTTGTCTCCTATCAGGAATCAACTGATTCCAAAGCAGGGCCTGGGTATCCCAAAATGAAGGATACTCAGAGCACCTATCAAATTCAGCATGGAGCTGCCACCATCCCATACCCTGCTCTGTGGGCCACACACAGGTGCCCCAAAACGTACACTAGGGGTACAGGGTTGTACCGCCACCCATGGGTGCCATAAGAGTATCCCATGGGTCTGTACACAAAACCAAAAAGAGGAAGGCTGCACTGCCAGAAGTCCCACATGGATTCCTATGCAGAAAATAATACAGAACACACATGGAAAAGGACTACAGAACAAGGACAGGGAGGCCCTGTCCCTCCAATGCATTTCCAGCATCACAGTCGAACATGGCCAGAACATGTGTACCAGGTCTGCATTAATCAATCTGCATTTTGGGCAGGTCTGTTCCGTTGCCTTCCTAAATGTATCGATCGTCTTCGGGGTTAAATACGCCCTATGGGTTACTGACAAATGAATCAACTGGAGCTTTGCATTTCTGGACACTTTTTGTGATAAGCTAATGCTCTACCCCAGGCTGCATCGGTCAATTTCTCCTGCAAGCGTGATTCCCAACTAGGCCTGGTCGTCACAAGCATATCTCCACACCATGACTTAAATAACTTATAAATTCAAGACACCACATGCCCACCGTCTGAACTATCGTAAAGTGCTTCTATTATCACATCTTCCTGTAGTTCCCGTTCTGTTCCTGCTCATCACTGCTTTAGCCTGGTGAGGAGTAAAGCGTGTATTATGTGCTGTCCTTCGTGTATGCCTATTTCTGAGGTGAGTGTGCTGTAGTCCATTGGTCTACCATCCTGCAGTAAATCTCCCACCGTCACTACCCCCATAGATTCCCAATACTTCCTCACATTTTGGGCCTCATCACGACTTTGGCGGTAACCCTTAAATCCGGCGGTAGCGCTATTACCGTCGGATTTAAGGGTTCGCCAAATCAGGACTTCGGTGGATTTCCCCCCAGCCCTTAGCTGGGGGGGAATCCGCCGAAGATTCGCGCTATTACCGCCGGCGGGAAATCCGCCGGCAGTAAGAGCGCAAATTTTCCCCATTTAGCCCAATGGGGAATGGGGCATTCCCGAATGGGCTCAATGGGGAATGGGGACTCCCAAGTCCGCCAAAGTCGTGATCCCGCGCTATTAGCGCCAGGGGCTATGGCGGTCGCGCTAATATCCCCCGCGCTAATAGCGTTACCGTTACCGCCCAAGTCGTGATGAGGCCCTTAGTCTGAGTTGTGGATCCTCCACCTTTAGTTTCGCCAATGGAATCTGGGAAGAGTAGGGTAATTCTTCCTCAAAAAAGCAACAAGCCCTATGCCATATTGTCCTGCCTAGCGTCAGCAGCAGCAGGAGTTTTGGGACGCACAGCGCCACGGTCCATATCACCTCCCTCAAGAAAAACAGGATGTACACTGGCTGTAGTAACACAGTGTCCTGAGTCAGTTCCTTGGACAGCCAGTTGGTGACGAATTGCATTTGGCACACCACAAAATATATTTCGAAGTTGGGCACTAAATACTTCCTTGATTGTATGGCCTTTGCAATGTCGTTAGCGCCATCCTGCACCTCAAATTGTGCCATAGGAAGTTACGACATATAGTGTCCAGTCTCTTGAAAAAACCTTTAGGTATGTTGTACGGAACATTAGTGAAAAAATGAAGGAACCTTGGGAGTAGTACCATCTTTAACAGAGCAGCCCTCTCCATCATTGAAAGCAGCAATCTGGCGCAGAAAGTCAATGGGCCTCATTACAGGTCGGGTGGTCCGGAATTAACAGTGGCGGTAAACCCGCCGCCACTAGTCCTGCAGGCGGGAGGTGATCTTCCCGCCAGGTATGACCTGGCGGTTTGAACACCTCCCGCCTGCAGGCAGACGTGGAAACACCAGCACCATCACGAGATGGTGCCCGTGTTTCTACTTCCCCATTCCCAATGAGTCCTATGGGACTCAATGGGAATGGGGATTTACCGAATTCCGCCTCCGGAATTCCCAGGACACCAGGGCTGTAATGCTCTGGTAATTCCAGGAGTCACGGAGGCGGAATGGTAATACGAGTCCGGCGATAACCAGGCGGTTTTACCGCCAGACTCGTAATGAGGCCCATTGACTTCTCAATTTTGTCAACAGCCTTAAGTGTGTTCTGTAAGTGTTCGGTCTTGGGGTCGTGGAAGATATCTACTCCGAGGTATCTAAATGTGTTCACCTCCCACTTAATCGGTAGCACTGGCAATGCGGTTAGGGATTTCCCCCTTTACCCTGCTAAGGGAAACAAACACGATTTCTGCGTGTTGATCGTAATTCCAGACAGGACGCATATCGCTCAAACACATCTAGAATATACTGTAAATTGGTCTCTGGTTGCTGTAAATATAAAAGCATATCATCAGCACATAGCAAAATCAAATTACTACTGCAGTGTGTAACTATGCCCGGATTTTGATATTCCTTCCTGCGATATACCGCCAGTGGCTCTAAGGCCAATATAAACAACATAAGAGACCATGGATAGCCCTGCCTAGTACCTTTCCCCAACAGCCAATGTTCCAAAATGTGGGTGCCTGTCATGACTCTTGCTATTGGACTGCTATATATTAGCCGTCCCCTTTTTATGTATGTGAGCCCCATGCCAAAACTCTTCAGCAGTGCCAGCAGCCATCTAACCGAATCAAACGCTTTGACCGCATCAAGCGAGGCCACAGCATATTGATGTGTGCTGTCCTGGGTATAATCGATGATACGGTGCAACCTTCTCAGGTTGCAAGTGATATTCCTGTCCAGAACGTATCCCGACTGGTCCGGGTGTATAAGCTTGGATATTGCCAGTTTAAGCCTGCTGGTCATTAGGGCTGTAAGTATTTTCCCATCCTGATTAAGCAACGACAGGGGTCTGTATGATCCACAGTCAGTATGTCAGTATCAGGCTTGTTGGGCTTCAATAATGGGACGATAAGTGACTCTCTCTGCAACATTTGTAGTGTGCCTGTATCTAGTGCTTCATTCAGCATTGCTAGTAACAGGGGCGCAACATCTGCAATTAATTCCTTACAGAATTCACTGGGTAATCCATGTGCCCCTGGGACTTTACCAGTCGGCAACCCTCTTATAGTAACTCCTCGATCGTTATGGGGGCTACTAGCCTGCTGCCTGTCTCCACATCTAGCTTGGGGAGGTCTATCTGTGCCAGGGCCTCCTCTATTTCTGACAACTGTGTTACTGATGTCTCTGCATAAAGCTCCTTGTAGTAATCGTGGAAGTACTTGTTTATGCCTTCTTGTGTCATACAAACCTCCCCATTTCCCCCTGCAATCGCTCGTATCATATCTCGCTTAGATTCACTTCGGTATAACCAGCACAGCAAGAGTCCCAGCTTATCTCCTTCAGCATTTTGCCTTTCTACATATTTCTTATAACTTAGTTTACCCAGTCTTTTGCAGTGCCATTCCTGCTGCTGCTGGTCGACTTCACGGGCCCGATCCCTGGACATGTCTCCCGTGCCATTTATGGCCTCGAGCTTGGTTTCAGCCTTGTAGAAATCCCTTTCTATCCTGGCTTACATTCCCCTTGCCGTAGCTATCGCCGCCCCTATAATCACTATTTTAAAGGCTTCTCATAGTGTACCGACCGCATTTACACTCCATGTGTTGTTTTTAAAGTAGTCCTTCACCCTTCTCTTAGCTGTTCCTTGAACCCTGCATCTCTTAGGGATTCGCTTCTGAGCTTCCAAGTCGGGATTCGTGACCACCAGGGGAGCGTGGTCTGATAGCACTCGTGCTTTGTATTCTGCCATTTTGAATTCCCCTAAGGTCTCCTCCCCTGTGAAGAAGTAGTCCAACCTAGTGTATAAATCTTTTGGGTGTAGTGTAATGAGAATATCCCCGGGCCTGCGGGTTTAGGGCCCTCCACATGTCGGACAATTTGAAAGCTTGCAGCAGTGTATTCAAGGCTTTGACTGAGGGGCCTGGATGCCTGGATTTATCATCTGATCTATCGAGTCCCTGATTCCTGTGTTTCCTTCCTTCCAGAACGCACTCCAGTGGTGGCTCTGTCTGCCCAATCTGGTGAGGGGGTTTCCTCTCCGTCTGCCCTCTTCGATCATCGTTACCACAGACACCAGCCTGTTGGGGTGGGGTGCAGTTTCTTTGGGACAGACTCATCGGGAACTGTGCTGCAACTTGGAGGCATCCGGTCTTCCAACTGGAGGGAACTTGCGGCAGCCTTCAGGGCTCTACAGGCCTTTGCCCTAGTACTGCGGGGGAGGCGGTCCTTTTTGCGGTCGGACAATACTGCCACGGTCGTCTGTGTAAACTTCAGGGGAGCTCCCGGTCCTTGAGGTCTCTGGCTCTCCATCTGTGTACCTGGGCGGAGTCTCACCTTCTTCCCTTATCGGCTTGTTGTGTCAGGGGTCAGGACAATGTGGTGGTGGTCGACTGCATCAGCAGGTTGTTCCCTACTGAGGATTGTGCACTGCGGGATGTGGCATTTCAGAGGGTGTGCAGGGTGCTGAGGTCTCTGATTCTGGATCTGTTTGCCTCTCCCCTGTCTGCCAAGGTTCCCTGGTTCTTCTCCAGGTCCCCCTCCCCAGGGGCGTGGGGGTGGATTCATGACCTCCCCATGGCCGGGGGGGCTTCTGTATGCATTCACCCCCCTTGCCCTCATCCAGAAGGTGCTGCTCCGTATCCGGAATTCTCTGTCGGTGGTCATCTTGGTTGCTCCTCTTTGTCCCTGCAGGTGTTGGTTCCACCTCTTGCTGGACCTGGCCATTTCCTGCATGCTTCCTCTCTCAGGGGGTCTGGATTTGGTGCTCTGCCCAACAGGGTTGGTGTGTCCACAGAACCTGGTCTGGGGGGCTTGGAAACTGAGAGGGTTTGCCTAGTTTCCGTGGGTCTCTCTGCTGATGTGGTGTCCTTCATTCAGCAGGACCAGCGTCCTTCTACCTTAAAGGCCCACGAGCATCACTGAGGGAACTTCATGTCCTGGTGCCTGGCTCAGGGCTGTTCCTCTGCCTTGGGTTCTGGGGCTCCCATCCTACAGTTTCTCCATGAAGGCTTCAACATGGGTCTTTCTGTCTCCCCCCTGTGTGCTCAGTGGGCTGCCATTCACTCCTTTGGGGATCCTGATGTTGGTGGTCACTCTTTAGTGGGGAGGCTTCTCAAGAGTTTCACTTTGGTCAGGCCTATCTCTGCTTCTGGGATTTCCCCCCTCATGCCCCTCCTTGGCTCCGTTTGGGCTCTGAAGTCCTCTCCTTTTAAGCCGTTGGAGGTGGTGAGTCTTAAGGTTCTGACCCTTAAGACTGTGTTCCTGGTTGTTGTCACCTTGGCGTGGAGGTTGGGTGAGATTGGCACCCTCTCATGCGAGGCACCCTATCTGGTGGTCTCTCCTGATACCTTGTTCCTTAAATGTCACCCCTCTTTTCTTCTTAAGGTGGTTTCCAAATTTCACGTCTTGGAAGAGATTGTCCTAACTTCCTTTTTTCCTTCTCCCTCCTCCCCGGAGGAGGTCCGCTGGTCTATTCTGGATGTCAGGAGGGCTGTTTGGATGGATTTATTTGGAATGCAGTAGGGGCCATCGTCAGACATGCCAACTTTCGGCAGGCCCTGAGAGGGAGATTTCACCTCAGCAATCGGGAGAATGGATTTTTCCCATAGGATTGCATTGGTGTTATAATTATTTTCAGCGGGAGGGTTGGCATATATGCTTCGTTCCTCCTCCAGCCTGTTTTGGTGAAGCTACCCCTAAGCTGAGGGCGTCTGTTCCTGCGATCAGTAGGCGGCTGTGGGATGCCATCTCCCTGGCTTATTCTTCTGTGGATACCCTCGGGTCTGGTGCGCAATACAAATACAAAATACAAAAAATTAAATGGATTGTCCCCTCCCATCTGGGGGTATGCAGTAATAAAATTGAGGCAAAAATGTTGCATTTACAAAAAATCACGGCAAAAATGCTCTGGTTTGACCCGGTAAAGGTGTACCCCATTATACCATTAAGGGGAGCGGGGGATTCGGGGATGTCCCCCGCTTCCCTTAAATGGTATAATGGGTCCAGAGGTTGCGGGGGTGTCCCCTGCATCCTTTACATGGATTGCGGTGGCAAAACCACAGCCTTTTTGGTGTGATTTTTTTGTGTAAACGGGCATTTTTGCTGCAATTTTAACACATGGAACCCATCTGGGGGACAGGTTAAGTCCAAACGGGGATGGCTTCCTCTTGGGCAGAGGCGTTTGGGGTTTCTATTCAGGACATTTGTGGCGCCAGCACCTGGTCTGACCCTGACTCGTTTGTTTGTCACTACCATTTGAACCTCCACCGTAAAGAAGCTGGGGCTTTCGAGGCTGGGGTCTCGAATGTCGCACTTCTGTTATTTGCCTTGCTGATACTGTCTTGGACTATCTTCGGCAATAAATTGGTGTTGGTTGGATTGCATATCCCAGTTTTGGTCTGTGGTGTTTGTGATCTCGGCCCATTCTTTCTAGAGTTGGCATGCCTCATTCTTCAGTACTGGACCAGGAAAGAGTGGACGTGGAGGCAATGCCTGAGTTACTTACTGGTAATCTTCATCACTCCTAGTCCTACACTTCCTCGTCCCAGTACGGGTTTTCCGCCTCACCCTGCCCTGTTGTGGAATGAGCCTTTTCAGGCAGTGTTAGTTACTGTTGGGGCTCGGGGAGGCGGGCTGTTATGCTCGGAGTTGGGTGGGGAAGGGGACGTGGCTAAGGGAAATAGAAATAGAAACGGGTTCTTGTGGGAGGTGGGCCACCTCATTCTTGAATACTGGGACGAGGAAGAGAGGGACTAGGAGTAATGAAGGTTACTGGTAGGTAATCCAGACAACCTTCTCGATTGAGACGGGAGACTCGCAATTTTTCCACAAGAAACTGTGCTATTTTTTACTTTCTTCCTCCTAAACTAATTTTAACCCAAATGCAATTCAATGAGATTTGTTTTTCTCCTGCTTTCTGAGACACATTCTTCCTTCAAAGGTGATCCAAAATGTTATCATATTTGTCTATTACACGTTCTGTCAGAACACACTTACAGCACTCAGTCTCTCTGCAAACCCTCTTACCCTACAAACAGTCCCACCTAGCCCTGCCCATTTCCCCGACGCCAAAAAGCACAAATGCCTTCCTTGTCAAATATTTCATTCACCCTTCTTGCTGATTTTGAATCTAGGTGAGCTGATTTGCATGGAGACCCTCCTTGAGAGTCTAATTTGTAAATTTTTCAGGCCCGAGCCCCTCTGTGCAGCGCTTCCCTCGACCCCCTTCCTGGCACCCATTTCCTCGTTGCCCTTCCCTCCCGCCTCCCAGCCCGCCCACCATCCCTGATTGGCTGTCCCCTTCGACCCAGCTTTGTGTAGCGACCCAAACAACACCGTGCTCACTTCTTGCTGATTTTGAATCCAGCAGAGCGGATTTGCACGGAGACCCTCCTTGAGAGGCTAATTTGTAATTTTTTCGGGCCCAAGCGCCTCTGTACAGCGCTTCCCTCAACCCCCTTCCAGGCACCCATTTCCTCGTTGCCCTTCCCTCCCGCCTCCCAGCCCGCCCACCATCCCTGATTGGCTGTCCCCTTCGACCCAGATTGGTGTAGCGACCCAAACAACACTGTGCTCACTTCTTGCTGATTTTGAATCTAGGTGAGCGGATTTGCACGGAGACCCTCCTTGAGAGTCTAATTTGTGAATTTTTCAGGGCCGAGCCCCTCTGAGCAGAGCTTCCCTCGACCCCGTTCCCAGCACCCATTTCCTCGTTGCCCTTCCCTTCCGCCTCCCATCCCACCCACCATCCCCGATTGGCTGTCCCCTTCGACCCAGCCTGGTGTAGCGACCCAAAAAACATTGTACTCACTTTTTGCTGATATTGAATCCAGGTGAGCGGATTTGCACGGAGACCCTCCTTGAGAGTCTAATTTGTAAATTTTTCAGGCCCGAGCCCCTCTGTGAAGCGCTTCCCTCGACCCCCTTCTCGCCACCCATTTCCTTGTTGCCCTTCTCTACCGCCTTCCAGCCCATCCACCATTCCTGATTGGCCGCATAAGTGCTTTATCCTACCTTGCCAGGGCAACCCTCTCCCCGTGCAGCCCCTGCGGCTAAGGGCCTAAGGCAAAGGGTGGCTCCTACTGAGTCGGCTCCATGTCGTGTCTACAGGTGTCAGCAGGGGAAGCCAGTGGCCAGCCGTCAACCAGCCCCAACTAGTACGGTAAGAGGGACCAGGGTGGGGCGTTCAGCAACTACTCAACCCTGGAAGCCAGACACTTAGTAAACCTACCTACACCTGTAAAATACTGTCATTACGATCCTCTGCCACCCTCTCCCACCATACAGGTATTAAGTCTAGCTATGTTCAGTCTTGTACTCAAATCTAGCTGTGTCCAGTCTCGTACTCAACTTGCATTGTTAGGTGTAGGCCTCTCTCCCACTATACAGGATTCTCAAATCTAGTTGTGTTTAGTCTAGTCTCATACTCATTTACATTGTTAGGTGTAGGCCTCTCTCCCACTATACAGGATTCTCAAGTTTAGCTGTGTTCAGTCTTGTACTCAAATCTAGCTGTGTTCAGTCTCGTACTCATCTTGCACTGTTAGGTGTAGGCCTCTCTCCGACTATACAGGATTCTCAAATCTAGCTGTGTTTAGTCTTGTACTCAAATCTAGCTGTGTTCAGTCTCGTACTCACCTTGCACTGTTAGGTGTAGTCCTCTCCCCCCCTATACAGGATTCTCAAATCTAGCTGTGTTCAGTCTCATACTCGTCTTGCACTATTAGGTGTAGGCCTCTCTCCCACTATACAGGATTCTCAAGCCTAGCTGTGTTTAGTCTTTTACTCAAATCTAGCTGGGTTTAGTCTTGTACTCAAACCTAGCTGTGTTCAATCACGTACTCATCTTGCACTGTTAGGTGTAGGCCTCTCTCCCACTATACAGCATTCCCAAATCTAGCTGCGTTTAGTCTTTTTCTCACGTTACATTGTTAGGTGTAGGCCTCTCTCCCACTATACAGGATTCTCAAGTCTAGCTGTGTTTAGTCTTGCACTCAAATCTAGATTTGTTTAGTCTTTTAATCAAATCTAGCTGTATTTAGCCTTGTACTCATTTCACACTATTAGGTGTAGGCCTCTCTCCCACTATACTAGACTCTCAAATCTAGCTGCGTTCAGTCTTGTACGCATCTTACACTGTTAGGTGTAGACCTCTCTCCCACTATACAGGATTCTCAAATCTAGCTGTGTTTACTCTTGTATTCAAATTCTGTTTAGACTAACTTGACACACATCTAGGAGGGGACCACACTATGTTAGTATTATATCTACCGGCCACCAATACCTCGGAGAACAACATAGATAGCTACTGAACTGAGTCCTAGACCACCCAACAACCGTGTGCCCAGTACCCCCCAAACTCCCCGGACAGTGAACCTATAGGATACACACCCAACCCACCGACGGAAGAACAGATAGCACCCAAGAACACCTAAACTTACCAACACTAGAGGAAACACCAGTACTGCCATAGCACAAGATATTACAGTCGTCCACTCGACCTGTTATTTCTGCACCGAGTACCAAAATGCCCTGAAACAGGAATGGGGGCCCAGAAAGAACACAAGATCATGCCACAATGGACATGGATACACAAATCCAACTGACCCCAGCAGTAACAGCCTCAAATGCAGGAAACACCCTGAAAAAACCAATATGATCAGAACAAAAACCTTACATCTTACACCATACCTCACGACAACTCCAGAACCTAGATATCCCAACGACACAGATCTCGAGCCAAGCAAAGAATTGCCCCAGATAGCCAGAAAAAAAGACAGGGGCACCCAAGAAGAGTGTGGGAAGACTCCAACCCCCTCACCCCATACATCACAAGAACAGAAGGGCACCACCAACACCCACGACACACCAGACAAGACGATGAAATACTAGTAACCAACAACCTAACCATTAACCTAACAGACCGATTCAATGAAGAAGAGGCCTTTGCTGATCTTCAACCAATCGGCAGCCGTAGAGAAGCACTGCTATTGAACAGCCAAGCTATCAATCTAGCAGACCGCTTCAATGATGATGCAGCCTTCCCTGATCCTCATCCTCATCCAATCAACGCCAATACAGAGGCACCACGACCGAACAACTGCAAACCATAACAATTAACAACTAATGAGCAAAACCACACCAAAAGAATCCACTGCAATTTAATCAATGCAAGGTCAATGTCCAAACATGCCACCGAAATATACGATCTCCTTTGCAACAGAGGTATCGACATCCTATTTGTAACCGAAACATGGCTAGACGACCAAGATCACCCTCAACAACTGCCTACCTGAAAACTTCAAATGCGTCCAAGCAAACAGAAAAACCAAAAGATGGGGGGGACTGGCAATCAAATTGGAAGACCCACTAAACATCGATAAATGTGAATCCTTAATCCTTCGCCAATCTGTAAACCCCAAAACAAACCAGAAATTCATACTGATATACAGACCACCAACCTACGATGCAACCTTCGTAGACACCTTCACGGAAGCAATCACTATTCTAGCCATCAATCATAATCACCTGATTGTCCTCAGAGATTTCAACATATGGTTCGATGAAGAAACCACAACCACACAAAAATCTCTAACCAGCCAACTAGCAGCAATGAATCTACAACAACTAGTCAAAGTAGCAACCCACTCGGCAGGGCATACACTTGACACAATCTTAGCGAACAAAGAACTCATTACCACGGCCCCCCAATTCAAATACTATGGAGCGACCACCTCATCATTCCCTTCGTGATCACAATTACCACTCTAGTAAACAAGCAACAAGACAAACCACTGACCACCATGAAAAGAAACTGGAGAACCATAAAAAACTCCAAACTAGCTGAACTCCTGGAGCTCAGGAAACCGCACCCAACATTTATGGAAGAAGCTGACCTGGACAAAAAAGTTACCCTACTCCACACCTGAATTGTAACAACTATCGACAACATCACCAAACAAAAACCTTTCACTCCTTCTAAGAAAAGAGCAATGGCAAAATGGTTCACCTCACTACTCAGCACCATGAAAAGAAAAAAATAAAGATTAGAACTAGATTGGAGAATAAAAAACGACACTGTAAATAAGCTGAAATTCCTGCAACATAACCGCGCATACGAAAAGGAAATACAAAAAGCGAAGAGGAAACACTACGACAACCGAATCTTCAAAGCACCAAACGCCCAAAAAGAACTCTTCAATATCAAAAATGAAATAAAAAACCACCGGGCTGCAACAATACACTAATTCCTTTGATGAAACTATGCAATGACCTTGAACACCACTTCAAAAACAAAATCATCAGCATCCAACAAACCATACAAAGCAGACCACTCGATCTTACTACGAACCCCACCTATCCTCACGAAGAACATCAAAACAAACTACAAAGCTTTTTCCAAAATTTCAGTGGGGACGTTCGTCAAACTGGTAAATCAAAGCAAGAACTCAGGTTCTCCTGAGGACCCCTGCCCCCTAAACATATTCAAATCAATTCTGAAACAGGGAACTCCCATGGAATATCACAGGAATGTCCTCAACCTTTCAATCTCGACAGGGAAAGTGCCACAATCCTTCAAATCAGCATACATCAGGCCACTACTCAAAGATACTGTTAAGAAAAGCATCTCGTGGGCGCTGAGTACCTGAACTTCTGGTTGATGGTCGTGGTGAAGTAGCCAGGCTGTCCGATTGATGATTGATGAATGTGTAACGCGAAGAACCGGCACAAAACCCACCCTGGAATCAACAGGGTCAGTGGTGAACAGGCTTCCAACGCCACGGATGCGCACTTCCCCGATTTTTGTGATGTTGGGACAGTGCAAGCACTGACATGTCAAACCGGATATTAAATTATGCCTCTTACTACAAACGATTATATTGGCCTACGCCACGTTGCTTGAAAATTGTATGCCAAAAACTCTCTGCGGCAAGGTCTTGACCTTAGAAATTGATGTAAGCCGCCATCTTGAATCAAGCCTCCATTTCAGGTTAGAAACCGCCATTTTGGGGTTTTATACAAAGTCACCCTGTAATCTAAAATGGCCGTCTCATGTGTCCTTTTCTTGCCTTAACCTCTCCAATCTCTGTAGGGGAGTTAATGTCCAACCTGCCTTCAGGCTACATGTTAGGGTCATTTAGACCTTGGCCCTCATTACGACCCAGGCGGTAAGGGGTTTACGCCGGCGTAAACTTCGCCGACCCTTACCGCCTGAGTACGAGTTCCCTTAGCGCCATGGCGGATTTAACACCTGCTTTTAGCAGGTGTTAAAATCCATGGCGCTAAGGGACCTCGTTGTTAATTACGCCACCGTAATTTACGGTGGCGTAATTAACGCCTTCCCCACTCCCATTATGCCCTATGGGGCAAAAATGGGAATGGGGAAGGGTAAATGGGGATTGGGGACTTACCGCCCCGCCAAGGTCGGAATGGGGCGGTAAGTCCGCCAACCACCATGGCGGAGTTGGCAGCTTAGCGCCATGGACCATGGTGCTAATAGCACCATGGTACTCCGCCAAGGTCGTAATGAGGGCCCTTGTCCTTTGTTGACCTCGGAGCAGGGGATTACTTGAAATGACAATATTAAACTACAAGTATACAAGAACGGTAATGCTATCCAAATATAACATGCAAAACATTGTTTGGTTTGTATTAAAGCAATATATAAAGAGTGTAAGTGTTAAATTGAAGAATAACGGAGTGTGTTAGTAAATGTATTGAAAAAGTAAACCGCATGCGCGAGATATGTAAATTAGGAAAGTGAACCTGGCGCGACCCTAGCCCAGTGCATGATTAACCTGTAAGGGGGCTGGACATCATTTTACAAATTGTATAAAAACACCGATGTCCAGCTAGGAAATTCCCTCACTGCTCATATTGGACCTGCTGGTGGTCTCTGTGATGTATTGACGGCCAAATAGCTATTTGTGTACTTTGTTGAATACTGTTCAGTTTTGTAATAAAGATTCTGGGAATCTTTATAAGCCTGTGTCGGTGTATTTTCCTTTGCTCGGTGTAACAGCCGTAATATTGTATTTTTTATGATTCCACAGATGGCGCCCGAATAGGGACCCTCAAGATTGACTTTGTCTCGTTGAAGGTTGGCTCCGCTATCGGACCGGGATCGGACGGTGTCAACAGAACCGGCCACTCTAAGACGAGAAGCGAATTTCTCGACGAAACTGCACGATCTGATCCCTGGACGGTGAGCTATAGCCCGAGAAGACGTCTTGATGAGGGTCCATATATTTGAGGTGGGTAAATTTGCCGAAAATCACCAGACACGTGGGTCCTTTGCATTGTCCTTAGAAACCCGATCGGGCCTCCCAGTCCTTTGGTCAGGTGAATCGTGTCCCGATTCTTAATTTAACCCTGACAAATTTGAATTTGGAGCATTGTACTCACGAGCACAATTATTTAACCAGGTAACACCAGAACTTTGATATGCCTGGGAAATTGTCTGCCTGCTTTAGGGCATTTTTCCGCAGTGACAGACAATCTTTGGAAGATAGCCGTCCCGTGCCACAGGAGGGGTCGCCGGCATGTACTATGTACTGTAAGAAAGGCTTTGGTAGTATAGCATTTAATGACATTTGGCACAGACAAACCAGACATAATTCTAATCTTCGGTGGCCGACCAATGGTAGTTTTGAAATCCCTCGTATACAATATTTAGAGTCTGTATTAGTAAAGAAGAAGGCTAGGCCTGCAGCATTTGACGCATTGCATAGTTGGAAAATAGAAGCTTTGCAGCAACAAAAGAGTAGAGAGAAACATATGCGTCGACATATGACGAGTGTCGAAAAGGCACGGTTATATGATCAAAATAAGCAATTGGAGTCAGTTAGGAACACGGACAGGGCATTTCAATTAGGCATTCAGAAAATCTACCCTTCAAAAGATTTTCATACGTCAGACGAATTGATTAATAAACTTTTTGTATGAACGAAGGCCTGATGCCTCCGCGCCACCTCCATATGTCCCTCCTCCTGGTGCTTTGCCCCTTCCTGTTCTAGTTCCCCCACCCATAGTTCCTCTGGCCCTCCCTGTTGTTCTTCCTGTTGTTCTTCCAGCCGTAGCCCCTTTGCCTGCCCCCTTGCCTTCACCTGTTATTCAGAATGTGCCTACTCTTCCTCTTCCAAGTGATCCTGCATCGCTTGTAGTAGATTAGGGAGCAAGATCAAGGGTTGTGACTCGTAATACTGTGTCGCCAGACAAGAGGAATGAATTGACTGCTTGGGCTAAACATTGTATGGAGAAGGGTGAACAAGCTGATGATTTTTCCACACTCGGAAATTTAAAAGATATTACTGAGAAAAATGTTTTTATCGAAGGATTAGGGACTCATTTAAGTATAATGTGGAATAGATTAGATGATGTAGATTTCCCACAAGGGTTACGGGATGTGAACGTCTTAGCATTGTCCAGAGATACTGCGGAGAAGGTATATGAGCATGTCAAGAGGATTTTTGAGTATAGGAAGAAGTTGGAAGAGTTACAGAACGAGGAAGTAGATGGTAATAGTTTAGGTATTATGTACTTACAGAAACGGTTTTCTCCTCGTCGAGAATTAAAAGGTGAGGAAGTACGGATTTGTACAAAGGATGCGATAAGATGGATTTCGGATATGTCGATAACTCCAGAAGAAGTATATGACACATACAGTCAGTATACGTTAGAAATACAAAAGAAAGTGATACAGGTGATGGTAGAGCACCTGCAGAATGAGTGTGTAAGAAGAAATATTTGTTGTCCCGCAGAATTGTTGAGTGTTTATAAGAGAGCTTTTTCGATTGATACTTCTTCGACTGCCTTAGCGCTTGACTTGGCTCTGTTGCTTAGTAAGCGTCCGGAGCTGCCTACTTCTCAGTTGCCTATGAGAGAGGTCCCTCCGACATTTGTCCCAAAAGTTGAGATTGCGGCTGATGCTGCACGAGGTATATTAGCCGGAGAAATTCCTGCACATTACGTTTCACAGTTTGTTCACGTCTCGTTTTCAAGACAGGAAGTGAACACCATAAAGCAATCTATTCCTGATATATGAAAAAATCCGACAGGATTCTATAAAGAAATAGAGTCGGTCTTACAGCCGTCGGTATTCACCTTAAGTGATATTGACATATTATTTCCCGTACTCCTGCCAGTCGATTTGTGGAAGCAGATTAGGACTATAGATGACATACCTGGGTTGGGAGATACATGGGATAACATGACTAGGCTGGACAGAGAAAGACCAGCTGGCGAACGACCACCTCAAGTAATATTAACCTTGCCTGATAGAATTATTGTAAAATTGAAAACTATGCTTCCTGAAAAAAGAATCATATGGGACAAGCTTACGGCCTGTGTCCAAGGAAAATCTGAGGGTGCTACCGAATTTTTCAATCGGTTCGAGCAGGTATTCTCGGATTTCAGTGGACACGATTTGGGCACAGAGTCAGGGAAAAGGTTGTTTGTCGACAAATTTGTACGTGGATTGCTGCCTGACATCCAGTTACAGATTATGTCCTCTGAAAGCGCTTGGCAGGCGAAGTCCCAACCAGAGGTATTGCATATGGCTCAGTATTATGAAAATCGTGTAAACACTGAAAAAGAGAAGCTTGAGAAAAAGAAGGGTGACTTGAAAACTAAAGTTTTATTGCAGCAGATCGTTAGAAACCCTAGAAGGGGTAATCAATTTAGAGGTCAGTACATTCCACAGGGAAGTGCGCCCTTGGCTCCGGTAACCATTAACCAGTGTGCCTACTGCCGGCAGGAAGGCCACTGGTGCACACAATGCCCGACCTTACAGCAAAGGTCATTTGGGAACATGGGTAGACGATCCAGAGGTCGCCCAGGTGCAGGAGGCCCTGGCAGAGGTCAGTTTGCAGCAGAATCACAGCAATCTCCTTCACAAGATAAGCAAGTTTCGAATGTGGATAATAGAAACATTTTTGATCACCCTTCTGCCGCGTACCTCTCTGAAGAACTTCCTTTTGATAATATTTTGTTCCGCTAGGATTGCCCGAAGCAGGATTTGGAACCTACACCTATTCCCGTTCATCCGAAAGGCCCCTACGTTGAGATGGCGGTGGGAAATAGGAAGCATCTATTTCTAGTAGATACGGGAGCACAGAAATGTTCCATTGACCATTCACGGGTTTCAAATATTCCCCTGTCAGGGCAATCCAACATTTCCGTAGGGTTTTCAGGCACACCTGTAGTTTGTCCGGTCTCTTTGCCGGTACCGATAACACTGGGTCTCTTCACAGAACTGTGTCCATTTTTACTTACCACAAACTGTGGGGAGAACTTGCTGGGGCTAAATTTGAAAGCATTACATGCAGTAATTCATTGTTCTCCGGATGGGATTCGGCTAACAATTTCACCCCAGCAATCACTTGCCTCTCAGTTTTTGACTCGACCTTTACCACCAGAATTCAGTAATGTTCCAGAATGCTTATGGGCAATCGATGATAATGATGTAGGCATTCTTCAAATTGAACCTGTTAAAATTATTTTGAAACATGGAGTAAAATTGCCTCGCATCCCGCAATATAAGATCTCAGTAGAAGGCGAACAGGCTTTGAAATGTATAGTTTCTGATTTTGTACATCGTGGAGTAATTCAGGAGATTACGGGTAGCATATGTAACAGCCCCATTTTGCCAGTATACAAAAAAGGTGATAATGCTATTCCCTTTCGTTTTATAATTGATTTACGCGCTATTAACAAAATTGTGGCTCCTCAATTTCCTATTGTACCTGATGTTACAACGATATTAACCATGATTCCGGCTTCTGCCACTTACTTTAGCGTTGTTGATCTTAAAAACGCGTTTTTCAGTATTCCTATACACAAGGATAGTAGGTATTTGTTTGCGTTTACCCTAGGTGGACGCTCGTTTACATTCACTCGTGCACCACAAGGGTACACTGAGAGTCCAAGTATTTATAGTAGGGCATTGAAAGAGCAGCTTGATACCCTCGAGTTGCCTACTACTTGCACGTTGCTGCAATACGTAGATGACCTCCTCTTGGCTGCTGATTCTGTAAAGAAGGCACCGTGTTACTGCTTTGTCATCTAGCAAAACATGGCCACAAAGCTTCACTCAAGAAATTCCAATATTGTTGCCAGGAGGTCGCCTATTTAGGCTATCTCCTGTCAAAGGAGGGAAGACGGTTGACACCTGAACGAATAAAGACCATTTCTGGTATGTCTGTCCCAAATACGCAGAAGGAAGTTAGAGCCTTGATAGGTATGGCTTCTTATTGTAGATTGTGGATCCCGAATTTTTCGTTAACGATTAAATCAATGTTGGCTTTGACAAAGAAGGGCATTTCTTTGCCATTGCCATGGACCTTGGAACACCAGACAGCATTCGATTTGCTCAAATCTGCGCTGTGTTCGGCGCCGGTTTTAGGGACTCCGAATTATGAGAAGGCCTTTGTACTGTTTGTGCATGAACATGATGGATGTGCTTTGGCTGTGTTAACGCAGGAACATGGAGGGAAAAATAGGCCGTGCGGCTACTATTCCTCCGCCCTTGATCCTGTAGCATGCGCTTTGCCAAGATGTTTGCGCGCTGTTGCTGCTGCTGCTGCGTCTGTAAAACAGAGTGAGGGAATGGTCCTGGGTCATGCGTTAACCCTAATGGTACCTCACTCTGTAGATATTCTATTGAACAGAACTCAAACGCAACACCTCACTTCTGCACGATTGACAAGATATCAACTGATCTTGTTTGCTCCCCACATTCAAATTCAGAGGTGTTGCATATTAAATCCGGCTGAACTTTTACCTGTCTCACAAAATATTGTTGATGATGACGATACATCACACGATTGCCTTTATATGACAGAACAAGAGACTAAAGGCAGAATCGATTTGAAAGACACGCCTTTGAATAGCCCTCAAGGAGAGCTATTTTGTGATGGCTCTTGTTTTAAACTTCCAGACGGTACATCCACGGCTGCTTATGCTGTCTACTTTACTACTTTAAGCACGGTTGTGGAAACCAAAAGAAGTATGCATAACTCTGCACAGGCCGCAGAAATTATAGCGTTAACTCGAGCTTGTGAGCTTTCTGAAGGGCGTACAGTGAATATACATACTGACAGTCAGTATGCCTTTGGGGTGGCCCACAATTTCGGTAGACTTTGGAAAGAACGAGGTTTCTTGACCTCGCACGGAACAAAAATCCAGCACGGCACTTTAATAGTGCGATTGCTTTCAGCTCTTGCACTCCCTGTTCAGTTAGCTATCATAATATGTTCAGCACATAAAAATGTTACAGATGATGTAGGAAAAGGGAATGCCTTTGCTGATCAGATAGCTAAACAGACTGCCACTGATTTCAGTTCACAAATGTACGCTGTAAAAGAAGTTGTATATGTTTGCACTTTGGGAGAAAGTATTGATGTTGTAAAAGATATTCAAGCCGATGCTACTATAGAGGAAACTAAGAGATGGATCGAGGGTGCAGGAAGATTGGATGATGATGGGTGTTGGGTAGACAATGTTGAAGGGAAATGGTTACTCCCTGACGCCTACATTACAATGATGGTTATTATGGCTCATGGTCCGACACATGTGTGTGCGAGGAAACTAACAAAAATGCTACACAGTGTATGGGCCAATGATAAGATTTTCAAAATTGCTGAGCGTTTTGTCCAGAACTGCATGGTTTGCTTCCAGCACAATGTAGGGAAAGGTACCTCGACTCCTAGATGAAGTTTCGCTCCACCTTCTATCCCATTTGAGGTTATTCACTTTGATTTTATTGAAATAGAACGGTGTAACAATATTAAATATGTATTGGTTGTTATTTGCGCATTTAGTAAGTGGGTTGAAGCCTACCCGGTTAAAGATGCAATGGCCATAACCACGGCAAAAACTCTGTTGAAAGAGTTTGTTTCTAGGTTCGGGCTGCTGAGTGTCATCTGGTCTGATAATGGGCCACACTTTATTGCCACTGTAGTCCTGCAAATTTGCAAAGGACTACAGATTGACAAACGGTTCCATTCAGCTAGACATGCCCAGAGTGCCGGATTAGCGGAAAGGCACAATGGCATTATAAAGAACAAACTCGCTAAGATGTGTGCTGGCACCAAGCTAAAATGGCCAGACGCCTTACCGATCGTGTTACTATCGATGAGAACGACCCCTCAAACTAAGACTGGGCTCTCTCCCTTTGAGGTGGTAATGGGGAGACCTGCTAATATTTGGGGTATGCCAAAAAGTCGCTCACTACGGGATACAGATAATGTGCTTCTTTCAGACTACTGTAACCAGTTGACTAAAAATCTGTTTTCAATTTATCACCAGGTGCGAGAGGCATTACCTGTACACTACGAGGGCCCTGGTCACAGTCTATGACCAGGGGACTGGATCCTCACAAAGGTTTTTGAGAGGTCATCTTGCCTTGCACCTCGGTGGAGGGGTCCCTACCAGGTCCTGCTAGTCACCCAGACTGCCGGGCGGGTAGCGGGTCGAAAACACTGGA